>NC_134089.1:80826931-82104431 GCF_000715075.1 Nicotiana tabacum | reverse complement strand
AAGTGCAGTGTGGAAGTGCCAGCCCTCAAGTGTCCAAGTTCAGAGGTAGCTCATGGGTCCCAAGGCAGGTCTCACAAGGGGGGGGCAGAACTTAAGTCTAAGAGAGAGTGCAGGTGAAGAAACAGAGTAAAGAATAGGGAGAGAGGTGCTGGGAAATAGTTACATAGTTAAGGACTTCACACAAAAGGGGTTCAGGGATTCGGGATTGCAAAGAGCCTATGCACTTAGGCATTAGTTAATTCTGTGCATGCACAGCAATAGGGAGTACTGTTATGCTTAAAAAATCAACCAGAATACACGATCACATAATGGTAACATAGAGGTTATGATCCAAGGGAAATCACGTTTGAGTCATAGACAGCAATACTTAATACTGTCATGCCTCAAACAAACCATCAGTATCAACACATTGGGGTAGGGGTTTAGGACACATAATAGATTCAAAACAGGTAAAAGGAAATTACAGCATGCTAAGTTAAGTACTGGACTAAACACAAGCAGTAGGCAAACAAGAAGGCAAAAGTATTAAGTGAACATGTTGTTGTGATGCTTAAATCTTAATCAGAACATACCAGTTTAAAGAAGCAAAATATAGTAAAAACAGGTAGCAGAACTTTAAAGACAGGCCACAATACAAGTAGCAAGAGAGAATATTTTGAGTGTAAGTGATTTCAGAACTAAGTGTGTTCGTGTGTGTGTTAATGAAAGAGCAGGGTATTTATAGTTTGAAGACATGCAGAAAATAAGGCAAGGATCATAGTTTAGCAGTAATTATGAAACTATGTACCAATTAAAATCAAATCAGTATAAGGACTTCCTTTAATTAAGGAGTTAAAATCAAACGGTAATGGGCAGAAAACATTTAAGGAAAGAAATCAAGTAAGCATAATGTGCAGAGTAGACAATTAGGGGTAAGTGCATAGAGGTTTAATTAAGGGAAGAATCTTTGAAATACTCGGTTAGCCAAATAAGGTAAGAAAACAAAGTAAAGTTGCAGCATATGGAGACAATCAAAAATCAGTACATAGCAAATCAGGGAGTCAAGGATTTCAAAATCACTGATTTAAGGAGAGTGACATGGGTTCCCAAGAATAAACAAGTAAACCAAGTTAAAGACAAGAGAATCGAAAGTCTAAGAGGAAGTATTCAAACCAATTCAAAAAACAGGGAAATCAGTAAAACAAGGAAAGAATCAATTACACGAGTGCAATCAGAATTACACGGGAGGTTTGAAATTAGTCCAAAATTGAAGGTCATTTTAGAGGGGAATTTAGCATATAAAAGAGTGGATAAACATAAGGCATGTGAGGCTGAACTTGTGACAAAGATAATAACAATCACAAAATCAGTAGATAGTGAATCATCGCAACATGGTAGTGACATAAGTCAACTTAGTAATAGGGAAAAAAGGTATCAAAAGCATGCAAAAGTCCGGGTAAAAAGACTTTTTCTGGAAAATATAGTCTAGTTTCAATGCTTGCAAGAAACCAAATCACATAGAGAAACAAAAGTTGAAATAAAAAAGACTTCGAATCCAGTCAAGCTAATTCAAACAGATGAAGCAGTTTTCAGCAGTTCGAATAGGTCCAGAGAAATTAGGGTTTTATTAATCGAATCCAGAGAATGACGAACAAGTAAATCACATAGCAAGTAGTCTCAGGACTCGAATGAACCCAAAATTTTAGGGTTTTCACCATCAATCGAGTTCTAGAGATGAAAAGCAAGTAAATCGGACAAATACTAACAAAATAGATTCAGAAATCTCAAAAGGTCAAAACCCGTAACATGCAAACTCGAGTAAAAGAACAACATAAGGAAACATAGTAGAACATGTTAGAAAATCAGAGAACGCTTCGAAATAACTTAACAAAAACTCAAATCGGAAAAGGTAAGGGTTCTTGAAAGTAGAGTTTTGAAAGAAACCTTGAGAAAATGTTTAAAAGTTTAGAGTAAACACAGATCTAAAACAGATCTAAAGAAATCGGAAGAACCTCAAAGGTTAGGGTTTCAGAAGAACCCCAGATGGTGAGAAAGGCTTGGAAACCATCGATCTAAGCAGGAGAAGTCAAGAGTCAGGCTTGAATAGCCATGGTTGGCCGGAGCAAAGTCAAAGATGACCAGAGACAGCCATAAGAACTGAAATCAACCAAGGTCTGGATCGAGCTTTCCCGATCTGGCCTTGAAACCATAGTACTCGAACACATAGAAGCCAAAGGAAGTGGATACACGCCTCCAATGACTTTGGAAGCCATGGATTTGGGAGATTTTCAGGTGGTAATTGAGGGCAGCGACGAGGGTTTGAGAGGGGATTGAAAAATGAAAGGGCTGATGTGAGCCGTTGATCTAGGCGATCAACGACTGGGATTAAAGGAAATTCGGGCGGGTTATTTAAAAAGGGTCATGGGTCGGGTAGATTAGGATTTGGGCTGGGTAATTGGGTTTAAAATTGGAGTTCAATTCAGGCTACAATTGAAACACAATTGTGCTATATTTTAAATAGCCAGTCTTCCCTTATTTATTTTATAAAAAATATCAGAATAATTTCTGAAAATAAATTAAAGGTACTAAAATAATTAATAGTACATAATTATCAAACTAAACATATTGGACCTAATTTTTATAGACATAAACGTAATTAAATCTAAAAGAGGTTAATGTTGCAATTATATGCAATTTAGCTTTAAAAATACTAAATAAATTTGTAAAAATATACAAAAATTACATTAGCTATATTTTCATATAAATATGAGATTCCAATAAATGAATCACCAAAAATGAAAATTTTGGGAATAATTATTGGGTTTTTTCTGGATAAGATAGGGCAATAAATTGATTTAAAAATCTTTAAAAATTAAGAAAAAATAATAAAATATTTGGACATACTTATATATGCATACATATGCTATTTTGAAAGTATTTTGCATATTAAAAATATATAGGAAAAAATTGGGTATCAACAACTGCCCCTCTTTACCTGGGAAGATTGAAAGAGTTGTCGGGTAAAGACATGATGGCCAATTTTGACCGAACGAAATGGTTCAAGGAAACTTAGGCCGTGCTCTGGCTTCTGAGCCATATGTAGTTCAGGATCCGTCGGCGGAGTATGCCGATGGAGACTTTTCAAGAACGGACGCAATATTAATGACGGGGTGAATGATTGAAGTCTGACAGGGCTGCGGGAACCGGAATGGAACCGCTCCTGCCGAGACGACCATTGCTCGCCGGATTTCCTGCAAATAAGCAATACAAGCATATATGGTGCATAATTTAAACATGATGCGCATTCCTGTCAGACCATGAATGTTGTCTTTGGACAGTTAGGATGACGTCCTTAGACCATGATATCTTGGGCCATGAAGCGTATAATAAAGGATCCGTAGGCCATGAAATGATGCTCTCGGGCTATGAGAATGATGCCTCTGAACCATGATGCCTTTGAATAATGATATGCAAAAGATTAAAAGGGATCCTCAGGCCATGGCATGGTGTTCTCGGGCTATGAAAATGGTGCCTCCGAACAATGACGCCTTCAAATAATTTGGCGATCTTTCAGCCCATGAGATGCAGTATTTGGCAATCTTTCAGCCTATGCAATGTCGGAGGTGGCGATCTTTCAGTCATGCAAAATGTAGAGGTGGCGATCTTTTAACCATGCAAATATAGAGGCGGCGATCTTTCAGCCATGCAAATGTAGAGGCGACGATCTTTCAGCCATGCAAATGTAGAGGTGGCGATCTTTCAGCCATGCAAATATAAATAAAGTGGCAATCTTTCAGCCATGCAAATGTAGAGGTGGCGATCTTTCAGCCATGCAAATGCAGATGGAGGTAGAGCTTAACCTCGGAAGGCAGAATGGCAGCCTTATGCAATGCAGAAATGTAGATAGAGACAGTGCTTAGTCTCAGAAGGAAGAATGGTAGCCTTATGCAATGCAAGAATGCAGATGGAGATAGAGCTTAGTCTCGGAAGGTAGAATGGTAGCCTTATACAATGCAGAAATGCAGATGGAGACAGAGCTTAGTCTTGGAAGGCAGAATGGTAGCCTTATGTAATGCAAGAATGTAGATGGAGGTAGAGCTTAACCTCAAAAGGCAGAATGGTAGCTTTATGCAATGCAGAAATGCAGATGGAGATAATGCTTAGCCTCGGAAGGCAGAATAGTAGCCTTATGCAAAAATTAGATAACAAATGGTAATAGAGCTTTCTTAGCTGATAGCAGATTGCGATATTATGACTGCTAGGGATATTGTGCCTGCTGGGGACACTGTTGTATGCGGATAGCAACTGTGAGTAAGTGCAATGGTTCTAAGAGTTATATTCCTAAACATTGTTTGTCTCGTGAGTGTATAGTATATTTGATGATTTTACAATTCAAGTGCCTGCATCCAAAGAAAAATCATGAGTTTTTTTAAAAAAAAGGGCGGTTAGTTCGTATCCCCCGCTGGCTCTGCTTGACCTACTCGGCTTTGAACTGGTGATATTGTGTGTATCATTGGGGTAGTGTTGCTAAACAAGGCAATTTCAGTAATATACATGCATGACTTAGTAAAAATATGACATAATAATAATAATTTTTTAGATGAACCGATAACTGTGATGTGGTTAGGACATTGCAACCTCTCTTGATACGGAATTTTGAGAGTCCTCCTCAAAATTCTGCCCCAGTTTAATGGGTTGATGTTTCGACTGTTGCTTGCGATGATTGGCTGAAATCAACTTCAGAATTTTGAGGGTCCTCCTCTTCTGCCCCAATTTCCAATTGCGGGGGGAAAATGGAAATTTTATTGAATTGTGAACGAACCCATAGGGCTGCCTATGTATCCCCTCTTAAACGGGAATCAGGTCAGGCGTAGTTCAATTTACCTCATATAGGAAAGCATAAGATTACACATAGTAACGCTTGACTACATCTGAGTTGATCGGCTTCGGCCAGACTTCTCCGTCCATTTCTGCAAGTATGAGGGCTCCTCCTGTCAGGACCCGGTGAACCATGTACGGACCCTGCCAGTTGGGAGAGAACTTCCTTTTTGCTCATTTTGATGTGGTAAAATCTTCTTTAACACCAGTTGCCCCGGTGTGAACTGTCTCGGCTTGACTCTTTTGTTGAAGGCTTTGGACATTCTGTTCTGATAAAGTTGACCATGACAAACTGCATTTATTCTTTTCCCGTCTATAAGGGCTAGTTGCTCATAATGACTTTTCACCCACTCTGCGTCGTCGCGCTCAGCTTCCTATATGATCCTTATGGAAGGAATTTCTACTTCGGCGGGAATGACGACTTCTGTACCATAAACCAGCATATAGGGGGTTGCACCAGTTGATGTGCGGACTGTGGTGCGATACCCCAATAGAGCAAATGACAGCTTCTCGTGCCACTGTTTATGCTTATCTATCGTTTTCCTGAATATCTTCTTGATATTCTTGTTGGCGGCCTCTACGGCTCCGTTCATCTGAGGTCTGTAGGCTGTAGAATTCTTATGCCTGATCTTGAAAGTTTCACACATGGCTTTCATCAAGTCACTGTTCAGGTTGGAACCATTATCGGTAATGATTGATTCTGGAATCTCGAATCGACAAACGATGCGGTTGCGGACAAAGTCTGCCACGACTTTCTTAGTCATTGCTTTGTAAGATGCTGCTTCGACCCATTTGGTGAAATAGTCGATTGCTACTAGGATAAACATGTGCCCGTTGGAGGCGGCATGCTCTATTGGTCCAATAATATCCATTCCCCAATCGGCAAACGGCCATGGTGAGCTTGTTGCATTAAGCTCGTTTGGAGGTACCTTTATCATGTCTGCATGTATCTGGCAGTGGTGGTATTTCCAGACATACTGGATGCAGTCCATTTCCATAGTCATCCAAAAGTAACCAGCTCAGAGTATCTTCTTTGCTAAGACAAAGCCATTCATATGTGGACCACAGGTCCCAGCGTGAATTTCCTCTAGTATCCTGGATGCTTCCCTTGCGTCCACACACCTTAGCAATACCAAATTAGAAGTCCTCCTATACAGGATTCCTCCGTTGTGGAAGAAATTGTTGGACAACCTCCGAAGGGTGCGTTTTTGAGTAGGATTTGCAAGTTCTGGGTATTCGCCCCTTGCCAAATATTTCTTGATGTTATGAAACCAAGGCTTTCCGTCTGCTTCTTCTTCAACATGGGCACAATAAGCTGGCTGATCATGGATCTTTAATGAAATAGGATCGATGAAGTTCATGTCTGGATGTTGTATCATGGATGACAAGGTAGCCAATGCATCGACGAACTCATTCTGGATTCTATGAACATGCTGGAATTCCATCTTTATAAACCCTTTCTCAATTCTCGTACATGATGCAGATACGGGAGTATCTTGGAGTTCTTGGTTTACCATTCTTCTAGTACCTGATGTATAAGCAAGTCTGAATCTTCAATCACCAACAATTCTTGAATGTTCATGTCGATGGCCATCTTGAGCCCTAAGATGCAAGCTTCGTATTCGGCCATGCTGTTGGTGCACGGGAATCTCAGTTTGGCAGACACCTGGTAATGTTGACTGGTTTCCGATACTAGGACTACTCCTATGCCAACTCCATTGAAATTTGCTGCTCCATCGAAAGACATTCTCCAAGCATCATAGGATTCTGCAATGTCTTATCCTATGAACAATACCTCTTTGTCAGGAAAATACGTTTTATGGGGTTAGTATTCTCCGTCCACGGGATTTTCAGCAAGGTGATCTGTTAGTGTTTGTCCCTTGATTGCCTTTTAAGTCACGTAGACAATGTCAAATTCACTCAATAGGATTTTCCACTTGGCTAGCTTTCCAGTGAGTATGGGCTTCTGAAAGATGTACTTCAAAGGATCCATCCTTGATATGAGATATGTAGTGTAAGCACAGAAGTAGTGCCTCAACTTCTAATCTACCCAAGTCAAAGCACAGCAGGTGCATTATAATAGAGAATATTGGGCCTCGTACGGGGTGAACTTCTTACTGAGATAATAGATGGCATGCTTCTTCTTCCCCATCTCATCATGCTGCCCTAGAATGCAACCGAAAGCTCTATCCAATACTACAAGGTAGAGTAATAGAGGTCTACCTGGCTTGGGCGGAACCAAAAATGGTGGTATCGATAGGTATTCCTTGATTCTGTCTAAAGCTTTTTGGCAGTCATCAGTCCATTTGGTAGCGGCGTCTTTATTTAACATCTTAAAAATTGGCTCACAGATAACTATAGACTGTGCTATGAACTGGTTGATGTAATTGAGTCTCCCCAAGAAACTCATCACGTCCTTCTTGTTTTTTGGCGGTGGCAATTCTTGAATAGCTTGGACCTTTGATGGATCTACTTCTATTCCTCGAGATTCATAATAAACCCAAGTAGTTTTCCGGAAGGAACCCCAAATGCACATTTTGCGAGATTCAGTTTCAGGTTGTACCTTCGCAATTTGTTGAAAAACTTCTTCAAATCTTCCATGTGATCAGTGACTTTCTTGGACTTGATAATAACATCATCTACGTACACCTCTATCTCCTTATGTATCATATTATGGAAAATGATAGTCATGGCCCTCATGTAGGTGGCCCCTGCATTTTTTAACCCAAACATCATCATCTTGTAATAGTACATTCCCCACGGTGTAATGAAAGCCGTTTTCTCAGTATCTTCTTCATCCATCCAGATCTGATGATACCTAGTGAAACAATCTACAAATGATTGCAACTCATTCTTGGCGCAATTATCAATCAGGATTTGTATGTTTGTCAAGGGGAAGTCGTCTTTCGGACTAGCTCAGTTGAGATCCCGGTAGTTTACACAGACTCTGACCTTCCCGTCCTTCTTTGGTACTGGCACGATGTTGGCTAACCATGTCGGGTATTCTACTATCCTGAGAACCTTAGCTTTGACCTGCTTAGTGACCTCTTCCTTGATTTTTAGACTCATATCAAGCTTGAATTTCCTGAGCTTTTGCTTTATCGGTGGACATGTCGGATCAGTTGGCAGTTTATGAGCCACAATAGACGTAGTTAGACCAGTCATGTCATCATATGACCAGGCGAATATGTTCTCATATTCCCTTAGAAATTCCGTGTATTCCTTCTTTTCTGACAGTGATAAGTGGACGTTGATTCGTGTTTCTTTGACATTTTCTGCATCTCCCAGGTTAACAATTTCTATTTCGTCCAGGCTGAACTTAGGTCTGTTCTCAAAATTCTCTACTTCTTTAACAATTTCTTTTGGTATGTCATCTTCCTCTGAATCTATGTTCGTTTGTTGCGTTATCTTGTTACATGTCACAGTCATCGGTTCATCAAGATAAATAATAGTAATGTTGTATAAGTAAAGTAATGAAAGAAAACGATCGTAATAAGTGTTGATTCATAAGAAAAGTCAAAATGCTTTGATAAATTGCACAATAATTGTTTTGAACATTGGAGATCTTATTGCAGGAATTGAAAACATGCGAAAAATAAAAATCTTTTAGTAAATCAAAATAGTGCTTGTTTTAGCCTTGATACCTCGAGGCCCGTTGGGCCCTGGTTGTTTTGATGGTCCAGTTATTGAGGCGTGCTCCTCTGCTTACGGCCTGTACGGAAGGGCCTTCCTCCCCATCTTCCTTGAGAACAACATAACAATCCATGTCATTGTCCTCTAAGAACAAGTTTTTCACAGCTTCCAGTGCTTCCTCTTCTTCTGACCTATAGATAACATCGGCCGGTTGGAAAGTCTGCTCCAAATATGGTATTGGCTGCTCCAGCGGATAGTAAGGACCGCGCCATGGTGGCGACCAGTTGTTGAATTCCTCCCAAGTGTACTCATATCCTAGACCGAAAGTAATGACATGCTTCTTGAGCTTTATGGGCTTAGCGATTCCTTGGAGGTTCTTGCTGAGCCCTTTGCCAGGTTCGTACCCACTCCAATTCAGTATACTCTCGATCTTGTTATCCCACATTTTATCTTTGTCAACAGGATTTACCCGTTCGATGTGATGGTAAGTCTCTCCTCCCAGCTTCTTTCTCCCCTCGATTGATGGAATGGTCTGGAAACTGTATATAGGATTGCTACTATCGCTGTGAATGATCACTTCCTGGTGATTCCATTCAAACTTTACTTCATGATGCAATATTGATGCTACGGCTACGACAGCGTGAATCCATGGCTATCCCAACAGTAGATTGCAAGATGCCGGCTTGTCTATCACCTGGAAATCAACATCAAACCAAGTTGGCCCCGTTTGCAAACACAGACTAATCTCCCCAATGGTGGACATTTGAGAACCGTCGAAAGCTTTCACACTGATGGCTTTATCCTTTATCTCATGCAGTCCCTTACCCAACTTCTTGAGTGTTACCAGTGGACAAGTATTGATACTGGAACCCCTGTCGATCAGGATCCTGGTGATGAAGTAGTCCTCGCATTGCACAGTGATGTGCAGTGCTTTGTTGTGTCCTACCATTCAGGCGGTAGCTCATCTTCATGAAAAGTAATTTTGTGACTTTCCAAAACCTGTCCGACCATGTTGGCCATTTCCTCGCTAGTGATGTTGCTTGGCACGTATGCTTCACTCAGCACCTTCAACAGAGCATTCTTGTGTGCCTCAAAATTTTGTAGCAAAGAAAGTATGGAGATCTACGTTGGTGTTTTGTTCAACTGGCCGATGACCGAGTATTCCTTGGCTTGTATCTTTCTCCAAAGATCGTCTGGACCTGTCTCAATAATGGGTGGCCGGTTGGAGGCCTGCTTGCTTGACTCAGCCAGATGTTCAGGGGTATAAACTCTACCAGTTATCGTCATACCTTGTGCGGCAATAGTTTCTTCGAACCTACCCTTGCCTTTCCTACTTACCTCGGCTGTATAGTCCCATGGTATAGCCTTTGTATGGTATGGCATCGTGGTTGATATCTCCACTGGAATCAGCGTGGATATATTTACTCCGAACGGAGCATGTGCCTCAGGTGGTAAAACCGCAACTTCAAACGGTGTGGGTATATTTGCTGGAAACACGAATTCGACCTCAATTGGTGCTGGTGTCTTTGTAGATGACATTGTTTCAAACTCAAGTGGCACGGACATATTTACCTTGGTGTCCCCAGAGGGCTGAATTTGGACCACGATCAGATTAAGAGTAACCATTGGCTTTTTTGGGTCATCACCTTCTGTGATCAACCCGATAGACCCCTCGGGATCCCAATCATCCTCTATTTCAATCATGTAATTCCTCCACCCTTATGGTCTAGTAGAGGGTTATTGCGGACATTCGGAGCGGGTTCCTTTGCCATAATAATTTTGTTGTCAATCAGAGCCTGGATCTTGTCTTTCAGAGAACGACATTCGTCGATAGTGTGTTCTTTCATTCCGGAATGGTATGCACAAGATTTGTTTAGATTAACCTACTAAGAAGGGTTCTCAGGAGTTATATCAAGGATAGGGGTGACATAACCAGCAGCTTTGAGTCTCTCGTATAACTGGTCAATGGGTTCGGCAATGGCTGTATACTGTTTAGGAGGTATGCGGTCAAAATTTGGTTGAGGTTTAGGGAAGCTTTGGCATGTAGGAGGTGATTGATAGTAGGATGTTTAAGCATTGTAGTTTTGGTAAACATGTGAGGGTTGGGAATATCTGGGTGAAGTAGGCTGATATATGGGTGGTGGAGATGATTGATAAGTGGGTGGTGGAGTTTGGTAAGAGGGTGAGGGTGCTTGGTAGTTTGGCATTGGATAGGTTTGGTATTTTATGGGAGATTTGGTTCTCTGTGCCACCATTACAGCTCCTACATCCCTTTTCTTGGACACACCACCGGACTGTAAGGCCTTATTTGTAGCTTGCAAGGCCTCAAAGTTCGTAACCATACCGCTTTTGATGTCCTCTTCGATCCTTTCGCCCAGCTTGATAATGTCGGAAAATTTGTGGCTCTCAATCATCATCAGCCTTTCATAATATTGCGAGTCCTGAGCCCGGACAAAGAATTTGTTCATCTGTTCCTCTTCTAAGGTAGGTCTGACCTTAGTAGCTTCGGACCTCCAGCGAGTAGCATACTCGCGAAACGTTTCTGTAGGTTTCATCTTTAGATTCTGAATGTAGAACACATCTGGTGCATTCTTCGTGTTGAACCTGAACCTATCCATAAAATCAGATGCCATGCGTACCAAACCTGACCACTTCTTTGGATCTTGGCTAATGTACCAAGATAGAGCATCTCCTTTCAGACTCCTCATGAAAAGCTTCATGTGGATTCTCTCGTCTTTCCCTACTCCAACCAGCTTGTCACAGTATGTTCTCAAATGTACTCTTGGATCCCCTGTACCATCAAACATCTCGAACTTAGGAGGTTTGTACCCCTCGGGCAGTTTGACATTGGGTTGTATGCAAAGATCCTCATAGTTCAGCCCCTCAATTCCCCTGCTTCCTTCAACGCCTTGACATCCAGCTAGTCAATTTCTTAAGTTCCTCAGCCAGGTTCCTGATGAGCAAGTCTTTATCGTCAGACTCGGGTGTACTTGAGATGGGTTAGGTGGAGTGTGGTATGGTCTCCACGTAGATGGGAGTGTTATGGTGGGTGTGAAAGTGATCATTTGTGGAGTTTTGGAGTTCTGGGATGAGTAGCGGAGTGTTATTTGGGGTATGGAAGTATTGCATTGGGTTTTTGGTGGAACAGTGTGGGGAGCAGGATGATTCTGTTGCTTTGGGATATTTTGAGGTGGTGTAGGGTTTTGAGTATTGGGAATGGTGATATCCGGGGTGCTGAGGGAAAATGACAAGCTTGCCAGATTCCGAACCTGATCGAGCTCTTCTTGGAATTTTAACAATTTCTGTTCAAGTTGGGATACATTTTCGTTAGGAAGCTGAGTACCATAACCATTGGTGGCCTCTACCCGTTCATTTGCATTCTCCCTTCTGACGTTGTTCAAATCTTCCATTTTGCCTTTGTTCTTATTTTTGACAAGACTAAGAGGAGGAGTGGGTGGAGGGCCCCTGGATCTCGTGGAATAGGATGATGTTGCCAGAGTGCACGAACTAACCTTTGGGGAGGGGAATAATAAAACAAAAAGTAAAACAAAAAGGTAACCAAGTTAGTGAGGATTATAAGAAAATGTTGCGATATTTAAACACGTAGCGCAAGAATGTAAATCATGTCCTAATTTGGGGGACCTCTTTGTGCCCGAGGTAGGCCTAGTGACAAATTGATTTGGAGAAGTTAAAATGCTAAATGCCTCATTTTATTGATAAAAGTAGACGGATCACAAATCGACACTAAATAACAAGAAATAAAATGTCATTAATGGCCATTGGCCTTATTACATTTCATAAAGCAAAAAAGTAAATTCCTATCTACTTGATCCCAGAAGAACCTTCCTCAGGTTGAATGCTCTCGTTGATAAAATCCTCCATCTCACGTAGGTTCACCAGTAAAAATGCCTTTGCCAGGTGTTCTCATTCGTTTCTCTTAGCATTCTAGCAGTCGGTGACTCTCTTCCTCACTTTTCCTTCCAATTCTAGCAGACTGTATTCCAGATATTCCAACTTTTTGCTAGCTTTGGTGACCCTCTCTTTCCACTCATTGATTTGGTCATTTGATGGAAGAATCCTCCACCAGTCTAGCAAGAGTGGGGGCGTACTAATCATCCCGAAACTCGGGACCTCGTGCCTCATATTCCTGCAAGACAAATAAGGTTAGGCTCTTACTCCCACCAGACTCAGCTATGTAATATCAACAATTGGCATAAAAACATTTAGTTCTCCAAATTAATGCACAAAACATGGTAGTGTCCGTTTGGGTTTTGGGGAAACCCAGTGGACTTTGGACAAGGATATCTTAAAGGATCATTATTTGGACAACATAACTGACCTGGCTAGGTTTGACCATGATGCATGCACAACTTGAACAGAGTAAGGTTTCTATGAGGTTTTAGACTAGTACCCTTGAGTAGACAACTCAAGGGGGAAAAGCACAGAACCATCGACTACACCCTTGATTGACTGGTTTTACCGCAAATATGCCTTTTCCGAATTTAGGGGGTAATAATATAGGAAGAGCGCAACCACTCATTATAGGAGTTGCTATGGTAGTCATTTGGCACTAGTGGAATATGATGTTGAGCATGATTATGCAATAATAAAAGCATGTTGACACGTATTTTCACGTTAAGAAAGCAGTAAATACAGCAATTTCATAATTTAAAGCAGTAGTAAGGAAAGAAACAAAGAAGACAAGTCAGTTTTGCAGTTGAAAAGGGAATTGAATGCTTAAAAGAAATAAACAAGTAAGTGCACATAAAGAGGTATAAATCCACAATAATAGTCTGAAATGGTAAAAGCCTAAATATCCCTAGTAGAGTCGCCATGCTGTAGTGCCCCCTTTTTTTCCTAAGTGGAAATCGGGTTTATGACATTTGGAGAGACAACTCATTCCTTTTGGGAACTGGGTTTGAATTTTGAGAGTCGCCACCTAATGATTAGGGTGCATTAGGACACCAAAAGAGTTCGATTTGAATAACCAGAGATAGGGTAAGGGCTTGAAATTATTCTAAGGGGAAGGTGTTAGGCACTCCTTAGAATCCACTAGTGTGGTTCCTGGCCAGATAATTATTGTGAATTGAGGTGCAATTAACATATAAGCAAATAAGGCTCAAATAATAGGGGATTTCAACACATAATGGTTTGAAAGTAAACAAGTTTTGAAAGAACAATTAGAAAAGTTGATTCTTTAGAATAAGGAGTTAAATTGCTAAAAGAATAAAGAATAAAGAAAAGGGGATCCTAGGTTTATTTAAAATATGGATCACCCCACATAATGTACGGTAATCACTCCTCAATGAAGGGGCTACACGTGACATTATCGCGTGGTCATCATATCCATATCTACCCTTCCCACCCCGTTAAGGTATTAAAGCGCGGACTGGTCTCGATTACTTATTGCATGCTATTACCCGTCCCATTCCTATCAATCCCGGAGGCACTTGGGACTACTAATCCTAAAAGGGAGGTATGTTGGGCTTATTTGGAGTTTCAAAGGTAAAAATCTAAGGCGACATGCAAAAATACATATTACATATAAAAGGGGAAACACATAAGCATATAGGCTCAAGTATACCTCCTCGAACAAACACATAAAGTAGTATGTCTTACACATACTATTTAGGTATGTTTGAAAAGCATTAAAGACGAGGGAGATGAGACTGTTGAGGCAGTTTTAGTTTATTGCATAATTCAGATAAGAAGTATGAATCAGGCCTGCCTGCTAGTTGTAGTAATTAACAGATTCAGTTTTACAATTGTTATTCTAAGGCTTGCCTAAGTGTTTAGACGGGGTCCTATAGGTATGATATCTACTAAATTTAAAAGCTGATGAGATAGTAAAGGCTTGAAATAAATTATTCAAAATCCTATAAGCATACTTGTTAAACCTTGTTAAGTGAGGGAATTAGGTTATTAAGAGAAGCAGAATGAATAAAAAAACTGAACTGGTTACAGGTTCTGCAAGTGGTAGTATCTACTATTGCCGACTTTAATTCCTAGGAGCATGTTATCTAACATTGACTGCGAATGAAAGCGAATCAGATTGATTTAAGAAACCCCTATAGGCATGATTTCTATGCATTACTCATTTTAAACCTTATAGGCATGGCATCTAAATAAAATTTGAATATGCAGAATTAAAAGTACCATATAGGGAGGTTTTCTACATGAAGTTGAATATGCAGAATTAAAAGTACCCTATAGGCAGGTTTTCTATGTGAAATTGAATATCCAGAATTAAAAGTATCCTATAGGCATGGCCTCTAGGCGAAGTTCAAATATGCAGGAATTAAAACACCCTATAGGCATGTTTTCTACCATTGCATGCATAGTTACCCAACCCTTTTTACTAGCCAGCCCCAAGTGTTTATTACAAATTATTACAAACCAGAATAACAAATTACATCAGAACAGGAAAGATACAAAGAAAGTACAACCAGAGGAGGCCTAATTCTTGACTTCCTCTCTGAGTTACGAGATAAACCAACTCAAAGACCATTGATCCAAAGTCTTTCTCCAATTTGAGTATGTTAGAGTTCCCTAAGAGACTCAATGGGACTTCGGGCACTACTCACACCCAAATTGTATTACCAGAATAGGGACAAGTGCAGTGTGGAGGTGCCAGCCCTCAAGTGTCCAAGTTCAGAGGGAGCTCATGAGTCCCAAGGCAAGTCTTACAAGAGGGGGAGGGGGGAAAACTTAAGTTTAAGAGAGAGTGCAGGAGAAACAGAGTAAAGAAGAGGGAGAGAGGGATTGGGAAATAGTTACAAAGTTAAGGACTTCACACAAAAGGGTTGGGATTAGGGATTGCAAAGAGCCTATGCACATAGGCATTAGTTAATTCTGGGCATGCACAGCAATAGAGAGTGTTGTTATGCTTACAAAATCAACCAGAATACACAATCACATAATGGTAACATAGATGTTATGATCCCAGGGGAATCACGTTTGAGTCATAGACAACAATACTTAATACTGTCATGCCTCAAACAAACCATCAATATCAACACATTGGGGTAGGGGTTTAGGACACATAATATATTCAAAACAGGTAGAAGGAAATTACAGCATGCTAAATTAAGTACTTGACTAAACACAAGCAGTAGGCAAACAAGAAGGCAAAAGTATTAAGTGAACATGTTGTTGTGATGCTGAAATCTTAATCAGAACATACCAGTTCAAAGAAGCAAAATATAGTAAAAGCAGGTAGCAGGACTTTGAAGACAGGCCACAATACAAGTAGCAAGAGAGAATATTTTGAGTGTAAGTGATTTCAGAACTAAGTGTGTTCGTGTGTGTGTTAATGAAAGAGCAGGGTATTTATAGTTTGAAGACAGGCAAAAAATAAGGCAACGATCACAGTTTAGCAGTAATTATGGAACTATGTACCAATTAAAATCAAATCAGTATAAGGACTTCCTTTAATTAAGGAGATAAAATCAAACGGTAATGGGCAGAAAATATTTAAGGAAAGAAATCAAGTAAGCATCATGTGCAGAGTAGACAATTAAGGGTAAGTGCATAGAGGTTTAATTAAGGGAAGAATCTTTGAAATACTCAGTTAGCCAAATAAGGTAAGAAAATAAAGTAAAGTTGCAGCATATGGAGACAATCGAAAATCAGTACATAGCAAATCAGGGAGTCAAGGATTTCAAAATCACTGATTTAAGGAGAGTGACATGGGTTCCCAAGAATAAACAAGTAAACCAAGTTAAAGACAAGAGAATCGAAAGTCTAAGGGGAAGTTTTCAAACCAATTCAAAAAATAGGGAACTCTGTAAAACAAGGAAATATTCAATTACACGAGTGCAATCAGAATTACACGGGAGGTTTGAAATTAGTCCAAAATTAAAGGTCGTTTTAGAGGGGAATTTAGCATATAAAAGAGTGCATAAACATTAGGCATGCGAGGCTGAACTTGTGACAAAGATAATAACAATCATAAAATCAGTAGATAGTGAATCATCGCAACATGGTAGTGGCATAGGTCAACTTAATAATAGGGAAAAAAGGGTATCAGAAGCATGCAAAAGTCCGGGTAAAAAGACTTTTCTGGAAAATATAGTCTAGTTTCAATGCTTGCAAGAAACCAAATCACATAGAGAAACAGAAGTTGAAACAAAAAAGACTTTGAATCCAGTCGAGCTAATTCAAACAGATGAAGCAGTTTTCAAAAGTTCGAATAGGTCCAGAGAAATTAGGGTTTTGGAATTAATCAAATTCAGAGCATGACGAACAAGTAAATCACATAGCAAGTAGTCTCAGGACTCGAATGAACACAAAATTTTAGGGTTTTCACCATCAATCGAGTTCTAGAGATGAAAAGCAAGTAAATCGGACAAATACTAACAAAATAGATTCAGAAATCTCAAAAGGTCAAAACCCGTAACATGCAAACTCGAGTAAAAGAACAACATAAGGAAACATAGTAGAACATGTTAGAAAATTAGAGAAAGCTTCGAAATAACTTAACAGAAACTCAAATCGAAAAAGGTAAGTGTTCTTGAAGGTAGAGTTTTGAAAGAAACCTTGATAAAACGTTTAAAAGTTTAGAGTAAACACATATCTAAAACAGATCTAAAGAAATCGGAAGAACCTCAAAGGTTAGGGTTTCAGAAGAACCCTAGATGGTGAGAAAGGCTTGGAAATTATCGATCTAAGCAGGAGAAGTCAAGAGTCAGGCTTGAATAGCCATGGCTGGCCGGAGCAAAGTCAAAGATGACCGGAGACAGCCATAAGAACTGAAATCGACCAAGGTCTGGACCGAGCTTTCCCGATCTGGCCTTGAAACCATAGTACTCGAACATATAGAAGCCAAGGGAAGTGGATACAGGCCTCTAATGGCTTTGGATGCCATGGATTTGGGAGATTTTCAGGTGGTAATTGAGGGTGGCAGCTAGGGTTTTAGAGGGGATTGAGATAGAATTGAGAGAGGATGGGGGTTTGAAGGTGGCTGCAGGTGAAAAATGACTAAGGTTTGGGGTAGGTCGGGATTAAAAAAGGAAAGGGCTGATGTGAGTCGTTGATCTAGGCGATCAACGGCTGGGATTAAAAGGAAATCTGGGCGGGTTATTTAAAAGGGTCGTGGGTCGGGTAGATTAGGATTTGGGCTGGGTAATTGGGTTTAAAATTGGGGTTCAATTCGGGCTACAATTGAAACACAATTGGGCTATATTTTAAATAGTCACTCTTCCCTTATTTATTTTATAAAAAATAGTAGAATAATTTCTGAAAATAAATTAAAGGTACTAAAATAATTTATAGTACATAATTATCAAATTAAACATATTGTACCTAATTTTTATAGATATAAACGTAATTAAATCTAAAAGAAGCTAATATTGCAATTATATGCAATTTAGCTTTAAAAATACTAAATAAATTTGTAAAAATATGCAAAAATTATATTAGCTATATTTTAGTATAAATATGCGAGTCCAATAAATGAATCACTAATGAAAATTTTGGGAATAATTATTGGTTTTAGTCTTGATAAGATAAGGCAATAAATTGATTTAAAAAATCTTTAAAAATTAACAAAAAATAATAAAATATTGGGACATACTTATATATGCATACATATGCTATTTTGAAAGTATTTTACATATGAAAAATATATAGGGAAAAATTGGGTATCAACAAGGACAACCCAACCTGATATAGAAACTTGCATGCGTGACATACAGGCCTATAAGGCCAACATGATCATTTATAAACTCAAAACATAGGCCGACAAGGCCATACAAGTATCCATATACATGACATCTGTCTACAATCCTCTAATAGTACATAAGTATCATAAAGGTCGGGACTGGGCCCCGCCATACCAATCAATATATGTCCTAACAATACTGACCAAATAAGCAACTCCGGAGCAAATGGAGCGCACCAACACCTTCCACTGAGCTGGTAGCCTACTTGGAAGACTCTTAACCTGTTTATCAGAACCTGCGGGCATGAAACGCAGTGTCCCCAGGCAAAAGGGACGTCAGTACAAATAATATATCGAATATGTAAGGAATGAAAATCAGTAAACAATAGACATGAGAGAAACATGGAGTAAAAAGACTCAACATGTATATCTGAATAGCTCTGTGAATAATTTAATATTATAATATCATGCATATACGTATAAATGTCATACCATGTATGGGTATATGCGTTCATAACATCATCAAACCTTTGAGGGCGTCCCATCATATCATCTCGGCCATTGTGGGTAAATCATCAACGTATACCAGCTGATCAGGTGGTGGTGCATACATAACGCCGTAACATTATCCCATATCCCATATATATATACATATACATATACATATATACGCACATATAACGCCATCTGGTCATGAGTCAATGTAAATGAATGCAATGCATGAGAAGTACGTCAATAAAATCTCTCGGAACATCATAAGACTATTATGCCTTTGATTAATATCATGAAGTAAACTTTATCAACTTACATATTTTCTGAGACCCATGAACAGATGATAAAATAATAGGACACATGGGGAATAAAGAACATAAGTATCTCTAGCATTTCTATGAATAGAGTCATTTATGGAAGTTGCGCATTTCCTCGTTCCGTTTGTATCGTATGGATCATGCCTAAAAGAAAGAAGGGATAGCCTTAACATACCTGGACCAATTCTCTTGACAATTCCTCTAATACATGTCTATTGCGACAACATGCAACGGTGGATCGAATTAGGGGAAAAATCCATATGATATTCTTGGGAAAGATTGCACCGTACTCCCTTGGAATCGCAAAATCCTGTTACTATTATGCTAAGAAGTCTCATATGAATTCTTGTGAAGCACGTTACTATCATGTATAATCTTGGATGAAACTTTCTTGCTGAAGCTTTTCATTGATTTGTAGAACAAAATCAATTAGAAGGTTTTTTTTAAGTCTTTAGGTGTAGGCTCCACACTTTAGATGACTAAGCCATTAGTTGTGACACCTTGCCATATGATTCAATAGTCACCAATTGATTCTTTATCCAATCTCATGGGCTGCCACGTTGGAGCCCTTATTCTTATCCAAATATTCACCCCTTTTACCTTAATCAACTTTGTTATCCCCCACTTATCCATTAATTAACCAAATATCTATATAAGTAAGAATTATCTCAAATTACTTAAAATACTACTCACTTTTAATACACTTTATACATCTTACTATCATGGTCATGGGGTACCTTGCATGGCATTAGTCCATAAATATCGGGTATTATAGCTCGGACCGTATTTTATCCCAAATTGTCAAATTTCGACGAAACTTATTTTCTTCGATTCGATCGCCCTCTCACCTTCACGAATTTACTCATCACTTGTTTGAAATAGCACAATATTATAATCCCAAAATAATCTCATTCTCGAGCTTACGTCGATTAACTTACCATGAAACTTTAACGTACAAAAATGTGGGATGTGATATCTCAATTTCCGAGCTTTCATAGATTTATTTATGGGGAGTGTAACATTGTATAAGTCACGATCCATTAAGACTTAGATTTACAAAACTGAATTGAAATAATTACAACATTTGTTTGGATTGTACATGAATAGAATTTGAATCTAATGCTACCAAAGACAAGTGATAGCCATAACTGGAACGCGAGTACATCTTCAATGCCAGCTCCCGTCATACACAGTAGCAACAACTCCACACGCAAGGTGCAAAGGTGTAGTATAAGTACAATCGACCCATGTACTCAATAAGTATCCTAACTAACCTCGGCGAGGTAAAAGAAGCAAGAATTATAAATGATACTCACCAACACCTGTACACTTCATAATTTCAACAAGTATAGAATAGATATATGAACAAATCAGGAAATCTCAGGTAAAACCACTATGATGCTCACAATTCTTTATTATTAAAGTCTTCTACTCTAGTTAACAATCCAACATATAAAGAAGATATGTAAATAAATCAGGAAAACAGTTAAGAAAATTGCAAGTAAAGATGAAATGTATCAGTCTGTTGGGCATGCAATTCGATCAAAAAACAACAAGCCAATAAGCCCTGTTGCAACGTGCAACCCAATTCAAATATAGTAACTAGCTCTTCCAGAGCTCACATCAACCAAAAACCCGTCGGTTTCTCACAATCCACGTGTACACCATCAAGAGAGAAACATGAGAGGGTGACCCTAGGGGGATGGATCCTTATCAACATGCAAGCATGGCTGATTCAACGTGCTACCAGCCTGGCATGGTCACAGGTTTGATATAACGGATTCGCCCGGCATGGTAACAGGCTATATCACAATTCGTCCAGCATGGTCACGGGCATAACAACACAATCCGCCCGGCGTGGTCACATGCATAACAATATAATCTACCCGGCGTATCAATACAGTCCGCCTGTTGTGGTCACATGCATATCAATACTATCCGTCGGCATGGTCACATGCATATCAATACTATCCGCTGGCATGGTCACATGCATATTAGTACTATCCGTCCGGCGTGGTCACACGCGTAACAATACAATCCGCCTGGCGTGGTCACAGGCATCCAGTCCAAATCATATAACACAGAAGCAAGTATACAAGAACATATGTATATGATGAATAAATATCAGATTTCATGCTCTTGGATTGGTATAATAACACGTTAAAGTTTAGGCATGTGCAAAGTGTGATATCATAGCTCAAATCAAAAATTTCATCACAAATTAGCAATTACCAAGTTTATTCAGGGAATTAGCCTCTTCGTAACCTCAAACATGGCTCAAATAGTTCACAAAAATATTACAAATATGAGAAACATCATAGCTTACAACTTAACACTCAATTCTAGGCATATTATAGCCTAAGCACTACACCGACCATGGATAAATACCCCGGTGCTTGCACATGGGCTATATCCCCACACATATGTGCACCCATAGCCCGTAGCTATCACAAATAGTTGAGGCAACTAGTGCCTCAACCAAGTTTAGAGAAGATACCTCAAGCAAGCCAAAATAAATACCAAGCAAGCCAAATACCGCTCTAGAAATGCCATCCCGTGCGCATCTACCTCTGAACGGCTCGAAAGTAGCCAAAAGAAACTCAAAAACATCAAATAATACCAAAGAAAACCAACCCAAATGATAAATGTTGAGTCTTTAATCAGTTATCAAAGTCAACCAAAAGTCAAACTCGAGTCTGCACCTCGGAACCCGATAAAACTCATAAATTCTGACATTCCATTCAATTACGAGTCCAACCATACTAATTTCACTCAAATCCGACTCCGAATCGATGTTCAAAACTCAAAAATTCACTTTAGAAAATTTATATAAAAAAAACTCCAAATTTTCTTTAAAATTCATAATCCAAATGCCAAAATCAAAGATAGATTCATGAAATATAACCAAAACCGAGTAGACAATACTTACCCCAATTGATGTAGTGAATCCTCTCCAAAATCTCCCAAATCCAAGCTCTAAATCCCAAAATGTGAATAAATGAGCCAACCCTTGAATATAAAGCCTCTACCCAGGCATTCCTGCATTTGAGAACCTTCAGCCGCTTCTGTGACACGGATGTCGCTTCTGCGGAAACCACTCAATAGCCGACCTCTCGCACATGCGGACATTCTTCCGCTTTCGTGCATTCACAGGTGCGAGCATGAATCTACTTCTGCGCTCCATTTTGCTTCTGCGCGTCTGACCAGTGCTTCTATGCAACCGCAAATGCACCCACATTCTAAAAAGATCCCTCACTCAACCTATTTACGCTTTTGCAACTGCTTGGCCGCATTTGCAACTCCGCACCTGCACCCAATATTTCGCAGGTGCGATGACACCAATCCTCTGCCAAAACCAGCCTCAACCAAAATGCCTCAAAATGGTCTGAAACTCACCTGAGCCCCTCGGTACCCCGTCCGAATATACGAACAAGTTTCAAAATATAACACGGACGTACTCGAGGCCTCAAATCACACATAACAACATCAAAACCACGAATCTCACCTCAAATCAAACTTTATGAACTTTTGAACTTTCAACTTTCACAACTCGTGCCGAATGATATCCAATCAACTTAGAATGACCTCAAATTTTACGCACAAGTCCCAAAAGACATAAAAAATCTATTTCAACTCTTGGAACAACAATTCGAACCCAATAATATTGGAGTCAACTCTCGGTCAAGCTTATGAACATTCCAAACCTTCGAATTTCAACTTTTGCCAAATAGTGTGAAACCTTTTAGAGACATCCAAATGCAAATCCGGGCATATGTCCAAGTCTAAAATCACCATCCGGAACTAACGGAACCAACAAAACTCTGATCCGGGGTCAAATACATAAAGTCAAACTTGGTCAACTCTTCCAACTTAAAGCTTCTTAATTGAGAATCATTCTTCCAAATAAATCCCGAATCACCTAAAAACCAAAATCGACGATTCACACAAGTCATAATACATCATATGAAGCTACTCAAGACTGCAAACAGCTGAACGGAATACAATTGCTCAAAACGATATGTCGATCGTTACATGCTCCCCCACTTAAACATACATTTGACTTGAACGTGCCAAGAGTCATTCTAAAACTATCAAATCACTGTGTAAGCTCACCATGGACAAAACTCAGGGGTGATCCCGTGTCACCCCAATCCATATAAGCTTGACAACACAACATTACCGAAGATCCTTACTTCAACCTTAGCCCATAAACCATAGAATCAAATCTCCAACATCTAGAGCTGATCATAGGACTCAATTTTCGCATCGACACATTCTATAAGTATGAAAAAGCTATATCAAGCCATAAACATAACCCCAAACGCAGTCACATAATACACCATACAACTCAGATACTCATAGTAATAAATTCCGGCCACAATAGCTGCTCAATGATAAATTCGGTACCGATAATAAACCTCATATCAAATAAAACCTTGTTTGTAACCCTTCATACACTGCCAATGATGAAATGAACACGCAAAAACTGATAACCACTCATCAAATCAACAAGTCGTAGAGCTCTCTCGTCCGACAAGAACTATAGCCAAATTTAAACCTGTTTAGGGACATTATTCTTCTAAACCTACCGTAGTCAAACTCAATAACACCCATTCTAGGTCCAATGACCTCATCTCATCAAATAAAAGCTGCTCTACTGACATGCTACACCATACAACCCATACTCACAAATCGTGCAATCCGTGCACCCATAAGCAACAACTCAAATGTACCCAAAAGTGGAAAGTGACTCAACTAAGAGAACCGTTCCGCAAGTTTAACATACCCCACCACAAGCACAATGTTGTGAACCCATCACAAAAGGGAGAACCAAAACACCCGAAATCAACACAAAGGATCATATCCCAACATAACTCCGTCGCAATGCGTGTCCCAATCTAAACACCGGCCCACATGAAATACCTCGAGTCCTAATGCTCAAAATCAATAACAAATCAATATCAAGTACACGAAGTGAATGACCATAACCATGGAGAAACCAACAGCACAATATACCACAACCTAGAAAGACCATAACCAAGGCGCATTTAACCATTCAACACCCCAAGATCCATCTCGCTTGAATTCCGCTACAAGGCCCAAATAGAACCGCATCATGTGTGCAAATAACAAATAGATCGCCTCTCATCATAGCATAAAAGAGTAACTCATAGAACATATCAAAACATGAACAAGCTCCACTTTAACCGAATGGCACATCCCTCAATAGTAGTAGTGTTGAGTCAATAAATCATCCCGGTGTAGAATACACATCCTCATTGGGCCTACCAATGGGCCCCCAAATCAACTCTGTTCATCCATGAACAAATTAATGACCCTCCTAAAAGTCCACAATGACCTAACCATGACACATACTATTAGTTGTCTAACTGTGGCCATACCTTCACAGTCCGCAACTAAGGAACAATCTACCTCTGAGAAATCCTAGTATCCAAATCCTTAAAATACCATAATCACCATACCTAATCCCAACTCGACCACTCTAATGAATGGCACCTTCATACCTAATCACTCCACGAAAATAATTCCACAATTCTTTCGTGCCACATACCAAAATCTCAACATCATCAGTCTATCAACCAGGCAAATACCGTAACACCAATAAAGCATCCATAAGTCAAAACACAGTGCGCTTTCTGAAATGAGTACCCTTCACAAGCAATACCAAGTAGTGCTAGAATTCATCTAAATATCCGAAGTCCATTTGCACATAACCAAACCATCAGCACCGAATCCCTCTAACTCAACCAAGTAATGCAGGTCCCTAAAACTCATGAGTATTGCCACAAAACACCGGTAAGGCCTCAGAAGATCATAAGAACCAAAAGAACTGATCGTTCCCATTACCATGCCGATCTAACCTACTACCAATCTCTCCTATTTTCTCTGAGTTCCTTCTAAATTGCCTTCAAATTAACACTTTTTCTTGATAGAAAACTCATCCTTACCCAAAGCTCACCGCAAGAGATCCTAGCATGAAATCCACGTCGTCCTAAAGCCCATAAGCCACTGTATTCCCTCTTAAGTACCCCAAATACAACAACCCAGATACCCACGCTGAAAAGTCTTTATGTGAATTTAAAGTTATTTCCTCAACCTTTCTGACACTAAAATGTAGAACCTAATAATGATACAAAAATACCACGAATCCCAACACCATCCAATGCAAATTTCATATCTTAGCCATTTATGAATTTGAAAATTACTCAAATACCATATATGAATCTTGAACCCGTTAGAACCTTCACGAAAGTCATCCACTCTACTTTAATCTCAATTGCACTGCTCAACAAGCCAAACAACCCGTGTAACTTTAGCACACCGACATCCAAAGAGGTAACCCCACCTTCACATAATTGAGTAAACCCCTACTACATGCACACTACATCCATCACGAATAACAACCCAAATCATTCTATGATTTTCATTTACCCGTAAACTGCAATATATCATGTATCTAGAAATTTCCTTACTCGAGTCATTCTCGAACTCAACCTTTACAAGTCATAACTAATCCAGAATCATACCTCAAGCTGAACCCAATACTACACATAACTATGCAATCTGGTCGTCGATAGCAGGCTCCCCACTTGGCTCAAAGCCATAGAATACAACATCCGATAACCCATAATACCTTTAATACATAATTGTCATGATCTTGCATCATAATTCAGCCAAAACCTTCATAAACTCATATAGCATTAATATACAGTACCTCAAATCATCTGTGAAACTCACATTCATCCTCGCAATAGTCAAGCCAAATTTCCTCAAGAGATTCATACTCAAATTGCAAAAGACAACCTACCGGCAGAGGAAAACTCAGCAGAGATATCATAGAAAAATTACACATCTGTAGACTACCCCGTAGGTGAAAACCCACCTGCTTAGCCTCAAATCGGCATCTCTCTATGACCTCATCCTGGTCGCAATCACCATGCAATCACTAAATCTTCTCGAGTCTGAACTCAGTGACAAGACATAAGAACACACTTCATTCCACAAACGAACAACTGAAAGATCCCTAACACACTCATGACTCAGGACCGAACAATACGTCAAGACAGAAATCAAGCACCCAATAGTCCTTTCCACATCCCAAGCAAATTTTCTCGTCACATCTAAGCCTTCTGAACACATCCTGCGGTCACATCATACTCATCATATAGCCATCTTGCCACTCACTGATCCACCAGTCCCACTCCTAGGGACAATACTGTACATATAAGTCCAAATGCATATATTCACACAACTGAAACCATCGAGCCCAAGCTGCGGCCACAACCCGGCCTCAAGTCCTCCAGACTAGCCCATCATGAAAACACATAAGTCACATCTCATACCACATCCATGGAATCATAAGTCTTCCTTGCACAGTTGATACTGAGCGTTCACATAACATACAAGTGAGTGAAAGGAATTCAAAGAGATACACTTCAAGCTGAATCAATGTTGTACGATAAAGAAAGAAAGATGGGAAGTTTATATTAAATTCCATGTAGCCTCTCGAAGATAGGTATGTACATCTTCATACCGATCCACAAGACTCTACTAGATACTTGCTCATGACTCATAGAACCTATGAACCTAGAGATCTAATACCAACTCGTCACGACCCAAAATCTAACTAGTCGTAATGACACCTAACCCAACCTGCTAGATAGCCAGCTAACAATAACACAATCCAACTGAGATTAATGAGAATCAAATGATGAAATAACTGAACTTTTATACAAAAACCCAAGGACTGGTATTACAAGTCATGAGTCATTAAGACTTAGATTTACAAAACTGAATTGAAATTGTAATTACAACATCTGTTTAGAATGTACATAAACATAATTCGAATATAAAGCTACCAAAGACAAGTGATTGCCATAGCTGGAACACGAGTACATCTTCAATGCCAGCTCCCTCCATACATAACAACAACAACTCCAAGATCTGCATGCAAGGTGCAGAAGTGTAATATGAGTACAACCAACCTCATATACTCAATAAGTATCATAACTAACCTCGACGAGGTAAATGAAGCAAGAACTATAAATGATACTCACCAACACTGGTACAGTTCATAATTTCAACAAGTATAGAACGGATATATGAATAAATCGGGAAATCTCAAGTAAAACCAATTTGATGCTCACAATTCTTTATTATTAATGTCTTCTACTCTAATAAAAAATCCAGCATATAAAGAAGATATGCAAGTAAATCAAGAAAACAGTCAAGGAAATTAAAAGTAAAGATGAAATGTAATAACCAAATATCAATCTGTTGGGCACACAACCCGATCCAAGAACAATAAGCTAATAAGCCCTGTTGCAGCATGCAACCCGATCCAAATATAGTAACCAGCTCTTCCATAGCTCATATCAACCAGAAACCCATCGGTTTCTCACAATCCGCGTGTACACCATCATGAGCGAAACATGAAAGGTTGACCCTAGGGAGATGGATCTTTATCCACACACACGTGATACCAGCTCGGCATGGTCATAGGCTCAATATAACGGATCCGGCTAGTGTGGTCATAGGCTCAGTATGACGGATCCGCTAAGCTTGGTCACAGGAATAACAACACAATCCGCCTGGCGTTGTCACAAGCATAACAATACAATCCGCCTAGCATGGTCCACGGGCATATTAATACAATATGCCTGGCATGGTCATAGGTATATCAATATTATCCGCCCGGCTTGGTCACAGGTTTAACAACACAATCAAATCGGTGTGGTCATAGGCATCCAGTCTAAATCATATCACACAAAAGCAAGTATATAAGTGTTACAACCCATATCCACATGTGTTAGTTCATGCCATATATTAGTTAACATAAATCCAAGAAGGAATTATCTTTGATATGATAAGAAGTCAATCCTTTTGGTCTTAAGTTATACAAGAGTGTATAAGGGTGATTAACAAGTATTAGAAGTTAAATGAATCAAGGATGTTGTAATTTGTATTTTCAGGTAAATCTAGCGGTGCTTAATACACTCAATAAGTCATGTATTAAGGTATTTTAATCATATAATATCCGTATCATAAGTCTTGAAGTCAAACGAGTTATGAAACAAAAGTCGACAAAAGTTGTCTCAACTTAGGTTCATAATTTTACTTAAACATTAGGTAGAATGTTTCTAATCTTTTCTCCTAATTTACAAGGAATTACAGGGTTATCTACCAACCAAATTAAATATCTATGAGTGTAGTTTCCAACTCATTAAACCGTTCATCGATACGATCTTGGAGTAGAGAGATATTTGCATTTTCGCGAGACTGCGCCAAGCACCTCTCTATGGGGCCCACTAAGGCGGTTTAAGATATTTGGACCTATATAGGATGCCTCCAACCCGTTTTAAGTCATTTCTTCTCACTATTTTCAGACCTTATAACCCTAGGAACATCCTCTCAAGGTTCTCTCAAGATTCAAGACCCAAAAAAGGGCAAACAACACAAATCAAGTGTCGGGAATTCCGTGGCGCTAGTAAGTCTCTTGTTCTTCTTGTTGTTGCTCATTTTTGTGTCATTTCAGCTCGTGTGGGAGGTTGTTTTAAAGGGTTTATGTTCTATAAATACTCCCTCATGCTCTTAATATCAATCCTAGGTGATTTCAAGCCTTCTAAAGTGATTCTAGTGCCGAAAAACACTAATTGATCTCTAGTTTCGCTTTTTTGTTGTTGTGGCAACATTGGAGGGATATTTCATGGAAATTTAAGGTCGAATTTGAGTTGTTCTTTCTGTATAAAGGTAAGGAACCTCTTACTCTATATGTATTTAAGATTATCCAAGTTGCGGCTAAGCCATTGAAGCTAGAACTTGTGAAATATATATCGAAAGGCTTGGTAGTAATGTTATTGTTTTGTGGACTGTTTAG
The DNA here is from genome assembly GCF_000715075.1 of Nicotiana tabacum. Lineage (NCBI taxonomy): Eukaryota > Viridiplantae > Streptophyta > Magnoliopsida > Solanales > Solanaceae > Nicotiana > Nicotiana tabacum. The sequence continues at coordinate 82,075,573 of NC_134089.1, read as the reverse complement.
CGTTGCTGTTGGGCTGCGTATTTTACTAATGTTTTGTGGAGTTTTGGTGGAGGAAGGGTGTGTATAAACATTATATATATGTAGGGTTGTGGGATGATAGTTATTCGTAACATTTCTGGGTCGTTTGACACGACTAGGTGGTCATCGTATGTATGGAGTGATTAGGCTGTGCGTGGACTATTTTGGGAGGCTCAGTATGTTTATTATTGATGTTGTTTGGGCTGTTTGGTGACTGTTTTGAATGGTGTGAAGTCATATATATAGGGGAGGTGATGTACGTTTCATCGTAAAATAGGTTGTGGTCGATACATAATAGTTATGACGATTAAATGATAACGATAGTATCGTTTCTCTTATTGTAGAATAAGGAGTTTTGACAATTGCACAGCTTGAGATTGGGGCAATATATACAAGGTATGTGAGGCTATCCCTTTCCTTCTTTTGCACGACTCCGATTGTACATAATGTAATGAACGAGCTTCCAAGATACTCTACTCCTAGAAGCTAGCAGTACTTACATTGTTTTCCCTCTTATGGAACGATTGATGTTAATGTTGCTTCTCTTATTCTTATGTTATCAATGTTGTTGGTACTTTCTGATTCTTATAAGGTTCATAGTGAAGAGTTAGTCCTAATAACGTGTACAGAGGATACCGACCTTACGTCACTCCGAAAGGTTTAGAATGTGATTCCATGAGTCGAGCATGCATTATATATATGTATCTATTTTACTCTACCGAGCCACGCTATAGTTGGCCGGGTACGGCACCTATTGTGCAACCACTGATCAGTTGGGTTTTACCGAGCTCCACGTGGCCGGGTACGATTCTACCGAGCCTTATGATGGCCGGGTACGTTTTTTACCGAGCCTATTATGGTCGGGTACGATATGATGATGATGATGCCCACAGAGGCGAATGTTTTAAAGGTTTATGTATTTATACATATGTATCATGCATTTCATGTCAGTAGCCCTCAGAGGTACTAAGATGTTACAGGTTGTATATTCTTTATCCTTGCTTACATTACTGATCGTATTCATGGTTCTCTGCCTTACATACTCAGTACTTTATTCGTACTGACGTCCTTTTATTTGTGGACGTTGAATGTCGTGCTGCAGGTCCTGATAGACAGGCAGGTGTAGCTCCCCCACCACAGTAGGTTGTCCAGTTCAGCGGTGATAGGCGAGATCCCTTCTCCGGACTTGCCTTGGTCTTGGAATGCATTTTTGTTATAGACATTATGGGTATGTCGGGGCCCTGTTCCGGCTATGTTGCAGCACTTATGTTTATTTAGAGGCTCATAGACAAGTGTCGACTCATGTATAGTTTGGTATGCCTTGTCGGCTGGTTTTTGTTATATAGTCTTTCATGGTAGCATGGTAGCTCATACCTTATATGTAGTTTCTTGATTGTCTGGTCATCCCCTGCTATGTATGTTCATGCCGTCATATTTTATTACTGGTTGTCCATGATCCAGGTCTACCATTTATATTGATCTCGTCAGCCCTAAAAGATAATAATGAAGGTTAGATGAAATGTACGTTCGTGCTCGGCAAGTATGGTCGGGTGCTAGTCATGGCCCTCCAGTTTGGGTCGTGACAAACTTGGTATCAGAGCAAGTCTGTCCTAGGGATTGTCTATGAGCCATGTCTAGTAGAGTCTTGATTATGGATGTGTAGTGTGCCACATTTATAATCAGGAGGCTACATGACATCTAGGGTTGTTACCTTCTTCCTGAATCTAGATCGTGCGTAGAGTTGAGTCGTAAGTGTTTGTCTCTAATATTCACCTTGTTTTCTTTCAGCGATGCTTTCGACTAGGAAGCAAACAATTAGTAGACGGCTTGATACAGCTGCAGGAGAGGGTACCAGTCAGGTGCCCCAAGCCAGAGCAGGCCAAAGTGAGGCTCAGAGTGAGATGTCGTCTCATACCTCATCTACCCCGTCTCCTCCAGAGGATATTAGGAGGAACCCAGCACCTCTAGTTCCTCCGTCTGGCACTACAGACCAGGATATGCGGAGTGCTTTGCAGTTATTGACTAGCTTGGTAGTTGCTCAGGCTCAGAGGCAGAATACAGGTGCTGTTGAGAAACCAATTAGTACGAGAGTTCATAATTTTATTAATTTAGACCCTCCAGTGTTTACCGGATCAGACCCCAAGGAGGACCCGCAGACTTTTATTGACCAGGTTCATCGTCTTCGGATTATACATGTTAGTGATACAGAGGCGGTAGAGTTGGCTTCTTATCAGCTACGGGATTTAGCGGTTCTCCGGTATGATAGTTGGGAGAGATCCAGGGGTTCGAACGCTCCTCTAGCTGTGTGGAAGGAATTTTCTGAGGCCTTTCTTCGTCACTACTTTCCAGTTGAGATACGATGAGCTAGAGCTGATAAGTTCTTGAACCTTAGACAAGGTAATATGAGTGTGCGAGAGTACAATATGCAGTTTGATTCTTTGTCAAGGTATGCTCCCTATATGGTGGCCGAGATGAGTGATAGGGTGCATATGTTCGTGAATGGGTTGGGACCACATCTGATAAATGAGTGTACGATAGCCTCCTTGGTGGAGGGCATGGATATTTCCCGTATTCAAGCTTATGCCCAGACCCTAGAGGATCGTAAGCGCCAGTAGAGGGCAGTTAGGGAGCAGGATAGGGGCCAGCATAAGAGGGCGAGATTTGCAGGGTATTCTGATGACTTCAGAGGCAGCGTCAGGCCACAGGTTTTGAGGAGTTCGGCGCCACCTATAGCTAGTGCTCCTCCATAGTTTCAGAGGCCTCAATATGATCGATCCTATTCTGGTCCAGGTCAGAGTTCGCGGGCATCTGGCTCACAACATCACAGGGATACTAGTCAGATGAGACCCTCAACACCACATTGTGATCAGTGCGGCAAGGCCCACTTTGGACTCTGCCGTCGAGGTTCTAATGCGTGCTATTCGTGCGGACAGCCTGGCCATATGATGTGGGATTGTCCTAATAGAGGAGGTGATGGTATGGCTCAGCCGACTGGATCTGTGTCTGGTTCTTCCTCATCAGTTCGACCTCCAGCACGGGGTTTTCAGCAGTCGACAGGTCATGGTAGAGGTAGAGGTGCAGTGCCGAGTTCGAGTGGTGCTCAAAATCAAACCTATGCTCTAGTAGGTCGACAGGATCTCGAGTCGTCTCCAGATGTTGTTACAGGTATAATATCTGTGTTTTCTTATAATGTAAATGCGCTGATTGATCTGGGATCTACATTATCATATGTTACACCTTTTGTGGCTAATAAGTTTGGCATTGAACCTGAATTGATAAGTAAACCCCTTGCGGTATCTACTCCGATAGGAGATTCTGTGATTGCTAGAAGGGTATATAGAGGTTTCACTGTGATGATTTGTAGTCGTCAAACCTCGGCAAATTTATTTGAGTTAGAAATGGTTGATTTTGATGTGATAATGGGAATGGACTTGTTGGCCTCATGCTATGCAAATGTTGACTGTCGTACGAAGATGGTTAGGTTCCAATTTCCGGGTGAACCCGTCATTGAATGGAAAGGGAACATTGCTACATCGAAAGGTAGGTTTATTTCCTATCTTAAGGCAAGGAAAATGATCTCAAAAGGTTACATTTATCATCTCGTTCGCGTTAGGGATGCGGAGGCGAAGCCGCCTACTCTACAATCAATCCCCGTGGTCAACAAATTTCCAGATGTTTTCCCAGATGAACTCCCAGGCCTTCCTCCTAAAAGGGAGATTGAGTTTAGCATTGATGTGTTTCCTGACACTCAACCGATCTCTATCCCTCCATACAGAATGGCCCCGGCAGAGTTGCGAGAGTTGAAGGTGCAGTTGAAGGACTTGCTGGATAAGGGCTTCATTAGGCCTAGCACCTCACCTTGGGGTGCGCCAGTCCTATTCGTGCGGAAGAAAGACGGGTCGTTACGGATGTGTATCGACTATCGACAGTTGAATAAGTCTACTATAAAGAACAAGTATCCACTTCCAAGAATTGATGACCTGTTTGACCAACTCCAGGGTGCCAAGTATTTCTCCAAGATTGATTTACGTTCAGGGTATCATTAGGTGAGGGTTAAGGAGAAGGATATTCCAAAGACGGCCTTCCGGACAAGATATGGGCACTTTGAGTTCTTGGTGATGTCGTTCGGGCTAACAAATGCCCCAACAACTTTTATGGATCTCATCAATACTATATTTAGGCCCTATCTTGATGTGTTCGTGATTGTATTCATTGATGACATTCTAGTATATTCTCGTTCGGAGGCGGAACATGCGGGCCACTTGCGGATAATATTACAGACGCTTCAGGATCGTAAGTTATATGCTAAGCTCTCCAAATGTGAATTTTGGATGAACTCAGTAGCGTTCCTTGGCCATGTGATATCTGACGAGGGTATTAGTATCGACACTCAGAAGATCGATGCAGTAAAGAATTGGCCGAGACCTACAACACCATCAGAAGTCTGCAGCTTCCTAGGGCTAGCAGGATATTATAGGCGGTTTGTGGAAGGGTTTTCCTCTATATCATCACCATTGACTAAGTTAACACAGAAAGCTACCAAGTTCCAGTGGTCTGACACTTGTGAACGTAGTTTTCAGGAGCTGAAGAATCGATTGACATCCGCACCAGTGCTCACTCTTCCTGAAGGAACAGAAGGTTATGTGGTATATTGTGATGCCTCAGGTATAGGTTTGGGGTGCGTATTGATGCAGCGTGGGAAGGTGATTGCTTATGCATCAAGACAATTGAAGAAGCATGAAAAGAATTATCCAACCCATGATTTGGAATTGGCTGTAGTAATATATGCTTTGAAGATATGGCAGCACTACTTATACGGCGTCCATGTTTACATCTACACATATCATAAGAGTTTACAATACATCTTCAAGCAGAAAGAGTTGAATTTGAGGCAACGTAGGTGGCTTGAATTATTGAAAGACTACGACGTCGAGATATTGTATCATCCCGGTAAATCCAATGTTGTGGCAGACGCTCTCAGCCGTAAATCAATGGGAAGATTAGTACATATTGAGGCAGGTAGATGGGGGTTGACTAAAGAGCTTCATCAGCTAGCCAATATGAGAATCAGATTGTTAGACTCTGATGACGGAGGTGTTACTGTACAGAATACATCAGAATCATCTTTGGTAGCCGAGGTAAAAGCACGACAATATGAAAATCCTATCTTAGTACGATTAAGAGAGAGCATTCAGCAGTGTAAAAGTATGGCTTTTGAGATCGGAAGAGATGGGGCACTGAGATACCAGGGCCGATTATGTGTGCCTAATGTGGCAGGGTTGCGAGAGAAGATTATGAATGAGATTCATCAATCCCGATATTCCATCCATCCCGGCTCGACAAAGATGTATCATGATGTCAAGGAGCAGTATTTGTGGGATAACATGAAGAAGTTTATTGCAGAATTTGTAGCCCAGTGTCCCAATTGTCAACAAGTAAAGATAGAACATCAAAAACCTGGTGGATTGCTTCAGAATATAGAGATTCCGAACTGGAAATGGGAGGTGATTAATATGGACTTCATTATTGGATTACCTCGCTCTTATCATAAGTTTGACTCCATCTGGGTGATAATTGATCGACTTACAAAATGTGCCCATTTTCTGCCAGTTAAGACAACTTACATGGCTGAAGATTATGCGAAGTTGTATAACAAGGAGATTGTTAGGCTTCATGGTGTGCCGGTATCTATTATATCAGACCGAGGAGCTCAATTTACAGCTAACTTTTGGAGGTCTTTTCAGAAGGGTTTAGGCACACAAGTGAATCTCAGCACTGCATTTTATCCGCAGATTGACGGACAGGCTGAACGTACCATTCAGACACTGGAAGATATGTTACGAGCATGTGTTCTAGATTTTAAGGGAAATTGGGATGACCATCTTCCACTCATAGAATTCGCCTACAATAATAGCTACCATTCCAGTATTAAAATGGCCCCATACGAGGCACTATACGGGAGAAGATGTAGATCACCAGTTGGATGGTTCGAAGTCGGTAAAATAGAATTATATGGGCCAGATTTGATTCACCAAGCTATTGAGAAGGTGAAAGTGATACAGGAGCGATTGAGGACGGCATAAAGCAGGCAAAAATCTTATTCCGATGTCCGACGCCGTGATCTGGAGTTTGAGGTTGGTGATTGGGTTTTCCTGAGGATCTCATCAATGAAGGGTATTATGCGTTTTGGGAAGAAAGGTAAGCTGAGTCCAAGGTATATAGGGCCATATAAAATTCTTCGACGGATTGGACAGGTTGCTTATGAGTTAGAATTGCCATCCGAATTGAAATTTGTCCACCCGGTATTCCATGTATCTATGTTGAGGAAATGTATTGGAGACCCTTCTCGAGTCGTCCCTATCAAAGATGTACAAGTTACAGAGGACTATCATATGAAGAAGTGCCAGTGGCGATATTAGATCGACAAGTCCGCAAGCTGAGAACAAAAGATGTAGCTTCCGTCAAAGTATTGTGGAGGAACAAAAATATGGAAGAAATGACATGGGAAGCAGAAGAGGAGATGAAGTCTAAATACCCTTACCTATTCCAGAATGAAGATAACAAGGATGCTGGTGGAAGACAGGATACATTGGAAGGTGAACCGGCTCTATGAGGTAAGCAATAATTTGAGAATACTCCTCCTTAATACAAAATGGTGATATGTAGATAATGTAATTATGCATAATGCTTTATGTAGCCTTGTGAAGCCATATGTTGGGCTTAATTGCTTGCAAGTTTTGCTAGTGACCATTTTATAGGGGAAAATTGATCGGAAATTTCCATTGGAATCCACGATGATTTAACTCCCCATGAACCCTTACATTCGAGGACGAATGTTCCTAAGGAGGGGAGGGTGTTACAACCCATATCCACATGTGTTAGTTCATTCCATATATTAGTTAACATAAATCCAAGAAGGAATTATCTTTTAGATGATAAGAAGTCAATCCTTTTGGTCTTAAGTGATACAAGAGTGTATAAGGGTGATTAACAAGTATTAAAAGTTAAATGAATCAAGGATGTTGTAACTCGTATTTTCAGGTAAATCTAGTGGTGCTTAATACACTCAAGAGGTCATGTATTAAGGTATTTTAATCATATAATATCCGTATCATAAGTCTTGAAGTCAAACGAGTTATGAAACAAAAGTCGACAAAAGTTGTCTCAACTTAGGTTCATAATTTTACTTAAACATTAGGTCAAATGTTTCTAATCTTTTCTCCTAATTTACAAGGAATTACGGGGTGATCTACCAACAAAATTAAATATCTATGAGTCTAGTTTTCAACGCATTAAACCGTTCATCGATACGATCTCGGAGTAGAGAGATATTCGCATTTTCGCGAGACTGCGCCAAGCACCTCTCTATGGGGCCCACTAAGGCGGTTTAAGATATTTGGACCTATATAGGATGCCTAAAACCCGTTTTAAGTCATTTATTCTCACTATTTTCAGACCTTAGAACCTTAGGAACATCCTCTCAAGGTTCTCTCAAGATTCAAGACCCAAAAAAAGGGCAAACAACACAAATCAAGTGTCGGGAATTCCGTGGCGCTAGTAAGTCTCTTGTTCTTCTTGTTGTTGCTCATTTTTGTGACGTTCCAGCTCGTGTGGGAGGTTTTTTTAAAGGGTTTATATACTGTAAATACTCCCTCATGTTCTTAATATCAATCCTAGGTGATTTCAAGCCTTCTAAAGTGATTCTAGTGCCGAAAAACACTAATTGATCGCTAGTTTCGCTTTTTTGTTATTGTGGCAACATTGGAGGGATATTTCATGGAAATTTAAGGTCAAATTGGAGTTGTTATTTCTGTATAAAGGTAGGGAACCTCTTACTCTATATGTTTTTAAGATTATCCAAGTTGCGGCTAAGCCATTGAAGCTAGAACTTGTGAAATATATATCGAAAGGCTTGGTAGTAATGTTATTGTTTTGTGGACTGTTTTGCGTTGCTGTTGGGCTGCGTATTTTACTACTGTTTTGTGGAGTTTTGGAGGAGGAAGGGTGTGGAGAAACACTATATATATGTAGGGTTGTGGGATGATAGTTATTCGTAACATTTTCGGGTCGTTTGACACGACTAGGTGGTCGTCGTATGTATGGAGTGATTAGACTGTGCGTGGACTATTTTGGGTGGCTCAGTATGTTTATTATTGATGTTGTTTGGGCTGTTTGGTGATTGTTTTGAATGGTGTGAAGTCATATATATAGGGTAGGTGCTGTCCGTTTCATCGTAAAATAGGTTGTGGTCGATACATAATAGTTATGACGCTTAAATGATAACGATAGTATCGTTTCTCTTATTGTAGACTAAGGAGTTTTGACAATTGCATAGCTTGAGATTGGGGCAGTATATACAAGGTATGTAAGGCTATCCCTTTCCTTCTTTTGCACGACTCCGATTGTACATAATGTAATGAACGAGCTTCCAAGATACTCTACTCCTAGAAGCTAGCAGTATTTACATTGTTTTCCCTCTTATGGAACGATTGATGTTAATATTGCTTCTCTTATTCTTATGTTATCAATGTTGTTGGTACTTCCTGATTCTTATAAGGTTCATAGTGAAGAGTTAGTCCTAATAACGTGTACAGAGGATACCGACCTTACGTCACTCCGAAAGGTTTAGAATGTGATTCCATGAGTCGAGCATGCATTATATATATGTATCTATTTTACTCTACCGAGCCACGCTATAGTTGGCCGGGTACGGAACCTATTGTGCAACCACTGATCAGTTGGGTTTTACCGAGCTCCACGTGGCCGGGTCCGATTCTACCGAGACTTATGATGGCCGGGTACATTTTTTACTGAGCCTATTATGGCCGGGTACGATATGATGATGATGATGATGCCCACAGAGGCAAATGTTTTAAAGGTTTATGTATTTATACATATGTATCATGCATTTAATGTCAGTAGCCCTCAGAGGTACTAAGATGTTACAGGTTGTATATTCTCTACCTTTACTTACATTACTGATCGTATTCATGGTTCCCTGCCTTACATACTCAGTACTTTATTCGTACTGACGTCCTTTTATTTGTGGACGCTGCATGTCGTGCTGCAGGTCCTGATAGACAGGCAGGTGCAGCTCCCCCACCATAGTAGGCTGTCCAGTTCAGCGGTGATTGGTGAGATCCCTTCTCCGGACTTGCCTTAGTCTTGGTATGCATTTTTGTTATAGACATTATGGGTATGTCGGGGCCCTGTTCCGGCTATGTTGCAGCACTTATGTTCATTTAGAGGCTCATAGACAAGTGTCGACTCATGTATAGTTTGGTATGCCTTGTCGGCTGGTTTTTGTTATATAGTCTTTCATGGTAGCATGGTAGCTCATACCTTATATGTAGTTTCTTGATTGTCTGGTCATCCCCTGCTATGTATGTTCATGCCGTCATATTTTATTGCTGGTTGTCCATGATCCAGGTCTACCATTTATATTGATCTCGTCAGCCCTAAAAGATAATAATGAAGGTTAGATGAAATGTACGTTGGTGCTCGGAAAGTATGGTCGGGGGCTAGTCATGGCCCTCCAGTTTGGGTCGTGACAATAAGAACACATGTACATGATGAATAAATTTTAGATTTCATGCTCTTGGACAGGTATAATAACATGCTAAAGTGTAGGAATGTGCAAAGTGTGTTATCATAGCTCAAATTGGAAATTTCATCACAGAATTAGAAATTACCATGTTTATTCAGGGAATTAGCCTATTCATAACCACAAATATGGCTCAAATAGTTCACAACAACGTTATGAGAAACATCATATCTTACAACTTAAACCTAAGCATTGCCCCGAGCATGGATAAATACCCAGGTGCTTGCACATGGGCTCAATCCCCATATATATGTGTACCCATAGCCCGTAGCTATCGCAAATAATTCAGGCAACTAGTGCTTCAACAAAGTTTAGATAAGATACTTACCTCAAGCAAGCCAAAACAAATACCGAGCAAGCCAAACACCATTCTAGAAATGTCATCTCGTGCGTACCAACCTCTAAATGGCTCGAAACTAGCCAAAATCAACTCAAAAACATCAAATAATGCCAAGGAACCAACCCAAATGATAAAGGTCGAGTCTTTAATTAATTATCAAAGTCAACCAAAAGCCAAACTCGAGCAAGCACCTTAGAACCCGACAAAACTCACAAAATTTCGACGATCCATTCAATTACGAGTCTAATCATACTAATATCACTCAAATCTGACTCCGAATAGATGTTCAAATCTCAAAAATTCACTTTAGAAAAATTTAGACACCCCCGCCCCCAAAATTTCTCTTTAAAATTCATAATCCAAATGTCAAAATTGAAGATAGATTCATGTAATATAACCAAAATCGAGTAGAAAATACTTACCCCAATCCATGTGATCAAAATCCTCTCCAAAATATCCCAAAACCAAGATCTAAATCCCAAAATACGAATAAATGAGCCAACCCTCTAAGATAAAGCCCCTGCCCCAGGCATTTCCACATTTGTGAACCTTCATCCACTTCTGTGACACAGATGTCGCTTCTGCAGAAACCACTCAATAGCTGACCTCTTGCACCTGCGGACATTATTCCACTTTTGCGCATTCGCAGGTGCTAGGCATGAATCCACTTCTGCACTCCATTTCACTTTTACGCCCCTGACCAATACTTCTGCGCTAACCGCAGATGCGCCCACATTTCCACATCTGCGAAGATCCTTCACTCAGCCTCTTTAAGCTTCTGTGACTTCTTGACCGTATTTACGGCTCCGCACCTGCGCCCAATATTCCGCAAGTGTGATGACACCAATCCTCTGCCAAAACAATACTTAACCAACATGCCTCAAAATGGCTCGAAACCCGTCTAAAACTCACCTGAGCCTCTCAGGACCCCGTCCGAACATGCCAACAAGTTACAAACATAACACGGACCTACTAGAGGCCTCAAAGCACACATAACAACATCAAAACCATGAATCGCACCTCAAATCAAACTTTATGAACTTTTGAACTTTCAACTTCCAAAACTCGTGCCGAATCATATCAAATCAACTCAGAATGACCTCAAATTTTGTGTACGAGTCCCAAATGACACATCAAATCTATTCTAACTCCCAGAATAACAATCCGAACCCGATAATATTGAATTCAACTCTCAGTCAAACTTATGAACATTCTAAATCTTTGAATTTTCAACTTTTGCCAAGTAGTGCTGAAACCTTCTAGAGACATCCAAATGCAAATCTGAGCATGCATCCAAGTTCAAAATTACCATCCAGACCTAACGAAACCATCAAAACTCTGATCCGGAGTCAAATACATAAAAGTTAAACTTGTTTAATTCTTTCAACTTAAAGCTTCATAGTTGAGAATCATTCTTCCAAATAAATCTGTATCACGTGAAAACTAATCGTTGATTTACACAAGTCATAATTCATCCTATGAAGTTATTCAAGACTTCAAACAGTTGAACGGAATGTAATTGCTCAAAACAACCGGTCGGGTCGCTACAAATGAAGATCTCACTGTTAACTTCTTATTGAAGATCTTATTATCATCCAAGATTGTCCTATACTTGAACGGTAAAACCGTAGAAGTTCTGATAGAAGATATAAGAATTCAACTTCGCAAGTGTCATCCACATCTTAGCCTGTATATGATTTGAAGATATTAATTAATAAAAAGGAAGAATATTAATTTAATAATTTAAAATATCTCTTTCACTATAATTGTTTAGTTAAACATCTTGAAAGATGTTTCAAAACTCCAGAGAGATGCTTGAAATATCCTGAGAGATGTAACTGAACTCTTATCGGAAGAGCCTTATTTGAGCTTATCTCAACAAATTGAGAATGTGACTTATTATTCTTTCTCTTTTTACTTCTTTCTACCTCGACAAACTCTTCCTCTTTCCCTTATTCTCTTAATTTTTTCTCTTGAAGCTTCTTTTCCTATTGGTTTCAACATACAACTTTTATCTCCAGAATTCTCTTCTTCTATTTCTTCTCCTTCAATAGTTGTTGTCTTCTTCCTTAATTTTTCATCATTAACGTTTGTCTCCCCTTCTCATTCTTCTCCTTCAATAGATGTTGTCTCCTCTTTTATTTTTTTCTTGTACAACATTTGTCTCTTCTTCTCTTTCTTTCTATTTTTCCTCTCCTCTTTCTCTGTTTCCTCTGTTTTTATATTAAAAAAATCTATTTCCTCCTTTTTTTTCTCTTTTTTCTTCTTCTATAGCATTCTCTTCTTCTGCTACATTCTCTTCTACTTCATCTACAATGTCTTCTTCTTCTATAATATTTTGTCCTTCTACTACTATTTAAAGAGGTGTGGCTTCCACTTCTTCTATAATGAGCATTGATTCTTGTTGCTCATCCTCCAATGATGTCCTAATTCTTTGTTAGGTCTTTTTGAAAGAGAGTCACCTCTTCCTCTTCATCCTCTATTTGACTCACATCCCTTTATTATTTTATTTATATACTCAAACATGTAACAACCATCAGCACGTAAATAATTAATTTTTTTTCTAACACCAAAAAATTAAAACGATAAATAATAGGTATTCTTTGGTGAAGCATCTCATGGATACTAAACATCCTTAGAGATGTTTCAAATATCTTACATGATGCTTCAAACATCTTAATAAGATGCTTGAAACATCTCTAAAGTATTTAACAATCCATGAGTTGTTTAACAATTGGATATTTCAACCATCTCTTAAGATAATTCAAACATGCCAATGAGATGTTTGAAACATCAATGAAAAATAACCTTAATCAAACCTAGAAAAACATTGCAATAACTGCACGAAAACTATACAACGATACAAAAATACCAAATTCATTGCACAACAACATTAACTACATTCTATATTTTTGACACACTCAGAAACTATACAATAACAATAACTATACAACAACAATAACTACACAACAACATTAATAACCACACCAATAAGAGCAACAGAATTTTAATAGAAATTTTGCATTATTTCATGTTTAGGGTTTATCGACGGGGTAGAAAAAAATTAAAAAAAGAAATCTTACCTTGATGACAGAATATCGATTCCACAGCAAAATTTCAACGAGTTTCAAAGATTTTTCGGTGATCTGAGTTTCAATGTGAACATTCTGCAGTCTTAGTAAGAGGGGAAGGGTTAAAGATTTACCCGATGTGAGATATTATATTGTTCGAGGAACTGTAGATGTTGGCGGAGTAAAGGATCATCAACAAGGGCGTTCTAGTGCGTTATAGATTCTTATCCAAGACTTGTATCATTTGATGATGTCATGTGAATCGCTAGAAACATGTGAAGTGGAGTCGGCGATCAGTTAAAATTTTGAGCCCTAGTGACGGTTGTGGGAGTTGGGAGAGAGAAGAAATCGATTTTGAATATGGGGGGGGGGGAGGTAACCGATCGACGATCGTACTTTTCCTATTTACAATTTGGTCCCCAACCCCTTCTTTATTTCCTTAATAATCCGATTTCGCGTTAATCAAAAGAAGTGACCTTTTATCCTTCACTCTTGCTTTATTTTTTATTACAGCTCTTTTTCATTCAATGTTGATTCCATTGAATCTTATGTAACATTAACATTACCTCGGCAAAATTTAAATTTGCTAAACCCCAAATTGATTTTCAAACTTTCAGGTAAATGGGCAATAAATCCTATAGTTGCAGAGAAGAAAGCTCGGAATAAAGGAACTTTTAATAGAGAGTAGTACCCATAGCCTTGAGATTTTTCTCATCCATGTAGAAAGAACCCAAAAACTTTTTTCGATACTCCATTGCTATAATTCATGTACAAGATTGTGTTTTTATGTTTTTATTCAACAAAATCAAATTTGACCCACTTGATTTCCCCATTGGTCTAACAAATTTGTAAACTAGGATTATGAAAATTGGGAAAAGAAAAGGAAGAACTCCATTTGTTTGTAGAGAAATTTGTTCATTCTGAAATAAAGTAATGATGATTAGGGTTATGCTAAAAGTGTACTAATTTGTTAAATATAGAGGACTATTAGTGCTCCATGTGAAAGAATATGTATTGTTTGGAGAGGGTGTTTGGATGGGCTTAAAAGCTGGTCAAACTAGCTTTTAAACACCTTTTTATTTTATGGTGTTTGGCAAAAAGAAATGCTTAAAAAAGCCAAAAGCAACAAGTTGGCTGACCCCAACTTTTCCAATTTTGGCTTAAAAGCCATTTTAGTTTGACCAATAAAATTACTCTCTTGTCCATTATAAATTTTCATAATACCAAAATTACCCTTAGTCAAAGAAACCCTAAAATATCTACTTCTCCTATTTCCTTCATTGCTGAAGACAATTGTTCCTCTTCTTTCCTCCTCCTCTCAGTTTCATCTTCATTTTCTGCACTTTCCTCAAGCATCACGCCCCTTTCTGTATTTTTAGACGAACATGATTTTATAGTTATATTTTTGGAGGGTTTCTTCTTTCTTTTCTTTGGTATTGTTTATTACTAACAATTTTATCCAATTGCATTGCTTTCTGCCAATTCTACTTGACTATATAGAGAGAACGATGGTGCTCTAGTAGTAATACTATACTGGGTATTCCAAACTAAAGGGAAAAGGAATTGAAATTAAATTAAAATATAAATTAATTTTCATTTACATTAATTCATTATTAAATATATTATAGTAATCCGGTCCTTTATAATGTTGATAACTTTAAGGATATTTCTGTCTTTTCAATAGAAAAAAGTGCTTACCAACACTTATTTACCAAACACTTCAACAACTTTTTTTAAGCTTCAACACTTTTACCCAAACAGGTAACTGCTTATTTATAAAACAAGCTCCAGCACAAGCTAATCCAAACGGGCTCAGAGTCTGATGACAAAGATAATGTATGATTTTTGGCCTTTTCTATACAGAGAAGGGTAAGAAATACCCCTGAACTATTGGAAAAGATCTAAAAATATCCTTCATCCACCTATTGGGCTAAAAATAGACCTACATCCACCTTTTTGGTTCATTTATACCCTTTGACCATTAGGTCAATGCTGAATTTTAAAAATATTATTTAAATTTCACGTGGCAACTTCTTATTGACCGAAATTAAAACATCTAACCTATTAGAAAGACCCACCCATATCTACACGTTTTTCGGACTAACCTGCCCCAACATTTACCTGACCCGGATAAAAAGTTCAAAATAAGAAAAAAGACGCCTCGCGTGGCAACATTACCAGTTTGTTCTTCCTAACGACGTGGTTCCTAGTAAAGAGCTTATATGAGTAAGTTCCCAAGTAGGTGCTTCCGGATATTCTGCATTTCCAAGCATTGAGGAACTGGATCTTAACCTTTTTGGAACACTAGGAGAAAAATATCAATCTTCTTGGAGCTCACTTGATGTAGCGACGAGTTGGTAGTGATATACTTTGTAGATTTTGGAATCATATAACTTTCTATGTCACGTTTTTGGTAGATTTTGGGACCTTTTTTTCTAGTCGAACTTTTTGTTTGGGTCAGGTTAGTGTTTGAAGCATGATAGTTTGAAAAACTGGTAGATATGGGTGGATCTTTCTGTGTTAGATATTTTATTTTTTGCCAATAAGAAGTTGCCACGTGAAATTTAAATAATTATTATTTTTAATTCAACATTGACCTAACGGTCAAAGGGCATAAGTGAACCAAAAAGCTGGATGGAAGGATATTTTTAGCCCAATAGATGGATGGAGGGTATTTTTAAACCTTTTTCAATAGTTAAGGGGCATTTTTGACCCTTCACCGTTTTCTATATTAATGTCACAGATCAAAAAGCAAGCAATATGACCCCGAGAGGAGTATAGCAAAAAAAAGTAATTGTTCAATTTCATTTGAATTCGCATACATTCAAGAACATCTTCGAATAAAAAGCAATGCTTGAACAGTTCCAAACCCGTGCAAAGACACAGTTACAAAGTGGAAATTACAGAACTGGCTTCTTCAACACCCCCCAGTACCTATCCTCCTATCATGCAATTACAACCCATCATGTATTAAACATCAATATGATACAGTTATATAAGACATCTATGACACAGTTGGATGTGAAGATGTTAGGACCCTGTAAATTTTCTACCACTGAACTAAGACCTCAAAGTTTCATCTTCCTTTTCACATGTTAAACTTACACACACATATCTATCTCCGACCTGCATTCGCTTCTCTATGCCTCCGTCTCCTCCCAGAGCGACTCAAAAGGACCCTACCTTCGCGGCGGAGACGACCAGCTAATGATATACCATTATCATGATTATCCTCACCACTACTGTCCATGTCTTCATCGGAGTAATCAAAACCACCCCTTGAGTGGTTATGCTCCATACCGATAACACCTCCATCCAATGTCCCGTTTAAGTATCTCTCATGCCGTCTCATACTTCTATTTGACCCACTATTCCCTGTTGAACCAACAGCCTGCAAAAACAGAAGCACATTCATCAAATTGTTATTGATTCCCAGTCCAACACCTTCATTACGATCCACCACATCTGCATCAAAACCCTCCTCATCCTCTGAATCAAAACCATAATTACTTCTTTCTATCACATAATCACCAAACACCACTGCCCCTGGCATTGAAGATGTAACAGTGCTGATAACATCATCCCTCTCTCGTTCCCTCTCAAGCCTACTCCATTTTTGTTCAAGGAGGGGGTCTACTTCACGTGGCCTAGCACAGGGGTGCTCCGCCCTAACATGTTTTCTCATCTCCTTGTAACTTCCATTAAATGAGCAGTCAGTATGCATGCAGCTTCGTTTCTTAGCATTCAGATACGCTCTGGCAGGTTTAACCACAGTCCAACCCTTCACCTGGCCACGACAAAGCGGGCATGCAAGTTCAGTTACCCCATGTTTCTCAGAAGAGCCCACAGTTGAAGGATCAGTTGAACCTTGAAGAGACTGAGTCTGATGAGGCAGCGTTAATTTAGTGTAGGCTTTCTTGTACTGATCGAGACAGTTTGAATAGCGGGAGCTAGTTCCACACATATAGGGGCGACATCCTTTGTCATGAGAGGAACACAGAAGTAGAACAGCATTGTGGGGATATTCCATGCATACAGAACATGTTGCATCTTCCCAATCTTTGTTCTCAAAAATCTTGGAGCATTTCTTTTGATGCATGTGTTCAGATTGATTAGCGGATGGCAAAGGGTATGGGGTGAGCCTGGATGGTCGAGAAGCAAACCTGCGCCTTCCTGTGGTTCCTCTGGCCATTTCCTAAACAAATCTGCATGCAGATATTATGTTAGAAATGAGAACTCTTAACATCCTCGAACTACATGATGAACATGCAACATGGGTTGACATTAAGTGTATCATTCCTATTTTATATAGCAAGAGTAACTTTTGTATTGCCAATTGAAATT
Organism: Nicotiana tabacum; assembly: GCF_000715075.1. Classification (NCBI taxonomy): domain Eukaryota; kingdom Viridiplantae; phylum Streptophyta; class Magnoliopsida; order Solanales; family Solanaceae; genus Nicotiana; species Nicotiana tabacum. The sequence goes on along the minus strand of NC_134089.1, from coordinate 82,058,196 downwards.
TCCTATGCACTATAAAGGAACTGACATTTAGCTCAAACAAAATTTCACTACATGCACCATCAACTAATAAGAAAATTCAGTAACCTCACATATATGAGCCATGCATAGTGCAGAGCCAGATATTATGAACACAAGGAAACAGAAAAAGAATATTACAAGACATTTCTAGTACTGTTTTATTGTCTCCATGTATACTAGGAAACCAAAAGTGTCCATACAATCATAAAAGAGTCAGATAGGACAACTGGCAAGTGGATAGACAGAATCTAAAATGTCATCAAGCAATAATTAAACTGGAGAGGGTAGAGAGTTACTACAAAATTTTACACATCAGGTGAAGCAAATTATTACTATATTTTTAAAAATGTCAGACTCCATCAAGCATGGCCAAGCACCCAGGTGAAGCAATAGGATAGACAGAATCTAAAATGTCATCAAGCGATAATTAAACTGGAGAGGGTAGAGAGTTACTACAAGATTTTACACATCAGGTGAAGCAAATTATTACTATATTTTTAAAAATTTCAGACTCCATCAAGCATGGCCAAGCACCCAACAATAGGTAGGTTACCAAGTTAAAAGAGATTTACTTGAACTTCATTAAAAAGCACTTCTTTATGGTTAATTAAAAAGCTCTTTATTTGAACTTGATCACAGAAAGACAAAAATCTTAAACAAGCAAAACAATTTATGCACCAAGACATAAAATAGAGAACACACTTTGATTAACCTCAATCACAAAAGGACAAAACATGAACATACGATGTGAAACAAAAATCAATAGAAGCACCTGAGCGTTAACTATCCTTTCCCTCCCTGACATTCCATCCATCTTTTTTTTTGGGGGGACGGGGGTGGTGGGGGTTGGTCGTTGAACAGCTTGGGGAATAATCAACTCCACAGTTTCTAGTTCCACCCTCAAAAGTGAAAAGTGAGGTAATAAAAAACTATTCAACCTGGATAAATCGAATAACATCCAATATCAGATGAGGCAAAAATGTCCTTTGCCAGCTTCCAAAAGATAACAAAAGCACCTTCATAGGTGTCATTTCCATAGAAGACACCTACAAAACACCTGCCTCAACATGCACCAAAATGCCGCTAAATAAGATCAGTAGTTGCCTGAAAGAAATCAGGTAGTAGCTTCTATACCAAAAAAAGTCTTAGTGGGGCGTCCCTTACCCTTATACCTTATACATGAATAGGCTTCGAGAACAAAAAATGGTTCTCCATACCTGTACTCTTGTAACTATGATTATTATTCTCACAAGGCCCTATATAGCTGCCCGTAGCGAAAGGGGGTTAACAATTCTAATGCTATGGTATCGATTTACAGAAGAACAATGCGAAGGCCTAATAAAAGGCATGTCAGCAGGCACATCATAATGCAACTTGCAAAGATGAAATCAGACAGCTAATAACAAACAAACCATTACCGGATTGCATTACAAAGTCTCAGTTACGAGCCTATGATATAATAGTTCAAAATTAACAGATATACATAAACATTTAACTGTACAGTTCCACTCTGTTACAGTCTAATCTTTAGCTATCAGAAAAGGAGACACTGACAATTCCATAATAAGTGAAGCCAATTTCAGCCACATAAGCTGTTTAACCCAATGTCAGCTCCACATATAACTCTAGCACTATTGCCACCATCCATCCCACAAACAGACCATAAATGGCATAGTGATCAAATCCTGTCCAGTTGAGCTGTCATGGCGCTGATCTCACACCCAGCAGAATCAATAACAGAGAAGGAGGAAAAGAAGAATGTAGAATTAAAGATCGATAAGAGCCAAATCCTGGAACACTCAACCCAATGACTTGCAATTAACTACAAGTGAGACTAATTGGTGATAATATACGAGAAAAACAGGCCTCCCCACAGAACAAGTCACAGTAATGAACTTAGGTAATTCTGATTTTTCGACAGAAAATATTTGATAACTGCAATCCGATAAGCAACAAACATTAACTGAACCTCCATTCCTCTCGAAAAACCCCCAATCAACAGCTTATGGGGAAAAAACTGAAGACAGGTCTTACAACAACAGATATGCCAGAACCAATACCCAGAATCAAATGCAGAACATTATAATCATCACATATTCACATTTCATTGGCTGTTATGCTAACTCATTTTTTAAAAAAAAAAAAGAGAGAGGATGTGTCCACCTTCAGTTTTAAGCAAATCTGGACTCAAAATGACAAATTATAGCAACAAAGATGTAAAATTTCATAGAAGTCAACCGTTCAGATAATGCATCCAACGCATAAACAACGTGCCCCAACAGAACAATCACGCGAGTCAATAAGACAAAATCTAAAGCAGCAAACTTTAGTTAATATACCCGCCAAGCACATCTCAGATTCACCATTAGCTTAACCCATAGTCATATCCATCAATCGACCAATACAATAATTCACTAATTGCCTACTATCCAACTCCTAAATCACCAACAAAATAAATAAAATCAAAACAACACAACACAAATTGAGATCGATTCTATGAATCATCTATATCCATGCCGGTTCAATTGGACTCCTTTCATTACAGCATTCAATAATTTGTCTATTGAGACGAATCAAATTGCTAGAAATTGATTCGAAAATAAAATTACTAAAATTGAAGGTTTCTTACCGGATAAATCAATAGAAGAAGATTGGTCGAAAGGGAGAATGTGTTAGAAAGAGAAAATGAGAGGTAGGGTTTTCATATAGATGAGATCGAAAGTGCATGCGTCATTTCCAGTTATTCTCAAACAATTTTTTAGAGAGATAAAGGGAGCGAGGAGAGAGAAGGAGTATCGGATTCGTCGAGGCATTTTCTACGCTACTCATCTTTTCCTATCTGGTTTGCGGGCGGGAGATAGAGAGGGGAGGAAAGGGCAACAACGGTTTCACGCGCCGGTTTGAGAAGTGGCTGTTACACCGTATAAAAAAATGGTATGAAGGTGATGGGATTTATGTTTTAAGATGACGACAATATCATAGTTCGTAACCTTTTCTTCTTTCTTTTTTCATAACAAATAAATTATTATTTTCCTGAAAAGGCGTAAGTTATACTCCATCTGTTTCATATTAAATGAGGTAGTTTGACTCGTCACGGAGTTTAAGAAAAAAGATGAAGACTTTTGAAACTTGTGGTCTTAAAAGCTTAAGGGTAAAAAGTTTGTGGGGCCATGACATTTGTGTGGCTATAAAAGCTTCTCATTAAGGATAAATGAATAAAATGAAAAAGTTTAAAGTTGAATTATTTCCAAACTTAAAAATATATAATTTGTTTTGGAACAGACTAAAAAGGAAAGTACCTCATTTAAATGAAACGGAGGGAGTAATATATTTTTACAAGTGAAAATAATTCAACTTTAAACTTTTTATTTTATTCATTTTATTCTTAATAAAAAGCTTTTATACTCATACAAATGTCATGGTCTCACAAAGCTTTTACCCTTAAACTTTTAAGACCACAGGTTTTAAAAGTTTTTTTTCTTAAACGTCGTGCCGAGTCAAACAACTTGATCTAAATTGAAACGGAGAAAGTATATACTATTATGTGGAAAATAATACTCCATCTGTTCCAATTTATGAGAACATTTTCTTTTTGGTCCGTTCCAAAAAGAATGACCCCTTTCTAAATTTGAAAACAATTTAGCTTAAACTTTCAATACTACACTTAATGAGAAGCATTTATAACCACATAAATACTTTGGACCCCTTTTTAACTTGTTTAGTACCACAAATTCTAAAAAATTTATTTTTTCTTAAATTCTGAGCCAGTCAAACATGTTCACATAAATTAGAAGGGAGGGAGTAGTATTTCAACTAAATATTGGAAGAGTATTTCACGCAAGAATTTGAGATTAAAAATTATTAAAATTGCTTAAATATTTACAAAAGATATGTAAGTATGTCCAAATGGCATTAAAATAAAAAAGGAAGTGAAATCTACGCGCGTTGGGTGGTCACGGAAATGGGATTTCGAATAGTTTAAGACGTGAGGTCATTGATCAACATGGGACGACGTGACAACGAGGTTAATGCCAAACACTTTTTAAGTTTCCAAGGCACTACCACTATAAGGTTAGTTGCGACATTGCATTAATTTTTCAAAAAGAATCTAGTAATTTTCGTTAGCTAAATAAAAACTTATTTGTAATGTGTTTTAGTTTATTTATTTAAAATCATATAAATTACTTTTCTATATCATATTGCCATTACTATTTAACTTTTTTTACTTGGCAAGTTATTCTCGAGTTTATATTTTCCCCTTTCATTTTTACTTGTCCAGTATTCTAAAAATAAATTTTTATTTTTACTTGTTACTTTTCGTATATTAACAAAAAAATAATTTATTTTTCTTATTTTGCCCTTTAGCATTAATTACTCATTTCAAATTATTTTTTAAATTCATTACGACTATACACTAACTAATATGGATATCATAATAATTATGAACTTTAATTATTATTTCTTCTTTAAGGGACGTGCAAAGTCCAAAATAAATAAGTAAACGTGAATGGAGGGAGTAGTCGTAAACCTTAGCCATATATGCCTTGACTTAGGAACATCGAAGCAGAACAAATGTTTGATTAATTATTGTAGGAACTCCCGAAGGATACACGCAAAGGACCATGAGATCGAAACTTGATTTAGATTCTATTAGTTTTATCCAATGAGATCGAAACACGAGCTTAGTTTAGAAAACAACTAATTCATACTTGACAGGTAATCTCTAATAAGAAGTCATATGCAAATCATAATTTGCTATATAAGTTTGACTTCTATATACACTTCTGCCTTGGTTAACGAGAGTTCGATTCTCCACCTTATAATTCTCTTTTGTATATTTTTTTTAATTAAAAAAATAAATACATACAAATAATATACAATAATTCCTAATGTCATACAACGATAATAATAAACAATCATCCATGAAAAGGTGAGATTAATACTCAAGTTATATGCTCTATATAACGGGTTAAAATTACAGTAATAGAGCAAAAAACCTTATTTTATAATTTATGTTAAAGTTAGATACTAAGGTGACGTTGGGGGCGTAGAAAGAATAATATCCTTATCAGTAATCTACTATTCCCTTCGTTTTAATAGGAATCTAACATATTTCCTTTTTAGTCAGTTTAAAAAGGAATGATCTTTTTTTAAATTTAGAAATAATGTAATTTTAAATTTTTTATTTCACCCTTAATGAGATAATTTATAGTCATACAAATATTTATAAATTATTTTGGACTATAAGTATTGAAGCCTTCTCTTCTTCCTTAACCTTCGTCCCCAATCAAATATGTTCAAACAAATTAAAACGAAGGGTGTATAATATCTATCCCCTATTAGTGGTAATCTTTTCCATATTGTTGACAATCATATATTATATGATGACGAAAAACCCAAATCGATAAGAATGGAAGTTGCCTTTAGAACAATTGTTTTTCTCGGTAAGGATTGATACAAAGTCACTCGATTATAAAGAGAGGGAACAACTCACAATATTACGCCCAAAAATAATACGAAGCCCTTTCAAATGATCTATAATATATAATCTAAAGAGTCTAATAAACTATACTCGCCCGTGAGGTGAGTGAAGAAAGTTGTGAAGCTCCTAACTTTAATTACCAACTCAGAATTATCATATCATCATTATCATATTATATTATTGTATTATATTATATCATAATAATATAATAATATAATTAATTAATTAATATTATATCATAAGTATAAGTTAAAAGACTACCATAGCCATCAAAGCTTGAGTGATTGTTTTGCCATTATTTCAAAACCTGTTTGGGTTAAAAATGTAAATATATATTCTGTAAAGATAACTATACTTTTTAAAATAAAAATAACCAAAAAAAAAAAAAGTAAATTCTGAAGAAGAGAACGTGGGAGCCGTTGATGGGAAATTGCACAATTAGCCACTAATTAGAAATGTCTGTACTCTTTAGCCACTATTTCAAATGTATTTACTCTTTAGTCGGTGCTTAATAAATTTTTACTTGCCCAGACAAAAGTACCCTTGTGCTAGATATGGGTGATGTGTAAATATTAAGGACAAAGTGTCATATATTTGCATCTTATGTTGTTAAACTTTAGGACATGGCGTCCTTAATTTCATGTGTGCAATGTAAATATTAAGGACTTGGTGTCCTTAACTTCATGCGTGCAGTGTAAATGTTAAGGACATAATGTCCTTAACTTGTATTTGCATCTACTGTTGTTAAACTTTAAGATATCGTGTCTTTAACTTCATATGTGCAATGTAAATATTAAGGACATGGTGTCCTTAACTTCATGTGCATAGTGTAAATGTTAAGGACATAATGTCCTTAACTTAACTTTATGAGTGTTGTATAAATATTAAGGACATGGTGTCCTTAACTTCATGAGTGTTGTGTAAATATTAAGGACAAATGTCCTGTATTTGCACCTTTTGTTATTAAACTTTAGGACATAATATCCTTAACTTCATGAGTGTTGTGTAAAAATTAAGGACATTTCCTTAACTTTTGTCCTTAATATTTACACACAGGGGCGGATCTATTGAGGCCCGAGGGGTTAATACGCCACCCGCAAGCTTTGGTAGGAATTCTATGTATGTATGTGTATATATGTAACAAAAAGGATAAATAGAAGTGGTGCCACCCAGAGTATTAAAAGACACCAAGGTGCCAGTGGTTGAAGCGCAGAGTTTTCTCCTTGATGGCGAGGGATCAAATCTTTCTTGTAGCATTTTTCGGATGTTTTGGCTTGCTGCATGTCTAGGACTTTTTAAAAATTATATTACACACTTTTTTTCGTTGATAAGTTTAGTGTATAAAATTAATTATATTATATTTGTTATAAATAAAATTCTATTTAAGGTGAATGTCTATATTCTAGAGAGATTCTAGGGTTTATTACTTGGTGGCTAAGTCACCCTCTCCCTATAAGTAGAGGGTTCTATTCCATTGTAATTCATCCCAAAAATCAATAAGAGTTCTCTCTCCCTACTTTTCTCTGCAATATTCTTTTTCTTCTTCTTCTTTTATTGTTTCATAACACGTTATCAGCACGAAACTCTAACCAATTGGGTGGAAGCTTTGAGATTGAGCATAATAATTGTCAATTGTTCTATGAACTTCCTTCATGATTAAATTCTGGATTTAAGGTAAGTATTTTACTTTTCTCTTTCAAATTCTTGACATTCTATAATTTGATTTTAAATACAAGCAAAGACGATAAATTTTGATTGCAACTCTAATGGAATTTGAAAGAGATTATAACCACCCAAAGTGGTAAAATTTCTATGTCTTGCCATGATCAAAGTCATGTATGATTGTGAGCACAAGAAGTGAAAACTCGTCCCATTGAATTTGCTTCATTCTCATTCCCTTAAGAGAATGTGATAGCAATATGTGATAAGTCTGAAAGAAGACAAAATTATTACCGCGAAGGTATCAATGGATATGGACGTGGCAATAAACAAAATTATAATCGTCATCATTGTGATAATGAGAATAATAAGGATTCTCAAAATAATCTTTCACTCTGTGAAAGTAATATTTGTCATCGATTTGACATGAGATTGTATAAAGCACATATAGATGATTATGGTCCATTCATGATGTGAATGTGACAACATCTAATTTATGAATACATATTCATTCTTGGAAGAATATGAACGTGCTAGTGGTAGTGAATATACCACACTCACCTCTAGATGGAGGTTTGAGATGAAATAAGAAAATAATGTCATTATTATGGCATGAATGATCATTGGTCACGTACTTATTGTACGCCAAAATATTATGGCAATGTGATTATTAAAAGACAATGGTAATGCAAGAAACATATCTTGCATATAATTTGACCATGACCACAATGGTATAACCTTTTCTTTAAAAAAGATATTCATCACATGGATGTTGATGAATCTGTGGTAGTACAAAATTAATTGAGAGCTCTGAAAGAGCCAATTATTACTATTTTGGAGGAATACAATTGATTATCATGTCAATTTATTGTGTTGTAGTAAGTCTCAAAGAAACTTATTCAGTTTCCAAAGTACACGCGAAAGCGGTTGATTATATTGAGACTATAAATAAAGGAAAGATTTAATATCTTCTATTACTACAACTTGTAGCGGGATAATATATATGTGAAAAGCTACCCGCTTTATTCTCCAGTTTGTACTACACAAATAAAAGAACACCACACTAAAGTGGATATTTATTGATATAAAAATCCATATCATAATAAACTTGGAGTTTATTGATAATTGCACATGTCATGGTGTAAACCTGAACTTATCAATATTGATATTTTATTCAGTTGGCATAATCAGTTTAGCCATATCAATTTAAGTATAATGTGCAAAAATAATAGAGAATTCACATGGGTAAATATTAAAGAACTAGAAAGTTATTTACGAATTCTCTTATATTGCTTGTTCTCATTAATTAATTGACCAACTAAAGTTGGGATTGAATCCAATGAATTCTGGAAATATCAAAGGTGAATATGGGTCCATTCACCTGCCATGTATACCACATAAGATGCATTTATGGGATGGTTACATGTGCGATTATTATTAACCTGCAACCTGGCCGGTGCTTGCCACTTGCTCAATAATTTAATTTAGAGCATATTCCAGATATTTTTTATTCAAGATAGTTCATCTTGATAAGTTGGTTTACATCACAGTTGGTTTAGCAAAATAATTTATTGAGTGCCTCCACTTAATAGCTAAACTATTTCTTATGAGAACAAAGTTATATATATCAATTTGATATATGTTATATACGAAAGTATATTGCATTCTCCCCTCACAAGTGGATCAGGGTCAGGAACCAAATAATTTCATCTTATTATTATTGATGTGCGGTGTATATTTTCATTAATATCATAATGCACAAAGATGGATTTTCAAAGTTGAGGAAGCAAGTTAGGTTTTCTAACATGAGGGGGAGACATGATAAACAGTTGAGAAAAAAGTTACATGGAATGAATTATTATTTATACATATAGATCCTCGAATAGGATAATATGAACCTGAAGTTCATAAAAGGATAATTCATTTGCAATATATTGCAAAGCATTCCATACGCATTTGCTGACCCAAAGAAAGTAATTATATTCTCATTGCAAATGCTCATATTAAGTCCTAGAAGGCCAAAGTCTGTGGTACGCTTAAAGCGTATAGACAAATCGGTTTCAAATAGAACTTTTTGATAAAGAAGATGAGCAAATGATCAAAGTGATCATAATAAGGAGGCAAGTGATCTAGAAATTCACATGACATAACACTTCATAAAATCTTATGAGAGATTCAGGTACCTGAATATATAAATGAAGAGATCTCTATGTTATATCTTTATGAAAAAATATTGGAACCGATATAAAATGTTTGTCGACGACATCTATCATAACGCTAAGTATAGATGAGGATCTTAAGTCTATCGAATATAGACACAAAAATATTGGCCAAATGGAAGAGACACAATTCGAATAGAATTGGTTTCATATAAAAGACATATAATTTTGTCTATGTTGTTCAAATACTTGAAAGTATAAAGTCAATGGTATGTGCAATCAGTTTTCGATATCTTATATATCTAACATGACATGAAAACTTGATATACATCTAAAGTCTCTTTAGATGGCTTATATGACTTAACTTATATGACAATCCATGAAGGATTTAAGTTGCTTAAAGCATATACAATTCTTGATCATTAAGTACCACTTTCTCAGTGCAATTTGTGCACATTTGTATCTTGCTATAACTATAAGCATGATAATGTGATGACGAGGATTTTTAAGGTGCAATATATTCATTGGAGTTAATATGGCTGATTTATTCACCAAAACTCTGCTGATGTCAACCTTCAAGAAGCTAGTGCACAAGATTGGAATGTGAAGGCTCAATGATGTTAATTGATGCTCTCATCAGGGGGAGTTAATACGCGTTGCACTCTTTTTCCCTTACAAGGTTTTGTCCCACTGGGTTTTCCTAGCAAGGTTTTTAACGAGGCAACCAAAAGGCGTATTGTTAGATATGTGTACTCTTTTTCCTTCTCTAGAATTTTTTTCCTATTGAGTTTTATTTAGTTAAGGTTTTAACGAGGCACATTATCTGTTGAATAGACATTCAGGAGGAGTGTTATAAATAGAATTCTATTTAAGGTGAATGTCTATATTCTAGAGAGATTCTAGGGTTTATTACTTGGTGGCTAAGTCACCCCCTCCCTATAAATAGAGGGTTCTATTCCATTGTAATTTATCCCAAAAATCAATAAGAGTTCTCTCTCCCTACTTTTCTCTGCAATATTCGTCGTCTTCTTTTATTATTTCATAACAATATTAGGGTTTAAAATCAATTAATAAGTTTCCTAAACAACGTGGGATTTTCCCAAACCAAAATTTCAAAGCCCGCTATTTGTAATTTGGCTATGAAAGTACTCTAAAGGCTAAAACTATACCTCGAAAGCTTCTCTTTCTTCCTTTTTTTTAAATTTAATTCTGGGTTAATCCAGCTCACAGGTTATTCATATTTTTTGTTGTCACTTTTATCCTGTTCTCTTAGGATTAACGTAAATATAAGAAAAATTAACATGAAAGGTATTATGGTTATGTTACATAGTTTAAAAGTAAATAATTTATATAAGGTAAAAACTTATTTGAATTTAAAGTCCTAAATATTAGGACCTTCTATGTACCTCAAATAAATAACCATAATTTTAATTTATTTTTAAATTATTAAAAAATAATAATAATTTTATCCAATATAAAACGTTTCAAGGATAAAAAAAAAGTTAATCAACATTTTGCGAATATACTTCGTGTTTGGGGTCACCTTAGGAGAAGCGTTTGCCACTAGCTCAAGCCTCACTCTAATTATATCGTGAGGCTGATTGAATCCGGTTCAAAAATCCGAAAATATATATAATATAAAATTAAAAAAAAATAGTTTCCTTCTTCCAAATTTTCATAATTATTATGTTTTTTTTCTTTAATTGATTTGTCTGTATAAATCGTAGGACAAACAATGAGGGTCGAGAAAGCCCAAAATTGATCAAATCAATTAATATTATTCTAGTTGGACCGTATAAATAACAACATGTTTATGTTTAAAGTAGTGTGGCACTCGTAATATTCAAATTTTGGATCCGCCTCTATTTATACAGGACTCATGAAATTAAGGACATCATATCCTTAATAATTATACAACACTCATGAAGGAAGGCTAAACACATCTTTTTGTATTAATCTAAAAATAGAGTAATGGTTTTTTTTCGCAATATTAAAAATACTGAATAAAAATTAAATACCATATTAAAAAGTGACTATGTCACGCCATTTCTGCGCCGTTGATGGCCACGAATGTCATATTCACATGACCAGCTTTTAATGTCATTTAGGCTTTTGGGTTTATTGTCAAAGCTCAAATAGGAAACAACTGTACAAGTAAAAGAGTCATACGTGTAAGCTCACACATGAAACAACTAATGAATTGTTTGATTACAAAATTCATTATTACGTCATGAAGTTCGTATGCCTCTCCGCATCACAAACAATGAAAAATGAATAACAAAGAATTATTTCATCCGTTGCAGAAAATTATTAGACAGCTAACTAAATTTTAATCAATGATCAATTTATATAAGTAAACTATAAATCAATATATCTCTAAGTATTACCGTTTTACTCGTAAAACAATACAGTTGAATTTGTAATGTTTATAGACACGTGAATTAATTTGATCCAAAAATATAAAATAATTAATAATAAAAATAAATTGATTAAAGAAACTTGAAGAAACTATAAACCTAACGGTGAGATGAGCTTCTCTGGAAGCAAGAATAAGAACAATATGTAGAATAAAAAGAAAGAATGTTGTTAATATTGTCACGACACCAAATTTCCCTCCATATGATGTCGTGATGACACCTAGTCTTAGGGACTAGGTGAGTCTAACACTTACTGAATTATCGGCATACTCAACCAACAACTATTAGATATGAACTAGAAATTTTCTTTACAAAGTCAACAATTTCAAAACCAGTAGTACAAGTCATAAGCTCTATTGAGTTTGCTAGGAAATCCCTAAGTACAACTGTTCCAGAATAGAAAAGGTAAAATTTCAGAAGGTGACTCCGAGGCCTGCGAATGCAACAACAGGTATACCTTGAATCTTTATAACAATTCTCGATCAGCTAGCTAATGATCAACAAACATCCGGGGTACCTGGATCTGCACAAAAGTGTGCAGAAGCGTAACATGAGTACATCATAGCGGTACCTAGTAAGTATCAAGACTAACCTTGGTGGAGTAGTGACGAGGGACAATCAAGTGAATCATGTGTTTTAATCATAGTTTGCACTCTAATTACTGCATTTTACTTGTGTTTGTGCTTAAATGTTAGTGTATTGCACTTATTATGTGTTTTATGCATTGCAGGAAGTGATTTCGAGTTAAAAAGATATTCGGGAGAAAAATCGAATAAGTTGGAGTTTTGGAGTCTGAGTAAAAGCCCACGAAATTAAATCAGGAATTTCTCGAACATTGTTTAAATCCAATCTCTGTGGAGACGATGTTATACTATACTATCTTTGATTAACGAACATCAATTTCATGTTGTATTTTGCGCTCGTCAAATTTTAGTGCCGTTGCCGGGGATTGGCAATCAATAGTGTTCAAAATAGTTTTTGGTGCTAATTCAGAAATTTATTTTATTTTTTATTTTTATTTTTTTTTACGGGTTTCCTCTTCCGTGTGCATGCAACGGATTGACGTCTCTGGTGTATGACTTGATCTTCTTCAAAGGAATTGATTCCATAAAATCTAGAGGTAGAAAAGAGTCTGCAACATTGAGGAAAGAGAAAGAACTCACCAAAAAGTTCGTAGGGAAACCTTCAACCCAAGAACACATGGCTAACAACGGTGAAGACAAGGTGCAATTATCTGCAAGAGAGGCAACATAGTAGCGAGAAGAAACTGCAAGGATAGCAGCGAAGGCAGTTCTTAGAGCTGCTGAGGAGACCGTCGAAGATGATAGGTGTCAAAGATTCAATCTAAATCGACATTTGATTGAAGACTAGTTCAAGAACACGGTACCTAAACCGGGTAAAGCATTGGATAATTATGCCAGATCAGTCTATAATTAGGGACTGTCCAGTGTCATACCTCCACCAGTAGCAGCGAATAATTTTGAGTTGAAGCAAGGCTTGCTTCAAACTATCCGTAATAATTGTGTCTTCAAATGGAAGGTGAATGAAAATCATAATACTCGCTTGATGGATTTTGAGGAAATCATGAACATCTTCCAATATAACAGAGTGTCAAAAGATGCAGTATACTTAAGGGCATTCCCCTTTTCACTAAAGGATGACGTGAAGCATTGGATTCGTAGCTTACCAACAGTGTCAATCAGAACATGGGAAGATAGACTAGAAAGTTTCTTGACAAATACTTCTTAGCTACAAAAATATTGAAGTTCAGAAGGGAAATTCACAACTTCTGCCAGATGGACAATGAAACAACTTTCGAGGCTTGGGAAAGATATAAGAAGATAATGAGGAAGTGTCAGCATAATGGTATTGAATTGTGGATGCAACTCCAGGACTTTTGGGATGGACTGACACCTCCCACAAGACGAACTCTGAACACTGCAATTGGAGGTCCTTTAATGAAGAAGACTCCTGAGGAGATTGTGGCAATACTTGATGAGCTCTTTGAAGATGCTAACCATTGGCCTGCTGACAGTAATGATAGAAGAAAATCAGTTGGAGTTCATCAAGTAGATTCTAACACAGCAGTGCAAGCCTAGCTAGACGTTATGGCCAAAGAGATAAGAAAGTTAACCTTAGCCAAGGTCCAGAGCCAACCATCACCAGTTTGTGATTTCTATGGAATGGGTCATCCAATGCATGAGTGTCAGGCCTTAGCTGCAGATAAAGTGGTAAATGCTAGAGGAAGCTTTGATAGAGGCAACTACCAGAGTGGTAATAATTTCAATCCTATGGGACAGAGGCACCCAGGCTTTTCTTGGAATTCACCAAGTGAAAGCCTGAACTCATGGAAGCAAAGTAACTCTAGACCCCAGGGACAAGGAGCTCCAGGCTTTCAAAATCAACAGAGGCAACAATATCAGCCTCCACAGTCTAATCAGTCTAGTATGGAAGATCTAATAAAGGCTTTTACTATCAAGATAGAGGAGAGGCTTGAAACTCATAGCGCAGCTATACGAGAATATGGTGCAGCTATCAAAGAACTAGGCACGACTTTTCGAAACTTGGAAAGACATTTTGGGCAACTAGCGACTCTATTGTCTGAGAGGGTTTCAGGAACACTCCATGTTGATACTGAAAGAAATCCAAAAGAAACAATCAATGCAGTGCCTTTGAGGACTGGGCGCGAGTTGGAGGATCCCATAGCAAAGCAAAAGCATGAGTTGATGGAGGGAAAAATAGAGATTGTGCAGGAGCAGAAAAATAGCAATAGTCAAGAAGGTGAGTGAAGGTAGATAAGGGTTCAAAGAAGAAGGGGAATATTAGAGCTCATAAAAAGAAGAGAGATGATAATGCAACAAATAATGAGACTGAAGAGAGCAAATACATGATTGCTCTACCTTTTCCCTAGAAGCAAAGAAGAGAAAAGCTCGATAAACAATTCGAGCACTTTCTAGAAATGTTCAAGCAGGTGCATGTGAATATACCTTTCACAGAAGTGCTTTCACAGATGGCAGCTTATGCTAAATTCATGAAGGAGATATTTTCCAAGAAGCGGAAAGTGGAAGAGACATCGATTGTCAAGCTGACGGAGCGTTGTAGTGCCATCTTGCAAAATAATCTCCCTAAAAATGTGGAGATCGAGGGAGTTTTACTATACCTTTCTCTTTAGGAAGTACTAAATTTCAAAATTTTTTGTATGATTCAGGTGCTTCTATTAATCTTATGCCTTTGTCTATTTTTAGGAAATTGGAGGGAGAGATTGGAGAGATTATGTCGATCCCTATGTCCTTGCAACTGGCGAATCCGACCACAATCATACCGGAAGGAATAGTTGAAGATGTGTTGGTTCGAGCCGATAAATTGTGTTCCCTGTGGACTTCATTGTGGTGAAAATGGAGGAAAATATGGAGGTCCCTCTGATTTTAGGAAGACTTGGCTACAAGCAGAGCAATTTTAGACATTCAAAAAAGGCAGCCTATGCTCAGAGTGGGGGATGAAAAGTTGTTCTTCAAAATGGAAGGAGAAAAGGGGGCCCTGAAAGAGAAAATTGAAAAGAGTGAAGCTGATAAGTGTGGGGTGTACCTAAAGAAGGTATAAAAGAATCTCTCAGCGTGGATGTGTGCACTGGGTCGGGCGTACAAAGGAGATCCCAACTTCGATTCAGACCCCGACTAAATGAATCATGGAAGTTTCCTTTATCTCATACTTTTTATTTGTGTGTCACGGAGAGATGTCACAATTTAAAGTGTGGGGTGGGGTATGTAAATATGTATGTGTATTCGTGTGTTTGTTTTAGTTTCTTTTGATTGAATTTTTTTTTGACTTTTCCCGACGATGGATTTTCTCGACTGTCTTCTTAAGGGATCAAAGTCGAAGAAAAAATATTTTGGCTTTCCTTAGGTAGTGTAATAATTCTCCCTTAATTTTTCTTTGTGTCACGGTTCTTTTCCAAGGGTTTTGTTTGAATCAAGTATAGTTAGTTTTCTTTTATTAGGAATAATGAAGTCTTGTGCTATGATATTAAATGAAGATGTCTTTTGACGTTGTTGTGCCTTGAGAGCAAAGAGTGCCTTAGTTGTGATACCTAGGCTCAGTTTTTGACTCATGTATAAGTGCCTTAAATTATTTGATTTTGACTTTGCCTAACTGCTTTGACTGGAGAGTCGAAATGGATCTGATCCTAAGTGATTTTTGTGCCAATGTGTGTGTGAGATTTTGTTGATATTCTGTGCATGTCGGTTAATGTCTAGAACTTTTCCCGTGTGTTTCTGAAGTGAAATATTAGTCTTGTTCAATCTAGGAAGTGATATGGGCATTTCTTTATTGAGCCGGATATATGTGTTTACCCACTTAATGAATGTGTATCTTAATTAGCCCCTTTGAGCCTGTAATCCTATTTCTTTGGCAACCACACTACAAGCTTGACCCTTTGTTTGAATTGTCTATCTATGTGAACTTTTTACCTCTCTTGAGCACTTGAATTCGTTATGAACGTGTTAAAAACTAAGTGAGGTATGGTCAGATTTTTGAGTAGAACTATTGAAAAAAGAGAACATTGTGTGAAAAAATATTTTGAGAGCCATTTATAGAGAATTGAAAAAAATGAGTTTGCTTGAAAAGAAAAAAACAGAACTCAGAAAAGAAAAAAATGATTCCATGTTAGTGGTAGTTCTCATCTTGTTGTGCTTAAAGATATAGGGAGCTTGATGCTATTATGTGTGAAGGTTGGGATTTGGTTCAAAATAAGTGTGGTGTTTAGATCACTAATGTATATGTATTAAAGTGCTCAGGGAGGTGTAGTCACTATATCCAAATCTATCCTACCCGTCCTGTAGCCTATATTACAACTAATTAAAGTCGTACTTGATCCTTGACTAAATGATCTCAATTAATAGAGTATTACACTACGGGCAAGTCTATGGTACATTCTCTGTGGCACATGAAACTTAATTCTGAGAGTGAGTGAATTCTTTCTATCTTGAGTTCTTAATTGTTCTTGAAATTTATTGTGTGTAGAACTACTCTCTATTATTTATGTGAGGGCACATGGTTTGCGAAGGTAAGGTTAAGTCTTTAACCTCTGTGTTGCAATAAGTGAGCATGTTGTGAAAAATGTGTAGTGCTCGTGAGTCGAGTCTTGACGCGAGGATGTTATGATATGGTGCGTAGTCTGTTTTAAATATTCTTGGCATGATGCATTAGGGAAGTTGTCTGATAAGAAGGTCGTCTCTATGTGAAGTGTAGTTTGATTTCTCGAGGACAAGCAATGGTTTAAGTGTGGGTGTTGATGGTCGGGTAGAATCATGTGTTTTAGTCATAGTTTGCACTCTAATTACTTCATTTTACTTATTTTTGAGCTTGAGTGTTAGTGTATTGCACTTATAATGTGTTTATACCTTGCAGGAAGTGATTTCGAGTTAAAAGATGTTCAGGAGCAAAATTGAACAAGTTGGAGCTTAGAAATCTGAGTAAAAGCCTTAGAAATTAAACCAGGAATTACTCGAATATTGTTTAAATCCAATCCCTATGAAGACAATAATATATTATACTATCTTTTATTAACGAGCATCAATTTTGTATTGTGTTTTGCGCTCGTCATCAAGACACCTACTGGACTAAACAACCTGAACAAGTATGAAGGTGAATTAACGGGGAAATAATGTTAATATAAAGCTAAGCACGGCAAGGAAGACAAAACAATACTCGCAATATGATACTGGAAACAACAATTAGCAATAGGAAGCAAACATGTAATAATGTTGTAGAGTAAGTTGAACACAGTTTAAGTCCGGTGAAACCAAATAAAGGAAAATAAGTAACAACTGCTTTTACACCATATTTATTCAAGAATTTCCACGAGGTATCAAACCTTAAACTCACAATTCACGGGTCCCAACTCATGAACACTAATCACTTAGCATGCTCGGATTACAATTCATAACCGCACGAACGACTCATGTGCTAAGAGAGTGACAATACCTAATATCCGTACGGACAACTCAAGTGTCAATAATAACAATAACTTATGACCGCACGGACGACTGACGTGCCAATAGAATAATACTCCCATAGAAGGCAAGTAAACAAGAGTACATGTAAATGACCAATAACATTAGGATTCATCTTCTTAAACCGAAATGGGTGATTAATTATATGTATGCTTGTGCAAGTGTTCTATCACAATTCAAGTCAACAACCAAGAGTAGAGATAATGAGTGGCACATAAGAAACGATCATCACAAAATGTATAAAGTAAAACTCACACGGTAGGCACACCACTACACAAATATCAACAATAACAATGCCCCAAGCCATCACAAGTCATCACAAATTATTCCCCGACATAACCCACCTTGTCTCGCCACATGCGTAATAATAAAGTAAATGCACGCCTTGTCTCGCCGCATGCACATAATAATATTCTCACCTTGTCTTGCCACATGCGCAAACCCACATATATAGCCTACCTTGTCACTCCACATATGTAAATATCAATAATAACAACAGCACGGAAACTCACGTGCAAACACCCCGACAATCCTCTCAACAATACCACGTGTGCCAAAACATAACAACACAATAAAATGACTTTCACAACATGTGCCCATATGCCACAATATTTCCTCGAAACAATTTCAGTACCACAACCATGCATAGCCCTTGGCTCAACAGCACTGAGTACAACAACAACAATGATTACAACAACAATAATACGAGAATATGACAAGTAAATCAACACAAGAACTTAAGAATACAAAGAAACGGAAGAACGAGCTTACAAAGAAAGACACAACATGGAATAATGGTCTCAATAAGAGTAGCTCAACAAGGGAGAGATAATGAGTAACAATGATTCCACAAAAGTATAATTCGATGATAAGAGAGATAGCATAAATCAATGGCCCCAAATAAGAACACGTCAACAATTAAAGGGATAACAAAAACTTCAATTAAGGCTAAGCAATTACGGAAGAGGTAATAATAACTTCAATTAAGGCTAAGCAATTATGGAAGAGGTAATAATAACTTCAATTAAGGTTAAGCAAATACGAAAAATATAATAATGATTTAAATCAAGGTTAAGCAATTACCGAAAAGACAATATGGCAATAAAAGAGGCAACAACTTCAATTAAGCCACATAAGAGTTCAATTGGCAACAAGGGTAGAACATGAATCAATTAACTCCAAATAAGACACGTAAGGGTGAATTTAATAAATGGAGGATTTAACATGATAAAACAATTTCATATCTGGTAAACATAAGAACCTAAGAGCCCTAAACGGTCAATTTTTTACAAATAAGCCCGAGTACATACTCGTCACCTCGCGTACACGGCCTTCACATGACCTAATTAGCACAAATGACTCAAATCCTAAAGGGTAGTTCCCCACATGAAGTTAGACAAGATACTTACCTCAAATAAGCTAGACTAACAAAATTCAACCCTAGAACCGCACCTCGGAACCCGACAAAATTAACAAACCCATTTGATAATAAGTCCAACCATACAAGAATTACCAAATTCCGATATCAATTCGTCCTTCAAATCACCATTTTACATTTTAAATTTTTTTACAAAATTCTCATATTCTTCCATTCAGTTCACTAATTAAATGATAAAAATAAAGATAAAATCATGAAATAAAATAAAATTCGGGTAAAGATCGCTTACCCCAAACAACCACATGAAGAACCCCTAAAAAATCGCCAAAATCCAAAGTCTACAATCCAAAATATGATAAAAATGGCTAATCCTAAAATTAGAGTACTTTTATATTCTGCCCAAATATAACACATCGCGATCGCAGAAAATTCCTCCCAATCGCGAAGAACAAAAATGAAGGCGGTCAAAATAACCCTATGTGGATGCGGACAAACATCTGCGAATGCGAAACACAACAACCTCCTCTTATGCTATCACGAACCCATTGATGTGAAAGCGAAGAATGAATTCCTGATACCCTTTCAAGCTCTAACTCTAAGCGAACGCGGAATACACATCGCGAACGCTGACCATAGCCAACTGGACCATACACGATCACGTGCACAAAGTTTCAAACGCCATGAACAAAAACACTGAGCTTCCAGAATCACTTCGCGATCACAGCTTCGTCTTCGCGATCACGAAGAGCAACAGTCATTTATGTAATTTTATTTATAACAGCAGGCTACATACCAATTAATCCAAATTATCAATCAATAATTATTAAATAAAGTTATTTATAATTATCATTTTAGTAACATGACAGTATAATTTTTTTACGCCATCAATATATAGAACTTAAACTCAAAAAGAAATAGACACGACAAAAGCAAAAATGAAAAGTGAATTGAAAGAACTTTACGCAAAAAAAAAAAAAGAAACATCATAGCAGAAACACCCTAGGACGTGGACTAATAGCCTGTTTGGCCAAGCCTTTTGGGCCAAAAGTACTTTTTATTAAAAACTGATGTTTTTGGCTAAGCTTTTAGAAGGAAAAATAATGCTTTTGAGGAGAAGCAAATGCAGTTTTTGAGAAGCAGAAAAAGAAAAATACACTTAGAAGCAGTTTTTAGAAACTTGGCCAAACGCTAATTACTACTCAAAAGTGCTTTTCAAATTAATTAGCCAAACACAGACTGCTTATTACCAAAAGCACGTTTTTGAAAAGTACTTTTGAGAAAAGCACTTCTCAAAATAAGCTGACTTTAGAAGCTTGGAAACAGGCTATAAGTTGATGAAGTTGGAAAGAGAAAACGATGATAAATCAGGGTTCGAATTTCGATAGGCGGAACAACACAAGTGGATCCTGAGGGGTGCCTAACACCTTCCCCTTAGGATAATTTCAAGCCCTTACCCTATCTCTGGTTATCAAACATAGTTGTAGTTGGACCTTATAGGTGCCCTAACGCACCTTAAAATCGTTAGGTGGCGACTCTTCAAATACCTAATTCCTAAAAAGGAAATGAGTCATTACACTTCATGAACGTCGAAACCCGGACTCCTCTCCGTGGAGGAAAAAAAGGGGGCATGACTGTCCGTAGTAGATTTAGGCTTGAATTGGCGAAATTGGATTTTTGGCGTTTTCCGGTTGCTAGGTGAGGTAATTTCACTAAACATGCTGCATAGAGTTCAAATAGGCAGTTAAAACACGTAGGCATGCTTTTCTAATCTAAACAAGGTAGCTACATATGCTAGTGTAGTTCAAACAAGGAGAAATAGGTTATGACTTAGTGAAAAATGGAGTTTTACAATAAATAGCCCGTGTATGTAGTCGTCACCTCACGTACACGGTACTCACATATCAAACAGTACCAAATCCTAAGGGGAGTTCCCCCACACAAGGTTAGGCAAGCCATTTACATCAAACCAAGCTCAAATCAATCCGTAATAATGCTTTTTCCACAAATATCCAGCTCCCGATGGCCCAAATCTAGCCAAAACCAATTATATAACATAAATATAGCTACAAGAAACTAATCTAGCTAATGAAATCAAAGCTAAGGCAAGAAATTAGAAACACACCCAAAATGCCTCCTCGGGCCCACGTCTCAGAATCGGGTAAAAATCACAAATTATGAATACCCATTCACTCACAAGTTCACTCGTACCAAAATTATCCAAATCTGATGCCTAAATCCCAATCAAAACTCAGAAATTCGATTGGGGAACTTTTCCCTCATTTTCCCAACTTTCTCACTCAAATTCCTTGATTAATTGAAGAAAACAACAATAGATTAATAAAATGTAACCAAAATCGAGTAAGGGATCGTTACCCCCAAGCTTCCTCTGAAAATCCCTCGAAATTTTGCCTCAATCCGAGCTTTCTAGGTCCAAAAATGGAGAATGAAATCAAATCCTCGCATTTAGTCCTTTTCTGCCCAGTTATTCCACATCTGCGAACTTTTCATTGCACCTGTGGAATTTCCAGCGTAGGTGCAAAAATGACTTAAGGGACTAGGTCCGCATCCGCGAGCAATTGGTCGCGCCCGCGTTGCGCACCTACCGGCCCATGTCCGCTTCTGCGGTCTTCTTCCACTTTTGCGAGTCTAGAAGCGCATCTGCGGGCATCGCAGATGCGTCATTTCCTTGGCACCTGCGACCCCTGACCATTCCTTCCAAATCTGCTTATGCACCTGATCTTCCACACGTACGAGTCCGCACCTGCGGTCTCCCCTCCGTAGGTGCGAAAACACCAGAAACTAGCATATCTCAGCAATTGCCTAAGTCCAAATTTCAATCTGTTAAGTATCTGAAACACGTCCGAGGCCCCCGAGACCTCAACCAAATATTCCAACAAGTCCTAAAACACCATACGAACTTAGTCGAGCCCTCAAATCACATCAAACAACGCTAAATCATGAATCACCCTCCAATTCAAACTTAAAGAACTTAAAACTTTAAATTTCCACAACCGATGCCGAAATCTATCAAACCACGTCCGATTAACTTCAAATTATGCACACAAGTCATATTCAAAACTATGGACCTACTCCAACTTCCCGAATCAGATTCCGATACCGATATGAAAAATTCCACTACCGGCCCAAAACTCCAAAAATTCGACTTTCACCATTTGAAGCCTAAATGAGCTACAGACCTCAAAAATGCAATCTAGACATGCCCCTAAGCTCAAAATTACCCAACGGAGCTAACGGAATCAACGGAACTCCATTCCTAAGTCGTCTTCACATAGTTCCGACTTTGGTCCAATATCTAAGTCTTAAGCCTCCGTTTTAGGGACTAAGTGTCCCAAACACTTCGAAAAACCAAAATGAACCTCCCGACAAGTCATAATAGCAGAAAAAGATACGGGGAAAGCAGTTAATAGGATATCGGGTTTCTATCTCTCAAAATGACCGACCGGGTTATTACATCCTCCCCCTCTTAAAACAATCGTTCGTCCTCAAACGAGCATAGAGACATACCTGAAGTGGTGAAAAGATGAGGATAACGGCTGCGCATTTCCTGCTCGATTTTCCAAGTCGCCTCCTCGACCGGCTGGCCCAGTCACTGAACC
This sequence comes from Nicotiana tabacum, assembly GCF_000715075.1. Taxonomy (NCBI): domain Eukaryota; kingdom Viridiplantae; phylum Streptophyta; class Magnoliopsida; order Solanales; family Solanaceae; genus Nicotiana; species Nicotiana tabacum. The sequence continues at coordinate 82,035,455 of NC_134089.1, read as the reverse complement.
TTTACTGATGCAATGTTCTTTGACCTCAGCTTTCGAACCTGCCTGTCCAAAATAGCCACTAGCTCTTCAACATAAGATAGATCCTTGTCCATCTGGACTGTGCTGAAATCCAACATGTGAGACGGATCTCCGTGATACCTCCAGAGCATCGAAACATGAAATACCGGATGAACTCCTGCTAGGCTGGGAGGTAAGGCAAGCTCATAAGCAACCTCCCCAACTCGCCGCAACATCTCAAAAGGACCAATAAACCTTGGACTCAACTTACCCTTCTTTCCGAACCTCATAATGCCTTTCATAGTGAAACCCGGAGCAAGACGCACTCTCCAACTATGAATGCCACATCACAAACCTTCTGGCATGCATAACTCTTCAGTCTGGACAGGGCTGTGCGAAGTCTATCCTGAATCACCTTAACCTTCTCCAAGGCATCCTGAACCAAGTCTGTACCCAATAATTTGGCCTCGTCCGGCTCGAACCAACCCACTGGATACCGACACAGCCTACCATACAGAGCCTCATACGATGCCATCTGAATGTTGTATTGATAACTGTTGTTGTAGGCAAACTTCAAAAGTGGAAAGAACTGATCCCAAGAACCTCCAAACTCCATCACACACGCACGACGCATATCCTCAAGAATCTGAATAGTGCGCTCAGACTGTCCGTCCGTATAAGGGTGAAATATTGTGCTCAACTCCACCTGAGTACCCAACTCCTGCTGTATGGCTCTTTAGAACCATGATGTAAACTGTGTACCCTAATCAGAGATGATGGATACCGGCATGCCATGAAGTCTGACAATCTTACGGATATAAACTCAAGCAAGCTGCTCGGAAGAATAAGTAGTCATCATTGGAAGGAAATGATCTAACTTGGTCAGTCTATCCACAATCACCCAAATTGCACCAAACTTCCGCTAAGTTCGTGGAAGTCCAACAACGAAATCCATAGTGATCCGCTCCCATTTCTACTCCGGAATCTCTAACTTTTGAAGTAATCCACCCTGCCGCTGATGCTCATACTTCATCTACTAATAATTTAGGCACCAAGCAACATACTCCACTATGTCCTTCTTCATCATACGCCACCAATAATGCTGCCTCAAGTCCTGGTATATCTTTGCGGCACCAGAATGAATAGAGCACCACGAGCTGTGAGCCTCCTAAAGAATCAACTCATGCAAACCGTCTACATTGGACACACATAGCACGCCCTGCATCCTCAAAGAACCATCTTCCCTAATAGAAACCTTCTTAGCATCACCATGTTGGACCGTGTCCCTAAGGACAAGTAGATAGGGGTCATCATACTGACGCTCCCTGATACGATCACAAAGGGATAATCAGGAGACCACACAAGCTAATACTCGACTAGGTTGAGTAATATCCAATCTCACAAAATGGATGGCTAAGGCCTGAGCATCCAACTCCATGGGCCTCTCTGCTGCTGGTAGATAAGCTAAACTCCCCAAACTCTCTACCTGGTGTCACACCTCCTTTTTCTACCCCGAAAAAGAGCATAAGGGAGTTTTTCCAATTAAATTGACAATAATTGAAACGAGATTATTTATATTCAAATTCAGAGTCGCCACTTGGGATAATTTATGGTGTCCCATGTAACCGATTTATTTTAAATCCCAAATCGAGGAAAATTTGACTTCGTTTAAAGTCTGCGAAATCAGAAAAAATAGGTAATGAATTGTGTTAACCCGGGAGAAGGTGTTAGGCATTTCCGGGTTCTGTGGTTTTAGCACGGCCGCTTAGCAATTTATCCTTGGCTAAATTAAATTGTTTAATTATTCATTTTAGAACTTATGTGCATTTTCCTCTTACTGCTTTTAATTACTCGAATATTCATGATTATGGAATTATCTTGAAAACGAGTCACGCGTACGTGTACTCATTTTGTTTGCGCATCAAGAATAATGTCACGCGTACGTGTCCATAATTAATAATGCTTTATTAATATTAAGAAATTTTGGTTGAAGTTGTGTGAATGCATACTCCGATTTTATTTTTAAAATTGTAATCATGTCACGCGAACGTGTACACAACCACGATGATATATTAAACGTGCCTAAAGCAAACTACGAATATAACAAGTGATAAAACATTAAATGAGAGCAATAAAATATCCAAGTTCCAAATTCTCGTTACTATGTTCAGAACTTCATGGCTTAATTTCATTTAATCACAATTACCCCAATGACCCAATTGGTCAATGAATTTACTACCCCAATTGACCCTAACATTGTAATACCATTCTAAAGTCAAAATTATTATCCCATCACTATATAATAATCCAAATTTTCTAGCATTAAAATCAACTAAGTAGCTTGTTAATAACCAACTAAAATAAACTGACAGCGTGAAAATTACTTACTACTACATACTATTACATAAGTTAAATCCTATTCAAAAACATAAGAGATGGTAATTAAATAGGAACTTAAATTAACTAAGGAGCTAGAAATAATAAACGAAAAGAGGCAGTACAAAAGGCAAGCAATTAATAATGGAAATATATTAAGACATACAACTAATGAGGATTACAAAACAAAAATATTAGGAAGGAAAGAGCTAACCAAACGTTCTGGATTTAAAACCATTTTACAGCAATAGAACACTAAGCATTTACGATCAGATGAAGTAATGACATCCAAAGCTAGTCTGACAGCAAATCGAGCAAAGCGAATAGTAATAACTTTTAATAATTCCACTGCCTCGAAAGATACTAGAGAACAATGACAATACATCTGAAATCATATCAAGAGCTGGTGAACGTGGAAGCTACATTGAAATAAGGCCAAAATAACAAATTAAAAGGAACTAATAAGCTACTTCTCATGCTTTCCATCATAATAACAAAATAAAATACCACACCAAAGGATCATACTAACAAAATAATAGGTGTAGTAAAGAGAGAGAGTGGACCTTTAAGCCAAACAATTTTCCATAACTTGAATGATATTTACAGTAGAGTAAAATCGACACAACTTGCACGTCGAACAATAAAAAGCTTGAACGCCTCGGACCGGAAACTCGAACGACCTCAGCTAAACCTCAACCATTGGAGTTATTTTGGATTTGCATTTCATGGTGTTTTTCAGCTGGGTTTCTGCCGTCAAAAATGGAGTGGAAGGTTGTCGTTTTGAGTTGTTTTTGCCGGAGTTGAGGGCTGTTTTAAGCTGCATATTTTAGGTGTTTAGGGTTGAAGTGAAGGTGCTTTCATGGCTGAAATTGTTGTCTATTTAGTTGTGTTTCATGGTGTTTGAAAACTGAAAGCTAGAGGAAAATGAATGAGGTGTTTATCGCTGATTTTGGGCTGTTTTTTGAAGCAGATTTTCTATGGTTAAAAGTGGGAGTTTTAGCTCTCTTTTGTCAAGAGCAAGTGACGATGAAGTATTTCAAGAATTCTACGGGGGTTGTGGCTGCTTTCTCCTTTCTTTGTTCATAGATGATGCTCTCCCTCTTCCCTGTTATTTTTCGTTTCAGATCTCAGCCTCTATCTATCAGTGTGTGTATATGTGATAAGAAGTAGCCTTGTGGTCCCCCTGGCAAAAAGTACGTGAATGGGAATTAAAATGGGGTGCATGCGAGTTTGTTACCAAGAGATAAGGTGTGTCTACATTGTTGAATTGATTTCCTTTGCATTTTTGCTTTTTCCGTTACCTCTTTTATTTCTTCGTTCCTTTCCAATTTTTCACGTTTCTTTCTTCTTCTTTTTTTTGTTGTGTTTTATTTTCTATTAATGATAAAATAAAATTAGTTTTTTATCTATAGTAAGTAATATTAAAAGAGAACTATAACAATCATATTAGAAAAATTCAAATACTACTCGATATTTACGAAATACTTATAACTTAAAATTACACTAAAACAAGTAAAAAAAATATTTTTAAAACTTTTCTAAAATAAAATAAAAATAACTAAACAAAATATCAATAATCTAACATAAAAAGAATTTTTTTTTGTAGTTTTTAGTTTTTTTTTAAATAAAATCAACCGAAGAAGTATAAAAATAGCCAAAACAGCGATATTAGACCTAAACTAAATATTTAACACTAAAATGTGTAAAATCCTGGGGAAGGACAAAAATTACATGTCTACAGTTGCCCCTCTTTGACTGAAAATGCGAAGAGTTTTCAGACAAAGAACGACGAGACGTATTTTTTGACCCGACCCTTATTTAGAGAGACCAAAAGCTAAGAGAAAGGAGAATGTGACCGAGCCCTGGTATTTAAGCTGCCTACATATCCTTGGCTATAAAGGAATCAGTCCACGTGTAGTTCAAAGTTAGGAACAGTGATGGAGTATAGAGGTGGAGAGCCGATTGAGGTGCCATCGAGGTTCCGGTCCGCGGTTCCTGTTATTACATCGAAATTAAATTTTAAAAGACTGCCTAAGGCTACCAGCTACGAGTTACAAGATTCCTATCTATAGGTCTTCTGTAGCTTGATCTTGAGTCTTGGTTGGTTCTTCATGCGAACTCTGATCTGAATCTTGATGCTTGTTAGTTGCAGGTGCTGGTTTATTCTTTCACGGCTTCTTCGGATCAAGACCGAACATGTAGAGCTTATGACTTCAATCACATCTTGAGCATTCCACAGCTTTTCTCTACTTCTGCACTTCGAGTTCACTTCTTTTCTTTTCTTCTTTTTTCTTTTATTCTGGATTGAGAATTCTTCTTTTGGTCGTCTCGAACCCTACGCCTCGAGGTAAAACATGCTCAAACACCAAAACAAAAAAACGGACAACATTTTTCTGCCCTAATTTTTACTAGAAAAATTTCGTGAGTTATTGTAACAAAATTCTAAACTACTTCTTTATTGAAAGCAATAAAATCGGGATTGTGTATCCTTGAGAAAAAGAGATTAGGGAGTGGAGACCCTATATCTAAAATAAAATCAACAAGGGATTGGAGACCCTAAGTTGGAAAGATTACCAGGTTATGCTAACATCAACTAAGAAGTGGGACCCTATGTTGGGAAAAGATTACCAGATTATGCTGGCATCAGCTAGGGAGTGAGACCCTATGCTGGAAAAGATTACCAGGTTATGCTGGCATCCACTAGGGAGTGAGACCCTATGTTAGAAAGTGAGACTACTGAATTGTGTACCTATGCTAAAATGAACCAAGAAGTATTTTGTTTTTGAGAAAAAAAACATTTTTAAACAAATTGCTCCAACTTTTTTCAAAGGCATGAACAAAAGACCCCTTTTTTTTAATTGAGACAACCTTTTTTTTCCTAGGAGAAAATTCATCAGACTAGGTTTTTATATCTTAGGAGAAAAATTCGTCAGACTAAGACATCTATCCTAGGAGAAAGTTCATCAGACTAAGTTTTCTAATTTATTATCTTAAGAGAAAAATTCATTAGACTAAGATTTAGTCCTAGGAGAAAATTCATCAGACTAGGTCCTTTTTTTTTTCTTTTTTTTTTGGTATCTTAGGAGAAAGATTCATTAGACTAATATTTCTATCCTAGGAGAAAGTTCATCAGACTAGGTCTGTTTTCTTCTTTTTTTGGTATCTTATGAGAAAGATTCATCAGACTAAGATTTTTATCCTAGGAGAAAGTTCATCAGACTAGGTATTCTATCTTAGGAGAAAAATTCATCGGACTAAGGCTTTGATCCTAGGAGACAATGCATCAGACTAGGCTTTTGTTATCTTAGGAGAAAAATTCACCAGACTAAGATTTTTATTGGGAGAAAATCCATCAGACTAGGACTTTTATCCTAGGAAAAAAAATGTGAAGAGCAATGGCAACATTTTATGCACACCAGCAAGGCAGATAAAGGTAAAGATTTGAGAAACTTCCTTTTGTCGGCTCTTCTCTTCTTTTCTTTTATTCTTTTTTTTCTTCTTTTTTTGAACCATTTTTCTTGCATTGCTTCGTTCCTGTTTCAAACAAAGAAAATTTTGTCAGTTTTAAAATTGGTGGTGGGTTTGTGGCTTTGACTCCTAGGCAGCTTGGCTTTTGCTCAATCAGCTTGAGTCGGTTTCAAAAGACTTTTGCTCTGCATCAACCCTGATTGTTTCACACCCAGTACCATTTGTATTTGTGGCTCAATCAGCCTTATCTCAACTGGATATTTTTGCTTAGGCGACCTTTTCTGATATCTTGAATGACTTCCTACTTTTGAGCAATTTGTCTGTCAGAGAGAATCACAAGTTATATTTGCTTGCGCCAAGTAGGCTGACAAGGGTCTTTTTGGGGGGGACGCCTTTGCATGAATCCTCAAGGCATGTTGACAATAACAACTGAGCGTGCTGGCCAAATTTACTTTGTGCAACTAAAAAAGCTGGTAGTTGATGTTGAAATTTTTTCTTGCTTGTTTTGACAAGGACGGACTTAGAATGAAGGACACAAATGATGCAAAGAAATAATATTAATAAGAAATGTCCCTGTCGAGAAGGAAAGAAGGAAGGTTTTTTTTTAAAAAAAAAATTATTTTTTTTCTTTTTTTTAATAACTAGCCTTAATGAATCATGACATGTATTTTAGACTTAACGGCCTGATCTATCCAACTAATCCAATCTTCCCTTTTATCATTCTTATGACCTTTGAAGTAGGGCTTGTTCGTGCCGATCCTTTGCATTGGCTTCATGACTTACTTTCGACTAGTGGTGCCCCGAGGAGTTTTCACCAACAAGTCTCTCTCATTTATTCATCTCTGCTTACCATCATCTTACAGTGCCTGTGAAGGTTTTCACTAGTAAGACTCTTATTTTCTTTTATTTTTATTTTTCTTTTGCTTTCTTGTGTGAGCAACCTGATAGTGGTCTATGTCGCGTGATAATTGTTGCTCGTTGCATGCGTCTATTGGCATTCTTGAAGGTTGATCAAGAGGTCTTTATTTGGAAGGCTTTTGGATATGGATAGGAAGAAAGTCCGACATGAAGGCTCAAAACAGACTAAAGATGACGGGGTTATATACTTACAACTTTTGGAATCGACTCTTTCAAAAGTGAAATAAAAAATCTTTGCCACTGTTTGAGATACTAGGATTTTTTTTGGAATTTTTCTTTTGTGTTCTTATTTGGTTAGACCAAACTGTGAGGTTGCCTACGTATCCTTTTTATTAGGGAATCAGGTCGAACATAATTCAAACATATGACCTAACTATTTTTTTCATCTTTCTTTCTTTTTCTTTGTCTTTTTTTTGATGTTTTCAAAACAAGTTGCCCCAGCTTCTATTTTCTGGGGGAATGGACTCTTGCCAGTTCTTTTCTTCTTCATTTTTTTTCACTTGAACTTTCTAAGAATTGCCCTATTTTGTACTCTTGGGACAAGAACTTCTTCTTTTTTGTTCTTTTTCATTTTATTTTCTTTTTTAATTTTTTTTTACTCTTGACTCTAAACTTGATTCCAAAAGAGGGTGGTCAAAGAAAATAACACAGGCTCAAAAGGGGTAGCGAAGGATATAAAGTGTTTGGATAGCAGAAAAAGGGCCTCCCAGCCTCGAGAACGCAAAACATAGTATCCTTTCGCAAACACGGCATTGATGAACATGTTTATCTTCTTGGTGTGTCGTGGTCGAAAGACACCTTCCATTCCTTAATGTCAAACTTTTCAACAAGCTTCAATTTATTCTTCCTTAGCCCGATCTTCACAATGATTTTGAAGGTAAAGATTCTTAACCTCCACGAGTATGACTATTCTAGTTCCACTTGAATTTTACTCGGGCTTAATTCCAAGTAATTTCAAATATTTTTCATCCTCAAAAGTATCTTTTTCTCAGTTGTCCAATTCAAGCTTAAATCAATTTTCTAAGATCTGGCAAAAAATTCCGCATACATGTCATGTAATTCAAACTAGCGGGAAAAGAACTATGCATGGAATGACACAAAAGGACAAACTATATTTCATTGAGTAAACAACAAGACAAACAACCTAAAATCCGAGTTACAACCTTAAAATAACCCGGCTAATGAAAATAACAACAAAATAGATAGACAAGACTCATACAGACAGAATGGAGGGATGGAAGGGTTTGACTCAATAAAACAAAGACAACCTTGAAATAACCCACATAGTAGGAAAAACATCAAAACAAGCTACCAAGATTCCTCCTAGTAAGGAGGGAATGACTTTTCAATTTCTCAGGCTTAACATTTAGCCACAAATTTGCTCATCAGAATCAGCAGAGCCTTCTCCAATTTCGTTCCCTAGAGGATTCTCATACTCCATTTCACCAGACATCATCCCCACAAAGTGTGCATCATCATGTGCAGGTAAAGGATTCTGCGTGATATTCTGGGCGTCACTATCTTGGATCACAATCAATTTTTCCTGGATCATCCTTTCTATTTCTCTTTTCAAATTCTGACAGCTTTCAACATTGTGCTCCTGGGCATTGGAATGGTATTCACACCTTTTAGATGGGTCAAATCTTCTTGCACGTGGGTCCACATGATTTGGAGGAATGGGTGCAATCATGTCATGATACTTTAACTTCTCAAATAAGCTTGCATAGGGCTTTCCTATTGGTGTAAAATTATCTTTCAACCTTTGTTCCCTTCTATACCCCTGGCATGGATGTGGGTTATAGGGCACTTGAAAATTTTGTGGAGGCTGGTGAAGATTTTGCGGTGCTGGTGCTCACCTTTTGGGGTATCTTGGTGGTCGGGCAACAAACTGAGGTGAAACAACAGAGTATTGAGGGTTCTGAGGTGGATAACAGTGCTCAAGTGAGTCATGGAAAACCTGAGGAGGCTGGTAATACCTTCGAGATGTTCTCCTAGGACCTCTTCTCGACCCTAATGTCATCATAATTTCTTCAACCTTCTCATTTGTGTCACCAAAATTATCGGATTCAATCTGGACAGCCTGAGTTGCGGCTTTGAGAACTGCTTGACTTATAATTTTGCCCGTCTTAAGGCCATTCTCTACCATTTCTCCCATTTTGATTGCTTCCGAGAAGGATTTGCCAACTACAGACATCATGTTTTGAAAGTAATATGGCTCTTGAGCCTGAAGGAAGACAGTGATTAGCTCGTGGTCATCCATGGATGGCTTAACTCTAGCTTCTTGTTCTCTCCATTTAATGCCATATTCCCTGAAACTTTCAGTTGGTTTCTTCTTCAGGTTTGAAAGGGAATTGCGGTCTAGGGCAATGTCGATTTTGTATTGGAACTGTTTGACAAAGGCCCGAGCCATGTCATCCCAGACATGCCAGTGAGAGGTATTTTGATCCATAAACCATTCGAAGGCTGCTCCCGTAAGGCTTTCCCCAAAATAAGCTATTAGCAATTCCTCATTTCTTTCGACACCTCTTAGCTGATTGCAATACCTTTTTAGGTGGGCTATGGGGTCTCCATGTCCATCATGATTTTCAAATTTGGGAGTCTTGAAACCAGGTGGCAAGTGAACATCGGGGAACATACATAGATCCTTGAAGGCAATGCTCTTCTGACCTGCCAACCCTTGCATGTTTTTCAACCGTTGTTCTAAGCTTTTCACTCCTTGGGTCATTTCCTCATGTGCCATATTTTGGGCAGGCTTCCCATTCTTTGTAGGAATATCAAACAAGTACGAATGGTACTCAAGAGAGTGGTATTGCTCTTATCGGGTAGCAGATTGTGACTCATGACAAGGCTGTCCTTGGCCATTGGCCCATGCTTGACACATTTTGGTCATTTGCTGTTTCAGTATTCTATTTTCCTCAAACACAGTAGACTCTTGTTTAACCCTCTGACCCTGAGTCTCTTGAACACTTGTAACAACTTCAATGTCAGTTATCATTTTTCCTTAGATCTTGTGTTGTCCGCTTACCACAAACTGACCACCTCAAACTTTCTTCACAATTCAAAACATAAGACACGTTAGAATGGACTCAGTCAGTCCTTATTATTATCACCATTTTTCACTTTTTTTCATTTTTTCATTCATTTTTTTGGTTGATCGAATCTGATGTGGGTTGCCTACGTATCATGTGGGAACATGAATCAGATCTTGCGTAGTTCGGAAAAATCAAGAATAAAGTAAATAAACTAACTCTCATTTTTTTATTTTGAAATTTTTTTAAAAAAAAAATCTGAAAGAAAGACTTATAAAGAAGAAATAAAATATTTTTGGATCTCAATTTTTTTTGAGGAATTGTTTTTTTTAAAAAGAAAAACTTCAAAAGAAGAAAGAAAATATATACATCTTTTTTGAAATTTTGATATATATTTTTTGGGGAATTTCAAAAGAATAACTTCTAAAAAAGAAAGGAAATGTTTTTGGTGTCACGACCCAATTTCCGAACCCGCTCGTGATGGAGCCTCTCGTGAAGATAAGGCCAGCCAGACCAAAATGGAACACTTCGTTTTAGCATAATTAAATAACCACAGTCTAAACAAAGATTTCTTTCTTAAGTGCGGAATACAACCCACACGCGGCCCAAACCCGGGTGTCACAAGTCACGAGCATCTATTAGGGTGTAAATACAACTACAAGGTCAAATTATACAAAACAGGAATAATGAACAAAAGGGAGAAAAACGGTGCTGTGAACGTCGACAGCCACCTCGCTAAACTTCGATAACTCTGCCTCTGATCAGCCAAAACCCGCTACCGGGTGTATAAATACCTGCATCTGCACACAAGGTGCAGGGAGTAATGTGAGTACTCCGACTCAGTGAGTAATAAAGGTAAATAACAACTGAGTAGTAAGAAATCACGTAAAGCAACCAACATGCTGTATAGAAGTAGTGAAAACCCTTTGAGAAAAATAGTGAAGCTGTGAAATCTTTAGAAATATCTTAGTTCAGTTTAAACCTCTTTTGAAAATGACTTTCTCAACAGTTACGCAAATGAGTGCAAAACGAATAGTGCAGATAAGCACGGAAATCCGCCCCTCGGGCACAACACTCAATTAACAGATAATGCCATGCAATCAGATAGATATCACATGGAGTAGCACAAACAATAGATAATGGCAGACAAATGAGATAAAGTAAACACATAGAAAAATGTCAACACTGCTGCGGCGTGCAGCCCGATCCATATTTTACGTCGACAACGCTCACTGGGGGTGTGCAGACTCTGGGAGGTGCTCCTTACGGCCCAAGCGCAATATCAAGCCATCTCGTGGCATCAAATCTAGGCCGGCAGCCTCATATAAATCACAAGCCACCTCGTGGCGTACATATCTCAGGACCTCGGCCTCATAATCAATCAGTATCTCACTGCTGCAACGTGCAGCCCGATCCAAACGTATCCTCACACATAAGCCCCTCGGGCAGCAGTAAAATATGATGCTCAGCCCAAACATATTATTGGAAATATCGTGTCAAGTGTTAAAGCAAAATAAACTTGGCTGAGTTTTGAAAACAGCGGAAAAATACATGACTGAGTTCAAGTATAAAATCAAAACAGTGAAGAAATATCAATAATAGTCCCCGAATGGTTCAAATAGCTGGCACGAAGCCCAAATATGGCAATCAGCCCAAAACATAATGATCGCAAATAAGTTTCAGTCAAATATGCGGTAAAATCATCAATCGGGACGGACCAAGTCACAATCCCCAATAGTAAAAGACCCCATGCTCGTCATCCAACACATGTCTCACCTCAATACATCACTACGATGTGCAATCCGAGGTTTTCAAACCCTTAGGATATCATTTACAATCATTACTCACCTCAAGCCGGCCAAAACTCTAGCTCGCTATGCCCTTGCCTCTCAAATCGGCCTCCTTGCGCGTCGAATCTGACCAAAACTACAACGAATACGTCACAATAGGCTAAGGGAACAATACCCAATCGAAAACAATCGAAAAACATCGAAAATCCCGAAATTGGCAAAACCCGAGCCCCAGGCCCACCTCTCGAAACTCAAAAATTTTCACATCATTAGATTCCTTATCACCCCACGAGTACATACATACCAAAAGTTCTCAATTCCGACCTCAAATGGTCCCTCGAATCCCAATTCAAAAGTTCAAAATCCCAAGCCCTAGTTCTTCCATTTTTAGCTAAATTTCCATTAATTTCTAGGTTAATTTCACAATAGAATCATATTTTAGGTTCAAAAATCTTACCTCTAATAAATTCTCCTTGAATCCCTCTTCAATATCCCTCAAAGAGCTCTCAAAATGGTCAACTATGGAGGAAAAATGGCTAAAATCGCAGATAAAATAACTTATAAACTTTCTGCCCAGGTCTGACCTTTCCTTCTTCGCGAACGCGGTCAACGCCTCGCGTTCGCGAAGCACAAACTTACGTTGACCAAATTTTGCCCTACGCGAACGCGTCACCCTATCACGAACGCGATGCTTCTGCCTCCTACACCTTCGCGAATGCGACAACCTTACACGAACGCAATGAACAAAATGCCTTGGTCCCCAATTTGCTCTACGCGATCGCGAGTGCCTTCTCGCGAACGCGATGCACTGCTTCCCATCCTTTCGCGAATGCGAGGCACGTCTCGCTAACGCGAAGGCTTAATTATGGCCTTCCTCAAATCCTTCTACGCGAACGCGAAGGCTTAATTTTGGCCTTCCTCAAATCCTTCTACGTGAACGCGATGCTCCATCCGCGAACGCAAAGAGAAAATTCTTCTGCAACAGCTGAACAACAATTTCTGCAACTCTCAAAGCCAAAAATGTCCAATTGACCGTCCGAAACTCACCCGAGGCCCCCGGGACCTCAACCAAAAGCACAAACACATCTTAAAACCTCGTTCAAACTTGTTCCAATCATCAAAGAACCCCAAAAAACCACCAAATCCACCAATTTACATCGAATTCAAGCCTAAGTTTTTCTAAAACTTCCGAAATACGCTTTCGATAAAAAACCCAACCAAAACACGTCTGAATGACCTGAAATTTTGCATACACATCCCAAATGACATAACGAAGCTACAACAACTCTTAGATTTCCATTCTGACCCTCGGATCAAAATCTCACCTATCAACCGGAAATCGCCAAAATACAAACTTCGCCAATTCAAGCCTAATTCTACACCGGACCTCCAAAACCACTTCCGATCACGCTCCTGAGTCGCAAATCACCCAACAAAGCTAACCAAATCATAAAAATTCCGTTCCGAGCTCATATACAATTAAGTCAACTCTTGGTCAAACCTTTTAAATTCAAAGCTTTCAACTGAGACTGTTCTTTCAAATTCGTACCGATTTCCGTGAAAACCAAAATCAACGATTTACATCAGTCATAATACATCATACGGGGCAAGTCATGCCCGAGAACTGGCGATCAAAGTGCAAAAGCTCAAAATGACCGGCCGGGTCGTTACATCCTCCCCCACTTAAACATATGTTCGTTCTCGAACGTACCCAAAGCTATTCTAAAATCCAACCCGTAGCTGAATAACTTTACCATGCATATACCCGGGGGTGATCCCACGTCACCCTATCTCATATAGGTCCGATAACACAATATAACTGAAATTTCATAATCCATCCTAGTTCATAAACCATAGAACCACATTTCTACTTCTAAAATCCTCAATACGATCAGAATCTCACATTTATATTGTGAATAAGTCCGAACAAGCTGTAACAAACCATATCTGCTATCTCAGGTGCAATCACATGATATACCACATAACTCAAACACTCGTAGCGAAAACTTCTAATCACAGCAGCTGCACATAACAACGGAATACCGATAAAAAAAGCCTCTTATCAACTAAAGTCTCGTTCCAACACTTCCATATACTGCCAATGATAAAGGAAACACGCAATAAATCATAACCATTTCTCAGATCAACCATCCATAAGGCTACTTCTCCTTTGGCAAGGACCATAGCAAATTTCTAAGCCGAACCTCGATATTATCCTTCCAACATGCTGAAATAGAATCCGTTTGTATTCATTAATGATCCCAACGATCTCCTCTACACACCACCCTGGTGACATGACACATCAATAGAGGCCTAAGCCGCAACTAGTATAATACACGCACCAATAAGCAACGATCCGAACATACTCTAATCATGAAAGTGACTCAAATGAAAGAGCCTTACTTCAAGCTCGCCAATACCACCACAACACAAAGCAGAGAACCCGTCTCACATCATGGAATAGAACACACGAATCTAGCCCGCAAGGTCATATCTCCATATAGCTTCGATGCAATGTGCGATCCTATCCAAACACTGCTCCACATGAGACACCTCAAGTCACTATGCTCGAAATTGACAACCACGCACAATTTGATGTTTGGAACCAAAGCAGATCATTATACCTACGGTGAAACAAGTAACATATACCACGCAAACCCGATAGGACATAACCAATACGCCGTTCACCGAGCAACACTCAATTACTCTTTCCGCTCGACTTCCACTATGATCCCCAATAGAACCGCACCATGTGTGCCCATAACCAACAAATCATAACATCTCGCAATACAGAAAGGCAACTCATAGATCTCCCAGATTCACTAGTAAGCTCAATAATGGTCGAATCAACCTATCTCTCAACAATACAATTCAGGGCCAACCAAGCCGACTCAGCTAGAACACGCATCCACATTGGCCTGCCAACGAACTCCTTATCAAGGAAGCCTGAAGCTGCTCCTTCCACTACTACAACTCCTGTCGGAGCCATACAATACGGTGCCCAGCACCAAATCAATACCAAAATCAACAACCCTGCCCTGCGACATGCCCGGCCACATGAAACACATCCGAAAAGTCCCTCACCATTGGAACTGAATCAATATGAGGAGCCTCAGCATTGACACTCATCATAAGAGCCCAAGTAAGAAAGACAAATCCTTCCTAGCCGTCCGCTAAGTCTTCGAAATGTAAAACCACTCTACCAGGACTTAATCCGACGCACCTCGCTATTCAACCCGTGGCATTTCCGGAATAGCCCATAGCGCAATAATACAGAATAACCCAACATGGAGATAACCACTCTAATCCCCAATATCACATCCAGAATCTAACATACCAAACAAAGAAAGATCTACTTGGGTCTCCAAACCCTGATAGTCACTAAACAGTGCCGATACACATGACTCACAACTACAACATAGCCTGAATGTGAGAACTTCCCTGTCTCTAAATCCATATGGCGCACGAATCACCATATCCGATCCCAATTTCGCCGTCCGAATACATGTTACGCCTCAAATACCCAAATCATTCCACGATAGATACTCAAAAATTTCCCTGTACCACCAAGCAAACTCGAATATCACCAGTCAATCTAACAAGAAAGTGCCGGGATACTACCGAAGTACCATCAACCTAATCACATTGTCTTTTTTGAAATACATGCCCTCATCAATTCACCCCAATTAGCACTACTACTTCCTTAATCATCTGAAACTATCCGTGCTGCCTAAGAATTCATGACTTTCCGTTCAAAACTGAACTGTAACCTTCCACTCGCAATTGTCAATCCTCCACAACCTACCGTATATACCATACCATCTCAGGATAACATGAGAACTTCATCTTCCTTCCGAGCCACAAACATCTACGTACTCAACTAGTCAAGAACTTTCCATTGGTACCAATCTAGAAGAAAAATCACTATACATCCCATGCTCCTTGCTCCGCATGCCCATAGAAAGTATACATCTCCAAACCGTGGTAAAAACTATCAAGAACTCTCCGAGTTCCCTTTGCACAATTCAGACATGTCAGGACTAAATCCTTCTAACTCGATCAAGCTAATCAAGGCATCAAAACCTAAGAGCATCGCCACAAAATACCTGAAAGAACTCATTACCTTGAACACACACAAGGAATTAATCATATCCTTACCATACCGATTCGGTCTACTATCAAACTATTTCATCTATCTAAATTTCCTTCTGATTTACCTTCAACTTAATACTCATTCTTGCTATAACATCACAATTCCTCAACCTAGACTTACCACACGGGACCCAAGCATAATGCCAAACCGTCTACGGCTCATAAGCCGCTGAATACTTTCTCAGATATTCCCACGAGCACCACGATCAAGGTACTTTGCTCTGAAGAGACTTCCTGCAAATCTATATCAGTTACCTTTACCTTCCTGGTACTGATACATAGAATCTCATAATTTGTAAGGAAAATACCACAAGTCTCGACATCTTCCAATAAGAACTCAGTCTCTAACCACATATACAACTTAACTTACCCAACTGTTATATGTAAAATCTTGAACACATTAGAACCATTCTTGAGAGTCGTTCACCCTATTCAAACTGCAATTAGCCTGATCAAATGAACAGAACCGCCAGTGCCTCATTAGCACTTTGACACCGCAGAATGAAATCCTCATCCCAACACATCCAAGCAACTTCCTGCTCTATGCATCGAGCATTCTTTACCAACAACAACTTAAGACATTCTGTGATTCTTACACACTTATGAAGCATACTATATACCTTGTTAAGAATTTTTCTTCCTTTACTCGAGTCATCCCCACTCTCAATTTTCGGAAGCCATAACTGATTCACCCGCACTCCTCCAACTGGAACCAACGTAGCACCTAACTGTGCAATCAACTACTCACAACAGACTCCCCCACTTGGCTCGGAGCCATAGATCAAAATACTCTCAACAACTCATAACACTTGTACTTTATTGATGCCATAATACCATAGTGATATTTAACTCGAATCCTTTGTAAGCCTGTGAAAACACAGATCATCTAGTACTTTAACTCTTCTGCAATTCTCGCAATTCACTCGTGCAATAGTCAAGCTTGCTCTCTGAAGCGACCCACATTCAAATTTCAACACTTATATTCCACTGATAAATAAGATCTTCTAACAGACACATAAGGATCACACAACCCCAGAATTCTTCGCAGGGGATAACCCATCTGCTTTGCCTTCCATTAACATTTCTGTATACCTTCCACCGTCACAAATCGTACGATGTTGCTTAGTCTTTCTGAGTCTGAACTCGTACCGCAACATGAAATTTACTTCACCCCCAACTAGGAAACATGAAGAGATTCTTCACACGCCCACAACTCGGGCTATAACTCAAATCCAGATGGAAATCAAGCACCTAATAGTCCTTCTATCCTCCAACAGGCCTTCCTCGTCACTTCCAAGTCATATAGATACATCTCGCAGTACTAACATATTCATCACATAGTCATCCAGCCGTCACTTTCACTAATTGGGGCAATACTGAATATATAAGTGCAACACATTTGCTCACACAATCAGCACCTCGATGCTCAAGCCACAGGCAAAAATCCGGCCTCAAGTTCTCTAGACTGGCCCAACATCAAACTCACATAGATCACATCTCGCACCTCGATCAGGGAATCACAAGCCATCAAGGCACGTCTGATACTGAGCGCTCATGCGCGCATACGAACACGTGGAAGGAATTTCACAAGTTACTTTTCAAGCTAAATCACGGACGCACGATAAGAATTCAAGAATGTGAAGTTTTCCTAAAGGTTCCGCAGCCTCTTGAGGATAAATACATACATCTCCGCACCGATCCGCGAGACTCTACTAAACCTGCTCATGACTCGTGAGACCTATGTAACCTAGACTCTGATACCAACTTATCACGACCCAATTCCCGAACCCAGTCGTGATGGAGCCTCTCGTGAAGACAAGGCCAGCCAGACCAAAATGGAACACTTCTTTTAAACAGTTAATTATCATAAACAGTTCTAAACATGTTATAACAGCCATAATTTCCGGAAAATAACGATGACAATAGAAGAAACCATCCCGATACAGCCCAAACCGGGGTGTCACAAGTCACGAGCATCTATTAGGGTGTAAATACAGCTAAAATGTCAAATAATACAAAATAGGAATAATGAACAAAAGGGAGAAAAGTGGTGCTGCGAACGCCGACAACCATCTCGCTAAACTCCGATAACTCTGCCTCTGATCAGCCAAAAACCCGCTACCGAGTGTATAAATACCTACATCTGCACACAAGGTGCAGGGAGTAATATGAGTACTCCGACTCAGTGAGTAATAAAGGTAAATAACAACTGAGCAGTAAGAAATCACGTAAAGCAACCAACATGTTGTATAGAAGCAGTGAAAACCCTTTGAGAAAAATAGTGAAGCTGTGAAATCTTTAGAAATATCTTAGTTCAGTTTAAACCTCTTTTGAAAATGACTTTCTCAACAGTTACGCAAATGAGTGCAAAACGAATAGTGCAGATAAGCACGAAAATCCACCCATCGGGCACAATACTCAATTAACAGATAATGCCATGCAATCATATATATATCACATGGAGTAGCACAAATAACAGATAATGGCAGACAAATGAGATAAAGTAAACAAATAGAACAATATCAACACCGCTGCGGCGTGTAGCCCGATCCATATATCGCTGCGGCGTGCAGACCGATCCATATTTTACGTCGACGGTGCTCACTGGGGGTGTGCAGACTCCGGGAGGGCCCCCTTATGGTCCAAGCGCAATATCAAGCCATCTCGTGATATCAAATCTAGGCTCGCGGCCTCATATAAATCACAAGCCACCTCGTGGCGTACATATCTCAGGCCCTCCACCTCATAATCAATCAGTATCTCACTGCTGCGGCATGCAGCCCGATCCAAAAGTATCCTCACAATACAGACCCTCGGCCTTACTCAGTCAAAAATCACATAAGCCCCTAGGGCAGCAGTAAAACATGATGCTCAGCCCAAAAATATTATTGGAAATATCGTTTCAAGTGTTAAAGCAAAATAAACTTGGCTGAGTTTTGAAAACAACGGGAAAATACATGACTGAGTTCAAGTATAAAATCAAAACAGTGAGGAAATATCAACAATAGTCCCTGAAGGGTTCAAATAGCTGGCACGAAGCCCAAATATGGCAATCAGCCCAAAACATAATGATTGCAAATAAGTTTCAGTCAAATATGCGGTAAAATCATCAATCGGGACGGACCAAGTCACAATCCCCAATAGTAAAAGACCCCACGCTCGTCATCCAGCGCGTGTCTCACCTCAATAAAGCACTACGATGTGCAATCCGGGGTTTCAAACCCTTAGGATATCATTTACAATCATTACCCACCTCAAGCCGGTCAAAACTCTAGCTCGCTATGCCCTTGCCTCTCAAATCGGACTCCTCGCACATTGAATCTGACCAAAACTACAATGAATACGTCACAATAGGCTAAGGGAACAATACCCAATCGAAAACAATCGAAAAACATCGAAAATCCCGAAATTGGCAAAACGAGAGCCCCGGACCCACTTCTCGAAACTCAGAAATTTTCACATCATTAGATTCCTTATCACCCCACGAGTACATACATACCAAAAGTTCTCAATTCCGACCTCAAATGGTCCCTCGAATCCCAATTCAAAAGTTCAAAATCCCAAGCCCTAGTTAATCCATTTTTAGCTAAATTTCCATTAATTTCTAGGTTAATTTCACAATAGAATAACGTTTTAGGTTCAAAAATCTTACCTCCAATAAATTCTCCTTAAATCCCTCTTCAATGTCCCTCAAAGAGCTCTCAACATGGTCAACTATGGAGGAAAAATGGCTAAAATCGCATATAAAATGACTTATAACTTTCTGCCCAGGTCTGACCCTTCCTTCTTCGCGAAAGCGGTCAACGCCTCGCATTCGCGAAGCATAAACTTGTGTTGACCAAATTTTGCCCTACGCGAATGCGTCACCCTATAGCGAACGCGATGCTTCTGCCTCCTACACCTTCGCGAACGCGACAACCTTACGCGAACGCAATGAACAAAATGCCTTGGACCCCAATTTGCTCTACGCGATCGCGAGTGCCTTATCGCGAACGCGATGCACTGCTTCCCATCCTTTCGCGAACGTGAAGGCTTAATTATGGCCTTCCTCAAATCCTTCTACGCCAACGCGAAGGCTTAATTTTGGCCTTCCTCAAATCCTTCTACGTGAACGCGATGCTCCACCCACGAACGCGAAGAGAAAATTCTTCTGCAACAGCTGAACAGCATTTTCTGCAACTCTCAAAGCCAAAAATGGTCCGATTGACCATCCGAAACTCACCCGAGGCCCCCGGGACCTCAACCAAAAGCACCAACACATCTTAAAACCTCGTTCAAACTTGTTCCAATCATCAAAACACCCAAAAAACACCAAATCCACCAATTTACATCGAATTTAAGCCTAAGTTTTTCAAAAACTTCCGAAATACACTTTTGATAAAAAATCCAACCAAAACACGTCCGAATGACTTGAAATTTTGCACACACATCCCAAATGACATAACGAAGCTACAACAACTTTCGGAATTCCATTCCGACCCACGGATCAAAATCTCACCTATCAACCGGAAATTGCCAAAATACAAACTTCGCCAATTCAAGCCTAATTCTACACCGGACTTCCAAAACCACTTCTGATCACGCTCCTGAGTCGCAAATCACCCAACAAAGCTAACCAAATCATAAAAATTCCGTTCTGAGCTCATATACAAATAAGTCAACTCTTGGTCAAACCTTTTAAATTCAAAGCTTTCAACTGAGACTGTTCTTTCAAATTCGTACCGATTTCCGTGAAAACCAAAATCAACGATTTACATCAGTCATAATACATCATACGGGGCAAGTCATGCCCGAGAACTGGCGATCAAAGTGCAAAAGCTCAAAACGACCGGCCGGGTCGTTACATCCTCCCCCACTTAAACATACGTTCGTCCTCGAACGTACCCAGAGCTGTTCTAAAATCCAACCCGTAGCTGAATAACTTTACCATGCATATACCCGGGGTGATCCCACGTCACCCTATCTCATATAGGTCCGATAACACAATATAACTGAAATTTCATAATCCATCCTAGTCCATAAACCATAGAACCACATTTCTACTTCTAAAATCCTCAATACGATCAGAATCTCACATTTATACTGTGAATAAGTCCGAACAAGCTGTAACAAACCATATCTGCTATCTCAGGTGCAATCACATGATATACCACATAACTCAAACACTCGTAGCGAAAACTTCTAATCACAGTAGCTGCACATAACAACGGAATACCGATAAAAAAAGCCTCTTATCAACTAAAGTCTCGTTCCAACACTTCCATATACTGCCAATGATAAAGGAAACACGCAATAAATCATAACCATTTCTCAGATCAACCATCCATAAGGCTACTTCTCCTTTGGCAAGGACCATAGCAAATTTCTAAGCCGAACCTCGATATTATCCTTCCAACATGCTGAAATAGAATCCGTTTGTATTCATTAATGATCCCAACGATCTCCTCTACACACCACCCTGGTGACATGACACATCAATAGAGGCCTAAGCCGCAACTAGTATAATACACGCACCAATAAGCAACGATTCGAACATACTCTAATCATGAAAGTGACTCAAATGAAAGAGCCTTACTTCAAGCTCGCCAATACCACCACAACACAAAGCAGAGAACCCGTCTCACATCATGGAATAGAACACACGAATCTAGCCCGCAAGGTCATATCTCCATATAGCTTCGATGCAATGTGCGATCCTATCCAAACACTGCTCCACATGAGACACCTCAAGTCACTATGCTCGAAATTGACAACCACGCACAATTTGATGTTTGGAACCAAAGCAGATCATTATACCTACGGTGAAACAAGTAACATATACCACGCAAACCCGATAGGACATAACCAATACGCCGTTCACCGAGCAACACTCAATTACTCTTTCCGCTCGACTTCCACTATGATCCCCAATAGAACCGCACCATGTGTGCCCATAACCAACAAATCATAACATCTCGCAATACAGAAAGGCAACTCATAGATCTCCCAGATTCACTAGTAAGCTCAATAATGGTCGAATCAACCTATCTCTCAACAATACAATTCAGGGCCAACCAAGCCGACTCAGCTAGAACACGCATCCACATTGGCCTGCCAACGAACTCCTTATCAAGGAAGCCTGAAGCTGCTCCTTCCACTACTACAACTCCTGTCGGAGCCATACAATACGGTGCCCAGCACCAAATCAATACCGAAATCAACAACCCTGCCCGGCGACATGCCCGGCCACATGAAACACATCCGAAAAGTCCCTCACCATTGGAACTGAATCAATATGAGGAGCCTCAGCATTGACACTCATCACAAGAGCCCAAGTAAGAAAGACAAATCCTTCCTAGCCGTCCGCTAAGTCTTCGAAATGTAAAACCACTCTACCAGGACTTAATCCGATGCACCTCGCTATTCAACCCATGGCATTTCCGGAATAGCCCATAGCGCAATAGTACAGAATAACCCAACATGGAGATAACCACTCTAATCCCCAATATCACATCCAGAATCTAACATACCAAACAAAGAAAGATCCACTTGGGTCTCCAAACCCTGATAGTCACTAAACAGTGCCAATACACACGACTCACAACTACAACATAGCCTGAATGTGAGAACTTCCCTGTCTCCAAATCCATATGGCGCATGAATCACCATATCCGATCCCAATTTCGCCGTCCGAATACATGTTACGCCTCAAATACCCAAATCATTCCACGATAGATACTCAAAAATTTCCATGTACCACCAAGCAAACTCGAATATCACCAGTCAATCTAACAAGAAAGTGTCGCGATACTACCGAAGTACCATCAACCTAATCATATTGTCTTTTTTGAAACACATGCCCTCATCAATTCACCCCAATTAGCACTACCACTTCCTTAATCATCTGAAACTATCCGTGCTGCCTAAGAATTCATGACTTTCCGTTCAAAACTGAACTGTAACCTTCCACACGCAATTGTCAATCCTCCACAACCTACCGTATATACCATACCATCTCAGGATAACATGAGAACTTCATCTTCCTTCCGAGCCACAAACATCTACGTACTCAACTAGTCAAGAACTTTCCATTAGTACCAATCTAGAAGAAAAATCACTATACATCCGATGCTCCTTGCTCCGCATGCCCATAGAAAGTATACATCTCCAAACCGTGGTAAAAACTATCAAGAACTCTCCGAGTTCCCTTTGCACAATTCAGACATGTCAGAACCCCTATGTTGAGTCCCCAAAGTCAAATGCACGTGATGCAAACAAATATTCCTACTAGGGATCCGGCATGAGGCTATGTTATTCTAGGTTTAAACCTGGGGAAGTGTTCTAGACTTGGCTTATTCAAGCGGACAACTTGAGCCGAGGTGGGAGCGACGTACTGGGAGCAAGAAAGTCTACCCGGCCTAGTGGCTTATCCATCCTCGTTCTATTTGGTACGACCTCTAATAGAAAAGCGGGCCACGCGAATGTGTGCACCATTTTTGAGAAGACTCGGAAGGGAGGCATAAGAAGACAGTTTAATACAGTTCAAATAATATCAAAGCAGTAAATAAACGAAAATAAGCACATTAGGCCCAAAAAAATACAGTAATATCAACAGTTAATATAGCCAAGTAAAAATCACATTAATAAGATCAAATTCTTGAACCCTGAACCAGAAGTTCTGGGTTGTTCTCCCCAGCAGAGTCGCCAGAGCTGTCACACCTCCTTTTTCTACCTCACAAAGGGGCATAAGGGAGTTTTTTCAACTAAAGTGACAATAACGAAACGAGATTATTTATATTCAAATTCAGAGTCGCCACTTGGGATAATTTATGGTGTCCCAAGTCACCGGTTTATTTTAAATCCCAAATCGAGGAAAATGTGACTTCGTTTAAAGTCTACGAAACCGGAAAAACTAGGTAAGGAATTCTGTTAACCCGGGAGAAGGTGTTAGGCATTCTCGGGTTCCGTTGTTTTAGCACGGTCGCTTAACAATTTATACTTGGCTTAATTAAATTGTTTAATTAATCATTTTAGAACCTATGTTCATTTTCCTCCTACCGCTTTTAATTACTCGAATATTCGTGATTATGGAATTATCTTGAAAATGAGTCACGCGTACGTGTACTCATTTTGTTTGGTGCATCAAGAATAATGTCACGCGTACGTGTCCATAATTAATAATGCTTTATTAATATTAAGAAATTTTGGTTGAAGTTGTGTGAATGCATACTCCAATTTTATTTTTAAAATCGTAATCATGTCACGTGAACGTGTACACAACCACGATGATATATTAAACGTGCCTAAAGCAAACTACGAATATAACAAGTGATAAAACATTAAATGAGAGCAATAAAATATCCATGTTCTAAATTCTCGTTACTATGTTCAGAACTTCATGGCTTAATTCCATTTAATCACAATTACCCCAAAGACCCAATTGGTCAATGAATTTACTACCCCAATTGTCCCTAACATTGTAACACTATTCTAAAGTCAAAATTATTATCGCATCACTATATAACAATCGAAATTTTCTAGCATTAAAACCAACTAAGTAGCTTGTTAATAACCAACTAAAATGAACTGACAACGTGAAAATTATTTACTACTACATACTATTAAATAAGTTAAATCCTATTCAAAAACATAAGAGAGGGTAATTAAATAGGAACTTGAAATTAACTAAGGAGATAGAAATAATAAACGAAAAGAGGCAGTACAAAATGCAAGTAATTAATGATGGAAATATATTAAGACATACAATTAATAAGGATTACAAAACAAAAACATTAGAAAGGAAAGAGCTAACCAAACGTTCTGGATTCAAAATCATTTTACAGCAATAGAATACTGTCACGACCCAATTCCCCGAACCCAGTCGTGATGGTGTCTCTCGTGAAGACAAGGCCAGCTAGACCCAAACAGACCATCTCTTTTAAACAGTTAAATACCATAAGTAGTTCTAAAATATGATATAATAACCATAATTTGCGGAATTAACGATAACAACAGTAGAAACCATCCCGACACAGCCCAAACCGGGGTGTCACAAGTCATGAGCAACTAAGAAATTCGGATACAAGTCTACTGAATGCTAAATCCGATACAATAGTTCTAAAAACATGAAAATGATAAGATAAGGGAGGCACGGGGCTGCGAACGCCAACAGCTACCTCGTTTTCTCTGAATCACTGCATGGACTGGGAGAATCAGCACTCAGGAGCGGACTCTGCGATGCTTGAATCTACACACATGGTGCAGGGAGTAATGTGAGTACTCCGACTCAGTGAGTAATAATTATAAATAATGGCTGAAAGTATGAAAACACGTAAAGGCACAAAGCAATTCCATATCAAGCAGTAAATCAATGACGAAATCAAATGATATCCCTTTTTAAAACAAGTAAAACAGGTAATTTAACAGGTAAATAACAAGTAGAAATCCGCCCCTCGGGCACAGTATCAATCGCTCAGAACAGTATCAGCCCCTTGGGCTCACTCTTAGATTAGTATCAGCCCCTCAGGCTCAATAGCAATCATTTAGAACTGTATCAGCCCCTCGGGCTCACTCTCAGATCAGTATCAGCCCCTCGAGCTCACTCTCAGATCATAATGGGTACTCGCGCTCACTATGGGTGTGCAGATTCCGGAGGGGCCCCTTACGGCCCAAGCGCTATATCAAGCCATCTCGTGGCATCATCACTCGGCACTCGGCCTTACATCACTCAACATATCCTTATATATGGCCCTCGGCCTCACTCAGTCCGAAAATCATCACAAGCCCCTGGGGCATTAGTAAAACAGTAGTTCTCAACCCCAAGAATCATTTAGAAATATCATATAAGTTTTCAAATCTGAGTAAAAGTGGCTGAGTTTGTAAAACAGTAGACATCAACAGGACTGAGTTCAAATAATAAGTCAAAGTAGTGAGAAAATAGTGATAAAAATCCCTGAAGGGTTCAAATAATTGGCACAAAACCTAAATATGGCAATCTGCTCAAATCGTGATGATAACAAATAAATTTCAGTCAAATACGCGGTAAAATCATCAATCGGGACGGACCAAGTCACAATCCCCGGTAGTAAAAGACCCCACGCTCATCATCCAGCGCGTGTCTCACCTCAATATAGCACTACGATGTTACAACCCATATCCGCATGTGTTAGTTCATTCCATATATTAGTTAACATAAATCCAAGAAGGAATTATCTTTGAGATGATAAGAAGTCAATCCTATTGGTCTTAAGTGATACAAGAGTGTATAAGGGTGATTAACCAGTATTAGAAGTTAAACGAATCAAGGATGTTGTAACTCGTATTTTCAGGTAATCTAGCGGTGCTTAATACACTCAAGAGGTCATTTATTAAGGTATTTTAATCATATAATATCCGTATCATAAGTCTTGAAGTCAAACGAGTTATGAAACAAAAGTCGACAAAAGTTGTCGCAACTTAGGTTCATAATTTTACTTAAACATTAGGTCAAATGTTTCTAATCTTTTCTCATAATTTACAAGGAATTACGGGGTGATATACCAACCAAATTAAAGATCTATGAGTCTAGTTTCCAACTCATTAAACCGTTCATCAATACCATCTCGGAGTAGAGAGATATTCGCGTTTTCGCGAGACTGCGCCAAGCACCTCTCTATGGGGCCCACTAAGTCGGTTTAAGATATTTGGGCCTATATAGGATGACTCCAACCCGTTTTAAGTCATTTCTTTTCACTATTTTCAGACCTTAGAACCCTAGGAACATCCTCTCAAGGTTCTCTCAAGATTCAAGACCCAAAAAGGGGCAAACAACACAAATCAAGTGTCGGGAATTCCGTGGCGCTAGTAAGTCTCTTGTTCTTCTTGTTGTTGCTCATTTTTGTGTCGTTCCAGATCGTGTGGGAGGTTGTTTTAAAGGTTTTATGTTCTGTAAATACTCCCTCATGTTCTTAATATCAATCCTAGGTGATTTCAAGCCTTCTAAAGTGATTCTAGTGCCGAAAAACACTAATTGATCGCTAGTTTCGCTTTTTTGTTGTTGTGGCAGCATTGGAGGGATATTTCATGGAAATTTAAGGTCAAATTGGAGTTGTTATTTCTGTATAAAGGTAAGGAACCTCTTACTCTATATGTATTTAAGATTATCCAAGTTGCAGCTAAGCCATTGAAGCTAGAACTTGTGAAATATATATCGAAAGGCTTGGAAGTAATGTTATTGTTTTGTGGACTGTTTTGCGTTGTTGTTGGGCTGCGTATTTTACTACTATCTTGTGGAGTTTTGGAGGAGGAAGGGTGTGGAGAAACACCATATATATATGTAGGGTTATGGGCTGATAGTTATTCGTAACATTTCCAGGTTGTTTGACACGACTACGGTGGTCGTCGTATGTATGGAGTGATTAGGCTGTGTGTGGACTATTTTGGGAGGCTCAATATGTTTATTATTGATGTTGTTTGGGCTGTTTGGTGATTGTTTTGAATGGTGTGAGGTCATATATATAGGGGAGGTGCTGTCCGTTTCATCGTAAAATAGGTTGTGGTCGATACATAATAGTTATGACGCTTAAATGATAACGATAGTATCGTTTCTCTTATTGTAGACTAAGGAGTTTTGACAATTGCATAGCTTGAGATTGGGGCAGTATATACAAGGTATGTGAGGCTATCCCTTTCCTTCTTTTGCACGACTCCGATTGTACATAATGTAATGAACGATCTTCCAAGATACTCTACTCTTAGAAGCTAGCAGTACTTACATTGTTTTCCCTCTTATGGAACGATTGATGTTAATGTTGCTTCTCTTATTCTTATGTTATCAATGTTGTTGGTACTTCCTGATTCTTATAAGGTTCATAGTGAAGAGTTAGTCCTAATAACGTGTACAGAGGATACCGACCTTACGTCACTCCGAAAGGTTTAGAATGTGATTCCATGAGTCGAGCATGCATTATATATATGTATCTATTTTACTCTACCGAGCCACGCTATAGTTGGCCGGGTACGGCACCTATTGTGCAACCACTGATCAGTTGGGTTTTACCGAGCTCCACGTGGCCGGGTACGATTCTACCGAGCCTATTATGGCCGGGTACGATATGATGATGATGATGCCCACAGAGGCGAATGCTTTAAAGGTTTATGTATTTATACATATGTATCATGCATTTCATGTAAGTAGCCCTCAGAGGTACTAAGATGTTACAGGTTGTATATTCTCTATCCTTGCTTACATTACTGATCGCATTTATGGTTCCTTGCCTTACATACTCAGTACTTTATTCGTACTGACGTCCTTTTATTTATGGACGCTGCATGTCGTGCTGCAGGTCCTGATAGACAGGCAGGTGCAGCTCCCCCACCACAGTAGACTGTCCAGTTCAGCGGTGATTGGCGAGATCCCTTCTCCGGACTTGCCTTGGTCTTGGTATGCAATTTTTGTTATAGACATTATGGGTATGTCGGGGCCCTGTTCCGGCTATGTTGCAACACTTATGTTCTTTTAGAGGCTCATAGACAGGTGTCGTCTCATGTATAGTTTGGTATGCCTTGTCGGCTAGTTTTTGTTGTATAGTCTTTCATAGTAGCGAGGTAGCTCATATCTTATACGTAGTTTCTTGATTGTCTGGTCATCCCCTGCTATGTATGTTCATGCCGTCATATTTTATTGCTGGTTGTCCATGATCTAGGTCTACCATTTATATTGATCTCGTCAGCCTTAAAAGATAATAATGAAGGTTAGATGAAATGTACGTTGGTGCTCGGCAAGTGTGGTCGGGTGCTAGTCATGGCCCTTCAGTTTGGGTCGTGACATACGATGTGCAACCTGGGGTTTCAAACCCTCAGGATATCATTTATAACCATTACTCACCTCGAACCGGCTAATTCTCTAGCTCACGACGCCTTTGCCCCTCGAATTGGCCTCCACGTGCGTTTAATCTATCCAAAATCAGAACGAATACGTCACAATATGCTAAGGGAACAAAGCCCAAGCGAAAACATTCGAAAAATATCAAAAATCCCCAAATTAGCAAAATCCGAGCCCCGGGCCCACGTCTCGGAATCGGGTAAAATTTATATTTTCAGAATCCTCATACCCTCACGAGTCTAGCCATACCAAAACTATCCAATTCCGATACCATTTGGTCCTTCAAATCATCATTTTATATTTTTGAAATGTTTCACAATTTTCTTCCCAAATTCCATCCCAAATCATGAATTAAATGATGGATTCAATGATAGATTCATGTACTCTAGCCAAATCTGAGTTAGAATTACTTACCCCGATGAATTTCATGAACAACCTTCAAAAAATCGCCAAAATTTGAGCTCTCTAGGTCAAAATATTAAATAATATCCAAAACCTCGTATTTATAGAGTACCCCCTTAGATCTCAGCCTCCGCGGTCCGCACAGAACCACCACGGTCCGCGCAAATGCACCGCGGTCCGCACAAAGGCACCGCGGCCGCACTTCATTTTGTGCGGTCCGCACAGCATATACCGCGTTAGCACTTCCTTTTGTGCGGTCCGCGCGGGTGGGTTCCAAGGCCTGCAATCCTTCTGGACCTGCTACAGCTATGATTTTGGCCTAAAACATCCCGGAACCTACCCGGAACTCCTGGAATTCCAAACCAATTGCACCAACACATCCCATGACATCGTTCAAACTTGTTCAAAACCTCGGGATGCTCACAACAACATCAAATCACTAATTTAATAGGATATTCAAGCCTAAGAACTCCAAGAACTCTTAAATTATGCTTTCGATCAAAAAGTCTATCAAATCTCGTTCGAATGACCTAAAATTTTGCACACACATCCCAAATGACACAACAAAGCTACTGTCACTCTCGGAATTCCATTCCGATCCCTATATCAAAATCTCGTCTATCAACCGGAACCGCCAAAATATCAACTTCGCCAATTTAAGCCTAAATCTTCTCTACAACTCCAAAACCCATTCCGATCGTGCTCCTCCTGAAGCTAACCGAACCATCGGAACTCACTTCCGAGCCTTCTAACACATAAGTCAACATCCGGTTGATTTTTCCAACTTAGGCCTTCTTAAAAGAGACTAAGTGTCTCATTTCTTACCAAATCCTCTCCGAACTCGAACTAATCAACCCGATCACATAAAACATGGATAAGGAAGCGTAAAGAAGCTAAAATAGGGGAAAACGGAGCGGTAACTCATGAGACGACTGGCCGGGTCGTCACATCCTCCCCAACTTAAACAAATGTTCGTCCTCGAATGAGTCAAGAAACATACCTGAAGCCTCAAACAGGTGAGGATATCTGCTTCGCATCTCCCGCTCGGCCTCTCAGGTAGCCTTCTCCACGGGCCGACCTCTCCACTGCACTTTCACTGAAGCTATATTCTTTGACCTCAACTTCTGAACCTGACGACCCAAAATAGCTACTGGCTCCACATCATAGGTCAAATCATCATCCAACTGAACCGTGCTGAAGTCCAAAACATGAGACGGATCCCCAATATACTTCCAGAGCATAGAAATATGAAATACCAGATGTACACTCGACAAGCTGGGTGGCAAAGCAAGCTGATAAGCCACATCCCCAATCCTCCAAAGCACCTCAAAAGCTCAATGAACTGCGGACTCAACTTCCCTTTCTTCCCAAACCTCATAAAACCCTTCATAGGCGAAACCTTCAGCAAGACCTTCTCACCAACCATGTAGGACACATCTCGAACCTTCCGATCCGTATAACTCTTCTGATGCGACTGCGATGTACGAAGCCTCTCCTGAATCACCTTAACCTTCTCTAAGGCATCCTGAACCAAATATGTCCCCAATAGTCTAGCCTCACCGGGGTCGAACCAACCAACTGGAGATCTACACCGCCTCCCGTACAAAGCCTCATACAGAATCATCTGAATACTCGACTGGTAGCTGTTGTTGTAAGAAAACTCTGGAAGCGGTAGAAACTCATCCCATGAAACTCCAAAGTCAATAACACAAGCACACAACATGTCCTCCAATATCTGAATCGTACGCTCGGACTGTCCGTCCGTCTGAGGGTGAAATGTTATACTCAACTCCACCTAAGTACCCAACTCTCTCTGCACGGCTATCCAAAACTGCGAAGTAAACTAAGTACCTCTATTTGAGATGATGGAAACCGGAACACCGTGAAACCGAACAATCTCCCGGATATAAATCCCTACCAACCGCTCTGAAGAATAGGTAGTACGTACCGGAATGAAGTGTGCGGACTTGGTCAGCCGGTCTACAATCACCCAAATAGCATCAAACTTATTCAAAGTCCGTGGAAGTCCAACCAGAAAGTCCATAGTGATCCTCTCCCACTTCCACTCGGGAATAACCATCTGCTGAAGCAAGCCACTCAGTCTCTGATGCTCATATTTTACCTGCTGACAGTTGAGACACCGAGCTGCAAATCCCATAATATCTTTCTTCATTCTTCTCCACCAATAGTGCTGCCTCAAATCCTGGTACATCTTCGCGGCAACCGGATAGATAGAATACCGTGAGCTATGGGCCTCCTCCAGAATCAACTCTTTAAGCCCATCCCCATTGGACACACAAATACGGCCCTGCATCCTCAACATACCATCGTCACCGATGGTCACATCTCTGACATCATCATGCTGAACTCTATCCTTAAGGACAAGCAAATGCTGGATCATCATAGTGGCGCTCTCTGATGCGATCATATAAGGAAGACCAAGAAACCACACATGTCAACACCCGACTGGGCTCCGAAATATCCAATCTCACGAATCGATTGGCCAAGGCCTGAACATCAACTGCAAGAGGTCTCTCCCCAACTAGGATGTATGCCAAACTCCCCATACTCGCTGCCTTTCGACTCAAAGCATCGGCCACCACATTGGCCTTTCCCGGATGGTACAATATAGTGATATCATAATCCTTAAGAAACTCTAACCATCTCCGCTGCCTCAAATTAAGATCTTTCTGCTTGAACAAATGTTGAAGACTGCGATGATCAGTGAATACCTCACAAGATACGCCATACAGGTAATGCCTCCAAATCTTCAATGCATGAACTATGGAGGCCAACTCCAAATCATGAACAGGGTAGTTCTTCTCATAGGGCTTCAATTGACGAGAAACATAAGCAATAACTCTACCCTCCTGCATCAATACACAACCAATCCCAACTCTCGAAGCATCATAGTATACGGTATATGAACCTGAAGCTGATGGAAAAACCAATACTGGAGCTATGGTAAAAGTTGTCTTGAGCCTCCGAAAACTCTCCTCATACTCGTCCGACCATACAAATGGAGCACCCTTATGAGTCAACTTGGTCAAGGGCAATGCAATAGATGAGAATCCCTGAACAAACCGGCGACAATAGTCTGCCAACCCAAGAAAGCTACAAATCTCCGTGGCTGAGGACGGTCTAGGCCAACTCTGAACCGCCTATATCTTCTTTGGATCAACCTGAATACCCTCACTAGACACCACGTGTCCCATGAAAGTCACTGAACTGAGCCAAAACTCACACTTGGAGAATTTTGCATAAAACTTCTCCTATCTCAATCTCTGCAACACAACTCTCAAATGCTCTGCGTGCTCCTCTTGACTACGCGAGTACACCAGAATATCATTAATGAATACAATAACGAACGAATCCAGATAAGGCCAGAACACGCTGTTCATCAAATGTATGAATGTTGCTGGGGCATTGGTTAGTCCGAAAGACATCACAAGGAACTCATAATGACCATATCTGGTCCTGAAGACAGTCTTAAGAATATCTGAATCCCTAATCTTCAACTGGTGATAACCGGAATGGAGATCAATCTTGGAGAACACTCTCGCTCCCTGAAGCTGATCAAACAAATCATCAATGCAAGGCAAAGGATACTTGTTCTTAATTTTTACTTTGTTCAATTGCCTATAATCAATGCACATTCTCATCGTGCCATCCTTCTTCTTCACAAATAAAACTGGTGCACCACAAGGTGACACACTAAGCCGAATGAACCCCTTATCTAGGAGTTCTTGAAGTAGTTCTTTCAATTCATTCAACTCTGCTGGGGCCATACGATATGGCAGAATAGAAATAGGTTGAGTGCCTAGCACTAGGTCAATACCAAAATCAATATCCCTGTTCGGTGGCATGCCCGACAAGTCTGTAGGAAACACATCGGGAAAATCCCTCACAACTGGGACAGAAGCGATACTAGGAGTCTCAGCTCCAACATCCCTCACAAACGCTAGATATGAAAGACAACCCTTGCCAACTATATGTTGGGCCTTCAAGAAAGATATCACTCTACTAGGAACATAATCGGTCACACCACGCCACTCGATTTGCGGTACACTCGGCATAGCCAAAGAGACTGTCTTAGCATGACAATCTAGAATAGCACGACACGGAGATAGCCAATCCATGCCCAAAATGACATCAAAATCCACCATGCTCAATAGCAATAGATCTACTTGGGTCTCTAGACCCCCAATAGTCACCATACATGACCGGTACACACGGTCTAAAACAACAGTATCGCCCACCGGGGTAGATACATGAACAGGTAAAGCAAGAAACTCACTGGGCATACCCAAATAACGAGCAAAGTATGATGACACATAAGAAAAGGTGGAATCGGGATCAAATAATACAGAGGCATCTCTGTGGCAGACTGAAACAATACCTGTAATGATAGCATCTAAAGCAATAGCATCTGGTCTGCCTGGGATGGCATAAAAACGGGCCTAATCCCCCTGATCGACCTCCCCCTCTGGGGCGACCCTGGCTGCCTGACCTCCACCCCTAGCTGGCTGGATGGGTGGTGAGGTAACTGGAGAAGAAGTCGAGGGTTGACCCCTCTGTTGAGATGAACTAGCAATACGACGAGGACACTGCCTCCAAACATGTCCAAACTCTCCACACTCAAAACAACTCCCAGGTGATGGAGAAGGGGACTGAAGGGAACCACTCGCACCGGAGTGACCAGCTGATGCGCTCGGCATAGAAGAACCCTGAGCTGACGGGGCATGAGATGAACTCTAGGCTGGAAGGGCACTAAGTGATGACTGGCCCTACTGAGTACCGTGATAACCATGACCCAAAGATTCCCCACGATAACCTGGGCGGGCTGACTGAGCAGGCCTGAAAGAACGACCTCTACCATGCTGGAACTGGCCCCTCGAAGGAGCACCACTGTAGCTGCCAGATCCTCGAGGTCTCTTGTCCTCCCTTTCCTCCCAATCCTGACGGCGAACTGTCTCAATCTCGCGAGGAATGTCAACCACCTCCTCGAACGTAGCACCCAACACTCTCTCTAGTCATCAGAATACGGAGATGGTAGTTAAGGCCATTAACAAATCTTCCTCTCATGATCTGTCGGAACCATCCAGACAGCATGACAAGCCAACTCAGAAAACCTTGACTCATACTGTGACATAGTCATATCCCCCTATCGCAACCACTCAAACTGCCTACGCAGCTCTTCTCTGTGAGACCGCAGTACATACTTCTCCAAAAAGAGAGTGGAGAACTCATGCCAAGTAAGGGGAGCTGCTCCAACCGGCCTACGCCTCTCACACGCCTCCCACCATGTGAAGGCAGCCCCAGTAAACTGAAAGGTGGTAAATGCCACACCACTAGTCTCAAGAATCCCTGTTGTACGGAGCATCCGCTGACACTTATCAAGAAAACCTTGGGCATCCTCGCCCTCAACACCACTGAATGACGGAGGCTGGAGTCTACCAAACCTCTCAAGACGATGCTGCTCATCATCCGGCATAACTGGCACAACAAACTCCTGAGTTGGTGCAACCGACTGAGCTGGAGGTGCCCCTGGTGTCTATAGTCCCTGCACTACCTGCTCAGGTGTGCGAGCAGCGGGGGTCTGATTGCCTCCCCCAGCCTGTGAAGTAGTTGCTGCTGTAGTGGATGAAACTGCCTGAGCCAGGCCAGTGCAAACTGATAAGATTTGTGCCTAAGACCTGGAATCACGATGGGCACAACTGGTGCCTGAACTAGAGCTGCTGGAGCACCCATAGCTGGAGCCTGATCCGGAGCTAGGGTAGTTGGTGGATCTACAAGTGCTGCCCTTGTTGCTCTACCTCTGCCACGACCACGAACACGTCCACGGCCTCTGGTGGCCTTATTGGGTGGCACTGGTCATCGTCCACCTCGTCCGGTAGCTCGCGTCCTCACCATCTGTGAGAGAATGGAATAACAAAAGTTTAGTATTCGGACCAACAAGTTTGCACGACAAGAGTTTCAAGAATATGAAGTTTTTCCTAAAAAGGTTTTGCAGCCTCTCGTGGATAAATACAGACGTCTCCGTACCGATCCGTGAGACTCTACTAAACCCGTTCATGACTCGTGAGACCTATGTAACCTAGGCTCTGATATCAACTTGTCATGACCCAATTCCCTGAACTCGGTCGTGATGGCGCCTCTCGTGAAGACAAGGCCAACCAGACCCAAACAGACTACCTCTTTTAAATAGTTAAATACCATAAGTAGTTCTAAAACATGATATAATAACCATAATTTGCAGAATTAACGATAACAACAGTAGAAACCATCCTGACACAGTCCAAACCGAGGTGTCACAAGTCATGAGCAACTAAGAAATCCGGATACAAGTCTACTGAACACTAAATCTGATACAATAGTTCTAAAACATGAAAATGATAAGATAAGGGAGGCACGGGGCTGCGAACGCCAACAGCTACTGTTGTCTCCGAATCAATGCCTGGACTGGGAGAATCAGCACTCAGGAGCGGACTCTGCGATGCCTGAATCTGCACACATGGTGCAGGGAGTAATATGAGTACTCCGACTCAGTGAGTAATAATTATAAATAATGGCTGAAAGTATGAAAACACGTAAAGGCACAAAGCAATTCCATATCAAGCAGTAAAATCATTTAGAGCAGTAAATCAGTGACTAAATCAAATGATATCCCTTTTTAAAACAAGTAAAACAAGTAATTTAACAGGCAAATAACAAGTAGAAATCTGCCCATCGGGCACAGTATTAATCGCTCAGAATAGTATCAGCCCCTCGGGCCCACTCTCAGATCAGTATCAGCCCCTCGAGCTCAGTATCAATCACTCAGAATAGTATCATCCCCTCAGGCTCAGTATTAATCACTCATAACAGTATCAGCCCCTCGAGCTCACTCTCAGATCATAATGGGTACCCGCGTTCACTGTGGGCGTGCAGACTCCGGAGGGGCCCCTTACGGCCCAAACACTATATCAAGCCACCTCGTGGCATCATCACTCGACACTCGGCCTCACATCACTCAACATATCCTCATATATGGCCCTCGGCCTCATTCAGTCCGAAAATCATCACAAGTCTACCGGGCATTAGTAAAACAGTAGTTCTGAGCCCCAAGCATCATTTAGAAATATCGTATAAGTTTTTAAATCTGAGTAAAAGTGGCTAAGTTTGTAAAACAGTAGACATCAACAGGACTGAGTTCAAATAATAAGTCAAAGCAGTGAGGAAATAGTGATAAAAATCCCCGAAGGGTTCAAATAGTTGGCACGAAACCCAAATATGGCAATCAGCTCAAATCGTGATGATAACAAATAAATTTCAGTCAAATACGCTGTAAAATCATCAATCGGGACGGACCAAGTCACAATCCCTAGTAGTAAAAAACTCCACGCTCATCATCCAACGTGTCTCACCTCAATATAGCACTACGATGTGCAATCCGGGGTTTCAAACCCTCAAGACATCATTTACAACCATTACTCACCTCGAACCGACTAATTCTCTTGCTCGCGATGCCTTTGCCCATTGAATTAGCCTCCACGCGTGTCGAATCTATCCAAAATCAGAACGAATACGTCACAATATGCTAAGGGAACAAAGCCCAAGCGAAAACATTCGAAAAATATCAAAAATCCCCAAATTAGCAAAACCCGAGCCCCGGGCCCATATCTCATAATCGGGTAAAATTTATATTTTAAGAGTCCTCATACCATCACGAGTCTAACCATACCAAAATTATCCAATTCCGATACCATTTGGTCCTTCAAATTATTATTTTATATTTTTGAAAGGTTTCACAATTTTCTTCCCAAATTCCATCCCAAATCATGAATTAAATGATTAATTCAATGATAGATTCATATACTCTAGCCAATCTGAGTTAGAATCACTTACCTCGATGAATTTCTTGAAAAACCTTCGAAAAATTGCCAAAATTCGAGCTCTCTAGGTCAAAATATTAAATAAAACTCAAAACCTCGTATTTATAGAGTACCCCCTCAGATCTTAGCCTCCGCGGTCCGCACAAAACCACCGCAGCCCGCACAAAACTACCACGGCCCGCACAAAACTACCGCGGCCCGCACAAAACCACCGCAGCCGCACTTCATTTTGTGTGGTCTGCACAGCACATACCGCGACGCACTTCCTTTTGTGCGGTCCGCGCGGGTGGGTTCCGAGGCCTGCAACCCTTCTGGACCTGCTACAACTATGATTTTGGCCTAAAACATCCCGGAACTCCTGGAATTCAAAACCAATTGCACCAACACATCTCATCATATCGTTCAAACTTGTTCAAAACCTCGGGACGCTCACAACAACATCAAATCACTAATTTAACAGGGGATTCAAGCCTAAGAACTCCAAGAACTCTTAAATTATGCTTTCGATCAAAACGTCTATCAAATCTCGTCCGAATGACCTAAAATTTTGCACACACATCCCAAATGACACAACGAAGCTAATGTCACTCTCGGAATTCCATTCCAATCCCTATATCAAAATCTCGCCTATCAACCGGAACCGCCAAAATATCAACTTCGCCAATTTAAGCCTAAATCTTCTCTACAACTCCAAAACCCATTCTGATCACGCTCCTAAGTCACAAATCGCCTCCCGAAGCTAACCGAACCATCGGAACTCACTTCCGAGCCTTCTAACACATAAGTCAACATCTAGTTGATTTTTCAACTTAAGCCTTCTTAAAAGAGACCAAGTGTCTCATTTCATACCAAATCCTCTCCGAACTCGAACTAATCAACCCGATCACATAAAACACGAATAAGGAAGCATAAAAAAGCTAAAATAGGGGAAAACAGAGCGGTAACTCATGAGACGACTGGTCGGGTTGTCACAAACACTAAGCATTTAAGATCAGATAAAGTAATGACATCCAAAGCTAGTCTGAC
Organism: Nicotiana tabacum; assembly: GCF_000715075.1. Classification (NCBI taxonomy): domain Eukaryota; kingdom Viridiplantae; phylum Streptophyta; class Magnoliopsida; order Solanales; family Solanaceae; genus Nicotiana; species Nicotiana tabacum. The sequence goes on along the minus strand of NC_134089.1, from coordinate 81,997,582 downwards.
AGCAAATCGAGCAAAGCGAATAGTAATAACTCTTAATAATTCCACTGCCTCAAAAGATACTAGAGAACAATGACAATACATATGAAATCATATCAAGAGCTGGTGAACGTGGACGCTACATTAAAATAAGGCCAAAATAACAAATTAAAAGATACTAATAAGCTGCTTCTCATGTTTTCCATCATAATAACAAAACAAAATACCACACCAAAGGATCATACTAACAAAATAATAGGTGTAGTTAAGAGAGAGAGTGGACCTTTAAGCCAAGCATTTTTCCATAACTTGAATGAGATTTACAGTTGATTAAAATCGACACAACTTGCACGGCGAACAATAAAGAGCTTGAACGCCTCGGACCGGAAACTCGAACGACCTCAGCTAAACCTCAACCGCTGGAGTTATTTTGAATTTGCTTTTCATGGTGTTTTTCAGCTGGGTTCCTGCCGTCAAAAATGGAGTGGAAGATGGTCGTTTTGAGTTGTTTTTGCCGGAGTTGGGGGCTGTTTAAGCTGCATTTTTTAGGTATTTAGGGGTAAAGTGAAGGTGTTTTCATGGCTGAAATTGTTGTCTATTTAGTTGTGTTTCATGGTGTTTGAAAACTGAAAGCTGGAGGAAAATGAATGAGGTGTTTATCGCTGATTGTGGGTTGTTTTTTAGCAGATTTTCTATGGTTAAAGGTGGGAGTTTTAGCTCTCTTTTGTCAAGAGCAAGTGACGATGAAGTATTTCAAGAATTCTATGGGAGTTGTGGCTGCTTTCTCCTTTCTTTGTTCAGAGATGATGCTCTCCCTTTTCCCTGTTAATTGGGGATTGTCAAGTGCTGGGGAGTTGGATGACTATAAAATATTCATATATTATATACTTAAAAATAAATTATTTTAAATAATATATATATATATATATATATAATATGTCAATTATATATATAATATGTCAATTATCTGTATTTTCTAATAGTATTTTACAGGAAATAAAAATATCATGATAAAGAAAATAAAGGAATAAAAGAAAAGCACGAGACATCATGGCAAAAGAACCACGAGGCATTATGGCAATAGAAGCACGATGCATTATGGCAATAGAAACACGACGCATCATGGCAAAAGAACCACGAGGCATCGTGGAAACTTATGAGATTTGATTTCTATAAATAGGATGTTTGTGTTGAAAGGAAGAAGATCATACGTGCCTAATTAGCAACTTTTCTCTAGCTTTGGTCTTTACTCCTCTCTTTATCTATTTCATTTTATCTTGTAGTCTTTGAATTTTCTAAGAGTGTTGATAGTATTTTAAGAATTTCTTTCATTGTGAGATTTAAATACTCCATAATGGAGTAATCTCTTTTGTTGGGATAGTTGATGAAGCTCGATAGCGTTATAATATTAATCTCAATTTTACTACATGCTTGACCTGAAACTTTCTAATTATATTTCTATATTGTGCTGGAATATTATTTTTAATTAATTATTATCACTTCTATCTATTTATTCTCCAAAGTTAGTTGTATGTCAATTTTGTAATTCTCACGAAGCAAAATTAATATACGATAAAAAAATTAATATACGATAACTATTGGGTAAAATAAAAGAGTGAGAGTAATTCTTTTTAAGCTATCATTCCAAGTCTGTAATCTTGCTTACTTCCAATCTAATTCTCACGGAGGAGTTGTAGTTGGCAAGATTATTGATTTTTTAGTAAAAAGTAATCGCAAGAGGTTTTTGCTATCTTTTAGCACAATTTAGGCAAGAAAATTATTTCGGTTTAATCATCACAAGTAATATATCAATTGATTTACATAACCTCGCGAAGTGTTGTTAATTGATTATTTCGTAGTGAGCAAAATATAATTGTATTAGCAATAAATAGTTATTCCTAAGAAAAATATATATAGAATCTAAGATTTTATTATTATCACGCTATCGAGTGAATTCAATGATTCCCAACTCTTTTTAAATATAAATCTTCCGAAAGTTATTTAGTTTCAACTTAAGCAATTTAAAGTTTCAACAAACAAAACTTCATCAATTTGATTCTCTCAAATAGTAGTAAGAACATTATAAGTTTGTAGCTAGATTCTCCAATCTCTGTAGGACGATATCATAAACTATACTAGAATTTGATAGAGTACGAGTAGCAAAATCTTATACGCATTGGCCTCGTCAATTTTTTGGCACCATTGTCGGGGATTGGCACAAGTCTACTTCGGACTAAATATTCTGTTACTAATTTGGGAACTTACTATTAGTATTATTATCTTTGCTATCAATATTTACTAAATATTACTACTATTACAAGTACTAACATCTTATACAAGTGTTATTATCATTTATCCTTCTTATCATCATTATAGCATAGCACTCACTATTATTAATACTAGTACTACTTGTAACTATATTCTATATTAGTATTATATTATTATTCTCCATTGTTAGTTACTGTTACTACTAACTGATTTCGTTTACCATTTTTTTTCATAACATCTATTGCTAATTAGTACTAATGTAATTACTATTATCATATACTACTACTACTATAAACTATTATTATTATTATTATTATTATTATTATTATTATTATTATTATTATTATTATTATTATTATTATTATTATTATTATTATTATTAATAATAATAATAATAATAACAACAACAACAACAACAACATTATCATACTACTATTTTTATTTGATCGCTTATTATTTTTGTCATCTTTGTAATCTTTGTTGTCCTTGTTATTCATCACTTTCTTTTAATTATTTTCTTCTAAGTACTACTACTACCACCACTTTAGGAGTTAAGTTCAGTTTGTTATTTTAGAATTTTGAGTAGTTTATGACCTGCTATTCTATAAAAGAGTTGGTCAATTACGATCCTGAAATTGAAAGATCTCTTCGACTGCGCAGGAAAGGACAAGCATTATCTTCCCAAAGCATAGCTTGTGAAGGTATGGAGAATCAGGAAGTAGAAAATATCAATCCACGCGAAGTACCACCACCAGTACAAATAGAGGATCAATTTGATAAAGTGGCGCCAAGGCCAGCAAATAGAATCCTAAGGGATTATGCTAGACCTGACCGCTTCAACTATGAATCTAGTGTCAGAAAACCTCCAGTGGCAGCCAACAACTTTGAAATCAGGACTGGCCTGATTCAAACAACTCAACAGTCTTGCATCTTCACTGGAGACACAAGTAGATCCACACAGTCATTTAATTGACTTTTTGGAACTTGTTGAAACAGCTAAGTATAATGAAGTACCTCATGAAGCTATCAAGTTAAGGCTATTTCCTTTCTCTTTAAAAGGAGATGCCAAGACTTGGTTGCGAAGTTTGACACAAGGTTGCATTACCACATGGGATCAAATGACTCAGAAATTTTTAAACAAATATTTTTCCCCTACTAAAACTACAAAGTTAAGACAAGACATATCTAATTTCTTGCAGACTGACACAGAGTCAGTTTATCAAGCTTGGGAAAGGTTAAAAGCAATGTTAAGAAAATGTCCACACCACGATATTCTTGAACATATGCAATTGTATATTTTTATCACGGGCTAAAACCCTCTTCTAGAAATGTGATAGATGCAGCTGCAGGACGTTTAGTAATGGGAAAAACAACAGAGGAAGCATTGCAATTGTTGAATGAAATTTCTGAGAATGCCATCCAATGGCCATTTGAGCGTATAATTATCAAAAAGGCTGCTACAGTAAATCAGGTTGATGCTTTAAATACACTAACACAACAAATTGTTTCTTTGGCACAAAAGTTTGAAACTTTTCAGGTGAATACACAACAACCAATCCAATCTGAGGCTTGTGACATGTGTGGAGGAAATTATCAGAACCATGAATGTCAAGCAACCAATCACAATGTCAATGTTATCGGTTACAAGCAGTATCCTTTTGGAAGTCCAATGGCACAGAAACATCCAGGATTTCAATGGAGCAATCCAAATGGTGCAGAGAACTCTCAAAGCTTCCAGAAGCAACAAATATAGGGTCCACCCGGATACCATAATCCAAACCATGGTCAATCAAACTTTAGACCTTATCAACAAGCAGGGCCCTATCAGCAAAGGCCTCAACAAGCTCATTCAAGTCTTGATGATTTTCTGTATAAGTATATTAAGGTCAGTGATGAAAAGATGGAGAGACAAAATTCATCCCTCAAAAATCTGAAAATACAGTTGAGCCAATTGGCAGCTCTTGTTTCAGAAAAGATTCAAGGTCCCTTACCAAGCAATATAGAGAAAAACCCAAAAGGGCACCTTAAAGCCATCACCTTACGATCAGGTAAGGAGCTTGATGAACCCTATGCAGATCAGTCAGAATAACAGGTAAACAACGGTAAGAATATTGAAATACCCTCTGAACCATCTCAAAAGAATGAAGTCAAGAAAAAAGAAGAAAAAAGTATTGAAAAATTGACTCCTCTCCCTGTGAATATTCCCTTTCCACAAAAAATGAAAAGAGAAAAGCTTGACAACCAATTTGCAAAATTTTTGGAAATTTTAAAATAAATTCACATCAATATTCCTTTTACTGATGCTTTGTTACAAATGCCTTCATATGCTAAATTTTTAAAGGAAATTTTGTCAAGTAAAAGAAATTAGAAGAAGTTTATGTGGTAATGCTTACGGAAAAATGCAGTGCTATACTTCAAAATAAGCTACCACAAAAATTTGGTAATCCAGGCAGTTTTACAATTCCATGCACTTTGGGAGGAGTATATTTTGAAAAAGCACTTTGTGATTCTGGACCTTCAATAAATTTAATGCCATTTTCTATCTTTAAAAAGTTAGATCTTGGTGAAATAAAAGACACAAGTGTTACTCTTCAGTTTGCAGATCAAAGTACTAAGAAACCTAAGAGAATAATTAAAAATGTACTCGTAAGAGTACACAAGTTTGTTTTTCCTGTAGATTTTATAGTACTTGAAATAAAAGAATGTCCTAATGAACCAATAATTTTAGTTAGACCATTTCTTGCTACAAGAAGATCAATTATAGATGTTCATCAAGGACAGTTAATTCTAAAAGTTGATTAAGAAAGAGTCATATTTGATATGCAAAAGATACTAAGATATTCAGGAGATGAAATATCATATTCATGTTTTTCAATTGACATGATTAGTTATCTTACAGATGAATTCAAAGATGATCAATTAATTCCAGATTTGAAAGATGCTTGATCAAATCAGGCACCACACAGGACGATGATCCCACCATTAGAAAAGAAGCTGAAATATTGGACAAAAATTCAGAAGAAGAAGAGATGAAATTCGAAAAAGTTCAATAAAAAATTGAACTCAAAACTCTCCCCTCTCATTTTAAATATGTTTATCTTGAGCAAGAATTATTTCCAGTAATTATTTCATCTTCTCTTATTGCAGAACAAGAAAATAGTTTGATTAAAGTATTAAAAGCACACAAAGGAGCCTTGGGGTGGACTGTAGAAGATACTAAAGGGATTAGTCCGGCTATTTGTACACACAGAATCCTCATGGAGGATAGCTACAAGCCAATAGTCCAGCCGCAAAGAAGATTAAATCCAACAATGCAGGAAGTAGTGAAAAAAGAGATCGTAAAGTTGTTGGCAGCAGGTATTATATACCCCATTTCTGACAGCCTGTGGGTAAGTCCCGTTCAGGTAGTACCAAAGAAAGGAGGTATGACAGTTATAAAAAATAAAAATAATGAGCTCATACCTACCAGGACTGTTACAGGATGAAGAGTCTATATTGATTACAGACGTCTCTCTGATGTCACTAGAAAAGATCATTTTCCTTTGCCATTTATTGATCAAATGTTGGAAAGAATTGAAGGATATGGTTTTTACTATTTTCTTGATGGTTATTCAGGATATAATCAGATACAAATTGCACCAGAAGATCAAGATAAGACAACCTTCACATGCCCTCATGGAACATATGCCTATAGGAGAATGCCATTTGGTCTGTGCAACGCCCCTGCTACATTTCAGCGTTGCATGTCGGCAATTTTTGCTGACATGACTGACAAATTTCTTGAAATTTTTATGGATGATTTTACACTATTTGGCAAAACAATAAGGATTGTATTAACCATTTGACCTTAGTTCTTAAAAGATGTGAAGAAACAAACTTAGTTCTTAATTGGGAAAAGTGTCATTTTATAGTTACTGAAGGAATTGTTTTAGGACATAAAATCACTGCTAAAGGGATAGAAGTTGATAAGGCAAAAATTAATCTTATAGCAGGATTATCCCCTCCTACAACTGTGAAAGGAATTAGAAGCTTTCTAGGTCATGCAGGTTTTTACAGACGATTCATAAAAGACTTCTCAAAGATTTCAAAACCGCTAACTAACCTCTTGATGAAAGACACTAAGTTTAATTTTTCAGGTAACTATGTGAAAGCATTTGAAACCCTTAAGGAAAAGTTATCAACTGCACCTGTAGTTGTGTCCCCTGATTGGAACCAACCTTTTGAGGTCATGTGTGATGCTAGTGATACAACAGTTGGAGCTGTTTTAGGCCAAAGAAGGGATAAGATTTTTCGTCCTATTTACTATGCTAGTAGGACATTGAGTGAGACACAAGTGAATTATGCCACGACAGAAAAAGAGTTACTAGCAGTAGTGTTTGCTTTTGATAAGTTTCGCTCCTATTTGATAGGAACCAAAGTCACTGTTTTTACTGATCATGCAGCTTTAAAATACCTCTTAGCTAAAAAAGATGCTCGACCTAGATTATTAAGATGGATTTTACTTCTGCAAGAATTTGACCTTGAGATAAAGGACAAAAAAGGGACAGAGAACCAAGTAGCTGACCATTTGTCTAGATTAGAAAACCTTCCCCTTGAGTTTAATGAGATAAAAGAAGAATTTCCTGATGAACATATTTTTTCAGTTGACACAATTGTGACTCAACCACCCTGGTTTGCAGATATCACAAATTACTTGGTTGGAAAGTGGATACCGCATGATTTCTCTTACCAGCAAAGAAAAAAGCTTATATATGATGCAAAGTATTATCTGTGGGATAAACCTTTCTTATTCAAAAATTGTGCAGATAATATCATTAGAAGGTGTGTACCTGAAGAAGAGATGAATAAAATTCTATATCACTGTCATGATGGAGCAATTGGAGGACATTATGCAGCAAATCGAACAGCTTTTAAAGTTTTAGAAGTCGGATTCTTCTGGCTCACACTCTTTAAAGATGCCCGAGCATATGTAGCACAATGCGACAGGTGTCAGAGAACATGTAATATCACCAAGAGAGATGAGATGCCACTACAATCAATACAGGTATTTGAAATATTTGATGTTTGGGGAATAGATTTTATGGGTCCTTTTCCTTCTTCTCACTCTTTTGAATATATCCTTGTGGCTGTGGATTACGTTTCAAGATGGGTTGAAGTCATCCCTACAAGAAAGAATGATGCTCGTACAGTGTGTAATTTTCTTAGAAAAAATATTTTTACCAGATCTGGCACACTGCGAGTCATCATTAGTGACAAAGGAACTCATTTCATCAATAGGCAATTTTTTGCTTTACTGTCAAAATATAATGTGACTCACAAAACAGGAACACCATATCATGCTCAAACTCAAGGGCAAGTTGAGATTTTCAACCGCGAGTTAAAAAGAATTCTTGATAAAACGGTTGGAATCTCAAGAAAAGACTGGGCTTTAAAATTAGATGATGCATTATGGGCATACCGAACGGTTTTCAAAACGCCAATTGGAACATCTCCATATAGATTAGTCTTTGGAAAAGCTTGTCATTTGCCCGTAGAATTAGAACATAAATCTTTTTGGGCATTGAAAGCACTGAACTTTGATTTAACCTCCGCTGATAAAAAGCGATTTATTCAGGTTAATGAATTAGAAGAACTGAGATTGGGAGCCTATGAAAATGCTAAAAAAATTTAAAAAAAACAAAAATATGGCATGACAAGTTGATCTGACCAAAGAGTTTCAAAATTGGAGATCAGGTACTTCTTTACAATAGTCGATTCAAGTTATTCCCGGAAAAATTAAAATCCAGGTGGACGGGTCCTCACAATGTTATAGGTGTTACTCCGTATGAGCCAATTGAAATTCAAAAAAATGGAGGAGACAAGTTTAAGGTAAATGGTCACAAGCTAAAATTGTACTATGGAAGACATTTTGAACAACATCCATCGGTTACTTTGATAGACTGATGAATTCTACAATTAATAAGTCGAGCTGACGACGTTAAACTCAGAACTAGGATACAAAACCCGTAGCCATTGAGGGAGAAGCAGTGGAGCCTCATAAGCCCGACATAGATTGGGGTAATTAAATGTTTAATCAATTGATTTGGTCAATATCCAGGTTATTATACAACCAGAACATCTCATGGAGGCCTCTACAAAAACAGAGTCACCTGTGCAGGAGTAACTCCATGGTGATCGGTATGCCTAAGTAACTGGTTGATTAACCATTTAATGAATCAATTCAAAATGTTGGCACAGGTAAATTTGTTGATTTATATTTAAACCAGGACCAAATGATTGATAAGGTCTTAAATTAGTCAGTCTATTACATATAAAAACATGTGTTGTCACACACTCTTTCAAGTTTCTCTCTCTCTCTCTCTCTCTCTCTCTCTCTCTATATATATATATATATATATATATATATATCCATCTTTTATTTTATTCTTAATTGTTGTTCTTTTACAATATTAAAGTTTTAAAGTAAAATTTTACATATTTTTCAAACATAATTTTTTTCATTTATGCCATATAACTTCCAAGTTTGTGATTTTATTTTTGTGAAGGCAAGAACGAGTATCTCCAAATTTGAGAAAGTGTTGGAATTGAGAAGCATTATGATCTCAACAGGTAGAATCAATAAAATTCTGCTAGAACTTGCCCCAAATGTCTATCAAGGCGAAATTCTAGACAACACTATTTTTAGAATGAAATTAGGCTTTCTTTGACACCTTTTTTAGCCTATCTATTTTTAACCACAAATATTTATATTTTACCTTTTAGCACCCAACTTTGAGCCCCCAAAAAAAAGAAAAAAAAAAGAGAGGGATAAACCAACTTTTATTGATACACTATATTGGTTTACCTTACAAAAAGATTGATACTACTCCTTCCGGCTAGAATTGAGCAAAAATGATTATTAAAGCTAGCGATGAAGGAATACTTATGGAGTAAATGTTCTATTTCACTCTTAAAACAACAAAAGAAGCGGAAAACAAGGTGTATATACCTGTAAAATAGATTATTGGTTCAAGAAGCTTGAATTTAAGAAATCTATTGAGAGAAATGATGACTTAAGTTATATTAATTATGAAATTGGAGACCGGGACCTTTAGCCCAATCTCTAGAGTTATTTTCTTGTGTTGAGATGTACATAGTTACTTTGATAAAATAATCGGATCTCATAATAAAGCTGGATGGAACAAGTCACTACAAATATATCCTTTTACCTTACCAGCATTAAGCCTATCATTACAAGCCTGAAAAAGTCCTAAAATAATTTTAGAAATTAGTGTTAATTCTACATTAGTGGAGACTGACATGAAGGGCAAGCCTATGGACAAATTGAGAAACTCGAAATTGTAATCATAATGTTATCAATCTCAAAAGGTTCATCAAAAGAGGAGTTGAAAGATTTTGGCAAACAAAAGCAGAAGCAAAAACAAGGTATATATTTGGCGACTTGAAAAACTTATAGGTTTTGAATTTTATGTGAAACTTTATTTTTTTTTACTTTTCTACTCTACAAGAAACAACAATTATTAATAAAATTACTATCTCAAGGACGAGCAAGGATTCAAGTGCGGGGAAGTTTGATGACTATAAAATATTCATATATTATATACTTAAAAATAAATTATTTTAAATAATATATATATATATATATATATATATATATAATATGTCAATTATCTGTATTTTCTAATAGTATTTTGCAGGAAATAAAAATATCATGATAAAGAAAATAAAGGAATAAAAGAGAAGCACGAGGCATCATGGCAAAAGAAGCACGAGGCATCATGGCAATAGAAGCACGACGCATCATGGCAATAGAAGCACGACGCATCATGGCAAAAGAACCACGAGACATCGTGGCACCTTATGAGATTTGATTTCTATAAATAGGATGTTTGTGTTAAAAGGAAAGGGATCATACGTGCCTAATTAGCAACTTTTCTCTAGCTTTGGTCTTTACTTCTCTCTTTATCTATTTCATTTTATCTTGTAGTCTTTGAATTTTCTAAGAGTGTTGATAGTATTTTAAGAATTTCTTTCTTTGTGAGATTTAAATACTCCATAATGGAGTAATCTCTTTTGTTGGGATAGTTGATGAAGCTCGATAGCGTTATAATATTAATCTCAATTTTACTACATGCTTGACCTGAAACTTTCTAATTATATTTATATATTGTGCTGGAATATTAGTTTTAATTAATTATTATCACTTCTATCTATTTATTCTCCAAAGTTAGTTGTATGTCAATTTTGTAATTCTCACGAAGCAAAATTAATATACGATAACTATTGGGTAAAATAAAAGAGTGAGAGTAATTCTTTTTAAGCTATCATTCCAAGTCTGTAATCTTGCTTACTTCCAATCTAATTCTCACGGAGGAGTTGTAGTTGGCAAGATTATTGATTTTTAGTAAAAAGTAATCGCAAGAGGTTTTTGCTATCTTTTAGCACAATTCAGGCAAGAAAATTATTTCGGTTTAATCACCACAAGTAATATATCAATCGATTTACATAACCTCGCGGAGTGTTGTTAATTAATTGTTTCTTAGTGAGAAAAATATAATTGTATTAGCAATAAACAGTTATTCCTAAGAGAAATATATATAGAAGCTAATATTTTATTATTATCACGCTATCGAGTGAATTCAATGATTCCCAACTCTTTTTAAATATAAATCTTCCGAAAGTTATTTAGTTTCAACTTAAGCAATTTAAATTTTCAACAAACAAAACTTCCGCAATTTGATTCTCTCAAATAGTAGTAACAACATTATAAGTTTGTAGCTAGATTCTCCAATCTCTTTGGGACGATATCATAAACTATACTAGAATTTAATAGAGTACGAGTAGCAAAATCTTATACGCATTGGCCTTGTCAATCAGTGTGTGTATATCTATTTTTGAAAGAAGGAAAGTGATAAGAAGAAACCTTGTGGTCCCCCCTAGCAAAAAAAAACGTGAATGAGAATTAAAATGGGGTGTATGCGAGTCTGTTACCAAGAGATAAGGTGGGGTCCACATTATTGAATTGATTTCCTTTGCATTTTTGCTTTTTCCATTACCTCTTCTATTTCTTCGTTCCATTCCAATTTTTCACCTTTTTTTCTTCTTTTTTTTTTTTGTTTTGTTTTATTTTCTATTAATGATAAAATAAAATTAGTTATACAAAATACTATTTATCTATAGTAAGTAATATTAAAAGAGAACTAAAATATCATATTAGAGAAATTCAAATATTACTCGATATTTACTAAATACATATAACTTAAAATTACACTAAAACAAGTAAAAAAATATTTTTGAAACTTTTCTTTTTATCCTTTGTAAAATAAAATAAGATAAAAATAACTAAACAAAATATCAATAATCTAACATAAAAAGAAATATTTTTTGTAGTTTTTAGTTTTTTTTTTTTTGAAATAAAATCAACCAAAGAAGTTTAAAAATAGCCAAAATAGCGATATTAGACCTAAACTAAATATTTAACACTAAAATGTATAAAATCTTGGGGAGGGTCAAAAATTGCATGTCTACATCAGCCCCTCTTTGACTGGAATCGCAAAGTGTTTTTACACAAAGAACGTCGAGACGAGTTTTTTGACCCGACCCTTATTTAGAGAGACCAAAAGCTAAGAGAAAGGAGAATGTGACCGAGCCCTGGTATTTGAGCTGCCTACATATCCTTGGCTATAAAGGAATCAAACCACGGGTAGTTCAGAGTTAGGAACAGTGATGGAGTACCGAGGTGGAGAGCTGATTGAGGTACCATCGAGGTTCCAGTCAATGGTTCCTATTATTATATCGAAATCAAATTTTAAAAGACTAACTAAGCCTACCAGCTACGAGTTACAAGATTCCTATCTATGGGTCTTCTAAAGCTTGATCTTGAGTCTTGGTTGGTTCTTCATGCGGACTCTGATCTGAATCTTGATGTTTGTTAGCTGCAGGTGCTGGTTTATTCTTTCACAGCTTCTTCGGATCAAGACCGGACATGCAGAGCTTGTGACTAAAATCACATCTTGAACATTCCACAACTTTTCTCTGCTTCTGCACTTCGAGTTCACTTCTTTTTCTTTTCTTCTTTTTTCTTTTATTCTGGATTGATACTTCTTCTTTTGGTCGTCTCGAAACGCCTCGAGGTAAAACATGCTCAAACACCAAAACAAACAAACGGACAAAATTTTTCTGCCCCAGTTTTCACTAGGAAAATTTCGTGAGTTATTGTAACAAAATTCTAAACTACTTCTTTATTGAAAGCAATAAAATCAGGATTGTGTATCCTTGAGAAAAAGAGATTAGGGAGTGGAGACCCTATATCTAAAATGAAATCAACAATGGATTGGAGACCCTAAGTTGGAAAGATTATCAGGTTATGTTGGCATCAACTAAGGAGTGGGACCCAATGTTGGAAAAAGATTACGAGGTTATGCTGGCATCAGCTAGGGAGTGGGACCCTATGCTGGAAAAGATTACTAGGTTATGCTGACATCCACTAGGGAATGAGACTCTATGTTGGAAAGTGAGACTACTGAATTGTGTACTTATGCTAAAATGAACCAAGAAGGATTTTATTTTTTTTGACAAAAAAAATATTTTTAAACAAATTGCCCCAGCGCTTTTTTCAAAGGCATGAACAAAAGACCCCTTTTTTTAATCGAGACATCTTCTTTTTTTAATTTTCCTAGGAGAAAATTCATCAGACTAGGTTTTTATATCTTAGGAGAAAAATTCGTCAGACTAAGACATCTATTCTAGGAGAAAGTTTATCAGACTAGGTTTTCTAATTTATTATCTTAGGTGAAAGATTCATCAGACTAAGATTTGGTCATAGGAGAAAATTCATCAGACTAGGTCCTGTTTTTTTCTTTTTTTTTTTTGGTATCTTAGGAAAAACATTCATCAGACTAAGATTTCTATACTAGGAGAAAGTTCATCAGACTAGGTCTTCTATTTTAGGAGAAAAAATTCATCAGACTAAGATTTCGATCCTAGGAGAAAGTTCATCAGACTAGGTCTCTTTTCTTCTTTTTTTTGGTATCTTAGGAGAAAGATTCATCAGAATAAGATTTCTATCCTAGGAGAAAATTCATTAGACTAGGTATTCTATCTTAGGAGAAAAATTCATCGGACTAAAACTTTGATCCTAGGAGACAATTCATCAGACTAGGCTTCGGTTATCTTAGGAGAAAAATTCATCAGGCTAAGATTTTTATTGGGAGAAAATCCATCAGACTAGGACTTTTGTCCTAGGAGGAAAAACGTGAAGAGCAATGGCAACATTTTATGCACACCAGCAAGACAGATAAAGGCAAAGATTTGAGAAACTTCCTTTTGTTGACTCTTCTCTTCTCTTCTTTTTCTCTTTTTTTCTTCTTTTTTTTTGAACCATTTTCCTTGCATTGCTTCGTTCCTGTTTCAAACAAAGAAAATTTCGTTAGTTTTAAAATTGGTGGTCGGTTTGTGGCCTTGAGACCTGGGAAGCTTGGTTTTTTCTCAATCAGCTTGAGTCAGTTTCAAGAGACTTTTGCTCTTCATAAACCCTATTGTTTCACACCCAGTACCATTTGTATTTGTGGCTCAATTAGCCTTATCTCAACTGGAGATCTTTGCTTAGGCGACCTTTTCTGATATCTTGAATGACTTCCTACTTTTGAGCAATTTGTATGTCAAAGAGAATCACAAGTTATATTTGCTTGCGCCAAGTAGGCTGACAAGGGTCTTTTGGGGGGGGAGGCTCCTTTGCATGAATCCTCAAGGCATGTTGATAGTAAAAACTGAGCGTGCTGGCCAAATTTACTTTGTGCAACTGAAAAGTAGGTAACAGATTTTGAAATCTTTTCTTGCTTGTTTTGACAAGGACGGACTTAGAGTGAAGGACATAAATGATGCAAAGAAATAATATTAACAAGAAATGTCCCTGTCTGGAAGGAAAGAAGGAAGTTTTTTTTAAAAAAAAATAATTTTTTTTCTTTTTTTAATAACTAGCCTTAATGAATCATGACATGCATTTTAGACTTAACGACCTGAAAAGAACTAGGCATGGAATGACACAAAAGGAAAAACTATATTTCATTGAGTAAACAACAAGACAAACAACCTAAAATCCGAGTTATAACCCTAAAATAACCCGGCTAATGAAAATAGCAACAAAATAGATAGACAAGACTCATACAGACAGAATGGAGGGATGGAAGGGTTTGACTTAATAAAACAAAGACAACCTTGAAATAACCCACATAGTAGGAAAAACATCAAAACAAGCTACCAAGATTCCTCCTAGTAAGGAGGGAATGACTTTTCAATTTCTTAGGCTTGACATTTAGCCACATATTTGCTCATCAGAATCAGTAGAGCCTTCTCCAATTTTGTTCCCTAGAGGATTCTCATACTCCATTTCACCAGGCATCATCCCCACAAAGTGTGCATCATCATGTGCAGGTAAAGGATTCTGCGTGATATTCTGGGCGTCACTGTCTTGGATCACAATCAGTTTTTCCTAGATCATCCTTTCTATTTCTCTTTTCAAATCCTGACAACTTTCAACATTGTGCCCCTGAGCATTGGAATGGTATTCACACCTTTTAGTGGGTCAAAGCTTCTTGCACGTGGGTCCACATGATTTGGAGGAATGGGTGCAAAAATGTCATGATGCTTTAACTTCTCAAATAAGCTTGCATAGGACTCTCCTATTGGTGTAAAATTATCTTTCAACCTTTGTTCCCTTCTATACCCATGGCATGGATGTGGGTTATAGGGCACTTGAAAGTTTTGTGGAGGCTGGTGGAGATTTAGCGGTGCTGGTGCTCACCTTTTGGAATATCTTGGTGGTCGGGCAACAAACTGAGGTGAAACAACAGAGTATTGAGGGTTCTGAGGTAGATAACAGTGCTTAGGGGAGTCATGAAAAACTTGAGGAGGCTGCTCATACCTTCGAGATGTTCTCCTGGGACCTCTTCTCGACCCTGATGTCATCATGATTTCTTCAACCTTCTCATTCGTGTCACCAAAATTATCGGATTCAATCTGGACAGCCTGAGTTGCGGCTTTGAGAACTACTTGTTTTATAATTTTTCCCGTCTTAAGGCCATTCTCTACCATTTCTCCCATTTTGATTGCTTCCGAGAAGGATTTTCCAACTCCGGACGTCATGTTTTGAAAGTAATCTGGCTCTTGAGCCTGAAGGAAGACAGTGATTAGCTCGTGGTCATCCATGGGTGGCTTAACTCTAGCTTCTTGTTCTCTCCATTTAATGGCATATTCCCTGAAACTTTCAGTTGGTTCTTCTTCAGGTTTGAAAGGGAATTGCGGTCTGGGGCAATGTCAATGTTGTATTGGAACTGTTTGACAAAGGCCCGAATCATGTCATCCCAGACATGCCAGTGAGATGTATTTTGATCCATAAACCATTCAAAGGCTGCTCCCGTAAGGCTTTCCCCAAAATAAGCTATTAGCAATTCTTCATTTCTTCCGACACCTCTTAGCTGATTGCAATACCTTTTTACGTGGGGTATGGGGTCTCCATGTCCATCATACTTTTCAAATTTGGGAGTCTTGAAACCAGGTGGCAAGTGGACATCTAGGGATATACATAGATCCTTGAAGGCAATGCTCTTCTGACCTGCCTACCCTTGCATGTTTTTCAACCATTATTCAAAGCTTTTCACTCTTTGGGTCATTTCCTCATGTACCATCTTTTGGGCAAGCTTCCCATTCTTTGCAGGAAGATCAAACAAGTACGAATGGTACTCAGGAGAGTGGTACTGCTCTTGCCGGGTAGCAAATTGTGACTCATGACAAAGCTGTCCTTGGCCATTGGCCCATGCTTGACACATTTTGGTCAATTGTTGTTTCAGTATTCTATTTTCCTCAAACACAGTAGACTCTTGTTGAACCCTCTGACCCTGAGTCTCTTGAGCACTTGTAACAGCTTCGATGTCAGTATCATTTTTCCTTGGATCTTGTGTTGTCCGCTTACCACAAACCGACCACCTCAAACTTTCTTCACAATTCAAAACAAAAGACACGTTAGAATGGACTTAGTCAGTTCTTATTATTATCATCATTTTTTCATTCATTTGTTTTCATTTTTTTTGGTTGATCGAACCTGATGTGGGTTGCCTATGTATCATGTGGGAACATGAATCAGATCTTGCGTAGTTCGGGAAGATCAGGAATAAAGTAAATAAACTAACTCTTTTTTTTGAATTTTTTTTTAAAATTTCCGAAAGAAAGACTTATAAAGAAGAAAGAATTTTTTTTTGGATTTCGATTTTTTTTAGAGGATTTTTTTTTAAAAAAAGAAAGACTTCTAAAGAAGAAAGAAAATATATACATATTTTTTGAATTTTGATATATTATTTTTTGGGAATTTCGAATGAATAACTTCAAAAGAAGAAAGGAAATATTTTTGGATTTTTGAACTTTTATGTTAAAATTATGAAAGAAAGACTTCTAAAGAAAATATTTATGAATCTTGAATCTTTTCAATTTTCGAAAGAAAAAATTCTAAAGAAGAATGAAAATATTTTTGGATTTCTTAGAAGAAATTAAAAGAAAATATTTTTGAATTTCTTTTAAAATTTGGGTCTTAAAGGAAGACTTTTCTAAAGAAGGAAGTAAGGAAAATACTTTTGGCTTTTTTTTTTGAAAATTGGGGCTGGAACCGATGAGGTTTGCCTATGTATCTCACATCCAGTGAGAATCAGACCCGCGTAGTTCGTCAGTTTTGACATTGAAAAACATGATATTGACTCACTTTTTTTACATACATTTTCTTTTCCTTTTTAAAAAAAAAAATTGGCAGAGTTTCGAGGCATTTTCAAATACCGGGATTTTCAGATCGGATGGATTCTCTATCCTACCTAACGCTTGATTTTTCTGTTGTTTTTCTTTCTTTAGCCGGTCAACATACAAGCCGAAACAAATAAATGTACACATAGGGATGTAAACAAATAAATGTACACCTGTCCTAGACGGACCCAACCCCTGTGTTGCGTCCCCAAAGTCAAATGCACATGACGCAAACAAACGTTCCTACTAGGGATCCGACATGAGGCTATGTTTTTCTAGGTTTAAACCTGGGAATGTGTTCTAGACCTGGCTTACCCAAGCGAAAAACTTGAGCCGAGGTGGGAGTGACGTACCGAGAGCACGAAAGTCTACCCGGCCTAGTGACTGATCCATCCTCGTTCTATTTGGTACGACCTCTAATAGAAAAGCGGGTCACGCGAACGTGTGCACCATTTTTGAGAAGACTCAGAAGGAAGGCGTAAGAAGATAGTTTAATACAGTTCAAATAATATCAAAGCGGTAAATAAGTGGCAATTAGCACATTAGGCCCACAAAATACAGTAATATCAACAGTTAATATAGCCAAGTAAAAATCACATTAACAAGCTCGAATTCTTGAACCCTGAACCAGAAGTTCTGGGTTGTTCTCCCCAGCAGAGTCGCCAGAGCTGTCACACCTCCTTTTTCTACCCCGGAAAGGGGCATAAGGGAGTTTTTTCAATTAAAGTGACAATAATCAAAACGAAATTATTTATATTCAAATTCAGAGTCGCCACTTGGGATAATTTATGGTGTACCAAGTCACCGGTTTATTTTAAATCCCAAATCGAGGAAAATTTGACTTCGTTTAAACTCTACAAAATCGGAAAAACTAGGTAAGGAATTTTGTTAACCGGGGAGAAGGTGTTAGGCATTCTTGGGTTCCGTGGTTTTAGCACGGTCGCTTAGCAATTTATACTTGGCTTAATTAAATTATTTAATTATTCATTTTAGAACCTATGTGTATTTTCCTCTTACCGTTTTTAATTACTCGAATATTCGTGATTATGGAATTATATTGAAAACGAGTCATGCGTACGTGTACTCATTTTGTTTGGTGCGTCAAGAATCATGTCACGCATACATGTCCATAATTAATAACGCTTTATTAATATTAAGAAATTTTGGCTGAAGTTGCGCGAATGCATACTCCGATTTTGTTTTTAAAATCGTAATCATGTCACGCGATTGTGTACATAACCACGATGATATATTAAACGTGCCTAAATCAAACTACGAATATAACAAGTGATAAAACATTAAATGAGAGCAATAAAATATTCAAGTTCCAAATTCTCATTACTATGTTCAGAACTTCATGGCTTAATTCCATTTAGTCACAATTACCTCAATGACCCAAGTGGTCAATGAATAAACTACCCCAATTGTCCCTAACATTGTAACACCATTCTAAAGTCAAAATTATTATCTCATCACTATATAATAATCGAAATTTTCTAGCATTAAAATCAACTAAGTAGCTTGTTAATAACCAACTAAAATGAACTAACAACGTGAAAATTACTTACTACTACATACTATTACATAAGTTAAATCCTATTCAAAAACATAAAAGAAGGTAATTAAATAGGAACTTGAAATTAACTAAGGAGCTAGAAATAATAAACGAAAAGAGGCAATACAAAAGGCAAGTAATTAATGATGGAAATATATTAAGACATACAATTAATGAGGATTGCAAAACAAAAACATTAGAAAGGAAAGAGCTAACCAAACGTTCTGGATTAAAAACCATTTTACAGCAATAGAACACTAAGCATTTAAGATCAGATAAAGTAATGACATCCAAAGCTAGTTTGACAGCAAATCGAGCAAAGCAAATAGTAATAACTCTTACTAATTCCACTGCCTCAAAAGATACTAGAGAACAATGACAATACATCTGAAATCATATCAAGAGCTGGTGAACGTGGAAGCTACATTGAAATAAGGCCAAAATAACAAATTAAAAGGAACTAATAAGCTACTTCTCATGCTTTCCATCATAATAACAAAATAAAATACCACACCAAAGGATCATACTAACAAAATAATAGGTGTAGTAAAGAGAGAGAGTGGACCTTTAAGCCAAGCAACTTTCCATAACTTGAATGAGATTTACAGTAGAGTAAAATCGACAGAAATTGCACGGCGAACAATAAAAAGCTTGAACGCCTCGGACTGGAAACTCGAATGACCTCAGCTAAACCTCAACCGTTGGAGTTATTTCGGATTTGCTTTTCATGGTGTTTTTCAGTTGGGTTCCTGCCGTAAAAAATGGAGTGGAAGGTGGTCGTTTTGAGTTGTTTTTGCCGGAGTTGAGGGTTGTTTTAAGCTGCATTTTTTCAGGTGTTTAGGGGTGAAGTTGAATGTGCTTTCATGGCTGAAATTGCTGTCTATTTAGTTGTGTTTCATGGTGTTTGAAAACTGAAAGCTGGAGGAAAATGAATGAGGTGTTTATCGCTGATTTTGGGTTGTTTATTGTAGCAGATTTTCTATGGTTAAAGGTGAGAGTTTTAGCTCTCTTTTGTCAAGAGCAAGTGACGATGAAGTATTTCAAGAATTCTACGGGGGTTGTGGCTGCTTTCTCCTTTCTTTGTTTAGAGATGATGTTCTCCCTTTTCCCAGTTATTTTTCGTTCCAGATCTCAGCCTCTATTTTTCAGTGCGCGCATATCTATTTTTGAAAGAAGGAAAGTGATAAGAAGAAGCCTTGTGGTCCCCCCCAACAAAAAGAATGAGAATTAAAATGGGGTGCATGCGAGTTTGTTACCAAGAGATAAGGTGGGGTCACATTGTAGAATTGATTTCCTTTGCATTTTTGATTTTTCTGTTACCTCTTCTATTTCTTCGTTCCTTTCCAATTTTTCACGTTTCTTTCTTCTTCTTCTTTTTTTGCTTTGTTTTATTTTCTATTAATGATAAAATAAAATTAGTTATACAAAATACTATTTATCTATAGTAAGTAATATTAAAAGAGAACTAAAATATCATATTAGAGAAATTCAAATATTACTCGATATTTACTAAATTCTTATAACTTAAAATTACACTAAAACAAGTAAAAAAAATATTTTTAAAACTTTTCTAAAATAAAATAAAAATAACTAAACAAAATATCAATAATCTAACATAAAACGAAATATTTTTTGTAGTTTTTATTTTTTTTAAATAAAATAAACCGAAGAAGTTTAAAAATAGCCAAAATAGCGATATTAGACCTAAACTAAATATTTAACACTAAAATGTGTAAAATCTTGGGGAGGGTCAAAAATTACATGTCTACACCCAGCGACTCAAAGCATCGGCCACCACATTGGCCTTCCCCGGGTAGTACAAAATAGTGATATCATAATCCTTAAGCAGCTCTAACCACCTCCTCTGACACAAATTAAGATCCTTCTGCTTGAACAGATGCTACCGGTGATCAGTATAGATCTCACAAGGGACACCGTACAAATAGTGCCTCCAAATCTTCAAGGCATGAACAATAGCAGCTAACTCAAGGTCGTGGACATGATAGTTCTTTTCATGCACCTTCAGCTGCCTGGACGCGTAAGCAATCACCCTATGGTCTTACATCAACATCACGTCGAGGCCAACTTGTGACGCATTATAATAAACTGTATAAGACCCTGAACCTGAAGGCAATACCAATTTTGGGGCTATCGTCAAAGCTGTCTTGAGCTTCTGAAAGCTCTCCTCACACTCTTTCGTCCACTTGAACGGAGCACCCTTCTAGGTCAGCCTAGTCATAGGTGCAGCAATAGATGAAAATCCCTCAACAAATTGACGGTAATATCCCACCAAACCAAGAAAACTTCGGATCTCTGTAGTTGAGGATGGTCTGGTCTAACTCTACACTGTTTCCAATTTCTTCGGATCCACCTTCATTCCTTCACTCGATACCATATGACCCAAAAATGTTACGAAATCCAACCAGAACTCACATTTTGAGAACTTTTCATATAACTTCTTTTCTCTCAAAGTCTGGAGCATTGTCCTCAGGTGCAGCTCATGATTCTCCCGACTCCGGGAGTACACCAGAATGTCATCAATAAAGACAATGACGAACGAGTCAAGATAAGTCCGAAATACACTATGCATCAAATGCATGAATGTTGATGGGGCCTTGGTCAGCCCAAATGACATAACAAGGGACTCGTAATGACCATACCAAGTTCTGAAAACAGTCTTCGGAATATCTGGCTCCTGAATCTTCAACTAATGATAACCCGAATGCAAATCAATCTTGGAAAACACTCGGGCACCCTGTAACTAATTAAATAGGTCATCAATACGAGGCAAAGGATATCCGTTCTTCAATGTAACTTGTTCAACTGGAAATAATTAATGCACATACGCATATAACCATCCTTTTTCTTCACAAACAAGACAGGAGTACCCAATGGGATACACTGGGCCGAATGAAGCCCTTATCAAGCAATTCCTGTAACTGTTCCTTCAACTCCTTCAACTCAGGAGGGGCCATACAATAAGGAGGAAAAGAGATGGTAAACAAATTAATGCCAAAATCAATGTCTCTGTCGGGCGGCATGCCCGAAAGATCAGCTAGAAACACATCAGGATAATCCCTCACTACCGGAACTTAATCAACTATAGGGGTATCAATACTGACATCTCTCACATAGGCTAGATATGTTTCATACCCCTTCTCAACCAATCATTGAGCTTTAAGAAATGAAATGACTCTGCTGGGGATGTAATCTAAGGTACCCCTCCACTCTAATCGTGGTAAACCTGGCATAGCCAGCATCATGGTTTTAGCGCGACAATCAAGAATAGCATAATGGGGCGACAACCAGTCTATGCCCAAGATAATATCACAATCTACCATGTTGAGCAATAATAAATCGGCTCTGGTATCAAAACCACTAAGAGTAATAAAACACGACCGATACATGTGGTCCACAACAAGAGAATCTCCCATAGGAGTAGACACATAAACAAGGAAACTTAAAGAATCCCGAGATATGCCCAAATGCGGGGCAAAATAAGAGGAAACATATGAATAAGTGGAGCCTAGATCAAAGAGAACCGATGAATCTCTATGACAGACCGGAACAATACCTGTAATAACAGAATCAGAAGCAACAGCCTCTATACAAGCAGGAAGAGCATAGCATCGTGCCTTGCCTCCCCTTCTAGGGCGACCTCTACCTCCCCAACCTCCACCTCGAGCTGGCTGAACAGGTGGGGTGGCAGCTGGTGCCATAATCATAGCATGGGAACCCTATGGAGCACGTTGTGGCTGAGAATTCTGTGGAGGTGCACCCCTCTTAAGTCTAGGGAAATCCCTCACCATATGACGAGTGTCGCTACACTCAAAACACGCTCTGGGAGGATGTGGCGGCTATGACTAGCTCGGGTCGGGTCTGCTGGACTGACCGCTGATAGCACCCCGTGTAGGAGGCACACTAGATACTAGAGGTGCATAATAAGGCTCTTGAGGTCTAGGAGGAGCTGGAATACCACTGGCGCTTGGAAGAGCTGAATGAATGGGGTGACTCACATGACCCCTACCATGGCGAACTGTAGCTGGGGCATAGGCACCAGAATAATGGCCCGACTCTCGAGACCTCTTGGCTTCTCTCTCTCCTCTCTATCCCAATCAAGTATGTCCTCCAGTCTCCTAGAAATACTCACCTCCCGCTGATACGGAATATCCATCTCTAACTCCCAGGCCATGCTAGTCCTGATACTGGGAATAAGTCCCTCAATAAACCTGCGGACCCTCTCTCGAACTGTAGAAACCAAGGCCAGTGCATGTCTATCCAAGTCACTAAAACGGACTACATACTCTGAAACAGTCATAGCACCCTAGCACAACTGCTCAAACTCCACAAGCCATATGTTCCTAAGGCTCTGAGGGATATACTCTCTTAAAAACACGTCCGAGAACTAAGTCTATGTAAGGGAAACTGCCTCAGCCAGACTGTCCAACTCATAAATACACCACCACTGATAGGCTGCTCCTCGAAGCTGAAAGGCAGTGAAAGAAACCTCACTCGACTCTGCTATGCTCATAGTGCGGAGGATATGGTGGCACTCCTCCAGAAATCCCTGAGCATCCTCTGATGCTAGACCACTAAATGTAGGAGGGTCTTACTTCGTATACCTCTCAAGCCTACGCTCCTCCTCCTCCGAATTTGCTGCCCTACAGGTGGTACCGGTATAACCTCTGGAATCTGATAAACCTGAACCCACTGCTCTGGGGTACGGGCGGCAAGAGTCTGTTCTCTTCCTCCGGCCTGAGATGTGGCTGGAGTAAAGGGAATCAACCCTGCCTGAGCTAGAGTGTTGTACATGCTCATGAGCTGTGCAAGGGTCTCCTGAAGAGCTGGAGTAGTAGTAGTAGGCGTATCAGGTTTCTGGGCTCCGACTGGGACTGTTGGTGGCTCCTCGGTAGTAGCTCACTCGGTGTTCTAGCTGCACCACATACCTCTACCCCGGCCCCGTCCTTTGGCGGCTCTAGTAGGGGGTGCGGGTGCATGGTCATCTCCGGTAGCACGTGTCCTCACCATCTGTGAGAGAATAGAAGATAGAAGTTTAGAATTTTGAAGTCAATAATCTCGCACGATAATGAAGTTTAGAATTTTGAAGTCAATAATCTCGCACGATAATGAAACAAATGAAGTGGAATTGTTTTCCTAACAAATCCATAGCCTCCCGAAGATAAGTATAGACATTTCCGTATCGATCCGCCAGACTCTAATAAACCGGCTTGTGACTCACGACTTCTATGAACCTAGAGTTCTGATACCAACTTGTCACGACCCAGTTTTCTCCCTCCATGATTTGTCGTGACAGCACCCAGTCTATATGACTAGGTAAGCCTAATATTGTAGAAATGAAATGAAAACACAAAGATAACAGCGAACATATATAATTAATAAGCGAAAACGGTGCCACTCGGTATGTATAATAATCATCTTTCCCAGAACCCATAATGTCACAATGTCACAAGCTTCTAAGAGTTTCTAACTGCTCTATACATTCATGACTAAAGAAAAACAAGGGGGAAATTAACACAAGGGGATAAAAGGGGATTCCAATGTCTACGGACACGGGCAGATGTACTTTGAAGTCTCCTGAGGCAGCAACCACACACTAGACTCGAGGCTAATAGCTAGTACATGTATCTGCACACGAAAAACATGTGTAGGAAAGGGCATGAGTACATCACAATGGTACTAGTAAGTGTCAAGCCTTACCTCGATCGAGTAGTGACGAGATCAGGTCAGGGCCCTACTGTATAAATATAATGAAATAAGACAGAAAGAAATATTACAATAAAATAAATATGAAAATCTAACAAGAATAGAATTCAATAAAAACCAACAGCTCAGGACATAGTAATAGCAACAGCGGATCTCCCGGGATACCGTCCCGTAGTCCCAAACGTAAATATGCAGGGGATCTCCTGGAATACCGTTCCATTGTCCCAAAGTAAATATGCAGTGCTAGGTGATCTCCCGAAATACCGTTCCGTAGTCCCAAAGTAAATATGCAGTACAGGAGGGATCTCCCGGAATACCGTTCCGTAGTCCCAAAGTAAATATGCATCTCAACCAATATAAACAATAGTTACATCAAGGAAACCTACAGTTTAGGCTAAGTTCACATCAAAGAAAATAGGTAATTTCACTAAACATGTTGCACAGAGTTTAAATAAGCAATTAAAATACGTAGGCATGCTTTTCTAATCTAAACAAGGTAGTTACATATGCTAGTGTAGTTCAAACAAGGAGAAACAGGTTATGACTTAGTGAAAAATGGAGTTTTACAACAAATAGCCTGTGTACGTACTCGTCACCTCACGTACACGACACTCATATATCAAACAGTACCAAATCCTAAGGGGCGTTCCCCCACACAAGGTTAGGCAAGTCACTTACCTCAAACCAAGCTCAAATCAATCTGTAATAATGCTCTTTCCACGAATATCAGGCTCCGGATGGCCCAAATCTAGCCAAAACCAATTATATAACATAAATATAGCTACAAGAAACTAATCTAGCTAACAAAATCAAAGCTAAGTCAAGAAAGTAGAAAAATGCCCAAAAAGCCTACCCGAGCCCACGTGTCAGAATCGGATAAAAGCCACAAATTATGATCACACATTCACTCACGAGTTCACTCGAACCAAAATTATCCAAATCCAATGCCTAAATCCCACTCAAAACTCAGAAGTCGATTAGGGAACTTTTCCCCCATTTTCCCAACTTTCTCACTCAAATTCCTTGATTAAAAGAAGAAAACAACAATAGATTAATGAAATGTAACCAAAATCGAGTAAGGAATCATTACCCACAAGCTTCCTCTGAAACTCCCTCAAAATTTCGCCTCAATCTGAGGTCTCTAGGTCTAAAAATGGAGAATGAAATCAAACCCTCGCATTTATCCCTTTTTCTGCCCAGCTATTCCGCATCTGCGTACTTTTTATCACACCTACGCCATCGCACCTGCGGAATTTCCATCGCAGGTGCAGAAATGACTTAAGAAGCTGGGTCCACATCTGTGAGCAGTTGGCCACACCTACGCGTGCGCACCTGCGGGCCCATGTCCGCTTCTGCGGAGTTCTTCCGCTTATGCGGGTCCTGGAGCGCATCTGCGGGCATCACAGATGCGGAATTTACCTCTCACCTGCGACCCCTAACCATTCCTTCCAAATCTTTTTCTACGCCTGATCTTCCGCACGTGCGAGTCCACACCTGAGGTCTCTCCTCCGCAGGTGCGAAAACACCAGAAACCAGCAAATCTCAGCAATTGCCTAAGTCCAAATTTCAATCCGTTAAGCATTCAAAACACACCCGAGGCCTTCGGGACCTCAAACAAATATGCCAATAGGTTTTAAAACACCATACAAACTTAGTCTAGCCCTTAAATCACATCAAACAACGCTAAAATCACGAATCACCCTCCAATTCAAACTTAAAGAACTTGAAACTTTAAATTTCCACAACCGATGCCGAAACCTATCAAATCACGTCCGATTGACCTAAAATTTTGCACACAAGTCATATTCACCACTACGGACCTACTCTAACTTCTGGAATTGGATTTCGACCCCGATATCAAAAATTTCACTACCGGCCCAAAACTCCAAAAATTTGACTTTTGTCATTTCAAACCTAAATGAGCTACGGACCTCAAAAACACAATATGGAATTGACGAAACTCCATTTCAGAGTCATTTTCACACAATTCTGACTTCGGTCCAAATTATAAGTCTTAAGCCTCCGTTTTAGGGACTAAGTGTCCCAAACACTTCCAAAAACCAAAATGAACCTCCCAGCAAGTCACAATAGCAGAAAACGATATGGAAAAAGCAATTAATAGGGGATTGGGGATCTAAGTCTCAAAACGACCGTCCAGGTCGTTACACTAGACCACCATCTATCCGAGTAAGTTCTTGTCCTACATCACCCATGCAAGTTATTTTTGGGTCTAAGTATATTGTGGGGTTGGAAATAAGCCATGCATATGACAATAGGTTGTATTATGTGGGGTTGTTGAACTATTTTGTGTAGTTTCTTGTTGAAATTGGTTAAGGGAGGAAGGGATTACCATTGTAGAGCTATGTAGTCTGTTTACCATACTAGGTGTTTGAAAAAATTCCCAAGAGGGTTATATCAAGAGAATCCTTCTAATTATTATCCGATTTTCGCTATCTTCCTATAAACTGATATTGCTATAAGTGTTGGGACTTTGTAGTAACTTAAGAAAAGCTAAAACAAGCTATGTTGCTCTTGTATGTTTCAAGTGTGGTTGGTCCAAGTTCTAATCCCCATGCTCCAAGTCATTCTTTATAAATTCGACTATTCCGAATAAACTTGTGTTGAAAGATACATACTAGAAATGTGTGCCGAATGCTCCCATCATATTGTGTTCTCCTTTGGGAATGTATTCCAAATGTGATCAACGTGTCGAAATATTAAGATATCAATCATGTTTTCATTGCAAGTTATTATGCCATGTGGTGCAAGAAAACTCAATGTGCTAAGACTCTTATTGTTCATATACATATTAAATCTTGATTCCCAAATGACCTTATTATTGATTAACTATAACTATGTTTGGAAGCGAAAGAAGTAAGAGTGAGATGTAGATGTGGCTATGGTTGTTATAACTAGTGCACTTGATTTGAATTTGTGTTTCAATCGTAAATCACCATACTCTCCTTTATAAATATTTTCAATGTGATTTGAGTTCTTACATACTCACGTGTTGAAATTGTGTATTGTCTTTTTTTGTGAAAAGTATTTCAAGAACAAGTGCTGTATCGCTCATTTATGATTTAAACTTATGCTTCAATTGCTAGTCATTTTGCTCCATACTTTAGAAAGAAATCTATTGTGATAAAGCCTTCATTGCTAATGAGCTTAAGTGATGATTCCTGGAATATTCTATGTGTGTATAGTGGTAACGGGGATCCTTAAAAGTAAAAAAATAAATTTGTGGAATATGAATTATGGCCATTATGCTTTGAATGGAGAAACATACGAGTGTGGTTGAAAGTACTAATAAAACTATATATACTGTGAAAGGTTACAAGGTGAATGTATTTGTACTTCTATGTTCCTTCTGTGCAAAAATAAAAATATTTTTGAGAGTATCATTAGTAAACCGAGGAAGAGTGGGTCGTAAGACCTACACTAGAAACTACACGTGTCGGTGTAGGAGTAGATTATGATTATTCCCCTTATTTGAGAAGAGATTGAAATATTGATGTAATTGAGATGATTCCCCTTTATTGGGCTAAGATTGATGATAGCTGTGAATTAGAAATGCTGAAGTTGACCCACACGGCATATGTAGGAAGGCAGCCTAGCCTATCGGGTGGAGATCAGACGTCATGTTGCCCGCATAGTGATTCCCACTCTTTGTAACACCTTTCTTTTCGTATCACCTGCCAATCGACATTGTTCGTGGAGAGATGGCGTAGACGATCGGGCAGAAATCGGACCCCGTGCTAAAAATATTGTGGTATATCAGTGCTAATGATCTCCCAACCAAAAATATATATTATTTTCATATTTTAAAATTGTTATGTTTTAAACTTGGCATTTGGATATCATTGATTGTTGCTTGCTTTCTATGGTTTTTCTCTTTCTTACATTGGCATTCTATTTCGAAAGAGGACATTTAGTTTTACATACTAGTACTGTTCCATATGTACTAACATCCCTTTTGTCGGGGGTCCTACATCTTCAATGGATACAGGAGGTTCACCAGCGGGTAGCTTTGATTCTCGTTAGCAATTACTCCCTACTCGGCAGGTTTTGGTGAGCCCTATTCTATTCCGGGCCTTATGTCACATGACGTCGTACTTTATGTTTTGAGGTATTACCGGGGCCTTATCGCCGACACTTCCATACTACTCTTGTATTGTACTTAGAGGCTCCGTAGACATGTTGTGGGTGGTGTTTGATGTTGGGAATTGAACTAGAAGTGTTGGTATTTGGCAAACATATTTTTTATCATATCTATAAACTTGTAATATTTTGGAAATCGTAAATGAATTTCTTTTGAGTAAAGGGAAAAGAATGTGGAACACTTTACTCCCCTCGTGTATATCTCTTGATATTTATTTTATATTGTTCATGGGTGAGGTTGGATAGAAGACATCAAGTAGGCTTGCTTGACCGGAATATCCCGGTTGAGCGCCGGTTGCGCTCCCCGAGGTCGGGGCGTGACACTTGTGGGAATATACTGGGTTTATTCTAGCTGTTGTAATTTAATAGGTATTTTTTATTTGTAAATATGAAATTTATATTTCTTTCTCAGGTCCTACTTGTGGGATTTCACTGGATATGTTGTTGTTGTATGAAAATTTCATCTCGGACATCAAGAAGCAAATATAATTAGCATTTTAAAAAAAGAATCACACCTTTATTATTAACAATACAAGTAAAATTAATATATTCACTAAGGAACTACATCTTTTTTGTATGCTAAAAGAAATTGCACAACTAAAATAACATCTTTATTAAGGGAATTCTACTAATAAGAATAAGAGAAATAAAAAAAATATCTTCAATAGATAAATTATAACCCATAAGTAAATGCTCATATTTTTCTAGGCAATGCTTGCAAACATTCATCATAATTTAATAGTAAAGAGATTAAATTGTACTTAACAATCATAGAATAGCACAAACTTTTATTTTATGATAAGGAAATATATAAAAATTAAATTTGATGTCAATAAAAAACTTCTTATCAAGGCCTAAATTTTTTAATTTTAAAAGAAAAAAAAACTAAAAGATTTGAGATTAAGAGAAATGATTATTTATGGAATTTTTAAATTTTGGAGGCTCTTTCTAAAAATCACTGATAAAATAATAGAATAGAGAGAGAAAATATAAAAAAAAATAATAAGCGAAAATTAGGAGGTAGCAAAAAGAAAAATGGCTGAGACAAAAGGAATAAAAAATACAACAAAAAGGGAAAGTCAGACAAGGTTCAAGATAAATTCAAGACTTAAATTTGACGCGAGTGATAACCTTTCAAAAGGTCTATCAGTCATAACACCTTTGTTTAGTTTGCGACTTGGGGTGGCAGGATCAAATATTTATTCTAGTTTTTAAAAAAAATTACATAAATATATGATAATTTTATTATGCTAGCGGGTGTCATACCAACCCACCCTAAAGGATGGACCCGCCCCTGTTTGACAGCTATGATGTCGATAGAAACATTTACAAAAACTTTTGTTGTTATCTGCTGAAGAGAAGTTAAAATTGAGTACATTTCCTTGTTAACTTTTTTTTTTTTTGAAAATTTTTAGGGAAATCCTTCGAGTGGAAATTGGATAACCTGCTCATTATGTAATAGCTCGCATATCACACAAAAATATATATATAAAGCGGCGAACTCTGACTAAGAAGGCTGCTGGTGAGAAAAATCAACCCCAAGCCTCCCATGTGAAAAATTACTCACCCAACCAACTAAACCAACTGTACCATTTTTATTTTTATACAGGTATTGTAAATTTAAAGAAACATGTACAATATGGCAATTGTCATTTTGTGTTTGTATATTCAACACCCCTTTCTTGAGCCTAAACATCATATGCATTTTTTCAAATGACCTTTTTCCAGGCAACTTTTAATTATACCCTTGATATCCCACCCATTTAAATTTGTCTGCAAGTATTAAAAAAAAGATTCAACTATTTTTAAAGATAAAATTTAGCATACCAAGTTGGCGTTTGGACATGAGAATTGTAAAATTTCAAAAAAAAAGTGTATCTTTTTTTAAGTAAAAATGGTATTATAAATTAGAGTTGTGTTTGGACATGAATATAATTTTGGGTTTTTTTTAAAAAAAAATTGTGAGTGAATTGAGTGAAAATTTTGAAAAACTGCTTTTTGGAGTTTTTCAAATTTTCGAAAAAATTAAAAATTTATTTTCAAGTGAAAATTGAAAATTTTATGGCCAAACACTGATTTCGAAAAAATATGAAAAATTAGTAGTAGAGAATTTAAAGGATATCAAAAAAAAAAAGTCACACATGGGTCAAATTCGGTTCAAGGGCCTACATCATTTGGGCTTTCGAACAATATTTCCAATATCATTGTTTCACAACTCAATCCAGGAAGGGTTATTTTTATGAAACATTAACCTAAATAGCAGTTCAATCGAAAGTTTAAACTAAAAATAATTAGCGAATGTGATGACCCGGTAGGTTATCTTATGTTTTAGAACCTAATTTCTGTGTTTTAAAGCCTTAAATACCTCATCTTAGCCATCCTCGATTTGTGTGCACAGTTCGGGTGTTTTTCCGGAAAGCTTTTATGTTAAAAACTGAGAAAATATGAAATTTTTACCTTAAAATTCACATGAGTTGACATTGGCCAACATGATCCGGATTCGTATTTTGACGGTCCCGGTGGGTCCGTATCGTGATTTGGGACTTGGGCGTATGTCCGGGATCGAATTCGAAAGTCCCTAGCCCGAGTTATCGCATTTTGTTGAAACTTGAAAGTTTAAAAGTTTAATGGCTTTGAAAGTTTGACCAATGTTTGACTTTATTAATGTCAGGTCTGTATTTTGATTTTAAAACCCGGTATAGGTCCATTACTATATTTGTGACTTGTCTGTCAAATTTGGTGAGAAACGGAGTTGTTTTGACGTGATTCGGATGTCCGGTTGTGCAAATAGAAGTTCATGAGCTTTCTTGAAAATTTCATTTGATTTGATGCTCAATTCGTGAGCAAGTTCATATGATATTTTTAGACTTGTGTGCATATTTAGTTTAGAGCCTCGAGAGCTCTGGTGAGTTTCGGATAGGCTACGGAAGTGGTTTAGACTTAGAACTCAACTGGTGTTCTGTAATTTTTGGTACTGGTCTCTGATCTCGCAATTGCGAGATCGGTATTCACATTTGCGAACATTCCAAATCCTACCAGGCTCGCATTTGCGAAGAGTACCTAGGTCAGCAATTGTTCGCATTCGCGATCAAAAGGTCGCAATTGCAGGGAGGCCAGAGTTCGTATTTGCGAACAATCCATCGCAAATGCGATAAAAGCAGAGGTGCACAGACTTCGCATTTGCGAGGTGTTCTTCGCATTTGTGGCTAGTCGCAAATGCGACATCTGCAGCTGTGTGAAACTTGAGTTAGAAGGGATTTTTGTTAATTCTTCAAATTTTCAAAATAAGAAAATCCTAAAGGTGATTTTCCCAATCACCCTTCTTCCCCAAATCATTGGTAAGTGATTATAACCTATTTTCTGTCAATCTTTCATTAAATTTCAAAAGTTTTTAACCTAAAATCTAGTATTTTCATGGTGAAAATTGGGGAGTTTGTGAAGAATTAGGGATTTTTATAAAATTGAGATTTAGACATTCAATTGAGGTCGTATTCCAAAATAAATTACATAATCGGGCTCGGGGGTGAATGGGTAATCGGATTTTGGTCTAAATTTCGGATTTGGACCAAGCGAGCCCGAGAGTTGACTTTTTCAATAATAACCTAAATTAAATTCTTTGCAATTGTGGGTAGTTCCTAAGGCTTAATTTGAATAGTTTGGTTGGTAATTTCCTAGATTGTATTGGTTCGGAAGCTTGTTTGAAAGGCAAAGATGTAGTTGAGATTTGAATTGATCCTTGGAGCGAGGTAATTGTCGTGGTTAACCTTGACTTGAGGGATTAGGACTTGTTGTCTATTTGCTACTTGTTTAGATGTTGGGTACAACGTATATGTGAGATGACGAGTACTTATGCATTGTTGTCGGGTTAAAGCATGCGGGTGGGACTTGTTCCTTGTAATTATTGCTTACTTTAATCATGTTATCCATGTTTAGACTAGTTACTTGTTAAATTGATTGTTCTTACCGTGTTTATGGGCTTTTGCGATAATTGAGTATTGTTTCTAAAGTTGAGATTGGGATTGTGGAACCATTGTTGAAGTAAGGCTTGTCCTTGTTGATCCTATCTCTCTGTTATTACTTGTTCATTATTTTATGGTAAGGGAGAGCGTTAATGCACGAAGGGTGATGTTGTGTCGTATGTGAGTGTTAATACACAAAGGATGATGTCATGCCATATTGTGAGTTTAATGCATGAAGGGTGATGTCGTGCCATGCTATGAGAGCTAATGCACGAAGGGTGATGTCGTGTTGTATCTATTGATATATACTGAAAGTGAGAGTGAAAGCACGAAGGGTGATGTCGTGCAGTATCATTGTTTCATTGTGAGGTTGAGAGTAAAAGCACGAAGAGCGATGCGGTGCAATTTTCTTCATTGTGCTTATTCGTTTTACTAGTTAAAGGCATATTGACTATTCTGGTTATCATTTCTGTTGTATTTCTCGTATCTTGCACCCCCCTTTAGTATGTCCCCCTCCCAATAGTACTTGTTTAGCTTTTATTTGTTGTTATCTTGCACGTATAATGTTATCTGCATAGGTTTATTACGTGAGTGTCTTGTCATAGCATCGTCACTACTTCGTCGAGGTTAGGCTTGACACTTACAGAGTACATGGGGTCGGTTGTACTCATACTACACTCTGTACTTCTTGTGCAGACTTTGGTACTGGCCCCAACTGTTCGTGAGGCATAGCAACTCAGATTTGCTCATTGGAGACTCGAGGTAGATCTGCTGGCGTCCGCAGACCTTGAAGTCCCCTTCTATTTTTCCCGTTATACTGTTTCTTTTCGTTCAAAACAGTTGTATTTCTTTCGGACTCTGTTTGTAGAAAATTCTAGAAGCTCGTGAGTTGTGACTCCTGATTCGGATTGTATTAAATATTATGGGCTTTTATGTTATTCCGCACTCAGTTTTATTTTATTTTGGCTTAATTGACTCTATTTATTGAAATTGAATAAGAATTGGCTTAAAGATTCTCTAACGTGGCTTGTCTAGCAAGTGAAATATTAGGCGCCATCGCGGTTCCGAATGTGGGAATTTCGGATCGTGACAACGAATATATAATATATATGTATAATTATATATATTTAATATATAATGTATATATAACAACTAAAAAAAGGTAGGCAGTGAAGAAAGATTCCTATCACAGAGACCATGCATCACTAATGCAGGTGATGGATGTCCATTTTTCGTTGCTTATGCCAAGCTTTTTCACATTGAATATTTGGGAAGTCTCTCCTTACTGGACTTACGATCTTTAATTTTATTCAAATGTGTTTGTGCATATATATTCTCTTGTTGCAATACAAATAAAAGACTAGTCTAATTTTGTATTCCAACATTTCTGTTTTTCAACTAGTTCATAGCGATGCATTACATTATAATGCAAGCTAGCTATTTAAAGTTATTAATTCATGCATAACAAGTTCTTGTGGTAATAGGCATTGCAATGATTATCTTTTCCGCAGTTACATAAAGACAAAATTTTTGGATTTGATGTTAGATTGTATTTGTGGAGATGAATTTGCATGGATTGAGACCCAAAGATGTACGTACCAATTTTACTTTGTATGGCGCTGTGGTGTGGTCCGACTTGCTGAATTCAACCATCAGAGTGTTTCTTTGGTTGGTCAATTGGATAATCAATGTTGTATGTTGTGTCTCCTCTGATACATAAAAAATTTCATTTCAGGGGCCCCTCATGGCTAAGTCCAAATTTGTATTTTCTGCAATGCACTTCTTCATATTTGACAAAGCATTAGACTATATTAATGCTGGTTTAGATGACTTCTTTTTTAATTTTTAATATGGACTGAGAGGAAGAGAGAAGAGAGTCCTAGACAATGGATGAGAAAAGCAATTCAAAATGATTAAAGAATATGTAACTGAACAACAGGGGTACGACATGCCTAAATTTAAATTTATGACATTGCAATTCGATTAATTTACGGTTTTTTCTAGGGATTCATTAATTTCATGAATGATCATTAAACTATGAGTCTATCGCATCAAAGTTGTAAAACTCAATTTTATAACAAAATATACATTAACTACCTCAATATTTTGCATAAAATAAAAAATACTAGAAAACCATTAACCCTAGAAATTACAACTGAGTTACCACAAATTAAAGAAGAAAATGAGATGATAATGACTCTCTCTTAACAAAGAATATTTGGTATTCGCATATATATAGCATTTACAGAGAGTATTTAAATTATATTAAGTCATATCTAACCAAGGATATTTCCTAAATACTAGCTAACTAATATTGATAATTCAAAGTACCTTCGTGAAGATGTTTGCATATTAATCTTGGGTCGGAACATGACGAACAGACAATAAGCCTCGCTCAACTTTCTCATGAACAAAATGATATATCTCAATATGTTTGGATCGATTGTGAAAAAAAATGGATTGGAGTACACGTAAAGTGCATTTAGATTATCACAAAAGAGCAAGGGTGACTGGTTACAATTGACGCCAAGTGCGATCGACTTCAACTGCGATGAAGGTAAATATTCTGTACTCTGCCTCGATGCTGGAGCGAGCTATAACAGCTTGCTTACGACAAGACCAGCTCTCTCACAATCCAAAATTCATTAAAGGTTGTGATAGTGCCGTACACTGCTATCAGGTTTTTAATTAATTAATTTGGTTCTCATATTAGTGTTTTTGAAATCATAATTTCTTTCAACTATTAAATAGTAAAAGATGGACTTTACAGAGTAAATGATAATGTTTTAACAATTTCAATACTGAACAACCCATAATCATCCAAAACCCGGTGTCACAAGTGCATGAACATCAACTAGGAGGATAAAATAAAATACGACATCTCTCCAGAATACAAATTAGACAGGAAATACATAAGTAACTTTGAAGCAGACTCTGCTGGCTGCGGATCGTAATATGGAAATGCAGTTCACCTAAGTCCCCGCAAATAACCATGCATCTGCTCTCACAGGGCCACTAGACACATATGTACCTGCACAAAAATGTGCAGCAAATGTAGTATGAGTACGTAAATCAACGCGTACCCAGTAAGTATCTAGTCTAACCTCGAAGAAGCAATGACGAGGGGTCGACTCCGACACTTACTATGGGATAACAATAATATGCCGATATATTATTTAAGCATGGAATACATAACATGGCTGAAAATTTAATAACCGAAAACAATCAACAATTCTTTTACTAATGGAAATTTGTCAAATTCATCTTTCATCATTTAACAATTTATATTTCAAGCCAATAAAGCAAAGTCAATTATTATTAGTTCCAAGGAGTTATCATGCGCAAGTCATGCCGAGGTCGTACGGCCCGATCCAACATATAAATAAAAATTGTGCATTGTCGAGGGTCATACGGCACGAACCATAGATGCATCTATTTAATCTGTCGAGGTGAATGGCTCGCTCCCATGAAAGTAGTGAAAATTTACCCCGCTCGCGGAATATATTTGTGACGCGGTTGCACATAGATTTCTCAAATTATTATTATTATAATGTTCTTTAATTCTTTTCAAAAATACGAAATTCTAATGAAAACTTTCAAGTCCCGAAATCCTCAATTTCAACTCTTTTCCAGGCATTTAATAAACATATTCGTTCTCAAATTCCTTTCAAGGAAAATAATAAACAAAATTAATAACAGTATCAACAAAGCATGGTGTAAACCTAGAACTACCCGAACATAGGCATAATTACGGACTCTTGTCACCTCGTGCGTACGTAGCCCCCGCAAATAGAAGCACATATTAATTTAATTCACCTATGGGGTTAAGTCCCTCTTACACGGATTGCATACCTTTACTGAATTCACACTATGCACTGCATAACTCATATGACCATAATAATATCCTCTGATAACAATAGCCGAAATTTCACGAATCCGACGCTCACAACATACTTCATGACACATATAAGTCTTGTTCCAACCCTTGCAATACTGCCACGACGGAAGAGATGTGTAGGAATTCATAACCAACTGTCGAGTCAACAATTCATTGAGTTTCTCCTTTCGACAAGAACCATTACCTCATCCTGGACTGAATATCGATATTTACTCTTTAATGTGCCTTATATAAATTTGATCAAACTAACCCGGGGTCCAATAATTTCATCTCACCCAGTACAAACTGCTCAGGCAATAAGCCACTTCAAGCATTGTCAAAAGTCTCATGTGATGCACAATATGCCAACAAGCTACAAACTCAAATGTGATACAGAAGGAAAATGAACTCTGGAAAGAACTACTCCACCCACGTAACTAATTAAACAACCGAAAAGGTGTTATGAACCTTCCTCAAAAAATGAAAAACAAAACACACTAGAATAGATATAGGGGACTGTACTCAACATCACATAATTGTAGCGTGCAATCCGATCCACACATAATACCGTTGTGGTGTGCAACCCGATCCAACCATGATACTCGTGGCGGCGTGCCACCCAATTCAAACAATGTACCCATGGCGACGTGCCACCCGATCCACTCATAATAATCTGTAAAGAAAATACTTACCGAGCTAAAACGCTCATATATACCTACAAAATATCTGAATATCAACCACAAGCATGCGGAGTGCATAATACAAATCCTGGGGAGATGGATAGTACCATACGCCACGAAACTCAAGCACAACTAAGGTGCAATAAATGACATGTATCTTGAGAGCCACCCTGCTCTCACAACACCACAATTTACATGGGATCTCAACACGAATGCGAATGATTAAACCGTCTCACAACCCACATGGTACAATACAGTATTACATAAAATAGACAACGACGAAATAACATCCAATGTCTGAATACTCCTCCATAAAAAATGCTATGCTGAAATGAACACATCCGGCCTGATATATAGCCCACATTCACATTTAGGTCCATCCACGGGCCTCAAGCCGATTTTGATCGTACTACATTGGCCAATAACTTTTCAGGGGTCCATAATAACCCTTTTTCCATGACACACAAGAACAACCGTCAAATCCGGAACAAACATCATCAGTTCACAACCAAATGAATAGAATGTCTTCCAAGCCTAAACTCTCACATTAGCGGTAGTACCAACTTCTCCATACTTGGTTTCAATCTTCAATCAATAAAGTGACTACATGTCACACTTATATAATCTTCCCGTGGGATACGCTCCCATGACCTTCCGCACCAGGAAACAAGTGAGCACATCCATACCATCGTCCACACTAATGTTGTAAAGGGGATCAAGGACCCGCAAATCCGTACACAAGGCCTCTTACACATGACACCGATCTCAGATGACGCTGAAGACAATACCAGCTTGCTTTAAACCTCTAAATCCTTTTATGCTCGTCCGAGCTCGTGATATTCTTGCCAACACCAAACGAAAACCTTAGATCCTCAACTTCCAATTCTCATGCCGCTCACCGCACCTAAAATTCGAATACACGACAGTACAAGAGTTTCACCATAACCCCCGAACCACTAGTAGAATAAACACTTCATCATCTAGAAACATTTTACTTAGCTCATCACAGAAGAACCAATGCATCACGCAACTAAAATTCTCAAACCGCGGGAATTACAACATCATGTCGCGATCTAGACCGCCATGACTTTTTCGGAATCCGTTTACTCAACCTAGACCTTAGGACCAAATACCTCCCAATCAATCGAATTATGGTGGCTGGCAAGCCTCGCACGTTCTTCCACAAATCACATATATAACTAAACATGCTGAAGGAACTGATCACGGCTACAATCATATCGATTCAACCATTACTAGCCGAGTCGACTTCTTCTAATTTACTCTCGACTTGCCTTAGGAATAATAATAATAATAGCTCCATTCAAACATCACGAACCCAAATTCGCGCTCATCCTGAGTGACCTTATTTCATGAGGCCACGTTGTGTCAAAACTAAGGAACCATCTCACACCTTCCTTGTGCGCACATTTGCATCTTCAACTAGTACACCCATTCCGATAATTCCTCTATGAATTCTGAAGTTATTTTCTCCCATTCCTCCAATGCTACACCGCAGACCAAAGATAACATAGAACACTCCAAGCCTCTTTCAAAATCTACTGCAAAAGCTCGATACTTAACCACACTATGGACTCGAAATCCTTAGGCACCACACTTTAACTTTTGATTCTACTAGGACCGTTGTTAGGAGTCACTCACTCTGACTTGTTCTCAAATATTATTAAACTCCAAGGCTCTACTAGCACATAAACACCCTTTCAAAGAAGTACCCGGCTGAATCACTTTCCTTGTAACTCACCTCTACACAAAGCATAAATCATGAGTCTACCCAAAACCTGAACATGAATCGATAAGGCCAATTACAGCACACATTCTCAAGTCATTTGCTCAAATTACCACTGATGTTCTCTTTTCTTAGTCATAATAATCCACTAATATGCTGATAACCAGAAACCTCACTAGTAGATAACCATGCAATCCAATCGTAGGCGGTGGGGCTCTCCCACTTAGCTTAAAGCCACAATTGCATAACTCTGGAACTCACCAAGACTCTTTAAACCCCCTTATCCCCCATTGACATGATTTTGCACAATCAACCTGCCAAATTCCTCGAAATCCTTCTGTTAGCATTTCATGAATATTTTGAATCACTAGCCACATTTACATATTCGACCTCTTACCGGATAGCCAGTAGAATTCTTCGTAGAAGCTTTGTCAACCACGGGACCGCTAACTTGCTCTTAGGAGATAACCCACCTGGGAAGTTACATGCCGACATCTTGCAACGTCGTTGCACTGAGTACCCTTACTATGAAATCCTTAAACCATCCTGAGCCCGTACTCATTCACCAGTTGTACAAGTCTGTTTACTCCTCATGGACATAAACTAAAGGTGCAACAATACATCCCAATTCAAAGTCATATTGTATCCTTCTTCATATCAAGAAACTCCTTCCCGTCGTATCCAATCTTCCCCAGTATAGTAGCCAATATTTCAGATTAATCCCGTAGACATGAATCCCAAATCACTCTAAGCTTTCCTCAAGGCGTGTAGCTATCCTACCACGGAACCCATATGCTACTCTGCCACTCTCCCACTTTGGTCAAACCCTCTCCTTTAAGCAACTACTCGACTTCCTTTCTCACACTTGGCCTTCTAAAAATTTAACCACTGCAAGACACCTCCCATATGTCCTTCCTCATCCTTCACTCCCCAGTTGTTGCCTTAAATCAAAAATCCATCTCTGTAGCACCTGGATCAATAGATCTCTACCAATTTTAAACCTCCCCGAAGATCATCATTCTCGAGCTATCAACACTAGGATCACCGATTCAATCCCAAAGATGCTACGTATCACTATCACTAACAACCGCTTCTCCGTCACCATTTCACGCGACCCTCCCTTGAAGGCAATTTAATGAAGACCATAACACTGGCAAACCTAACGCATTCAACAAAGACGACGACACGACATCACAGATGAAAATACTACCACGCTCGAAAACATCAAGTCTCGTTACTCCATCAACCCAAATCTGAGTATTTGTAGTCCAATTGTTTTTCCTCCGCCGGAACTAAATGCTGAATCTCTAAATCATGCACTGAGTAAAACCTCATTTCAAGTCATTCACTGCCTTGACGCATAGACAAACATCCTACCATTACACAAACACTATCTGATGGCAATGCACAAATCGTCATAATAATCGATGCCAAATCTCAAAACCTTAGGTAATACTAATACTGAGTTGAAACGACAGAACAGCCTATAGTCCAATCAAATACGCAGGGGGAAACATCCTACACCACATCTGTAGTACCATTACCATTCCTTGATTCCCAATTTATAACAGATTGAATAGGAAAGAAACAAAGCATAAGCTTCAAAAAAATCAAATCGCACGATGATGAATCAAGAAGGGAAGTGCTCCTAACAGCCCTATAGCCTCTCGAAGATAAGTATAGACGTTTCCATACCGATCCGCAAGACTCTACTAGATTTGCTAATGACTCGTAAGACCTAAGTGAACCTAGTGCTCTGATTCCATTTTGTTACGACCCAAAATCTATTAAAGGTCGTGATGGTGCCGGACACCGCTGTCAGGCAAGCCAACAATAATTAATTAATTTGGTTCTCATTTTAGTATTTTTGAAATCATAATTTCCTTCAACTATTAAATAATAAAAGATAGAATTTATAGAGTAAATGATAATGTTTTAACAATTTCAATATTGAACAACCCATAATCACCCCAAAATCCTGTGTCACAAGTGCATGAGCATTAACTAGGAGGATAAACTAAAATATGGCTTCTGTCCAGAATATAAATTAGACAGGAAATACATAAGTAACTTTGAAGCAGACTCTGCTGGCTGTAGATTGTAATATGAAAATGAAGCTCACCTAAGTCCCCGCAAATAACCACGTCTCTGCTCTCACAAGGCCACTAGAAACATATGTACCTGCACAAAAAAGAGCAGCAAGTGTAGTATAATTATGTAAATCAACGCGTACCCAGTAAGTATCCAATCTAACCTCGAAGAAGTAGTGACGAGGGGTCGACTCCAACACTTACTATGGGCTAACAATAATATGCCGATATATTATTTAAGCATGGAATACATAACATGGCTGAAAATTTAATAACGGGAAACAATTAACAATTCTTTTACTAATGAATATTTGGCAAATTCATCTTTCATCATTTAACAATTATATTTTAAGCTAATAAAGCAAACTCAATTATTATTAGTTCCAAGGAGTTATCATGCGCAAGTCATGTCGAGGTCGTACGGCCCGATTCAACATATAAATATAAATTGTGCACTACCGAGGATTGAACGACATGAATCATAGATGCATCTATTTAATTTTCCGAGGTGAACGACCCTCTCCCATGAGAGTAGTGGAAATTTACCCCGCTCACAGAATATAATTGCAACACGGTTACACATAGATTTCGTAAGTATTATAATATTCCTCAATTCTTTTCGAAAATACGAAGTTCAAATAAAAACTTTTAAAATCTTAATTCAAGTTCCGAAATCTTCAATTTCAACTCTTTTCAAGGCATTTAATAAACATACTCGATTTCAATTCCTTTCAAGGAAAATAATAAACAAAATCAAATAACTGTATCAACAAAGCGTGGTGTAAGCCTAGAACTATCCGGACATAGGCATAATTAGTAGCTACGTACGGACTCTCGTCACCTCGTGTGTACGTAGCCCCCGCAAATAGAAGCACATATTAATTTAGATCACCTATGGGGTTAATTCCCTCTTACAATTTTAGACAAGAGACTTACCTCGCTCCGGAGTTCTATAGCCGACTCCCAAGCCTTTCCAACAACTCCAACAGATGCCCAACGCTCCCAAAAGAAGTCAATAAATGACTAAATCCATAAATATATACTCTAATACTCATTATAATCCAATTTACAACAAATTTCTAACTCTGTTCAAAAGGTCGATAAAAATCACACTCGGGCCCACGTGTCCGGATTTTAAAAATTTTCGAAGATAAACTTTACACATAATACCACGAATTCAAATATATAGTTTATTCCTAATTCCATGTATAATTTCGTGGTCAAACTTCAAAAATACTGAATTCTAGATTTTCTACTAAAACTCCTATAATTTCTACAAATTTCCATGTTTAAATCCTTATACAAACTATGCATTTAACTTATAATGAGTGGGAATCACTTACCTTGTGTTGCTTGATGAAAGTCCTCCTTTAAAGCTCTCCAAAATCGCCTCAACCAAGTGAAAAATGAGAGAAGAAGAGCCAAGTTTCGCTCTTAAAACAATTCTGCCTAGCTATATTTTTGCACCTGCGGAACAGTAGCCGCACCTGCGGCATCGCAGGTGCGAGCTCCTTCCGCTCTTGCGCCTTCTTTTGCTTATGCGCCCAACTCATCGCTTTTGCGCTTGCACAGATGCGGCCAAAAACTCCCCACCTGTGGTCCTTCCTGTGGCTGACCTTCTCCGCTTCTGCGACTCCTGGGCCACTTCTGCATCCCCCCACCTGCGGCCAAAACCTCACAGGTGCAGTTACACCAGATGACAACAAGTTCAGCATCTTCATAAGGCCAAATTCAATCTGTTAACCATCCGGAATCCACCCGAGGCCCCTGGAAACCTTAGCAAAATATACCAACATGTTCCTAAATATAATACGGACCTGCTCGAGGACTCAAATCACATCAAACAATGTTGAAATCACGAATCGCACCACAATTCAAGCTTAATGAACTTTAGAGCTTCAAACTTCTACATTCGATTCTGAAACCTATCAAATCACGTCCGATTAACCTCAAGTTTTGCACACAAGTCACATTCGATATTACGGATCTACTCCAACTACCGGAATCAAAATCCGATCCTAATATCAAAAAGTCCACTCCCGGTCAAACTTCTCAAAAACCTTCAAATTTTCTAACTTTTGCCAAATGACCTACGGACCTTCA
Organism: Nicotiana tabacum; assembly: GCF_000715075.1. Taxonomy (NCBI): domain Eukaryota; kingdom Viridiplantae; phylum Streptophyta; class Magnoliopsida; order Solanales; family Solanaceae; genus Nicotiana; species Nicotiana tabacum. The sequence continues at coordinate 81,954,664 of NC_134089.1, read as the reverse complement.
ACTCCACATCCGGACACGCTCCCAATACTAGAATCACCATACGAAGTTATTTCTAGACTCGGAATCTCAAACGGACATCGATAATATTGAAATGCACCTCAACCCAAATCCATGAAATTCTTCCAAAATGTCAACTTCTACAATAGGCGCCGAAATGCTCCCCAGTTCATCCAAAACCCAATCCGTACATATGCCCAAGTCCAAAATCATCATACAAACCTGTTGGAACCTTCAAATCCCGATTCCGAGGTCGTTTGCTCAAAAATCCAACCTTAGTCAGTTCTTCTAACTTAATGCTTCCGAAATGAGAATTTTCTTTCCAAATCAACTCCGAACTTCCTGAAATTCAATTCCGACCACACGTACAAGTCATAATGCCTGAAGTGAAGCTATTCATTGCCTCAAATCGCCGAACGTCATGCTAGAGCTCAAAATGACCGATCGAGTTGTTACAAGCTCATAAGGTTACCCTAAAAAGGGCATAGCCATTATGAGAGCGACGATCAAGGACATCAGTACCAATCCCACATTAAAATAAGCTCGAAGAGACTGGTTCGATGATGAAAAAAATTAGAGACCAAGATGCAAAGTTCCCTTAAGATAGCGCAAATTTTGTTTGACTGCGGACGAAGCCAAGGATCGTGCATAAAATGACATACCTGATTAACGGCACATGAGATATACGAACGAATAATGGTAGTGTATTGTAATACACCAATACTACTATAATATAAAGTATCTAGAGCAGGGGGTCCATCACGCGTGAGCATGGCAGTGGAGTCCGCATGGGTTTGCAAGGGCTAAACATCTTCGAGGTGGCTAGAATGGAAAAGATCCTTGATATATAAAGATTGAGACAGTAGCAAAGTGCCATTCTGATGCAGTACTTCAATCCTAAGAAACAAGCTCAGATTGCTTAAGACCTTCAGGGAGAAAACTCAGTCCAAGTGGCTGTAAAGATTGACGTAAAACTAGAATCATTTCCCATAAGAATTATATCATCTATTTACCCGTAAAATGATACAATTGAATTTGTTACGTAGTTTATGGACAAGCGAACTGATTTGATCCAAAATGATAAATAAACTAAATTAAAAATAAGACTTAACGTTAAAATCAAAGGAAATGGCAAGCTTAACTCCGGGAGCAATGCTTTCGGGGATAGAAGTAAGAGCAATATCAGAAGAAAGTAAAGTTGTATTCTTTAGCTTGAGAATAAAGTATAGTATAAGTTTTGCCAGACATTTCGTGTCCCTGCAATAGTTGTTGAAGTCACTATTTATAGCTATACCTAGGAAACAAAATACTAGGAGCAAGCCCCTCTTAAATGACAATAAATAGCGCCATTGATGAAGGTGTAACGACAGGCCATGAAATCCAAAATTCTCTGCAACGGATGCCTATTTTATATTAAGGAATATTCTTCATTATATGTCACCTGGTGACAAACATTCGTTTTGCTTCCTTTAATTACATTCCCTTCGGGATCTATCCGATACCAACCGTAGTTGTTGTCCTCAGTCGTGGTTCTTACTCGATTCATCTTCCGTCTGCCTCTGGTTCTACGTGTCACGCAATCATTCGATCATTTAATATAAACCAATTTTACCCTGTACAGATAGTCCCCTTGCTTTGTGGTGGCACATCTTTGTGTCATCGGGAAGTTAGTGAAGATTCCTTTCTTGGCGAAAAATTTTCTAAAACACTCTTGGCAGTCTTTGACGCTTGATAAGATGCACGTATCCTTGCATTTAATGTGTTGCTCCACGATTCTTCAATATTTTTGTTGGTTCTCGAGGTAATCATGACCATGATTTTAGTCGTCTCTACCTTTACTTATACGCATCATTCCACCTCTTTCACTTCAAAAATCCTCATAAGTTTATTATCTCCTTTGCTCTTAATACTCTTCTTCTTTTAACACTTTCCGACTTTATTTGCTATTAAACCATAAACTCTTCATTACCATGTCTTTATTTATTGAATCCTCTATGAACTCTGGTCTTATCTTTAGTGGAGGCCCGAAGAGAAGAAAAGATAAAAAGGTGGATGTCAATGATGATCCTCCACCGGTGAGCACCATCATACCCAGACACTCGAGCATTGTTAACGACTTCCAAGAGAAGTTCTCTTCTGCAAATCCTCAAGCTTGGCCTATTAGTAGTATATATCCTTCTTCTATTCTCCCTTCCAGTATTCCTACTATGAAGGAGGACTGTAATTGTCATGATCTAAACATCATTACCCCTGACTTGGTGGAGGGAGTGACCTTCACGGAGAAGGGTTTTACATTGTCTATATGTCCCCTTCACTTTAGGCCCGTTTTCTTTGAGCGAGGGACTTGACCTCGTGATCTTGGAGTTATTTTACCGGTACCAGGTCTATTTGGCACAAATAGGCCCTTTTGTGTAGCAAACAGTGGCATGTTTGTGCCGGTTGTGCATAGAAACAGGTAAAACCCTATCCCTAACACATATGATGAACATGTACTCCCACAAAATCTTCCATGGGGGAGTAATAAATTTCAGCAAGCACGACCACAATGATATGCTTACCAGCATGGATGATGACAATGACCATGGTGGATGGAGCGGTTTGTCATCATTGCTACCAGGGATATCATCCCGTCCATAAATCCATTTTTCCTGAATCACGAAGTCGTTCACGTAAGTTTATAATCTCTCTCTTTCTCTGTAAAAGGTTGTTCCATGTCATTGCTAACCCTTTTGCTTCTGTTATTTCAGCTACTCAGTGGATACCACCGAGGGTTGAAGGCCTGGACCAATTGGTTCAGAAGATTCTGGATATTACTATGCCAGAGACCCGTCGATGGAAGGAGTTGGCCCCCAAATACAGGTGGAAGGCCAAGAACCACGGTAAACTAATTTTTTATACTTTCCGACTTTGTATGTTCATAGGAAAACTTGCTAACCATACAATTTTGTTTGATCCAAGACTCCCGCATGGTTTTGTTACTTGTTCCAAAGTCGAAGTTTTGGCCGATCCCAAAGAGACTGCGAGGCTATTGCAGGAGCCTCTCACTCGGAGCGGTGCCCTCAGGTCTTCCTTCGGTGCAGGTGCTTCTTCTCGGAGTCCCCGCCTAGAGAACAAGCAACTAAAAAGGTGGCGTTCTTCCTCGGTCGGGGATAAAAGTAAGTAAATAAAGAAGGCCACGCCCGAACCAGCCGCAACCACTATGGTCATTGACGATGACGGGGAAGCGAGTGATGAAGAGGCTTCCCTTCAAAGGAGACAACGATCTTCATCAGCTCAACAAAATGATCAATCTGGAGAGCTTAGAACCCCAATCGAGGGTGTGGTCCGAGAAATCTGGGGACAAATGGATTTAGAGAAGAATGTTATTCTTCCTTTTCGATCCCAGTTGCTGCTCCCGATCCTATGAGGTTGGAGATCGAGCCTTTTCTGCCTTTGGTTGATGAGCAACCAATAATCAACAATGCCTATGTCGCAGCTGCTTCTCAACCCACAACACCATCAGCTTCATCCCCCTCTGTACCAGTTGTACCTTTATCACTAGCAACTACTGTATCTCTTCCGTCGGCCGCAGGCACCTGAGAAGAGGATTGTAAGGCCCCGTAAAAGTTTACCCAAAGACCCAAAATTTCATGGTGCCGAGATAGTCTTATGTGTTAAAGAGTGTAGTGTAATGACTTTTTGGGTTGAATAGTGCACTGAGGAGTTAAAGGAAGATGTTGGTATAAGAAGGCATTTTTGCGGCCCACTATGCAGCCGCAGAATGGCTACAGAGTGAAGTAGAAACTTGAGATAAATTTTGGACCAATTTGCGTTCTATTATGCGGCCGTACAACGATTTTGCGGGCCGCACACCAATCGTAGATTCAGCTTGGAAATTTTTGGAGGTAGGTTCTGTGGCACATTATGTGACCGTAGAACAGGTCTGCGAACCACAGACTGGTCAAAAAGTGAAGCAAAAAATATCAGTTACTGAGGACCAATTATGCGGCCATTTTGCGGATTGCAGAAACATTATGTGGTCGCATATGCGACCGCAGACCTGTGTCGGGACACCTATTTTCTAATGTTTAAACCCGACCCCATTCTAATATAACACCCTTGGGGATCTTTTTAGAAAGATAAAACATACACTTCTAGAGAGAGGGAGTGACATAGAGTGAGAAAGGGAGTTCCGAAGCTCCATCCACCAATTCTTGCCCGAACATTGGAAGATTATCAAGTAAAACTCACTAGGTCGTCATCCTAAAGGTAAGATTCTACACCCTAACCCTTAATTCTGAAATTTATCTAAAAATGGATAATTAATAAGTTAATTCATGGGTATGGGAGTTGTCCATCTTGCATTCATGTGTTAACAAAGGGTGTAGAAACATTGTGAGCTAAACATGGTAAAGAATGGGTTGTGGGATGAGGAAATCCTCCATAAAAGGACCTTGAAACCTTAATGTGCACCTAGTGTTTGATAAAATGCTCAAATGAGCTAGAACCATGATCATCTTCCTAATTTTGATTCAATTTGCTATATTTCTAAAATAGATTGAAGTTGCTAAGAATTCTAGAACATTTTAGAGTTTAAAGAAGCTAAATTGAGGTATGTTGGCTAAACCCTCTCTTCTTAGAACTGAATCCCACGGTGTTCATGTAATTTGTGTAAGTCCCAAATTGATCATTATAAAATTGGCTATCCAGGATAAACTTGTGGTGAAAGATATATGTTCAATATATGTTCCATAATGCTTTTATCATGTTATGTTATCACTTGAGAATATGTTCAAAGTATGGACTGTGTGTTATAAATGTTACGACTTCAAGTCAAGTGGAATGAATGTTGTTATGCCAAATAATCTGAAAATCTCTATATGTCTGAGACTCATAATTGCTCACATGTGTACTTAATGTCTTGAATTGAAAGGCTTTGCTATTGACAATGATGGTGATGGTTTAAATGGATAAGGTGAGCACAAAATATGAAATACGGCCAAGTGCCAAGGATGATATTATAACTATGGCCACTAGTGCCAATGAATTGAAAAGATGTGAAAGAAGTATGATGTGAGATGATTGATAGAAAAAGGTAATATTTCGGATGAGGCAGCCTAGCCAATCCGGCCGTGATCAGATGCCATGTCGTACACATGGTGGTGATTGTGCTAGAAATTATAATTGAAATTGTGATTGTGGTTGATGTCTCGAATTAGATGGCCTAGCCGATCGGGTTGTGATCGGACTTCGTATAAAAGTACGGTGGTATTGTGAATGATGGTATATCAGTACTAAAGATCTCCCAACCTAAAAACATGGAAATTTACTTGAAAACTTATATGGTTCTTAACTTTATATTTTGGTATTGTTCGAGGCTTCTATTGAATTCATGATTATTTCCCCCTTGTATATTATTCATTCTATTGAGATGGTGTTTAGTTATATATACTAGTACTATTCGACAGTACTAACGTCCTTTTTACTGGGGGCGCTACATCTTTAAATGGATGCATGCGGTGTTAATCAGCGATAGTAGTACACCCTCTTTCCAGCAGACTCGGTGAGCCCCACTTTATTCTGGGGTTATACATCTTTTGTTTATTATACTATCACATTTTGAGGTATAGCCGGAGCCTTGTTGTCAGCACTACTATCGTACTCTTTGTAATTATTAGAGGCTCTGTAGACATAGTGTGGGTTGTATATGGGTGCTGGAAAAGTCAAACGAGTTATGTTATGTTTGAACCATTTATTCCACTTTAGCCTATGAATATGTGTGTATTTTGAGACATTAAAAATAAAGTAACTAATGGAACGAATTGTTATTGTTACATGATCTCTTTGTGGTCTAATTAACGGAAATATGTATTATCTTTAAGCATGAGTGAGTTTGGGTAGAAATTATCTAACAAGATTGCTTGACCGGGTTCACTAGACTGAGCGCCAGTTGCGCTCCCCGAGTTTGGGGCGTGACAAGGATGTGTCTCCTCCCCAGTCCCCTGACCACGGGAATTTGGGGCACAACTACTCACCCCCTCCCCCCCCCTATCCAGATCCCGGAAGGAGGAGGAGTGTCACTCTCTCAGTTTTAAATGGGTGCCATCTGTTGTCCAAGCCGGTGGATCTTGCCAACTATCTGAAGTCGCTGCTTCAAAAATAGATAATAAGGAAATACACTCTCTTCCTGGGGAGTGTATGTTGAATAATGCCATGCACAATGTGGTAGCGATACCGTACTTGTACTCTTACTGGTTATTTTTATTCATCTGTTACAATAGGGTTTTTGACTTTGATATATGTTTGACAGGCCAACTTCCTTGCTTCCGAGGGCCTTCACAGATTGATCCTTGATAAAGAGGGTCTTATGTCCAAGCGGGATCAGTTGTTGGCCGAGAGGGACCAAATTGCTGCTCATCTGCCAATGATGGAAGAAAAAGCTGTTGAGGCCAATGAGTTAGAAGCTTGGTTGCAGCAAAGTGATCAGGAAGTGATGGCCCTCAGCCAAGAAGCCTCTCAAATAAATGTACAGTTTCAAGAAGCTAAATGTTTACGGTGCTCTTGAAGAGGATGTCTCCTATTCATTCTGGCACTAGCATTTGAAGTATTAAGTTAACTTTCAAATGATAAAATCAATCTATCGTTTGGACAAGAAACAAGATAAAAATAAAAGGACTTCATTTTATTCCTTCTATCTTTAAAGTACATAAGCATTCGTTTGCTGAAAAGGAAATTGCCAATACATGTGGCTAACTTGTACAACTTATTTCTACGGGGCTAGTTGTGCAGATGTAACGACCCGGTCGGTCGTTTCAAGAGTTATAGCCTCGTTCCCCCATTTTCTGCTTCATTTTTGTGTTCTTCAGCTGTATTTGATCGTATCGTGTTAGTTGGTTCGGGTTCGGAGTGATTTTGGAGGGGACTGAGACACTTAGTCTCTTTTGAGAAGGCTTGAGTTGGGAAAGTTGATCGGATCTTGACTTATGAGTAAATGACCTCGAATTTGAATTTTGATGGTTCTGTTAGCTCCGTTAGTTGATTTTGGACTTAGGAGCACGTCCGGAATGTGATTTGGAGGTCTGTGGTAGAATTAGGCATGAATTGGCGAAAATTGGAAATCTGACAATTTCGGCCGGCAGTGGAAAAATTTGATATCGGGGTCGGAATGGTTGAGGTCCCAAGGGACTCGGGTGAGTTTCGGGTGGTTATTGGATCACTATTTGGCCTTGGAAGTTGCAAAATACCTGATATCTGGTGTTGGAAAGTTGCAGGTCTCGGATCATTGGAAGTGCGGCCGCGGTATGGATGACGCGGACCGCAGTAGGAGGATGCGGTCGCGATGGGAATTTTGTGGACCGCGGAAGGACTTGATTCAGGATTCGCGCTAGCGGTAAGAATCTCGCGGACTGCGGTAGAGGTTGGTTCAGGACTCGCAGACGCTGTGGAATTTCGCGGACCGCGGTAGTGATTGTGCAGCCGCGGTGAGAAATATGCGGATTGCAGACTGGGAGTTCAGAGAGCACTATATAAGCGAGGTTTAGGGTTTTATTTCACATCTTGTAATTTGGGAGCTCGATTTGAGGCAAATTTTCGAAAGTTTTTCAAGGAAATCGTTGGGGTAAGTAATTCTAACTCGATTTTGGTTAATAATCATAAATATATCATTGATTTCACTATTTGATTAGTGATTTGGGATGAAATTTAGGGAAAATTTGTAGAGTTTCATAAAATGAACTTTTGGGATTTGAAAGCTGATTCGAAGTCGAAATTTAGTAGAACTAGTATAGTTAGTCTCGTAATCGAATGGGTTATCGAATTTTGTGACTTTGGTCAGATTTCGAGATGTGAGCCCGGGGCCCAACTTTGAGTTGACCTTTTTGACTTTTGGCCTAAAGCTTAGTATTTTGTTATGGGAATGAGTCCTTTAGCTTGTATTGATTGTATTGAATTGTTTATGGCTTGATTCGGAGCATCCGGAGGTCGATTTGACGGGCAAAGGCATTGCGGAGTAGGAGTTTGGCTTGGTTGAGGTAAGTAACGCTTCCAAACTTAGTTTTGAGGGTTCAAAACCCCGAGCTATGTGTTATATGATTGCATTGAGATGATGCACATGCCAAGTGATAGGCGTGCAGGCGTGCACCGTGAGAATTGTGGCTTGGTTCATCCCATGGCACTGCTTCATGACTCATTCTTGCTGATATCCTTATTTCTATCATGTGACTAAGTAAATATGTTGTAAATCATGCTAGCTATCCTATTAGGGCTTCACGCCGATACTGTTGAGACCCGAGTGGTCGTTTCTTGCTATCATTTCATTAGATTCATTGATATTCTGCACTAAGTTTTTTTCATGCATATCATATCATGTCTCTGTCTCAGTTGTTATTATTTTGGCACATCATATCATTGTTTTGGGCTAGTTTCATGGCATTGTGAGCCCGTGTGTGTGAGACTGGAGAATGATGACTAAGTGAGGCCGAGAGCCTGATTGTGAGTGATAGTTATGGGATCGGGCTGCACGCCGCAGCGGTTATATTGATGATTATGATAGCGCTTGGGCTGTAGGAGCCCCTCCAGAGTCTGTAACACACCCTCAGTGAGCACAAATAATATTTTGAGGGATGAATTTCCTTGGACATGGATTTTTCCGAAGTATTGATATCTGGAGATGGATTTCTCCATAGGGTTGGATTACCCTTCACCTCAGTACCAAGTGACTTATAGTCAGCGATGAGTATGTTCTGGGATGGATTTCCCTAGGTCAGATGGCCATATGCGGTACCTAGTGATTGAGTGTGTGTATATATATACCTGGATACGGATTTCTCCTTGGGGTGGATTACCATTGTCTCTCGGTACTAGTTGACTTGTAGTCAGTGTTGTATATGATCTGGGATAGATTTCCCTAGGCCGGATGTCCATATGCAGTGTCGAGTGGTTAAGTACTTGAGAGTGGGAGCACATGGTGCATTTCATACATTCTATGCATTGGCATATAGAGTTAGTTGAGCTTTATATCTCACATTGTTCATATTCATATTAATTTTCCTGCTTGAGCCGTATTCCTGAACTGATAGCATGCGTACTTTTCTGCATAATTTATGTTTATTTCCCCATTGAGGTTACATTCCTCAGTACATATAAGTCCGTAGTTTGGACTTGTTATATACTGTGACGACCCGGCCGATCGTCTTACAAATTCATGCCCTGATCCCTTGTTATTTGCTTTTTCCATGTTTATTTCTCCTATTTTGAATTGCCGGAATGTTCAGTTTTGAGTTTCGGGAGAGTTTTGGGAAACTTAGTCCCTAAATGAGAGCTTAATTATTGGAAAGTGACCGTAGTTGAAACAGTGTGAAGACGTCCTCGGAATGAAAATCTGATGGTTCTATTAGCTCCGTTAGGTGATTTCGGGTTTAGGGGCGTGTTCGGATTGTGTTTTGGAGGTCCGTAGCTAATTTAGGTTTGAAATGCCGAAAGGTCAAATTTTGAAGTTTCCGGTTTGATAGTGAGATTTTGATCCGAGGGTCGGAATGGAATTACGGAAGTTGGAGTAGCTCCGTAGTGTTGAATGTGACGTGTGTGCAAAATTTCAGGTCATTCGGACGAGGTTTGATAGACTTTTTGATCAAAAGCGTATTTCTAGAGTTTTGGAGTTCTTAAGCTTGAATCCGTGGTTGATTCGTCGTTTCGATGTTGTTTTAGGTGTTTTAAGGATTGGTATAAGTTTGGACAGTGGTATCAGACTTGTTGGTGCTTTTAGCTGAGGTCCGGGGACCTTGGGATTATTTCGGATGGTTGACGGAAGGATTTTGGAGTTTAGAATTGCAGCTTCAGCTACTGGTATTCTGTCATAACCGCACCTACGAGTGTGGGACCGCAGGTGCAGCGTCGCAGAAGCGAGTTTGGGCCAAGCTCTAGGATTTCGCAGGTGCGGCTGGGTTTTCGCAAATGCGGTGCTGCAGATGTAGCCCAGCGACCGCAGATGCGGATCCAGCCCATTAAGTGACTTTTCGCACCTACGATGCATTCTTCCGCAGGTGCGCTCCCTTGACCGCAGATGCAGTAATAGCTGGGCAGAAATATGAAATTTCGAGGGTTTAGTTTCAAAAGTTGGAAATTCGATTTGGAGATCGAGAGAGGGCAATTTTGAGAGGAAATTGAAGAGGAGATCAGTGGGTAACAATTCTTTAACCCTTCCTAGTTATAATCCATCAATCTATAGTTAGTTTCATCATTTAATTTCGGATTGGAGATGAAAATTGGGGAAAAGTTGGAAGAAAGTTCTTAGACCTAAAAATTCGACTTTTGATTAGGAATTTGACCTTAAATTTGGATAATTTTGGTATTCATGAACTCGTGAGAGCATGAGAATTCTGAAAATATAGATTTTACCCGATTCCGAGCTGTGGGCCCGAGGGGCATTTTGGTCATTTTACCTAATTTCGCATATTAGCTTAGAATTTAATTGTATAATCAGTTACTTGAAGTGTTATTTACATTATGAAATTGAATTGAATAGATTTGGGCCATTTGGAGTCGAATACTCGTGGCAAGAACGTGATTTCGAGTTGATTTTGAGCTGGTTCGAGGTAAGTGGCTTACCTAACCTTGTGTGGGGGACTTTCCCCTTAGGATTTGGTAATCGAAATATCTTGTACGTGAGGTGATGAGTGCATACTTGTGCTAATTGTTGGGAATCCGATTTTCATTAAGTAATTACTAGTATGTGTCCTTTCCTGTTTTTATTACTTGCACTATTAAGCATGTTGTTAGCTTAGGAAAGCATGTCTAAGTGACTTAATTGTCTTACTTGCTCAAACTGCCTTACCTGAATTCTATGCAGCATGATAGGCTAGAATTACTTGTTTGCCTTAATATGAAATTTGTCATTCCTGAATATTTTCCTGTTGTTGCTGTGTATTTACAATGGGACTACGGATGTGGGATTCCGGTAGATCCCCCTGCACAGTTATATGGAACTACGGGAATGCACCCGGTAGATTCCCCCAGTACTGGGTATTTACATTTGGAACTACGGAACGAGATTTCGGTAGATCCTTGCGCACTATGAGGTGGACTAAGGGACGGGATCCCGGGAGGTCCATTTGATATGTATATTTGGGACTACAGGACGGTATCCTAGGAGATGCTCGATTGTTACTTTGGTGTTGGACCGTATTTCTTTCTATGTTTACCTTGTCTCTGTAATAGTTGTTGTTGCCCTTTATATCTGGTGTTACTTTTATTGCTACACTTATTTATAATGTTCTGTTTTACATTGTTGAACTTTATATCTTATTTAACCTCAGTAGGACCCTGACCTTCCTCGTCACTACCCGACCGAGGTTAGGCTTGGCACTTATTGAGTATCGATGTGGTGTACTCTTTCCCCTTCTGTGCATGTTTTTCATATGCTAATCCAGGTACTGCGACTCAGTCCTATCACCCTTGAGGCTAGGCGACTGCTCCAGCGACTTCGAGGTATATTTGTCGCGTCCGTAGACCGAGAAGTCCTTTTCCATTCTCACTTTTAAGTATTAGCCCTTCTACATTTCTGTTCTTTGTTAGACATTCTGGAGTTAGACACTGTTAGATATTCAAAGGCTTGTGGTTTCATGAGATTCCGGGTTTTGGGAAAGTGTATTAGTTTTTGAGAAGTTGTATTGTATATGTCGAGCGGCATTTTAAATACTGTTTCATTCAGTTATTTTGGCTTTTAATTATTTTCCACAAGTTTCGTTTATTTTCTGCGTTTGTTAGGGTTACCTAGTCGTAGAAACTAGGTGTCATCACGACAATTCATGGAGGGCAAACTGGGGTCGTGATAAGTTGGTATCAGAGTACTAGGTTCATAGGAGTCATGAATCACAAGTCAGTTTATCAGAGTCTCGTTGATCGGTACGGAGACGTCTATACTTATCTACGAGAGGCTATGTAGCTGTTAGGAAAATTTCACTTCATTTGATTTCCTTGTTGTACGATATTTTAACATCATAATTCTAAACTTCTATATTCTATTCTCTCATAGATGGTGAGGAAATGCGCTACACGAGATAATCAGGCACCCGCGCCCCCTACTACAGCCGTTAGAGGCCGGGGCCTGGGTAGATGCCGAGAACGCGCACGTGGTGCAGCCATATCACCTACGTGAGCTGCCGTCGAGGTACCACCAGCAGTTCCAGCTGGATTCCAGGCACTAGATATGCCTACTACTACTACTGCAGCACTTCAGAAGACTCTGGCGCAGTTCATGAACATGTACACCACTTTGGCTCAGGAAGGGTTGCTTCCCCTTGCTGTAGCTACGTCTCAGGTCGGGGGAGGAGCACAAACTCCCGCCGCTCGCACTCCTGAGTAGCGAGTGCATATCGAGCAGGTCCCTGAGATTATTCCTGTATAACCTACAGTCCGAGATCAGCCCGAGGACAGGGCAGCGACTTCCGAGGATGAGCAGTTGAGGCTTGAGAGGTTCAAAAAGTACAAGCCTCCTGTATTCAGTGGTCTAGTATCGGATGATGCTCTGGGATTTCTGGATGAGTGTTACCGCATTCTCCGTACCATGGGTATATCAAGATCGAGCAGGGTTTCCTTCACTACTTTCCAGCTTCGAGGAGCCGCCTATGAGTGGTGGCGCACCTATGAGTTAGATAGTTCGGATGAGGCTACTTCACTGACTTGGGCTCAGTTTTCAGACCTGTTCCTGAGAGAGTATGTTCCTTAGAGCCTCAGGGACGCGTGGCGCATAGAGTTTGAGCATTTGCGCCAGGGTACTATGACTATTTCGGAGTATGTAGTCAGTTACACTAGTTTGGCTAGACATGTCCCAGCCCTGGTTTCTACTGTTTGTGAGAGGGTTCGCCGGTTTATTATGGGGCTTATTCCCAGCATCAGGTCTAGCATGGCTCGTGAGTTGGAGATGGATATTTCTTATCAGTAGGTGGTAAGCATTGCTAGGAGGATTGAGGGTATGCATGTTAGGGAGAGAGAGGAGAGAGAGGCCAAGAGGTCTCGAGAGTCGGGCCATTTCTCTACTGCCCGTGCCCCAGCAACAGGTCGTCATGGTAAGGGTTATATGAGTTGCCCTATTCATTCAGCTCTTCCAGTAGCCAGTGGTATTCCAGCTCCTCCTAGGCCTTAGGGGCCTTATTATGCACCACCGGTATCTAGCGCACCTCCTACGCGGGGTGCTTTCAGAGGTCAGTCCAGCAGACCTGGCTTGAGCTATTCACAGCCAGCATGTCCTCCCAAATCTTGTTTTAAGTGTGGTGACACATGCCATATGGCGAGGGATTGCCCCAGACTTGGGATGGGTGCACCTCCAAAGACTTCTTAGCCACAGCGTGCCCCACAGAGTTCTCAGGCTATGGTTACAGCTCCAGTTGCTACCCCACCTGCTCAGCCAGCTAGAGGTGGAGGTCGGGGACGTAGAGGTCGCCCTAGAAGGGGAGGCCAGGCCAGATACTATGCCCTTCCTGCTCGTACCGAGTCTGTTGCATCCGATTCTATCATCACAGGTATTATACTGGTTTGTCACAGAGATGCATCGGTTCTGTTCGATCCAGACTCTATTTACTCTTATGTGTCTTCTTATTTTGCTCTGCATTTGAGTGTACCTTGGGATTTTTTGGGTTCCCTTGTTTATGTTTCTACTCCTGTGGGAGATCTCTTGTTGTGGACCGCATTTATCAGTCATTTTTGGTTGCTCTTAGTGGTTTTGAGACCAGAGCCGATTTATTGTTGCTCAGCATGGTAGATTTTGACATTATCTTGGGCATGAACTGGTTGTCGCCCCATTATGCTATCCTTGATTGTCATTCCAAAATCATGATGCTGGTTATGCCAGGTGTACCGTGTATTGAGTGGAGGGGTACTTTAGATCATACTCCCAGTAGAGTTATTTCTTTCCTTAAGGCTTAGCATATGGTTGAGAAGGGGTGTGACGCGTATTTAGCTTATGTGAGAGATGTCGGTATTGATACCCCTTCAGTTGATTCAGTCCCAGTAGTGCAGGATTTTCCCGATGTGCTTCCAGCTGATCTTCTAGGCATGCCACCTGATAGAGATATTGATTTTGGCATTGATCTGTTGTTGGGCACTCAGTCCAGTTATATTCCCCATATCATATGGCTCCTTCTAAGTTGAAGGAGTTGAAGGATCGGTTACAGGAATTGCTTGATAAGGGTTTTATTCATCCTAGTGTATCACCTTGGGGTGATCCTGTCTTGTTTGTGAAGAAAAATGATGGTTCTATGCGTATGTGTATTCATTATCGCCAGCTGAACAAGGTTACAGTAAAGAACTGTTATCCTTTGCCTCGTATTGATGATCTGTTTGACCAGCTTCAGGGCGCACGGGTGTTTTCTAAGATTGACTTGCGCTCAAGTTACCATTAGTTGAAGATTCGAGAACCAGATATCTCGAAGACTGATTTTAGGACTCGGTATGGTCATTACGAGTTCCTTGTCATGTCATTTAGGCTGACCAATGCCCCAGCAACTTTTATGAACTTGATGCACAATGTGTTTCAGCCGTATCTTGACTCGTTCATCATTGTATTTATTGATGATATTCTGGTGTATTCCCGAAGTCGGGAAGATCATGAGCAGCATCTGAGGACTGTGCTTCAAACTCTGAGAGAGAAAAAGTTATATACTAAGTTCTCGAAATGTGAGTTTTGGTTGGATTCAGTGGCATTCTTAGGCCACATGGCATCGAGTGAGGGTAGTCAGGTGGATCCAAAGAAAATAGAGGTTGTGTAGAGTTGGCCCAGACCATCCTCAGCTACAGAGATCTGCAGTTTCCTTGGCTTGGCAGGTTACTACCATTGTTTTGTGGAGGGGTTTTCATCGATTGCAACCCCTATGACCAGGTTGACCCAGAAAGGTGCTCCATCCCAGTGGACGAAGGAGTGTGAGGCGAGCTTTCAGAAGCTCAAGACAGCTTTGACTACAACCCTAATTTTGATATTGCCTACAGGTTCGGGGTCTTATACGGTTTATTGTGATGCCTCGAGAATTGTCCTCAGAGCGGTATTGATACAGGATGGTAGGGTGATTGCTTATGTATCCAGACAGTTGAAAGTATATGAGAAGAATTATCTGGTCCACGACCTTGAGTTAGCCGCCATTGTTCGCGCTTTAAAGATTTGGCGCCATTATTTATACGGTGTGCCTTATGAGATTTATACTGACCATTGGAGCTTGTAGCACCTGTTCAAGCAAAAGGATTTAAATTTGCGCCAAAGGAGGTCGTTAGAGTTGCTGAAGAACTATGATATCACTATTTTGTATCACCTAGGCAAGGCCAATGTGGTGGACGATGCTTTGAGTCGCTGGGTGGAGAGTTTGGGGAGTTTGGCTTATTTACCAGCATTAGAGAGGCCTATGGCGATGGATGTTCAGGCCTTAGCCAGCCAGTTTGTGAGATTGGATCTTTCGAAGCCCAGTCGGGTTCTAGCTTGTGTGGTTTCTCGGTCTTCCCTATTTGATCGTATCAGGGAGCGGTAGTATGATGACCCTCATTTACTTGTCCTCAAGGACAAGGTTCGGCACGGTGATGCTAGAGATGTGACTATTGGTGATGATGGGGTATTGAGGATGTAGGGTCGGATTTGTGTACCCAATTTTGATGGGCTTCGGGAGATGATTCTGGAGGAGGACCATAGCTCACTGTATTCCATTCATCCGGGTGCCGTGAAGATGTATCAGGATTTGAGGCAGCACTACTGATGGAGGCGGATGAAGAAAGATATAGTTGGATTTGTAGCTTGGTGCCTCAACTGTCAGCAGGTGAAGTATTAGCACCAGAGACCGGGTGGGTTGCTTTAGCAGATAGAGATTCCAGAGTGGAAGTGGGAGCGGATCACCATGGACTTTGTAGTTGGACTCCCACGGACTTTGAGAAAGTTCGATGCTATTTCGGTGATTGTGGATCGGCTGACCAAGTCCGCTCACTTCATTCCTGTGAACTACTTATTTTTCGGAGCGGTTGGCAGAGATCTATATCCAGGAGATTGTTCGTCTACATGGTATTCCAGTTTCCATCATTTTAGATAGAGGTACTCAGTTCACATCACGATTCTGGAGAGTCGTTAAGCATGAGTTGGGTACTCGGGTGGAGTTGAGTACAACATTTCACCCTCAGACGGATGGACAGTCCGAGTGCACTATTCAGATTCTTAAGGATATGCTCCGTGCGTGTGTGATCGAGTTTGGAGGGTCTTGGGATCAGTTCTTGACATTGGCGGAGTTTGCCTACAACAACAACTATCAGTCCAACATTCAGATGGCATAGTATGAGGCTTTATATGGTAGGCGGTGTAGATCCCTGGTGGGTTGGTTTGAACCGGGTGAGGCTAGATTATTGGGAACAAAATTGGTTCAGGATGCTTTGGAGAAGGTTAAAGTGATTCATGATAGACTCCATACAGCCCAGTCCAGACAGAAGAGTTATGCGGACCGGAAGGTTCGTGATGTTTCCTATATGGTTGGAGAGTGGGTTCTACTTCGGTTTTTGCCTATGAAGGGCGTTATGAGATTTGGGAAAAAGGGCAAGTTGAGTCCGAGGTTTATTGGCCCTTTTGAGATATTGAGGCGTGTTGGGGAGGTTGCTTATGAGCTTGTCTTACCTCCCAGCTTGACAGGAGTTCATTCGGTATTTCATGTTTCGATGCTTCGGAGGTATCACGGTGATCCGTCGCACGTGTTGTATTTCAGTTCAGTGCAATTGGACAAGGATCTATCCTATGTTGAGGAGCCAGTGGCAATATTGGACAGACAAGTTAGAAAGCTGAGGTCAAAGAACATTGCATCAGTAAAGGTTCAGTGGCGGGGTCAGCCGGTCGAGGAGGCGACCTGGGAGACCGAGCAGGATATGCGCAACTGTTACCCTCATCTTTTCACTACTTCAAGTATGTCTCTATACTCGTTCGAGGACAAATGAATGTTTAAGTGTAGGAGGATGTGACGACCCGCGACCTGGCTAGTCGTCTTAAGAATTTTTGCCTCGATCCCCTATTATCTGCTTTCCCCGTATTTATTTCTGCTATTTTGAATTGTCGGGATGTTCGGTTTTGAGTTTCGGAGAGTTTTGGGATACTTAGTCCCTAAATGAGAGCTTAAGTGTTGGGAAGTTGACCGTAGTCGGAACAGTATGAAGTCAGCCTCACAATGGAAATCCGATGGTTCTGTTAGCTCCTTTGGGTGATTTCGGGCTTAGGGGCATGTTCGGATTGTGTTTTGGAGGTTCGTAGCTAATTTAGGCTTGAAATACCGAAAGGTCGAATTTTGAAGTTTACAGTTTGATAGTGAGATTTTGATCCGAGGGTCGAAATGGAATTCTGGAAGTTGCAGTAGCTCTGTAGTGTTGAATGTGACGTATGTACAAATTATAGGTCATTCAGACGAGGTTTGATAGACTTTTTGATCGAAAGCATATTTCTAGAGTTTTGGAGTTCTTAGGCTTGAATCTGTGGTTGATTCGTCATTTCGATGTTGTTTTAGGTGTTTTAAGGATTGGTATAAGTTTGGACGGTGGTATTAGACTTGTTGGTGCTTTTGGTTGAGGTCCCGGGGGCCTCCAGATGATTTTGGATGGTTGACAAAAGGATTTTGGAGTTCAGAGCTGCAGCTTCAGCTGCTAGTTTTCTGTCATAACCGCACCTGCGAGTGTGGGACCGCAGAAGCGGCTAAGTGGCCATAGAAGCGAGTTTGGTCCAAGCTCCAGGATTTCGCAGGTGCGGCAGGGTTTTCGCAAAAATGGCACCACAGATGCGGCCCAGCGACCGCAGATGGGGACACAGCCCGTTAAGTGACTTTTCTCACTTGTGATGCATTCTTCCGCAGGTGCGGGACCACAGGTGCGAGACCGCAGGTGCGCTCCCTTGACCGCAGGTGCGGTAATAGCTGGGCAGAAATATGAAATTTCGAGGGTTTAGTTTCAAAAGTTAAAAATTCGATTTGGAGCTCGGGAGAGGGCGAATTTGAGAGGAAATTGAAGAGGAGATTAGTGGGTAACAATTCTTTAACCCTTCTAGGTATATTCCATCAATCTATAGTTAGTTTCATCATTCAATTTCCGATTGGAGATGAAAATTGGGGAAAAGTTGGAAGAAAGTTCTTAGACATAAAATTCGACTTTTGATTGGGATTTTGACATTAGATTTGGATAATTTTGGTATGCATGAACTCGTGAGAGTATGAGGATTCTGAAAATATAGATTTTACCCGATTCCAAGACGTGGGCCCGAAGGGCATTTTGGTTATTTTATCTAATTTCGCGTATTAGCTTAGAATTTAATTGTAAAATCAGTTACTTGAAGTGTTATTTACATTATGCAATTGAATTAAATAGATTTGGGTCATTTGGAGTCGAATACTCGTGGCAAGAATGTGATTTCGAGTTGATTTTGAGTTGGTTCGAGGTAAGTGGCTTGCCTAACCTTGTGTGGGGGACTTTCCCCTTAGGATTTGGTATATTTGGTAATTGAAATGCCTTGTACGTGAGGTGACGAGTGCGTACTTGTGCTAATTGTTGGAAATTCGGTTTTCATTATGATTTTACTAGTATGTTTCCTTTCCTGTTTTTATTACTTACACTATTAAGCCTGTTGTTAGCTTAGAAAAGCATGTCTAAGTGACGTAATTGCCTTACTTGCTCAAACTGACTTACCTGAATTCTATGCAGTATGCTAGGCTAGAATTACTTGTTTGCCTTAATATGAAATTTGTCATTTCTGAATATTTTCCTGTTGCTGCTGTGTATCCACATTGGGACTATGGATGTGGGATTCCGGTAGCTCCCCCTTGTCTATTTATTTTGGGACTACGGATGTGGGATTCCGGTAGATCCCCCTGCACAGTTATATGGAACTAGGGGAATGCACCCGGTAGATTCCCCCAGTACTAGGTATTTACATTTGGGACTACGGAATGGGATTCCAGTAGATCCCCCCGCACTATGAGTTGGACAACGGGACGGGATCCTGGGAGATCCATTGGATATGTATATTTGGGACTACAGGATGGTATCCTAGGAGATCCCCGATTGTTATTTTGGTGTTGGACCGTATTTCTTTCTGTGTTTACCTTATCCTGTAATAGCTGTTGTTGCCTTTTATATCTGGTGTTACTTTTATTGCTGCACTTATTTATATTGTTCTGTTCTACACTGTTGAACTTTATATTTTATTTAACCTTAGTAGGGCCCTGACCTTCCTCGTCACTACCCGACCGAGGTTAGGCTTGGCACTTACTGAGTACCGCTGTGGTGTACTCATGCCCTTTCTGTGCATGTTTTTCATGTGCTAATCCAGGTACTGCGACTCAGTCCTATCACCCTGAGGCTAGGCGACTGCTCCAGCGACTTCGAGGTATATTTGTCGCGTCCGCAGACCGAGGAGTCCTTTTCCATTATCGCTTTTAAGTATTAGCCCTTCTATATTTATGTTCTTTGTTAGACATTCTGGAGTTAGACACTGTTAGATATTCAAAGGCTTGTGGTTTCATGAGATTCCGGGTTTTGGGAATGTGTATTAGTTTTTGAGAAGTTGTATTGTATCTGTCGAGCAGCATTTTAAATACTATTTCATTCGGTTATTTTGGCTTTTAATTATTTGTTCTGCAAGTTTTGTTTATTTTCCGCATTTGTTAGGCTTACCTAGTCGTAGAGACTAGGTGTCGTCACGACAGTTCATGGAGGGCAAACTGGGGTCATGACACTCACTGCGTTGGTGCACTCACGTTACCCTCTGCACCTTGTGTGCAGATCTAGGTACTTTCGGTCCCAGTGGCAGTCATTGATCGAGGTTGCAGGCTTTGGTGATTGTTGAGGTATCTGCATGGTGTTCGCAAGCCTCAACCATCCTTCTCTATTCTAGTCGTGTTTCAGTTGTATTCAGTGAACATTGTAGTAGACTATGCTATTTCTCTAGACGCTCATATACTCCGTGACACCCTGGTTTTGGGCCGGTTGTATCGTATTATGAATTTTTCCTTATATTTTTAAATAAGTTATTTTAACGATAAAAGATTTTTTTCCGCAAATCTTCTAAATTTTAGTATTGTGTTGTTGTATTACGTTGAGTTGAGGTTGTTCTAGTTCCACGATAGGCGCCATCACGACAGGTTGAGTTTTGGGTCGTGACAGCAGTCCCCGATCCAGATGAGACATTATTGTTCCCGAGACTCGTAGTCTCGATTATCGTGGAAATCATGTTGTCGTATTCTCATACTATCCCCCTCCCCCAGTGTTTGAATGTGAAGTATGCGAATTGGAACACTGGAAGTCTTGCTCCTTTGAGGAAAAGCACTTGTGAACGATTGGATAATCTTTGGTTCGATGGCAATCTTCGTTTCCTATTAGGAACTTTTCCATCGAGCCAAAGATTATCTAACCATCCCATAGTGGCTTGTTGTTTCAACGCCTTGTCATTTAAATGTCTTAACTTTGCTAATGATACTCCCTTCGTAGTATGCTTTTCATTGTTGCCTCATTAAAAACCTTGCCAGAAAAATCCTATTGGGACAAAACTAGATGAAAGGAAAAGAGTGCAGCACATACTTTCAGTATAGGCAGGATCCATCAGTAGAAGTACCTCTTGAGGTTAGTCACGTTCCAGTTGCTAGGCAATTTGACTTCATCTTAATCCTCCTGCTCGTGTGAACCTTTACCAATGACAGCTGAAACCGGTAGGCAATTTGACTCCATATTGATCCTCGCACGTTGGACCTAGCTTCCCTGCGTTGATTTGTCAACTATTCTAAGTGAATTTCCTCAAAACCAAGTCTTCTACTTCAAAGTAGTCGATATTGGTCCTTCAGTTATAGTACCTTTCCTATAGTACCTCTACTTCTGAGCAATCATTCTTATGTGTGCCAAGCCCCTGTGTTCATCAAGCAATTCTATCTTGACCAACAATGCCTCATTATTCGCTTACTTGTCCGTTCGGAAGAATCATAATGTCATTTCTCCCACTTCTACCAGGATCAGAACTTCTGCACCATATATGATAGAGAAAGGTGTCTCTCCCATATTTGATTTTGCCTTTATCAGTTACACCCATAGCACGCCCGGTAACTCTTCGGGCCACTTGCCTTTAGCCGCTTCTAAGCTCTTTTTGAGGTTTTGAATGATCACCTTATTGGTCGATTCCGCCTGCCCATCAGTGCTTGGATGGTATGGTAAAGATGTTATCCTTTTGATCTTCAAGTGTTCAAGAAATTTTGTCACTCTTGAACCTATGAATTGTGGCCTTTTATCACAAGCAATCTCCTTCGGTATTCTAAACCGACAAATTATGTTTTCCAAGAGGAAGTCGACCACTTCGCGCGTACCGATCTTTTGGTAAGGACTGGTTCAACCTATTTAGTGAAGTAATCACTTAAAATTGAAAGAAATCTTACCTTTCCGGGACTCGGTGGCAGTGACCCAACTATATTCATCCCCTATTTCATGAATGGCCATGGGGATAGTACCGAATGCAAGAGTTTCACTGGTTGGTGCACCAATTGAGCATGGCGCTGACATACTTGTCGCATTTCTGAACGAATGCCTTTGCATATTGTTCTATCAAGGGCCAATAGTATCCTACCCTAGCCAGTTTTAGCACCAACGAATTTGCCCCGGAGTGAATCGCACAAATTCCTTCATGGACCTCTCTAATTACATAGTCCGCTTCTAAGGCTCCTAGACATCGGACCAAAGGGCCTTGGAAAGATCTTCTATACAATTGTCCACCCAAGAGGCTATAGCGAGCCATTTTGGTGTTTAGTGCCTGGAACGTCTTCAGGTCTTCAGGCAACTTGTCATGCCAAAGATACTCGATGAACTCATTCCTACAATCCCAGGCTAGGTTGGTTGTATTTACTTCACAATAGTTGTCCACATCCAGCACCGAATGCATAAAGTGAATGACAGTGCTAGAGTCGGATCCTTTCATCTCTGTAGAAGACCCCAAATTGGTCAATGCATCTGCTTCTATAATTTCTTCTCTTGGGATGTGGGTGATCGACCTCTCCTTGAACCGTGTGAGCAAAGTTTGAACTTTAATCACATATTGTTGCATGCGTTCCTCATTTGTGTCAAAGATCGCATTTACTAAGTTTACTACCAGCAGTGAATCACATTTGATCTCTATGACCAAAAGAGGCCAAGTCCTTGGGTCCGTTCGAGTCCTGCAATCAATGTCTCATACTCGGTTTTATTGCTAGTTAAAGGAACAATTTTTATGGCATGCCACAAGGTCTCCCCCGAATGGGTGATTAGAACCACCTCGAGCCCAGGCCATTTCATATTGGAAGCTCCGTCTATGAACAAGGTTCGAACTCTTTATGTCATTTCTGACACCATCACTGCTTCTTTTGCAGCCAAAGGCAGTAAGTAACCCAAGACTGAAATCTGCCATAAAGTCGGCCAGAACTTGCGATTTGATCACAGTCCTGGGCTTATATTTAATATCAAACTCGTTAATTTCAACTTCCCATTTGGCCAACCGACTTGACAACTCAAGTTTGTGAAGGACATTCCACAGGGGAAAGGTTGTCACGACAGCTACGGGGTGGCACTGAAAATAAGGCCTATGTTTTTTAGAGGTGACTACGAGAGCTAAGGCCAGTTTTTTGAGGTACGGATAATGAGTTTCTCCTCTTGACAAAATTTTGCTAACATAATAGACAGGAGATTGCGTACCTTCATCCTCCCGGACTAGAACAGCACTAACTACTACCTCAGAGACCGGTAAGTATATTAGCATCTATTCATTTTTGCCTGAATTTGATAGTAACAAGGGGCTTGATAGGTAATGTTTAGGACTTTTAAGGTATGTTGACATTATGGAGTCTATTCCAAATTGTTCTTGTTCTTCAGAAGTGATAAAAAGTGATGACATTTTTCCAAGGATCAAGAGATGAACCTGCTTAGAGAGGCCAATCTTCTGGTTAGCCTTTGGACTTCTTTCACACTTGTCAGATGGTCTGGTATGTCCTTGATGGCTTTGATATTATTGGGATTTACCTTGATTCCCCTTTGTGAAACCCAAGAACTTAGCGGAGTTAACCCCAAACGCTCATATTTCGGGCTTGAGTTTCATGTTGTGCTTCCTCAGCATATCGAAGGTTTCCAAGAGGTGTTTTAAATGGTCACCTGCATTCAAAGACTTGACCAACATGTCATCTATGTGGAATTCCCTTGTTTTACCTATTTGTTTCCCAAACATCTTGTTTAAGAGCCTCTGATAGGTGGCTCCAGCGTTTTTAAGCCCGAAGGGCATCACTTTATAGCAATATGTGCCAAAGGTTGTTATGAACGAAGTCTTTTCCTGATCCTTCAAGCTCATATTAATTTGATTGTACCCAGAATAGGCATCAAAAAAAACTCATTAACTCGTGTCCGGCCATTGCATCAATCATTTAACCAATATTTGGCAGTGGGAATGAGTCTTTTGGGCATGCCTTTTTCAAGTCTTTGTATTCTACGCACATTCAAAATCTATTATTCTTTTAGGAACTACAACTACATTAGCTAGCTAGGTGGGATACTTTATCTCCCGGATTAAACCGATGTTAAGTAATCGAGTTACTTCTTCCTTAATAAACCTATTTTTGACCTCGAATATCGGGCATTTTGTTTGCCTCACCAGAGGGATGCTTAGGTCCAGGCTTAGCTTATACATGACCATCTCTAGCGGGATACCTATCATATTCAAGTGCGACCATAAAAAACAACCAACGATAGTTTTACAAAAATCAATAAATCCTGACTTGAGCTCAGGGTTGAGTCTTGTTCCCAAGTGAAATTTTCTCTCTAGGAATTCCTCAAACAAAGCTACTTGTTCGAGTTCTTCTGTCGTGGACTTGGTTATGTCTGCCTCTTCCGGTACCTGAAAGTATCTTGGTACCTGGTGGGATTCCGACGACCTCACATCCTTATCATCTTCGCTTGGCTCGGGAGTAGGCGTTGGTTCCTGTAATTGCTATTTATTGGATCCTTTCCCCCTACTACTTGAAATTGACATTGCGTTCGTTTCCTTTTCTTCCGGTTGATCTACTTTTATCTGTTTGATTCCTTATAGGGTCGCTAATTTTAGCAGTTGGTGATATGGTGATGGTACAGCATTTATCTCATGTAATAATGGTCTACAAATGATTATGTTGTAGCTCATGTCACTGTCCCCCACTTTAAATAAGGTGGTCTTGGTGACCCCCTTCAATGTTTGTGGGCAGAAAGATCTCCTATCGGGTTGTCACACTTTCCAGATTGAACCCGGTGAGGAGCTTTGCTATCGGAATGATGCTTCCGGTTAACTTGGTTTGTTCCAATACTCTCCATTAAAAGATGTTGGTTGAGCTTCCTGGGTCAACCAAAACACGTTTAATCATAAAATCTAGAACATTAAGAGAAATACCATGGCTTCATTATATGGCACGAGAAGTCTGTTGTTAAGGTGATGCCGTCTCGGCAATTTTTTAGAGTCTCTTGTTATGGGTCACCAATACTTTTGTATTCTTGGCCACCGAGAATGTTACACTATTGATTTTAGTCCCTCCAAAAATCATGTTGATAGTCAACTGAAGAGGGTCTTCCCCTATCTTCGAGGGCTCTGCGTTATCTTGGTTGCAGCCGTAGTTATTTTTGGATCGATTGCTCAAGAACTCCCTGATATTGATGTTCTTCAACATCGTTGCCACCTCCTCGCTCAAATGCCGACAGTCCTCAGTTCGGTGGCCATGAGTCCCATGATATTTGCACCATAAGTTAGGACCATTTTGGTTGGGATCGAATCTTATTGGTTTTAGGAATTGTGCCTCTTTGATATTCCTCATTGCCGATACCAACTCCACGAAGCTAAACTTGAAATTGTACTCTAACAACCTATGATAAGTGGAATACAATGACCCCGATACCTTTTTGTCTTGCAACGATCGGTTGGTTCAGCCATGGTCAGTTTTGCTTTCGAGAGCGAACCTATCTGAGGACCAGAACCCTTTACTACCACGTCCCTCGGCTCTATCGTAAGGCAATAAGCGACCTTTGGATGCTCGTTGGTCTACATCAAAATCATCCTTGACCTTATCCTAGCTCTTGTCTCGGTCCCACCCCTTGGTTGATGTCGGGAACCCGATATAATAATCTTCTATCCTTATCTTCGACTCATAGTGGTTATGGACATCTGCCCATGTGGCCGCCTAGAATTCGAGCAGGCTTTCCTTCAACTTTTGGGAGGCATCGAGGCTTCTCGAGTTCAGACCCTTAGTGAATGCCTCTGATGCCCATTTATCTAGTACGGGCGGTAACAACATCTTTTCTTTTTTGGAACCTGATAACGCAGAAATTCGAACCCTCCTTGAATAATTCTAAATATGTTCGCCTACCGAGCCTAGACCTTCCTAACCCCGGCATGGGCCTTAATGAAATAATCTGCAACCATTTCAAAAGAATCTATTGAGTGTTGAGGTATGAGTGAATACCATGTCAATGCCCTTTTCGTGAGGGTTTCTCTGAATTTGTTCAATCTCATGTTGAGCCAAGTCGTTTCCTTTCACTTCCATTGTATAAATTGTGATGTGCTCTTGAGGGTGGCCTGAAGTCCCATCGTACATCAGAATGTCTGGCATTTTGAACCATTTTTGGAATCAATTCCGGTGTTTTGATCGGCTTAAATAGTAAATGGGTGTACTTCTTCGAATCTTGGCCCTTCAACACTGGTGTTGTGCCCGAAATCTGGTCCATTCGAGCGCGAAACTCCTTCGTGTTCTGATCCATCTGCTTGTTCATCGCCCTCATGAATCTCATGAGTTCAATTTTGAAGGCATCATTACCGTTGTTATTACCGGATTTGCTATCAGTACCCCTGGTTATGTCGAAACCAACCTCTCTCATCGGGGCGTTATTATCTACTCTTTGAGCCGTTTGATTTACAGGAGAATTGGGAGGAACTGGGCCTCTTCCTTTTGCATTGTTGGAAGCACCTAATATTGCCTGCTTCAATTCTATCATGACTTGGTCCTACCTTGAGAGATGGTCCATGATGGTTTTTTGTTGCTCTCTTAAGATCCTTACTCTTTCCGCAATGTGTTCGTCCTCCGCATCATCGGGAGTTGGCACCCGCACATGTTAGGGATATTCTCTGCCATGGACCGGAGTTGCAACGTCCCCCCTCGTTGTGGGTGTCACTGATTGAATCCTCGTGTTGAGGCAGATGTTCGTGTGCTTCAACGTTATGTGCGATGTTGACATCGCTAGCTTTCATTTTCGATTTTTGCTATGAAATAAAAAATCAAATAGGTTAGTAATAGATGCAAGGATCAACTTAATTACGCAATTATCTAAGCCTCATGGTGGGCGCCAAACTATTTACCTGTAAAACAGTACAATTGAATTTATTGCGTGGTTTATAGATAAGCGAACTGATTTGATCCAAAATAATAAATAAATTAAATTAAATTAAAAATAATATTCGTTAAAATCAAAGGAAATGGCAAGCCTAACTCCGGGAATAATGCTTCCAGGGACAGAAGTCGGAGCAATATCAGACAGAAAGTAAAGTTGTATTCTTCAGCTTGAGAATAAAGTATAGCATAAGTTCTATCAGAGATTTCGTGTCCCTGATGGTTGTTGAAATCACTATTTATAGTCATACTTAGGAAACAATATCCTAGGATCAACCGCTCTTAAATGGCAATAAAGGGGGTCATTGATGAAGGTGTAACGGCAGGCCATGAATGCTAAAAGTATATAATGTAATAGCTTAAGCTTTGAGCATTAACGGTGTCAAAAATACTTAACCCTTATGTTGACGTTAAATGATAATTGTAGTTCATTCTATTAAGTATCCCTTATTGGTGAATATCTAAAATAAATTATAAACAACCTAATATAGTATGTCGAATTGCACTAAAAGAAAACGGGTGCATGAATGTTTTTGTGTTCATGCAGTTTGAGAGAACGGTAAAAGAAATTCATTACGTTACCGATATATATAACTTAATTTCTATATAAAAAGGATAAAATTAAAATTGAAGACTGAAGCAAATATGCTTATTAATCAATAAAGAAAATTATCAAAATTTATTAATATAAAATAACCCCAATCAAATAACAAAAAAAATATATTGTAATACTTTTCTTTATATTAATTATTATATAATTTATATAGCAATGATTTGTTTTATGGACAGTTATATTATTTCCAGTCCAAATGAGGTAGTGCCTAATGTCACCGGGAGCGAGTTGGTAGGGGGGCCTGAGATCTTGAGAATGGATCAAGGAAATCCTGATGCTCCGCCAGCCATTCCTCATGCTGAACAGGCTATGGGGGATCTGGATCTAGCCTTGCGATTGGGGCCGCCGAGCCCAACAAAAGAGGCTCTCGAAAGAGAGCTTTCGACCTTTCTTTCTTCCTTTGGAAATAGGGAAGTTAGAAGGGATGTCTTGGAAGGGACAATAAGGAAACTCGACTTGAACAGCGCGTCCCCAGAAAAGCTTTTTTTTGAGGATCCGACAACTTATAACTTATTTTGGAATTACTATTCCATCCTTTGGCAGGTATAAGTTATTATAGTACTATTTTATCCTGAGATAACTTATCCCAAAATTAGTAACCAAATAAGGGATGCGATATTAAATTTTTATCCCAAAATTATTTTTGTTTATCCATCCTAGGGATAAGGTAGGGACCTTATGAAGGACTGAGAGTTGAGATGATCTTCAATGCGGAGGCTACTGGAGGACCTTTACTGAGTCAACAATGAATTACATTCACTCTGTTCTATTCCCATTTAGAGATATACAAGAAAAATACAAAAAAGAGAATGTGTATAAATACTATATCTGTGTGTATACATGCAGCATTCCTTTCTTTTTCCTTTTTTTGGGGGAGGGTAGAGGGGGGTGTTGGGTGGATGCTACTAAATTCATTAGAAACCGCATTTCACTTTCCTTTCATGTGCCCATTCTTAATAAATCAACATCAAGTATACAAAGTTTAAAATCCCCTTCCCCGAGTTGAGATGTCAACTAAAAAGTCGACTAATTTAATTGAATCTTAACAAGCATAAATAAAACATAATCCTTACATTTTAAGAAAAAATATAATAAGATACTAGGAGTAGTAATTACTAGAGCTGTCAATATGGCTGGGTCGGGCTAGTCCAGTCCGGCCCATATGAGCTTAGCAATTGACGGGTTGGACTAGGCTAGCCCACCATTTTGATGGGCCTTATAATGGTCAGCTTACTCCAGCCCTATGTGGGCTGTGGGCCCTCACGGAGCTGGCGCATCATTTTTTAAAGTATAATTTTTTTTAAAGTTCTGACCTAAAAAAAGGATTATTATTTAAAAGTTAAAAAATATCTTATTAGAATTTTTTGCAAAACTTAATAACTTTTTATATTGTTCTAATATATCACAATAAACCTTAAAAGAGTAAAAGACAAGACTATATTTCATTCACTAAAAGTTAAAACTCAAACAAACTATTCTAGAGAACGTTCATGATGCTTATGGGGTATCCAACACATCATTTTCATCAAACACATTTGAATCTGTTTGTGACAAGGTTGTTTTTAACATCTTCACTTTCATCTACATCTACATTTCATATGCAATATTAATTAGTTAAATATTAAGAATAATTAAATTTTAAAAACAAATAATATTCAAATTCACATAAAAAAAATATTACCAGTTTGAGTGTGAGAAAAGTTGTGCAACCAATTTCGAGTAGTAACAAGTGTTTGGACAATTTAATAAAAATTCAACTTCTGTACTTTGTAAGAACACGCTCACCAATGCTAAATGGCGATTCCGATGCTACAGTGGTAATAGTAATACTAAGTACATCACACGCCATCACTGAAAGATCGAGATATTTTCCAGAATGGTCCTTCTAATACATGACAACAGCTATCTATTGAAACATCTCAAGATCAAGCTTTGGTTCCTCTAAAAAAAGATCCAATTCTGACTTTCCATCTCTAGACGCAGTATACTTTTTATTTTTTTTTACATATTTTAAATAAATATTTTATTAGGCTCACGGGCTTGCCCAGCCCAGCCTCAGTCAAGCCTCACGGGCCACGTGTTTACTTGGGCCGAGCTTAAAAGCCTTGTTTTTAAATGGGCTCCAAAAATTCTAGCTCAACCCTGCTAAATCACATGCTGGACTAGGCTGGCCCAACAGGCCAAACCCATATTGACAGTTCTAGTAATTATGGATACATGAAAACTGGGCACGACAGTTGTTGAATTAAGATTTTATGGTTTAATCTTTAAAGTTTTTAGCATTAAATTCAGTCTTACAAAAATACTAAATTGAATTGAATTAGTAACACCAAGTTACATCTGCCACTGGGCGTTGAAGCCACAAAAAGAGTATAGAAAAATAGAAAATGAGAAAGCGGATTAGTGATCCACGAGACTGAACTGTTGATATATATATTTTTGATAAAGAGAAACCAATATTTCCTTTTAGGGAAGGGGAAGAGGGGATCTGATCCTGTAGCTTCGTGATGAAGGAATCACCTCAAAATTCATACTACTTTTGATTTCCGAGTCATGAACCTGAATTAAGAAATAAAGAAAGTGCTTTTGTTTCTTTTCGCTAGATCAAATTTTAATATGTCTATAATTAATAGTACATTCTTTGATCAGTCCACACATAGAGATATTAGGTGTGAGGTGCTTTTTGCGGAGAAACTTCATCGTTTCCTTGCTCACCGAACCCCTCTATAAAAATAATACAGTATTATTTGATTACAAGGCATCACATTGTCAAATAAAAAGTAATCCTTTGAATATTTAATTTGTTCTCTGGCCACTTTATTAGCCTCCAAATTGAAAGAAATCCTCTAAAAATTAGCTCTCCATCTTTTTAGCTTTTCGTTCTAATGAACCACATGCTTATCAAACCTTGCCCCCTTCCTCGTATGTGTGCCACCTCTTTATATTGGTTTCTATCTCCACCTTGTTATATCTCACGGTCGATATCGATTTTCAATTTAATAATTTCAATCTTTATGTTCTCGACATCTAATATATTGGTCACTTGTACAATTATGAGTTCAGATTTTAATATTTATTAAAATTTTAATCATTTTTTAGATATATATTCATGCTTAATATAATAAATACGACTAAATTCTTATGAACTCTAAATACATCCCTCAGTACACCCCTTGCAGATCAAGTCGCTGCTGGGTGCTGGCCCTCTAAATAAACGAAATTAAAGTGTTCCAAAAATTATGGTTTAAACTTTAAAAAAATAAAAACATCTCAACCTTTAGCAATACTCAAAAGACCAAAGTATTTAAATTTTCCCTGAAAGATAATTTAAAAGAGCAGAGTTCAAGTTCTACTGTTAAAAATTTGAGTTGTACTAGTAATTTGAGTTGTAAGTATTTTCACTATCTTTTTGTGATAATGCATAATTACCTCATTGAGGTTGTAGCACATTACCTAATGCACCCTTTAATTTTGCGGGTGACCTATGATCACCTTATTTTTAGTGGAATTATTACCTTATTTGGAACTTACGTGGCACTTGTTGTGTAATGTACTTGATGCATGCCCATAAAAAGCTCCAAAATGACTTTTTTTTCTTTTTCTTTTTTTTTTCGTTTTCTCTCTCTTTTGTTTCTTTTCCCTATTACTCCATACCCATTTAACTATTTTCATACATCTCTATGCAACTTCCACCAAATTCCTCCCCTTTTCTTTTCTTTTTTTTAACTTGTTAATTTTGTCTTGTTTGCTCTCTGTCTTTGCTTCAAGAATTATTTGGATTTCTTTTGGTCACACGAATTTATCGATGAGATTGGAGTCACCAAATCAATTATCGTCCTTGGAATATACACAAATTTTCTAGGCCTTCAACTTCTTGGCAACTTTCATGGCCTGTTTCTGGACTTCCATTACCAAATACTTGGAGATCTAGAATGAAAGCTTATAAATAAAGGTTTAATAAATACAAATATATAAAGAAGCAAAGGAAGAAGAACAATTATTTTCGTTTTCACATGCTTAAGGGGTTTTGAGGATACTGGGCTTTGGAAAAGGTCATTGGAAAATGACGGAACAATAGCGGTAATGGTGGTTTTGAATTTTTGGATTTTGTAGTGGTGCTTTTGGTGGCAATTCGAATCTTCAGAATTTGATTTAGTTTAGTTTTATGATGATTTTACTTTTTAAATTCTAATCTGATGGGAATTTAATGGTGTTTGATGGTGGCTACAATGAAGATGGTAGCTTTGGCAATGATGGTGGCGGCTATAGAGAAAGAGATGTTGGTAGTGAAAAAGTAATCGCCGATAGAGAAAAAGAAAAAGGAGAAATCACAAAATAGAAAAAGGGACAATGCATAAAATCCACCCCATCTTATGACCCATTTACCAAGTATACACTTTTTCTTTTCGGGGGTCCTATTACCCTCCTGAACTTATTTTTACCATAATTGATGTAACATTATATGCTCAATTAAACCCTACTGTGACTACACCTCTTCCAAGCGCGTGAGGACTAATTTTAAAAGGTCCATCTGTGATTCAATTGCCACGTGTATGCCAAATAAGTCATAAAAAAGGGTCCCAAACGACATATCCAATAAACCACTTTATTTTTACATTCTCATGGAAGAAGGGGCGGAAAATTGAAGAAGAAACATTAAGGCTTTTGAATTTGAGCAAATAATTTTACTCTCAGAAAATGCAGCGGTGCCAGAACCTCGCCGACAACTCGAATGGAACTAGCAACCAACGAACGGAGCTTTAACTGAACTCGATCTCAATAGAAACTGCTTTTATGAGGAAAAAGGGTTGTAAAAACGGAAGGAGGAGAGGGAGGTTTAGCTGCGGCTGCTTCTTTCTTTTTCTGTCCAGAGCAAATTTGTGCAAATATTTTTCAAGATTTTTGGCTAAATCAACACCCCAGTCAGATTTTAAATCCCTGAGTGGCTGTACAACACTGTGGAGAGCTTGTGTCTTAAAATTTGATGGAAGAAGCTACTAGTATTCATAGAGGAAAAAGAAAGTGGCGTTGCTACTGGAGTGATTATGATTGGAGTGATTTTATGGAAGGAATCGAAGAGGGAGATTAAGAATTTGGTTTGGACTGCCCGTCGAAAATGGGAGAGTATGAAAGGAAATAATAAAATAGGGTAGGGTTTAATTAATGAATGAGTTTAATTTAGTTTAGAATAAAAGGGATCTGATAAAATGAGAGGGAATTGAGTGGGACCCATTAGCGCGTGTATACACAATAATCTTATAGATGGGGGTTGGGTTTAATTGAGCATATAATGTTAAATCAATTATGGTAAAAATAAGTTCAGGGGGTAATAGGACCCCCGAAAAGAAAAGGTGTGTAGTTGGTAAATGGGTCATAGGATGGGGTGGATTTTATGCATTATCCCATAGAAAAAAAAAGAAAAATTAAAATAAAATTGACGTGGCGTCACATGATTGATGTGTGTGTGTGTTCACGTATATTTTGTGAAATGGAGCTTGTCAGAAAAGGGGGTAATTACACCATTTAAAACGATTATAAGAGGGTCATAGGCCCCTCGCAAAATTAAAAGGTGCATTAGGTAATTTGCCCCAACATCAATGGGATAATTATGTATTATCCCTATCATTTTTCAATGGACATTTTCTATTTTTTGATTACCTATGTAAATATAATTGTCGCAACGCAAAAACCCATCAAGTCATGATGACACCTAACCTCAATCTGCTAGGCAAGCCAACCAACATATATACAATCTAAACCAGGAATCATCAAATACTAATACAAGAATGCGGAAATCACTACAACTATCCCAAGAACTAGTAGTGCAAGTCATGAACGACTAAAAATAAGAATAATATACCGATACAGAGATGGATTACATCATCTATTTAGAAGATACATAAACACTAAACTACTATGCACAAAGTGGTAGTTTATATATGGAACATTGGTACATATTCAATTGTCACGACCTAAATCTCCCTTCGTAGGAAGTCGTGATGACACCTAGTCTTAGGGACTAGGTAAGCCTAACATTTACCGAAATAACAACAATAATAAATAACGATTGACAAATGCGAACAAGAAATCTTGATATAAAGTTTACAATCCCAAAACCGGTAGTACAAGTCATAAACTCTATAGAATTTTTGCTACAAACCTCTAAATACAACTATTCTGAAATAAGGATAAACAGTGCAAATACAAAACTAGAAGGTAACTCTGAAGCTTGCGAACGCAGCAGCAGGTTTACCTTAAGTCTCCACAGCAAAAATCCGCACATCTAGCTAACGATTGAATACCTGGATTTGCACAAAAAATTATGCAGAAGCGTAGTATGAATACACCACAGCAGTACCCAGTAAGTATCAATACTAACCTCAGTGGAGTAGTAACGAGGGACAGTCAAGACACCTACTGGACTAGATAACCTGAACAAGTATAAGTGTAGTACTAACAGAACACGATATCTTTATAAACTACGCATAATGACGACGATGAAAAGGTACTTGCAATAAGAAAATAGAAACAAAAATTAGCAGCAGAACACAACAAGTAATAATACAATAGAGTAAGCTGAACACAAACTAAATCTGGTGGTCACAATTAAAAGAAAACAGGTAGCAGCTAGGCTAACCACTTTCACATTAGATTTTATCGAATAATCATCACGAGGTACCAAACCTCAGAATATCCACAAGTCAAGGGTCCCACTTTAAAAACCCTAAACACTTGGAATCGTGTGCCTTTATTTCAACTAGCAGCCACACGAACAGAGCATGTGCCAATAGAACCATTTTCGCATAGAAGGCAAGTAAACGAGGGTGTGCATCAATACTCAACAATATTAGAATCCATCTTCTTAAACTGATAGGAGTGATTAACTACGTGTATGCTTGTGTAAATGTTCTAACATAGTTCATGCCAGCTAGTAAGTATAGATAAAAGGGACAACACGTAAGAATATTTTCCCATAATTTTTCATAAGATAAAACTCACATAGGTATGTATGCTACTACACGAAAATCAACAACAAGAATGCCCACAGGCCATCACAAGTCATCACAAATCAATCCCTGACATAGCCCACCTTGTCTCGCCACGTGTGCAATAATAAAGTAAATGCTCACCTTATCTCGTCACACATGCATAATAATATTCCCACCCTGTCTCGCCACATGCGTAACCCACATATATATAGCCCGCCTTGTCACACCGCATGTGCACATATCAATAGTAACAACTGCATGGCAGAAACCTCGTGCAAAATAACCACAACCGCACGGCAAAAACCTCGTGCATCACAATAATAACCGCACGGAAGAAACCTCATGCATCACAACACTGAGTACAACAACAACAATGATAATAACACAACAGTATGGCAAATAAATCAATTCAAGAGCTTTCGATCATAAAGAAATGGTAGAACTAGTTCACAAGGAATAAACATAATAGAGAATACTAGTCATAATGAGAATAGCTCAACAAGGAAGAAATAATATGTAACAACGATCCCACAAGGTACAGTTCAACAACAAGGGAGATAACACGAGTCAATAACTCCAAATAAGGATAAGTCAACTAAAATATAGGATATCTAAACTTCTTTTAAGGTTGACCAATTACGAAAGAGATACAACAAATTCAATTAAGAGTAAGCAACAGAAGGATAATCATAACCTCAATTAGGGATGAACAATTACAGGACAGATAATTATACTTTTAATTAAGGGGAAGCGACTAGGAAGGGATAGCATGACAATAGAAGAGGTAACAACTTCAGTTAAATCATATAAGAGTCAAATAGGCAAAAAAAATGGATCATGAAGCAATTAATTCCAATTAAAGCATGTAGAGGTGAAACTAGTAAATAGAGAATTAAATCATAGTGAAACAACTTCATATCTAGTGAATATAAAGACCTGAGAGCCCTAAAAGGTCAACTTTCCACAAAATAAGCCCGAGCACGTACTCGTCACCTTGCGTACACGGACTTTACATGATACAATTAGCATAGAAGACTCAAATCCTAGGGATAGTTTCCCCACACGAAGTTAAGCAAGATACTTACCTCAAAGCAGACAGACCGATATTCTAAAATGAACTTCTCGGGTGAAATAACCTCCGGACGGCTCAAATCTAGCCAAAATAACTTCAAAACATAAATAAAACTCATAAAAACTATTCCGGATAATAAAGCTTCAATCTTTATCAAAAACTAAAAATCAACCGAAAAGTCGACCCCCTAGCCCGCACCTCGGAACCAGATAAATTTCAGAAAACTCGAACACCAATTCCGATACGAGTTCAACCATACTAAAATTATCAAATTCTGATACCATTTCGCCCCTCAAATCATCATTTTACATTTTGAAAGTTTTCTTAAAAAATTCTCATTTTTCCTCAACTCAAAACACAAATTATAAGATGAAATTAAAAATAGAATTATGGAATATAATAAATTATAGGTGAAGAACACTTAATGATTGGCTTGAAAAACCCACGAAAAATCTCCTAAAACCGAGGTCTAAAACTCAAAATATGGAGAAAATGGCGAAACCCTCGAATATAAACTCTCTGCCCAGGTATGACCGCACCTGCGACATAATTAGCCACTTCTGCGGTGTCGCTTCTATGACAAAAGAACCGTACATGCGAAGACCACTGACCAGCTTCCGTCTCGCACCTGCGGACATCCAACTGCAAGTGCACATGCCCAAACCGCATATGCGCTCAAGCTCGCCTCTATGCCCAAGAATCCGCTTCTACGGAGCTGCAGATGCGCACCAATTTTCCGCATCTGCGAAGACTGCCAAGCTCAGCCCTTCACGCGCATGCGTCCTCATCTTCGCACCTGCGACCATCCCACCTCCGCCCAGGGTCTGCAGGTGCGATTACACCAGAACTCAGACTATTCACAACTATGAAAATCATCTGCAACTCGTCCGAAACACACTCGGGGCCCCTGGGACCCCGTCCAAGCACACCAACAAGTTCCATAACCTAGCACGGACTTGCTCGAGGCCTCAAATCACATCAAACAACGTCAAAACTACGAATCTCACCATGAGTTGAACTTATGAACTTTCAATCTTTCAACTTCTAAAACTCGCATCGAAACCTATCAAACCAACCCGGAATGATGTCAAATTTTGCAAGCAAGTCCCAAATGACATAACAGAGATGTTCCAACTCTCGGAATCGCATTCCGACCCCGATATTACCAAAGTCAACTCTTGGTCAAACCTCTCAACCTTCCAAACTTCAACTTTTCCAACTTTCGCCGAAATGCTTCAAATTACCCTACAGACCTCCAAATCCAAATTCGGACATGCGTCTAAGTACAAAATCACCATACGAAGCTGTCGGAACCATCCAAACCTCATTCCGTAGTCGTTTACACAAAAGTCAAATTTCGGTCAACTCTTACCGCTTAAGCTCCCAAAACTAGAATCCTTCTTCCAAATTGGCTCTGAATCATCCGGTAACTAAACTCGACCACGCACAAAGTTGCTCAAGACCTTATGCCGCCGAACGAGACCTTAAATTCTCAAAATAACCGGTCGGGTCATTACATCAATACTAGCATTCGTCATCCACATTAGCCCAACTCCAGAATATGCACGCAAGGAGCAGAAGTATAGTGTGAGTACAACATATCTCATGTATTTTAGTAAGTATTTTGACTAACTTTACAGAAGTAATGATAGAGTTTTATGTCAAAGATATTCACTATACATAACCCGTGCAGCTCAAAAGCATATATAATAACAGAGAAATATCCAAGGAACAACAAAATAACATTGGATGTCAACAATAATATGTGAGATTCGGGAATAAGGTAATTAGCATGCCTTTTAAATAACTAGATTAAAATATGTACAATTGCACCCAATACGCATATCTACACAATTTGCATCAAATAACCTTATACTTCAAATACTTATGCATGATCATCAGGGACTATGCCTGATAAAGGTGCCTTTTCTCAAAAATTTCCAAAGAGCATTTATATGAATGTTTCGACATGAGTTCAACATATCGTTGTATGATATTACTCACCTTTTTCCATCAATTTGATACTCTTCAGGTGTCCAACAACTAACGAGTAAGTCAAATGTGTATGTATAATGCATCAACTAGCACATATAGAAGATATGTATGTAAAATGCATGAATACGCACAAAGAATTCACTTGAATGGTCAAAGTTTTCACCTTTATGCTCAACATTCATCATGTCAGATTCCATAACACAATCAACCAGAAATCCATCGATTTCTCACAACCTGCATATCCGCCATCAAGAGAGAAACATGAGAGGACGACTCTAGAGGGATGGATCCATATCCACACGCTGCACGATAGAAACCTCTTGCACTACACGGCAGAAACCTCATGCTATAACAATGTAAATAGCACAATAATCGCATGGCAGAAACCTCATGCCATAGAAATCACAATTTCACAATAATCGCACGGTACAAACCTCGTGTCATAATCATTCCAATTGCACGAATAACTCACATGCCCAATTTTGGTCCATATCAGGGACCATATGCATGTGACGTATGAGTACAACTCCAACATGGATTACATCCTCCAAATAATCATTATGTTCAATTAAGTATCAAAGGCTTAAACATGAGCTCTAACATAAATAAGGGAATTCAAGCAGTCATATAACAGTTTAAGGCAAATCACAAGAATAACATGTTTGAATGTGTGCTCATAAAATAATGTGCAACTATGCCCAAATCAAGTATATTATCAATCTTAAGAATGGCTCATCATGTCCCAAAATAAAAGGTGTCATTAGCCTGAACATTATCTCTAGCATAATTTGTTATGCTCGCATAGTCAAACAATAGAATAAAACATAGAACAAGTAGAACACATAACTAAATAAGGCACAAAATAGTCGAGAATCTATCTCGAACATGAATAACCATGGCACATGCATATACGCTCATCACTTCGCATATACATCACCCACGCATGTATCAAACAATGTCATTTATTAGTAAAAAAATTCTCAACCACAGTTAGGCAAGACACTTACCTTATCCAGCTGGTCTAAAGCTCCAAAATTGCTTTTCCTTTAGAAATCACCTCCAACCGATTCAAATCTAACCAAACATCATCCAAGAAAGTCATCAATGCTATAATAAGCAATCTCAATCAATAAGCTTCGATCTTTGAAATTTTTTTACCAAAATCAACAAAAGTCAATCCAGGCTCGCGTACCAGAAATCTAAAACCAATACCAAATCCTGATGATCCATAACCTATCATGTCCAAATATGTGGTTAGATTTCAAATTCGAGTCCAAATCGATATTCTAAATCTCAAAATATACTCTCTAAGTTGTGGGCTTCCTTATTTTAGGTGTAGAATAACCATGAGGAATCAAGATATATAATCAAAACCAAGTAAGAATTACTTATCATCAATCATGGGGTGAAAATCTCCTCAAAAATCGTCTCTAACCGAAGTCTAGATCTCAAAAAATAAAAAATGAACTAAAAATCCCGAAAACCAACTATTTATATTGTCGATGAAACCTCCTTCGCGAACATGACCGGACCATCACGCTCACGACTCACAAATTCTGATCGCGATCAATATCTCCTTCGTGTTCGCAGAAAACCCACCGTGTTCGCGGAGAATGAAACCTGCCCCAGCCAAAACCTTCTCCGTGTTTGCGGGACATCTTTTGTGTTCGCATAAGCCAAAACCATTCCCCTTCGTGTTCACGTACCTTCCCTCGCGAACGCCTAGAACAAAATAATCCAGCCCATTCTTTTCTTTGTGAACGCAAAACAATTCTCGCGAACACTACTAAAAAATGGCCTATTTCCGAATGAAATATTCCTACCGAAAATAAGTAATCGGAAATTTTCGACGGAATCGGTCAGAAATGGCATAAAAATATATTTTTCAATTTTTAATAATAATTATGGCAGATATTCCGTCTATATCCATCGCAAAATTTGACGAAAAATACCGCGAAGGCATTAGCGACCGATTCGGTCGGAAAAATATTTTTTTTAAAAAAAAAAATTGCGGCCGATTCGGTCGCAAAAATTTATTAAAATGAGGTCTGGCTTTCTTGATAACATTGACGATCGGAAATTAGCCATTTTCTAGTAGTGAAACGCGATGACCACCTGACACCTGCAAAAACCAACAATCTCAAAATGGCCCAAAATGATCTGAAGTCATCCGAAACTCACCCGAGCCCTTAAGAATCCCGTCTAAACATACTAACTATGTTCGTATACCACTCACGAATTTAATAGCATATGTGATCAAACACCGAAGTGGTGTGTAATATACACTTTTAAAAATTGTGGTGTATAATATTATTCCCGTATTTAATATGTGTGTTAAAAGAGACCCGTAAACAAGATCGATGGGTAAAGAATGTATTTTGCTAATTTTTATGGCACAAAATCATTTGTATTCATAGATTGTGGGATGATCATAACTACAAAATTTTAAGAACTTAATACTATTATTAGCTGAGCCTATGCTATTAGTAGCAGTGGAAGTGTTAAAAGGCAAATGAAAGAAAAACACAACAATGGCAATAATGCCATGTCAAAGTTTACCCCACTTTGAAGCCATCTTTTTAAAATTCCAAGCAAACCACATACGCAAAAGTCACTCTACAGTCTATACACACTTTTCACCTACACTACACACTGTCTCTATCTCAGCCTTCTCCTCTCTCTCTCTCCTAAAGCAAAGCAAAGTCGAGAACAATAGTAGTAACAAAGCAATAGAGAGAGAGGAGAGAAGATCCTTTACCAATTACTCCTCCTGCAACTGCTTGGCGCAGAAAAAATATGACTCATCAGACCGTCAATGGCAGCAACCATAACTCACATGATCCAGTACCACTTCAAAGTCACCCTCATTACTACCCACCCCCTTCTTCATCATCTTCGAAAGCTTCTTTCAGAGGCTGCTGTTGTTGTCTATTCCTACTTTTCTCCTTTTTGCTTCTACTAATACTCGCCGTCATACTAGTTATCGTCCTCGCCTTGAAGCCCAAGAAACCCCAATTCGACCTTCAACAAGTGGGTGTTCAGTACGTGGGCATCACTCCCAACTCCGTCATTGCTGCTGCAGCGTCATCTGCCTCTGTTTCTCTCAATATCCACATGGTCTTCACCGCTGTCAATGATAATAAGGTGGGAATCAAGTACGACGAGTCCAGGTTTACTGTCATGTACCGCGGGATTCCACTCGGTCGGGGAATCGTTCCCGGGTTTTACCAGCCCGCTCACAGTGTTCGGCGGGTCGAAACTACGATCGCCGTGGATCGGGTCAACTTGCTCCAGGCCGATGCAGCTGATTTGATCCGTGATGCGGCGTTGAATGACCGGGTCGAGCTTCGGATTTTGGGTGATGTCGGAGCTAAGATTCGGATCCTTGGGCTTACTTCACCCGGTGTACAGGTTAGCTCTTTGCTTCACCGTTTTAATTTCTCTCTCTAAGATTGCCCTGTTTTTTTGGTCTTTCTGCATTTTCTCTGTCTAGACTTTTAGTACATTTTGTGCTCTAGAAACGCTGCATTTGCAGTGTAGAATATCAGCTTCGTCTCTCTCTCACGCGCACACACGCGAGAGAGACAAGAATTGGGGATCGGTGCTGACGTGTACGTTTGGTGCTACTAGCTTAGCTTTAAGAATTTAGGGACCAATTCAAGTTATATAATAATAATGTTAGTGTAGTTTAATGCTTTGTCCATGGGAGCTTGGTTACATTGCTCGTGCTAATTAAAAGAGCAAGTTTGTTGTAAGTATCATTCGCGTAAAATTAGTTAATTTATGATTAATTCTTACCATTTTCTTATTTTTGTAGGTTGCCTACTCACATTATTAGAAGATAAAAATAAAGATTAGAAACTCATCATAAAAATTATATAAACAATTACCTTATATAAGAAATTAAATCCTTTACTAAATATATTTTAGGTAATATATTGAACTTTTTATACACCAATACTTTTAACAAGAATTAGGCTATTGTGCTACTTAAGGAATATTTACAAATTACAAGTAGCCACATTTTATTAATGTGGATTGATAATTTATAAAAGATGGTATATAATTGCTATTATTGCATACACTATAGGAGGGAGCCTTGGAAAAATGGTCAAGTTGTCTTCGTGTGACCTATAAGTCACGGGTTCAAGACGTGGATTCAAGTGCTTTCCCGGACCCCGCGTGAACGCAGGATGCCTTGTGCACCGAACTACCCTTTTTTTAATACACTATAAATGCAAATTTAGGCACCCAGAGGCCAGAAACCAATATAGTGAACCAATCGCCCTTAAAGTAGTAGGAAATGAATTCTACATTTGCCAAAGCCAACATGGTATATTGTTGGTCCGTCCTTAAAGTAGTAGGAAAAGGGTGTTATTTACCAAAAGCCAATCTGGTTTCTTCTGGATTTGGTTAGGTCCAAAAGTAGGGGAAGCAAAAGTGGGAAAAAGGACTCAAAAAAGAAGGGGAAACTGAGAATCTAATAATTAAAGAGTGGGGATTTGGATGAATGATTCCATGAGTGTAGGAATGTTTTTCTCCTTTAGCTTTCTAAGTTTCAACAAGAACCAATAATTTGAAGGAATGGGAGCCACCCACATTGCCTATCATGTCTAGTAGTTTGTTGTCTAGCTATACAGTACTCTGCCATTTCTGAAATTTTTTTGAGCTGGTTTGCCGTAGTTTTCTGGATTCCCCACTACGCATGACCCAACAAACTATTTACTCTCTGAACGGCACTAAAATTTTCTCCTAGTACTGTGTTTGTGGTGTGCACTGCTTACAACTCCTGCTATTGGATCTTTATTGAAAGGGACTTTCTTGTTGAATAGTGCTCCAAAACTTAGTGGCTTTTGATATAGTGGTAGGACCATGGCGCGTTATGATGTGTGGGTTAGGTACACGTCACTGGTTCGCATTCTACCGTGCAAAGAAAAATTTGATAATTAAGTGAAGAAGTGCAAAGGGTTGGGCCATTTTCCTGAATTTTGAACCGTGCGCCACTAATCCTCGGAGAGAAAAAGTTTGTCTATTATTTAGTTTTGACACTAGTTTTTAGTAGTTACTTGATAACTTACGTCTTGGACCATGGTCAAGCAT
Organism: Nicotiana tabacum; assembly: GCF_000715075.1. Lineage (NCBI taxonomy): Eukaryota > Viridiplantae > Streptophyta > Magnoliopsida > Solanales > Solanaceae > Nicotiana > Nicotiana tabacum. The sequence continues at coordinate 81,912,532 of NC_134089.1, read as the reverse complement.
AATTGCTGGTAATAGTGCTCCGATCCTTAGTTATATCATGTTTCCATGCACTTTTTTAAGGAGCTTAAGTGAAAATCAATTTGTTGCTTGTTGAGCTATAATTGTATCCTTTAATCAGCTTGCAATATCAATTCAAGAAACAAACAACTTACAGTATATGTCATCATTAAAAAGCTGTCTCCTTTGTTTCATTTATAACCAAATTATTACTAGCTATCCGTTTCCAACATTTCCCTGTTCTCTTTGCTGACTTTTTGAGAGGCTGACACTTTCTCTCCCACTTTCTTGAACTGTTTGTCTTCCTAAATCAAGGTTCATGTTATTCAGCTTTTGCACAGCTTAATTATTGAGATATCATTGAATGCAAGTGATGGTGCTTTCCCTATTTAGTGCATGCTTCAAACAAGTAGAAACATTTGAAATAGGATATGATCATGGCATCACTCGTGAAGCGATTTCATCGTATTTTTAATGATATTGACGAATCGAGAATGTTTTCTGCCGAATTAATGATTACATCTTGTGGCACTTCAGTAATGCTTGTTTTAATCTTCCCTAAAACTCCCGATCTGAACTATTTTCAGCTCTTCACGATCACGAGTTACCTTCACTTCAAAAAAAAATGAATCTTATGTTGGTATTATTAGTATATTAATCCTTTAATTGAACAATAGATGAGTGAATCAGAAACATAACGTAACTGAGAATGGTTGCTGGAGCAGGTATCCGTGGATTGCGCAATAGTGATCAGCCCAAGGAAACAGGCTCTCACCTACAAGCAGTGTGGATTCGATGGCCTTAGCGTATGACAAATACTCCTAATTAACTGGTCTTAATTTGTCTGCCTTTGGGACTTTTCCAAAGCTACATTTTCTCTTTAATTCCACAAAGGGAGATGTACTATTAGTAGTCGGTAACAAGTGCACATGCATATCATTGGAAAAAAGGTTAAAAAAGAAAAGGCGCACATGCATCTGCTTCTACTTCATAGAAAAGCAAATTGAAACCCATAACATTTGAAACTTCTTCTTTTAGATTTAGAAAAATGACAAGTCAGTTACTGTAGCTAAAGGGTATCTTGTTATTAAAATAGTTTTTTTATTCTTTTTTAAAGACTTGGACTAATAGGTATTCCACGACTCATTTATTGTATTCATTAATTATTATAGTGTACCTTCTGAACTCTAGAGGTCCAATGGTAGAATCTGCCAAGTTTGGGAAATTAATAAACCTTAATCTTATGCACATTTACACTACCCTCCTCCCCCTTTTTCCTTCTCTTCACTCTTCCTTTCCTTTTCCCAACCGTAACTATTGCATGATATGAAATCCAAAATAATGCTGCCAAAGAATAATTTCAATCTTTAAGGATATCTCGAACTATAATATAATTGAACAAGTCTTGTGGTAAACAACGAAAGAGTAAAAAAAATATGAATCGTTGATAAACTTTTCAAACGAATAGTGAAACCCAAAAGAGGTCTGAGCAAGTTGACACTACAAAAATAGCAAACAGTTCAACATCCATTTTTCTTTGAAGAAACTAAAGATGCCCTTGCTTATTTTTATAATTTTTTTCAAACTACATTCTTTCTACCACACAAAGACTAGTTCCCGTTTGGCCTCTGTAGAGTTAATCACAAATTCTAACCAAATCCCAGAATATTTTCTTTCCACAAAAACACTCGTACTTGATTAAACTTTCAACAAAAATTGGTTTTGGCCATGGTTTTAGAGATATGCATGCAAAAATAATGAATACAAAATATGTATCTTTCGAAACACATTTTATCATAGTTTAGTGATATATATTCACTTTAATTTAACTTTCGTTTAGCGTAAACACCACCTAGTGCAAATAAATTTTTACCATGTTTCAACCCAACTAAAGGAAAGGCATTTTGGCAAGAGATAATCTAAATAGACCACGCCGCCACATTAGCTCCTTCAATCCTCACATTACTACACAAATCCAGCACTTGGTACTCTACTATACGACCAAAGTGTATCAACGTTTCTACTACTAGAGAGCTAATAGAGCCTTTTGATAGAAATGATGATTGGTTAAAATTTCACACGGCATAGAGCACATCTGACTTTAAAACCTAGAGGTACACATACAGACACTATCACAACAAAAATACACATCATTTAAGCTAAAAAACAAAAAATAGTTTGACCCTCAAACAGAGCTAAGATAGAATGTCATGTCTGAACCTATCATAGATAAGGAGCAGAAGAGAGCATTCCTTACCCCGGAAATGGTTCACGAGACTCGAAAGAGCAGTCTTAATTTTTGCCTGTAAATCAGGATGACAATTGCTCCTTCATCCATAGTCAAACATAAGAGGCAAATTCAGTGATCAGACAATTTTTCAAGACAGTGGCATAAAGGAACTATTTCAAGGTTTCATGTTATGCAAACTAACACACTAAAATCCAATAGGTGTTTAGTAGCATTCGGATAAACAGCAGTCTTCAGATGACCTCATAAAATAAAGATAACAATACCAATAGTAACTTGTCAAAACTTCTGTTCTACAAAATCGCATGTGTTTTAAGCTCGGCAACAGTTGAAGTTCAACTAAAATCCTAAAGGCACTTGAAAGCATTTAGATAAACACCATTCATTTTACAAAGACCTTGTAAAAATAAAGAAGAAAAAAAACAATAACGTGTCCAACGCTTCTCTTCTACCAAGATAGCATGGGCTTAGCTCAGCAAAGAGTTGCAGTTCTATAATGTCACTCAAGCCTTCAACCGACCATAGAACTTCTGCTTCTCCTGGGTGGTCTGGAAGCGACCATGTCCAAACTTTGAGGATGTGTCAATGAACTTGAGCTTAATCTCCTCAAGAGCAACACGAGAAGTCTGGTTGAGAAGTGATTGACGAAGGGTAACAACCCTCTTCTTAGGACCTACACAGCATCCCTTGATCAACAGGTAATCTTCCTTCACCACACCATAATGGGGAAATCCACCCATAGGTGTGATGTCTTTCTCAGTCCTGCCATCGTCAAGTAAGTGTAAGCAACAAAAGTGGAAACTAAAAAGTGACTAGCACAATCAAGGCACAACAAAGCTTCCACAGTGCCACTAGTACAAAATATGAGATATCTTCAGCAAGCGGAGTATAAAACATTGTTGAGTAAGAACTTTAAATCAAGCAATTTCAAATTGCAATTACCACTACCAAACCTAACAAACACTAATTGCAGACAAATAGAAAGTAGAATATCAGCTTTGCGGGAAAGGAATTTAGCAAGGAGAAATTATAAAAGAACCTGTCAAAGTCGGTAATAGCTGCATGTGACTCTTGCCCAGCTTTGCCAAGCTTGTAAACCTTCTTGTTCATCTCAGTACGGTGATGATATCCGTTTTGACCAGCACGGGCAACTGTGTAGGAAACTCTAGCAGGGTGCCAAGCACCAATACAAGCAACTTTACGAAGACCCCTATGGGTTTTGCGAGGAAGACGTGTCACACCCCAACGTGTTACGACACCTTCATAACCCTTACCCTTGGTAACACCAATGATGTCGATCATCTCATCCTTCTGGAAAATAGCATCAACTGGTACCTGCTTCTCAAAGAAACCATATGCATAGTCAACCTTTTGGGCAATAGTCCCACCATTCACCTGAATTTCCATCAAATGTGCTTTCTTCTGTTTCAGCCCCTTCATCTTCCTTATCTGAAGTAAAATGTGGTAACCAATACAATGAGTATCCAAATAACTAATTTGTTCAAATACCCAGGACATCTAACACCTGGAAAGAATAATTAAATCAAAACATGAAACTAAGCCAGGACAAGAATGCCTAGCACGCACGACCACCTACAGAAACAAATTCACTACATAAATAACCAGTCAGCATTTGAGAATTAGAAAGAACCAAATAGATCTTTTTTTATAAGGGTGGTGTTCGGGCAAGCTTGCACGCACCTAACACTATTCCATCAGTACCTACTACCTCCCACCAGCAGCACAAGTACCAGGCTTAGACAAATAGGACGAAATCAACTAGTGTTTTTTCCTCCACCGGGATTTGAACCTGACACTTCATTGACCACTAGCAACTCCCTTGGGTGCAAAAACCAAATAGATCTACTGCTCAGCAAAATGGGAATAATTTAATCAAAATATGAAACTAGATCAGTATAAGCATGCTTAGCACACATGACCACCTAAACCAACAACTTCACTACATAACTAATCCTTTTTCTATAACTTACATAAATAGCCAGTATTCATGAATTATAAAGAACCAAACAAATCTGTTGCTTAGCAAAATATTATAACATGCACGTCCACTAAAATTATCCTAAATGAGCTTATTTAACTTTAAGAGGTGCAAATATCAATGAGAAACTAATTCTCACAGCACCTCTTATTACAAGTATCTCAAACATGACAGTTTGTCTGTCTAAAATTTCGAAAAAGCAGGGGCAAAATATAGAACACATTTTATATATGCAACAAAAGCAGATATGGGTCATGGTCCCCAAAAAAAAAGTAGCTGTGAGAGATGGCATTAGGATAGTACCTGAGTGTGAGCCAACACACGGATGACTGAAGAATACTTCTTCAGTTTCTCCAACTGCGCCTGGATATCTTTTTTACCTTCATCAGTCTCGTATTTCTTTGAGTACTTCAAAAAGGCCTTCTTCTTGGACTTGCACCAATTCTTGTAGAACCTCCTCTTTAACTCTTCACTGAGATGCTGAGCCCAAACAGTGTTGAGGCAACGCAGGCCACGAGGTGTCGTAACATATCCAACAACACCAACTATCACCATTGGGGGTGTTTCAATTATAGTGACTGCTTCACATGTTTCTTTCTTGTGGAGTTCTACAATCACCAGATAAAATGTAATGTTTAACATCAACATACCAGTTTTCCCCCTAGGGTAAAGGGGAGTAGGACAATGCAAGAAACCCAATCAGTATCAAAATCTAATTACTAACACAGCTACCAAATAATGTGAATACAGGGCTAAAATACTATACACGAAAAGGGGATTTTACTTGATCCAGGTTTTTCTACATCTCTCACAATGTGGGTCATTCCAGCCTTGTAACCCAAGAAGGCTGTCAGCTTGCAGGGTTTGCTTTGATCATCCTTAGGGAATGCCTTCACTGAAAAAACAAAAACAAGAAAAAAAGACAAATGAAAACAGATGAAAATGACAAAGGATGACTCCTTTTTTTTCACTGAGCTTTCCTGGGATTTGTTAAAAAGCTATTTAAACCATCATATCATAACTACAACCTTCTCAATTTAATGTAAAGTAGAAAATTTGATTAAAATTCTACTATCAATTATCTCGTGGTACTGAAAAGAATATAGCATACCCTTTCCCCTGTGACGAGCAGCTCTCTTTCTGGGCAGAAAGCCCAAAGACCCGTGTCTTGGGTGCTCAAACTTCCTATGAGACATTTTTCTCGTCCTTCAATCTGTAAACACAACACAAAATGTAAATAATACAATTACTACGCTTCAATCCCAAAGAAAATCAAAGTCAGATATATGTATACAATTCAGCACTATTACCCCAATATTACTTTGCTTATAAATAATTTTCATTTCACTGCAAATTAGGAGCTCGCTAAAAGCCTAAACATATATAAGCAAATAAATGACGCACAAATCTATCCAAAAATTAACGATAACACATCCAAATAGACCTTAAAAAACGTGAAACCGTATACAGGTTCATAGCTATATCACTAATTTACTAAGCTTTTGGCATTTGATAATGCCATAATAGCTCATTTAAAAGAGCAACACGAATGTGTCCACCAATTCTCCAGATGTATATTGAGATTTACGTAAAAAATAGCTAGCTAGAAATTCAGAAATTAGAATGCATACACAAGTTTGAGGGAAAGAGGAGGGTACCTGCAAGGGACGGCTTTGGGAGGCTGCAGCGAAGAGGAAAAACCCTACTCAAACTGAGATTTATATATTGTCGTTTTGTTGCCGTACGGGGGATATTAGGCTTTTGGCCCAACTTTCTTTTGATCGTTTTGTCAAGCCCAGCTATCAGAGCTGCAAATTAGATTAAGGGATTTCTTTCCTATAAATATAAAAATCCAAGGGAACTTTCAGAAATGACTACCTTTAAAGGAGCTTTTAACAATTCATAGCTACATTTTATGTATTTACGTTCCGTAGCTAGTTTTGAACAATTCGTTGTATTTGAGTATATTTGAATACACTGTTAAGCTATATATTTTTTTAAAAAAATTATTTTTATTTTTTTCACGTATATTTGAGTGTATTCGAATATATTGTTCAGTTGTATCCAACCTTATTTGATGTAATAAGATTGAACATATTCGAATGTATTTGCATTAAAAAATGACGAAATAAAGAATCTGGTCAAATCTTCAGCAACAATACAAAATACACTATATTTAAAAAAGGAATAATACTATCAAACCAGTCGGATCTTCAGAGATATACAAAATACTACTGTATTTACACTAAAAATGAAGAATACATTTAAATCCTTTTAAAAATTAACTGTATTTAACTAAAAATAAAGAATACAGTCAAATCTCCAACGAGAATATAAAATACACTATATTTAAAAATGGAGAATACAATCAAACCCCGTCAGATCTCTGGTGAAAATCCAAAATACACTTAAGACATCTAACAAAAATATAAAATACATTGTATTTATACAACGATTTTTTGACGTGAAAGGCAGTGGAGAAGAAAGAGACGACACTAATGTTTAAGGGTGATTTTGCGGTGAGGGGTGTATACAACGGAGGGTAGTGATGTGCGGGGAAGAGAGAAAGAGGCGGCAATTTTGTTGGGCTCCGTAAAACTCCGCCGAAAAAGCGGGTTGAGAGAAAAGATTATACTGTGTAATAACTTTGTGTATTTGGTATTAGCTATGATGGGTAAATTGAAAATTCTTTGTAGCAATAAAAAATAACTAAATTAAAAGATAATTATGATCCATTAATAGCTCTTAGATTTAGCTATGACAAGTAAATATTTTTTTAAAGTAGTGAGATTCTTTTTATAAAATATATAAAATCTGGTCAAAATATTCAACTTACATATAACTCGGATATAATTATGTTGTTTTGTGTATTATACATTGCACATATAAATTATAAATCCGGCATACAAAATATACACAACTTAAGAAACAATATTGTTCTTCTTCCTCTTTGTGTTTAGATCTAAAATTCTAACTCAAACTCTCTCAAATTTGCGATATAAACTCCAAAGAATATTCTTAAGCATTTGCATCAACAATTCAAACAAGTAATAATTTCGCAAAACTCAATTTTAAATTCAAAGCTTCTCTAATATATTATATTAGAATAAATTTTATATTCTAAGCTTCGAATTATCAAAAGCCTATTTAACTAGTTTCAGACCTAAACAAAATAATTATATAAAAAAATACGCTCTCCTTCCTCATGCTCTCGCCACATGTTAAGTAACGTGCGCCGCCTATGTCAGTCATGACGAAAGGGAGAGGCAGAGGACTTGGTCGAACTAAGATGCAAACATTAGCTACCTTTGTAAGCTCGGTGGTAACTCGTAATCAACCACCGATGGAGAAATCAACACAAGAAATAACTACACCACCGTCAGTCCCAATTGCAGATCCAACGACAAACGGAGGCACTGCATGTGAAATTGGATCTTCATCGACAAATCTTGGTATCTCTAAGAGGCTAGATATAAACAACCTAGTGACAATTGGTCAATTAGCAACTTATCCACCAGTACCAGTCAATGGAACAATAAATCTATTAAATCAAGCTCGAAATAAAGTAAGTATACAAGGTTCATTGGAGAAATCAACAGTGGAAGAGGTGGCGATAACAAATGAGTCTACTAGACCTAAAGCTCCATGGACAACTCTGTTTCAGAAGAATAGATTTGCCACCAATAGTATGTCACTATCCTATATTCCACCATAAATTGTTGATGGCCAACCCATGGTTCAATTAGATAAATTAGAGGTAGAAGAGGTAGAGAACAAATGAAGATATGCATTGATAGCATGTATCATAGGTGATGGACTAGGGTATAATGCAATGAAGCGATACATCAAGTTGCATTGGTAAAATGTCACTGAACCTAAATTGTTCTATCATGATGAAGGCTATTATATTATTAGATTTCAATCTGTAGTAGATGCTCGAGAGATATTATATGCTAGCCCTTACTCAATTTCTAATAAGCCTGTCATTCTAAAACTATGGACTCCTGATTTTGATTTCACAGAAGAAATCCCTACTGTTATGCCATTGTGGGTAACGTTTCCTAAGTTGCTTATGTCGTGTTGGGGAGTTGGCTCTTTAAGCAGAATTGCTAGTGTAATTGGGACTCCTATCATTGCTGATGAGTGTACTACTAAACAGACTCGAGTATCCTATGCTCGAATGCATATTGAAGTTAATGTTACAAAATAATTCCCCACTGAAATCATGGTTATGGACCCTTATGGAAAGAAGTTTCTGCAAGATGTAACCTATGGCTTGAAACCTGCTTATTGTGACAAATGTTTGGTTGTGGGACACAAATGCACAAACCAGGCACAACCTGTAATGCAGCAGCCCAATCAGACAAGGAGAACAAGGAGTAGCAAGGTTATCACATAAGAATGGAGAACCGGGGGGTCTATACATATTGCATCTGGACCTCAGAATGTAACTCCATCCGAGGAACAACATCAAGAAGGTTATTGGTACTCAATTTTTTCCTCATATATTTTTAAATATGTATATATATTTTCAAAATAGTGCACATACATATTACATGCACAACTATTTCTATAATTTTTAAGGCTTTAAATCAATTTATTTCTGCATTTTTGTTATACAAATATCCAATAATTATCCCTCATATTATTTTTATAATGATTTGATCATCTAAACTCATCATTTATGCCCATATAGGGCTTAAATATTTTAACTATATTTTTTAGGGCTAGAATTGCACATTTTTCAACAATAGCCCATATATATATGCATAATTATATTATCTATACAGAAAATGACTTTCTATATTTTTATAATATTAAATAATTATTTTAAATTATTTTCATGCATAAATGATATTTTTATCATTTATTAATTATTTTTATAAATTCTTTTAGTAATTTAAATGGGTATTTAAAACATAGCCCCTTTCCTAATTAAATTCGGACCTAGACCAACCCCAATTTCCCCTGGCCCAAACTCATTAGCCCAATCCCTTACCCACTTAATCAACCCGACCCAGAACCCCCGACCAATCATGGCCGTTGACTCTGAGATCAACGGCCCATACTATTCCTACCCTTTTTAATTACACCCAAACCCCTAACCCTAATCCATTTCACCCCACCCCGCCGCCTTCAAACTCTCTCGTCTCTCACCTCTTTTCCTCTCAAAACCCTAGCGTTGTAACCTTAATTCCCCCTTCGATTCTAACCAGATATGGAATCAACCGCGGATTCCCTTACCTTATTGGTCTCTCCTCACCAGTGGCTACTCGTTTATGACCCTATTTAGTTGCTTGCCTAACATGGCAAGCAAATCTTGCCAAAATCAAACTAAATCGGTTTAACTCTCTGATTTCTGTGGCTATTCCGGCTACATTCATCTCTGAGTTTTTGTGAGTAATGAACATGTTCATATCTTCTTTGATTCTTACTTACCCAAAATTAGGGTTTCAAATCCTCTCTAATTTGAACCAAATCTGGTTCAAACTCTATCGTTTAAACATTTTCTTCGTTTATATTTGCTCTATTATTTATGGATTTGTTGATTTTTAACCGATTTTGTGATTTACTTGAATCTAGGGTTTCAAACATTTCTTTTGCTTGAATTAAAACTCATTGGACTATGAGTTTCCTTTAATAAACTTCTGTATATGTTTATTTGGTACGAATCTGTGTTATTCTCTTTTACTCTGGCTGATTTGAGTGTTTTACCCAAAACTAGGGTTTCAGATCTTTCTAGATCCAATTTGGTTTTCAATTGCTTAATTACTTTTCTTTAATAATGTCATTTATGTGTCTCTAAATATTTTACTACAACTCTTTGTTACTGCTGCTTCTTACTCGCCCTAAATTTGGGGTTTTGATTCTTTAGAATCAAACTAAGTCTGTTCGATTCTAGTTTTCCTTTTTGAATTCTCTTATCTACATTATGTACCCTATTTTACTGCTGATTTTTGGTTTACTGAAAATTAAGGTTGAAATCTTTTATTGATTTTCCGATACTTCTTTCCTTCCTCATATGTGACTAATACTTTCCTTATTTACCATGAGACTGCTTGTAAATTGATATTTTCCTCATTTCTATTACTCGCTTGATTACATGTTGTTATGCCCTGTTAATTTACTGAACCTTGCATTATTTATTCTGTGATTGATTTCTTTCCTTATTCATATATGTTTGGTTACTTCCCTTATTTGTTCACTTAACTGAACACTATTTAAACCCTTTTTTCCTTTCCCCTTAAGACAACTCTCGAGCTTTTCGATTCTCATTACTAAAACTTAAGCTCTCTTTCTTTCTCTTGTTCTGATTTCTGCACTAAGTGCCTATTATTTGGCCGGCTGAAAACTAAGGCCAAATTATTCTGGAACTTAACTGTTACTGTAACTTTACTTTCTTTCTTCTCGACTGGTATGCCCTAACCTTTGCAATTTCCTTCTTTATCCTTTGTTTGATTTAGCCTATTTCAATTCCTAGCATGATTCTATCCTTTATCTGGTAATTTGATAATACTGTTAACTTAAGACTAAGGCATTTATAATAACAGGAATCCTCTCATAAATTAGTTTAAGGTTTGATTTGTTTGTCAGCTTTATATCTGTTCTAAACTATGAGCATGTAATCGAGTATGTTTGTGCTTAATTCATATGTCCTATCTGCTCAATTCAAATGCTTCTGCCTAATTGCTTCTGTAACTAAACCATGATTGTTTCAAATACTAGCATAAGTACTTATCTTAATCAGACTTCACTAGGTTTGAACTGTATGCTGAACCTGAAGCTGGTTTGTTTTCTTGGAGCAGTTCTGCTTATAACTCTATATTCTGAACTTCCTCTCTTCTGAAAATTGAACTATTTCAAAACTTGCCCCTCACCCTTTATGCACTAGTTTTCCAAACTCCTACTCTTAGTCATTAAGGTTCTCACCACCTCCAATGTGAGCGCTACCTAGGGTCCTTGAGACTCCTTTGAACTCTGACATATTGGGGTTGGTTTTCCAATCTTTTATGAACTCTGTGCTGAATATGTGGTTCTGGTATGAGTATTGCCTGGGGTCCTTGAGGCTCTTTGGGGAGTTTGACACACTGGAAGCCTGGTTTTAATGTGCTATGAATAGATCACTGCTATGCTTCAGAGCTGTTGTGCTTGAAGACCTGGTTCCGAGGTTTAGATTGGGCCTATGAAGGCTTCCTATAGTGTAATCATTATTATTTCATTCTGGGCTATAATAATCTCTGTAATAACAGATTTTGGGTTAATTAGTAAAAGCTGGGGGGGTCTATTCTTATATCTTTTGTTGAAATTGGGTAGAAATCCTGCCTATATCAGGACTATGCTACCAGAACTTCGTCATATTCTCATGTGTTGCCTTGGACTTATCTGTCTAAATATATCATCTTGATATTACTTGTTATCGGTACTATCTTGCTATTCTTTGTTGTTATTTCCGATTTAGTTTTCTAACTATTTATCCTGCTATCACTTGCTATCAGGGCTTCCTTCACCTTCTTTAGCCAATGGTCATTCAGAAATAGTCTTCATACCCTTCCAAGGTAGGGGTAAGGCTGCGTACATCCTACCTTCCCCAGACCCCACTTGGTGGGATTATACTAGATAGTTGTTGTTGTTGTTGTTGTTGTTATCCTGCCTATAGGACTTAACTATACTGATTGAATTATGTGGATACTGTACTGTGTTTAGAGATCCTGCCTATAGGATTTTTCATGATCATTTGCATGCTAGAAACCCTGCTTATAGGACTTCACGTTTGATTCTGTATTAGAAATCCTGTTCATAGGATCTACACATATTTTCAACTCAATGTGCATTAGTGACCATGCCTATAGGATCTTGTTTGTTTGAGTCAACTATACTTCCTGGCAAATCTGTTAATTTCTGTCTAAATACGATTAATAGATATCATGCCTATAGGAATAAAAATTAGTTTCAAACCTAGAAATCATGCTTATAGGATTTAAAACTAATAGATATCATGCCTATAGGGTGAAATCAGTTCTGAAACTTAGAAATCCTGCCTACGGGAGTTTAAATCAAATCAGCAATTAGAAAGCATGCCTATAGGGGTTTAAATCAATTCAGCAATTAGAAACCATGCCTATAGGATCTAAAAGGAATAAAATTGTCTTTATGAGTTAAAATCAGTGCTACACTTAGAAAGCATGCCTATAAGTCTATCATTGACAAACTCGTAGAAATCACGCTTATAGGATCATGTTAGTCTATTATGAATTCAAGCGCTCTTGTAAATCACTTAGGCAATAGATCCACAGAACTTATTAATGATTCTGGGTTTAAAACCGTGACATATTTCTACCTGAGGCACACGGATTCATGCTGAATAAAATCAATAGGCAAACAAATAGGTCTTAATGCTCGCCTTAACAAAGCTGTCTCTGAACCCTATTTTCTCGCATAGATATCCTGCCTATAGGATCTTAAATTAATAAGTTTGCTGGTTCAAATGCGTGTTTTTGTTGCTTATATGTGGAGGTTAATATGAGCCTATACTTGCTCTTTATCTGAAAGTCCTATTTGTTTTTTGTGTGTCCCCTAGATTTCACATTTTTAAGTAACATAGATTGGTCTAGAACCATCCCAAATATAGGTCCTGATACCTCAAGGATCATAGGTAAGGGACGGGTAGTCCACGCATAGGGTACGGTTTAGAATCAATTAGTGCGCTTAAGTAACAACTTGAAGATAGTAATTGGGTAGTAAAGGAGATGATAGCCCATGCGCTAATGCTATGAGTAAAACCCCGACCTGAGGGAGTTGCAAAGCATTGCATGGAATGATCCTATAGGTTAAAAAACTTAGGACCACATCCTATAATCTTGTTTGAAATAAACGGAATATTGTATTTGTCTAAATTATTTTCTTCCCCTTTAAGACTAATTCGCTTAATTTAAGTTCGGTCGGGACCCACCGTTATGGACCCCGAGGGATGCCTAACACCTTCCCCTCAAGGTAATTTCGAGCCTCACCCGATCTCTGGTGATATAGATTGGTTATTTGAGTTAATTGCTCTAGATGCCCTAACACACTTTAAATCCATTAGGTGACGACTCTTTCAAATCCAATTCCCTACCCTCATGGAAAGGAGTTGTCCTAGAAATGTCAAAACCCGATTTCGCGAGAAAAAAGGGGCATGACAAGGCAATAAAGTGGAAGTTGCAGATCAAAGAGGAACAACAAAGCTACCTGATCCTAAGGGGACTAATGATCAACACAACATGATTCATGTAGCTGCAAAGGAGAAGCAGGATGACAGAGGAAAAGTAGTGCAAAGTCCTGAACTTAACTTCATCAACTTTCCAGCTTTGAATCCCATCCTAGTGAAGAATAGATTTGAAGTTTTATCAACAAATAGACATGAGGAGCACATTCCACCCGGGGATAGAGGTTGAAATACCATGCAACAATGATGAATTGGTTGTTCTGGAACATAAGGGGTGTAAATAAAAGGTATAAACAAAAGGAGGTTAGAGAGTATATTAGAGGAAATAAAATTAAGCTAGTAGGACTTATAGAAACTAAAGTGAAGGAAGGGAATACTCAAAGTATTGTAAAAGCTATTGCACTTAGATGGAATGTGCTGACTAACTACAAAGATGCCAGGAATGGAAGGATCTAGATACTATGAGATACCAATAACTTGATTATCAATGATATTAAAGATGATGCTCAAATGATACATTGTCAGGTAAAAAGTAAAAGAAGTGATATTGATTGCTTACTCACAATAGTGTATGGCCACAATGGGCTGGAACAAAGAATAGTCCTCTGGGATAACTTACAACAACTATCACTAAATATAGCAGTACCATGGATGATAGTTGGAGATTTTAATGCAATACTATACCCCAATGATAGACTATCTTGTAACCCAGTAAGCTACTTAGAAATACAAGACTTTGCAGCCTGCCTTCAACACACTATATTGACAGAACTACCTTGGAAAGGTGACTATTATACATGGTCTAATAAGCAGCCTAGAGCAGATATGATCAGTAGTAGATTGGATAGAGTATTTGGCAATTATGAATGGATGATGTCCTGGGGTTATGTGGAAACAAGTTATGGATTGCCTCAAATTTTAGACCATGCTCCTATGCTATTAACCTTGACATCCTCCACATGGAAAGGTAGAGTGCCTTTTAGATTTTTTAACATATGGGCAGCACATGAAGACTTTCCCAAATAGTTGCTAGCATGTGGAATTCACATAGTACACAGGGTACTTTGAAATCAATTTGGGCAAGATTGAAAGACCTGAAACCTGCTTTGAAAGCTTTAAACTCTAAGGAATTCAGGGGCATCACTCAGAAAATTGAGAAGGCTAGAATAGAGCTGAGGGACATCCAAGGGAAAATCTCATAGGATTGCACTGATGCTTTACTAGATATGGAGGAAAAACACTACTGAACCTTGAGAAGTGGTCTTTAATTGAAGAGAGTGTCCTACAACAGAAAGCCAGATCAAAATGGATAGAACTTGAAGATTCAAATTCTAAGTACTTCACAGCAGTAATGAAGGATAGAACTCAAAAAAAGCAAATCACAGAAATTACGACTTTACTAGGAGACAAGTTGACTGACACTGATGCTATCAAAAGAGAGATTGTTAATTTCTATAAAAGCCTAATGGGACCAGCTGTCACTTCCTTGCTTGCCATCAATAGAATGTACATGAAGAATGGTCATGTTACATCTTGCGTTTTCATACGTTAAGATTTTATCTTCAGTTAATCAACATAGACTCGGGGATGAGATTATCATGAGGTTAATGTAATTATGCTATTTATAACAAGCGATAAGTAAATTTGTAAAGGTGAGAGAGGAAGCAAATCAAAGAAAATGAATTTTCGTCCAAGTTTGGCATATTGGGGTAAAATACGGGCCGAGCAATAATACCTGATATTTATGAACTAGTACCATACAAGGTACCATATGACCATGATAGAAGGATGTACAAAGTGTATTAAAAATAAGTAGAATTTTAAGTAATTTGAGACAATTCTTAATTATGCGGGTAACTGGTTAATTACCGAGTAACGAGACATTACCTAATTACCTAATAAGTGGATAAAGATTAATAATTTCTACCCCACCCCTCTAAAAACGTGGCAGTAAGCCACTTCTTGAAAATGTGGCTATTAGCTATTTATGATTAGTTGGAAAATAAGGTGTCAATAACAAAGATACCTCATTCTCTCATAATAAAAATACAAAGACTTTTAACTAATGTGGTAAGTACCAAACCTATCATCCCTATTAATTTAAATACAAGGATTTCAATCAGATGAGGTTTGGCTCCTTACCAACTAAAGCTCTAACCAAATTTTACGTATTCCTCTGGTTGAAAACGATTTGGACGCAAGAATTTTTAAAACTCGTAGGAAATCTCTAACACTCTGGTTGAAGCTTAGCAATCGTAAACTTTTGGGATTCTAGAAGAGTACAGTGCAACTTTTTCTAAGAATATTATACGGAGTTTTCCTACTCCAAGTATGTTAAGGTTATCCCTTCTTTCTTTTTGGCATGATCCAAATTATACAGAAGAAACGAGCAAACACACAGTTTTCATAAGCGACTCTATTCATAGAAATACTAGGGGTCTCTGTGTTTTTGATTCCCCATGTGACATATTATTATATCTTCTGTTCATGGGTCTCAGAATAATACGCAGTTGATAAAGTTTATCCGAAAGGAATATTGAGATTATTAACATATTTTCATGCATTTCATTCATTTATACATGTACATTGACCCATGACCAGATGGCGTTATATACGCGTATTTAATGTATATATATGTATATTATATTTATATGGGATATGGAAAATAGGTTACAGCGTTATGGGAAAAAGGTTATGGCATTATATACGCACCACCACTTGATCAGTTGGTATATGTTGATGATGTTGCCCACAGTGGCCGAGACGATATGATGGGATGCCCTCAGAGGCGTGATGATGTTATGTACACCTATACCTATGCATGACACGACATTTATATTCACGTGCATGACACTATAAATATTTCAAAATTTACAAAGTTATTCAGACTTACATGTGGATTTCTTTATTCCATGTTTCATATATGTCTTTTATGTACTGATTTCCATGCTTTACATACTCAGTACATTATTCGTACCGACGCCTTATTTTTGGGGCCTGCATTTCATGCCCGCAGGTACAGGTAGGCAAGCCGACGGTCCCCCTTCTTAGGATCCTTGATCAGTGAGAGTTGGCGTGCTCCATTTAATCCGGAGCTGCTTTTGATTTTGGTACGATATCTTGTATATATATATGGGTATGACGTGACTCAGTCCCGTCTTTGTACAGTTGTATTTCTATTAGAGGTCTGTAGATAGTTATGTATAGTTGGATATTATGTGGCCTTGTTGGCTTTTAGTTTTAGGTATATAGTTCAATTCATGTTCCTAACAATATGTTACGTTTTCAGCTATGCCTCCAAAGACTACAGCCGCCCAGAAGAGAAAGTCCATGGCTGGTGAGACTACTAGTTGAGCGCCACGAGTTATCGGGGCTCGGAGAGAGTCTCATAGTGAGATTCCATCTTAGACTTCATATACCCCGCCCTTTCCAGAAGAGCTCCGAGGGGCACCAGCCCCAGTGCCCGCCCCTGTATGTTTAGTCCCTCAGCCAGATGCACCAGGTTAGGAGATGAGAGATGTTATTCAGCTATTAACTCGATTAGTAGCCACACAGGCTCGGCATCAGGAAGTAGGTATTGGTCATGGAGATAGGTCTATCAGTGTGAGGGTTCGTTACTTCATTAATTAGACCCTCTAGTATTCACCGGGGCAGATTTAAACGAGGACCCTCAGTATTTATTGATAGAATGTAGAGGACGTTAAAGGTAATGAAAGCCACTACGACTGAGTCAGTTGAGCTAGCTTCCTATAGACTCCGAGATGTTGTAGTTAATTGGTACGAGTCTTGGGAATTATCCAGAGGTGAGGATGCCCCTCCAGCAGTATGGCAGGAGTTAACAGAAGCTTTTCTTCGTCATTATCTACCACCAGTGCTTAGACGGGCCAAAGTTGATAGGTTCTTGACCCTTCGGCAGGGTAACATGAGTGTTCAGGAGTACAGTATTTAGTTTGATTCGTTGGCTAGGTATGCTCCCACTATTGTATCTAAGATGGAGGATCAGGTTCACTGGTTTGTGATGGGATTAGAGCCGCACTTGCTTAATGATTGTATGTCGGTCTCACTTCAGCCAGACATGGATATTTCTCGTATTCAGGCATACGCTCAGGGTGTAGAGGAGCGTAAGTAGAAATAGAGGGCCGATTGTGAGCATGATAGGGCCCAGAATAAGAGAGCGAGTTCTTCGGGTCCTTCTGGTGAGTTCCGAGGTGGTCAGAGACAATAGTACCTGAGGTATCCAGCCCAGCCATCGGCTAGCGCACCCCCCAGTTTGGCGGTAAGAGATCTAATCATTCCACATATTCAGGGCCTGGTCAGAATTCCAGGGACTCAGGTTCTCAGTATAGGGGTGAGTCAAGTCAGATGAGGCCGCCTTTGCCACGATGTGCTTAGTGTGGTAAGCAGCATGTCGGGCAGTGTCGTATGGGATTGGGTATTTGTTATACTCGTGGTTATTCGGGCCACGTTATGAGGGATTGTCCAACGAGAGGTGATGCAAGCATAGCTCAGCCAGCGGGATCTGCAACTGGTTTGTCATCATTAGTACGCCTCATGGGCAAGGTTCACAAGAACCAATGAGTCGTGGTAGAGGCAGAGGTAGAGTATCTAGCTTGAGCGGTCCTCAGAACCGCATGTATGCATTGGCAGGATGACAGGATCAAGAGTCATCACCTGATGTTGTTACAGATGTATTATCAGTCTCCTCATATGATTTATATGCACTGACTGACCCAGGTTCCACCTTATCATATATTACTACGTTGGTTGCTAGTAAGTTTGGAATAAAACATGAATTGGTTAAACCTTTTGAGGTACCTACACCTATTGGGGACTCAGTGATTGCTAAGCAAGTATATAGGGGTTGTATAATAATATTCATAATCGATCTACCGTAGCGGACTTAACCGAGTTAGATATGGATTGGTTGGCTTCTTGTCATGCCAACGTTGATTGTAGATCAAAGATAGTCTTATTTGAATTTCCAGGGGAGCCTGTTTTGGAGTGGAAAGGTAATACGGCGTCGCCGAGAGGTAGATTCATTTCCTATCTCAAGGCAAGGAAGATAATCAGGAAGGGCTGTATTTATCACTTAATTCAGGTTCAGGATATGGAAGTAGAGTCACCAACCATTCAGTCCATCCCTGTGGTTAATGAGTTTCCCGATGTTTTTCCCAATGAGCTTCTAGGTCTTCCGCTAGAGCAAGAAATTGAGTTTGTTATTGACCTACTACCAGATACTCATCCAATATCTATTCCTCCCTATAGAATGGCCCCTGCAGAGCTAAAAGAGTTGAAGGAACAACTAAAAGACTTACTTGAAAAAGGCTTTATCAGACCTAGTATATCACTGTGGGGAGCGCCTGTGTTATTTTTAAGGAAGAAAGATGGTTCTTTACGGACGTGTATTGATTATAGACAGCTGAATAAGGTGACGATCAAGAATAAGTACCCGCTCCCGAGGATTGATGATTTATTTGATCAGTTGCAAGGTGCCAAGTGTTTTCCAAAGATATACGTGAGGTCCATCAGGTAAGGGTTAAGGAGGAAGATATTCCGAAGACAACATTCAGGACCAGATACGGGCATTTTGAGTTTTGTGTTATGTCGTTCGGTTTAACCAATGCCCTAACAATATTTATGGATTTGATGAACCGTGTGTTCATGCCCTTTTTAGATCTTTTCGTAATTGTATTTATCGACGATATATTGGTGTATTCTCGTTCAGAGGCTGAGCATGTATATCATTTGCGTACTGTGCTTAGAGTTCTACAAAAAGGAAAGTTGTATGCAAAATTCTCTAAATGTGAATTCTGGTTGAACTCTATAGCTTTCCTTGGGCATATCATTTCGGGTGAAGGCATCCGGGTGGATACACAAAAGAATGAGACAGTAAAGACTTGGCCTAGACTCACAACACCGACGGAGGTTCGTAGCTTTCTCGGACTGGCAGGCTATTACAAGATATTTGTCGAGGGATTTTCTTCCCTTTCAGCACCTTTGACAAAGTTGACTCAAAAGGGAGCAAAATTTCAATGGACTGATGCTTGCGAACGGAGTTTCCAGGCATTAAAGGACAAATTAACCTCACCACCGGTTCCAATGCTCCCAGAAGGGACCGATGGCTACGTTATCTATTGTGACGCTTTAGGCATTGGACTGGGTTATATGCTGATGCAGCATGATAAGGTTGTAGCTTATGCTTCTAGACAACTAAGAAAGCACGAGAAGAACTACCCGACCCACGATTTAGAGTTAGCCGCGGTGATTCATGCACTAAAGATGTGGAGGCACTACTTGTATGGCTATGATGACCCGGACAGTCGTCTCATGAGTTACCGCTCTATTTTACCCCATTTCTGCTTTTTTATGCTTTGTTTATCCGTGTTATGTGATATCGGGTCGGTCGGATTGAATTCAGAAGGAATTTGGTAAGGTTTGAGGCACTTAGTCTCTTTTAAGGAAGTTAAAGTTGAAAAAATCAACCAGATATTGACTTATGTGTCGGAGGGCTCGGATATAGATTTAGACTTGAATTGGCAAAGTTGATATTTTAGCGATTTTCTGTTGGTAGGTAAGATTTTGATATAGGGGTTGGAATGGAATTCCGAGAGTTGAAGTAGCTTCGTCGTGTCATTTGGGATGTGTGTGTAAAATTTCAGGTCATTCGGACGTGGTTTGGTTTGGTTTTTGATCAAAAGCGTATTTCGGAAGATTATTAAAACTTAGGCTTGAATCCGATGTGATTTGGTAGATTTGATGTTGTTTGAGGCATTTTGATGATTGGAACAAGTTTGAATAAGGTATTGGGTTATGTTTGTTCTTTTGGTTGAGGTCTCGGGGGCCTCGGGATGATTTCAGGTGGTTAACGGAGAAGTTGAGATGTCATTGCAGCTGCTAAGATTTTTCTGCTTCTGGTGTTTTCACACCTGCAGTTTGGGGACCGCAGGTGCGGTGCCGCAAATGCGAGAGGGAAGCCGCAAAAGCGGTTTTGGAGGGGAGAGTCAGGAATCCGCAAATGCGGTTATGGGGCCGCATCTGCGGAACTGCAAATGCGGAAGAATGACCGCAGCTACGGATGTGGCTGATTTTAGTGATTTCCACAGAAGCAGAGTAGTAACCGCAAATGCGGTACCGTAGAAGCAGGTTTTGGATCGCAGATGCGAAAATCCCTGGACAGAAGGTATATATTACTTTCTTCGCGAATTTTTGCAAAGAACTCCATTTTTGAAGACGGGAAAGAGGCTAAGGCATATGATCTCAAGTGGAATCAAAGGATATCGGTTGGGTAAGTTCCCTAAGCTTAATTACTTGGATTAAGATCATTTTTCCACTGTTTAATCATGGTTTTAGTGGAGATTAAGGGATAAAAATGGAGGATTAGGGCTTGGGTTTAAGAGGCCTTAAATTGAGTATTTGAGGGGTCATTTGGACTCCGATTTTAGTGTTCTTGATATGCATAGACTCGTGGGGAGACGAGGAATCTATTGATATAAAAAATTTTGAATTTCGAGACATGGGACCGGGGGTCGGGTTTTGGTAATTTCAGGATTTTTGGTAGTTTTCGATTGTTTTCGCTTGGGCTTCATTCCCTTAGCATATTTTGACGCCGTGATTCTGATTTTGACTAGATTTGACGTGAGTAGAGGCTGATTCGAGGGGCAAAGGCATTGCGGAGTAGTATTTTCACCGGTTTGAGGTGAGTAACTATTGTAAATCTGGAACTGAGGGTACAAAACCTCGGTTTTGGACTTGTTTTTGATAAATGCGATGACGCACATGCTAGATGACGAGCGTATGGGCATGCACCGGTAGGGATTGTGACTTGGTCCGCCCTGTAACGACTATTAAGTTGCGTACTCGATTTAGAAATATTATGTTATCCCATATTTTGGATATTTATATTGTATTATGAGTTGTATGTCATATTTGGGGTCTTGTGCCGACCTGTATCAACCCTTAGGGGCATTCTGACTATTTTCCTCACTTACTTGCTAGAAGTATATCCTCAGTCTTGTTTTACCCGTTTAAATGATTAAAACTGATTTTATCACTCTACTCCTAATTGTGAGGACTGTTCGGGCTGAGTTTCCTAATCTCTATTGATAAGCCCGTGAGGCTGTGAGGTTAATGACTGAGAGAGGTTGAGAACCTAATTGTGAGGATATTTGTATGTATGTGAGTTATGTATCGGGCTGCTCACCGCAACAATACTTATATGGATCGGACTGCACGCCACCGTGATATACATACTGGATCAGGCTTCGCGCCGCAGCGATATGACGCTTGGGCTGTAGGAGCCCCTACGGTGTCTGTACACCCCCAGTGAGCGTAGTCGACTATAAATTACGGATCAGGCTACACGCCGCAGCGGTTACTATAATTTTTATTATTATGAGATACTAAAGAGCCGAGTGCTGAGAGTGAGTATTGTGCAATGAGAGTCGAGTCACGGGCGATTGAGAGGCTGCCCGAAGGGCCATATTCTGAGTGATTCCTTGCCCGAGAGGCCTTGTTATGATGTTTTCACTGATTTCACTCTTCTTTTAAATAAGACTTTATTGGATACATTGCTAAGCAACTGACTTCAATGTTTTAAACTGGAAATGTGATTCTATAATGAAAACTGATTTTTAAACTGTAAAGATGACCTGATATTCTGTTGATTATCCAGTTATGTATTTTCAAAACTGCTTGTCACTGCTTTCAGTCCTTATTTACTCTAGTTACTTACTGAGTTGGTGTACTCACGTTACTCCCTACACCTTGTGTGCAGATCCAGGTGCCCAAGCGGCTGAGTGAGGGCTTTCAGTTGTTTCAGTATTGGACGGAGACTTCGAGGTAGCTGCATGGTGTCCGCAACCCTATTTTCTCCCTCTTATCTTATGATCTTTCTGCATTTCCTAGACTATTGATTTATTAGGTATTCAGACTTGTATTAGAGGCTGTAGACTCATGACACCAGATTGTTGGGGTTGTGTAGTTTATTGTTATTTTGACTTTCCGTATATCTTTTGTTGTCTTAACGCTTATAATGAATTTGATATCTAAAACTTGCGTTAGAAAATGGCTTAATGTTATTAGAAAGAAGGTTGTGGTTATTGATTAGTTGGCTTGCCTAGTAATGTGATAGACGCCATCACGATCGGTATTTGGGGTCGTGACAAGTTGGTATCAAAACCTAGGTTACATAGGTCTCGCGAGTTATGAGCTGGTTAGTAGAGTCTCGCGGATCGGTACAGAGACGTTTGTATTTATCCTTGAGAGGCTGCAGAACCTTTAGAAAAATTCTTTGTATTCTTGAAATTCTTGTCGTGTGAACTTGTTGACCCGAATACTAAACTTCTATTATTCCATTCTCTCATAGATGGTGAGGGCACGAGCTACCGGGCAGGGTAGACGACCACCAGTTGGGGCCACCAGAGGTCGAGGACACGATCGAGGCCATGGTAGGGGCAGAGCAGCTAGGGTAGCACCCGCAGATCCACCAGCTACCCCAATTCAGGATTAGGTCCCAATTGTGGATGCTACAGCAGTACCAGCTTAGGCACTAGCTGTGCCTATTGTGATTCCAAGCCTTTAGCTCAGATCTTATCAGTGTGTACCAGTTTGGCTCAGGCGGTCTCAATTACTACGGCTGCAACTACTTCTCAGGAAGGAGAGACACCCAGACTCTCATTACCCGCACACCTAAGAAGGTTGTGCAGGGACTTTAGACACCAGGGGCACCTCCAGCCCAGCCGGCTACACCAGCTCAGGAGTTCGTGGTACTAGTTATGCCGAATGATGAGCAGCGTCGACTTGAGAGGTTTGGTAGACTCCAACCTCCAACATTTAGCGGTGTAGAGGGCGAGGATTCCCAGGGTTTCTTGGATAAGTGCCAGCGGATGCTTCGTACAGCAAGGATTCTTGAGACCAGTGGTGTGGCATTTACTACTTTTCAGTTTTTTGGGGTTGCCTTCAATTGGTAGGAGGCGTATTAGAGGCGTAGGCCTGTTGGAGCAACACCCCTTACTTGGCAGCAGTTCTCTGTTCTTTTCCTGGAGAAGTATGTACCACAGTCGCGCTGAGAGGAGCTACGTAGGTAGGTTGAGCAGCTGCGTTAGGGGGAGATGACGGGGACACAGTATGAGATGCGGTTCTCTGAGTTAGCCTGTCATGCGGTTTGGATGGTTCCCATAGACCGAGAGAGGATCAAAAGGTTTGTTGATGGCCTCACGTAACCAGCTTCGGATCCTCATGACTAGGGAGAGGGTGACAGGTGCTACCTTCGAGGAGGTTGTTGATATCGCTCGTGAGATTGAGTCGGTTCGCCGGCAGGAGCGAGAGGAGAGGGAGGCCAAGAGGCCTCGAGGATCTGGTAGCTTTAATAGATGCTCCTTCGAGGGGTCAGTTCTAGCAAGGCAGAGGCCGTTCATTCAGACAAGCACCTTCAGCTCGCCCAGGTTACCGTGGAGCATCATCAGGTCATAGCTTTCATAGTTCTCATCAGGGCCACTCATCACTTAGTGCCCTTCCAGCTCAGAGCTCGTCTCGTGCTCCATCAGTCCAGGGTTCTTCCATGCTAGGTCCTTCTACTGGTCATTTCGGTGCCAGGGGTTCCCTTCAGTCCCCATCTCCAACACCGGGGAGTTGTTATGAGTGTGGAGAGTTTGGGCATATGAGGAGGCAGTGTCCTCGTCTTCGTGATGGTCAGTCTCAACAGAGGGATCAGCCCCTCGATTTCTGCTCCAGTTACTTCACCACCCGCCCAGCCAGCTAGGGGTGGAGGTCAGGTAGCTAGGGGTCTCCCTATAGGGGAGGTCGATCACGCGGTGGTGAGGCTCGTTTCTATGCCCTCCCAGGTAGACCATATACTGCTGCTTCAGATGCCGTGATTTCAGGTATTGTTTCAGTCTGCCACAGAGATGCCTCTGTATTATTTGATCCCGGTTCCACCTTTTCTTATATGTCATCATACTTCCCCTGTTATTTGGATATGCCCCGTGAGTCTCTTGTTTCACTTGTTCATGTATCTACTCTGGTGGGCGATATTGTTGTTGTAGACCGTGTGTATCGATCGTGTGTGGTGACTATTGGGGGTCTGGAGACCCTAGTGGATCTTTTACTATTATGTATGGTGGATTTCGATATCATTTTGGTCATGGATTGGCTATCTCCGTATTGTGCTATTCTGGACTGTCAAGCTAAGACAGTCACATTGTCTATACCGGGTGTGCCACGAATCAAGTGGCGAGGTGTGATCGATTATGTTTCTAGTAGAGTGATCTCATTCTTGAAAGCCCAGCGTATGGTTGGGAAGGGTTGTCTTTCATATCTAGCATTTGTGAGGGATGTCAGAGTTGGAGCTCCCAATATTGATTCTGTTCCAGTTGTGAGGGATTTTCCCGATGTTTTTCTTGCAGACCTATCGGGCATGCCACCGGACAGGGATATTGATTTTGGTATTGACCTGGTGCTGGGCACTCAGCCCATTTCTATTCCGCCATATCGTATGGCACCACCAGAGTTGAAGGAATTAAAGGAGCAACTTCAGGAGCTCCTAGATAAGGGGTTCATTCGGCCTAGCGTGTCACCTTGGGGTGTGCCGGTTCTATTTGTGAAGAAGAAGGATGGCACAATGAGAATGTGCATTGATTATAGGCAATTGAATAAGGTAACAATTAAGAACAAGTATCCTTTGCCTCATATCGATGATTTATTTGACCAGCTTCAGGGAGCTAGAGTGTTCTCCAAGATTGATCTCCGTTCAGGTTATCGCCAGTTGAAGATCAGGGACTCGGATGTTCTTAAGACGGCTTTCAGGACCCGATATGGTCATTATGAGTCCTTGGTGATGTCTTTTGGGCTGACCAATGCCCCAGTAGCGTTCATGCATTTGATGAACAGCTTGTTCCGACCTTATCTTGATTCGTTTGTCATAGTTTTCATTGATGATATTCTGGTGTATTCGTGTAGTCAGGAGGAGCACGCGGAGCATTTGAGAGTTGTGCTACAAAGATTGAGGGAGGAGAAGCTTTATGAAATATTCTCCAAGCGTGAGTTTTGGCTTAGTTCAGTGGCTTTCTTGGGGCACGTGGTGTCCAGTGAGGGTATTCAGGTTGATCCGAAGAAGATAGAGGCAGTTCAGAGTTGGCCCAGGCCGTCCTCAACTATAGAAATTCGCAACTTTCTTGGTTTGACATGCTATTATCGCCGATTTGTTTAGGGATTTTCCTTTATCGCATCGCCCTTGACCAAGTTGACTCAGAAGGGTGCTTCATTTGTATGGTCAGACGAGTGTGAGGAGAGCTTTCAGAAGCTCAAAACAGCTTTGATCACAACTCCAATGTTGGTTTTGCCAGCAACTTCAAGTTCCTATACCGTGTATTGTGATGCTTCGAGAGTTGGGGTTGGTTGTGTGTTGATGCAGGAGGGTAGAGTTATTGCTTATGCTTCTCGTCAATTGAAGCCCCATGAGAAGAACTACCCCGTCCATGATTTGGAGTTGGCTGCCATAGTTCACACTTTGAAGATTTGGAGGCATTACCTGTATGGCATATCTTGTGAGGTG
This sequence comes from Nicotiana tabacum, assembly GCF_000715075.1. Taxonomy (NCBI): domain Eukaryota; kingdom Viridiplantae; phylum Streptophyta; class Magnoliopsida; order Solanales; family Solanaceae; genus Nicotiana; species Nicotiana tabacum. The sequence goes on along the minus strand of NC_134089.1, from coordinate 81,886,536 downwards.
TTCACTGATCATCGCAGTCTTCAACACTTGTTCAAATAGAAGGATCTCAATTTGAGGCAAGGGAGATGGTTGGAGTTGCTTAAGGATTATGATATCACTATATTGTACCATCCGGGAAAGGCCAATGTGGTGACCGATGCTTTGAGCCGAAAGACAGTGAGTATGGGGAGTTTGACATATATTCCAGTTGGGGAGAGACCTCTTGCAGTTGTTCAGGCCTTGGCCAATCGGTTCATGAGGTTAGGTATTTCGGAGCCCAGTCGGGTGTTGGCTTGTGTGGTTTCTCGGTCCTCCCGATATGAGCGCATCAGAGAGAGCCAATATGATGATCCGCATTTGCTTGTCCTTAGAGACAGAGTTCAACATGATGATGCTAGAGATTGACCATTAGTGATGATAGGGTGTTGAGGATGCAGGGCCGAATTTGTGTGCCCCATGTGGATGGGCTTAGGGAGTTGATTCTAGGGGAGGCCCATAGCTCGCGGTATTCCATTCATCCGGGTGCCGCTAAGATTTATCAGGATTTGAGACAACATTATTGGTGGAGAAGAATGAAGAAAGATATTGTGGGATTTGTAGCTCGGTGTCTCAATTGTCAGCAGGTGAAATATGAGCATCAGAGACCGGGTGGCTTGCTTCAGCAGATGATTATTCCCGAGTAGAAGTGGGAGAGGATCACTATGGACTTTGTTGTTGGACTTCCACGGACTTTGAAGAAGTTTGATGCTATTTGGGTGATTGTGGATCAGCTGACCAAGTTCGTGCACTTTATTTCTATGTGTACTACCTATTCTTCAAAGCGGTTGGTAGAGATCTATATCCGGGAGATCATTCGTTTGCATGGGGTCCCAGTTTCCATCATTTCAGATAGGGGCACTCAGTTTACTTCCCAGTTTTGGAGGTCTGTGCAGTGAGATTTGGGTACTCAGGTGGAGTTAAGCACAGCTTTTCACCCTCAGACGGACGGACAGTCCGAACGCACTATTCAGATATTGGAGGACATGTTGCGTGCTTGTGTCGTTGATTTCGGAGGGTCATGGGATCAGTTTCTACCGCTTGCAAAGTTTGCCTATAACAACAGCTACCAGTCGAGTATTCAGATGACTTCATATGAGGCTTTGTATGGGAGGCGGTGTAGATCTCCAGTTGGTTGGTTTGATCCCGGTAAGGCTAGGCTATTGGGGACTAATTTAGTGCAGGATGCTTTAGAAAAGGTGAAGGTGATTCAGGAGAGGCTTCGTATAGTGCAGTCGAGGCAAAAGAGCTATGCTGATAGGAAGGTCTGAGATGTGTCCTACATGGTTGGCGAGAAGGTTCTATTGAAGGTTTCACCCATGAAGGGTGTTATGAGATTTGGGAAGAAAGGGAAATTGAGTCCTCGGTTTATTGGGCCTTTTGAGGTGCTTCGGAGGATCGGGGAGGTGGCTTATGAGCTTGATTTGCCACCCAGCTTGTCGAGTGTGCATCCGGTATTTCATGTTTCTATGCTCCAGAAGTATATTGGGGATCCGTCTCATGTTTTGGATTTCAGCACGGTTCAGTTAGATGATGATCTGACCTATGTTGTGGAGCCAGTAGCGATTTTGGGTCGTCAGGTTCGAAAGTTGAGGTCAAAGGATATAGCTTCAGTGAAAGTACAGTGGAGAGGTCGGCCCATGGAGGAGGCTACCTAGGAGACCGAGCGAAAGATGCGGAGCATATATCCTCACCTGTTTGAGGCTTCAGGTTTGTTTCTTGACTCGTTCGAGGATGAATGTTTGTTTAAGTTGGGGAGGATGTGACGACCCGGACAATCATCTCATGAGTTACCGCTCTGTTTCCCCTATTTCTGATTCTTTATGCTTTGTTTATCCGTGTTATGTGATTTCGGGTCGGTCGGATCGAATCCGTAAGGAATTTGGTAAGGTTTGAGATACTTAGTCTCTTTTAAGAAAGTTAAAGATGAAAAGGTCAACCAGATGTTGACTTATATGTCAGAGTGCTTGGATGTGAGTTCTGATGGTTCGGTTAGCTTCGAGAGGTGATTTTTGGCTTAGGAGCACAATCAGAATGAATTTTGGAGGTCCGTAGTAGATTTAGGCTTGAATTGGCAAAGTTGATATTTTGGCGATTTCTGGTTGGTAGGTGAGATTTTGATATAGGGGTCGGAATGAAATTCCAAGAGTTGCAGTAGCTCCGTCGTGTCATTTGGGATGTGTGTGTAAAATTTCAGGTCATTCGGACGTGGTTTGGTTGGGTTTTTGATCAAAAGCGTATTTCGGAAGATTTTTGAAACTTAGGCTTGAATCCAATATGATTTGGTAGATTTGATGTTGTTTGAGGCGTTTTGATGATTGGAACAAGTTTGAATAAGGTATTGGATTATGTTTGTGCTTTTGGTTGAGGTCCCGGGGGCCTCGGGATGATTTCGGGAGGTTAATGGAGAAGTTGAGATGTCATTGCAGATGCTGAGATTTTTCTACTTCTGGTGTTTTCGCACCTGCGGTTTGGGGGCCGCAGGTGCGGCACCGCAAATGCGAGAGGGAAGCCGCAAAAACGGTTTTGGAGGAGAGAGTCAGGAATCCGCAAATGCGGTTATGGGGACGCATCTGTGGAACCGCAAATGCAGAAGAATGACCGCAGATGCGGATGTGGCCGATTTTAGTGATTTCCATAGAAGCAGAGTAGTAACCGCAAATGCGGTACCACAGAAGCGGGTTTTGGATCGCATATGCGAAAATCCCTGGACAGAAGGTATATATTGCTTTCTTCGCGAATTTTTGCAAAGAACTCCATTTTTGAAGACGGGAAAGAGGCTAAGGCATAGGATCTCAAGAGGAATCAAAGGATATCGGTTGGGTAAGTTCCCTAAGCTTAATTACTTGGGTTAAGATCATTTTTTCACTGTTTAATCATGGTTTTAGTGGAGATTAAGGGCTAAAAATGGTGGATTAGGGCTTGAGTTTAAGAGGCATTAAACTGAGGATTTGAGGGGTCATTTGGACTCCGATTTTAGTGTTCTTGATATGAATAGACTCGTGGGGAAATGAGGAATCCATTGATATAAAAATTTCTTAATTTCGAGACGTGGGCCCGGGGGTCGGGTTTTGGCAATTTCGGGATTTTTGGTACTTTTCGATTATTTTTTCTTGGGCTTCGTTCCCTTAGCATATTTTGATGTCGTGATTATGATTTTGACTAGATTCGACGCGAGTGGAGGCCGATTCAAGGGGTAAAGGCATCGCGGAGTAGTATTTTCACCGGTTTGAGGTAAGTAACCATTGTAAATCTGGAACTGAGGGCACAAAACCCCGGTATCAGACTTGTTTTTGATAAATGCGGTGGCGCACATGCTAGGTGACGAGCATGTGGGTATGCACCTATAGGGATTGTGACTTGGTCCTTCCCATAGAGACTATTAAGTCGCGTATTTGATTTAGAAATATTATGTTATCCCGTATTTTGGATATTTATATTGTATTATGAGTTGTATGCCATTTTTGGGGCCTTGTGCCAACTTGTATCAACCCTTAGGGGCATTCTGACTATTTTCCTCACTTTACTTGCTAGAAGTATATCCTCAGTCTTGTTTTACCCATTTAAATGATTAAAACTGATTTTATCACTCTACTCCTAATTGTGAGGACTGTTCGGGCTGAGGTCCCTAATCTCTATTGATAAGCCCGAGAGGCTGTGAGGTTAATGACTGAGAGAGGTTGAGAACCTAATTGTGAGGATATTTGTATATATGTGAGTTATGGATCGGGCTGCACGCCGCAACAATACTTATATGGATTGGGCTGCACGCCGCAGCGATATGCATATTGGATTGGGCTACGTGCCACAACGATATGATGTTTGGGCTGTAGGAGCCCCTCCGGAGTCTGTACACCCCCAATAAGCATAGTCGACTATAAATTATGGATCGGGCTGCACGCCGCAGCGGTTACTATGATTTCTATTATTATGAGATACTAAAGAGCCGAGTGCTGAGAGTGAATACTGTGTGACGAGAGTCGAGTCACGAGTGATTGAGAGGCTGCCCGAGGGGCCATATTCTGAGTGATTCCTTGCCCGAGAGGCCTTGTTATAATGTTTTCACTGATTTCACCCTTCTTTTAAATAAGCCTCTATTGGATATATTACTAAGCAACTGACTTTAATGTTTTAAACTGGAAATGTGATTCTATAACGAAAACTGATTTTTAAACTGTAAAGATGACCTGGTATTCTATTGATTACCCAGTTATGTATTTTCAAAACTGCTCGTCACTGCTTTCAGTCCTTATTTACTCTAGTTACTTACCGAGTTGGCGTACTCACGTTACTCCCTGCACCTTGTGTGCAGATCCAGGTGCCCGAGCGGCCGAGTGAGGGCTTTCAGTTGTTTCAGTATTGGACGGAGACTTCGAGGTAGATGCATGACGTCCACAACCCTGTTCTCTCCCTCTTATCTTATTATCTTTCCGCATTTCCTAGACTATTAATGTATTAGGTATTCAGACTTGTATTAGAGGCTCTAGACTAGTGACACCAGATTGTTGGGGCTGTGTAGTTTATTATTATTTCGACTTTCCGCATATCTTTTGTTGCCTTAATGCTTATAATGAATTTGGTATCTAAAACTTGCATTAGAAAATGGCTTAATGTTATTAGAAAGAGGGTTGTGGTTATTGATTAGTTGGCTTGTCTAGTAATGTGATAAGCGCCATCACGACCGGTATTTGGGGTCGTGAGAAAATGGAAATAATGTTGATATCTATACGGATCATAAGAGCCTCCAATATATCTTCAGGCAAAAGGAATTGAATTTACGTCAAAGGAGATGGTTGAAGCTACTCAAAGACTATGATGCTGATATTTTATACCATCCGGGGAAGGCAAATATGGTAGTCGACGCCCTCAGCCGTAGATCTATGGGTAGCCTGTCATATTTACAGCCATAAAAGAGGGGAATAGCCCATAAGGTTCATCAGCTAACTAGTGTTGGAGTTCAGTTACTGGACTCAGGTGATATTGGAATTTCTATTCAGGATACGACAACATCCTCTTTAGTAACTGAAGTAAATGAATGTCAGTACGAGGATCCTGTGTTAGTTCATTATAGGGATACCACCCCTCAAAAGGAGAAGACACCGTTCAAAATTATAGGAGATGGAGTCCTCAGATATCGAGGACAATTATGTGTCCCTAATGTTGTAGGGTTGCGTAGGCAGGTTATGGGAGAAACTCACTATTCTCGTTATTCTATCCATCCAGGAGCGACAAAGATGTATCATAATATCAGGGAAGTATATTGGTGGGACAGAATGAAAAAGGATATAGAGGAGTTTGTTGCTCAGTGTCCTAACTGTCAGCAAGTTAAGATTGAGCATCAGAAACCCAGTGGATTATTGAAGGCTATGGAGATTCCGACTTGGAAATGGGAAGTAACAATATGGATTTCATCGTAGGCTTACCTTGTACCCAACGTAAGTTTGATTCGATATGGGTGATTGTTGATAGGCTTACAAAGTCAACCCATTTTCTGTCCGTTAGGACTACATATTCCGCAGAGGATTATACAAGGCTTTATATTAAGAAGATAGTACGACTACATGGTGTCCCTGTATCTATTATCTTGGATAGAGGAGCTCAATTTACAGCTAACTTATGGAGGTCCTTCCAAAAAGGATTGGGGACTCAGGTAAGTCTTAGTACATCATTTCATCCCCAGACAGACGGATAGGCTGAGCGTACTATTCAGACAGTTGAGGATATGTTACGAACTTGTGTGATAAACTTCAAAAGTAGCTGGGATGATCATCTGCCGCTTATTGAGTTTGCATATAATAATAGCTACCGTTCCAGTATTAAGGTGGCTCCATACAAAACTCTTTATGGATGAAAGTGTAGGTCGCCTATAGGGTGGCTCAATGTTGGGAAAACTACGTTAGTAGGACCGGAATTGGTACAGCAGGAAAGCGAGAAAATTAAGCTTATACAAGAAAGGCTATTAGTAGCTCAAAGCCGTCAGAAGTCTTATGCGGATAATCGATGGAGAGACTTGGAATTTCAAGTTGACGATTGGGTATTCCGAAAGGTATCACCGATGAAAGGCATTATGAGGTTCAGAAAAAGGGAAAAACTTAGCCCTTGGTACATTGGACCATATAAGATCATACACAAAGTAGGCTAGGTAGCATATGAGTTAGACTTGCCTTCTGACTTGGAATATGTACATCCAGTCTTTCATATGTCTATTCTCCGTAAATGTATCGAAGATCCTTCCAGAGTTATGTCAGTTGATGACGCTCAAGTCACTGAGTAGCTATCATATGAAGAAACTCCCATTGCTTTATTAAACAAACAGGTTCGGAGGTTAAGAACCAAAGACGTAGCTTCGGTGAAAGTACTTCGGTGAAACAACAATGTGGAAGAAATGACTTGGGAGGTCGAGGAAGACATGAAGTCTAGATAACCCTACTTATTTCCTCCTCCAGAGAAGGGTCCGACTGAGACGTCATAACCTTAAGGTACGTGTATGGATTCTTGTGTTAGTTATTTTCATTGGTCGTGTGAGGCCATTGTCGTTATTGATGATTATGGTCCTATGTGGTTTTGAATTATTAAGTTTCTACAAGAAGAGTTGGTAGTAGTGTTGTTATAAAGGCGACTCTGCCAAAGTGATATAGATCCCGGGGAGTTAAACATTCGAGGACGAATATTTCTAAGGAGGGAAGGATGTTACATCTCGCATTTTCATACGTTAAAATTTCGTCTTCAGTTAATCGACGTAGACTCGGAAATGAGATTATCTTGAGGTTAACATATTTATATTATTTATAATAAGCGATAAGTAAGTGTCATGAAGGATAAAGGGTACACGAATTAAAGAAAATGAGTTTCAATGAAGGTTACTGATTTGAGATAAAAATATGGGTCGAGCGATAATACCCGATATTTATGGACTAGTACCATATGAGGTACCATATGACCATGATAGAATGATGTATAAAGTGTATTAAAAATAACTAGAAATTTAAGTAAATTGAGATAATTTTTAATTATACGGGCAATTAGTTAATTACCAGGTACCGGGACATTACCTAATTACCTAATAAGTGGATAAAAATTAATAATTTCCACCCCACCCCCTCTAAAAATGTGGCAGTAAGCCACTTCTTGAAAATATGACTATTAGCTATTTATGATTAGTTGGCAAGTAAGGTATCAAAAACAAAGACACCTCATTCTCTCATAATCAAAAATACAAAGACTTTTAACTAATGTGGTAAGTACCAAACCTATCAACCCTATTAATTTAAATACAAGGATTTCAATCAGATGAGGTTTGGCTCCTTACCAACTAAAGATCTAACCAAATTTTACGTACTTCTCTGGTTGAAAACGATTTGGACGCAAAATTTTTTAAAACTCATAGGAAATCTCTAACGCTCTGGTTGAAGCTTAGCAACGTAAAATTTTGCGGTTCTAGAAGAGTACGGTGCAACCTTTTCCAAGAATATTATACGGATTTTCTCTACTTCAGGTATGTTAAGGCTATCCCTTCTTTCTTTTTGGCATGATCCAAATTATACAGAAAAAACGAGCAAACACACAGTTTTCATAAGCAACTCTATTCATAGAAATACTAGGGGTCTCTGTGTTCTTGATTCCCCCTATGACATATTATTATATCTTCTGTTCATGGGCCTCAGTATAATACGTAGTTGATAAAGTTTATCCGAAAGGAATGTTGAGATTTTTAACATATTTTCATGCATTTTATTCATTTATACATGTACATTGACTCATGACCAGATGGCGTTATATACGTGTATTTATATGTACATATATATATATATATATATATATATATATATATATATATATATATATATATATATATATATATATATATATATGTATGTATGTATGTATGTATGTATATGGGATATGGAAAAAAGGTTACGACGTTATTTACGCACTACCACCTGATAAGTTGGTATATGTGATGATGTTACCCATAGTGGCCGAGATGATATGATGGGATTCCCTCAGAGGCGTGATGATGTTATGTACACCTATACCTATGCATGACACGATATTTATATGCACGTGCATGACACTATAAATGTTTCAAAATTTACAAAGTTAGACTTACAGGTGAATTTCTTTATTCCATGTTTGATCTATGTGTTTTATGCACTGATTTTCATGCCTTACATACTCAGTACATTATTCGTATTGACGCCCTATTTTGGGGCCTGCGTTTCATGCCCGCAGGTACAGGTAGGCAAGCCGACGGTCCCCCTTCTTAGGATTTTTGATCAGCGAGAGTTAGCGTGCTCCACTTGATCCGGAGCTGCTTTTGATTTTGGTACGATACCTTGTATATATATATATATGACGTGGCTCAGTCCCGTCTTTATACAGTTGTATTTCTATTAGAGGTCTGTAGACAGTTATGTATAATTGGATAGTATGTAGCCTTGTTGGCTTTCAATTTTGGGTATATAGTTGTCTATAGCAGCCTTGCCGGCTCGCCTACTGTATTCCGCATGTATATATACATATGCCTTTTGGGCAGGTTTCCTTCATGCGTGTTATTCTAGTAATTCAGCAGATGTCTTTCAGGTTTATATCTTAGATGCATGTTTTGGGGTGTTCGACAGGTAGGGCTCGGACACCCGTCGCGGCCCATCGATTTGGGTCATGACAAGTCCTACACTATCTCATTAACAAAGATTTGATCTCTGTGCAGAAGTAACTAACCAAGAGATTGGTGAGAGCCTTAAAGCAATTGGTAATGATAAAGCTCTAGGTATTGATGGCTTTAATGCAGTTTTCTTCAAAAAAAGCAGGGGACGTTATCAACATTCAGATCATAGATGTTGTAAAAGAGTTCTTCTCAACTGGAAAGATCTATAAGGCCATAAATTGCACCATTGTTACATTAGTTCCTAAAGTGACTAAACCTACCACAATCAAAGAGTATAGACCAATAGCCTACTGTTCAATCCTATACAAGATGATCTCTAAAATCTTGGCTTTCAGATTGCAGAAAGTCATGCCTTACATCATTTATGAAGCTCAAGCAGGTTTCATTCCTAGTAGAAAGATTGCTGACAATGTCAGCCTAGCTCATGAGCTAGTCAAATCTTACACTAGAGCCCAGATATTTCCTAGATGTATGATAAAGATTGATCTCCAAAAAGCTTATGACTCAGTAGAATGGATCTTCTTACAACATGTGATGGAGGAGCTTAGATTTCCTAACAGGTTTATCAGTTAGATAATGAAATGCATTAAAACTGTCAACTATACTATCCTTGCGAATGGAGAAACCACAAAACCTTTCAATGCTGCCAAGGGTCTTCGACACGGAGATCCTATCTCTCCTTTCCTTTTGTAATAGTGATGGAGTACTTGAGTAGATCTCTACATGAGCTTAAGAAGGAGCCTACCTTCCAATATCACCCCAGATGTAGGAAGCTGGACATTACTCATATGAGTTTTACTGATGATCTCCTATTATTTGCTAACGGTAATATATCCTCAGTGGCCACACTATATAAATGCTTCTCTCAGTTTTCTCAAGCATATGAGTTTTTCTGATGATCTCCTATTATTTGCTAACGGTAATATATCCTCAGTGGCCACACGATATAAATGCTTCTCCCAGTTCTCTCAGGCATCAGCCTGTAATCTTTGGCATCCAAGCTTACTGAGCTCAATTGTTTATCTTACCTGCTAAGGTATTGAAAATGATAGAGGCACTCTGTAGAAGTTACATCTGGTCTGGAACTAACACAATAACCAAGAAGTCCTTAGTAGCATAGGAAAAGATATGTACTCCCAAGTCAGTAGGTGGTCTTAATCTCATCAATCTTCCTTTGTGGAACAAAGCAGCAATTGCCAAAACTTACTTGGACTTAGCACACAAATAAGACAAACTATGGATAAGATGGATCAATACATATTATATCAAACAACAACAGCTACAACATATGCCAATACCACAACAAGCCGGTTGGATGGTGAGAAGAATTATTAGATCTAAAGAAACTATACCGCAGACACAGAATATAAATGATCATAACAAGAGCATTATTAGACAAATATACCTACAACTTCTAGGAAACTTACCAAGAGTTAGTTGGAAATGTTTAATCTTCCACAATACTGCTAGGCCAAAGACAGTCTTCACTATGTGGCTGTTGCTTCATGGACGATTGCCAATTAAAGATAGGCTAGCCAGCTGGTGTTTAACTGTTATCCCTCAATGTGTTATGTGTCAAGGTCAGGATGAATCAAGGGAGCACCTCTTTGTTAAATGCCCATACACTAAAGAAGTGTGGGAGAAAGTCATGAATTGGGTTCAAAAATCACATATGCCTACCACCTGCAAGGATCAACACCTTCAGTGGATCATCAAGCAAGGAAGGGGGAAGTCCAAGAAGGCTACCATCTTCAAAATGATATATGCTGAGATCTCACATGCAATATGGATTGAAAGAAACACATGTATATTTGAACAAAGGTATCGAGGCATTGATGTTTTTGTGCGGGAGATAGCATATATTTGTAACGTTAGAGTAGCTGCTCGAGCTAAGAGTTACATACAACAATTTTACCTAGCAACAAAGTATATTCATTAGTTTATTTATAAATAGGTATGCTTTGTTTTGTTTTTTTAAGCCTTGAGATAGTCAGCCGAGTTAGCTTGACTACGGATTTGTACAGCTCTTCTTTGGTGATTAATAAAAAAGAAAGTTAATTACCAAAATAAAACCTAAACAAAGTAAACTAAATTATTTTTATACTAATACTTTGATATTTAGGAATTCTACGAAAACTGTTATTATAATTGATGAAGAAATTTCTTTTAAATACTAATTAAAATGCACTTGATTTAAATATAAAAAACACAAAAAATATCAAATAATATGAGACAAATGAAGTATTTATCTATTTTTCTGTATCAGAAGTATATACAAGACAAGCACATATAAATATCCAAGATTGTAATATAATATAAAAAAACTCCTTTATATTTTTTGTTTCTTCCTTTTTTCATTGTGAACTTCTAGTTAGCTGTAATAATTTATATTTATATTCCAATTTGGGGAGAGTGGAGATAAAATTGAATAATAAACTAGTATATCAATTTCTTTTCAGCTTATAATGCTTCTTCTTAAGGATCAAAGGCTTAGTTACCTGACAAAAATTATTAATGGATCTAAACTTCCCTTTCCTTCGGGGATACACATTGTCCGCTTCGTCAAAATATCTTTCATATTCATGGATATGGTAGAGGATAACTCTATTATGTCTCATTGATGCTCTCTTCTTTGACATCTTCGGTGGCATGGTAATAAATCATATTTTTGCTATTATCAGAAATATTGCCATTGAACTGAATCAATGGTAAAACAGCATTCGTCTCCGACTTTGTTAACTTTGATTCCATCCGAGTTTCTTTATTTTTTGGTGCAAATGCTTTTGAGTTCTTCATTTTGTATATGTAGTGATTAGTTGCAAAGGAGGAGAAGAAATTGAAGAATGGGTTTGCGAGAGGGTTTTTCCAGATGGAACAACAAAATATCTTTCAAAATCTATTTTTTTGCTGCTTTGTTAAACAACTTCTATTTCCTTGTGAATAACAGATAAGACTGTAACTTTATTTGAGGAAGTCAACCACTAATCGGCTAAAGGGTAAAGAAGACATATCATCAGTACGTAAAGGACTTGGACTTTGAGTCTTTGAACCATGTGAAACAGCGGTAGGATGAGGAGGAGAATTTGGTGTAGGAGATTTGAGGATGGTTTGGATTGATAGTAGGTTGAGGATAATATGAGTGACGTGAGTGGAGAAAAATGGAGAGCTAAAGGAATGAGAATTGGGAAAAAATAACTGGAGAACATGCCCAAGGAGCGGAACCCAAACTTTGTATGGCTGGTGGTCCTAGAATGGACTCTTTGGCAAAGGGAAATATGGTTTTATCAATTTTGGTATGGCGTGCAATGTATAACCTGCCAGAGACTTTATCAAGACACCTATAGCCATGATGAGATGGACTGTAACCCAAAAAAACACAAGGTTGGCTCCGAAAATTCATTTTATGACGATTGTAGTGTCATGGGCGGCTTTCCAGCCGTGCCCCATGACCCCTTGGGCGCGCCCCGTGGCGTCCTAGCAAGCCTTCCAATGCCTAGCGCCACGGACGGCCCCGTGGTCTTGGTCGCGCCAAGTGACAAGCGCGCATGTGCCTCTGTCGCCCCACCGATATCCCTCGCCAGCGCCCAACCGCAGGCAGATGCCAACAGCGCCTGTCTGCGCGCGCGCGCAGACCCTGATGCCAAAGACTATGCTGCCGACAACGGCCCTGTTTTCTGCCTTATAGCAAACTAAGTCTTTTTCATTGTAAATATAGAGTAGTTTTATTCCATGTAATTTCATTATGTTTCTCTAGCTTAATCAAGTCTAGTCTTGTAGCTTTGGATTATTTTTTTTAAGCATTATTAAGGGGGACCAAACAATCAAAACTTTCTAGCAAGCAAACAATTCTCTGTACTGGTGTCTCTCCCCCTCGACACCGCATTTCCTTTCTGTAATAGCTCTCATTAATGCAATCAAGCTTTCTTTCATTCTCAATTCTCATTCCTGTTCTCTCAATTTCTCTTGACATTGGTTTTCCTGTACGGCACTGACAATCTAGTCTAGCGTACGGAGGGGACCTCAGTTGGTGGACAGCAACTGCACTGACATCAGTTGCTTAGCCTTATGTCGCCCTTCCAAGGAATCTCAGGAAGGCGCCGCGTAACAGTTGGTATCAGAGCCTAGGCTCGACATCGGACGAGGGAACGCATTGCCATTACCACCATTTCTGACCATGGTGAATCATGGGGACCGCATTGCGGCCCTTGAACAGACGGTTGACGGATTACTGCTCATCATGGATACGGTGCCTGAACTAAGAACCAGCCTAGGGCAAAGGTTGGATGACCTGGACCGCAGGGTGCTCCAGACCGAAGTTGACATAGAAAACATCAGTCGTGACTCCGAGGGAGATCGGCAAACGGCAGTCACAGAGGCAGCCGAAATTTTTGGCAAATTCGAGGGACTCCAACAGGAGCGTGCCGAGGATTTAGCTTACAGGGCACAAGAGGCAGATAGGGTGACTGCCATGCAACAAACTATTGACGACTTGACAGACAAGCTCAATGTTGTCAATGCTGCTTTACAGGGCCTACTGCGAGGCAGTGGAAACCAGGTCGGGGGCGCTGCAAACCCCACCTCCGCGACACAAAAACTGAAAATTCCTGAGCCAAAGCCATACAGTGGAGCTAGGAATGCCAAGGAAGTGGAGAACTTCATTTTTGATGTCGAACAATATTTTGATGCTGTTGGGGGCCTAGAAGAAGCCAAGAAGGTAGCAACTGCTGCCATGTATCTTCAGGGTGATGCTAAACTCTGGTGGCGGGTGAAATACGAAGCCATCAAGGCCGGTGAAGATGCTCTCGAAACATGGGCAGAACTGAAGGCAGCCATCCGCCTACAATTCTTCCCCGAAAATGTTGAATACAATTCAAGGAGAAAGCTACGGGAGCTCCGTCAGACCAAATCTGTGCGGGACTACGTGCGGGAATTCTCCGCGCTCATGCTAAGCATACGCGACATGGGGGACAAAGACAAGCTCTTCACTTTCCTAGAAGGGCTGAAACCTTATGCCCGTATGGAGCTACAAAGGCAACGGGTAGATACCCTGCCCAAGGCGATCCAAGCAGCTGAATGCCTTGGGGACTATCAAATGGAAGCTCGGAAGGATAGGCCTCAACCGCCTACCCGAGCGGGATTCAAAGGGGGCCAGTCTAGCAATGGTGGCCCTAGCAGAAGTGGGGGAGATCGGAGCTCAACCAAACCTAAGGCTCCCTCCACAGGCAGCAACAGTGCTGCATCTAACAACAATGATCGGGGGAGGAAGCCTCCTTCAGGGTGCCGTCATTGTGGCGGACCACATTGGAACAATGAGTGCCCACATGCACAGATGAATGCCCATCAGACTTTTGATGATGGGACGGATGACGATTCAGACGATGCGGATCAGACTGAACCCGTAGGTGCCTTCAATGCAATTGTTGGCTCCATTTCTGAGGCATTAGCAGAGACTAGTGCTGGTATCCGTAAGAAGAAGGACCCATGTCCCGTCACCAAGAAAGGGAAAAAGAAGGCGGATGATGAGACTCCTCTTAAGCACGAGAGGACCTTAATGTTCGTTGAGATGAAGGTGAATGGCAAGCCCATTCGGGCCATGGTAGACACGGGTGCTACCCACAACTACTTAGCCTCGACTCAGGTGGAGCGCCTTGGTCTAGTCGTAGGGAAAGGTAGAGGCCGTGTCAAGGCTATCAACTCACCTCCCCAGCCAGTGGGTGGAATAGCCAAAGAAGTACCGATGAAGCTTGGCCCTTACGAAGGAAAATTCAACTTGCGCGTGGTGATCATAGATGACTTCGAGTTGATAGTTGGATTGGAATTCCTGAGGCAAACCAACACCATGCCTGTACCGTATGCTGACATGTTACTGATGATGGGAGCAAACGGGGCCAAGCCCTGCGTTATCCCATGCATGCCCATGAAGATGGCCGTTGAAAACATCTCGGCCTTGCAGTTGAAGAAGGGGGTCAAAAGAAACGAACCTACGTTCCTGGCAACCCTCTGCATCGAAGATGTAGAATGCTCCTCGGGTCCCATTCCTGAACCCGTGAAGGAGCTACTACTAGAGTTTGAAGATGTCATGCCACAAGACATGCCAAAGCGACTACCGCCTAGGCGCACTGTGGATCATGAAATTGAGCTGGTGCCGGGCGCGAAGCCACCTGCCCGGGCGCCTTACAGAATGTCACAACCCGAACTCACCGAACTTCGGAGACAATTGACGGAAATGCTAGACACAGGGATTATCGTTCCCTCCAAATCCCCATACGGGTCCCCTGTGCTATTCCAAAAGAAACATGATGGTAGTCTACGACTCTGTGTGGACTATCGGGCTCTAAACAAAATTACTGTGAAGAACAAGTACCCTATTCCGTTAATGGCAGACTTGTTCGATAGACTGGGTGGTGCGACAGTGTTCACCAAAATAGACCTGAAGACGGGTTATTGGCAAGTTCGGATTGCAGAGGGTGATGAGCACAAGACGACCTGTGTGACAAGATATGGGTCGTACGATTTCCTAGTTATGCCATTCGGCTTGACTAACGCCCCAGCTACATTTTGCACTTTGATGAACCAAGTCTTCCGGGAGTACATTGATGAATTCGTGGTGGTCTACTTGGATGACATTGTGGTATATAGCCAAACATTGGAGGAACACCTGATGCACTTGCGGAAGGTCCTAGCTCGATTGCGGGAGCATGAACTATATGCGAAGCTATCTAAGTGCTCCTTTGCTCAAAAGCAAATTGACTTCCTCGGACATGTCATTGGGGAAGGGCGGATCAAGATGGACCAGCAGAAGATTCAGGCAATCACAGATTGGCCGCCACCTAAGGATATCCACGCCTTGAGGGCGTTCCTTGGTCTATGCAATTTCTATCGGCGATTCGTGAAAAACTACTCCCTCATTGCAGTACCATTGACAGAACTCCTCAAGAAGATCACGCCTTGGGAATGGGGACCCAAGCGAGCGGAGGCCTTTAACGCATTGAAAGCGGCTATGTCTAGTAGCCCCGTCTTGGCCCTTCCTGATCTGGCCAAGCCATTCGAAGTACAAACAGATGCATCTGACTATGCCCTCGGTGGCGTCTTGCTACAAGAAGGGCATCCTGTGGCGTACGAGAGCCGGAAGCTAAAAGATGCAGAGCGGCGCTATGCCGCCCATGAGAAAGAATTATTGGCTGTCGTCCACTGCTTGCGCCTCTGGAGGCACTATCTGCTGGGAACCCCGTTCGTGGTCAAGACAGACAACACAGCTGTTAGCCATTTCATGACCCAGCCGAAGTTGAATGGTCGACAGGCCAGGTGGCAGGAACTCCTAGCTGAATTCCACTTCAACCTGGAATACCGAAGTGGGAAGACCAATCATGTTGCTGATGCGCTCAGTCAGAGAGCTGATCTAGCATCAGTGTGCTTACTCGCCACCCTAAGGGGGAGCGAGGTAGCCACCTCCATCAAGGACCAGATACAAGATCTACTCATCAGAGATCCTGCTTCACAGTATTTGGTTGATTTGGTAGGACAAGGCAAGACTCGCCAGTTCTACATGGAAGATGGTTTTCTGAAAGTGAAAGGGAACCGACTTTATGTTCCTAAAGGAGGAGATCTACGAAGGACTCTTCTAGCGGAATGTCATGATACTCTGTGGGCCGGCCATCCCGGTGAAGAACGCACCATGGCGTTACTTCGCCGTGCATATTATTGGCCTCAAATGGCCGATGACGTTGCTCAGTATGTGAAGACTTGTCTAGTATGCTAGAAGGACAAGTCAGACCGCTTAACACAGGCGGGACTCTTGGAACCACTAGCTGTCCCAAAGAGACCTTGGGAAAGTGTTTCCCTGGATTTCATCACCGGATTGCCCAAGGTCGGAGATCTAACAACTATCTTGGTTGTGGTAGATCGGTTTTCCAAATATGCTACCTTTATTGCTGCCCCACAATATATATCAACAGAAGATACAGCTCGACTCTTCTTCTCTCATGTCGTCAAATATTGGGGCCTACCCAAAGATATTGTTAGTGATCGTGACTCACGCTTCACTAGCAACTTTTGGACCCAACTCTTTAAGTGTCTTGGGTCGAAGCTGAATCACAGCTCAAGTTTTCATCCGCAATCTGATGGCCAGACGGAGCGGTTCAATGGTATGTTGGAGGAATATTTGCGTCATTTTGTAACCGGATCGCAGAAGAATTGGGTGAAGCTTCTGGATGCTGCTCAACTGTGTTTCAATTCACAAAAGAGCTCTAGTACAAACAAAAGCGCTTTTGAAATTGTTACCGGACAGCAACCGCTACTCCCACACACCGTCAATGCACCAAATATGTCTAAATCTCCTCGAGCTGCTAGCTTCTCTAAAGAGTGGAAGCAAAATTTGGAGATAGTGCGGAGCTATCTTGTCAAGGCTCAAAAGCGGATGAAGAGGCATGCTGATCAGAATCGTCGCTTTGTTGAATACCAAGTAGGAGACAAAGTGATGGTCAAAATTCCAAAACGTTACTTATTTGCAGGGGTCCATGACCCTCGCTTATTGCAAAAATATATTGGACCCTTGTCCATTGAAAGGCGTATTGGGAAAGTTGCATACCGGGTGGATACCCCAGCTTGGTGGAAAATTCATCCTGTTTTTCATGTCAGCCTCCTGAAACCTTTTCGGGAAGATACAGAGGATCCTTCAAGGAGCCAGCTCACAATACCCAGTATTCGAGGGCCCAATTCAACCGGGAAAAGGCGTGTTGAAGCTATCCTTGATGATAGAGTGATTCATGCCTCAAGGAAAGATCACCAGGAGTTCTTGGTGAAATGGCAGGGCTGTGATACAGAGGAGAACACTTGGGAGAGGGGAACAAACCTCAAAGCCTACAAGAGCCTAATTGAAGATTATCTTGCAAGTAAGGCGCCGAGGACGTCGCCAACTCAGGTGGGGGAGAATGTCATGGGCGGCTTTCCAGCCGTGCCCCATGACCCCTTGGGTGCGCCCCGTGGCGTCCTAGCAAGCCTTCCAATGCCTAGCGCCACGGACGGCCCCGTGGTCTTGGTCGCGCCAAGTGACAAGCGCGCATGTGCCTCTGTCGCCCCACCGATATCCCTCGCCAGCGCCCAACCGCAGGCAGATGCCAACAGCGCCGCGCGCGCAGACCCTGATGCCAAAGACTATGCTGCCGACAACGACCCTATTTTCTGCCTTATAGCAAACTAAGTCTTTTTCATTGTAAATATAGAGTAGTTTTATTCCATGTAATTTCATTATGTTTATCTAGCTTAATCAAGTCTAGTCTTGTAGCTTTGAATTATTTTTTTAAGCATTATTAAGGGGGACCAAACAATCAAAACTTTCTAGCAAGCAAATAATTCTCTGTACTGGTGTCTCTCCCCCTCGACACCGCATTTCCTTTCTGTAATAGCTCTCATTAATGCAATCAAGCTTTCTTTCATTCTCAATTCTCATTCCTGTTCTCTCAATTTCTCTTGACATTGGTTTTCCCGTACGGCACTGCCAATCTAGTCTAGCGTACGGAGGGGACCTCAGTTGGTGGACAGCAACTGCACTGACATCAGTTGCTTAGCCTTACGTCGCCCTTCCAAGGAATCTCAGGAAGGCGCCGCGTAACAGTAGGGACGTAAATATGGATAATAAAGACAACCAAACACCCTAAGAAAATGATAATTTGGAGGAAGATTAAACACAATTTCAAAGGGTGATTTTCCATGATTCGTTGGAGTATGTAGACGGTTAATTAAATAGACTAAGGTGTAGAGCTATGTGCAATGAGACTCAATCCATTTTCAACAATATGTCTATATTTGTGTTCGACTTTTCCTTGTTCTTGGCAAGAAATGCGATGAACAATGCCTAATTTTGTACAAAGAGTGGATAAAGGTCAAAATTCACCACCCCAATCTGTTTGAGTTGCCTTAATTTTTGCATTAAATTGTCGTTCAACTAAAACTTGAAATTGAGCGAAGATATAAAGTACATCTGACTTGCGAAATAGAGGATAACACCAAGTGTATCCAGAGAAGTCATCAACAAACACTAATATAAAATGATGTCCTTCAGAAGATAAAAAAAGGAGAGGGGCCCAAACATCCGCAAAAATAACTTGTAAAAATGAATGACTTTTTGTTAATCCAAAGAGGGAGAGATAACTTGTGTGACTTGCCAAGTTGGCAAGCACAACATAAATTATTTAATCTAAAACTAGAACTAGAAAGCTTATGTGAAAATAACACCAGACTAAGGACTCTTTCATGCGGATGACCAAGCCGAAGATGCCAACAAGAAGAGGAAGCTTTTGTAGCCGAATAAGCTGAAGGAGTGGTTGAGGAAGAATTCTTGATGGGCATGGTGTAGAAACCACAGTTACTCTAGCCTGAAAGAAGCGGAATCCTAGAGTCTCGATCCTTGACAAGAAAATGATAAGGATGAGATTCAAAAAAGACATTATTATTACACAAGCAAATCATTGAACAGAAAGAAGAGGTTTTGTGATTGAGGGAACATGAAGGATATTATTTAGAGAGAACTTTCTGTAAGAAGAGTTGGAGAAAGAGGCACTACCGGTGTTTTGAACATGTAGTTGGTCCGGGCCTTTGTATTCCTAAACATGATAAAATCTTGAGAGATCCGGTGCGACATGATCAATGAGTATTTATATCGATCCAATAAATACATGACACATGTTTTTACATGTATTTTTATCACTAAATAATAGTTAATCAATATACATTTGTATGAGGTAAAATTAACAAATGACAGGTTGACGTTCGTGGAATTGACACGTGGCTGTAAAGACATGTAACATATGAGTCAGCAAATAGCCAAAATCGGGTACAAGCATGTGATCGGTATTGTATGAGTTCCGTAGACATCAAATTCGGAGGGGAGAATTTATAAGTAAGGTACCGGTTAAAGAAGGCAATATTAAATGAGCATTCGTTACAAAGAATCATAGCATTTACACTCAACCATTATGCAGCTATCAAGAGGGGTCTTTATTCATCTTAACGATGAACTTGATTTGAGGATCTTGTCTCCCCTAATATAGCTACAAATAGAAAAATTCGTAGTCATTGAAGGACAAAGATACTTGTTCACTCTTACTTGAACATTCAATTGATTCTTTTGAAATGCTTGTAGATTCTTTCATTAAAGCTCATGCTGCAGCAAGAAAAGTCCAATCTAGGAAGGCGGATATATTTAGAATTGCTTAAAGAGATTCCGAGTTGCTGTGAGAGTTTGTAATCCGGTTCCAAAAGGAAAGTATATTGTTGCCAACAGTAGAAGATGAGTGGAAAGCAAAATCATTCACAAAGGTCTCAATCCCTTAAGCTTTGATGCTTCAAGGAAGTTGAATGAAATTCTATTGGAATTTCAAACGACCATATGGGTTGATATCCATAATCTTTATGAATCAAAAATTAGAATTGAGGATGATTAGTTGGGTTCTTCAGTGTCAGCTAAGGGTCGTAGTTGCGATCGGAATCATGAAAAGTTCAAAAATGATCCTGATGCTGACAAGAGATCATCAGGGAATCATTTTCAACCTTATTTATTAAATGAAAGATCTGATAGGCGTAGGATAAATGTTTTCAGTCATCTAAAAGATTTGGACCGGATAGATGGATAGATCATGGTCAGAGTAGTAGAACTTTGTAGGATAAAAAATCATCGGGGTCTCAGGATTCAGGACATCCTCAGTTACTGAATTACAATTTCAGCATTAGTTTGGTAGAGTTGGTTTCGGCTATGAGAAATATTAAGGATGCAAGGTTCCCGAAATTAATTCGATTAGACCCCAATAAAAGGGATCATAATTTATGGTGTGAGTTCCACAGTACACATGGTCATAGGATATGGGACTGTCGGCATCTCGCAAAGAGGTAGTGATGCTGTTGAAAAATGGTCACCTTAGATAATTTTTAAGTGATCGGGCTAAGAATAACTATGGGAGAAGTCGAGATGCAATGGACCTGGAAAAACCAACCACAAGGTCTCCCCGCCTAACAATAAACATGATTTTGGGTGAGGTTGAAATAAATGAGGTGATATTTTTGGCAGTGAATCAAAGATATCGGTGACTCATGGTAAGAGAATCCAAGAAGCATCAGAAGATGATAATGGCCTTATTTTACCGCACAATGATACTCTAGTAATATCTTTAAGTGCTTTAGATTTTAAAATTAAACGTGTTTTTGTTAATCCATGTAATTCGGCCAATATCATCTAATTGAGGGTCTTGGAACAAGCAAAGTTAACAGAAAATATAGTTCCGACGACAAAGCTTTTGGCTGGATTCAACTTAACAAATGTAACAACCCGAGGAGAGATTATGTTGCCTACGTATGTAGAACGGGTGACGAAATCCACCCTGTTCGACTTTGTGGATGGCGATGTAGGCTACAATGTGATTCTTGGTAGGACATGCCACAAAATGAGGTTATGACATCAACTTACCATCAATTCCTAAAGTTCCCTACACCGGATGGGATTAATCATATTAGAGATGATCGACCTATCGCAAGGGAAATGAACGGGTCACCTTATCTAGCAACAAGGTGAAGGGAATCAACACATAACAAATATAGGAACCGTTGTCAACTTACCCTCCGTTATCTACAGAAGACGATGGATAGGAAGAGACATCGAATATATACAAGATGCCCAGATCTTTCCAGGTATCGGAAGAAACGGATGCAATAAATTCAACCCCAGAAGATCTTGAACAAATTCCTTTGTTCACAGAATTCCCAGAAAGGAAAGTTTACTTGGGAATGAGGTTGACCTCCGAACTCAAGCTTTGTCACGATCCAAATCCTCCCTTTGTGATATGTTGTGACGGTACATATTCTCTACGACTAGGTAAACCTATCATATGCCGTATGCGGGATAATGAAATCGAAAGCATAAATTCGACAACTAGCTATAACATATATTCAAATAAATGACAGAGATGCCGCTCGGCATATACAATAACCAACTCCTAATATACACAAAAACTCTCCCAAGACCCGGAACACCATAAGTCACAAGCTTCTAGGATTTGTCTAACTACTCTGTACATCAGTAACTAGAAGAATAATGAAGAACAACACAAAAGATATAGAGGGGGACTCTGAGATTTGCGGACGCAGACAGATGTACCTTGAAGTCTCCGGAGCAGCAGCAACAATGCAATTAAAAACGAAACTGGTATGAGGTACCTGGATCTGCACACGAAAACATGTGCAGAAGAGTAGCATGAGTACACTACAACGGTACCCAGTAAGTGTCAAGCCTAACCTCGGTCGAGTAGTGACGAGGTCAAGTCAGGGCCCTACTGGTATATGTATATAAAATAAGACAAAACAAAATATCACAGTATAAAAAAGAATGAAATTTAACAAGAAGGGAATCATAGAAACATAATAGTATAGCAGACATAAACATCAGGGATCTCCGGAGATACCGTCTCATAGTCCCAAAAAGTAAATATGTAGGGGGGTCTCCTAGGATACCGTCCTGTAGTCCCAAAGTAAATATGCAGGGGGATATCCTGGGATACCGTCCCAAAGTAAATATGCAAGGGGATCCTCCGGGATACCGCCCCATAGTCCCAAAGTAAATATACAGGAGGATCTCCCAGAATACCATTCCGTAGTCCCAAAATAAATATGCAGGGGGATATCCCAGAATTCTGTTTCGTAGTCCCAAAATAAATATGCATCTCAAACAATGGAAGAAATAGTTATAGCAAGAAATCCTACAGTTTAGGCTAAGTACAAGTCAAGGAAAAATAGAAAATCCACTAAGCATGCTACACAGAGTTCAGATACGCATTTAAGGAACGTACACATGCTATTCTAGGCTAAATAGGATAACTACACATGTTGTTATAACTCAAATAAGAAGAAACAGGTTATTACTCAATAAAAATCAGATTTTACATCGAATAGCCCGTGTACGCACTCGTCACCTCGCGTACACGATGCTCACATATCAAACAGTACCAAATCCTAAGGGGAGTTCCCCCATACAAGGTTAGGCAAGCCACTTACCTTGAACCAAGCTCAATCAATCGGTAACAATGCCTTTTCCACGAATATCTGACTCTGAATGACCCAGATCTAGCCAAAAGCAATTACATATCATAAATACGACTATAATAGACTAATCCAATTAATAAAATCAAAACATTAATAAGAAATTAGAAAATCGCCCTAAAAAGCCTCCTCGGGCCCACGTCTCGAAATCGGGTAAAAGTCACAAAATACGAACACCCATTCACTCACGAGTTCACTCGTACCAAAATTATCCAAATCCGATGTAAAATTACCAATCAAAACCGAATAATTTAGTCTAGGAAGTTTCTACCATTTTCCCCAAATTTCCAACTCAAATCCCTAATTAGATGATGAAAATAGTAATAGATTCATGAAATATAGTCCAATCCGGGTTAGAATCACTTACCCAACAATTTCCTTGAAGAACCCTCAAAAAATCACCTCACACCAAGATCTCAAAGTCCCAAAAATTGAAAATGGAATAAAACCCTCGAACTCCTCTTCTTTTCCCCAGCAATTTCGCATCTCCGAGCCTCTAGTTGCACATGCGACGCCGCACATGCGAAAATTCCATCGCAGGTGCGGAAATGACTTAAAAGGATGGGTCCGCTTTTGTGATTAAAGGGGCCGCACCTTCGAGTGCGCGCCTGCAGACATTGGTTCGCTTCTACGGTCCTTCTTCGCTCCTGCGAGTCCTTAAGCACATCTGCGGGCATCGCAGATACGACATTTCCCTTGCACCTGCGACCTTTGGAAACTCCTCCCATTTCCTCTTCTGCGCTTGCCTCTCCGCACGTGCGATCTCGCACCTGCGGACTCCCCACCGCATGTGCGAAAACACCAGAAACCAGAAAACCTTAACAATTGCATAAGTCCAAATCTCAATCCATTAAGTATCCAAAACACACCCGAGGCCCGAGGGACCTCAACCAAATATATCAACAAGTCCTAAAATACCATACGAACTTAGTCGAGTCCTCAAATCACATCAAACAATGCTAAAAACATGAATCACCTCCAATCCAAACTTAATGAACTTGAAACTTCAAATTTCTACAACTGATGCCAAAACTAACCAAGTCCGATTGACCTCAAATTTTGCACATAAGTCATATTCAACAATACAGACCTAGTCCAACTTCCGGAATCGGAATCCGACCCCGATATCAAAAAGTCCACTTCCGATCAAAATCTCCAAAAATTCAACTTTCGCCATTTCAAGCCTAAATCAACTACAGATCTCAAATTCACAGTCTGGACATGCTCCTAAGTCCAAAATCACCCAATGGAGCTAACGAAACTCCATTTCGGAGTCTTCTTCATATAGTTTCGACTACGGTCAAAATCCTAGGACTTAAGCTTCTGTTTTAGGGACTAAGTGTCCCAAAACACTCCGAAACCAAAAACAAAACCTCCTAGCAAGTCACATAAGCAAAAAAAGATACAGGGAAGCAGTAAATAAGGGATCAAGGTTATTACTCTTTAAACGACCGACCGATCATTACATTCTCCCTCTCTTTAAACAATCGTTCATCCTCGAACGAGCATAGAGACATACCCGAAGTGGTGAAAAGATGAGGATAAAGGTTGCGATATCCTACTTGGTCTCCTAAGTCGTCTCCTCGACCAGCTGATCCCTCTGCTGAACCTTCACTGAAGCAATGTTCTTTGACCTCAGCATTCGAACATGCTTGTCCAAAATAGCCACTGGCTCCTAAACATAAGAAAGATCCTTGTCCAACTGGACTGGGCTGAAATCTAACACATGAGACAGATCACCGTGATACTTCCGGAGCATAGAAACATGAAATACCGGATGAACTCCCGCTAGGCTGGGATTCAAGGCAAGCTCATAAGCAACCTTCCCAACTCGCTGCAACTACTCAAATGGGCCAATAAAACTTGGGCTCAGCTTGCCCTTATTCCCGAACCTCATAATGCCCTTCATAGGCAAAACTCGGAGCAAGACCCGCTCTCCAACCATAAATGCAACATCGCGAACTTTTCGATCCGCATAACTCTTCTGTCTGGACTGGGCTGTGCAAAGTCTATCCTGAATTACCTTAACCTTCTTCAAAGTATCCTGAACCAAGTCTGTACCCAATAATATAGCCTTGTCCGGCTCGAACCAACCCACTGGAGACTGACCCGCCTACTATACAAAGCCTCATACGATGGCATCTGAATGCTAGACTGATAACTGTTGTTGTATGCAAACTCTACAAGTGGCAAGAACTAATCCCAATAACCTCCAAACTCCATCACACACGCACAGAGCATATCCTCTAGAATCTGAATAGTGCGCTCGGACTATCTATCAGTTTGAGGGTGAAATGTTGTGCTCAACTCTACCTGAGTACCTAACTCCTGCTGTACAATCCTCTAGAACCGTGATGTAAACTGCGTACCCCGATCAGAGATGATAGATACCAATACGCCATGAAGCCTGACAATCTCGCGGATATATACTCGAGCCAGCTGCTCGAAAGAATAAGTAGTCATCACAGGAATGAAATGAGCTGACTTGGTCAACCTGTCCACAATCACCTAAACTGCATCAAACTTCCGTTGAGTCCGTGGGAGTCCAACAACGAAATCCATAGTGATCCGCTCCCATTTCCACTCTAGAATCTCTAACTTTTGAGGCAATCCACCCGGCCGCTGATGCCCATACTTCACCTGCTGGCAATTTCGGCACCAAGCTACATATTTCACTATGTCCTTTTTCATCCTCGTCCACCAATAATGTTGCTTCAAGTCCTTGTACATCTTCGTGGCACCCGGATTTATGGAATACCGTAAACTATGAGCTTCCTGGAGAATCAACTCACACAATTTGTCTATATTAGGCACACATTGCTTGCCCTACATCCTCAATGCACCATCATATCCAATAGTGACCTACTTAGCATCACCATGCTGAACCATGTCCTTAAGGATGAGTAGATGGGGGTCATTATGTGGACGCTCCCTGATACGATCATAAAGAGAAGACTAGGAGACCACATAAGCCAAAACTCGGCTCAGCTCAGAAATATCCAATCTAACAAACTCGTTATCCAAGGCCTGAACAACCAATGTCAATGGCCTCTCTATTGCTGGTAAATATGCTAAAATCCCCAAACTCCCAGCCCTGTGACTCAAGGGATCGACCACCACATTGGCCTTCCCGGGATGGTATAGAATAGTGATATCATAATCCTTAAGCAACTCTAACCACCTCCGTTGATGCAAGTTAAGATCCTTCTGCTTGAATAGATGCTACAAACTCCGGTGATCAGTATAGATCTCACAAGGGACACCACATAAATAGTGATGCCAAATCTTCAAGACATGAACAATAGCTGCTAACTCAAGGTCGGGGACATGATAATTCTTTTCATGTACCTTCAGCTTTCTGGATGCATAGGAAATCACCCTACAGTCCTACATCAACACCATACCGAGACCAATCCGCGACGCATCACAATAAATAGTATAAGACCTTGAACCTGTAGGCAATACCAATACTGGGGCGGTAGTTAAAGTTGCCTTGAGCTTTTGAAACTCTCTTCACACTCCTCTGTCCACCTGAACGGAGCACCCTTCTAGGTCAGCCTGGTCATAAGCACTACAATAGATGAGAATCCCTTAACGAATCGACGGTAATACACCGCCAAACCAAGAAAACTTCGGATCTCTATAGCTAAGGATGGTCTAGGGCAACTCTGCACTGTTTCCACCTTCTTCGGATCCATCTTGATCCCCTCACTCAACACTACGTGACCCAAAAATTCCACTGAATCTAACCAGAACTTACACATTGAGAATTTTGCATATAACTTCTTTTCTCTCAATGTTTGAAGCACAGTCCTAGGGTACTGCTCATGATCCTCCAGACTCCGGGAGTACACTAAAATGTCGTCAATAAACACAATGACAAAAAAGTCAAGATATAGCCAAAATACACTGTGCGTCGGGTGCATAAATGTTGCTGGGGAATTAGTCAGCCCAAATGATATCACAAAGAACTCGTAATGACCATACCGAGTCCTGAAAGCAGTCTTCGGGATATCTGGCTCCTGAATCTTCAACTGATGATAACCTGAACGTAAGTCAATCTTGGAAAACACTTTGGCACCCTGTAACTGATCAAGTAAGTCATTAATATGAGGCAAAGGATACCTGTTCTTCACTGTAAATTTGTTCAACTGGCAATAATCAATGCACATACGTATGGAACCATCATTTTTCTTCACAAACAAGACAGGAGCACTCCAAGGTGACACACTAGGCTGAATGAAGCCCTTATCAACCAATTCCTGTAACTATTCCTTCAACTTAGGAGGATCCATACAATATGGAGGAATGGAGATGGGCTGAGTGCCCGACAACAAATCAATACCGAAGTCGATATCTTTGTCGGGCGGCATGCTCGGAAGATCAGCTGGAAATACATCAGGGAAATCCCTCACTACTGGGACTGACTCAATTGTAGGGGCATCAATACTAACATCTCTCACATAAGCTAGATATGCATCACACCCCTTCTCAACCATTCATTGAGCTTTAAAAAATGAAATAACTCTACTGTGAGTATAATCTAAAGTACCCCTCCACTCTAACAGTGGTAAGCCTGGTATATCCAGCGTCAAGGTCTTGGTGTGACAATCAAGAATAGCATAATGGGGCGACAACCAGTCCATGCCCAAGATCATATCGAAATCTATCATACTGAGCAATAATAAATTGGCTCTAGTCTTAAAACCACTAATAACAACCAAACACAACTAATACACACGGTAAACAACAATAGAATCTCCTACAGGTGTAGAAACATAAATAGGAGAACTCATAGAATTACAGGATACGCCCAAATACAGAGCAAAATAGGATGACACATAGGAATAGGTGGAGCCTGGATCAAATAATACCGATGCATCTTTATGATAGACCAGAACAAAACCTATAATGACAAAGTCGGAAGTAACTGCCTCTGTACGAGTAGGAAGAGCATAGTATCTGGCTTGGCCTCCCCCTCTAGGGCAACCTCTACCTCCCCGACCTCCACCTCGAGCTAGCTGAGTAGGTGGAGTAGTAGTTCATGTTGTAATCATAGCCTAAGGATCATGTGGAGCACGTTGTGGCTGAGAAGTATATGGAGGTGCACCCCTCCTAAGTATGGGGCAATCCCTCACCATATGGTGAGTGTTGCCACACTCAAAACAAGCCCTCGGAAGGCGCGGATGTTGTGACTAACTCGGGCTATATTGGACTGACTGCTAAAAACACCCCGTACAGGAGGTACACTCGATATTGGCGATGTATAATAAGGCTCCTGGGGCCTAGAAGTAGCCGGAATACCACTGGTAGCTGGAAGAGCTGAATGAATAGGGCGACTCACATAGCCCCTACCATATCGAACTGCAGTTGGGGCACAAGTACTAGTATAAGTGTCGGACTCTCGAAACCTCTTGACATCCCTCTCCTCTCTCTCCCAATCAAGCATGCCCTCTACTCTCCTAGCAATACTCACAACCTGCTTATACAAGATATCCATCTCTAACTCCCGGGCCATGCTAGTCTTGATGCTAGGATGGAGCCCCTCGATAAATCGACGGACCCTCTCTCTCGAGTAAGAGCAACCAAAGTTGGTGCATGTCTAGCCAAATCGCTAAAACGAACTACATACTCTGACACAGTCATAACACCCTGGTGCAACTGCTCAAACTCGGCGTGCCATGCATCTCTGAGGCTCTAGGGAACATACTCCCTTAAAAACATATCCGAGAACTGAATCCATATAAGTGAAGCTGCCTCAGCCAGACTGTCCAACTCATAAGCACTCTACCACTGATAAGCTGCACCTCTAAGATGGAATGCGATAAAAGAAACCCCACTCGACTCTGCTATGCCCATAGTACGGAGGATACGGTGGCACTCCTCAAGAAAACCCTGAGCATCCTTTGTCGCCAAACCACTGAAAGTAGGAGGGTGATACTTCTTGTACCTCTCGAGCCTACGCTCTTCCTCCTCAGAAACTGCTGCCCTACCCTCAGGCTGGACCAGGGCTATAGGTGGCACCGGTATAACCTCTGGAGTCTGATCGACCTAAACCGGCTACTCTAGGTACGGGCAACGAAAGTCTATGCTCCTCCTCCGGCCTGAGATATGGCAAGAGCAAGGGGAATCAACCCTGCCTGAGCTAAAGTACCGAACATGCTCAGAAACTATGTAAGGGTCTCCTGAAGAGCTAGTGTAGTAGTAGGAGTCTCAGGTGCCTGCGCTCCGACTGGAGCTACTGGTGGCTCCTCTGTGGCAGCTCGTGCAGGTGCTCTAGCTACACCACATGGACGCCCTCAACCTCTACCCTGGCCCCGGCCTCTTACGGCTCTAGTAGTGGCATGGGTTCCTGGTCCTCTGATCTAGCTATCGTGTCATCACCATCTGTGAGAGAATAGAAGATAGAAGTTTAAAATTTTGAAGTCAACAAATTTCGCACGACAAGAAATCAAAAAAAGTGAAATTTTCCTAATAGATCAATAGCATCCCAAATTTAAATACGGACGTCTCTGCACCGATCCGCAAGACTCTGCTAAACCTTCTTGTAACTTATGACACTTATGAACCTAGAGCTCTATTACCAACTTGTCACGACCCAAATCCTCCTCTGTGATATGTCGTGATGGCATCTAGTCTCTATGACTAGGTAAGCCTATCATATGCGGAATAATGAAATCGAAAGCATAAATTCGACAACTAGCTATAATAGATATTCAAATAAACAATAGAGATGCCGCTCGACATATACAATAACCAACTCTCAATATACACAAAAACTCTCCCAAGACCCGTAACACCATAAGTCACAAGCTTCTAGGATTTGTCTAACTATTCTGTACATCAGTATCTAGAAAAAGTAATAAAGAAAAAAAATAAAAGAGATAGAGGGTGAATCAAGGTCTGCGAACGTGGGCAGATGTACGTTGAAGTCTCCGAAGCAGCAGCAACAATGCAACTAAAAACGAGACTGGTAGGAGGTACCTAGATCTGCACACCAAAACATGTGCAGAAGAGTAACATGAATACACTATAACGGTACCCAGTAAGTGCCAAGACTAACCTTGGTCGCGTAGTGACGAGGTCAAGTCAGGGCCCTACTGGTATATGTATATAAAATAAGGCAGAACAAACTATCGCAGTATTAAAAAAAGACTGAAATTTAATAAGAAGGGAATCACAGAAACATAACAGTACAGTGTACAGAAATAACAACAGGGGATTAGATACCATCTCATAGTCCTAAAAAGTAAATGTGTAGGGGGTTCCCGAGGATACCGTCTCGCAGTCCCAAAGTAAATATGCAAGGGGATCTTTCAGGATACCGTCCCGTAGTCCCAAAGTAAATATGCAGGGCGATCTCCCAGAATACCGTTCCGTAGTCCCAAAATAAATATGCAGGGGCATCTCTCAGAATACCATTCCGCAGTCCTAAAATAAATATGCATCTCAAACAATAGAAGAAATAGTTATAGCAAGAAATCCTACAGTTTAGACTAAGTACAAGTCAAGGAAAAACAATAAATCCACGAAGCATGCTGCATAGAGTTCAGATAAGCATTTAAGGCACGTAGACATGCTAATCTAGGCTAAACAAGATAACTACACATGCTGGTATAACTCAAATAAGAAGAAACAGGTTATTACTCAGTAAAAGTCAAATTTTACAATGAATAGCCCGTGTACGCACTCGTCACCTCGCGGACACGACACTCACATATCAAACAATACCAAATCCTAAGGGGAGTTCCCCCCACAAGGTTAGGCAAGCCACTTACCTCGAACCAAGCTCAATCATTCTGTAACAATGCCTTTTTCCATGAATATCCAACTCCGAATGACCCAAATCTTAGCCAAAAGCAATTACATCATCAATACGACTATAATAGACTAATATAATTAATGAAATCAAGACTTTAATAAGAAATTCGAAAATCTCCCTAAAAAGCCTTCTTAGGCCCACGTCTCGGAATCGAGTAAAAGTCACAAAATATGAACACCCATTCATTCACGAGTTCACTCATACCAAAATTATCCAAATTTGATGTAACATTTCCAATCAAAACCCAATAATTTAGTCTAGGAAGCTTCTACCATTTTTTCCAAAATTTCCAACTCAAATCCCTAATTAGATGATGAAAATAGTAATATTCGTGAAATATGGTCCAATCCCGGTTAGAATCACTTACCCCAACAATTTCCTTCAAGAACCCTCGAAAAATCGCCTCACACCGAGATCTTAAAGTCCCAAAATTGAAAATGGAATAAAACCCTTGAATTCCTCTTCTTCTGCCTAGCAATTCCGCATCTGCGGGCCTCTAATTGCACCTGCAATGCCGCACTTGCGGAAATTCCATCGCAGATGCAGAAATTACTCAAAAGTCTGGTCCACTTCTGCGATTAAAGGGGTCACACCTACGAGTGTGTGCCTGCGGACTTATGTCCGCTTTTGCGATTTTCTCTGCGCCTGCGAGTCCTTAAGCGCGTCTGCAGGCTTCGTAGATGCTCTATTTCCCTCGCACCTGTGACCCCTGGAAACTCCTTCCAATTCCTCTTCTATGATTGACCTCACGCACATGCGATCCCGCACCTGCGGTCTCCCTACCGCAGGTGCGAAAACACCAGAAGCCTCAAAGCTCTTCAGCAATTGCATAAATCCAAATCTTAATCCTTTAAGCATCTGAAACGCACCCGAGGCCCTCGAGACCTCAACCACACATACCAACTAGTCCTAAAATACCATACAAACTTAGTTGATCCCTCAAATAATATCAAACAATGCTAAAAACATGAATCACCCTCCATTCTAAACTTAATGAACTTGAAACTTCAATTTTCTACAACCGATGCCGAAACCTATCAAACCACGTCCAATTGACCTCAAATTTTGCACACAAGTCATATTCAACATTACAGACCTACTCCAACTTCCGAAATTAAAATACAACCCTGATATCGAAAAGTCCACCTCCGGTCAAAATCTCTAAAAATTTGACTTTCACCCGTTCAAGCCTAAATCATCTACATACCTCAAATTCATAGTCCAGACATGATCCTAAGTCCAAAATCACCCAACGGAGCTAACGGAATCGACAAAACTCCATTCCGGAGTTGTCTTCATGCAGTTCCGACTACGATCAAAATCCTAAGACTTAAGCTTTCGTTTTAGGGACTAAGTGTCCCAAAACACTCCGAAACCAAAAACAAAATCTCCTAGAAATTAACATAAATAGAAAAAGATACAAGGGAAGCAGTAAATAGGGTATCGAGGCTATTACTCTCAAAACGATCGGTTGGGTCGTTGGCTTAGAATTATTGAATTTCTTAAAGCTAACATTGATTATTTTGCATGGTATCATTCTGATATGACAAGTATTCCAATGGAAGTGGTTGTCCACAAGTTAAATGTTAGGCCCTAATTTCCCTCCGATAAAGCGGAAGAAGCTGCCGTAGCCGAGGTCAAGAACATATTTGTAAAAGAAAAGGTAACAATGTTGCTAAATATAGGTTCAATACGGGAAGTAAGTTATCCTGATTGGTTATCTACTGTAGTAGTTGTAACCAAAAAGAATAATAAGCTTAGAATATGTATTTATAAGGATTTATATAAGGCTTGCCCTAAGGATTCCTTGGGTTACCTTTAAAACCAAGTCTCGAGAAATTTCTTGGCTTCTTGGTTTCTCAAAGAGGAATTGAAGTAAATCCTAACAAGATTAAGGCCACACAAAATACACCTGAGCAACCCTGAACCAGAGATTCTGGGTTGAGGTCCCCAGCAGAGTCGCCAGAGCTGTCACACCTCCTTTTTTATACCTACACCCGCAAGGGCGTAAAGGAGTTTTTCCATTTAAAGGACAATCGGAACGGGATTTAATTATTAATGATTCAGAGTCGCCACTTGGGATATTAATGGTGTCCCAAGTCACCGGTTGAATCCCGAACCGAGGAAAAATATGACTCTGTTAACAGTCCGCGAACCAGAAATCCGGGTAAGGAATTCTATTAACCCGGGAGAAGGTGTTAGGCATTCCCAGGCTCCGTGGTTCTAGCACGGTCGCTTAACTATTGTATTTAATTTTATCTGATTTTGATACATGCTAGCCTATGTGCTTTTATTTATAAACCGCTTTTATCATTATTTTTAACGAGAGTTGCAACGTCGTGAAAATGTGTCTCGAACCACGTCACATCAATGCACCCGTGGTTATTGACACATTCTAACTCCGTTGAGATTTGGACTTGGGTCGCATCAATGCGCACCCGAGTTTTAAGAAAGTAATCTTATTAAAAACGCTCTTAAAGGGTCTAACACGTTGTTATCTTTAGGGAAAGCCGTGAAGTTCGCTAAATGGCCCTCCCAAATTCTAATCATTTTTAATAACCATTTATTGAGGGCCCCACATTTATTTATTTTCGTTCGGTGGAGCTCATCTCAATTTGTGAACCTCTTTTCTATCATTATTTTATTTATAAGAATTACGATGTCGTGAAAACGCGTTTCGAACCCCGTTGCAATCAATGCGCCCGTGATTGTCAACACATTTTGACTTCATCGAGATTCGGATTTGGGTCGCATCAATACGCACTCGAATTTAGGAAGGTAATTTTATTAAGAGCGTGTTTAAAGCAACTACGCGTCTGCACTTTGCGAGGGCCATGGAATTTAGCTAAATGGCACGCCTCAGAATCTAAGGATTAATACAAGATTAATTAAAGTGAGGGCCATGTAATTGTCGTATTAAATTTTGCTTTAAGAAATTGGGTGTCCTATTCCTCCTAACAGTGAATCGATGTACTCCAATGTGACAAACTAAAACATGAATCCAAACAGTGACAAATCAACGCCTGCTTGAGCCTTTCCAGTTGTGTGACTCGGCAAACTAAAGACCTGCTAATAATTTCACATGTTTCAACTTAAGCTGCCAGGGAGGAAAGCACACAGAACATCCAGTGCAGAATCTTTATCCATGAATTTGGCTTAGCTTTAACGATCAATATTAATGCCTATAAAGTTCTTAAACAGAGAATCAAACACGAATACAGAAGGCTGGAATTGCTTCTACCAAGTGAACATAAACTATTAAATTATCAATTAACAAGCACAAATCTATCACATTCATAAAAATATCCAACAGATGTAACCAAATCAGTATGTAACATGAACATTACTTCAACGTAGAACATTTATAAATTGTCAAAGTTTTGTCATGGGAACAAAAGCAGTAGAAATTGAGAAAAGAGAAACAGAACCTCTCGTTAAACAGCAAAACCCGAGCTGGAACAGCAAGCCACCGGACGAAAACTCAAATCGGCACCGGAATTTTGAATCAAACACGAACTCGAATCAACCTCGACTGAACTTTATCCCCATACTCGAATAACCAGAAATCGAATCCAAGTGAAGAAACAAAATCAAAACCATCTTTGAAATCAATTTATCTCGTGTGTGCTTTTGAGAATTTCCGGCGACGAATTGCGTGTGTATTCCGACGATAGTGAGGAGTGACTGAGCGTAGGTGTGTAGGCAGTGAAGGAGTGAATTAGGTGTTGTTTTCCGGCGAGGGAGCTCGTCTGGTTGAGTGATAACCGGCGAAGTAAAGGTCGTTTGGACAGAGTCGACGCCGGAAGTTCAGGGGTCGTTTGGGTGAGCAGTCGTCGGGTGAGAGAGGGAGATGAAATCAGGGGGTCGTTTTTGTATTTCTGTTGAAGAACCAAATCAGAAACGGGCAAAGAAAATGTTGAAGACGATCAAGTCAGGAGGGTGGGGTATGACGGAGGAGAAGACGTTGGGAGGGGGTCGTTCTCTTTCCAAAAGCTGTGCAACCTTTCTCTCAGCTTTTGTCCAGCCTCTTCTTCGTTCCTTTTCTTATTCTTTTGTCTTCTTTTTTATAGTGTAGAGTCTAGGTTGTAGGGTTTTAGGTTAAGGGGTATGGGCCTAAAAATTATGGGCTTGACAATTGTGGGCTAGGTCCAAAATTAGGCCTAAAGATGGGTTGCTCGAGCCCAAGCTCTATTCTTTTGCCGCGAATGAGATTAAAAATACGCGCCCATTTATTAATTAGTTCTACTATTAAAATAATTATTAAAACAAAACTAACCATTAAAACAAATCGATTTTTTGTATTTTCAAACATTATATTAAAAATAAAAATACGATACTATTTTTATATATATTTTTTTAGATTAAAAATGACTACAAATATTAATGAACTTATTATTATTTTTTTTTTGTTGTAAGTTTTGTTTACTTGTACTAAAATAAAGTAAAAGAGTCAAAATTACTTAAAATATCTATATTATGCTTAAATTAAATATTTTACGCTAATATATAAAAGATCTTGGGGAGGGTCAAAAATCACATGTCTACAGCTGCCCCTCTTTGACTGGAAACGTACAGAGTTTTCAGACAAAGACTGACTAGACAGGTTTTGACCCGACCCTTATTTGGAGAGACTAAGACTAAGAGAAAAGGGGGATGTGACCGAGCTCTGGCATTTGAGCTGCCTACATATCCTTGGCTATAAAGGAATCAGGCCACTTGTAGTTCAAAGATGAGTGAGATGACGGAGTATACCGAGGTGGAGATCCGGTCGAGGTGCCGTTCCATCGAGGTTCCAGTCTGCGGTCCCTGTTATTACATCAAAAATCAAAAGATGAAAAAGACTAGCTAAGCCTATCGACTACGAGGTACAAGATTCCTATCTATAAGTCTTCTGAAGCTTGATCTTGAGTCTTGAGTGGTTCTTCATGCAGACTTTAGATTTAAACCTTGACGCTTGTTAGTTGCAGGTGCTAGCTCATTCTTCTGCAGCTTTTGGGTCAGGACCGGACATGTAGTGCTTGTGACTGCGTCCATGTCTTGAGCAGCTCACATCCTTCATCAACTTCTGAATTGCATTTTAAATTGAATTCCCCTTTTTCCAGGTGGGCACCTGATTGCTGAACCTGAACTGTCCTCCCTTGTTACTTGACACTATTTTCCCTTACACTTTGAACCATTTTCCCTGAAACTCGAACTGTCTTCCTTCGAAACTGTTTTCCCTAGAAACTTGAGTTGTTTTCCCTTGTTCTCCAGGTGGGCGCCCTATTTTCCAGGCGGGGCTCCCTGACTGCTAACTTGAAATGTATTCCCTGCTTTCCAAGCGGGCTCCTGACTGCTGAACTTGAAATTGAATGTATTTCTCTGTTATCCAGGCGGGCTCCTAACTGCTGAACTCTGTTATACAAACGGGCTCCTGATTTCCGAAACTTGAATTGTATGTCTCTATTCTCCAGGCGGACTCCTGACTTCTAAAATTTGAAATGTATTCCTCTATTATCCAGGCGAGTTCCTGATTTCCGGAACTTGAACTGTATACCTCTGTTCTTCAGGCGGGTTCCTGACTTCAAAAAGACAAAGAAATCGATTGAGAACTAAAAATTTGAATTGTATCACCTCTGTTCTTCAGGCGGGCTCCTGATTGCTGAAACTTGAATTGTATGTCTCTGTTCTCCAGGCGGACTCCTGACTTCCGAAACTTGAAATTGAATGTATCACCTCTGTTATTCAGGCGGGCTCCTGACTACTGAACTTGAACTGAATGTATTCCTCTGTTATCCAGGCGGGCTCCTGACTTCATAAAAATAAACGAACCAAGAAAACTTTCTGCCCTAGTTTGGAAACTGGGTAAAAGTCGATTGAAAACTAAAATTTGAATTG
Organism: Nicotiana tabacum; assembly: GCF_000715075.1. Classification (NCBI taxonomy): domain Eukaryota; kingdom Viridiplantae; phylum Streptophyta; class Magnoliopsida; order Solanales; family Solanaceae; genus Nicotiana; species Nicotiana tabacum. Next base: position 81,850,072 of record NC_134089.1, on the reverse strand, counting down.
TATCACCTCTGTTCTTCAGGCGGGCTCCTGATTGCTGAATTTGAAATTGAATGTATTCCTCTATTATCCAGGCGGGCTCCTGACTTCACAAAAATAGACAAAACAAAGAAAACTTTCTGCCCCAGTTTGGAAAACTGGTTGTTTGTTACCACATACTAATAAGAACTAAAACTTGAATTGTGATAAGACTGAAATGCAACTTTTAAAAATTTAAAGACTGCAATGTATCTTAAAATTTAAACTTTATCTTAGGTGAAAAATTCATCAGACTAAGATTCTCATCTTAGGTGAAAGATTCGACGGACTAAGATTTATCTTTATCTTAGGTGAAAAATTCATCAGACTAAGATTTTCATCTTAGGAGAAAGATTCAACAGACTAAGATTTTTATCTTTATCTTAGGTGAAAAATTCATCAGACTAAGATTTTCATCTTTATCTTAGGTGAAAAATTCATCAGACTAAGATTCTCATCTTAGGTGAAAGATTCAACAGATTAGGATTTTTATCTTTATCTTAGGTGAAAAATTCATCAGACTAAGATTTTCATCTTAGGAGAAAGATTCAACAGACTAAGATTTTTATCTTTATCTTAGGTGAAAAATTCATCAGACTAAGATTTTCATCTTAGGAGAAAGATTCAACAGGCTAAGATTGTGACTCTAGGAGATAATTCATCAGAGTAGGTCTATTTTTGAGTGATCCCGACTTTCTTAATTTTCCAAATTCCAACTTCCTTTCTTTTCAAATTCTGCCTTCCTTTCTTGTTCCCAAATTATGCCTTCCTTTCTTTTCTTTTCTTTTTTGACTTCTTCCTTCCCCTTCTTTAAATTATGCTCCTTTCTTTCTCCTCAAATTCTGCCTTCATCTTTTCCCAAATTATGCCTTCCTTTCGTTTTTCCAACTTCTGCCTTTATCTTAGGTGAAAGATTCATCGGACTAAGATTTTTATCTTAGGTGAAAAAATCAACAGACTAAGATTTCTTTATCTTAGGTGAAAGATTCAACAGACTAAGATTTCTTTATCTTAGGTGAAAAATTCATCAGACTAAGATTTCTTTTAACCATTTTCCTTCAAAATTTGTTTTATCTACCCACTAACTTGAATTATCTTCTTTCAGAACTACTTCCCTAAAAACTGGTGTTGTCCTCCTTCAAAAAACCACTTCCCTAAAAACTAGTGTTTCATTCCTCCAAAAATTACTTTTCTTAGAACTGGTATTTCTTTCCTGAAAACTACTTCCCTCTCTTTTCTCTTTTTTTTTAAAACACTTGTATTGACCTTCATGTTCTTCAGATGGGTACCCGACAAAAAATTTCAACATGACAGAAATTTTTTTGCCCCAGTTTGATAATCCTCCTGTAGCATATCTTTCTGCCATCAATATCATTTCCATGCCCCTGTTTCAAATCAAAGAAAATTCTGTCAGTTTAAAAGTGCGGTGGTTGGTTGTGGTACTCCCGCTGGGATGGCTTTCCTTTTCTCCTTTCCATGTTTTGCGTTCTCCGACCATCTTTGAAACTTGACTGATAACTTCTGCCCTTCTTGACGACTATCTCTCAATTATTACTTCTAGTATTCTTATCTGACCCCATATGTTTTGTGACAACTGATTCTTCTTGAAGGTCTTGCATGTTTACTGATTAACCGCTTTCCCCGTCATCTGTGTCACTGAAATACCCTTTTTCCCCGTTCAATCCCAATACCCTCTATCTGTTGCATTATTCCTGAACCGACATCTACCAAACTTTGTGTTTCATAAGGATCCCAAAGTATGTTGATTATTACCAGCTTAGTGCTCTTGTCATTTTTCCTGACTTGTGACCCCATTTTGTGCAATTGGAAAGCTGGTGGAAAATTTTGAAGTCATTCCTCACTTGTTACGACCAACAGACTCAGAAAGGGGAAATAAACAAAACAAAAGGAACAAAGTAAAAGACAATAGAAAGAGATTATTCCTAACAAGAAAATTACACAGTAGAAACCTATCGGATGTGGATACCAACTCTAATGACCTTGACATGCACCTGCTACCTATTCTGTTAAGCAAACCTGATGGTCAGCTCTTGTTGTTCCTTTTTTCCGTGAAACTGGGCTTCATTGCTCCGCTTATTCAATTTGATTCGCATTCCTTATTCGGCTTGTAGTGCCCAAAGGGTTTTCACCATCAAACCTCTCTCATTTCGTTCTTTCTCTCAACTTACTGTCGTCTCAAGGTGCCCGTGAAGGTTTTCACCAATAAGACTCTCTCATTTTTTATTTCTCTCAGCTTTCATCACCTTGCGATACCCATGAGGATTTTTATCAATAAGATTCTCTCATTTTCATTTTCCTTGTTTGGACCGGAGTGTTGCCCCTGACATGAATTACCTTACCTGCTTGACTTGGCATTTCTCAAAGACTGATCAGAAGGTCTTTCTTTGGACCATAATGTAGGCTTTTGGATGGGTTAGAAAGAAAGGGTATAAAAGGCTCAAAACAATTTCAAAATGGTTTAAAATTACAACTTTCGGAATCCAACTTCTCACAACAACCACAATTTCTGCCCCCGTTTCTTGCTTGGGGACTTTTGGATTTTTGTTTTGGTATGATTGAACCTCAGAGAGGCTGCCTACGTACCCTTTCGGGATCAAGTCAAACGTAGTTCACGACATAGAAATTACTTTTTTTTGTGATTTTTCTTTCTCTTCTTTTCTTTTCTGTTCTTCTTTTCTTTCATTTTCCTTTCTTTTCTTTCTTTTCTTTCTTTTATTTTCTTTTTCTCTTTCCTTCCTTTCATTTTTTTTCATTTGCTTATTTGCGGCACTTGCGTTTCTTAATTGTGTCATTGATTCCGAAAGAGGGGTATGAAAGCAAATAAACACGACTCAAAAGGGGTGACAATGGAAAAAAGTGTTTAGATAGCAGAACAAAACGCCTTCGTCATTTCAAACTTCAAAATATGCCAAATACAAACAAGTACAATCAGAATAAAGAAACCATACACATCATCTCTTGACCGCATCGGAATTGACGGTCATTTCCACACATTTTCCTTCTACATCTGTCAGATACAATGTGCCATTCGACAACACTTTTACTCTTATTACCACTACCAGCCCCCTGTCAATTTGGCCACCTTGCTTTTACGGGGATTTTTATGTTTTACTTGCCCCAGTTTCACATGGTTCGGGCAAATAATCTCAAAATGTCCCAGTCTATTCTCATTTCCTCAAGTGTCCTTATCGTTTTCAAAATGGTCTCATTGTTTCGCAACTTTTGAAGATCAGACTGAGAATTATGCGTGCATGTCATGTCACTAGAACCGGCAAAAGAAAAAACAAAAAGTTAGAAAAGAACTAAACAGAGAAAATGATTGGGAGTAACAACGGATCGGAATTTGCATTAGACAAACGATGAAACAGTTCGAATAACAAAACAAAAACAAAACAGACTGGATTGCAACCCTAGAATGAACTGAAACAAACCTAGACAACCCTAGACAAACCACTACGACTAAACAAGCTAGACAAAAATGAAAGGATATGAGGGTTTGAACACAAGACAATATCCGGATTACAACCCTACAAATAATCCGGACAACAGAAATGACAGCCAAATGGACCACCAAAGCTCCTCCCCAGCTGATTTAGGAATGGAGCGTCTTTCCAATTACAAGCACGGCATTTTAGCCACTAAGCTTCGCATCCATATTGTCATGACCACTATCTGCTTCAGTATCTTCAACTTCAGTCAACAAGTTCCCAAGAGTATTCTCATACCCCATGTCACCGGGCATCATCCCCACCAAGTGTGCCTCCTCATGTAAAGGATGCAGCGTGATATTCTGGGTGCCACTGTCTTGAATCAAATTTTTCTGGATCATCCTTTCTATTTCTCTTTTCAAATCCCGACAATTTTCCACATTGTGCCCCAGAGCATTAGAGTGGTATTCACACCTTTTAGATGAGTCAAAGCTTCTCGCACGTCGGTCCACCTGATTTGGAGGAATGGGTGCAATCATGTCATGTTGTTTTAACTTCTCAAATAAGCTTTCATAGGACTCTCCTATTGGTGTAAAACTATATTTTAACTTTTGTTCCCTTCTATACCCCTGGCTTGGATGTGGGTTACAAGGTAATTGAAAATTTTGCGGAGGCTGGTGGAGATTTTGTGATACTCGTGCTCACTTTCTTGGGTGATTTGGTGGCGAGTATGGGGGGTTCGGAGGTGGATAGTAATACTTAGGGGGGTCATGGAAAACCTGATGAGGCTGCACATACCTTCGAGATGTTCTCCTAGGACCTCCTCTCGACCCTGATATCACCATGATTTCTTCATCCCTCTCATTCGTGTTACCAGATTCAATTTGGACAGCTTGAGCTGCAGCTTTGAGAGCTGTTTGACTTATAATTCTGCCTGTCTTATGACCGTTCTCCACCATTTCTCCCATTTTGATTGCTTCCGGGAAGGATTTACCCACTGCGGATGTCATGTATTGAAAATAATCTGGCTCTTGAGCCTGTAGAAAGACAATGATTAACTCGTGGTCATCCATGGGTGGCTTAGCTCTAGCTGCCTGCTCTCTCTATTTGATGGCATATTCCCTAAAACTTTCAGTTGGTTTCTTTTTTAGGTTAGAAAGGGAAATGCGGTCTGGGGCGATGTCGATGTTGTATTGAAATTGTTTGACAAAGGCCCGTTCCATGTCATCCCAGACGTACCAGCAAGATGTGTCTTGATCCAAAAACCATTCAGATGCTACACCCGTGAGGCTTTCCCCAAAATAAGCTATAAGCAATTCTTCATTTCTTCCCACACCTCTTAATTGGTTGCAATACCTTTTCAGGTGGGCTATGGGGTCTCCATGCCCATTGTACTTTTCAAATTTGGGGATCTTGAAGCCAGGCGGCAAGTGGACATCGGGGAACATGCATAGATCTCTGAAGGCAACACTCTTTTGTCCTGCCCTTGCTTGCGTGTTTTTCAACCGTTGTTCTAATCTTTTCACTCTTTGGGTTATTTCTTCATGTACCCTCTTTCGGGCAGGCTTCTCGATGTTTACAGGAAGCTCAAACGAGTACGAGTGGTACTCAGGATAGTGGTACTGTTCTTGCTGTGTAGCAAATTGTGACTCGTGACAAGGCTGTCCTTGGCCATTGGCCCAGGCTTGACGCATTTTGGTCATTTGTTGTTTCAGTGTTCTATTTTCCTCAACCACAGTAGACCCTTGTTGAACCCTCTGACCCTGAGTCTCTTGAGCACTCGTAACAGCTTCGATGTCAGTTATCATTTTCCTTGGATCTTGTGTTTCCAGCTTACCACAACCGACCACCTCAACTTTCTTCACAATTCAAAACAAAACATGTTAGAATGGATTGGGTCGGTCCTCATTATTCACAACATCTTTTCCCATTTTTTCAATTCTTTTTTTTTTGGTTTTGGTTGTGGTCGAATCCTATGTGGATTGCCTACGTATCGTGACACCGCACGAATCAGACCAGGCGTAGTTCGTGCAAATAAAAGGTAAACGACAATAAAACATTTTTGGAATTTTCCATTTTCATAATAACGACAAAACTGACCAACTTAACGATGAAATACAGATTCCAAAATCAAACGACCCAAATACTCTAATCAAAAGAAATACAAACCCAAAAACAAAATGACAGATTCCTTCCCCTATATGCCAACTTTGACCCAAAATCCGAACGGTATTCATTTGACCACTGACTCTTTTTCTTGTTTTTCAAATTGAAATAAATGACCCGGTATTGCAAACACGGCCTTCCTGCACCTCGGGGGCGAAGATTTTAAGGCTGTGAGGGTCAAAAATCAAAATATGACCAAAGGTGGTTGTTTATGCAAAGTCAGCCTTCCGGCGCCCCGTTTGGGAACATTTGGCTATTTTTGACAAAAACGACATTACCTGGTTTATTTATGACAAAAATTAAAATTCTGATATTTTTTGTATATTTTTGCAAAGGGGAGGTTGGACCCGATGAGGGTTGCCTACGTATCTCACGCCCTGCGAGAATCAAACCTGCGTAGTTCGGGCAAATTAACCGAACTATTTTAAAACACGACTCTTTTCCATTTTTATTCTTGGCATTTCATAAGCAAATAAAAACTATTTTTAGAAACAAAACTCTTTTTTTTTTCTTTTTTCTTTTCAACAAATAAAACAGCCTATTTTTCCAAGCTAAAAATAAAAGACTCTTTTTCCTTTCCTTTTTCAACAAATAACGAAATAACTTATGTTTTTCAAACTAAAACAAAGACTCTTTTTATCCTTTTTTTTCAACAACCAACTTTCCAAAAATAAAAGACTATTTTCTACTTTTTCTCTTTGCCTTTTTTTTTAGCAAAACAAAATAAAACATTTTCCTTTTTTTTCATTTTCTCAAAATTTCAGCAGAGTTTCGCTAGTAATTGGTCATTGATTTTTATTTCTGAAATAATCAATTAACTCCCTAACTGATATTTCTCTCTTTTTCTCTTTTCTCTTTTTTTTTCAATTTTCCAACATTCCCGAGATTCAGAAACCGGTCAACATGCAGGTTCGAAACACATATATGTACAGAGCAAGTAAGATGCATCAGGATGGTCCTTTCATTTCAGGTTGCTAGCCCTAGACAGACTCAGCCCCTGTGCTGAGTCCCCTAGGTCAAATGCAACATGATGCAAATAATCGTTCCTACTAGGGATTCGGCATGAAGTCACGTTATTCTATGTTCAAAACCTGGTTCGGTGTTCTAGACTGTGTACCCGAGCGGACGAATCGAGTCGAGGAGGGAGCAACTTACCGGGAACCAAAAGGCCATCTGGCTTCGTAACTTGTCCGGCCTCTTTCTTATTTCAAGGTATGACACTAACATAATAGGGAGTCTCAACCAGTAAGCACATCCCCGGAGGTGAAGAGATAAGGGTGTCGGCACAGTTTATATACAGTTCAGATAATATCAAAGCGGTAACATTTAGCACATTCAGCACAAACATGTAGGAAAATCAGATACAATCAAATACAACAATTTATCTAAGCTCGAATTCTGAACCCTGAACCAGAGATTCTAGGTTCGAAATCCCCAGCAGAGTCGTCAGAGCTGTCACACCTCCCTTTTTCACTACACCCCGCAAAGGGCGTAAAGGAGTTTTTCCATTTAAAGGACAATCGGAACAGGATTTAATTATTAATGATTCAGAGTCTCCACTTGGGATATTAATGGTGTCCCAAGTCACCGGTTGAATCCCGAACCGAGGAAAAATATGACTCTATTAACAGTCCGCGAACCAGAAATCCGGGTAAGAAATTCTATTAACCCGGGAGAAGGTTTAAGGCATTCCCGGGCTCCGTGGTTCTAGCACGGTCGCTTAACTATTGTATTTAATTTTATCTGATTTTGATACATGCTAGCCTATGTGCTTTTATTTATAAACCGCTTTTATCATTATTTTTAACGAGAGTTGCAACGTCGTGAAAATGTGTCTCGAACCACGTCACATCAATGCACCCGTGGTTATTGACACATTCCAACTCTGTTGAGATTTGGACTTGGGTCGCATCAATGCGCACCCGAGTTTTAAGAAAGTAATCTTATTAAAAATGCTCCTAAAGGGTCTAACACGTTGTTATCTTTAGGGAAAGCCGCGAAGTTCGCTAAATGGCCCTCCCAAATTCTATTCATTTTTAATAACCATTTATTGAGGGCCCCACATTTATTTATTTTCGTTCGGTGGAGCTCATCTCAATTTGTGAACCTCTTTTCTATCATTATTTTATTTATAAGAATTACGATGTCGTGAAAACGCATTTCGAACCCCGTCGCAATCAATGCGCCCGTGATTGTCAACACATTTCGACTTCATCGAGATTCGGATTTGGGTCGCATCAATGCGCACCCGAATTTAGGAAGGTAATTTTATTAAGAGCGCGTTTAAAGCAACTACGCGTCTGCACTTTGCGAGGGCCATGGAATTTAGCTAAATGGCACGCCTCGGAATCTAAGGATTAATACAAGATTAATTAAAGTGAGGGCCATGTAATTGTCGTATTAAATTTTGCTTTAAGAAATTGGGTGTCCTATTCCTCCTAACAGTGAATCTATGTACTCCAATGTGACCAACTAAAACATGAATCCAAACAGTGACAAATCAACGCCTGCTTGAGCCTTTCCAGTTGTGTGACTCGGCAAACTAAAGACCTGCTAATAATTTCACAGGTTTCAACTTAAGCTGCCAGGGAGGAAAGCACACAGAACATCCAGTGCAGAATTTTTATCCATGAATTTAGCTTAGCTTTAACGATCAATATTAATGCCTATAAAGTTCTTAAACAGAGAATCAAACACGAATACAGAAGGCTGGAATTGCTTCTACCAAGTGAACATAAACTATGAAATTATCAATTAACAAGCACAAATCTACCACATTCATAAAAATATCCAACAGATGTAACCAAATCAGTATGTAACATGAACATTACTTCAACTTAGAACATTTATAAATTGTCAAAGTTTTGTCATGGGAACAAAAGTAGTAGAAATTGAGAAAAGAGAAACAGAACCTCTCGTTAAACAGCAAAACCCGAGCTGGAACAGCAAGCCACCGGACGGAAACTCAAATCGGCACCGGAATTTCGAATCGAACACGAACTTGAATCAACCTCGACTGAACTTTATCCCCATACTCGAATAACCAGAAATCGAATCCAAGTGAAGAAACAAAATCAAAACCATCTTTGAAATCAATTTATCTCGTGTGTGCTTTTGAGAATTTCCGGTGACGAATTACGTGTGTATTCCGACGATAGTGAGGAGTGACTGAGCGTATGTGTGTAGGCAGTGAAAGAGTGAATTAGGTGTTGTTTTCCGGCGAGGGAGCTCGTCTGGTTGAGTGATAACCGGCGAAGTAAAGGTCGTTTGGACAGAGTCGACGCCGGAAGTTCAGGGGTCGTTTGGGTGAGCAGTCATCGGGTGAGAGAGGGAGACGAAATCAGGGGGTCGTTTTTGTATTTATGTTGAAGAACCAAATCAGAAACGGGCAAAGAAAACATTGAAGACGATCAGGTCAGGGGATGGGGTATGACGGAGGAGAAGACGTTGGGAGGGGGTCGTTCTCTTTCCAAAAGCTGCGCAACCTTTCTCTCAGCTTTTGTCCAGCCTCTTCTTCGTTCCTTTTCTTATTCTTTTGTCTTCTTTTTTATAGTGTATAGTCTAGGTTGTAGGGTTTTAGGTTAAGGGGTATGGTCCTAGAAATTATGGGCTTGACAATTGTAGGCTAGGTCCAAAATTAGGCCTAAAGATGGGTTGCTCGAGCCCAAGCTCTATTCTTTTGCCGCGAATGAGATTAAAAATACGCGCCCATTTATTAATTAGTCCTACTATTAAAATAATTATTAAAACAAAACTAACCATTAAAACAAATCTATTTTTTGTATTTTCAAACATTATATTAAAAATAAAAATACGATACTATTTTTATATTTTTTTTTAGATTAAAATGACTACAAAATATTAATGAACTTATTGTTTTTTTGTAATTTTGTTTTCTTGTAGTAAAATAGAGTAAAAGAGTCAAAATTACTTAAAATATCTATATTATGTCAAAATTACTTAAAATATATATATTATGCCTAAATTAAATATTTTTACGCTAATATATAAAAGATCTTGGGGAGGGTCAAAAATCACATGTCTACACCGCCCTTAGCAGATTCATATCAAGATCATCGGAGATATGTCACCATTTCTTTTTACTATTAAAGAATAAGAATGACTTCTCGTGGACTCCTGAGTGCGAGCAAGCACTGAAAGACTTGAAATGGTATTTGTCCAGTCCTCCTTTAATGTCTAAACCAAAGGAGAAAGAGCTATTGTTAATTTGTTTAGCGGTAATGGAAGTTACGGTAAGAAGGTATGAAATTTTCGACATATTATGTTAGTAAAATACTATCAGATGCGAAAACACGTTATCCGCACTTGAAAAAGTTGGCTCTAGCTCTCGTAGTTTCCTCTTGAAAGCTTAGACCCTACTTTTAATGTCATCCAATAGCCGTTGTGACGACTTTTCCTTGAGGAGCATTCTTCACAAACTTGAATTATCGGGTCGATTGGCTAAATGGGCAGTTGAAATTAGTGAATTTGATATTGAATATAAACCTCGCACTGTAATTAAGTCACAAGTTTTGGCCGACTTTTGATTTTAGTCTGCGGAAGATGCCTTTAGTTGAAAAGGAAGCAGTTACGGTATCAGGAACTGCCTTTGATGTATGGACCTTGTTTACAAATGGTGCATCCAACATAAAAGTTTTGGTCTTGGGATAGTATTAATCACTCATTCGGGGAAAATTCTAAGACAAACCATTCGAACTGTTCCATTGACTAACAATAAAGTCGAATATGAGGCTTTAGTTGTAGGACTATACTTGAATTAGCTCGGGCACTCAGCTCCAAAGGGATTGAAGTAAAGTGCATTTTTCAGCTAGTGGTAAATCAAATATATAGGATCTTTGGTGTCAAAGAAGAGCGCATGCAACAATATTTGAATAAAGTTCAAATTTTACTCTGTCGGTTCAGGTAGTGGTCACTAATCCATATTCCAAGAGAAGAAAGTGTGGAAGCGAAGGTGTTGGCCAACTTAGGTTCATCCACAAAAATGAAAGGAGCTGATTCCGGTGCATATTTTCAGTTATTGGAATTAGTCCTAGATGTGGATGGCTACTGCGAAGTTAACTCCACCAACCTAATCTAGGATTGAAGAAATGCATATATAGAATATTTAAGGCATGAAAAATTGCCTGATAATTCTAAAGCCTCTCTGGCATTATGAACAAAAGTTGCCCGGTATTATTTTGTTGATGGACAATTATACCGAATGTATTTTCAAGGTCCGTTGGCTCAGTATTTAGGTCCATCAGAAGCTGATTATGTGATCAGGGAAGTTCATGAAGGAGTTTTTGAAAATCACTCCGGTGCGGACTCATTGGTGCTCAAACTAATGAGAGTCGGTTATTATTAGCTCTAGATGGAGCAAGATAAAAAGGCATTTGTACAAAAGTGTGATAAGTGCCAATGTCATGCTCAACTGGTACATTAGCTGGCAGAACTTTTGCATTCAATAGCGTCACTGTGTCCATTCATAAAATGGGGGATGTATATAATTGGTCCTTTGCCTCAAGGGTCTGGACAGGTAAAATTTCTTTTAGTTTTGACTGATTATTTCACAAAATGGGTTGAAGCAGGTGCTTTCAAGAAGGTTGGAGAACAAGAAGTGATTGATTTTATTTGGGATCATATCATTTGCTGATTTGGGATACCAAAAGAAATTGCTTGTGACAACGGGCCATAAGTTATAGGTTCCAAGAATTCAAAGTTCCTAGAGGGATTGAAGATTAAATGGATCATGTTCTCCCCATACCATAAAGTGCAAACGAACAAGAAGAGTCAACTAACAAGGTGATAATTCAAAACTTCAAAAAAATTAGATGATGTTAAAGGCTTATGGCCAGAAGAGCTGGCAGACATATTGTGGGCGTATGAAACAACGACAAAATCGAGCATAGGAGAAATGCCTTTTTCCCTTGTGTACGGTGCTGAAGCTTTGATTCCAGTGGAGATAGGTGAGCCGACCATGAGGTATTCCTGAGCTAACGAGCAGGAGAATAATGAAGCAATGTTGATGAAGTTGGACTTACTTGAGGAGAATCGTAACTTGCCTTATGTAAGAATGGTGGTACAAAAGAAAAGAATGAAAATATACTACAATCACAGAGAAAATCTTCATTATTTCAAAATCAGAGACTTGGTTTTAAAGGTAACTCACAGTACACGAAAAGTCAATGCCGGAAAGCTAGGACCAACCTAGAAAAAACCTTATTGGATTTCAGATATAATAGGTAAAGATTCATATCAACTAAAAAATTAAGATGGAGTAAAATTACGCAACTGGAACGTGACTCACATAAAAAAGTACTACTGTTGAAGGTCCTAGATAGTACTAAAAGTATGTGTTGCACTCTTTTTTCCTTCGTCTAATTTTGTCTCAATTGAGTTTTTTTGTCAAGGTTTTTAATGAGGCGTAGCAATGTAAAGCGTACTCTGAATAAGGATCGTCAATAGCAACAAGAAATCCAGTGTTCAAATTCTTATACTTTGCATCTGAACACTTGGGGGGAACTACTGTATATCAGATCACTAAAAGTATCAATGAAACCGGGTACTGCTAGAACCGAGAACTATATATTGAACTTAAAATTTCAATTAGTATGAAAGACATCGAGTTAGAACCGAGAACTATATGACCTACCCCATAGAAATAAATTTTATATGTTAGCCACATGTATTGGTAGCTTTATTTACTTAAGCGAATGTATAAATTTTTTGCTCATGTAAATGTACTTTTGGAAATAGAAGGAATAACTTTTGTTTATTTCTTATTTCTCGTCCAAATGATAAGAGATGGTCTTTTTCATTTAAATGATACTTAAACTTCAAATATAAGTTCCGAAATGAACATAAGAAATGCTCTCTTTTATGAGACCCTCGTAATTAAAGGGCAAAAATCAGAAGTATGAATGTCCGGTATTAAAGTTAGTCGAATGTAAAAATTAGCAGACTTTATCAATGAAAAAATAAAAAGATGTCTTTTGCCCAAAAGTTAAATAAAAAGATGTCTTTTATTTCAAAAACGTCGAACCCAATAGAGGTTCCGGCATAATTACAAAAGGGAAAATAATATAATACATTAGTTTGCTTTATCAGCGGAGTCTGGAGGATGAGAATTCTCTGCTGCATCTTTCGGAGATGAAGATTGCTCAACATTGGGTTTAGCACCTTTGCCCTTATCTTTTTCATCATCTTCCTCGGTCTCGGAGTACTTAGAGCAAGTGCTCGAGGAGCTTGAAGTTATAGGCTGTCCAGGAATATTCTTTTAAGGCAATTGTCTCAAGTCAAGGGGTTCAGCGATGCAATCACCTATATTTGACTGCCTTCTTTAGCATCCTCCAAAGTTTTCCTCCTCATGTGATAAACTATATAAGTTTTCTCAAGCAAGAAAGAATCCTCTTGATCTCGAAGTTTGGCTTAGAGTCGTTGGATTTTCGACTGCAACCACTCGTTATCAACCTTTAAGATGTCATATGTCCAAGAAAGGTCAGTATTGGTCTTTACATGTTCATGATTTTTCTCCATGACCTTTTTGAGCCTTTCCTCTAATCTTGCCCCCTTCTCCTCGGCCGTAACAGCTTCCTCGGTTTTAGAACGTAAGTTTGCTTCCAGGTTATTGGATTTTTCCATGGAAGCAGACTCGCGTTCGGTTGCCAAAGTCACAACATCCTCGATCTCAACCCACTTGACCTTTAACTCAGCAAACTCAACTTGCAACTGAGTGGCCTCTTTGCTATGGAGCATTTTTTCTTGCTCAACTTGCTCCAATCGAGCTTCGAGTTCGTTTAGCTGAGCAAGCCTTGTCTCTAAAGCTGGGAAGCGCTCAACAAGTTGATCCCGTTCAACAACAATTTGATCTCGCTCAACAACAAGTGTCTCTTTATCCAGGATCATCTTCTGTAAGCCCTCGGAGGTGAGGAGTTTGCCTATAAAGTCGAATGTTAGAATTGCCAAAGATGATGGTTAGCAAGTGAAAAGGAAAAGGAGAAAAATGAGATGATATTTGAGCAGCAAGATGCATGTTGTTGTTCATGAAACATTCCACGGAGACACCATCCATTTTTCTCTTGTCCTTATTCGAATCAAAAGGCTTCAAGTAGTTAGCTACTCCCACCAGCTTGGAAAGCAAATGGGATTCATACAAAACCAAAAAGGTAACAATGCGTTTCACCGTTAGGGTTTTGAATAGATATCAAGAAGGCATTTTCTATGTTCCTTTATCAGGTGATCGGGGGGAACTCACATCTTCCTCTTGTTTGGTTGGGACTGGCGATGAGGCAGGAGCTAGTGATGCAAGAGTTGGAGTTGGAATATAAGTTGATGGAGCATCAAAAGCGGAACCCTTCTGATCGGAGGCAGTAACTGGATCCCGAAAGCAAGATTCAGCATTCTCAACCAAGTCGAACGCAGTAAAGAGTCCTTTTACATTCTCCTGTTGAGCTAAGGGAGTTCTTCTTTTTCTTCATCTCTGAAGAGAAACTGTTTCATCATCGTCTTCGATTTCATCTTCGTCAAGGACCATTGTGGTTGGTCCTTCTAGGATCTCTGTTGTGACTAGAGGTTTCTCCTTAACCTCAGCCTTAGAGGTATGCTTTCTTTTCAGTTTTTCCCCTCAAGCTGAGGACTTAGAGAAGATGTGCCTTCATCGGAAGCAAGAGCGGTATCACGAGCCCTCTTCTAGTTAAGGGCTTCTTAAATCCGTTGTTGGGACACCTTCAAGTCATGTGAAAATATGATGGTATGACAGACAAAAATCCCTTCGGAAGGCCTACATATTTTCGAAAGAGGTATAAAATTCTTTATTGCATAGAGTTAAGAGTTAATAAAGGAAATGGAAAGTTTTTATCACCATGGTTCTTGGCCTTCAACTTGAACCTAATTGAAATTCCCTTCCACTTATGGGAGTCCGGTGTAAAAGTATCTAGAATTTTTTGAACTGATTGTGTTAGGTTCCTAACTGCTGGAGGAACCCAACGGGTGGCTGAAATGAGAGAAAATGAAGTTTAGTAAGAGGGGAATTTCCTTTAACATAGTAAAAGAAGGATGCTAAAAAAGCTTACGAGTGTAGTCCCAGGATTTGGGGATAGGAGATGTTGACGCCGGTAAAATATCCCCGGGAGAGATAACAACAAACCTCTCCATCCAACTACGGTTGTTATCTTTATCAACACTGGTAACAATGGCATGGTGACCGCGTTTGCTGAGTTTGATCATGCCTCCACGAAAAATCTTAGGGGCATAGAGGTTGATCATATGAGCAAGAGTAAAAGTTTCCTGAGCCAGGGAACATAGGAATCGAAGTCAAGCCACGTGCGCCATATTGCCGGTCCTAGTTGAGCCAAATAAACACGGTAGCTCCAACAAAACTCCAAGATGATTGGGTCTATTTCCTTGCTAAGTCTTAAAGTGAAATGGTTTGTGTAAACTTACATTTACTCTAGTTTACTGAATGAAATCCTTTCCACTTCACTGGGGGATAAAACCTCAATATTCTTTCATCCACAATCCTCTTTTACAACAGGAATACTGGCCTGGCGAATAGAAGAAGGATATTCACCAACAGCTCAGTTTCTATTGTTGTTGGGTCAGAAGATTCCTTTAGAACATGAGATCCATTTACAAGAGAACTGAGAAGGGATGATCGTGTTAGTAAAGGGAGGACCGATGCGGGTTTTTTAGACTTGTTCTTCTTGAATGGACCGCCACCGATACAAGTTCCTAGGTAACTGGAGGAAGAAGTAGCAGAAGACATAGTGATGAAAATTATGAATTTGTAAGTTTTTGTTGAGAATAAGAGAATTGCAGAAAAAGTTTTAGGAAGACTCAAAGAAGAAAGTTTGTAAAAGTGAAAGTTGAAAGTGGTAAAAAGGAAATAAGTTTATAGGCAGAGGAATGCAAGGCCATCATTACCTAGGTAACTGGCGAAAATACTTGTCGAATCACGGGACAATACGTGTTCAACTCTTTAAATGCAAAGAGATGTGCGTCCTTTCAAGTGTCAGAAATCATTCAAAAACTTCTTCACCAAGAAAAGAGGTCTTATCTACTTCTCGGTCACATCAAAATTGAGTCACCAGAAAATAGAGGGGCTATTCGTATGAGGTAAAATTAACGAAAGGCGGGTGAACGTTCGTCGAATTGACACGTGGTAGTAAAGATAGTTAGAATATGAGTCAGCAAATAGTTGACACGAGGTACAAGCATCTAACCGGTATTGTATGAGTTCCGAAGACATCAAAACTGGAGGGGAGAATTTGAAACCAAGGTACAAGTTAAAGAAGGCAGTATTACAAGAGCAACCATTACAGATACATTTTTATTTTTCTATTCTCTTGTAATAATTTGTGAAAAAACAAAACACAAAATTTATTTATATATAATATTGGACAATGTTGTTGATAAAATCAGCGTCTCTAGCGGTTAACCTAGCTCTCACATGTTCAAGTTTCTATGTGCATTCATTAAGCTAGTATTTGGACATAGATTTAGTTGATTTTTTTTTTTTAAAAAAAAAAAGAGATTTTAAAGTTGTGTTGAAAAAATAATTTTTGAAAGTTGGAGTTGTATTTGAACATATATTATATTTGAAAAAGAAAGTGAAAATTTTGAGTGGAAGAACATTTTCATCAAAAAAAAACTGCTCTAAACTAGTTTTTAGGAAATTAAAAAAAAATCAAACTTTTTGCAAAAACTAATCATGTTCCATGAGCAAACATTGTTTTCAAATATTTTCTGGAAAAAAAAAGAAAGAAACAACCAAAATTTATGGCCAAACGAGAGCTTAAGTTTGTATTTCTCGGTCAACAAATGAGACTGGAAACAACGTTGTTTTAAGTAGGGGTGTTCATGGTTCGGTTTGGATCGATTTTTCCTTAAAAAGAAACCAAACCAAGTAAGTCATTTTTTCAAAATATTGGAACCAAACCAAACCAATATGCTGGTTTTTTTATCACTTCGGTTTATGTTGGTTTTACGGATTTTTATCGATTTTTCTTAAAGATGAGATATACATTACCTAACACATATTCCGGTGATAACATTTTTAACGTAACAATATCAAGCCAATTGTTCTTTTGAGAAATATGTTATTTACAAATGTATACTGATGATAGTTGAATCAAATAGTGATTAATAATTTAATGACTCAATTAACAATAGAGTATTTTAACATGAACTAGATTCTCATACTTAGCAAAAGAAAACTACAACTAGATTGAAAGTAGTTTTATTATTTGTTGCAAATATATATATATATATATATATATATATATATATATATATATATATATATATATATATATATATATATAGGTGTAATAATAAATTTTAAATAGCTACTTCTATAGTCGGTTTGGTTCGATTTTTTCGGTTATTTTTTAATTAAAACCAAAACCAAACCAAAAAATATCAATTTTTTAGTCGGTTCGGTTTGCTTTGATTTTTCGGATTTTTATGAACACCTCTAGTTTTAAGCCTTATTTATGGGGCATTTGCATATGTACCCGCTTTTTGGGTCATTTTTAACTTGTGCCCGTTTTGCAAAAAAAAAATTACAAGCGTACCCACTTTTTCGCGTAACTTCAGCATACATGACTGAAGTAGCAAAGACAATCACACAAAACTTCAGCATTCTAGTAGACGGGCCTGAAGCAGCAAAAATTGCTGAACCAAGTGTGCTGAAGTTTTTGTTTGTAATTGCTGGACTTAAGCATAATAATTTAAGTTTTGTTCTCTATTTGCTAAAGTTTTTGTTTGTAATTGCACTAAATAAGCTGAAGGTTTTTTGTCCTGGATTCATTAGTTTTGCCATTAAGCTTTTTCAAAAACTTCAACAAAAGATACTGAGGTTATTTAGTTCATTTATAAAAACTTCAGTACTTGATAAGCTGAAATTTTTATCCTGGATTCAATAGTTTTGTCGTAAAGCTTTTTCAAAAACTTCAGCATAGATGCTGAAGTTATTTAGTTCATTATAAAAATTTCAGCACTAAATAAACTGAAGTTTTTATGTCCTGGATGAAAGCTTTTTCAAAAACTTCAGCAGAAGATGCTGAAGTTATTTAGTCCATTTATAAAAACTTCAGCACTATATAAGCTGAAGTTTTTGAAAAAGTTTTCTAACATACTAGATAAATAATCAGATTGTCAACAGTATCTAAATCATAAATTTTGGAAATAATAAACGTGAAAAGAACAGAATTATCATGAAAAGAATCACTAAGTATGACCTTAAACTTTCTGTATGTAGAAATATTCACAAATTATTGTCTACTAACTTACGTAATTATTTATAATTTATTTTTAAATAATCTGATAAACATACTTATGGCAATCATCCCATGAACTGAAGTTTCATAGCAGCAGAAGAAAGAAGAAGAAGAAGAAGAAGAAGAAGAAGAAAACGAAGGAGGAGAAATGAGGCTGAAGTTGTTTAAAAAATGGGTACAAGTTAAAACTTTTAAAAATATGGGTATAGATTAAATGAGGGCGACCAAATAGGGCATTTCGTACAATTTTTACCTCATTTGTACACAAAGAAATGGAATACCTGACTGAACTTTAGCATTAAACCGGCATGACCTCTTAAATTAAAAGAAATTACCATTTTTTTTTTCTCCAAATATTACCATATCATATTAGCAAATTTGGAGAGAAGAACAGAAACTCTAGTTCGGTAACTCGTCGAAAACAATCGTATTGATGTATTCGTGTAGATATCAATACCTCTCGCAAAAAAAAAAAAAAAAAAAATTCTTCGTACACCACACTGGTAATCAAAGACAGTTGCTTTACATATTCTCCTCAAATTTGCCAACTGTGTCTGATGGTCGAAGGGATTGAAAATACAGGCGCAAATGAGATGCAAGTAATATGCTTTATTGTACCCCATTGAGGTTATTATGCACTAGATTCTCACTTTTAAAGAATTTTGAGCTTAAAACACGATTGTCAGCAAAATGATCAAGTAGATCTTAGGAAAAAATGATATTGTATAGCCACCGTAAAAATAATAGCAAAAAATATATAAAATATTATATATATATATACACACACACATTTTGTATGTTATATACAAAAATTATACAAAATTTATACACTTTTTCGGCTACTAAATGTAAATAATTTCTGGCGCAGGTTAAAAGTGATAATAACCCCAGATCTTACTTGAAAATCCCTTAACAATTCAGTTCTGCAGTATTTTCTATCTCATGTTTTTTTAAGGGATTTTTTCCTTCATATACCATATATGAAACTTTATTACCAAATATGTGCATAGTTTCTAATTTACCCGCTATGTTCACAGTTTTTCTACAATTATTATACCATTCATTAAATACTAATTATTAGTATCTGAATCTTCCTAATTAGGCGCGCTACAAATCAGGAACAGAATATTCTAATTGATTTAGGGACTTTCAGATCAAATTTGAAACGCAAATCCTATATCTTCAATTTAAAATCGAATTACATAGACTCTTTTCTGCAAAAACTCTGTTCTTCGATATTTTTCTTTAAGCCACAAATAAAAAAAAGACAAAATCGTCAACAAATTCGAATCAAATTATAGAAATTAGTTCTGCAAAAAGCTCAGTTCGTCGACATTCTCTTTACATCTCTCTCTATTTCTCAATCGCAAAATTCAGTAATACAAAACAAATGAAAAGAGAGCAGCAATTCCACCATTGACAGCCATTAAAAAGCTTGAAAGCTTTGAATTCAAATTTGGATTTTCAAAAAACATTATTTGTTTGGGGTGGGTGTTGTTGAAAATAATCAGGAATATGGTTTGGAGTTTATATTTCAATTTTTAGGGGTTTTGGTGAAGATTAGACTTGGTTTTGACTGAATTTCAGATTGAAACTCGAAGAAGAAGAAGAAGAAGACATATTGCAGAAATTGTAGATAAATTGTAGATTATTTGTATTCTGATTGTAGATGCTTTATTTTCTGTTTTCACAAATAAAAAAATGGCTAAAACTTCTACAAATCTTCTGAAAAAACGCAATTATGTCAAAAATTCCAATTATGCTACAATTGAATGGGAATTGAGATATAAAAATTCAATGTACCCAGTTTGTAGATATTTTGTAGATAAATTGTAGATTATTTGTATTCTAATTGTAGATGCTTTGTTTTCTGTTTTCACAAATCAAAAACGACTAAAACTTCTACAAATCTTCTGCGAAAAACGTAATTATGTCGAAAATCCCAATTAAACTACAATCCAATGGGAATTGGGATATTAAAATTCAATATACCCAGTTTGTAGATATTTTGTAGATGAATTGTAGATTATTTGTATTCTGATTGTAGATGCATTGTTTTCTGTTTTCACAAATCCAAAACGACTAAAACTTCTACAAAATCTTCTGCAAAAAACGCAATTATGTCGAAAATACCAATTAAGCTACAATTGAATGGAAATTGGGATATAAAAATTCAATGTACCCAGTTTGTAGATATTTTGTAGATAAATTGTAGATTATTTGTATTCTGATTATAGATGCTTTGTTTTCTGTTTTCACAAATCAAAAACGACTAAAACTTCTACAAATCTTCTGCAAAAAACGCAATTATATCGAAAATTCCAATTATGCTATTAGACGAATCTTTATGATTTAAGAAGAATAAATATTGAAATAACACATGAAGCTAAGTTAAAGCTTGTGACAACTTGTACATATAATGTGCAAAAATCTCCAACGCAAAAGAAGAGTGTCCAGCTAGTGAAACCTGGGAACAACAGATTTTGCAGATCTGAATGAATTTAACTAAAACATCCTTCAACTCCAACCCGAAAGAATTGCGTTCTGGATATTCTACACAACTAAAACGTAAAGCAATGCTCATTCTGGAAGCCCAAGAATCAATTTCTGGACTGATAAGCTATATAGATTTCAAAGAACCGAACGCCTAGTGAACAGTTCTAATTTTAGTATTAACAGACCATGTTACAACCTCGTCTTTGTATGGAATTTCCTGATAAACAAATCAGCCACATTATCGATCTCGTCTTCTAGTACGAAATTCAGTCCTTCTTCCTCTTTGAAATTTCTCACCATATCTATAGCTGATGCATTTGGATCGCCTAAATATTCATCCTCTTCATCGAACAACGAATGTGTCAAATCCGGATACTTATCATCATAATCATCATACTTTTCGCCGTTGCTCAATACTTTATGTTTAATAACAGTACATAAACGTGGGTGAGGGTTTGGAAGAGAGAAACGCGGGAGGGGTGAGATATACGGTACCTTGAATTAAGGAGAGATATATGCTGCACTAATTGTACCCTTAAAATACACTATGGTATAGAATTAGTAATTTGGTATACTAAATGTAATTATATCAAACCTTAAACATTGAGGGTAATAAGGTTTCTTATATGGTATAGGAATGCAAAAGTTCCTTTTTTTAATATTGGAAACTCCTGTAGTAAATTGAAAGATCCATAGCATTTGAGTTAATCAGACCAAGAGTACAATTCCCATAGATAGCCACACAATGTCACCAGCCCAGAACTGTGGTCAACAGTGAGTCTCATTGCACAGTCCAGAACCTAATGTGTTTGGCATGTGTAGCACCACTGGCACAAGATCACAAGATCAGTGTTGCGATTAAATCAGGTTTTTACAAGATTAGGGACAACCCCTAATTCTACTGGCGAAAATAAGAAACAAAATAAAATATATCCAGAACAAAGCCATCGCGGTTAAATTTTTTTGCATCCTAATGTAACAACTTTTTCCTTCTATTCACATGCCAATTTGGTGTCGAAGCTGCTCAAGCATATAGCAAAAGCCTGAACTGCAGACAGTGGATACCTGTAATCCATAGTGAACATATCTTTGCCTATCTTTCCAAATTGCAGGATGACTTTGTCATGATCTGATTGACTTGACCGAGAGGTTGTGGGTCCGCCAGCAGGTGGTTGGTTGGCGGCAATCAACTGAAAATTCTTTACAGATGCAACTGTCACTCGTCCTCGAAAGTTTAGGCACCAGCACTGCAGTTGTTCATGCCAACGCGGAGACTTATTCTTTAGAACCAAGGGTTTTGCATTGCTATCATCTCCCTCGTTGGATGATGCTCTAACAATTTCAGAAAACCGTGAGCTACTGAAATCAGTAGAATGATCAAGCGACTTTGAGAAAGAGATACTTCGGAATGAATCCTCAAGGGACCTTGAGAGAAGCTCTGGTTGGCCAGGCACAGAACCGCCAACATCAAGTGCTGAGGCAGGAATTGAGTGCATGACACAGTTCATTTTCCGCGGGCCCCTTGTTCCAAGAACATTTAGCTCGTATTTGATCTGAGCTATGCTGTAGCTTCCAGTTGGGACTTTAGGAGAGACTTTCTTGGAGAATCTACGGCTTGTGCGGCCGGGAGGGGGAATGTTCGCGGAGGTGCATGGAGGCTGTGTGTCATATATAACGAATTTTGTACCCAGAAAATTTGACCTGCAATGAACGGCGGTATTATGTGATCAGGAAACACTTTCTGATTAGTCATATACTTAATAACAATGTAATCATGACAAAAAAAGGGCATATAAGCACTACAAAGCTGAGTTAGATGAAAACATATAGTATAACACAAGATCTGGGGTTATACTATTTGTATCAATCAAACCTATAGCAGAAGGCTACAGTTATAGTCAGATTCAGCTATATCAATGAGCAGAATGCACTACATTTACATTTCTTTCCCTTTCCCTTTCCCTTAAGGAAATTTGATTCTTTCTGGCTGGATTTGATTTTTTTCCTGATGTATGTATTAAATGCATTAACTAAAGTACTCAATAATTTCAATCCTTTTGAGATGCTCACGCTTAGTATTTGATGTGAGGTTAACTTGTGAGAAACCTTTTCTCTTTGATAAGTGTTAAGGGGTAAAGACTTGTCTTTGTTTTACATTAGTATTTCCTGAAACATCCCGCAAAAAAGATATGGCGAAAAAGAAAATGAACAGCTCCTCAGCTTTACCTTAATTTTCCAACGTAAGTGTTGCTTGATCTCGAGATGTTTTCTGCATTCATGGAGATAACATACTCCGTGCAAGTAGTCCGCCTTGTTCTCTTTGCAGAGAGAAGGAACTTCCCATTTTCAACTAGTAAAGCTACAAATGAAGCAGAGGTTTTCATCAAACTCTGGAAAACTTTCTAGGCAACAAAGCAAAAAAATCTCAAATCACAACTGGAAATATAAGTACTAAGGAAATCATACATCGCCGCTGTGCCCTAGAAAAGACTTTAATAATGAATCCTTACCAGGACTGAGACACAAGAAAAGATGGTAAGTCAAATTAGATTTATCCCTCTTGATGAAGCATTGAATCATTCCGTCACGAGGCCCAGGCTGAAAAATGAAATAAACAAACTAGTCAATTCTCCTCCAAAAGATTAGCCAATACTCTTCTCCACTATGTGAGTTGGGCTTCCTTACCTGCTTTAACGACACCGGGAAAGTAAGCTTTCCACAAACTTCAGGACTTCTTACAATTTCCTGGCACATAATCCTCCATGACCTGCAAACTGAAGCACATGCTACAACATGCTTACGAGCAGGCCATGTGTTCTCGCTCTCTTCTAATCTTCTAATTACATCAAAAAGTAGTTCTGGTGGGAGATTAGCCCAACAACTGTTCTGGACAACAACAGGCTGGTCGCTTAAGTCATGAAATGAACCATGTGATTTACCCCTTTGATGACCAGAGAGCCTTACGTCAAAGCTTCGCCTGGATAAGCTGCCAAAGCTATCTCTTACATCCCGAACTATACTGCGGAACGACATCTAATACCAACACTTACAGATACAAGTCCAAACACCAGAACAACTGGTACTGCTCTTTCTGCTCTTCCTTAAAAGATGAGCCTTTTTCCAGTAAACTGAAGCAAACTTGTCAAAGGACAAGGCTGCAAAAGAACAAACACCAAATCATGTTCCACTAGCGAGAAGAATAAGTTGCTAAGAAGAAAAGCAAAGAGAGAGAAGCACGAAAGGCATATAAAGAGAAAAGAAAAAGGAAAAGCCAGAAAAGGAAAAAAGAGAGTAGAAAAAAAGATAGTTTCACAAGGACACCAAAGTACAGTAAATCACATGAGATTTATCAGATACAAACTTCTTAAGATTCTTAAAGTGATGCTAGTTGTCTTTGCTTAGTTGCAAGACAAGAACTGATGGAACATAGAAAGATAACTGCTTTTCTGATGTAGCACTGTTTTAGCAATTCCAGCACATAGAAAAAGAAGCAGGAAAACCAAAACTTATTCCACCCGCCTTCTAGTTCAGAAAAGGATAAATTCAACTACTTGTTGGGATATCAGAAAATATCTTGATTTAAATGTAAAAAAATAAAAATAAACTATCTATGCAAAGAATCTTAAAGATGATTCAGAAATTGTACTTTACACATGATGTAAAATCCCATAAACAGCTGAAAACTATGTCGCTCGGACTCTTCCGAAAATTTTACCTCCAAAAATAGTGTATTTTTGGAGAATCCGACACGGGTGCGGCATAATTTTGGAGAGTCCGCAACATAGGCCGAAAGAACAGGCTGAATCTAAGAAAACAAGGATAGTCTTTCAAGTACCAGATGAAAAAGAAAATACTTTCTTTAAAGGTCCAGGTTTATAAAGTTTTCATGAATCCTCCACCTCTTTTATTTTCCTTAGCCTAGTGATTTCGAGCCTCGAAGCTATTGCTTTGAACTTTCTTTTTCTAGTCAGAAGCATAGCTTTTTTATTATTCATTTACAAAAAAACTTATGATTTTGTCTTTTAACTTCAAATTTTCTTTCTCGGGCCGTTTATGACTCAAAAGATTAGGTTTTGTCTCCCTAATTATCTGTGTACAAACCATAGATTCGTGAGATTTACTACTTTAACATATATCTATACTAATGAGTTAGCCCTATTAAGACAAACCTGTTAAAGTCTTGTAACCTAAATCAAAAATTGAAGCCCAAAATTCCAAAAAGACACAAACTTTATACCAGTTAGTATCAAATAAATCAAAAGTAAGGAGCAAAACCCTCTCCCAAAAGACTTCAATTTTATAGAAAAAAGATCCTCATATACCCAGAAAAACTGGCATAAATAAATACAAAAAATAAAACAGAGCTAGAGAGACTTAAAAGACAAGATCTGAAGGTGAAAAATCAAGAATCAGAATCAGAGATCTGTACCTTAAGACGAAGAAGAACAAAGTCAACTTCGAAACCCAAAAGTAAAAATTGATGACCAAAAATAAAATTCAGAGACCTTTGCAAAAGAGAGAAGAAAAGTGGGTCAACATCCAAGAAATGTTATATATCAACTAGTCTTTCGGTTGGGTTTGGAATAAATACAACTATATCTCAATGAATGAAATAAAGAGAAGATGAAGACAAAAGAAAGAAAGAAGAGGAAAAGCTGTATTGCATACTTTTCAGTAGAGTAGTAGTAATAGTAGAATTGTTTAATGGAGGTAGATATTGCAAATAGGAGTATTAAATTGGTCACTACGTGAGCAGAACACAGCAACTACCATGAAAAATGGGAAATTGGAGCTTTTGACTTTTTGGTCTCTCCAGTTTATGATGTTTTTATTTCGTCTCCTTTTTTGGTTAATTAATTGAGAGTAGTAGATAAACCTATAACTGCGTCATAATTATTTATTATAAATATTAAATTTGTTTGGTAAAAAACTATTAGCTATCAAAATAATTGAAATATCCTAAAAGTTGTTTATGGAAAAATATATCTTGAAGTATATATTAACAAGAAGAAGGTAGAACGACTATACTTGACACGAATTAGTTATACCTCTAAATTATTCGTGATCTTAATCACCCTGTACTTGGCATTTTGAGAGTCATTACCTCCCTGGACGCTGATGTGGCAAAGAGTGTGGGTGCACTTTCTTTTAAGCGTGTGAGAATAAAGAAAAATTAAAAAATCAGCTTCCAAGGAGTTTTTTTTAAAACATTTAATTATCGTATAGTCATATATTTTGATTTATTTGTTACAATTATGTATTTCTTATTGCTTCATCTTAACATATAATGTGGACTTTACTTTAACTTTTATTTTTTTTTAATTTTTTTCATAGATATAATGTTTATTTGTTCCAACTGTATTTTTTTGGGGGCCAAACTTGTAAAAGTTTGGTTTGAATTCCATCATTTTAGCTAAATAGAAAACTTTTAGCAAAAATAATGGAGTACGAGTTGTGTATTTTCTATTGTTTTTTCTTTAGATATAATATTTATTTATTTTAATTGTGTGTTTTTATTTTCGAATCAAATAAGTAAAAAAATGGCTACAATTCCATTATTTTTTACCAAGTAAAAATGTATAGCCAAAATAATGAACTTGCAAATGTACACTCTTTTTATTTCTTCTTTTGATGCAATGACTATTTGTTTCAACTATGTATTTTTACTTTTTCCGATAA
The DNA here is from genome assembly GCF_000715075.1 of Nicotiana tabacum. Lineage (NCBI taxonomy): Eukaryota > Viridiplantae > Streptophyta > Magnoliopsida > Solanales > Solanaceae > Nicotiana > Nicotiana tabacum. Next base: position 81,823,989 of record NC_134089.1, on the reverse strand, counting down.
TATCTGTGAAAAAATATTTTTAGAGCTCCATAATTTAGAGCTATATAAAAATTTTAGCCAAAATAATAAAAATCAAAATATATATTTTTTATATCTTTTTAGATACCTTGATTATTTATTTCAACTGTATAAATCTTTATTTTCAGTTATAATAAAAACTTTATTATTTTTAGCCAAATAAAAAAAATAGCCTAAACAATGTAGTTCTAGCCAAGTTTAATTATAAATATTATTCGAAAAAAGATTATCTTAAAAAGTAACACACTTAAAAATATATAAAATATATTTTATTTTTAAAAAAATGCCACATGGACAGGAAAATCTATGTGGAAGGCGAGTGCATGCCACTTTCCTAGGATGAGATCGTCCAAGAGGATAACATCTATCAAATAACCAAGTCTAAGGGGGTAATTAAGACCACTGATAATTCAAGGATGTAAGCAATAATATGTGCCAAGTTTAGTAGGGTTTTAAGGTATTTTGCACGCGTGCACACACACACACACACACACACACACACACACACACACACACATATATATATATATATATATATATTTCCTAGGATGAGATCGTTCAAGGGGTAACATCTATCGAATAACCAAGTATAAGGGGGTAATTAAGACCATTGATAATTCAAGAAGCAATAATGCGTGCCAAGTTTAGCAAGGTTTTAAGGTATTTTGCATATATTATATATAAAGCCGAGGACTTAAATTTCAATAACGATGAAGTGCTACTAGAAGGGAAAGGCCTTTAGGAGAGAGAGATACATCTCGTCCAAAATCACTAATTAAAATCATAGTAACATAAAAATGCATTGTGCAATACTTGAAAGCTTCTTTTTATACTCCAGCAAGGTGGTAAACATAAAATAAAAAAACAAAAAGAGCATGACACTTTTATTTTGATTGAATTTTCTATTTTACACTTTATATTTTATTTTACTTTTTACAAAAAATTAGAATATTTTACTTGTTGCTTAAATATTATCCATTCAATTAAAATAAAATATTACAACTTAAAAGTAGGAAAAATGCATAAGTACCCTCCTAACCAATACCCGGATTTTCAACTACAAACTTTTCTTTGCGGGAATCCTATTCCCCCCCCTAAACTTATTTTAAATGGAATTATTTGCACCCTTAATGCTGACGTGGCAGAGTGTGTGTATTCCACTCTCCCAAGAAGCAAAAATATGATTTTCAGATTATTTTTTATTCCTTTTTACCATTTTTTCTTACTTTTTTTTCCTTTTCCTTTTCCTTTTTCTTTGTCTTTTTTCTTTTACTTTTTTTTTTTCATTTTTTCTCTAATTCCGGCGGATATTCATTCACCGGCAACTTTGTCTAACCGTTTTTCTTCCATTTTTTCTTTTCACACACAAATTAAACTCTCAAAAAGTTCTATTCATAAGCAAAGCAAAATACACTCAGATTTGGGGGAAAAATTCATCATCAGAAAACCTTCCCACGCCGGAAGAAAAATGATGTATTTAAATTTTAACTGGAAAAAGTTTTCTCAGCTTATATTCGTTTTTATTTCTTTTGCTCTTCCTCTCACACATAAATTACACTTTCAAGAAAATTTTATATATATATAACAAAACACACTTAGATCGGGATAAAAATCTATCGCCAGAAAAAAAGTTTGCCGGAAAAAATGGTGTTTGTGAAATTTCGACGACCACCATTTTATACCGTCGGTGACCAAAACAAAAAGAAAGAGAATGAAATAACTAAAAAAATGAGAATAATAAAAAATAAGAAAAAAAGGATAAGAAAAAGAAGAAAGAATTAAAAAAAGTACTAAAAATACATGTGGGGACGCGTGTAGCTCACCACTTGCCAAGAGTTTGGTTGTCTAGTTTTAGGGTACAAATAATTCCATTTAAAATAAGTTTAGGGGGTAATAGGATTCTCGCAAAGAAAAAGTGTGTAATTGGGAATCCGGGTATAGATTACGGGGTACTTATACATTTTCCCTTTAAAAGTATTTACAAGAAGAGGTAGAATGACAAAAAAGAAATGTAGAAGGAATTATTGATTTTCTGGGCGAAAAAGAGTTATTGAGTTTCTCATAATTAAAGATATTAGGAATAAAATAATAAAAAATTCATAAAATCAAAAATACTTATAAATGCTTCTGATTGATTTAGGTTTATAAGTATTTTTAGTGGTTATCAAGTGTGTGTATAAAGATATACAAGTGTATGTAAACTCATTTGATGACTATCTTATAAGTATATCCTAATTGTTATAAATAGTTTGTACATTAGATGCCTATGTTGTGAATAAAATAAAGATTAAATCTTCTACTTTATGTCCATCATCTTTACTTTTTATGCCTATAAAAGGCCATGTAATTGCAATGAAAAGATACACCAAAGTAAAAGAAGAAAACACTTCTCCATTCTTTCTATCTCTTCTTATTTACATTTTACTGCATTGCTTTTATTTTATAACACGTTATCAACACGAAGCTCTAATTTTATTCTTAACTCCCGCTAAGTTGAGCCATATTTTATTAAGGTATGTATCATTATAATCATTTTATTTATGACAGTACATATCATATGCTCATTGTTTGCAGATTACTTGTGCGCTTGAGCATCTTAAATAGTTTAAGTACATTGCAGTGATAAAATAACTATTTCCTTCCGTGCTCAACTCTTAGAGGACCTCAAAGTTATAAAACTAGCTATGAACTAATGTCATACTTATAATATTCATGGACTCCCTGGATCAAAACATATTTTTAAGGCATTTTGAAGAACTGTGAGAAATGAATTGACAAGCAATAATTTTATAGTTTAATTACTTTATATTTATTGGAACATATAAATAATGTTAGTCACGTTCGATTCTATTAACACATATATATCAATAATATAAAGTGAAATGAAACAAGTATGTAATTTCTACTTTATGGTAAGAATAAAATGAAATAGTAGATTGTTAACATGATATAGCTCTATTTTCATTTCTTTTACCTTAATCGTTTTGTTTTCATTAATTGTTTATTATTATAATTATTTCTCTAACTTATTCATCTTTTATGATAGTTTTAACTATGTCAAATTTATCAAAACTTGAATTTGTGGCACTTGACATCACCAAGAGGAACTATTTATCATGGGTCCTTGATGCTGAAATTCACCTTGACGCTAAAGGTCTTGGAAATACTATTATACAAGGAAATGAAGCATCAAGTCAAGATAAAGCGAAGACCATGATTTTCCTTCTTCATCGTCTACATGAAGGGTTAAAAACTGAATATTTAACCGTAAAAGATCCACTTGAATTATGGATTAATTTGAAGGATCGGTATGACCACCTAAAACTTACAGTATTACCGAAAGTTCGGTATGAGTGGATACATTTAAGGTTGCAAGATTTTAAAACCGTAAGTGAGTATAATTCTGTTATCTTTAAAGTAAGTTCTCTATTAAAATTATGTGGAGACACTATCATAGATGAGGACTTATTGGAAAAAATATTTTCTACTTTTCACGCTTCAAATGTGGTGCTACAACAATAATATCGTGAAAAAGGTTTTAAGAAATATTCTGAGTTAATCATATGCCTATTTGTGGCAGAGCAGAATAATCTCTATTAATGAAAAATCATGAAGCCCGTCCCACTGGTTCAACTCCATTTCCGGAAGTGAATGTTGTAGCAGCATATGATAAGTTTGAAAAAAAAAACAAAATAATTACCGTAGTCGTGGACATGGTCGTAAACGTGAACGTGGCAGGAGGCGAAACAATTGTCATCATTATGGTGGAAATAAATTGGAGAACAATAAGGGTTCTCAAATTAATCATTCAAAAGGTAAAACTAGTATGTCGCCGATGTGGTATGAGAGGTCATTGGGCACGCATTTGTCGTACACTAGAATATTTTGTCAAACTTTATCAAACCTCCCTCAGGAAAAAAGAAAATAATGTGGAGGCACATTTGACCTTTCAAAATAATGATGATGAAGCAGGTCCCTCAAACAAATATGATTCTAAGGCATATCTTGCATATAAAGATGATGATTTTGAAGGCCTAATAAATATTACTCATTTAGAAGCGGGAGACTTCTTTAAGATATTGACTGAATAACTAATCATCTTACTAGGGAATGAAGCTATAAAGGTTGTTATTTTTATGTTTGCAACTAGTTGTAAGCACGTGATTTTTGCTTCACGGGAATTACTCCAAAAGAAAAAAAAAATCAAAAAATATATGTCTTGTCATTTAGTACGTCGTACTTAATGTTAAATCTTGTGATAATTGTTATAGGGGTTAACCAATATGTGTGTAATTTTATTTGTTAATTTTTCTAAGTTTTACAATTTACTTAAGAATTTTGTTTAAATTTGGTCCTTAAAGAAAAATGGTTGTGGAAAATCAGATTGGGCCCCAAAATGAGGCCCAAAACCGGCACACAGGTCCAGTCCAAGTCAGGCCTGCCCAAGCACTGACTCAAACGATGCCGTATCAGCGTCCCTATTGGAGCCGTTGATCTGACTCAAACGAACGGTCCTGATCAGGTTGCTCACTTCACCTCAACGACGCCGTTTCAGGCAAGTTGATCTGAGCCGTCCAACCCCTTTGATCCAACGGACCCAGGCTTTCCCCTAAACCCGTCAAATTTTGACCCGATCCAGCCTTACCCGATCTCACCCACCATCACACCCAAACGACACCGTTTCCTAAGTGAATTGATCCTAGCCTTAGATCTCATTTGATCCAACGACCAGGATCTAAACCTCCAAGGCATATATAAACCTAACCCTTCTACCCCGCCCCCTATCCAAACCCCCCTTCACTCGTCTTCTTCACCAAACCCTGAACCCTATGAAACCCTAACGCCGCCCCTTTTCCCTTTCACTTGAACCCGGCGGCATGGACGCCGGTGACCACCTCCTTAACACCCTAGGACCACCTCACTGCCCTGAACATGGATCTGCTATCCTTGTGCCTCGAATCAGTCCCTAGTTTCTCGAATCTTCATTTGAAGATTCGAGTCAAACTCTGACCTACACCAAACCACACCATATTCGTACCAGACACTCCCTTGACCTCCCTCGTGACCAAACCAAGCCTGGTTTGGTCCGAATCTACCCACAACTCCTAGAATCTCAAATCTGAAGATCCAAACCCTAGAACACCAGAACCTGGGGAATCTGACCTGTTTCATAGAGGGTTTGGGGTCTAATAGACTTCAATCAGAGTGTTCTCGATTGAGAACACCCCGATTAAAGTCTGTTCAATTTCAAAAGGCCAAATCTGATTCGGACCTGGGTCGACTTTTCTTAAAAGTTTTCAGTAAGTTTTTCTTTTCTTTTTATGTTTTATTTGCGTGCTGATTAAGTGTGTTAGCATGTTTCTTTTGTGATTGTTTGGTAATTTCTGATATTTTTTTTCTGTCAAAGTTTTTCCATCTCTGTCAAAGACCTTTTATTTGGTCGTTTGTTCTTCTGTATATGTGAATACATCTGGTGATATACATGCTCGTCAATTAGATTAATTGTCAAATAGTTAATTCATATAGGTTCCCAGTAATTGAACAAAAGTTGTCTGAAGTCATTCGGGACCCTGTACGTGTTGTTTATATGAACGACTGATTATTACCTGTTATATTTAGTATAGTCGACTTGATAAACGTCGTCGATTAGTTTTCTATGACTAAATGATCAAATGGACTAATAATTTCACATGACTGATTGAACCCTGTCATTGACTGAATGCCCGACATTGTTTGAAATTGGTTTGTTTGCATTGCAAAACGACTGAAAAAGATTCAGTCCAGGGCAGTTCTGAATCTGAACTTTCAGAAGTTCAAAATGCCCTGATACTGCAATGGGTTTAGGGCAGTAATAACCAGGGATTAACAGGGGTAATTTGGGTGTTAAAAAGAACAGAAATGATTAGTTTAAATGAGCTGACAAATAGGGTACTGGATTAGGATTAAAATAAGGTAATAGTGGGGAGCCAAACTTTGTGGCATGGGGCTGATTGAATAAAAAAGGGGTGCCCATGTTGTTGGGCAGAAAATACAGGCTAAAAGCCTGTCGAATGGATGAGTATGGGGAATATTTTGATTAGTTTAGAAAGGAAGTTATGGGCAGGAAAGAGGAGAGGGGTTCAAGGCAGCTGAGTGCTTGCCATTTCTGCCTATAAATGGAGCTGTTTCAGACCATAAAGGGGGCTGAACATTTTTTTAGTCTCCAGAGAGGTTTTAAGTTGAAAAAAAGCTGAAAGAAAGAAACAAAAGAAATCTCAGAACATTGTAACAAAACACTATCTGAAAACTGCATAAGAGTTTAAGTTGGCTAAGCTGTCTTGACTAATTGTTGTTGGTCATTTGCCGAGCTGTTTGCGACTGTTAAACTGCTGGTGCTGTTACATTCAATATTCTGGGTTTCCTGCTATTATTCTACTCTGTTCCTGGGATTGTTTGCTTGGTACTCGACCATCTGTGGGTTTCATTGTTGTTGCTGGTTGTTGTTGCTGTGTTGTTGCTGTTTGGTTGCCTTTTGCTGACACCTTTCTTCTTCTCCTGCTTATTGTTCAAACATCCAGGTACACGACTAATATTGTCAATGTAACTTGAAGTTGAATATGAATACAAAGGGAAGAGTTGAAGATCATTTATTTTATGCATAGAATGTACATTAAATGTTATGCGATGTATAATAGTTTACCTCTTTGATTGGATACTGGAAGTAGCCTGCATGCCTAGTAAATATCAGTGTAAGGTAATGGAATGTTAGTTTGTATATATGGGCTGGTAGTTAAAAGTATTCACAAGGCAGTAGGTTACATATCAAATTTTAGTCAATTTGTTCAAACATGTCATTGAATGTCTGTCATGCACAAAGCTATCCATTGTTAGCTAAGTTCATTTCCTTTTGATAAGCTGCTTTTGTTATAATTGGTAAACCACACTTTTTAGAACAAAAAATGCAAGTTTACGGTCTCAACCTCACGGGGGTCGAGCCCAGGTCGAAACAGACCACGCAGGCCCGCATCGGATAAACAGCGGCCCAGGTCTGGCCCATCCCGCATGAGCTGGATTTGGGCCCATAATGTTCGATCAGTTGTCTGCATGTGTAGCCACGTTTTCTTATTCTGTAAAAGCATTCTGAATCCTGCTATAAACAACCTGCAAACATATAATTAACTAAGACTATCTATGCTTTCAATTAGTAGAAGCAAACGCGACAAGAAACGCAGTTGCTATAGGATATCCTGTTAAAACAAAGACGGGATGAGCCTCGACAAATAAAAATGCACAAGTTGCGGGGCCCTCGTTAAGAGTATATTATCGAAGCATTCAGTTTCCAGGACGGGTCGTTTAGCAAATCTCACGGCCCTCCCAGAATAATAACGCGATAGTCTATTTAAGCGCGTATTTAATAATGTTATCTCCTTAAACTCGGGTGCACATTTATGTGACCCAAATCCAAGTCTCAATGAAATCGAAATGTGTCTTTAATCACGGGTACATTGATTGTGGCGTGGTCCGAGATGCATTTCCATTACGTTGTAAATCCTTAAAATAATGAATGAGACAAGCCTCGACAACAAAAATGCACAAGCTGCGGGGCCCTCTAAATGTATATGTTAAATACTTAGAATTCGGGACATGCCGTTTAGCGAATTTCATGGCCTTTCCCCAACATAACAATACGTTAGTTGCTTTAGGCGCGTCTTTAATAATTTATTTTCCTTAATTCGGGTGCACATTTATGTGACCCAAATCCAAATCTCAATCGAGTTGAGATATGTCGATAACCACGGGTGCATTGATGTAACGTGGTTCGAGATATGTTTTCACGACGTTGCAATTCTTGTAAAATAATAATAATGACAAAAACGGTTAAAAGTTAAAATTTGCACATATGTTCAATTTATATAAAAATCAGATAATCAAGCCGAATATAACAGTTGAGCGACCGTGCTAGAACCACGGAACTCGGGAATGCCTAACACCTTCTCCCGGGCTAACAGAATTCCTTATCCGGATTTTTGGTACGCAGACTGTAATATAGAGTCATTCTTTTCCTCGATTCGGGATTAAAATTGGTGACTTGAGACACCCTAAATCTCCCAAGTGGTGACTCTGAAATAAATAAACAAATCCCGTTTCGATTGTCCTTTAATTGGAAAAAACTCCCTTGTACCCTCGCGGGTGCGGAAAAAGGAGGTGTGACAGCTCTGGCGACTCTGCTGGGGAATATTCGACCCAGAACCACTGGTTCAGGGTTAGAATTCAAGCTTAGATAAATTGTTATATTTGGTTATATCTGATTTTTACATATTTGAGCCTAATGTGCTAAATGTCGCTTTTACCACTTCGATATTATTTGAACTGTATATAAACTGTGCCGAAACCTCTCTCTTCTTACCTCCGGGGAGAAGCTCGCTGGTCGAGGCTCCCTATTCTGTTAGTGTCAATACCCAAAATAAGAAAGAGGACGGATAAGTTACGAAGCCGGTCGGCCTTTTGGTTCCCGGTAAGTTGCCCCTCCTCGACTCGAGTTGTCCGCTCGGGTACACAGTCTATAACATATACCCAGGTTATAAACCTAGTATAACGAAACTCCATGCCGGATCCCTAGTAGGAACGCTTATTTGCATCATGTTGCATTTGACTTAGGGGACTCAACACAGGGGTTGGGTCCGTCTAGGACTAGCAACCTGATATGAAAGGACCATCCTAATGCATCCTATTTGTTTTCCGTGCATTTATTTGTCTCGCGCCCGCATGCTGACCGGTGTTTGAATATTATGAATAATGTGAAATTGGAAACAAAAAAGAAGAAGAAATAGCGGTTAGGGAGTTAATTGTTTATTTTTGAAGAAAAACCAATGCCAAAATACTGTCAAAACTCTGCCGAAATTTTGAGAAAATAAAAAAAAACGTCTTATTAGTTTGTTTTATTAAAAGCAAAGGAAAAATAGAAAAAAAAGAAAAAAAGTCGTTGTTCTGTTTTGTTTTTCAAAAAATATATAGTTTGTCTTGTCATAAAAATGAAGATGAAAAAGAGTCTTATTTTTAAAAGAAATATTTTTTATTATTTTTATGAAAATCCGAATAATAATAAATAATATATATATTTGTTGCAAAAATATTTGTCTTGTCAAAAAGTCTTGAAAAGTTTTTAGACCCCTAATTTTCAAAAAACAAAATCCAAAAATATTTTTCATTATTAACTTCTTTAGAAAGTCTTTTAATTTTTTTTTTAAAAAAGGCCTCCTTTCTCGTTTTAAAGTAGTCCTTCCTTCACTTGGCATAATCACCCTAATAATTTAGTTCACCTAGTTATTCTTGATCGCGAGAACTACGCCGGTTTGATTCTCGCAGGGTGTGAGATACGTAGGCAACTCTCATCGGGTCCAACCCCCCATTCAAAAAAAGAGGAGTCTCTGGAAAAAAAAAATTTTTTTTATTCACTTGGCATAATCACCCTAATAAATGTGCAGGATGAGCATGATACAAAACGAACCTTTTTCAGTAATGACCAAGATCCCTTTTGAGTTGCGATTATGGTGGAACGACTTAGGCAAAGAAGGGCAAGACAAAGTAAGGAAATATCTGAAAGATCTCCTGGATCTACTAAACGTTCAGCCTCGGGGTGATATTATCAGATCATTGGTCACTTGTTGGGATTCCGCACACAACGTGTTCCATTTTTCGGACTTTGAGCTCACCCCGACATTGGAAGAAATAGCAGGATACATCGGAAGTGATGAAGCCCCTTTAAGGTTCAAATACTTGATTGCACCTAGGGCTGTCACGGTACACCGGTTTCTGGATTTCCTAAAAATACCTCGAACGTTCCACCATCCAGATCTTGCCAAAGGATTCTGCAGTCTCCACCTCATATATGCTGGATACGGCCACGTGGGCGGATTCAATAAGCCGGATTTCAAACTATGCAGTAGAGGCAACCGACAAAAGTGGGACGAACACAGGCTAGTGGCTTTTATGACAGCCTTTCTGGGTCTTATAGTGTTCCCAAGGAAAGATGGAAACATTGATCTAAAGGTAACCGGGGTCGTCAATACTTTGCTTACCCAAGATAAAAGTACTCTGGCGCCTATGATTATGGCTGACATTTTTCGGGCTCTCACTGCTTGTCGAGCCAGGGGCGACTTTTTCGAAGGATGTAACCTACTGTTGCAAATGTGGATGACCGATCATTTATGCCATCGCTCCTCGCTCTTGGGTTATGGTTCACCTGAGAAAACTTGTATTGGAGAATTCTACACGAGAATCAAAGGGCTCAATTTACCCGAGGGAGTCACATCATGGACCTCATTTCTCCGAACTCTCACTGCCAGCCAAATCCAGTGGACGCTCGGATGGTCACCTATTGAGGAAATCATATACATGCCGGCAACCCGGCCTCACTTTCTGTTGATGGGACTTAAAAACATCCAACCCTATGCACCGTATCGGGTTTTGAGGCAACTCGGGAGGTATCAAGTGGTGCCGAAAGATGAATATTTGAGTACCCAAGTGATTGAAATAAGTCCGAACGGTCATTTCCCTGAAGAAAAAGTTCGCCAAATCTGGAGTGAGTGCCAACATCTGACAGCAAACACTTGTGTGATTGATACAACAAAAGGGGAAGTCGCCCCGGGATATCACGCTTGGTTTAGAGGTAGCCTGTCCTACGAAAGACCGGCTAAGAGACCGCATCTCAAAGATTTCGTAGAATCGTCCCAAGGGCAATGGAACTGGTTAGCAAAAGAAAAGGGTTATCGGGCAGAGATCGGTGATTTGAAGCTACAAATGGACGGTCTGAAATTCAATAACAGCGTACAAATCGCGGCGGATCGAAGCGAAAAGAATAGATTGATCCAAGAGAATGAAGAACTTAAGGCCCAAATCCAAAAATTGAGATTGTCTCTTGATGAACAGCCCAAAAGTCGATCAGACCAGCAGTTGATAAAGGGTTTGAAAAGAGAAATCACGGAATGGCGAGATGGGTTAGAAGAATCCGAAAAGGTAATGGCAGAGCTCAAGGCACAGTGGGTAACAAGAGTAGATAAACATCACCGATACTTGAACCAATTGAAACGTGACCATGAGAAGACTGTTGCCAAAATAAAGAGAGAGATGGCTACACTTGAGTTTAAAGCAGTTAAGCAGGCCAAGGATTTCCAATTGGAAAGTAGATACTGTTACGACTTGTTGGCCCAAATGAAGACAGAAGGGCGGCAGCTGAAGAATCAGCATATACAGGATTCACAGGTATTCAAGACGTGCAGTGATCAGATAAGACGCCTACTCATAGAAAAGAAACAAACCAGAGATAAGATCAGGGCCATTGCCCACGCCATCATCAGACGGTGTCTACGGTGTGAGAACATGACCAGCGTTACCGTTCTCTCAGCAATGATGGGTTATGTCAAACAGACCATGCACGAGTTGGAGCAGCTCGAAAGGGATCTCGCACTTAGAACCGCGAAAAGGCCGAATGATGCCTCGGGGGCCCTTAAGTTGAAAAATTAATCTTTGGTCGAGTCTTGTTTTTTAGGCTTTGATGTTTTCCCATATGGTGTTTTCTTTTCTTTTAGTCAAATCAGTCTAAGAACTAAGGAGTCTGTACTATTGCTATTCTTTGTTTGAAGTAATTTGTAATAGCAAAAATTTTGAGAATGAATTTAATGATTCCAAAAGAATTTTGCGTTTCTTTACTTTAGGGCAGAACTACGCCTGGTCTGATTCGCGCGGGGACGTGATACGTAGGCAATCCCCATAAGATTCGACCGCTTTTAATAAAGAAAGAAAGAAGAAGAAAAAAAGAGAGAAAAAGAAAATACAAAAATAAAATAAAATACCGGGTTTCCCAAAGTACAAAAATGAGCAAGCCGGAATGACGCATGTTGTTTGAAGCAAAGCATGTAGAAACGGTTAACTGCCTAGGAGCATTGCATCCTCTATGTGTTGTGATCAAATCTGTTAAACTCTAACGCTAACAAAGTTTGTTGCTGTCTGATCCAGACAGTTAGTTGTTAAAGAATTCTGGCAACACACCCTTACCAAACCAGATCCAAAGGACCGGTAGCAATAAGCATGACTACTTCAGAGAATAGTAACGAGGAAGAAAGGCCGATGAGCCAGTTGTTAAAAGAAGCGATGGAAAAGATTGAAAGGATGGGACTAGAGATGAATGCAATGCAGCTAGCTTTAGCCAAAGCACAAAAGAGTCCTGAGCCACTGGGGCGCATGCCGGAATACCCTCATTCCGGCCCTTCCACAAGCCTCCCAAATCCCCGTTATCATCAAGAAAGAAGCCCTCATGATTCCCAAGCTCCACCACCCCATAAACCTCTCCCAAACACCAAATATTCCCACCTTTGTGGGACCCACATCAGCCACCTTGCAAAGAACGACCAGCGAGCCATTGTTTCAGGCTCACGATACACAATACTATCCCCCTGAGCCCACATTCCATGCCCCCGAACCACAGGCCTACAATCCGCACTTGGAAGTACCGGTAGAGATTGAAAAGCCGGTTAAAGCCCCTAAACAGGATGAGGTATTGAGAAAGTTCAAAAGCCTGGAGCAGTCCTTCAGGAACCTGCACGGATTGGGCAACCAAGTCAGCGTAGCTTACAAAGATCTATGCCCTTTCCTGGACGTCCAACTCCCGGCTGGGTTCAAGATGCCTAAGTTTGATTTGTACGAAGGGCACGGTGATCCCATGGCACATTTGCGGGGATTCTGTAGCAAAATGAGAGGGGAAGGTGGCAAAGATGAGCTGCTGATAGCTTATTTCGGCCAAAGTCTGAGCGGACCTGCACTAGAATGGTATACCAGGCAGGATTCCAGTAGATGGTACACTTGGGATGATCTGGCACAGGCTTTCGTGGGTCATTTCCAATACAATCTCGAGATAGTCCCTGACCGTCTCATATTATTGAGAACTGGGAAGAAACCGGGGGAAAGCTTTCGCGAGTTCAGGTTCCGCTGGAGAGAGCAAGCGGCCAGAGTCGATCCTCCCATGAGAGAGGGAGAGATGGTGGATTATTTCTTGCAAACATTGGATCCAACCTACTTTGGTCACTTGGTGACAACGGTTGGAAAATCCTTCAACGAGGTGGTGAAGATAGGGGTCATGATAGAAGAGGGTCTAAGGTCTGACAAAATCTTGAATTATTCGGCACTCAAGGCCACGACCCAAGCCATTCAGAGTGCACCGGAGGTGCGCTGGGAAGAAGAAAGAAAGAAGAAATTGCCATGATTGAGGCAGGCAGTTGGTCCAGGGCTGGCAAGCCACACTACAACCAACCCAGACCTCACAGGCTAGACTATCCATACAACCCGCCACAACATTGCTATCCGCCTCGAGAACCACATTGTTCCGTACACCAGGCCCAGACATACACTCAGCCTCCGGTTCGCCCGCAATGGCGTGCGCCGGCTCCCCAGAACACATATGCACCACCACAAAACACCTATCGTCCACCAGGGGCATATAGGAACCCTCCAGGGGCAGGTTTTCGGGGAAATCCAACCGCTAGGAATGACAGGCTGCGAAAACAGAGAACTTTCACTGAGTTGGGAGAAACCTACACCGCTTTGTTCCACAAATTGAGGCAATTGGGTTTGGTTAGTCCGGTCGAGACTCGAGGACCAAATCCCCCGCCCCAAAACTTGGACCAATCAATAAGCTGTGAGTATTGCTCTGGGATGTTGGGGCATGATACTGAAAAGTGTTGGAAATTGTTGCATGCCATACAGGATCTTATTGACACCAATAAGATCGAGGTCCAGACACCGGAGGCTCCTAACATCAACCAGAACCCACTGCCAGCGCACCACGAGACTCACATGATTGAGTTGGTGTATGAGGGAGGAGAGTTGAGAAAACCCTCACAGACAGTGATGATGATCCAGGCTGCCCCGAAAGAAGGATCGACCAGTGGAGGAACCGGGGTACAGTCACAGGGAGAAGGAGTCAAGCCTATAGTGATATTGGGAAAGAGCCCGTCCGCCATAACAAGCAAACCCGAGCTAAACAAGTTGGTAATATCAGGGATTCCGCCCGCACCTGCAGTTGTGTTGAAGGGGGTATATAGAGAACTGGTCTCCATAAAGCCTGTAGTCCAGCTGCCGATGATTGATAGCAAGGATGTGCCTTGGAAATATGAAAAGGCGGTGGTGATGTACAAAGTAAAACAGGTGGAAGAAGTTAGTTGTGAAGCGCAAGGGCTGACTCGATCAGGTCGATGTTTTGCTCCGGTGGAGCTAAGGAGAACCAACCCAGCTGCAACCAAGAAACCTGTGTCCGAAGAAGAGGCTGAGGAGTTCCTGAGGAAGATGAAAGTGCAGGACTACTCCGTGGTCGAACAGCTGAGAAAAACACTGGCCCAGATCTCGCTGCTGTCATTGCTAATCCATTCTGAGGAGCATCGTCGGCCTTGATGAAGATATTGAACGAAGCTCATGTGCCCAACGAGATTTCTGTAAACCACCTGGAAACCATTGCCAACAAGATTTTCGAGGTGAACAGGGTAACATTCTCAGATGATGACCTACCAAAGGAAGGTACAGAGCATAACAAAGCTCTCTACCTAACTGTCAAATGTGAAAACTCGGTAGTTACTCGGGTATTGATAGATAACGGTTCAAGTGCCAATATCTGCCCATTATCCACTCTGAACCAGTTAAAAATCAACCACGGAGGAATCCACAAGAATAGCATCTGTGTCTGAGGATTTGACGGAAATGGAACAGCCACTGTAGGGGATGTTGTACTCGAATTGACCATCGGTCCAGTCCTGTTCACCATGGAGTTCCAGGTGTTAGATGCCACAATATCTTATAACCTTCTATTAGGACGACCATGGATTCATGCAGCCAAAGCAGTGCCCTCTACCCTACATCAGATGGTGAAGTTCGAGTGGGAAAGACAAGAGGTCGTGCTACACGGCGAGGACACGGCGTGCACCATGGGTGGCGCCATTGTACCTTTCATAGAGACCGATGATGACAAAGGTCCTTGGATCTACCAGATTTTCGATACAGTGTCGGCAAACAAAATTTCTGAAGGAGAAATCATCCCGCACCCTAGGGTAGCTGCCGCGACAGTCATGATGGTCTCGGAAATGCTGGGTAATGGATTTGTGCCGGGAAAGGGCCTGGGAGTCGAGCTTCAGGGGATTGTCCAACCTGTCTCCCTGCCTAAAAATCTGGAAACTTTCGGATTGGGGTTCAAACCAACCGCAGCATATAGGAAGCAAGCGCGAAAAATGAAGAAGAGGGTTTGGTTTCTGCCCAAACCGGTGCCACGTCTCTCAAGGTCTTTTGTCAGAGCAAGTGCCAAGGGGTCGCCAGTCCCGAAGATCCTAGGACCATTGATTGGTATGGATGGGGACTTGAATCAGAGTTTCGAGAGGCTATTCGCTGATGTCAGTATGGTAGAAGCTGGAGAAGGTTCCAGCAGAACAGAGATACAGTTTGTGGGGCTTAAGGCCAAAACCAACAATTGGACGGTTACTCCTCTTCCTGTCCGAGGGGAGTCTTGGTAGTAGGCTTTGATTTATGTTTTGTTTGTTTTGTTTTATTCGGATTATTCCAGGGTGTAATCCAAATTTTACTTTTGTTTTGTAAAAGTGTGAACCCTTTTATCCCGCAAGTTTAATAAAGTTCTCTTCTTTTGTCCCATTTTAATTTTGTTTTGTTCTTTTTCTTTCTGAACAGTTCTCTTTTTACTGGTTCTAATGACATGGCATGCACAACGGATCTTCGACCTAGTCTAATAAATCAATCTGAATCCGACTTAATGACACAAGAGGTCGTTTGCGACGATGAATCCGAATATGACGAAGATAAAGCCTTCGAAGAGATAAACCGAGAACTGTGCCAATTTGAAGAAAAACCCAAACCTAACCTAAATGACACTGAGGCTATGAATTTAGGGGACGCTGATAATGTCCGAGAAACCAAAATCAGCATCCATATTGAGCCGAATGTCAGGGAAGAATTGATCAAAACCCTCGTGGAATTCAAAGATGTTTTTGCATGGTCATATGATGACATGCCGGGATTAAGCACCAATTTAGTGGTTCACAAATTGCCCACTGACCCGGCATACCCTCCGGTCAAGCAAAAGCTAAGGAAATTTAAAACAGAAATGAGTGTAAAGATCAAAGAAGAGGTGATTAAGCAGTTGCAGACGAAGGTCATTCAGGTCACTCGATATCCTGAGTGGTTGACCAACGTGGTACCGGTTCCAAAGAAGGATGGAAAAATCAGGGTGTGCGTCGACTACCGCAATCTCAACAAAGCAAGTCCCAAGGATAATTTTCCGTTGCCCAACATCCATATCTTGATCGATAATTGCGCTGGGCGCGAGATCGGATCCTTTGTGGATTACTATGCGGGATATCATCAAATCCTAATGGACGAGGAAGATGCGGAAAAGACAGCATTTATCACGCCATGGGGAACTTACTGCTATCGGGTAATGCTGTTCGGACTAAAGAATGCCGGAACAACGTACATGCGAGTAATGACTGCTGTGTTTCATGACATGATACACAAAGAAATCGAGGTGTACGCCGATGATGTGATCATAAAGTCTTGGCGTCAGGAGGACCATGTAGCAGACCTAAGGAGATTCTTCCAAAGACTCCGAAGGTATGATATCAAGCTTAACCCGGCCAAATGCGCATTCGGGGTTCCGTCAGGAAAGTTGTTAGGATTCATCGTCGGTCGACGGGGAATTGAGTTAGACCCATCCAAAATCGAATCCATCCGAGATTTGCCACCGCCAAAGAACAAAACAGAGGTAATGAGTTTGCTGGGTAGACTCAATTACATCAGTAGGTTCATCGCTCAACTCACAGCAACTTGTGAGCCCATATTTCGGTTGCTGAAAAAGGATGTTGCGGTAAGTTGGACGGCAGAGTGTCAAGAGGCTTTCGACCAAATCAAAGGGTATCTGTCTAATCCACCCGTATTGGTCCCGCCTAAGCCAGGGAAGCCCTTAATTCTTTATCTGACGGTCCTGGAAAATTCATTTGGTTGTGTACTGGGGCAACATGATGACACAGGAAGGAAGGAGCAGGCCATCTACTATCTTAGCAAGAAATTCACAGTATATGAAGTCAAGTACACCCAACTCGAGAAAACATGCTGCGCCCTAACTTGGGTAGCTCAGAAGTTGAAACACTACCTGTCCTCGTATACTACTTATCTCATATCCCGTTTGGACCCATTGAAGTACATCTTCCAGAAACCTATGCCCACAGGGAGGTTGGCAAAATGGCAAATTCTGCTCACAGAGTTCGATATCGTCTATGTGACGAGGACAACCATGAAAGCCCAGGCGCTGGCCGACTATTTGGCAGAAAATCCCGTTGATGAAAAATACGAGCCTTTAAGAACGTATTTTCCCGACGAAGAGGTAATGCATACAAATGAGCTGGAGTTACCCGAGGAACCGGGTTGGAAGCTTTTCTTCGATGGAGCTGCAAATGCGAAAAGGGTTGGAATAGGAGCAGTACTCATCTCTAAAACAGGACGCCATTATCCTGTTACGGCTCAACTACGCTTCTATTGCACCAACAATATGGCCGAATATGAAGCTTGCATTCTGGGTCTGCGTTTGGCTGCGGACATGGATGTCCAAGACGTCTTGGTCTTGGGAGACTCGGACCTCTTGGTACATCAGATTCAGGGTGAATGGAAAACGCGAGATCTAATGCTCATACCATATCGACAATGCTTGCATGATCTGAGCAAGCGATTTCGATCAGTGAAGTTCAAACATATCCCGAGAGTTCATAACGAGGTTGCGGATGCATTGGCCACCTTAGCATCAATGTTGCACCACCCTGACAAAATGT
The DNA here is from genome assembly GCF_000715075.1 of Nicotiana tabacum. Taxonomy (NCBI): domain Eukaryota; kingdom Viridiplantae; phylum Streptophyta; class Magnoliopsida; order Solanales; family Solanaceae; genus Nicotiana; species Nicotiana tabacum. Next base: position 81,806,122 of record NC_134089.1, on the reverse strand, counting down.
ATGTTGATCCTCTGTACATCCAGGTCCGTGATCAGCACGCTTATTGCAACGCCGTAGAAGAGGAAGCAGATGGCGAGCCCTGGTTTCATGATATCAAAGAATACCTTAGAATGGGGACATATCCGGAACGGGCCACTGGAGACCAAAAAAGAGCCCTTCGACGTTTGTCAAATGGTTTCTTCCTCAGCGCAGGAGTTTTGTACAAAAGAACCCCGGATTTGGGATTGTTGAGATGCATAGATGCCGGTCAAGCCACGACGGTTATGACAGAGGTACACGCTGGAGTTTGCGGGCCACATATGAGCGGATATGTATTGGCAAGGAAGATCCTTCGAGCAAGGTATCATTGGCTTACCATGGAGCATGACTGTATATCTTTCGTAAGAAAGTGCCATCAGTGTCAGATACATGGAGATCTGATTCATTCCCCGCCAACAGAGTTACACACGATGTCAGCACCCTGGCCGTTTGTGGCCTGGGGCATGGATGTCATTGGACCTATCGAGCCGGCAGCATCCAACGGTCACATGTTCATTCTAGTAACCATTGACTACTTCACCAAATGGGTTGAGGCTAAAACCTTCAAGTCGGTAACTAAAAAGGCAGTGGTGGACTTTGTGCACTCCCATATCATCTGTAGATTTGGGATCCCAAAAGTGATCATCACGAATAACGGTGTGAATCTTAACAGCAGCTTGATGAGAGAAGTATGCCAACAATTCAAGATTACACACCGCAATTCCACCCCATATCGTCCCAAGGCGAATGGAGCGGTCGAAGCAGCCAATAAGAACATCAAGAAGATACTGCGAAATATGGTGGAAGGATCTAGACAATGGCACGAGAGATTACCCTTTACTTTGTTGGGTTACCGCACTACCGTCCGGACTTCCGTAGGTGCAACGCCTTATTTGTTGGTGTACGGGACTGAGGCTGTAATACCAGCGGAGGTCGAAATTCCATCCCTCCGGATTGTCGCTAAAGCCGAGATTGATGACAATGAATGGGTCAAAGCTCGATTGGAACAATTGAGCTTGATAGACGAGAAAAGATTGGCAGTAGTGTGCCATGGTCAGCTGTATCAGAAGAGAATGGCGAGAACATATAATAAGAAGGTACGCCTCAGGAAGTTCGAAGTAGGGCAGCAGGTGTTAAAGAGAATCCTCCCGCATCAGGTTGAGGCAAAAGGCAAGTTCGCCCCAAATTGGCAAGGGCCTTATATTGTGACCAGAGTGTTGTCCAACGGTGCTTTGTGTTTGACAGATGTCGAGGGGAGATGTGTCGACATGGCTATCAATTCTGATGCAGTCAAGCGATATTATGCGTAATTTCTTTAATTATGGCAATTATCGGTTTGTTTGTTTGTACTTGGTACTTATTGGATAATGAAATGACAGAGGCAGTTCTTTCTTCTATCCAAACACTTTTAACCCTTGTTTCCCCCTTTTAAGCCTTAAGTTATTCTTTCATACCCCTCTTTTGGAATCACTAAAGGAAAAGATATGAAAGAAAAAGAAAAAAAGAGAAAAAATCTTTAAAGTAAAATGAAAAAAAAGAGAAGGAGAAAGAAAAGAAAAAGAAGATAAAAATCATAAGAAATACAAAACCGTGGGAACTACGTTTGACCTGATTCCTCAAAGAGGATACGTAGGCGCCTCACGGCTCGGTCATAGGGGGGCATAATGCCCATAAGTGTGTGTAATAGGCACAGTGTGCGTAACGCACACAGCTCAACATAGAGTAAAAAACAAAATCCCCCAAGCAAGAAAATTGGGGCTGAGGTTATGTTTTAAAATTCCAACCAAGGTTTGATTCCAAAAGTTGTAGCGGATCACCCATCAAAGTTATTTCATTTTTGATAGCCTTTCTTTTAGCCCCACACCAAAACCAACATCGACGTCCAAAAGACCTCCCGATCAATATCCAAGAGATGCCAAGTCAGGCAAATAAAGCCGAGAATAATACACCGATCCCCAGCACAGAAGAGGATCATAAGACTGGGAGTCAATTGATGGTCAAAAGGAATCTCCAGAAGAGAGGGTCGTATCGACAACACCCCGATTCCTCGATGAAGAAATAAAATGAGAGAGTCTTATCGGTGAAAACCTTCACAGGCACCGAAAGGCGACGTAAGATGAGAGATATAAAATGAGAGAGTCTTATCGGTGAAAACCTTCACAGGCACCATAAGGCGCCGGGATATAAGAGAAAAGAGAGAGTCTCATTAGTGAAAACCCCTCGAAGGGCACTATGAGGCGACAAGACAGATCAACAAAAGCATCCACATTCGCAAAGAATTGGACTCTCATTTATCCCCAGCAAGTCAGACCATCGGGCAAGTCGATTGGTACAAATAGACTGGGTTGGGAATCTATGGTGCACGTCATGATCACGAGGACCAGTCATGTCATCCAGATAAGTTCTTCTGAATTTCTTTTCCCGCCAAGTATTGGTTCAGAAAGATTTTCTCCTTTTCTATCTTTTTATTTCTCTTTCTAAAAATTTGTCTTGAAAAGGATTTTTTAAAGCTTACTACCAGAGACCGAAGAGGGATTCATCCGATGCAGGGTAACCCCAACAGTCCTAAAGGCTAGCCCCAGGCAATGCAATGTTGTGCCCTGCAGTTTTGGAGGAAGTAAACTCCTAAAGGGAGTGTTTCCGGGAGTAAAAGCAGACTCCCACGGCATGTACTGTAAAGAGAAAGCAGAAAAGGGGATAAATTGAAAACCAATCCCCAGCAGGCCGGAAACCCCCAGCAAGCAACTTTGTCCACCAACCAGTTATGGGGGCACAGAGCAAGAAAAGGGAAAGAGAGGAAAAATCATCCACCGGAAAGGCACCTCCTCCCACCATGATTAAAACTAACTAAATCCTTTTGTCTGCTGCAGGAAAACAAAGGATTGATGATGGTAGCAGGACGCGATGCCAGGGAAGTCACCAAAATCGGGGCAGAAAATTTTCTGCCGATTGTCAAAAATTTTCTCGGAAAAACGAGGAAACAATTTTAATACTTTTCAGCTCTAGGTCGCCCACCAGTAAAATGCGGGAATACTTTTCAGTTCTAGGTCGCCCACCAGTAAAATGCGGGAATACTTTTCAGCTCTAGGTCGCCCACCAGTAAAATGCGGGAATACTTTTCAGTTCTAGGTCGCCCACCAGTAAAATGCGGGAATACTTTTCAGCTCTAGGTCGCCCACCAGTAAAATGCGGGAATACTTTTCAGCTCTAGGTCGCCCACCAGTAAAATGCGGGAATACTTTTCAGCTCTAGGTCGCCCACCAGTAAAATGCGGGAATACTTTTCAGCTCTAGGTCGCCCACCAGTAAAATGCGGGAATACTTTTCAGCTCTAGGTCGCCCACCAGTAAAATGCGGGAATACTTTTCAGTTCTAGGTCGCCCACCAGTAAAATGCGGGAATACTTTTCAGCTCTAGGTCGCCCACCAGTAAAATGCGGGAATACATTTCAGTTCTAGGTCGCCCACCAGTAAAATGCGGGAATACTTTTCAGTTCTAGGTCGCCCACCAGTAAAATACGGGAATACTTTTCAGTTCTAGGTCGCCCACCATCAAAATGCGGGAATACATTTCAGTTCTAGGTTGTCCACCAGTAAAATGCGGGCATGCACTTCATAATTTTGCATTTAAACAACTTTTGGTCTTATATTACAGATTTTGGAATCAGTAACCCCACCAGAAGACGGAAGGATACAACAGAGATCCCCAAGCAGGAAACAATAAAATCCCCAGCACCAAGAAGCAGAAGGCTGCAAAGGCAAGCGCGCGATTCAAAAGGAAGAAGGGACGCGTCTTGAAAGAAGCAGCTTGGGAACGCTATAGCATGCCCAACATAACAATTGTGACGAAGAAAGCCATACCACTGAAGAAACCATTGAAAGGCTTAAGGAAGAGGGCCATGTCCCCAGGAGACCAGGCGAAGTGATGAAAACTGACATTCAGAAAAAAGGCGAAAGACCGGTATCATCCCCCAAGTTCACAAAATAAAGGCATCGGAGGAAAGCGCTAGCCGACAAGAAAGCAAGGCGGCAAGAACAAGTTGAAGATGGATGAGATCTTATGATCCACAGTCTAGCCTAGCTTCTTGTTTTTCCTTTTAGAACGATGTAACAAGGAGATCGGTGAGTGGTAGCATCCTATAGCGGCATGCAACAGCGCACAACAGCAGCGAACATTATAGTCATACGGTAGCCCCAGCTACCAAAATTTCCTGAACTACATTGACCTGATTCCTGTTCAGCCCAGGATATGTAGGAAAGCTCTGAAGCAAAGGTTCGGTCAAATCTTTTTCAAAAAATGCTTCACACGGAGTACTCGGACGAGCAAAAATCGCCCGCTTTATCTTTGCGCGAAAACCCTTCGTGTCTTCGAGCAAAGAGGGGCAGCTGTAAGCACGTGATTTTTGCTTCACGGGAATTACTCCAAAAGAAAAGAAAATCAAAAAATATATGTCTTGTCATTTAGTGAGTCGTACTTAATGTTAAATCTTGTGATAATTGTTATAGGGGTTAACCAATATGTGTGTAATTTTATTTGTTAATTTTTCTAAGTTTTACAATTTACTTAAGAATTTTGTTTAAATTTGGTCCTTAAAGAAAAGTGGTTGTGGAAAATCGGATTGGGCCCCAAAATGAGGCCCACAACCGGCACACAGGTCCAGTCCAAGTCAGGCCTACCCAAGCACTGACTCAAACGACACCGTATCAGCGTCCCTATTGGAGCCGTTGATCTGACTCAAACGAACGGTCCTGATCAGGTTGCTCACTTCACCTCAACGACGCCGTTTCAGGCAAGTTGATCTGAGCCGTCCAACCCCTTTGATCCAACGGACCCAGGCTTTCCCCTAAACCCGTCAAATTTTGACCCGATCTAGCCTTACCCGGTCTCACCCACCATCACACCCAAACGACACCGTCTTTTCTAAGTGAATAGATCCTGGCCTTAGATCTCATTTGATCCAACGGCCATAATCTAAACCTCCAAGGCATATATAAACCTAACCCTTCTACCCCGCCCCCCTATCCAAACCCCCTTTCACTCGTCTTCTTCACCAAACCCTGAACCCTATGAAACCCTAACGCCGCCCCCTTTTCCCTTTCACTTGAACCCGGCGGCATGGACGCCGGTGACCACCTCCTTAACACCCTAAGACCACCTCACTGCCCTGAACATGGATTTGCTATCCTTGTGCCTCGAATCAGTCCCTAGTTTCTCGAATCTTCATTTGAAGATTCGAGTCGAACTCTGACCTACACCAAACCACACCATATTCGTACCAGACACTCCCCTGACCTCCCTCGTGACCAAACCAAGCCTGGTTTGGTCCGAATCTACCCACAACTCCTAGAATCTCAAATCTGAAGATCCAAACCCTAGAACACCAGAACCTGGGGAATCTGACCTGTTTCATAGAGGGTTTGGGGTCTAATAGACTTCAATCAGGGTGTTCTCGGTTGAGAACACCCCGATTAAAGTCTGTTCGGTTTCAAAAGGCCAAATCTGATTCGGACCTGGGTCGACTTTTCTTAAAAGTTTTCAGTAAGTTTTTCTTTTCTTTTTATGTTTTATTTGCGTGCTGATTAAGTGTGTTAGCATGTTTCTGTTGTGATTGTTTGGTAATTTCTGATATTTTTTTTCTGTCAAAGTTTTTCCATCTCTGTCAAAGACCTTTTATTTGATTGAACAAAAGTTGTCTGAAGTCATTCGGGACCCTGTACGTGTTGTTTATATGAACGACTGATTATTACCTGTTATATTTAGTATAGTCGACTCGATAAACGTCGTCGATTAGTTTTCTATGACTAAATGATCAAATGGACTAATAATTTCACATGACTGATTGAACCCTGTCATTGACTGAATGCCCGACATTGTTTGAAATTGGTTTGTTTGCATTGCAAAATGACTGAAAAAGATTCAGTCCAGGGCAGTTCTGAATCTGAACTTTCAGAAGTTCAAAATGCCCTGATACTGCAATGGGTTTAGGGCAGTAATAACCAGGGATTAACAGGGGTAATTTGGGTGTTAAAAAGAACAGAAATGATTAGTTTAAATGAGCTGACAAATAGGGTACTGGATTAGGATTAAAATAAGGTAATAGTGGGGAGCCAAACTTTGTGGCATGGGGCTGATTGAATAAAAAAGGGGTGCCCATGTTGTTGGGCAGAAAATACAGGCTAAAAGCCTGTCGAATGGATGGGTATGGGGAATATTTTGATTAGTTTAGAAAGGAAGTTATGGGCAGGAAAGAGGAGAGGGGTTCAAGGCAGCTGAGTGCTTGCCATTTCTGCCTATAAATAGAGCTGTTTCATAACATAAAGGGGGATGAACATTTTTTTAGTCTCCAGAGAGGTTTAAGTTGAAAAAAAGCTGAAAGAAAGAAACAAAAGAAATCTCAGAACATTGTAACAAAACACTATCTGAAAACTGCATAAGAGTTTAAGTTGGCCAAGCTATCTTGACTAATTGTTGTTGGTCATTTGCCGAGCTGTTTGCGACTGTTAAACTGCTGGTGCTGTTACATTCAATATTCTGGGTTTCCTGCTGTTATTCTACTCTGTTCCTGGGATTGTTTGCTTGGTACTCGACCATCTGTGGGTTTCATTGTTGTTGCTGGTTGTTGTTGCTGTGTTGTTGCTGTTTGGTTGCCTTTTGCTGACACCTTTCTTCTTCTCTTGCTTATTGTTCAAACATCCAGGTACACGACTAATATTGTCAATGTAACTTGAAGTTGAATATGAATACAAAGGGAAGAGTTGAAGATCGTTTATTTTATGCATAGCCTGTACATTAAATGTTATGCGATGTATAATAGTTTACCTCTTTGATTGGATACTGGAAGTAGCCTGCATGCCTAGTAAATATCAGTGTAGGGTAATGGAATGTTAGTTTGTATATATGGGCTGGTAGTTAAAAGTATTCACAAGGCAGTAGGTTACATATCAAATTTTAGTCAATTTGTTCAAACATGTCATTGAATGCCTGTCATGCACAAAGCTATCCATTGTTAGCTAAGTTCATTTCCTTTTGATAAGCTGCTTTTGTTATAATTGGTAAACCACACTTTTTAGAACAAAAAATGCAAGTTTACGGTCTCAACCTCACGGGGGTCGAGCCCAGGTCGAAACAGACCACGCAGGCCCGCATCGGATAAACAGCGGCCCAGGTCTGGCCCATCCCGCATGAGCTGGATTTGGGCCCATAATCTTCGATCAGTTGTCCGCATGTGTAGCCACGTTTTCTTATTCTGTAAAAGCATTCTGAATCCTGCTATAAACAACCTGCAAACATATAATTAACTAAGACTATCTATGCTTTCAATTAGTAGAAGCAAACGCGACAAGAAACGCAGTTGCTATAGGATATCCTGTTAAAACAAAGACAGGATGAGCCTCGACAAATAAAAATGCACAAGTTGCGGGGCCCTCGTTAAGAGTATATTATCGAAGCATTCAGTTTCCAGGACGGGTCGTTTAGCAAATCTCACGGACCTCCCAGAATAATAACGCGATAGTCTATTTAAGCGCGTATTTAATAATGTTATCTCCTTAAACTCGGGTGCACATTTATGTGACCCAAATCCAAGTCTCAATGAAATCGAAATGTGTCTTTAATCACGGGTACATTGATTGTGGCGTGGTCCGAGATGCATTTCCATGACGTTGTAAATCCTTAAAATAATGAATGAGACGAGCCTCGACAAACAAAAATGCACAAGCTGCGGGGCCCTCTAAATGTATATGTTAAATACTTAGAATTCGGGACATGCCGTTTAGCGAATTTCATGGCCTTTCCCCAATATAACAATACGCTAGTTGCTTTAGGCGCGTCTTTAATAATTTATTTTCCTTAATTCGGGTGCACATTTATGTGACCCAAATCCAAGTCTCAATCGAGTCGAGATATGTCGATAACCACGGGTGCATTGATGTAACGTGGTTCGAGATATGTTTTCACGACGTTGCAATTCTTGTAAAATAATAATAACGACAAAAACGGTTAAAAGTTAAAATTTGCACATATGTTCAATTTATATAAAAATCAGATAATCAAGCCGAATATAACAGTTGAGCGACCGTGCTAGAACCACGGAACTCGGGAATGCCTAACACCTTCTCCCGGGCTAACAGAATTCCTTATCCGGATTTCTGGTACGCAGACTGTAATATAGAGTCATTCTTTTCCTCGATTCGGGATTAAAATTGGTGACTTGGGACACCCTAAATCTCCCAAGTGGCGACTCTGAAATAAATAAACAAATCCCGTTTCGATTGTCCTTTAATTGGAAAAACTCCCTTGTACCCTCGCGGGTGCGGAAAAAGGAGGTGTGACACTAATTTCTTTTTCTTGAGTGTATTTTCCTAATGCATCATGTGTTGCTAGTTTCTACATTCCTAATGTATTTCTTAATGTTTTTTTTGCTTGTCTTTCATATTTCTTATGATGTATTATTTGTCTTTTTTTTATGAACAATATGAAAATTCCTCAGTCTTCAATTGGACTCAAGACTAATAAAGATGATATATGTCTTCTGGATAGTGCTACTGTCACGACCCAAACTGGAGGAACATGACTAGCACCCGACCACACTTGCCGAGTACCAACGTACATTTCATCTAACCTTCATTATTATCTTTTAGGGCTGACGAGATCAATATAAATGGTAGACCTGGATCATGGACAACCAACAATAAAATATGACGGCATGAACATGCATAGCAGGGGATGACCAGACAATCAAGAAACTACATATAAGGTATGAGCTACCACGCTACTATGAAAGACTATACAACAAAAACTAGCCGACAAGGCATACCAAACTATACATGAGTCGACACCTGTCTATGAGCCTCTAAAGGAACATAAGTGCTGCAACATAGCCGGAACAGGGCCCCGACATACCCATAATGTCTATAACAAAAATGCATACCAAGACCAAGGCAAGTCCGGAGAAGGGATCTCGCCAATCACCAGCTGAACTGGACAGCCTACTGTGGTGGGGGAGCTGCACCTGCCTGTCTATCAGGACCTGCAGCACGACATGCAGCGTCCACAAATAAAAGGACGTCAGTATGAATAAAGTACTGAGTATGTAAGGCAGGGAACCATAAATACGATCAGTAATGTAAGCAAGGATAGAGAATATACAACATGTAACATCTTAGTACCTCTGAGGGCTACTGACATGAAATGCATGATACATATGTATAAATACATAAACCTTTAAAACATTCGCCTCTGTGGGCATCATCATCATTATATCGTACCCGGCCATAATAGGCTCGGTAAAAAAACGTACCCGGCCATCATAAGGCTCGGTAGAATCGTACCCGGCCACGTGGAGCTCGGTAAAATCCAACTGATCAGTGGTTGCACAATAGGTGCCGTACCCGGCCAACTATAGCGTGGCTCGGTAGAGTAAAATAGATACATATATATAATGCATGCTCGACTCATGGAATCACATTCTAAACCATTCGGAGTGACGTAAGGTCGGTATCCTCTGTACACGTTATTAGGACTAACTCTTCACTATGAACCTTATAAGAATCAGGAAGTACCAACAACATTGATAACATAAGAATAAGAGTAGCAACATTAACATCAATCGTTCCATAAGAGGGAAAACAATGTAAGTACTGCTAGCTTCTAAGAGTAGAGTATCTTGGAAGCTCGTTCATTACATTATGTACAATCGGAGTCGTGCAAAAGAAGGAAAGGTATAGCCTCACATACCTTGTATATACTTCCCCAATATCAAGCTATGCAATTGTCAAAACTCCTTAGTCTACAATAAGAGAAACGATACTATCGTTATCATTTAAGCGTCATAACTATTATGTATCGACCACAACCTATTTTACGATGAAACGGACAGCACCTCCCCTATATATATGACCTCACACCATTCAAAACAGTCACCAAACAGCCCAAACAACATCAATAATAAACATATTGAGCCTCCCAAAATAGTCCACACACAGCCTAATCACTCCATACATACGACGACCACCGTAGTCGTGTCAAACAACCTGGAAATGTTACGAATAACTATCAGCCCATAACCCTACATATATATGGTGTTTCTCCACACCCTTACTCCTCCAAAACTCCACAAATATTAGTAAAATACGCAGCCCAACAGCAACGCAAAACAGTCCACAAAACAATAACATTACTACCAAGCCTTTCAATATATATTTCACAAGTTCTAGCTTCAATGGCTTAGCTGCAACTTGGATAATCTTAAATACATATAGAGTAAGAGGTTACTTACCTTTATACAGAAAGAACAACTCCAATTTGACCTTAATTTTCCATGAAATATCCCTCCAATGCTGCCACAACAACAAAAAAGCGAAACTAGCGATCAATTAGTGTTTTTCGGCACTAGAATCACTTTAGAATGCTTGAAATCACCTAGGATTGATATTAACAACATGGGGGAGTATTTACAGAACATAAACCCTTTAAAACAACCTCCCACACGAGCTGGAACGACACAAAAATGAGCAACAACAAGAAGAACAAGAGACTTACTAGCGCCACGGAATTCCCGACACTTGATTTGTGTTGTCTGTCCTTTTTTTGGGTATTGAATCTTGAGAGAACCTTGAGAGGATGTTCCTAGGGTTCTAAGGTCTGAAAATAGTGAGAATAAATGACTTAAAATGGGTTGGAGGCATCCTATATAGGTCCAAATATCTTAAACCGCCTTAGTGGGCCCCCATAGAGAGGTGCTTGGCGCAGTCTCGCAAAAACGCGAATATCTCTCTACTCCGAGATCGTATCGATGAACGGTTTAATGCATTGGAAACTAGACTCATAGATATTTAATTTGGTTGGTAGATCACCCCGTAATTCCTTGTAAATTAGGATAAAAGATTAGAAACATTTGACCTAATGTTTAAGTAAAATTATGAACCTAAGTTGCGACAACTTTTGTCGACTTTTGTTTCATAACTCGTTTGACTTCAAGACTTATGATACAGATATTATATGATTAAAATACCTTAATAAATGAACTCTTGAGTGTATTAAGCACCGCTAGATTACCTGAAAATACGAGTTACAACATCCTTGATTCATTTAACTTCTAATACCTTTTAATCACCCTTATACACTCTTGTATCACTTAAGACCAATATGATTGACTTCTTATCATCTCAAAGATAATTCCTTCTTGGATTTATGTTAACTAATATATGGCATGAACTAACACATGTGGATATGGGTTGTAACACCCTCCCCCCTTAGGAACATTCGTCCTCGAATGTAAGGGTTCATGGGGAGTTTAAATCATCGTGGATTCCAATGGAAATTTCCGATCAATTTTCCCCTATAAAATGGTCACTAGCAAAACTTGCAAGTAATTAATCCCAACATATGGCTTCACAAGGCTACACAAAGCATTATGCATATTTACATTATCTACATATCACCATTTTGTATTAAGTAGGAGTATTCTCAAATTATTGCTTACCTCATAGAGCCGTTTCAGCTTCCAATGTATCCTGTCTTCCACCAGCATCCTTGTTATCTTCATTCTGGAATAAGTAAGGGTATTTAGACTTCATCTCCTCTTCTACTTCCCATGTCATTTCTTCCATATTTTTGTTCCTCCACAATACTTTGACGGAAGCTACATCTTTTGTTCTCAGCTTGCGGACTTGCCGATCTAATATCGCCACTGGCACTTCTTCATATGATAGGTCCTCTGTAACTTGTACATCTTTGATAGGGACAACTCGAGAAGGGTCTCCAATACATTTTCTCAACATAGATACATGGAATACCGGGTGGACAAATTCCAATTCGAATGGCAATTCTAACTCATAAGCAACCTGTCCAATTCGTCGAAGAATTTTATACGGCCCGATATACCTTGGACTCAACTTACCTTTCTTCCCAAAACGCATAATACCCTTCATTGGTGAGATCCTCAGGAAAACCCAATCACCAACCTCAAACTCTAGATCACGACGTCGGACATCAGAATAAGATTTTTGCCTGCTTTGTGCCGTCCTCAATCGCTCCTGTATCACTTTCACCTTCTCAATAGCTTGGTGAATCAAATTTGGCCCATATAATTCTGTTTCACCGACTTCGAACCATCCAACTGGTGATCTACATCTCCTCCCGTATAGTGCCTCGTATGGGGCCATTTTAATACTGGAATGGTAGCTATTGTTATAGGCGAATTCTATGAGTGGAAGATGATCATCCCAATTCCCCTTAAAATCTAGAACACATGCTCGTAACATATCTTCCAGTGTATACAACTTCGTATAATCTTCAGCCATGTAAGTTGTCTTCACTGGCAAAAAATGGGCACATTTTGTAAGTCGATCAATTATCAGCCAGATGGAGTCAAACTTATGATAAGAGCGAGGTAATCCAATAATGAAGTCCATATTAATCACTTCCCACTTCCAAGTCGGAATCTCTATATTTTGAAGCAATCCACAGGGTTTCTGATGTTCTATCTTTACTTGTTGACAATTGGGACACTGGGCTACAAATTCTGCAATAGACTTCTTCATATTATCCCACCAATACTGCTCCTTGACATCATGATACTTCTTTGTCGAGCCGGGATGGATGGAATATCAGGATTGATGAATCTCATTCATAATCTTCTCTCGCAACCCTGCCACATTGGGCACACACAATCGGCTCTGGTATCTCAGTGCCCCGTCTTTTCCGATCCCAAAAGCCATACTTTTACACTGTTGAATACTTTCTCTTAATCGTACTAAGATAGGATCTTCATATTGTCGTGCTTTTACCTTGGCTACCAAAGATGATTCTGATGTATTCTGTACAGTAACACCTCCATCATCAGAGTCTAACAATCTGATTCTCATATTGGCTAGCTGATGAAGCTCTTTAATCAACCCCCATCTACCTTCCTCAATATGTACTAAGTTTCCCATTGATTTACGGCTGAGAGCGTCTGCCACAACATTGGCTTTACCGGGATGATATAATATCTCGACGTCGTAGTCTTTCAATAATTCAAGCCACCTACGCTGCCTCAAATTCAACTCTTTCTGCTTGAAGATGTATTGTAAACTCTTGTGATCTGTGTAGATGTCAACATGGATGCCGTATAAGTAGTGCCGCCATATCTTCAAAGCATATATTACTGCAGCCAATTCTAAATCATGGGTTGGATAATTCTTTTCATGCTTCTTCAATTGTCTTGATGTATAAGCAATCACATTCCCACGCTGCATCAATACGCACCCCAAACCTATACCTGAGGCATCACAATATACCACATAACCTTTTGTTCCTTCAGGAAGAGTGAGCACTGGTGCGGATGTCAATCGATTCTTCAGCTCCTAAAAACTACGTTCACAAGTGTCAGACCACTGGAATTTGGTAGCTTTCTGTGTTAACTTAGTCAATGGTGATGATATAGAGGAAAACCCTTCTACAAACTGCCTATAATATCCTGCTAGCCCTAGGAAGCTGCGGACTTCTGATGGTGTTGTAGGTCTCGGCCAATTCTTCACTGCATCGATCTTCTGAGTGTCGACACTAATACCCTCATCAGATATCACATGGCCAAGGAATGCTACTGAGTTCAGCCAGAATTCACATTTGGAGAGCTTAGCATATAACTTACGATCCTGAAGCATCTGTAATACTATCCGCAAGTGGCCCGCATGTTCCGCCTCCGAACGAGAATACACTAGAATGTCATCAATGAATACAATCACGAACACATCAAGATAGGGCCTGAATATAGTATTCATGAGATCCATAAAAGCTGCTGGGGCATTTGTTAGCCCGAACGACATCACCAAGAACTCAAAGTGCCCATATCTTGTCCGGAAGGCCATCTTTGGAATATCCTTCTCCCTAACCCTCACCTGATGATACCCTGAACGTAAATCAATCTTGGAGAAATACTTGGCACCCTGGAGTTGGTCAAACAGGTCATCAATTTTTGGAAGTGGATACTTGTTCTTTATAGTAGACTTATTCAACTGTCGATAGTCGATACACATCCATAACGACCCGTCTTTCTTCCGCATGAATAGGACTGGTGCACCCCAAGGTGAAGTGCTAGGCCTAATAAAGCCCTTATCCAGCAAGTCCTTCAACTGCACCTTCAACTCTCGCAACTCTGTCGGGGCCATTCTGTATGGAGGAATAGAGATCGGTTGAGTGTCAGGCAACACATCAATGCTAAACTCAATCTCCCTCAGGAGGAAGGCCTGGGAGTTCATCTGGGAAAACATCTGGGAATTCGTTGAACACAGGGATTGATTGTAAAGTAGGCAGTTTCGCCTCCGCATCCCTAACGCGAACGAGATGATAAATGTAACCTTTTGAGATCATTTTCCTTGCCTTAAGATAGGAAATAAACCTACCTTTCGGTGTAGAAATGTTCCCTTTCCATTCAATGACGGGTTCACCCGGAAATTGGAACCTAACCATCTTCGTACAACACTCAACATTTGCATAGCATGAGGCCAACCAGTCCATTCCCATTATCACATCAAACTCAACCATTTCTAACTCAAATAAATTTGCCGAGGTTTGACGACTACAAATCATCACAGTGCAACCTCTATATACCCTTCTAGCAATCACAGAATCTCCTATCGGAGTAGATACCGCAAGGGGTGTGTCACACCTCCTTTTTTCGCCCCCGCGAGGGTACAAGGAGTTTTTTCCAATCAAAGGACAATCGAAACGGGATTTGTTTATTCATTTCAGAGTCGCCACTTGGGAGATATTAGGGTGTCCCAAGTCACCAATTTTAATCCCGAATCGAGGAAAAGAATGACTCCATATTACAGTCTGCATACCAGAAATCCGGATAAGGAATTCTGTTAACCCGGGAGAAGGTGTTAGGCATTCCCGAGTTCCGTGGTTCTAGCACGATCGCTCAACTGTCATATTCGGCTTGATTATCTGATTTAATACATATTGAACTTATGTGCAAATTTTAACTTTTTACCTCTTTCTTAATTATTATTATTTTTTACAGGGAATTGCAACGTTGTGAAAATGTATCTCAAACCGCGTCACAATCAATGTACCCGTGGTCGTCGACACACTTTGACTCCGTTGAGATTTGGATTTGGGTCACATAAATGTGCACCCGAGTTTAAGAAAATTAAATTATTAAAGACGCGCCTAAAGCGACTAGCGTATCATCTACTTTGGGTAGGGCCGTGGGATTTTGCTAAACGGTCCATCCCGAAGTCTAAGCAATTTTAAAGCAAATATTTACTGAGGGCCCCACAATTTTGTATTTTTATTCGGCGAGGCTCATCTCATTCTTATTTTTTAAAGGAATTTGCAACGTCGTGGACATGCATCTCGGACCACGTCACAATCAATGTACCCGTGATTAGAGCCACATTTCGACTCCGTTGAGATTTGGATTTGGGTCACATAAATGTGCACCCGAGTTTAAGAAGGTAAGATTTATTAAAATGCGCGCCTAAAGCGATTAGCGTATTATTATTTTGGGTAAGGCCGTGGAGTTCGTTAAGCGGCCTATCCCGAGTTCTAAGTAATTAACACATACATTTTGTGAGGGCCCCGCAATCTGTGCGTTTTATTTGGCGAGGCTCGTCTCATTTTTATTTAAAAGGATAAACCTACAGTGACTACATTTTTTCTATTAAGTTCGTCTCTAAAATAAAAGAAAATCTCTTAATTAATTACATGCTGGAAAACGTAACTTATTAGTTATTAGTTTACGGCTAATGCGAATGGAAAATTGCGATCGAGTTTGTACAAAGAAAAACCGCTTTCATTCTATATTCTATTATTCAAATATACTAGAACATGAGATTGACACACCATAATATCAAAACAGATTAACTATTCTTCGATTAATTTAAAGTAACATTATTAGATGAAGAAGTTATACATATGCAACCTCATTACTCATTAATCAATCCACTACATTTTTATACAAAGAAAGGAAAATTAATATTCAAACACAAATCTAAACAGGAGGAATTCAACAGGAACAAAGCCTGATTAATATTTCATTTTCGCTTCAAGCCGAGAGTGTACAAATGTGTACCTGGAAATGGCAGTACAAAAACAAAAGAAGGAGAAGTCAGCAGCAATAATAACACAGCAACAACAGGTTCAGCAACACCGCAAAAACCAGTAACAGAGTTTCCAAACCGGTGGAGTAGTAATCCCAAAAAGAAGCTTCAAGCTTCGATGAAACAACAACAATTAATGCTGATTTTAAACAATGAAGGAAAGTAGAAGATTTTTTTTCCAGTTTTTAATCTCTCCTTTAGTTTTGAAATTTCTCCAATTTCTATCTCTCAAAATTCTTCCAAAATCTCCTCCCCTTTAGTTTTGAAATTTCTCCAATTCCTATCCCTCTCAAATTCAATCCCCGCATCCCCCCTTATATACAAAGCAAGACCCCCTTTTACCTCTTTCCCCTTTAACTTTTATTATTATCCACACTTTTACTTTAGTAAAAGTAGTCAACGTGGGGCTCCCGTGTTCCCTCCTTTTGAAAAGTAGTCAAAGTGGGCCTCATGTTCCCTCTTTTTGAAAAGAAGACATCATTATCCACCTTTTCCTTTTTGCTTTTATCATTACGTCTTGTCCCCCACCATAATTAAATAATCTGCAATTGGTTAATTCTCGTATTACCCCTAAAACTACTGTTACTGCCTTGATTCAAAATCTGTTATAACTTCACAAATCTATCCAAATAACAATTATCGCACACTTAAATAGCAATTAACTATAAAAATCACACAATTTAGATGTTAAATGTTAAAAATGCAACATACATTATTTTTATGATTTTGTAAAACAAACTTAAATAAATACTAAATGCAAATGCGACATATTTTTATAATTTTTTATTAATTTAACCAATAAACACGCACAGACAGAAATACAAATAATTATAAAAAAATGCCACAAAAATTCTAAAATTGCACACAAAGGAAAATTGTTTTATTTTGAATTTTTTGGGAGTAATTCTCTCATAGGGTAAAAATCAAGTGCTTACAGCTGCCCCTCTTTGCCCGAAGACACGAAGGGTTTTCGTGCAAAGATAAAGTGAGCGATTTTTTGCCCATTCGAGTACTCCGTGTGAAGCATTTTTTGAAAAAGATTTAACCGAACCTTTGCTTCAAAGGTTTCCTACATATCTCTGGCTAAAGGGGAATCAGGTTAATGTAGTTCGGGAAGTTTTGGTAGCTGGGACTACCGTGGGACTGCAATGTTACTGCTGTTGCATGTTATTACCACTGCTTACTGATATCCTTGTTACACCGTGCTTAAAAGAAAAACAAGAAGCTAGGCTAGACTACGGATCATAAGATCTCATCTATCTTCAACTTGTTCTTGTTGCCTTGCTTTCTTGTCGGTTTGTGTTTCTTCTGGTGCTTTTCTTCCGAGAATTTGGGGATGACACTGGCCTTTTGCTTTTCTGAATACCAGTTTTCATCATTTTGTTCGGTCTATTGGGGATATGGCCTCCTTCATTAAGCTTTTCGGTGGTTCCTCTGGGGATACGACTTTCTTCATCAGATTTGTTATGCTGGACATAATTTAATGTTCACGGGCCGCTTCTTTCAAGACGCGTCTTTCTTCCTTTTGACTCATGCACTTGAATTTGTGCTGGGACCTCTTGTTGCCACCTTCTGCTTTCTGGTGCTGGGGATTTTTATTGTTTCCTGCTGGGGATTCCTGTTGTAACCTTCCGCCTTCTGATGGGGTTACTGATTTCAAAATCTGAAGTATAAAACTGAAAAGTATTCCTCTCGTTATACAGGTGGGAGCCTGAGTGCAAAATATGAAATGTATGCCCGCATTATACTGGTGGGCGACCGAGGACATGAAATGAAAAGACAGAAATGTATTCCCGCATTATACTGGTGGGCTCCTAGGACATGAAATGAAAACAGAAATGTATGCCCGCATTATACTGGTGGGCGACCGAGGACATGAAATGAAAAACAGAAATGTATGCCCGCATTATACTGGTGGGCGACCGAGGACATGAAATGAAAAACAGAAAGGTATGCCCGCATTATACTGGTGGGCGACCGAGGACATGAAATGAAAAACAAAAATGTATTCCCGCATTATACTGGTGGGCGCCTAGGACATGAAATGAAAAACAAAAATGTATACCCGCATTATACTGGTGGGCGACCTAGGACATGAAATGAAAAACAGAAATGTATTCTCGCATTATACTGGTGGGCGCCTAGGACATGAAATGAAAAGACAGAAATATATTCCCGCATTATACTGGTGGGCGACCTAGAACATGAAATGAAAAGACAGAAATGTATTCCCGCATTATACTGGTGGGCGACCTAAAACATGAAATGAAAAGACAGAAATGTATTCCCGCATTATACTGGTGGGCAACCTAGAACATGAAAATGAAAAAAGAAATGTATGCCCGCATTATACTGATGGGTGACCTAGAACATGAAATGAAAAGACAGAAATATATTCCCGCATTATACTGGTGGGAGACCTAGAACATGAAAATGAAAAGAGAAATGTATGCCCGCATTATACTGGTGGGCCACCTAAAACATGAAATTAAAAGACAGAAATGTATTCTTGCATTATACTGGTGGGCGACCTAGGACATGAAATGAAAAACAGAAATGTATTCCCGCATTATACTGGTGGGCGCCTAGGACATGAAATGAAAAGACAGAAAAGTATTCCCGCATTATACTGGTGGGCGACCTAGAATATGAAATGAAAAGACAGAAATGTATACCCGCATTATACTGGTGGGAGACCTAGAACAGAAATGAAAAGACAGAAATGTATTCCCGCATTATACTGGTGGGCACCTAGGACATGAAATGAAAAACTGAAAGGTATGCCCGCATTATACTGGTGGGCGACCGAGGACATGAAATGAAAAACTGAAAGGTATGCCCGCATTATACTGGTGGGCGACCGAGGACATGAAATGAAAAGACAGAAATGTATTCCTGCATTATACTAGTGGGCGACCTAGGACATGAAATGAAAACAGAAATGTATACCCGCATTATACTGGTGGGCGACCTAGGACATGAAATGAAAAAACAGAAATGTATTCCCTTGTTATACATGTGTGGGCGACCTAGGACATGAAATAAAAAACAAAAATGTATCCCCTTGTTATACATGTGGGCGCTTAATGGTAAAGACATGAAATATATTCCCTTGTTATACAGGTGGGTGCCTAATGGTAAAGACATGAAATGTATTCCCTTGTTATACAGGTGGGCGCCTAATTTCAAACAAACAACTCTTAAAATAAACGTCATTCCTCTCTTCAGGCGGGCTCCTGACTTCAACAACTTTGAAAATAAAATGTCATTCCTTTCTTTAGGTTGGCGAGATTTAAACAACTTTAAAAATAAAACGCCTTTCCTCTCTTCAGGCGGGCTCCTGATTTCAACAACAACTTTAAAAATAAACGTCATTCCTCTCTTCAGGCGGGCTCTTGACTTCAACAACAACTCTGAAAATAAAATGTCATTCTACAGGTGAGCTCCTGACTTCAACAACTTTGAAAATAAAATGCCATTCCTTTCTTTAGGTTGGCAAGATTTAAACAACTTTAAAAATAAAACGCCTTTCCTCTCTTTAGGCGGGCTTCTGATTTCAACAACAACTTTAAAAATAAACGCCATTCCTCTCTTCAGGCGGGCTCCTGACTTCAACAACAACTCTGAAAATAAAATGTCATTCTACAAGTGGGCTCCTGACTTCAACAACAACTTTGAAAATAAAATTCCATTCTACAGGTGGGCTCTTGACTTCAACAATAACTTTGAAAAATAAAAACGCCATTTCTCTCTTCAGGCGGGCTCCTGATTTCAAACTTAGGAGGAAATGCCTCTCCTATGGGTAAAACTAAACTTAGGAGGAAATGCCTCTCCTATGGGTAAAAACAAACTTAGGAGGAAATGCATCTCCTATGGGTAAAAATAAACTTAGGAGGAAATGCATCTCCTATGGGTAAAACTAACTTAGGAGGAAATGCATCTCCTATGGGTAAAAACAAACTTAGGAGGAAATACATCTTCTATGGGTGAAACAAACTTAGGAGGAAATACATCTCCTATGGGTAAAAACAAACTTAGGAGGAAATGCATCTCCTATGGGTAAAAACAAACTTAGGAGGAAATGCATCTCCTATGGGTAGAAACAAACTTAGGAGGAAATGCATCTCCTATGGGTAAAAACAAACTTAGGAGGAAATGCATCTCCTATGGGTAGAAACAAACTTAGGAGGAAATGCATCTCCTATGGGTAAAAACAAACTTAGGAGGAAATGCATCTCCTATGGGTAGAAACAAACTTAGGAGGAAATGCATCTCCTATGGGTAAAAACAAACTTAGGAGGAAATGCATCTCCTATGGGTAGAAACAAACTTAGGAGGAAATGCATCTCCTATGGGTAAAACTAACTTAGGAGGAAATGCATCTCCTATGGGTAAAAACAAACTTAGGAGGAAATACCTCTCCTATGGGTGAAACTTTAAGTTTAGGAAGTGCATCTCCTATGCATGAACCATTTCCTTCTTCCTGAATTATTTACTTACCTGTGTTGTCTTCCCTCGAAACTGCTGGGGATTATTTTGCTGGGGATGAATTTTCCTTTTCTTCCTTACCCACTCTGGGTTGTCCGATCCTCTTGAAACTTGGTCGAAACTCTGTCGAGGATGCTTCTACATCTCGATGATCCGCTGGGGATAACACTGCGAACTGCTGAGTAACCCTGCTCGGGATAACACTGCTGAGGATACTCTGCTGAGTAAATATGTTATCTTACTCCTTCCAAAATTACTTCCTTTTAAGTAGGACGTTTCATTCCTCTGCAAACTACTTCCCTTTTTTTTTTCTTTTTTTTCTTTTTTTTTCCTTTTTTTTCTTTTTTTCTTTTTTTTTTTTTGCATAGCTTCTTCCTTCGAAGACTACCTCCCTTAAGACTCGTTTTGCCTTTCCCCGAAAGGAACCGCTGAGGATACCGATTTTTCACCAAACTTGTGTTGGACTCCTCGAAACTGTTGGGGATGATACTGTTGGGGAATTATTTACTTACCTGTTGGGGGATAAAATGTTATCAGCTGGGGATAACGCTGTCGAGGATAACACTGCTGGGGGATTCTGATTCCTTCAGAACTAGTGCTTCACTCTTCGGAAGGCTGTTGGGAATGATGCTGGCCTCTTGCTTTTTCTGAGCTCAAGTTTCATCCCTTTGTTTTGTCCGTTGGGGAACAACTTCCTCCATTGAAACTTATTATGTTGGTGGCAACACTGGTTCAAAAGACCACTTCCCTTGAGACTGGTGTTATCTTTATTCTTCCCCAAATGGGTACCTGACTTCCAGAAAATTTTCTAAAGGAAAGGAAACTTTTCTGCCCCAGTTTGATAATCTCCCTTGTGGCATGCATTTCCGTCATCAATGCCATTTCCTTTGCCTGTTTCAAATCAAACAAAATTTGTTAGTTTAAAACGTGGTGGTTGGTTGTGATACTCCTACTGGGATGGCTTTTCCCTTTCTCCTTTCTTGCTCTGCGTTCCAAAACTTGTTGGGGATGATATGATTTGCCGGGGATAATCCTTTTCTGCTGGGGATATCCCTCTTCTTTTGTGGTATAGCTCGGAAACTGGAATTTCCCCGACTTTTAGTCTTGTATGAATTTCCCACACCATGCTCATTGCTCTCCTTGCTTTGTCCACGGGCCTCGGCCTTGGGGTTTATAACCTTTGATTTAGGCAAGGATATCCCTCTTGACACTCGTCAATCCTTTTGTCAATTCCCTTTTGCTGGGGATATCTTTTTTGACACTGGCCTCGCGCTTGTTCCTTGCTGACTATACCACTTGGATGTACTAGCCAGATCTCCTCTTGCATAATTGTAAAGCTGATGGCATATTTTGAAGTCATTTCTCACTTGTTCTGACCAAACAGACTCTACTGGGGAATTTTTCTATGAAAGGAAAAGATAAAAGGGAACAGAATAAAAAAAACAAAGGAAAAAGATGACTCTTTAACAAAAGAAACTATAAATTAAAACCTATCAAACGCAGATACCGACTCTAATGGTCATGACATGCACATGTGGCCTATCCTCCGCCGTCAACCGTCTTTCAAGACCTTCAATTGGCAATTCCCCATTTGATTCTCAATCTTATTCGACTCGTAGTGCCCGAAGGGTTTTCACTATCAAGCCTCTCTCATTTTGGTTTTTCTCTCAACTTTCATCGCCTTATGGTGTCCGTGAAGATTTTCACCGATAAGACTCTCTCATTTGTATCACTTTCCAGCTGAGGATTTGGAGTGTTGCCGGTATGACTCTCTCTGCTGGAGATTAGAGTCCTTTCTGCTGTAGAACAGAATGTTATGTTCGCCGGTAAGACTCTCATTTGTCTGACTTGGCATCTTTTGAAGACTGATCAGAAGGTCTTTCTTTGGACCGTAATGTGGGTTTTGGATAGGCTAGAAAGAAAGGGTATTAAAGGCTAAAAAATGCATCGATTTTGGGTTATTAATTACAACCTTCGGAACTAGATTTATTTACAACAAGCGCAACCCTTGCCCAAATTTCTTGCTTGGGGATTATTTATTTATATTTTTTTTTAATTTTTTAACACCATGCACACTATGCACCCTATGACCGAGCCGTGAAGCGCCTACGTATCCTCTTTGAGGAATCAGGTCAAACGTAGTTCCCAATTCCTTTTTTTTTCATTTGACTTTCCTTTGTTTTTTTTATCATTTTTCTTTTTTTTTCTTTTTTCTCTTTTTTCGTTTTGTTGTTTTCTTTTCTTTCTTTTTTTTTCTTTTTCTTTACCTGCCATGCTTGTGTTTTCTAGTCGTTGCTAATGATTCCGAACGAGGGGTACGAAAGAAAATAAATAAATAAGGCTCTAAAAAGGGGTAACGAAGGATAAAGTGTTTAGGTAGCAGAACAAAATGCCTTCGTCATTCCAGTCTTCAAAACATGCCCAGTGCAAACAACATAATTTAAACAAAGATTTGTAGCCTCTTCTGATGGTGCTGGACTTGACAATTATATTCAACATTTGTTTTTTCATTTGTCCTTTGTAAAGCACCGTTGGGAGACACTCTCACTCTTGTTATCATGAACGACCCTCATGCCAATTGGGCGAATCTTGCCTTTAACGGTTTTCTTTGTGTTTTACTCGCCCTAGTTCCACATGACTCGGGCTCCAAATAATCTCAAACCGTTCTTATTTCCTTTAAATGCTTTGATCACCTTCCCAGGGTTTTATGATTAACTTTTAAGATTAGGCCCAAACTGTGTGCGCATGTCATGTCACTAGAATCGGCGTTGAATAAAAACGATAAAAGGACTAAACAAAAGAAAACTGGAAATAATAAAAGACCGGATTTTGCATTAGATTACCGGTGAAATGGTTTGAATAACAAGACAAACAAAACAAACCAGAATAAAATCCTAAAACAAACTGGACAAAACTTAAACAGACCGCTATGACGAAATGGAAAGATAAGAAAGTTTGACGCAAGACAATATCCGGATTACAACCCTAAGAATAATCCGGACAACAGAAATGACAACAAAATAAGCCACCAAAAGCTTCTCTCTTGCTAACCAAGGAACGAAGCGTCCTCCCACTTTATCAAAATTGGCATCTTAGCCACTGAGCTTCGCATCAATACTGCCAAGACCATTACCAACTTCAATATCATCAACCTTAGTCAACAAGTTCCCAATAGGACTCGAATGCTTCTGTCATCAGGCCTGATCCCCGCAAAGTGTGCTTTTGGATCTTGTATTTCCGGCTTACCACAAACCAACCACCTTCTTTCTTTGTGATTCACAACAAAATAGGTTAGAATAGACTCAGTCGGTCCTCATTATTAACAATATCTTTTCCTTTTTTTTCTCTTTTTTTCATTTTCCTTTTTTTTCTCTTTTTTTTTCATTTTTTTCATTTTTTTTCTCTTTTTTTCATTTTTTTGTTGTGGTCGAATCTTATGGAGATTGCCTACGTATCATGACCCCGCATGAATCAGACCTTGCGTAGTTCGGCCCAATAAAAGATAAACATTTTTTCAATTTTCATATTAAAACAAACTGGGTTTCAAAGGTTTGGAGATGACCTACAAACTCGAAAATCAAACAACCTACATATTCTAATCAAAAGATTTATAAACGGCCAGTTTCTTTCCCCGTTTGACAAAGGCAACCAAACGGTTATTTTTGCAAACGTGGCCCCTTCCAAATTCCACATGAATTTTGAGGCCGGGGAGGATTATTTTATGACACTTTACAAACTTGTCCGTTCTTTTACGAAAATAGCCTTTCGACAACTGAGAGATACTCTAAGGTTATTTCGGCAAGAACGGTTTAAGATGCGGCCGAAGCTGGCTTGACTTATTTTTGACAAAAAATCAAGACGGTGTTCACCTGACCGCTGACTTTTTTTCAAATTACAATGAAAATGTGGTGTTGCAAACACGGCCCTTCAGCGCCTCGGGGACGAAGGTTTTTAAGGCTGTGTGGGTCAACTGGACCAAAATCCCTAAAAAATGACCCAAGGTGGCTGTTTATACAAAGTCAGCCTTCCGGTGTCCCTTTCGGGAACATTCGGCTAGTTTTGACAAAAACAACATCACCCGACTTATTTATGACTCTTTTTATCATTTTTTAAAAAAAATAAAAAACTCAACATTGCAAACACGACCTTTCAACGCCTCGGGGACGAAGATTTTTAAGGCTGTGGGGGTCCACTAGACCAAATCTTAAACATGACCCGAAAAGTGGCTGTTTATGCAAAGTAAGCCATCCGGCGTCCCTTTCGGGAACATTCAGCTATTTTTGACAAAACAGCATCACCCGAATGATTCATGACAGAATCAAAATTTTGACATGTTTTTTTTATTATTTATTT
Source organism: Nicotiana tabacum (assembly GCF_000715075.1). Taxonomy (NCBI): domain Eukaryota; kingdom Viridiplantae; phylum Streptophyta; class Magnoliopsida; order Solanales; family Solanaceae; genus Nicotiana; species Nicotiana tabacum. The sequence continues at coordinate 81,781,176 of NC_134089.1, read as the reverse complement.
GTTTTTGGCTATTTAGCAAAAGGTGGGGTTGGACCCGATGAAGGTTGCCTACGTATCTCACATCCGGTGAGAATCAAACCCGCGTAGTTCGGGCAGATTGGATACGGGTGAGAATAAAAAATAACTAATTCAGAGAAAACATATTTTTTTTTCTTTTGCTTTTTCTTAAAAGGTGATGAAACATGTAAAATCTTTTGGATTTTCTTTTTCCCTTTTTATTTTTTTATTTTTTTTATTTTTGATTTTTCAAAAATGATAAAAAGTGCAAAGAATTTTTTTGTTTGAATTCATTTTTTTTTAAAATAAAGATGTAACAAAACATAACCGGGCCCTATTTGCTTTATCTTCGCACTTCACCCTCTCTTTTTTCTTTTTTCCTTTTCATTCACTCTCAATTATCATTGGTCCGCCAAATGACCCTTTTACCCTTGAAGGAATGCAACATGTAGCACATAAGATGCATCAAGATGGTCTTTTTCATTTCAGGTTGCTAGTCCTAGACGGACCCAACCCCTGTGTTGAGTCCCCTAAGCCAAATGCAACATGATGCAAATAATCGTTCCTACTAGGGATCCGGCATGAAGTCATGTTATTCTATGTTCAAAATCTGAGTCGGTGTTCTAGACTGTGTACCCGAGCGGACAACTCAAGTCGAGGAGGGGGCAACTTACCGGGAACCAAAAGGCCATCCGGCTTTGTAACTTGTCCGAGCCTCTTTTTATTTCAGGGTATGACACTAACAGAATAGGGAGTCTCAACCAGTAAGCACATCCCCGGAGGTGAAGAGAGAAGGGTTCGGCACAGTTTATATATACAGTCAAATAATATCAAAACGGTAAAAGCAACATTTAGCACATTAGGCTCAAACATGTAAAAATCAGATAAAGCCAAATATAACAATTTATCTAAGCTCGAATTTCTAACCCTGAACCAGTGGTTCTGGGTTAATTTCCCCATCAGAGTCGCCAGAGCTGTCACACCTCCTTTTTTCGCCCCCGCGAGGGTACAAGGAGTTTTTTCCAATCAAAGGACAATCGAAACGGGATTTGTTTATTCATTTCAGAGTCGCCACTTGGGAGATTTTAGGGTGTCCCAAGTCACCAATTTTAATCCCTAATCGAGGAAAAGAATGACTCCATATTACAGTCTGCATACCAGAAATCCGGATAAGGAATTCTGTTAACCCGGGAGAAGGTGTTAGGCATTCCCGAGTTCCGTGGTTCTAGCACGGTCGCTCAACTGTCATATTCGGCTTGATTATCTGATTTAACACATATTGAACTTATGTGCAAATTTTAACTTTTTACCTCTTTCTTAATTATTATTATTTTTTTACAGGGAATTGCAACGTTGTGAAAATGTATCTCAAACCGCGTCACAATCAATGTACCCGTGGTCGTCGACACACTTTGACTCCGTTGAGATTTGGATTTGGGTCACATAAATGTGCACCCGAGTTTAAGAAAATTAAATTATTAAAGACGCGCCTAAAGCGACTAGCGTATCATCTACTTTGGGTAGGGCCGTGGGATTTTGCTAAACGGTCCATCCCGAAGTCTAAGCAATTTTAAAGCAAATATTTACTGAGGGCCCCGCAATTTTGTATTTTTATTCGGCGAGGCTCATCTCATTCTTATTTTTTAAAGGAATTTGCAACGTCGTGGACATGCATCTCGGACCACGTCACAATCAATGTACCCGTGATTAGAGCCACATTTCGACTCCGTTGAGATTTGGATTTGGGTCACATAAATGTGCACCCGAGTTTAAGAAGGTAAGATTTATTAAAATGCGCGCCTAAAGCGATTAGCGTATTATTATTTTGGGTAAGGCCGTGGAGTTCGTTAAGCGGCCTATCCCGAGTTCTAAGTAATTAACACATACATTTTGTGAGGGCCCCGCAATCTGTGCATTTTATTTGGCGAGGCTCGTCTCATTTTTATTTAAAAGGATAAACCTACAGTGACTACATTTTTTCTATTAAGTTCGTCTCTAAAATAAAAGAAAATCTCTTAATTAATTACATGCTGGAAAACATAACTTATTAGTTATTAGTTTACGACTAATGCGAATGGAAAATTGCGATCGAGTTTGTACAAAGAAAAACCGCTTTCATTCTTTATTCTATTATTCAAATATACTAGAACATGAGATTGACACACCATAATATCAAAACAGATTAACTATTCTTCGATTAATTTAAAGTAACATTATTAGATGAAGAAGTTATACATATGCAACCTCATTACTCATTAATCAATCCACTACATTTTTATACAAAGAAAGGAAAATTAATATTCAAACACAAATCTAAACAGGTGGAATTCAACAGAAACAAAGCCTGATTAATATTTCATTTTCGCTTCAAGCCGAGAGTGTACAAATGTGTACCTGGAAATGGCAGTACAAGAACAAAAGAAGGAGAAGTCAGCAGCAATAATAACACAGCAACAACAGGTTCAGCAACACCGCAAAACCAGTAACAGAGTTTGCAAACCGGTGGAGTAGTAATCCCAAAAAAGAAGCTTCAAGCTTCGATGAAACAACAACAATTAATGTTGATTTTAAACAATGAAGGAAAGTAGAAGATTTTTTTTTCAGTTTTTGTTCTCTCCTTTAGTTTTGAAATTTCTCCAATTTCTTTCTCTCAAAATTCTTCCAAAATCTCCTCCCCTTTAGTTTTGAAATTTCTCCAATTCCTATCCCTCTCAAATTCAATCCCCTCATCCCCCCTTATATACAAAGCAAGACCCCCTTTTACCTCTTTCCCCTTTAACTTTTATTATTATCCACACTTTTACTTTAGTAAAAGTAGTCAACGTGGGCCCCCGTGTTCCCTATTTTTGAAAAGTAGTCAAAGTGGGCCCACATGTTCCCTCTTTTTGAAAAGAAGACATCATTATCCACCTTTTCCTTTTTGCTTTTATCATTACATCTTGTCCCCCACCATAATTAAATAATCTGCAATTGGTTAATTCCCGTATTACCCCTAAAACTACTGTTATTGCCCTGATTCAAAATCTGTTATAACTTCAAAAATCTGTCCAAATAACAATTATCGCACATTTAAATAGCAATTAACTATAAAAATCACACAATTTAGACGTTAAATGTTAAAAATGCAACATACATTATTTTTATGATTTTGTAAAACAAACTTAAATAAATACTAAATGCAAATGCGACATATTTTTATAATTTTTTATTAATTTAACCAATAAACACGCACAGACAGAAATACAAATAATTATCAAAAATGCCACAAAAATTCTAAAATTGCACACAAAGGAAAATTGTTTTATTTTGGATTTTTTGGGAGTAATTCTCTCTTAGGGCAAAAATCACGTGCTTACAGGGTGTACTTATCAATTCAGGTTCAATGCCAAACTTATTAGCCACAAAGGGTGTAACATATGATAATGTAGATCCCGGATCAATCAGCGCATATACATCATAAGAAAACACAGATATAATACCTGTAACAACATCTGGAGACGACTCGAGATCCTGTCGACCTACTAGAGCATAGGTTCGATTTTGAGCACCACTCAAACTCGGCACTGCACCTCTACCCCTACCACGACCTGTCGACTGCTGAAAACCCCGTGCTGGAGGTCGAACTGATGAGGAAGAACCAGACACAGATCCAGTCAGCTGAGCCATACCATCACCTTCTCTATTAGGACAATCCCGCATCATATGGCCAGGCTGTCCGCATGAATAACACGCATCAGAACCTAGACGACATAGTCCAAAGTGGGCCTTGCCGCACTGATCACAATGTGGTGTTGGGGGTCTCATCTGACTAGTATCCCTGTGATGTTGCGAGCCAGATGCCCGCGAACTCTGACCTGGACCAGAATAGGATCGATCATATCGAGGCCTCTGAAACTGTGGAGGAGCACTAGCTACAGGTGGCGCCGAACTCCTCGAAAACTGTGGCCTGATGCTGCCTCTGAAGTCATCAGAATACCCTGCAAATCTCGCCCTCTTATGCTGGCCCCTATCTTGCTCCCTAACTGCCCTCTGCTGGCGCTTACGATCCTCTAGGGTCTGGGCATAAGCTTGAATACGGGAAATATCCATGCCCTCCACCAAGGAGGCTGTCGTACACTCATTTATCAGATATGGTCCCAACCCATTCACGAACATATGCACCCTATCACTCATCTTGGCCACCATATGGGGAGCATACCTTGCCAAAGAATCAAGCTGCATACTGTACTCTCGCACACTCATATTACCTTGTCTAAGGTTCAAGAACTTATCAGCTCTAGCTCGTCGTATCTCAACTGGCAAATAGTGATGAAGAAAGGCCTCAGAAAATTCCTTCCACACAGCTGGAGGAGCGTTCGGACCCCTGGATCTCTCCCAACTATCATACCAGAGAACCGCTAAATCCCGTAGCCGATAAGAAGCCAACGCTACTGCCTCTGTATCACTAACATGCATAACCCGAAGTGTACGATGAACCTGGTCAATAAAAGTCTGTGGGTCCTCCTTAGGGTCTGATCCGGTAAACACTGGAGGGTCTAAATTAATAAAATCACGAACTCTTGTACTAACTGGTTTCTCAGCAGCACCTGTATTCTGCCTCTGAGCCTGAGCAACTACCAAGCTAGTCAATAACTGCAAAGCACTCCGCATATCCTGGTCTGGAGTGCTAGACGGAGGAACTAGAGGCACTGGGTGCCTTCTAATATCCTCTGGAGGAGATGGAGTAGATGAGGTATGAAAGGGCATCCCACTCTGAGCCTCACTTTGTCCTGCTCTAACTTGGGGCACCTGACTGGTACCCTCTCCCATTGCTGTATCAAGCCGTCTACTAATCGTTTGCTTCCTAGTCGAAGGCATCACTGAAAAAAACAAGGTGAATATTAGAGACGAACACTTACGACTCAACTCTACGCACGATCTAGATTCAGGAAGAAGGTAACAACCCTAGATGTCATGTAGCCTCCTGATTATAAATGTGGCGCGCTACACATCCATAATCAAGACTCTACTAGACACGACTCATAGACAACCCCTAGGACAGACTTGCTCTGATACCAAGTTTGTCACGACCCAAACTGAAGGGCCATGACTAGCACCCGACCACACTTGCCGAGCACCAACGTACATTTCATCTAACCTTCATTATTATCTTTTAAGGCTGACGAGATCAATATAAATGGTAGACCTAGATCATGGACAACCAACAATAAAATATGACGGCATGAACATACATAGCAGGGGATGACCAGACAATCAAGAAACTACATATAAGGTATGAGCTACCACGCTACTATGAAAGACTATACAACAAAAACTAGCCGACAAGGCATACCAAACTATACATGAGTCGACACCTGTCTATGAGCCTCTAAAGGAACATAAGTGCTGCAACATAGCCGGAACAGGGCCCCGACATACCCATAATGTCTATAACAAAAATGCATACCAAGACCAAGGCAAGTCCGGAGAAGGGATCTCGCCAATCACCGCTGAACTGGACAGCCTACTGTGGTGGGGGAGCTGCACCTGCCTGTCTATCAGGACCTGCAGCACGACATGCAGCGTCCACAAATAAAAGGACGTCAGTACGAATAAAGTACTGAGTATGTAAGGCAGGGAACCATAAATACGATCAGTAATGTAAGCAAGGATAGAGAATATACAACCTGTAACATCTTAGTACCTCTGAGGGCTACTGACATGAAATGCATGATACATATGTATAAATACATAAACCTTTAAAACATTCGCCTCTGTAGGCATCATCATCATCATATCGTACCCGGCCATAATAGGCTCGGTAAAAAAACGTACCCGGCCATCATAAGGCTCGGTAGAATCGTACCCGGCCACGTGGAGCTCGGTAAAACCCAACTGATCAGTGGTTGCACAATAGGTGCCGTACCCGGCCAACTATAGCGTGGCTCGGTAGAGTAAAATAGATACATATATATAATGCATGCTCGACTCATGGAATCACATTCTAAACCTTTCGGAGTGACGTAAGGTCGGTATACTCTGTACACGTTATTAGGACTAACTCTTCACTATGAACCTTATAAGAATCAGGAAGTACCAACAACATTGATAACATAAGAATAAGAGTAGCAACATTAACATCAATCGTTCCATAAGAGGGAAAACAATGTAAGTACTGCTAGCTTCTAAGAGTAGAGTATCTTGGAAGCTCGTTCATTACATTATGTACAATCGGAGTCGTGCAAAAGAAGGAAAGGTATAGACTCACATACCTTGTATATACTTCCCCAATCTCAAGCTATGAAATTGTCAAAACTCCTTAGTCTACAATAAGAGAAACGATACTATCGTTATCATTTAAGCGTCATAACTATTATGTATCGACCACAACCTATTTTACGATGAAACGGACAGCACCTCCCCTATATATATGACCTCACACCATTCAAAACAGTCACCAAACAGCCCAAACAACATCAATAATAAACATATTGAGCCTCCCAAAATAGTCCACACACAACCTAATCACTCCATACATACGACGACCACCGTAGTCGTGTCAAACAACCTGGAAATGTTACGAATAACTATCAGCCCATAACCCTACATATAATGGTGTTTCTCCACACCCTTCCTCCTCCAAAACTCTACAAAACATTAGTAAAATACTCAGTCCAACAGCAACGCAAAACAGTCCACAAAACAATAACATTACTACCAAGCCTTTCAATATATATTTCACAAGTTCTAGCTTCAATGGCTTAGCTGCAACTTGGATAATCTTAAATACATATAGAGTAAGAGGTTCCTTACCTTTATACAGAAAGAACAACTCCAATTTTACCTTAAATTTCCATGAAATATCCCTCCAATGCTGCCACAACAACAAAAAAGCGAAACTAGCGATCAATTAGTGTTTTCAGGCACTAGAATCACTTTAGAAGGCTTGAAATTACCTAGGGTTGATATTAAGAACATGAGGGAGTATTTATAGAATATAAACCCTTTAAAACAACCTCCCACACGAGCTGTAACGACACAAAAATGAGCAACAACAAGAAGAACAAGAGACTTACTAGCGCCACGGAATTCCCGACACTTGATTTGTGTTGTTTGCCCTTTTTTGGGTCTTGAATCTTGAGAGAACCTTGAGAGGATGTTCCTAGGGTTCTAAGGTCTGAAAATAGTGAGAATAAATGACTTAAAACGGGTTGGAGGCATCCTATATAGGTCCAAATATCTTAAACCGCCTTAGTGGGCCCCATAGAGAGGTGCTTGGCGCAGTCTCGCGAAAACGCGAATATCTCTCTACTCCGAGATCGTATCGATGAACGGTTTAATGCGTTGGAAACTAGACTCATAGATATTTAATTTGGTTGGTATATCACCCCGTAATTCCTTGTAAATTAGGAGAAAAGATTAAAAACATTTGACCTAATGTTTAAGTAAAATTATGAACTTGAGTTGCGACAACTTTTGTCGACTTTTGTTTCATAACTCGTTTGACTTCAAGACTTATGATACGGATATTATATGATTAAAATACCTTAATAAATGAACTCTTGAGTGTATTAAGCACCGCTAGATTACTTGAAAATACGAGTTACAACATCCTTGATTCATTTAACTTCTAATACTTGTTAATCACCCTTATACACTCTTGTATCACTTAAGACCAATAGGATTGACTTCTTATCATCTCAAAGATAATTCCTTCTTGGATTTATGTTAACTAATATATGGCATGAACTAACACATGTGGATATGGGTTGTAACACAAATCACAATATTTTAAAAGATAAGAGATATTTCTCTTATTTGGTAATGAAAGAAGCGAATGTTAATACAATATCCGGTAGTACAAGATTAATTGAAGGTTCTGGAATAGCCAATTTATTACTACTAGGAGGAACAAATTTGGCTATTGATGAAGCATTATATTGTAGTAAATCTCAAAGAATTTTATTAAGTTTCAAATATATTCGCCAAAATGGCTATCATTTTGAGACTACAAATGATCAAAAGATTGAATATCTTTATATTACTACAATAATGTCCGGTAAGAAATATGTGCTTGAAATGTTACCTTCTCTTTTCTCCGGCTTATACTACACAAGTATTAACAGGATTGAAACACATGCCGTAGTAAACGAGAAGTTTACTAATCAAGATAATTTTATTATTTGGCATGACCGGTTGGGCCATCCTGGTTCTAATATGATGCGTAAAGTAATTGAGAATTCACATGGACATGCAATGAAGAATCAGAAGATTCTTCAATTTAAGGAATTCTCTTGTGCTGCATGTTCTCAAGGAAAATTAATTATTAGACCATCAACTATTAAAGTTAGGATGAAATCCCCTGCATTTTTGGAACGTATATAGGGTGATATATGTGGTCCCATTCACCCTCCATATGGACCATTCAAATATTATATGGTTTTGGTAGATGCATCTACAAGATGGTCACATGTGTGCTTACTATCAACTCGCAATATGGCATTTGCGAGATTGTTGGCTCAAATAATAAAGCTAAGAGCACAATTTCCAGATTATGCAATTAAGACAATTCTTCTTGATAATGCTGGTGAGTTTACATCCCAAGCCTTTAATGATTATTGTATTTCAACTGGGATAACAATTGAGCATCCGGTTGCTCATGTTCATACACAAAATGGTCTAGCAGAATCATTGATCAAACGCCTCTAATTAATTGATAGACCAATGCTTATGAGAACAAGACTTCCCATTTCAGTATGGGGTTATGCTATTTTGCACGCAGCAACACTTGTGCGGATAAGACCCACAAGTTATCATAAAGTCTCCCCATTGCAATTGGCTTTTGGTCAGGAGCCAAATATTTCCCATCTTAGGATCTTTGGTTGTGCGATATATGTTCCAATTGCTCCACCACAATGCACAAAGATAGGTCCTCAAAGAACGTTGGGGATATATGTTAGATTTGAATCTCCTTCTATTATAAAATATCTAGAGATTTATTTACGGCAAGATTTTCTGATTGCCATTTTGATGAATCAGTATATCCAACATTAGGGGGAGAAAATAAGCAGCTGAAAAAGAAGATAGATTGGAATGCATTATCACTGTCTCATTTAGATCCTCGAACAAATCAATGTGAACAATAAGTTCAAAAGATTATTCATTTACAAAATATTGTAAATCAATTGCCAGATGCATTCACTGACCTACCAAGGGTGACTAAGTCACATATTGCAGCTGCTAATGCTCCAATTCGAGTTGATATCCCGGCAGGACAATTAATTAAAGCAAATGAGTCTAAGGCATGCTTGAAATGTGGTAGACCAATCGGTTCTAAAGATAAAAATCCTCGAAGAAGAAAAGGTGCAAGTGATCAAAGTGAACATAACACAGAGGTAGTGGCTCAAGAAGAGCCCCAAGACGTAACAAATGATAAGACCTTAGGGGAGGTCCAGGTACCTGAAAATAATGAGAATGAAGAAATATCAATAAGTTACATCTCAATCAGAAAAAGATGGAACCGAAATAATATTGTTATCGATAACATTTTTGCTTATAATGTTGCTGTTGAAATAATGCAACAAGATGGGGATCTTGAACCAAAATCTGTCAATGAATGTAGACAGAGAAATGATGACGCTATCCAGGCAGAGTTAACTTCACTTGGAAAACGTGAAGTCTTCGGACCCATAGTTCGAACACCTGAAGGCATAAAGCCAGTAGGGTATAAATGTGTTTTTGTGTGAAAACGAAATGATAAAAATGAAGTCGTTAGATATAAAGCGCGACTTGTGGCACAAGGGTTTTTCCAAAGGCCTGGAATTGATTATATGGAGACATATTCTCCTGTAGTGGATGCTATCACCTTCAGGTATCTCATAAATATGGCAGTGCAAGAAAAACTTGATATGCATCTAATGGATGTTGTTACAGCCTATTTGTATGGATCATTAGACAATGAAATTTTTATGAAAGTACCTGAGGGATTTAAAGTGCCAGAAGCATATAAAAGTTTTTGAGAAACTTATTCAATAAAGCTTTAGAAATCTTTATACGGATTGAAACAATCAGGTCGTATGTGGTACAATCGCCTGAGTGAATACCTGTTAAAAGAAGGGTACACGAATGATCCAATTTGTCCTTGTGTCTTTATAAAAAGGTCTGAATCTAAATTTGTTATAATCGCTGTATATGTTGATGATTTAAATATCATTGGAACTCCTGGGGAGCTTCCAAAAGCAGTAGACTGTTTGAAGAAAGAATTTGAAATGAAAGATCTTGGAAAGACAAAATTTTATCTTGGTCTACAAATTGAGTATATGAAAGATGGAATATTTGTCCATCAATCAACATACACCGAAAAGATTTTAAAGCGATTCTATATGGATAAAGCACATCCATTGAGTACCCCGATGGTTGTGAGATAACTTGATATAAAAAAAGATTCATTCCGACCTCATGAAAATGATGAAGAACTTCTTGGTGCCGAAGTACCATATCTTAATGCAATTGGGGCATTAATGTATCTTGCCAATAATTCCAGACCAGATATAGCTTTCTCAGTAAGCTTATTGGCAAGATTTAGTTCTTCGCCAACACAAAGACACTGGAATGATATTAAACATATATTCAGATACCTCCAAGGGACCATTGATATGGGTTTGTTTTATTCAAATGAACCCAAGCCATCATTGATTGGTTATTCAGATGCATGATATTTGTCTGATCCATACAAAGGTCGATCTCAGGCAGGCTATTTATTTACAAGTGGAGATACAACCATATCATGGCGTTCGACAAAACAAACTATGGTTGCTACTTCTTCAAATCATGCAGAGATAATAGCCATTCACGAAGTAAGTCGAGAATGCGTTTGGTTGAGATCTATAACTCAACACATTCAGCAAACATGTGGTCTTTCTTCGAAAGAGAATATTCCAACAATATTGTATGAAGAGAATGCTGCATGCATAGCTCAATTAAAAGGAGGATATATCAAAGGAGATAGAACAAAACACATTTCACCGAAATTCTTTTTCATTCATGATCTTCAGAAGAATGATGAAATAGATGTACAACAAGTTCGTTCAAGTGATAATTTGGCTGATCTGTTCATTAAGGCATTACCAACCTCAATATTTGAAAAGCTGATATATAAGATTGGAATGCGTAGTCTTCGAGACATTAAGTGATTTTTCATTAGGGGGAGTAACTACACACTACACTCTTTTCCTTAACCAAGGTTTTGTCCCACTAGGTTTTCCTGGTAAGGTTTTTAATGAGGCAGCAAGCAATGCATATTATAAATAACTATGTACATCCCAATATTTTTTTTGTAAGTTCTTAATGAGGCACATTATCTTACATGAACATCTAAGGGGGAGTGTTATGAATAGTTCGTACATTGGATGCTACATTGGATGTCCATGTTGCGAATAACTTAAAGATTAAATCTCCTACTTTATGTCCATCATCTTTACTTTTTATGCCTATAAAAGGCCATGTAATTGCAATGGAAAGATATACCAAAGTGAAAGAAGAAACACGTCTCCTTTCTTTCTATCTCTTCTTATTTACATTTTACTGCATTGCTTTTATTTTATAACACAAATATCTTTTTACTTTATTGATAATGTCCCGTTACTGACCAACTAACCTAGGTTACGTTAAAAAAGATAAACTTCTCCAGATGCATTATGTACTTGTTCGAAAAAATTAGTTTCACATCGAACCTTTGCAGGCGTCCCATTTCCTCCTTATACTTGTCTAAAATAGATTTAATACCTATCCAAAAACTGATTTGACAAAAATATAAAATAAAAATAAAAAAGATGTGTTTTATTATCATTAAATTTTAAGAAATCAATTTTTTTTTGCAAGAATAGACTTTCTTGGACCCCCCCCCCCCCACCCAAAAAAAAACCCATTTATAGGAACATATCAATTATTGAACATGTCCGTTTTTTACTACATCATAGCTCATAGGAAATTATAATTAAGTAATAAACCACGGTCCCTTATACCATTAAGAATTAAGAGATGACTCAATTTCCCCTTTATGTTTATAACAAAAAGGCATTATCATTGATCGATTGTGACACGGAGACCGGTGGTAGAATGGAGAGGTGCAAGAAAAAATGGAAACCAAGAAAACGGTGTATCTGAACTAGTGGAAAGTTTAGACGAGGAGGATAAGAGGGCGAATAGAGAGCATTATAAGTTGTCTAAGAAGGAGGCGAAGTAAGCAATTACGGCAGCCAAGACTGCAGGTTTTGATCGTTTGTATGAGGAACTGGAGGGCCGAGGTAGAGATAAAAGGTTGTTCAAGTTAGCCAAGGCACGAGAAAGGAAGGCTCGTGACTTGGACCAAGTAAAGTAAATCAAGAACGAAGAAGGTAGAGTTTTGTTGGATGAGGGGCTTATCCGTCGGAGATGGCGGACCTACTTCCATCGTCTCTTGAACGAGGAGGGGAACATAAGCATTATACTAGGTGATTTGGAACTCTCCGTGAGTCTTTGTAGCTTTGAATATTGTAGGCAGATTAGAGTTGAAGAGGTTGAGGGGGCTATGCCCAAGATGAACAAGGTCAAAGCGATCCGGTCGGATGAAGTTCCGGTGGAGTTTTGGAAAAGGGCGGGCAAGGCACGTTTGAAGTGTCGCACTAGGTTATTTAATGTCATTTTTAGAACGAACAAGATGCCCGAAGAGTGTAAGTGAAGCACGATGGTTCCTGTATACAAGAACAAGGGTGATATCCAAATTACAATAATTATAAGGGTATCAAGCTGCTTAGCCATACTATGAAAGTCTGGGAAAGGATGGTAGAGCTAAGGGTGAAGATGAGTGTTTCTGTTTTCAAGAACTAATTCGGATTTATACCGAGGCGTTCGACTACATAAGTCATTCGCATTGAGAAGGAAAATTTATACACCTTCGTATAATGCGTAGTCAAAATTGACGAACTCACCAGTCTTTTCATCTCAGAATGGTTTTCATCAAAATTATGGTTTAAAATTCGAAAATACACAATTTTTTAATTTCCCCATTTATCAAATAATTGTGGAATGGATAAAAATACTTTAATAAGTAAGCACTTATTGCGACAATCAAACTAAAATACAATAAAAGAATCAAAAGTCAATGTTTTGTTTTGCTTTTAGTATCCAATACTTATTCAAATTAATGTAGGGTACGTCCGTTAAGAAGAGTAAATCGTTCCTTATAAAAAAGGAAATTCTCCACTCGTGAACTCTGATTAATACGACACCGTTTGATTTGATGATAATTAAAAGTCAATATGAATAGGTCCTCTAATCATCAAATTTCCTTGTAAATAGTACTAGTTGTTAGGAGTTGGTTTAACTTGCCTAGAGAAGCATCTTCCTTCGTCGAGGAAGAATAAAAAAAAAACCCATATATCAATTCATATATGTCAAAAAGTAACAACCTTTTCTTCTTTTGTAAAAGAAAAAAGTTAATTCTCTTTTATTTTATTTTTCCTTATCTTATTCTTAGGGTAAAACTAAAAGGGCAGCCACATGCAAGTTCACGTTCAAAGCGGTGGTGGCTTTTAATAATTAGTGAATTGTGAGTAGCTTTTTATCCACCAACTACCAATATTGCATTATTCACATCTGACTTTTGACAAATTCCAAGAGAAATTTCTTTGACGAATTGAAGTCTTTTTCATACAATTTCCTGGAAACTACCATTTAAAGCTGACCTCTTAAGCTATACATGCTGTCTAATTTTTTTATACAACAAGTAGATAGAAGACTTGTTCTTTCTTTTATTTGTTTTCTCCTTACGTTATCATCTGCGTCATTTTCATTTTAAGCCACATTTTGTATTTTCCTTTTATATAGCAGGAATGAGCTTTCATGGCCTTTACAATATTGAAGTTAAGAAAATATTCTTTTTAATCTCTTATGTATAAAAGATATAGTATCTCTTATGTATAAATGCAATTCTCTCATGTGCAAAAAAAAAAAAAAAAAGACAAGGTCATAAAAAAAAAAAGTTTGTAATGACCCATAAAACCATTTGTATATCTTTCATGAGCGTTGAAATATAACCGGTCCACCCCGTTAAAATTTGGACGGATTAAACTAGTTATAAATTTATTTGAAACACTGCATAACCGCTTTTAAAATAATAGTCTAACAATGTATAATTTTGTATATATTATTTTTATATGTTATATACAAAATATACAAATTTTATACTTTTGCGGCTACTAAATATAAACAGTTTCGGCTAAAAGTGATCTTTACCTTAAATTTGTTGGCGGATAGCTTCTTGGACAAACCTAATTTATACCATGTAACACTAGAGCCAATTTGCATATATGTAATTCAAATTGATCTATATATAAGAGAACTTATTAAAACATAAAAATGTTTTTTTTTTCTGTTTGTTCGTTGGATATAGTCATAATAACTTTTAAAATAACTTTTAATTTGATTTGGATTAAATAAACTAAAAATGAATAAAAAATAAATGAACAATATTTTTGAGTTGCACAGATTGATTAATGACCCATTGTTTGTCCAAATTGACCAGTCTTTCTCAACCCACGTAAATCATGAACATATTATAAGCCAACTCCTTCATTAACTTTACCCTTTCTAACTTGCCAAAATTATATCCCAACCTGTCCATTTCACATCCCATTTTGGAGATATAAATATGGAACATTTTCGCATATATACGAAAATTTAAATTTACTTATTCAGTTTATCTAAGTTTTTCTATTTACAGAAAGTAATTAAATTATTTTATAAATATATACAAATTCGGTCAAACTCTATAATTTATCTATAACTTGAATTAATTTTTTTATATAGAAATCATGTCAAAAATTATAATTTATATACAACTTGTATATAATTATAGCTGTATATATTTCGTATGCCCTTTCTATACTCAACATATAAGATATATACAATTTGTTTACGTTTTCTTCTTTGAGTTTTAATCTAAAATTTTAACCAAAATCACCTCGAATCTTTACCAATTTCTCTCAAATCTGAGATATAAACTCCAAAGAGGGAGAGAAAATGGGTAAAAATGGAATCTAATATATTATTTTGTATATAAAATAGTAAATTATATATGCTAATGTAATTAAGTGATAACCTCTTTAGTAGGGATAAATAAGTTTATAGTATAGTATATATGAGTAAATATTCTTATAGATAACATCAGCTAGCTATTTTACAATGTATTTAAACTTTAGCCACGTCTTTGTATAGAATTCATAGATAGAAAGTACTAACTTCTAATCTCGTAATTTTGGAGTGAATTAAGTATATTACATTCACATCTTCAATTTTGTCACATATATTTGGTCCGAATTAAAGACAGTCGCATATTAAATCGATAGCCCAAATCCGTCCCACGAAGACAATGATTAATAAGGTTTTAAGAAGGAATTCCTAGGGTGATCTACTTTTGACTTTTACACACAAAAACTTGATTAAGAAAGTTAAGTAAAGAATGAAAAGAAAAGACCAATGCTTTTAGCAAAGCTAAGGAAGGCATGCTTTTTATCATCGTGAATTCATTAATCATGATTCATGGTATAATTGGCCTCAGCACAATTCAAGATGGGATGATGCTTCCTTCATGGAAATGCTTTCTTTATTCTAGTAACTGGTTGTTACGATTGAGAATTTTCTCGATTTTTTTTCCCTCAACAATGAATTACCTTTTGAAAAAATATTAACAATATTTTTAAGAAAAAATATTGATAATATTATTAACATATAGAATGGTATTATCATGAAACTTTTGAGTATTAAAAATTGATAATAAAGTACAAGTATTAGTTGGGGGGAAATTTAACGTTAAGATAGTTGTCAAATAAAAGTGAGCAAAATTATCTTTTTAGTGTGTATACGGTCAAAATCATATGTCCCCGATTTTGTAGGCTCGAGAGGTCGCATCGAGAATAAGTTCAATATAGACCGATCTCGAGCTCGAAGGCAGAATATGAGGCTCGAAGATCTAAGTACTCGAGGAACCGGATCCGAGTATGGCCAACCTCGAGATAATACCGTTACGGTTTTGTAATAGGAAGAGCAATATTCCCGCCACGTCCCCAAGATCATGGCGTAAATTCCGGAATAGATTTGTACGAGTTAGTACGAATTTGTACTAGGCGGTTAGACACCTGTCCCAATAAGATTCCTTATTGTAAATAGAAATGTACCTTATTTCGGGCTCCCCTACTATATAAAGGGGACCCCCATCATTTGTAACGATCATCAATCATTGGCAAAAGAATATACTCTCTTATTTTCTTGCTCATTATTCATCAGAATTGTCTCTTGGCTTTATTATCTTTACTTCATTGTTCTTGTGGACCTACCTCGAGGCCATCACAGCTCGAGGTCAAGTTTGTCCCAAGCACTGATTTGATTCAACTTATTTCATTAACTTATACATTTGATTTCTTGATTATTAATTAGTACTGAATTGAATCACGTATCTTTAAAATCATAAACAAGTTTAATTGTTACTCGTATTTTTGAGGTAAATAGTTTGGCGCTCACCATGGGGCTAAAGATATAGTGGTTATTTCAGTACTGATTTTGATAACACACGTTATTTTCACACTTGTTCTTGTCAAGAATTTTTGTTCTCAAGTTAAAACATGTCAACTCACAAAACGCACCCTTGCACGGTGATGATGGTCTTGGATTTCATGGGGAAACCAACAATGTAGATGCTCCGGGAGACGGTGTACCACCGATTAACCCCGGGGAAGTGCCAAATGTGGAACCAGTCAATGTTAGTTCATACATTACTTTGAATGCAGATTTAGGTGCAGACCCTGGAGGAAGTGTACACAGGGAAGTCCGATCTGATGGTCAAGGAACACAGGGCATAAGAGATGGGGGATTTAGCCTCCAAATAATATTTGAGATGTTACAAGCTACAAGAGATTGCTATCGCTCAGCTTTACAGTCATCATAAAACTTTAAGTATGGTCGAACCAGAAATCACTCGACGTACTGAGCCGATGCAGAAAGATCGAACGGTAATGGCTCGGGGACTGATCCTACGATTATGAGGATACTCGAGGAGCTCACCAAAAGAATCGAGTTAGGGGAGAAAAAGATTGAGGATAATGACAAAAAAATAAAGATGTATAACTCCCGTGTTGATCAAATACCGGGGGCACCCCCGGTCTTGAAAGGATTGGATGCCAAAAAATTCATGCAAAAGCCGTTTCCCCCGAGCGCGACTCCAAAGCCCATCCCCAAGAAGTTCTGTATGCCTGATATACCTAAATACAACGGGACAAGTGATCCTAATGAACACATTACCTCGTACACTTGCGGGATTAAACGAAATGACTTAAATGATGATGAGATCGAGTTGGTATTGTTAAAAAAATTTGGGGAAACTCTATCAAAAGGGGCAATGATTTGGTATCATAACTTACCCCCGAATTCTATCGATTTGTTTGCTATGTTAGCAGATGCCTTCATGAAAGCTCATGTCGGGGCCATAAAGGTTGGGACAAGGAAATCAGATGTTTTTAAGATAAGATAGAGGAATGATGAGATGCTAAGGGAGTTCGTATCCCGATTTAAAATAGAGCGAATAGAATTACCACCGGTCTCGGATGATTGGGCCGTGCAAGCTTTTACACAGGGGTTGAACGAGCAGAGTACGATTGCGTCACGACAGTTGAAGCAAAATCTGATTGAGTATCCAGCTGCAACTTGGGCAGATGTACTTAATCATTATCAGTCGAAGATCAGGGTCGAGGACGACCAGCTGGGAGCCCCCTCGGGCTCAGTTCATCCAAATAGGTTGGCGGTTAAAGCTCCGAGGGATAAAAACAAGGAACCAAGATCAAATAGGGAACTATATCATCCATATGTCTCAGACCGAAGAAACAATGGTTTGGGGCGCAATCCTCCTCAGAATGATTGAAGAAACGATCAAGGACAGAATTCTCGGGGACTTATTAGTAAGCATGGTTTTGATAAACATACCGATCTCGCAGAAGCACCTTGGTTGTCGGCGTATAATTTCAGTGTAGATATGTCGAGGATCGTGTCGGCTATTGAAGGATCAAAGACACCAGGTGGCCCAGGCCTATACAAACCGATCCTTCTCAAAGAAATACAAACTTGATGTATAAATATCATGGCACACATGGCCATAGGACCAAAACTGCAGGCAGCTGAGGGAGGAGGTAGCTCGATTGTTCAACGAGGGTCATCTTTGAGAGTTTCTCAGTGATCGAGCTAAAAATCACTTCAGAGAAAGACATGTGATCTGGTCCAACCCTACACCACTACAAAGTGGTAAGAGCGGTCGATGCAGCTTTTACCCGAGAAGGTCGGGATCGAATCCACAGGGAGCTAGATTGTTTGGGATTTGGATTCCTATCTAAACTAGCAGTGCGTAGTGCTCTTAATTACACTTCCAATTATATTTGTTTATTTGTTACTTCTAATTTTATGCTAATGAGATGCAAAATTAAACTAAGTATGAATGCTTGTAAGATTTTTTAAATGGTTAAAGAGGCACCAGGGAAGTGGCTTTCTCCTAGGTGAATACTTGACGGGATCTAAAGCCTAAGGCAAAGTTGTTATGTTGGGGATTGCGATATAGCCAATGCACGAAACTACTCACTCTATACCTCTCGGTAGCTTGAGTGACTTTACCCTAATTGACTTTCTCAAGACCAATTGGGTGTCAAAATTGTGCAAGCAATATAGGCTCAAGTCGGGTAAACTATCTCTAGGTTTAACCCTTTAATTGGGGCTATCAATTTCTTGAATACATCCCAATTCCTAGTTGGACTGATTTTCCTAGACTCAAGCTCTCTTTCTCAAGAAAATCCCAAGTTAAAAAGGCACAAATTAGTGTTTGCAACCACTAATTCAACATGGAAAACACAAATCAGTCCAAATATCAACTACCCATAAATATCTAAGCCTTAAAACAAAAGACCCATCAAATACCCACACTAGGGCTGAGCCACAAACCTAATGGGTCTAGCTACTCATAATAATGGAAGAAATCAGATATTTAGATGAAAAATAACCCATATAATATGATTACAATCTAAGAATTGAAGATTCAATGTTAAACTAGCTACAAATCACTCAAAATGGACTAAAACCGCCATTCACGTGCTCTGCTAAGATAAAGATACCCTAAAAATGTGAAAAAGAAGTATTTATACAAGGCCGAATTTCTGGACAAAAATACCCCTGACGGAGGTATCGCGGACCGCGAAAAATGCACCACGACCGCGGTGAGGCTTTTTAGCTTCATTGCTAAGTCTCTGAATCTGGCCACCACGGACCGCATAAAATACACCGCGGCCACAGTGGCTTCATTGCGAACCGCACAAAATGGATTGCGAACCGCGATGGCTTCCAACTTCCAAACTCCCAGCTCTCTGAATCCCCTCTCCGCGGACCACATAAAATGGATTACGGTTGCTATGAGGCTACTGTAGCCGCGAAGAATCCACCGCGGACCGCAGTGCCTGAGCTTCCAAAATTGAATCTCTCTGATCTTTTCCACCGCATACCGCAACAAATGCACTGTGGTCACGGTAGGGCTATTGCTGCTGCGGTGGATTTACTATTGTAGCATTGCTTTTACTTGTTCTTGGCACTTGAGCAGGTTTTACTTCTTTTTGAGTTGGTTTTGACTTCCTTGTCACTTTTTTTACCAAACACAACATATAAACTTTCGGGATTATTTTTATACATTTTTAGTCCAAAACTCAAGAAAAAAGGAGTATAAAATAGACTAGAATCCCTAGTTATCAACTCCCCCAAACTTAAGTTTTTGCTTGTCCTCAAGCAAACAAAATAAGTCCCACCTCCTTAAGAATATGTTACAACCCATATCCACATGTGTTAGTTCATGCCATATATTAGTTAACATAAATTCAAGAAGAAATTATCTTTGAGATGATAAGAAGTCAATCCTATTGGTCTTAAGTGATACAAGAGTGTATAAGGGTGATTAACCAGTATTAGAAGTTAAACGAATCAAGGATGTTGTTACTCGTATTTTCAGGTAATCTAGCGGTGCTTAATACACTCAAGAGGTCATTTATTAAGGTATTTTAATCATATAATATCTGTATCATAAGTCTTGAAGTCAAACGAGTTATGAAACAAAAGTCGACAAAAGTTGTCGCAACTTAGGTTCATAATTTTACTTAAACATTAGGTCAAATATTTCTAATATTTTCTCATAATTTACAAGGAATTACGGGGTGATCTACCCACAAAATTAAAGATCCATGAGTCTAGTTTCCAACGCATTAAACCGTTCATCGATACGATCTTGGAGTAGAGAGATATTCGCGTTTTCGCGAGACTGCGCCAAGCACCTCTCTATGGGGCCCACTAAGTCGGTTTAAGATATTTGGACCTATATAGGATGACTACAACCCATTTTAAGTCATTTCTTTTCACTATTTTCAGACCTTAGAACCCTAGGAACATCCTCTCAAGGTTCTCTCAAGATTCAAGACCCAAAAAAAGGGCAAACAACACAAATCAAGTGTCGGGAATTCCGTGGCGCTAGTAAGTCTCTTGTTCTTCTTATTGTTGCTCATTTTTGTGTCGTTCCAGCCCGTGTGGGAGGTTGTTTTAAAGGGTTTATGTTATGTAAATACTCCCTCATGTTCTTAATATCAATCCTAGGTGATTTCAAGCCTTCTAAAGTGATTCTAGTGCCGAAAAACACTAATTGATCGCTAGTTTCATTTTTTTTGTTGTGTGGCAGCATTGGAGGGATATTTCATGGAAATTTAAGGTCAAATTGGAGTTGTTCTTTCTGTATAAAGGTAAGGAACCTCTTACTCTATATGTATTTAAGATTATCCAAGTTGCGGCTAAGCCATTGAAGCTAGAACTTGTGAGATATATATCGAAAGGTTTGGTAGTAATGTTATTGTTTTGTGGACTGTTTTGCGTTGTTGTTGGGCTGCGTATTTTACTACTATCTTGTGGAGTTTTGGAGGAGGAAGGGTGTGGGGAAACACCATATATATGTAGGGTTATGGGCTGATAGTTATTCGTAACATTTCCAGATTGTTTGACACGACTACGGTGGTCGTCGTATGTATGGAGTGATTAGGCTGTGTGTGGACTATATTGGGAGGCTCAATATGTTTATTATTGATGTTGTTTGGGCTGTTTGGTGACTATTTTGAATGGTGTGAGGTCATATATATAGGGGAGGTGCTGTCCGTTTCATCGTAAAATAGGTTGTGGTCGATACATAATAGTTATGACGCTTAAATGATAACGATAGTATCGTTTCTCTTATTGTAGACTAAGGAGTTTTGACAATTGCATAGCTTGAGATTGGAGAAGTATATACAAGGTATGTGAGGCTATCCCTTTCCTTCTTTTGCACGACTCCGATTGTACATAATGTAATGAACGAGCTTCCAAGATACTCTACTCTTAGAAGCTAGCAGTACTTACATTGTTTTCCCTCTTATGGAACGATTGATGTTAATGTTGCTTCTATTATTATTATGTTATCAATGTTGTTCATACTTCCTGAATCTTATAAGGTTCATAGTGAAGACTTAGTCCTAATAACGTGTACAGAGGATACCGACCTTACGTCACTCCGAAAGGTTTAGAATGTGATTCCATGAGTCGAGCATGCATTATATATATGTATCTATTTTACTCTACCGAGCCACGCTATAGTTGGCCGGGTACGACACCTATTGTGCAACCACTGATCAGTTGGATTTTACCGAGCTCCACGTGGCCGGGTACGATTCTACCGAGCCTATTATGGCCGGGTACGATATGATGATGATGATGCCCACAGAGGCGAATGCTTTAAAGGTTTATGTATTTATACATATGTATCATGCATTTCATGTAAGTAGCCCTCAGAGGTACTAAGATGTTACAGGTGGTATATTCTTTATCCTTGCTTACATTACTGATCGTATTTATGGTTCCTTGCCTTACATACTCAGTACTTTATTCGTACTGACGTCCTTTTATTTGTGGATGCTGCATGTCGTGCTGCAGGTCCTGATAGACAGACAGGTGCAGCTCCCCACCACAGTAGACTGTCCAGTTCAGCGGTGATTGGCGAGATCCCTTCTCCGGACTTGCCTTGGTCTTGGTATGCAATTTTTGTTATAGACATTATGGGTATGTCGGGGCCCTGTTCCGGCTATGTTGCAACACTTATGTTCTTTTAGAGGCTCATAGACAGGTGTCGGCTCATGTATAGTTTGGTATGCCTTGTCGGCTAGTTTTTGTTGTATAGTCTTTCATAGTAGCGTGATAGCTCATACCTTATATGTAGTTTCTTGATTGTCTGGTCATCCCCTGCTATGTATATTCATGCCATCATATTTTATTGCTGGTTGTCCATGATCTAGGTCTACCATTTATATTGATCTCGTCAGCCTTAAAAGATAATAATGAAGGTTAGATGAAATGTACGTTGGTGCTCGGCAAGTGTGGTCGGGTGCTAGTCATGGCCCTTCAGTTTGGGTCGTGACAAACTTGGTATCAGAGCAAGTCTGTCCTAGGGGTTGTCTATGAGCCATGTCTAGTAGAGTCTTGATTATGGATGTGTAGCGCGCCACATTTATAATCAGGAGGCTACATGACATCTAGGGTTGTTACCTTCTTCCTGAATCTAGATCGTGCGTAGAGTTGAGTCGTAAGTGTTCGTCTCTAATATTCACCTTTTTTTTTCAGTGATGCCTTCGACTAGGAAGCAAACGATTAGTAGACGGCTTGATACAGCAGCGGGAGAGGGTACCAGTCAGGTGCCCCAAGTCAGAGCAGGACAAAGTGAGGCTCAAAGTGAGATGCCCTCTCATACCTCATCTACTCCATCTCCTCCAGAGGATATTAGAAGGCACCCAGCGCCTCCAGTTCCTCCGTCTGACACTCCAGACCAGGATATGCAGAGTGCTTTGCAGTTATTGACTAGCTTGGTAGCTGCTCAGGCTCAGAGGCAGAATACAGGTGCTGCTGAGAAACCAGTTAGTACAAGAGTTCGTGATTTTATTAATTTAGACCCTCCAGTGTTTACCGGATCAGACCCCAAGGAGGACCCACAGACTTTTATTGAACAGGTTCATCGTACACTTCGGGTTATGCATGTTAGTGATACAGAGGCAGTAGAGTTGGCTTCTTATCGGTTACGGGATTTAGCGGTTCTCTGGTATGATAGTTGGGAGAGATCCAGGGGTCCGAACCCTCCTCCAGCTGTGTGGAAGGAATTTTCTGAGGCCTTTCTTTGTCACTACTTGCCAGTTGAGATACGACAAGCTAGAGCTGATAAGTTCTTGAACCTTAGACAAGGTAATATGAGTGTACGAGAGTACAGTATGCAGTTTGATTCTTTGGCAAGGTATGCTCCCCATATGGTGGTCGAGATGAGTGATAGGGTGCATATGTTCGTGAATGGGTTGGGACCACATCTGATAAATGAGTGTACGACAGCCTCCTTGGTGGAGGGCATGGATATTTCCCGTATTCAAGCTTATGCCCAGACCCTAGAGGATCGTAAGCGCCAGCAGAGGGCAGTTAGGGAGCAGGATAGAGGCCAGCATAAGAGGGCGAGATTTGCAGGGTATTCTGATGACTTCAGAGGCCGCATCAGGCCACAGTTTTTGAGGAGTTCGGCGCCACCTGTAGCTAGTGCTCCTCCACAGTTTCAGAGGCCTCGATATGATCGATCCTATTCTGGTCCAGGTCAGAGTTCGCGGGCATCTGGCTCACAACATCCCAGGGATACTAGTCAGATGAGACCCCCAACACCACATTGTGATCAGTGCGGCAAGGCCCACTTTGGACTGTGTCGTCGAGGTTCTGATGCATGCTATTCGTGCGGGCAGCCTGGCCATATGATGCGGGATTGTCCTAATAGAGGAGGTGATGGTATGGCTCAGCCGACTGGATCTGTGTCTGGTTCTTCCTCATCAGTTCAACCTCCAGCACGGGGTTTTCAGCAGTCGACAGGTCGTGGTAGGGGTAGAGGTGCAGTGCCGGGTTCGAGTGGTGCTCAAAATCGAACCTATGCTCTAGTAGGTCGACAGGATCTCGAGTCGTCTCCAGATGTTGTTACAGGTATTATATCTGTGTTTTCTTATGATGTATATGCGTTGATTGATCCGGGATCTACATTATCATATGTTACACCCTTTGTGGCTAATAAGTTTGGCATTGAACTTGAATTGATAAGTAAACCCCTCGCGGTATCTACTCCGATAGGAGATTCTGTGATTGCTAGAAGGGTATATAGAGGTTGCACTGTGATGATTTGTAGTCGTCAAACCTCGGCAAATTTATTTGAGTTAGAAATGGTTGATTTTGATGTGATAATGGGAATGGACTGGTTGGCCTCATGCTATGCAAATGTTGACTGTCGTACGAAGATGGTTAGGTTCCAATTTTCGGGTGAACCCGTCATTGAATGGAAAGGGAACATTGCTACACCAAAAGGTAGGTTTATTTTCTATCTTAAGGCAAGGAAAATGATCTCAAAAGGTTACATTTATCATCTCGTTCGCGTTAGGGATGTGGAGGCGAAACCGCCTACTTTACAATCAATCCCTGTGGTCAACGAATTCCCAGATGTTTTCCCAGATGAACTACCAGGCCTTCCTCCTAAAAGGGAGATTGAGTTTAGCATTGATGTGTTACCTGACACTCAACCGATCTCTATTCCTCCATACAGAATGGCCCCGACAGAGTTGCGAGAGTTGAAGGTGCAGTTAAAGGACTTGCTGGATAAGGGTTTTATTAGGCCTAGCACTTCACCTTGGGGTGCACCAGTCCTATTCGTGCGGAAGAAAGACGGGTCGTTATGGATGTGTATCGACTATCGACAGTTGAATAAGTCTAATATAAAGAACAAGTATCCACTTCCAAGAATTGATGACCTGTTTGACCAACTCCAGGGTGCCAAGTATTTCTCTAAGATTGATTTACGTTCAGGGTATCATCAGGTGAGGGTTAGGGAGAAGGATATTCCAAAGACGGCCTTCCGGACAAGATATGGGCACTTTGAGTTCTTGGTGATGTTGTTCGGGCTAACAAATGCCCCAGCAGCTTTTATGGATCTCATGAATACTATATTCAGGCCCTATCTTGATGTGTTCGTGATTGTATTCATTGATGACATTCTAGTGTATTCTCGTTCGGAGGTGGAACATGCGGGCCACTTGCGGATAGTATTACAGACGCTTCAGGATCGTAAGTTATATGCTAACCTCTCCAAATGTGAATTCTGGCTGAACTCAGTAGCATTCCTTGGCCATGTGATATCTGATGAGGGTATTAGTGTCGACACTCAGAAGATCGATGCAGTAAAGAATTGGCCGAGACCTACAACACCATCAGAAGTCCGCAGATTCCTAGGGCTAGCAGGATATTATAGGCGGTTTGTAGAAGGATTTTCCTCTATATCATCACCATTGACTAAGTTAACACAAAAAGCTACGAAATTCCAGTGGTCTGACACTTGTGAACGTAGTTTTCAGGAGTTGAAGAATCGATTGACATCTGCACCAGTGCTCACTCTTCCTGAAGGAACAGAAGGTTATGTGGTATATTGTGATGCCTCAGGTATAGGTTTGGGGTGCGTATTGATGCAGCATGGGAATGTGATTGCTTATGCATCAAGACAATTGAAGAAGCATGAAAATAATTATCCAACCCATGATTTGGAATTGGCTGCAGTAATATATGCTTTGAAGATATGGCGGCACTACTTATACGGCGTCCATGTTGACATCTACACAGATCACAAGAGTTTACA
Organism: Nicotiana tabacum; assembly: GCF_000715075.1. Taxonomy (NCBI): domain Eukaryota; kingdom Viridiplantae; phylum Streptophyta; class Magnoliopsida; order Solanales; family Solanaceae; genus Nicotiana; species Nicotiana tabacum. Next base: position 81,755,384 of record NC_134089.1, on the reverse strand, counting down.
ATACATCTTCAAGCAGAAAGAGTTGAATTTGAGGCAGCGTAGGTGGCTTGAATTATTGAAAGACTACGACATCGAGATATTGTATCATCCCGGTAAAGCCAATGTTGCGGCATACGCTCTCAGCCGTAAATCAATGGGAAGCTTAGTACATATTGAGGCAGGTAGATGGGGGTTGATTAAAGAGCTTCATCAGCTAGCCAATATGAGAATCAGATTGTTAGACTCTAATGACGGAGGTGTTACTGTACAGAATACATCAGAATCATCTTTGGTAGCCGAGGTAAAAGCACGACAATATGAAGATCCTATCTTAGTACGATTAAGAGAAAGCATTCAACAGTGTAAAAGTATGGCTTTTAGGATCGGAAAAGATGGGGCACTGAGATACCAGAGCCGATTGTGTGTGCCTAATGTGGCAGGGTTGCGAGAGAAGATTATGAATGAGATTCATCAATCCCGATATTCCATCCATCCCGGATCGACAAAGATGTATCATGATGTCAAGGAGCAGTATTGGTGGGATAATATGAAGAAGTCTATTGCTGAATTTGTAGCCCAGTGTCCCAATTGTCAACAAGTAAAGATAGAACATCAGAAACCCGGTGGATTGCTTCAAAATATAGAGATTCCGACCTGGAAGTGGGAGGTGATTAATATGGACTTCATTATTGGATTACCTCGCTCTTATCATAAGTTTGACTCCATCTGGGTGATAATTGATCGACTTACAAAATGTGCCCATTTTCTGCCAGTGAAGACAACTTATGCGGCTGAAGATTATGCAAAGTTGTATATCAAGGAGATTGTTAGGCTTCATGGTGTGCCCATATCTATTATATCAGACCGAGGAGCTCAATTTACGGCTAACTTTTGGAGGTCTTTCCAGAAGGGTTTAGGCACACAGGTAAATCTCAGCACTGCATTTCATCCGCAGACTGACGGACAGGCTGAACGTACCATTCAGACACTGGAAGATATGCTACGAGCATGCGTTCTAGATTTTAAGGGGAATTGGGATGATCATCTTCCACTCATAGAATTCGCCTATAACAATAGCTACCATTCCAGTATTAAAATGGCCCTATACGAGGCACTATACGGGAGGAGATGTAGATCACCAGTTGGATGGTTCGAAGTCGGTGAAACAGAATTATATGGGCCAGATTTGATTCACCAAGCTATTGAGAAGGTGAAAGTGATACAGGAGCGATTGAGAACGGCACAAAGCAGGCAAAAATCTTATTCTGATGTCCGACGTCGTGATCTAGAGTTTGAGGTTGGTGATTGGGTTTTCCTGAGGATCTCACCAATAAAGGGTATTATGCGTTTTGGGAAGAAAGGTAAGCTGAGTCCAAGGTATATCGGGCCGTATAAAATTCTTCGACGGATTGGACAGGTTGCTTATGAGTTAGAATTGCCATCCGAATTGGAATTTGTCCACCCAGTATTCCATGTATCTATGTTGAGAAAATGTATTGGAGACCCTTCTCGAGTCGTCCCTATCAAATATGTACAAGTTACAGAGGACCTATCATATGAAGAAGTGCCAGTGGCGATATTAGATCGGCAAGTCCGCAAGCTGAGAACAAAAGATGTAGCTTCCGTCAAAGTATTGTGGAGGAACAAAAATATGGAAGAAATGACATGGGAAGCAGAAAAGGAGATGAAGTCAAAATACCCTTACTTATTCCAGAATGAAGATAACAAGGATGCTGGTGGAAGACAGGATACATTGGAAGAAGAAACGGCTCTATGAGGTAAGCAATAATTTGAGAATACTCCTCCTTAATACAAAATGGTGATATGTAGATAATGTAAATACGCATAATGCTTTGTGTAGACTTGTGAAACCATATGTTGGGCTTAATTACTTGCAAGTTTTGCTAGTGACCATTTTATAGGGGAAAATTGATCGGAAATTTCCATTGGAATCCACGATGATTTAAACTCCCCATAAACCCTTACATTCGAGGACGAATGTTCCTAAGAGGGGGAGGGTGTTACAACCCATATCCACATGTGTTAGTTCATGCCATATATTAGTTAACATAAATCCAAGAAGGAATTATCTTTGAGATGATAAGAAGTCAATCCTATTGGTCTTAAGTGATACAAGAGTGTATAAGGGTGATTAACCAGTATTAGAAGTTAAACGAATCAAGGATGTTGTAACTCGTATTTTCAGGTAATCTAGCGGTGCTTAATACACTCAAGAGGTCATTTATTAAGGTATTTTAATCATATAATATCTGTATCATAAGTCTTGAAGTCAAACGAGTTATGAAACAAAAGTCGACAAAAGTTGTCGCAACTTAGGTTCATAATTTTACTTAAACATTAGGTCAAATGTTTCTAATCTTTTATCATAATTTACAAGGAATTACGGGGTGATCTACCCACAAAATTAAATATCTATGAGTCTAGTTTCCAACTCATTAAACCGTTCATCGATACGATCTCGGAGTAGAGAGATATTCGCGTTTTCGCGAGACTGCGCCAAGCACCTCTCTATGAGGCCCACTAAGTCGGTTTAAGATATTTGGACCTATATAGGATGACTACAACCCATTTTAAGTCAGTTATTTTCACTATTTTCAGACCTTAGAACCCTAGGAACATCCTCTCAAGGTTCTCTCAAGATTCAAGACCCAAAAAAAGGGCAAACAACACAAATCAAGTGTCGGGAATTCCGTGGCGCTAGTAAGTCTCTTGTTCTTCTTGTTGTTGCTCATTTTTGGGTCGTTCCAGCCCGTGTGGGAGGTTGTTTTAAAGGGTTTATGTTCTGTAAATACTCCCTCATGTTCTTAATATCAATCCTAGGTGATTTCAAGCCTTCTAAAGTGATTCTAGTGCCGAAAAACACTAATTGATCGCTAGTTTCGTTTTTTTTGTTGTGTGGCAGCATTGGAGGGATATTTCATGGAAATTTAAGGTAAAATTGGAGTTGTTCTTTCTGTATAAAGGTAAGGAACCTCTTACTCTATATGTATTTAAGATTATCCAAGTTGCGGCTAAGCCATTGAAGCTAGAACTTGTGAGATATATATCGAAAGGTTTGGTAGTAATGTTATTGTTTTGTGGACTGTTTTGCGTTGTTGTTGGGCTGCGTATTTTACTACTATCTTGTGGAGTTTTGGAGGAGGAAGGGTGTGGGGAAACACCATATATATGTAGGGTTATGGGCTGATAGTTATTCGTAACATTTCCAGATTGTTTGACACGACTACGGTGGTCGTCGTATGTATGGAGTGATTAGGCTGTGTGTGGACTATATTGGGAGGCTCAATATGTTTATTATTGATGTTGTTTGGGCTGTTTGGTGACTATTTTGAATGGTGTGAGGTCATATATATAGGGGAGGTGCTGTCCGTTTCATCGTAAAATAGGTTGTGGTCGATACATAATAGTTATGACGCTTAAATGATAACGATAGTATCGTTTCTCTTATTGTAGACTAAGGAGTTTTGACAATTGCATAGCTTGAGATTGGAGAAGTATATACAAGGTATGTGAGGCTATCCCTTTCCTTCTTTTGCACGACTCCGATTGTACATAATGTAATGAACGAGCTTCCAAGATACTCTACTCTTAGAAGCTAGCAGTACTTACATTGTTTTCCCTCTTATGGAACGATTGATGTTAATGTTGCTTCTATTATTATTATGTTATCAATGTTGTTCATACTTCCTGAATCTTATAAGGTTCATAGTGAAGACTTAGTCCTAATAACGTGTACAGAGGATACCGACCTTACGTCACTCCGAAAGGTTTAGAATGTGATTCCATGAGTCGAGCATGCATTATATATATGTATCTATTTTACTCTACCGAGCCACGCTATAGTTGGCCGGGTACGGCACCTATTGTGCAACCACTGATCAGTTGGGTTTTACCGAGCTCCACGTGGCCGGGTACGATTTTACCGAGCCTATTATGGCCGGGTACGATATGATGATGATGATGCCCACAGAGGCAAATGCTTTAAAGGTTTATGTATTTATACATATGTATCATGCATTTCATGTAAGTAGCCCTCAGAGGTACTAAGATGTTACAGGTGGTATATTCTTTATCCTTGCTTACATTACTGATCGTATTTATGGTTCCTTGCCTTACATACTCAGTACTTTATTCGTACTGACGTCCTTTTATTTGTGGACGCTGCATGTCGTGCTGCAGGTCCTGATAGACAGACAGGTGCAGCTCCCCCACCACAGTAGACTGTCCAGTTCAGCGGTGATTGGCGAGATCCCTTCTCCGGACTTGCCTTGGTCTTGGTATGCAATTTTTGTTATAGACATTATGGGTATGTCGGGGCCCTGTTCCGGCTATGTTGCAACACTTATGTTCTTTTAGAGGCTCATAGACAGGTGTCGGCTCATGTATAGTTTGGTATGCCTTGTCGGCTAGTTTTTGTTGTATAGTCTTTCATAGTAGCGTGGTAGCTCATACCTTATATGTAGTTTCTTGATTGTCTGGTCATCCTCTGCTATGTATATTCATGCCATCATATTTTATTGCTGGTTGTCCATGATCTAGGTCTACCATTTATATTGATCTCGTCAGCCTTAAAAGATAATAATGAAGGTTAGATGAAATGTACGTTGGTGCTCGGCAAGTGTGGTCGGGTGCTAGTCATGGCCCTTCAGTTTGGGTCGTGACAGAATACAACCAAGAAAATTCAGCTGACCTAAAGTGACCTCACCTAGCATCAATTGGGACTAACAATTGTCCTCAATTCAAATAACTCATTAACAACATTCAACCTTTTAAGCACCATGGTTTTAGTGCAAAGCATCAGGAGTTGACTCAACTCATCAAGGAAACTCTTTCTACTACTTTGGTTATTGTGGAACCCAAACTCATACTCCTCAACTCTCCATAAGCAAACCTCACTTTTAGTTTGTAATACTCAGAACGAGGATTGTGGAAAACACACTCATCTCTCTCAAAGAAAGGTCACAAGTCCGGCTCTAAGTACCATAAGCTTGCCACTTATGTTAGTCACCACTAACATAAGCTTCATTCAACTCAAGATCATATAGGGCTTTTGTGGAGATATAGTGAAGGCTCAGGGTAGGAAATATTTGGTCTAAGTAAGTTTCATCTTCCCTTAAGCACTTCATTTGCTTCATTTTGGCACACATTCTCTTGACTTTTTGAGTCATTTACTTCTTTCTTAGGGGTTAGAGAGACACACTGTCACTCTTTCTTGTTCCTTTTCAAACATTTTTCTCCTTTCTAAACTTTCCACTCATTTCATTTCTTTACTTTTATTGAATCCCTTCATTTATTCTACATTGATCATTTTTTGACTTTTTTTTTATTTTCTTTCTTTTTCTTTGTGCCTTTCCTTTTCTTCATTTTGTACCTTGTACCACTTTGTTGCATTCCTCGTCTCTCCCCCCAAACTTATGCTTTTGCCTTGTGCTAAGGAAAGATTGGGTGCAAAGAGAGAGTCTTTTTAGAACGGGTAAAGGCTTGTATCATGGTCTTTGAAAGAAAAAGAGCTATGACTTAAAAGGGTTGACTAGGGATATTATCATTGGTAGGCTATGAATATTTTCAAGATAACATTCAGATCAAGGAGAGCCTATAATCACTTCTCAAGTCAAACTACACTTAGGATTTCGCCTAGACAAACATGTAGGGCAAGTTCTAGTCTAATGGCACGGGACTTGGACTTGCAATTCAAATTCTCACCACACAAGCTATAGGATTGCTAAAGAGACAGAGTCGGGGGCCCACAACAACCTTGACTAAGATTTGAGCAACACAAATGGTCCTGAAGAACCACTTGATGATTATCGGCCAACACAAAAGTCTCAAGGTCACAACTTTCACCATCCTATACACACCACTTTGTTTTTGACCATAAGATCAAAGGCAAATGTGTTAGGCCCAAGTGAAGCTTTGCTTGTGGCACCATTACTCACTAGCTGCTATTTACACAAAAACGAGAAAGAAAACAGACTCAAACCCTTAAGAAGGTTTTCATGCCATCCATCATCGGGAAGAGCCACCTGATTCACACAAATTCCACCTTTGGAAAGAACCATGGCATTAAGAAAACCAAAGGCTTATTGAACGCAAAAACTCAAAATAAGAAGCTACGAAAATGAAGTAAGAAGCTATGAAAGAAAATGCAGAAATTAAACTGATACTGTACAATAGGGGATTTAAACAAATATACATAAGAGAGAATGAATATATACATCAGAAAGTAACTTTATATATAGACCAAGGTTGCAAAATACGAAAAGTGAAATAAACTGGTAAAATTATATACATACCAAAAGTGAAAAACCATAATAAAAATGAAAATAGTACCATATTTACAATCCAACATCATCAAAATAGGGCTACCCCCTCAAATGAAAGCTAGTTTTGTCCTCAATGCTAACTAACCAAAAATAGCTCAAGAATAAGATGGAGAGTAAAGAGAAACTCCCTATTGGTCCTCTGTCTGCATGAGATCATGAGCCTGGGTCCCTGGGTCCTCTGACTGCTCAGCAATCTGTGACTGGATCCTGGTATCCTGTGCCTATACTGGGACCTGAGGCTACTTTGGGGCCTGAGGCTAGCTAGAGGAACCTCCCTGCGGGTCCTCCAACTCTATCACTGCATCATCTGTCTGTGGGATCACTATCCTCCTCTTCGGTGCCCTCTCCATCTCCTACTCCTGCTCCAACTCAGCCTGAGCTACTGGAGGCTGCTCATGCAATAGTAGGTCCAATGGTAGATGGTCAGCAGCCTTAATCTTCTCCACTTCTACCCTCAACTCCTTCACAGACTCCTTTGATGCTCGAGTCTTTCTCAGCTTCTTTGTTTTCTTTGTCAACTCCTTCAATGCTTTCCCATGAGTACCTAAAGCCTCCAATATCATCTGCTGGTTCTCCAAGAGCTTCTTCTGGTTGTCCAGAAGCTCCTTGAGAGTCTCCTCCACTGAAACTGGAACTTGTGGCTGTGGGGGTATGGACTAGGCTTCCGCCGAGCTAGAAAGCACAGACAACTTAGAAGTGCATGCATCCAGTTGTTGATACTGGCAAGGGTTTGCTCAAACGGTGGGCAGTCAAAGGGTAGGCTATGGATGAGGGAATATCTGGAGCAGTGGAAGTAGAGGGTCCTAGGGCAATATCTGGTGTAGCTGAGGGAGGCTGAGCAGAAGGGACTACTACTACTGGCTCTTCAGACTGGCTAGTAGAAGTAGGGGCTTTTCCTTTAGGATCTTTGGCTTTTGGGTTGTCATCACCCTTTAGGCTGTACCAGGAAAAGGCATCTTTGGTTTCACCTTCACATCAAACTACCTTTTCTCCACATCCTGGTCCTCAAAGTACATTGTCAAGAAATTTGGGAAGGGGTATTATCTATCACCTTCATTGACCACCCGTGTGATTATCGTAGACATAACATTTCCGATGTTGATCGGGTACCCCGCCATGATAGAAGCCACCAATATTTCCCGGGAGACAGGCAGATAGTTTTCATGAGTAGTTGGGTCTAGCCTGCTACATATAAAAGTCTACCACCCCTTCGCCTCGAAGTTTAAAGTTTTTCTCAGAATTTGAACCCCTGATGTCAACCAAGCTAGGGTGGTGCCCGGGAATGCCAGGTATTCGGTCAACCACGGACGGTCTGCCTCATCCAATGCTACATTCTCTAAGTATAGGAATTCATCTTCCTTCGGAAAGCCCAGGTAGTCATTGATTGTCTTCCCATCAAACTTCATTGTTAAATTCCGCTCCTTCATCACTTTAGTTCCCTTTTTGATGTGGGCAGCATTAGTGTAGAACTCCTTGACTAAGTGCTCATTTGCCTCCTCGACTTTGCTTGTAAAATATTCCCAGCCCGGTCTCCCTCTGAATTGCCTCTTCATATTAAGGTTGTGAGGCAGAAGGTCCTTCTTAATGAACTGTCGCTCAAGAATCAACTTCCTCTAAGGCTACACACTCTTGGAACTTGTGGTATGCTATCTCAGTAACAAATCTATCCTGCCAAGCCTACGGGTTTCTAGTTCTCTCCACCCCCCGGTTTGGGCTTCTCCCCCTTCTTTTTCAGTAATGGGATCCTCCCCGGGTGTTAAAGTAGATGCTACACTATCACTGCTCTCTGCTGAGCCCTCAGACGGCTCAGAAGAAATTTGAACTGAAGCTTGAGCAGTAGGAGAGCTCGAAGGTGTGGGCACATCTCTCAATCTATGACTCCCCGGGAAGTTAGGTACATATTCCGGCATTGAATCCGACTCAGAAGCCTCCCGGGAGGGAACATACTCACTTCCCTCTGAATGGGAAGCAGCTCTATTTGCAGCCTTGATTTGCTTTCTTGTATCTCCAATTGCTTTCTGGACTTGGGGGGTCAATTTGATCATTCCTCGTCCCCTACCCCGGGAGGACTCTCCTTTTCCTTTCTGTTTGTCACCACCTCCTTTTGATTTAACCATTGTCTGCAAACGAAATACAGTTAAAGCTTGTTAGTATCATAGTACCAGAAGAAACAGTAAAGAATATGTATGAAAATAGCTGATTGTGGACCGCACAAAAAACATTGCGGCCACAAAAGGCACCACCACAGACCACATAAAATAGCACCGCGGACCGCAGTGGAATGGAGTTCATACTACCCACTCTCTGATTCAAGTCACCGCGAACCGCAAAAAATTATGTGCGACCACGGTAAGTCACCGCGGACCGCAAAAAATCAACCGCGACCGCGGTCTTTAAAATTTACCTCTCTGAAGTTTTACCACCGCAGGCCGCATAAAATAGCATCGCTGACCGCAAAGAGGCACCACGGACCACGAAAAATCCATTGCGGACCGCGGTAAGCCGTACTCAGCAACACCAACCTAGGGTTAAGAATTTTTTCTCATTTTAGCCTTAATCCACATATTATCAACCCACTAGGTAGTCAATCATTATTTTTAACTAACTAACCCTAATCTAAACAATATTATGCAACCACCCTAAGCTAAAGATTGAAAGAAAAGGGAAGAAAAAGAAGTACGAACTAACGAATTAAAAGAAAATAAAACAAAATTAAAGACTAGGGAAAGATTTGAAGTACTAGAGATGAGATGCAATACATATGATTGATAATCAGTGTTTGAATTTGTGCACTTAGGGTGTGATGAACAATAGTTTTTCTATTTAGAGAGCAAATGAGTGAAAAGTATAAATGAAGGCCTCAGGTCTTATTTATAGAAAAAGGACCTCTAACCCACGTTACCTACCCACCGCGGTCCACATAAAATGCACCGCAGACCGTGGTACTGAACCGCAAGAAGCACTGGCAAGGATGTCACTGCGGACCACAAGAAATGCTTTGCGGCCGTGGTAGGGCACCGCAGACCACATAAAATGCGTTGCGGCCACAATGACAATCTTCAGAGAACCTCCACTTTTTACCACTCAACACTGCAGACCGCAGTGAAATTTTGCCCCCGCAATAAGGCCATTGCGGCCACAAAAAAATCAATGCGGTAGCGGTCCAAACTTCAGAGAGTGCAACATTTTTCCAATTTGGTCCTGCACTGCATCAAAACAACCCTACACACATCTCACAACCAGTTAGTCCAACGGAAAATCCTACACTAAAAAGAAAATCAAATAAAAACAAAAATAAAGACACATGGGTTGCCTCCCAAGAAGTTCCTGATTTAACGTCGCGTAACGATGCAGGTTACCATCAAATCACTTTAGATGGATCAGTGCCACCACGTGGATGTCATCAATCTTGCCAAAGTAGTGCTTGACTCTGTGTCCATTAACTCTGAAGACCTCCCCATTTTTGTTTTTCAAGTCAAGTGCACCAAATGGAGTGATAAGCACCACTTCAAAAGGTCTACTCCATTTCGACTTAAGCTTTCCCGAAAACAAACGTAACCGAGAATTGAACAATAGAACCAAATCACTCACGTTGAACTCCTTACCGCGAGCATATTTATCATGAAGGTGCTTCATCTTGTCCTTATACAAGGATGAACTGGAGTAGGCATGAAATCGGAATTCATCAAGTTCATTAAGCTGCTCCACACGAAGATTTGTTGCCACATCCCATTCAAGATTCAGCTTCCTCAAAGCCCACATGGTCTTGTGCTCTAACTCAACCGATAGATGGAAAACTTTCCCAAACACCAACCGGTACGGATACATACCAATCGGAGTCTTGTATGCAGTCCTATAAGCCCATAGAGCATCATTCAATTTCTTTGACCAATCGGTCCTATTTGCATTGACCGTCTTTGACAATATACTCTTGATTTCCCTGTTTAGAAATTCAACTTGGCCACTTACCTGAGGATGATAAGGGGTAGAAACTTTGTGATTGACACCATACTTTGCAAGCAAAGTGTCAAAAGCTCTATTACAAAAATGAGACCCCCATCACTTATGATTGCTCGAGGAGTGCCAAACCTAGTAAAAATACTCTTCTTGAGAAACGCAACAACACTCCGGGCCTCATTATTGGGTAAAGCCACGACCTCAACCCACTTTGAAACATAGTCAACTGCCACTAGAATGTATGTGTTGCCACATGAACTAACAAATAGGCCCATGAAATCAATGCCCCACACATCAAAAATATCAACTTCGAGAATAGTGTTTAGAGGCATCTCATCCTTCTTCGAAATGCCACCCGCTCTTTGACATTCGTCGCATCTCTTCACAAGTTCACTTGCATCCTTGTACAAAGTTGGCCAGTAAAACCCACAACTAAGAACCTTCGAAGTGGTCCTAAACCCACCATGGTGACCACCATAGGGAGAGGAATGACAAGCCTCGAAAATACTCAATTGCTCCTCCTCTGGGACACACCTCCGGATCACACCATCAGTGCAGATCTTAAACAAGTATGACTCATCCCAATAGAAGTCCAAGCTATCATGTTTAAGCTTATTCCTTTGGTTAGAAGAGAGCTCACACGGGACAATACCAGTCACAAGAAAATTAGCAACGTTCGCATACCATGGTATACCATTCACCGACACAGAAAAGATTTGCTCATTGGAAAATGAATCATTGATCTCTAGACCATCACGAGGCCTTCTCTCCTCCTACAAGCAGGACAAGTGGTCCACCACTTGGTTTTTACACCCTTTTCAGTCCACAATCTCCAAATCCCCACTTGGTTTTCACACCATTTTCAGTCCACAATCTCCAAATCAAACTCTTGAAGTAACAAGACCCATCGCATCAGCCTACCTTTGGAATCCTTCTTTGTCACTAAGTATTGGAGTGCGGTATGATTGGTATGAACTATGACCTTGGCGACCATGAGATACGGCCAAAATTTCTCCATTGCAAACACAATAGCCAACAACTCTTTTTTAGTCACCGCGTAATTCACTTGAGCATCATTCATTGTCTTGCTCGCATAATACACCGGATGAAACATTTTATTCACTCTTTGACCCAAGACTGCCCAACCGCAACATCACTCGCGTCACACATAAGCTCGAAAGGTAAGCTCCAATTGGGTGCGGTATTAATAGGAGTGGTGGTCAACTTGTGCTTGAGAAGTTCGAAGGCTTGCATATATCCCTCATTGAACACGAACTTGGCATCTTTTTCCAATAACTTGCACAAGGGATTTACTACCTTCGAAAAGTCCTTGATAAATCTCCGGTAGAACCCCGCATGCCCAAGAAAACTTCCAACTCCCTTGACTGAAGTAGGGGGAGCCTTGAAATCACTTCAATTTTAGCTTTGTCCACCTCTATACCGTGCTTTAAAATTTTATGGCCAAGGACTATGCCTTCCTCAACCATGAAGTAGCATTTCTCCTAATTAAGAACAAGGTTGATTTCTTCATAACGGGACAACACTCTATCAAGATTTTTCAAACATTCATCAAACGAGTCACCCACAACACTAAAGTCATCCCTAAACACCTCCAAAACGTCCTCCACCATGTCGGTAAATATGGCCCTCATACACCGCTGGAATGTAGCCGGTGCATTACACAACCCAAATGGTATCCTAGAAAAGGCAAAGGTACCATACAGGCAAGTGAAAGTGGTCTTCTCCTGATCTTTTGGAGTAATCAAAATTTGGTTGTACCCAGAATACCCATCCAAGAAATAGTAGAAGGCACACCCAGCAAGTCTGTCTAGCATCTGGTCAAGAAAAGGCAATGAAAAGTGATCCTTGCGGGTCACTTTATTCAACTTGCGGTAATCCATGCACACCCTCCATCCGGTGACAGTCCTATTAGGAATCAACTCATTTTGCGCATTGGTAACCACGATCATACCACCCTTCTTTGGCATACATTGCACTGGCGAAGTCCAAGAGCTATCAGAGATGGGGTACACAGCCCCGACATCCAACCATTTGATCACCTCCTTTTTTCATAACTTCTTGCATTGCCTCGTTTAACCTCCTTTGATGTTCCAAGGAGGGCTTTGCATCATCTTTAAGAATAATCTTGTGCATACAAAAGGCGGGACTTATCCCCCGAATATCAGCTAAGGTCCATCCAATTACCTTCTTCCATTTTTGGAGCACCGCCAATATGGCATCTACTTGCATGTTAGTAAGACAAGAGGAAAGAATAACTGGCAAAGTTGAACTAGGGCCTAAGAATTCATACCTGAGGTGTGGAGTCAACGACTTCAACTCCAACACGGGAGGTTCCTCGATTGAGGGCTTTGTTGGTGGAGTCTTCCTATTCTCAAGATCCAAAGAGAGTTTCTGAGGCTCATAAGAGTAAGAGCCCATTCCATGTAAAGCATTGACACACTCAACCCGGCGTTCATCCTCATTTACATCAAGATTCAACAATACCGCCTCTAGAGGGTCCTCCACATTGATCATTGCACTAGTATCATCAACTATCACTACACAAGATCCACAAAAGAGCACACTTCAGAACTGTTGGCTGCTTCATTGACTTGCACACATGAAAGACCATTTTTTCATCACCCACCCGGAAGGTGAGTTCCCCTGCTTCCACATCAACTAATGCCTTCCTAGTTGCAAGAAAAGGTCTTTCCAATATGATCGGAACCTCATAATCTACCTCACAATCCAAGATCATAAAATCAGTTGGCAAAATGAACTTGTCCACATGAACAACGACATCATCTACAATACCAAGCAGCCTCTTCATAGTTCTATCCGCCATTTACAACCTCATTAAAGTAGCCCTAGGTTGCCTAATACCCAAAGTTGATACTTGACCCCAAATCACATAGAGCTTTTGCAAAGTTTGCACTCCCAATGGTGCATGGAATGGTGAAAGCGTCGGGATCTTCAAGCTTTGGATCCATCGAATGCACAATTGCACTAACTTGGTGGGTCATCTTGATAGTCTCACAATCCATGGATATTTTCTTTGTCACCAAGTCTTTCATGAACTTGGTGTAACCCGGGCATTTGTTCTAGAGCTTCCACCAACGACATATTAATTGATAAGCTCTTCATCATGTCAATAAATTTCTTAAACTGGTTCTCATTTTTCTGCTTCGCAGGCCTTTGAGGATAAGGTGGAGGTGGCCTTGGCAAAGGGGCCTTGACTTTAGGCACAACCATTTCCGGCATGTCTATTACGTGTTCCCTAGACGGGTTCATGTCATTTTAAGTTTCCACCTCGGCATCTTGGATATCAATTCTCACTTCCTCATTCACGTTCTCATCAATCACATTCTTAACCACCAAAGGGATCTCATCCTCTTACAACTAAACTTCATCACTCAAAATTTCTTTTTGTTTGGAGGCATTCACATCACCGCTTCGTCCACTTCTTGTAGTTACCACCATTACATGCCCGAAATTGTTCCCACCCTTCGGGTTGATTACCGTATCACTAGGTAGAGCCCCTTTAGGGCGAGTATTCAAGGATTGTGAGATTTGACCTAATTGGACCTCCAAGTTTCTGATTGAAGTATTATGGGATGCCAACTGGGCATCAGAGTCAGCATTCTTTTTCATCATCTGTTCAAACATCATTTTGATTCACCCCATTTCATTGATGGAAGAACTAGGACCTTGGGATGGAAATGGGGGTGGATTGTTCGGTTGTTGATACATTGGGGGCCTTTGAAAGCCTTGCCCCCGATTTCCTTGGTTGTTATTGTTCCAACCACCCTGATTGTTGTTTCCACCCTAGTTGTTGTTGTTGCCACTCCAATTACCCTAATTGTTTTGATTATTGTTCTGGTTGCCCCAATTTTCATTTTGGTTGTTGTTCCCCCAATTACTATTCCCTTGTCGTTGTTGATTTCCCCAATTGTCTTGGGGCCTCCATTGTTGTTGGTTGGAAGAATTGCCCTTTTGGCCCTGATAGTTGTTCATGTATTGCACTTCTTCATTCTGCTCATCATACCCATTATCTTGGAACCCACCACTATCTTGGTCATATTGATCCAAACTCCCTTGGTTCTTTTTACCTCTTTGACTTCTTTTGTTCACTAACATGTTGACACCCTCCATAGTATTTACTTGTCATGGAGTTTGAACCTATTGTAATTGTGCCTTTGCTAGCTGGTTCATTGTTGTTGTTAGTTCTGCTATTGTCTTCCCATGATCATGGAGCTCTTTGTGCAAGTGAATGACCGTGGGGTCACCCTATGGCATATTGGCTCTACTTTGCCAAGCGGAGGACGTGTCAGCCATCTCATCCAATATTGTATTAGCCTCATCATAGGGTGTGTTCATGAAATTTCCCCTGGCGAGTTGGTTCACTATGCACCGATTTGTTGTGTTAATGCCCCGGTAGAATGTCTATTGTATCATTGCCTCAGTCATATCATTATTTGGGCATTCCTATACCATGGTCCGGTATCTCTCCCATATCTCATGCAGTGGTTCGTTGGGCTCCTGCTTGAAAGCTAAGATTTCATCCCTCAAGGTCGCCATGTGGCCCGGCGAGAATAACTTTGCAATGAATTTATCCGCCAACTCATCCCAAGTAGTGATGGAATGGTTGGGACGCCTTTCAAGCCAATCCAAAGCCTTCTCTCCAAGCGAAAAAGGGAATAATGTCAACCGAAATGTATCCTCTGACACATTTGTTTGCTTGCTCCCCCAACAGGTATCCACAAAACACTTAAGATATTTGTAAGCATTCTGATGGAGAGCACCTGTGAAATACCCTCGCTACTCCAACAAAGTCAGCATCACATTTGTAATTTGGAAATTGTCCGCCCGGATCCGGGTTGGGACAATTTCACTAGCATATCCTTGGTTTTGAAGCACCCGAGGAGCCACTCTTGGAGGTGGCGGTGGAGGGTCTGGAACATTATCATTGGCCTGGCAGTCTCTCCTTTGAGCTTGAGGCACTATTGGTACCTCATCATCAATATTGTCATCTACCTCCTTCCCCGGTGAAAGGTCTCCAAGAGGTGAATTGTTGTTGTTTGCCGCCATTTTGTACCTGAGTTGGCGACACACATAAATTAGTAACACAGAAGAAAGAAAAACAATACACAAAACTATTTAGATAGATAGCCAAAACCATTATATCCCTGGCAACAGCGCCAAAAAAGTGATCGTGTCCAACCCTACACCACTAAAAAGTGGTAAGAGCGGTCAATGTAGCTTTTACCCGAGAAGGTCAGGATCGAATCCACAGGGAGCTAGATTGTTTGGGATTTGGATTCCTATCTAAACTAGCAGTACATAGTGCCCTTAATTACACTTCCAATCATATTTGTTTGTTTGTTACTTCTAATTTTATGCTAATGAGATGCAAAATTAAACTAAGTATGAATGCTTGTAAGATTTTCTAAATGGTTAAAGAGGCACTAGGGATGTGGCTTTCTCCTAGGTGAATACTTGATGGGATCTAAAGCCTAAGGCAAAGTTATTATGTTGGGAATTGCGATATAGCCAATGCACGGAACTACTCACTCTATACCTCTCGGTAGCTTGAGTGACTTTACCCTAATTAACTTTCTCAAGACCAATTGGGTGTCAAAATTGTGCAAGCAATATAGGCTCAAGTCGGGTATTACTATCTCTAGGTTTAACCCTTTAATTGGGGCTATCAATTTCTTGAATACACCCCAATTTCTTATTGGACTGATTTTCCTAGACTCAAGCTCTCTTTCTCAAGAAAAGCCCAAGTCAAAAAGGCACAAATTAGTGTTTACAACTACTAATTCAACATGGAAAACACAAATCAGTCCAAATATCAACTACCTTTAAACATCTAAGCCTTAAAGCAAAAGACCCATCAAATACCCACACTAGGGTTGAGCCACAACCCTAGATAATGGGTCTAGCTACTCATAATAATGGAAGAAATCAGATATTTAGATGAAGAATAACACATATAATATGATTACAATCTAAGAATTGAAGATTCAATGTTAAACTAGCTACAAATTACTCAAAATGGACTAAAACCACCGTTCATGTGCTCTGCTAAGATAAAGATACACTAAAAATGTGAAAAAGAAGTATTTATACAAGGCCGAATTTTCTGGACAAAAATACCCCTAAAGGAGGTACCGCGGACCGCGAAAAATGCACCACGGCCGCGGTGACGCCTTTTAGCTTAATTGCTAAGTCTCTGAATCTGGCCATCGCAGACCGCATAAAATACACCGAGACCGCGGTGGCTTCATTGCGGACCACACAAAATGGATCGCGGACCGCGATGGCTTCCAACTTCCAAACTCCCAACTCTCTAAATCCCCTCTCTGCGGACTGCATAAAATGGATTGCAGCCATGATGAGGCTACTCGGCCGTGAAGAATCCATCGCGGACCGCAGTGCTTAAGCTTCCAAAATTACATCTCTCTGATCTTTTCCACTGCAGACTGCAACAAATGCACTGCGGTCGCGGTGGGGCTATTGCTGCTGTGGTGGATTTACTGTTGTAGCAGTGCTTTTACTTGTTCTTGGTACTTGAGCAGGTTTCACTCCTTTTTGAGCTGGTTTTGACTTCCTTGTCACTTTTTTGACCAAACACTGCAAACAAGCACAATATGTAAGCTTTTAGGATTACTTGTATACATTTTTAGTCCAAAACTCAAGAAAAAAGGAGTATGAACTAGGCTAGAATCCCTAGTTATCAAGATGTAAACAGAAAAAATGAGCAGGAAGAGCCACAACATGTAATTCATATGATCGTTGGCGGTGTTGATGTTCCACAAGGAACTATATTTAAACATACCAAGGTGTCAATTACCAGAGAAAAACATACTAGGAGTTGTGTCCTCGACGACATCCTATCGTTCGATGATGAAGAAGCGGAAGGAATTTCCTAGCCGCACAATGACATCCTGGTAATTTTTATTTTGTTAAATAAAATTCAAGTTAAATGTGTTCTAGTATATACAGGTATCTCAGCAAACATAATCAGATCGAGGGTCGTAGAGTAGCTCGGCCTGCGGGACCAAATTGTGCCTGCATCTCGGGTCCTAAATGGCTTTAACATGGCAAGCGAAACAACAAAAGGGGAGATAATCCTACCAGTGAACGTGGTCGGGACCATCTAAGATACAAAAATCCATGTCATTGAAGGCGACATGAGATATAATGTACTACTCGGGAGGCCATAGGTCCACAACATGAGGGCAGTACCGTCGACCCTTCATCAGATAATGAAATTTCCAACAATGGATGAGGTGAAAACACATTACGGGAAACAACACGCTGCAAAGGAAATATTTGCAGTCGATGAGGTGACACCGATACCAGCACCTTCGACCTCAAAAAAATCAAATACCAAAGATAAGTAGACGGCCAAATAGCAATCATCGTCCCCAGCCTCGACCGAATCGAAGAAACAGATAATCGAAGAAGAAGAGGATTTCCTTACACCTCGAACTTTTGTTGTTCCCAAAGATTTAAATGCAACCAAGTCAATGGTCGAGGAGCTGGAGCAAGTCATACTGATCGAGTATATGCCTGAAAGAAATGTATACTTAGGAACGGGGTTAACCCCCGAACTTAGGAAAAAACTTATTCAATTTCTTATCGATAACATGGATTGTTTTGCTTGGTCTCATTTAGACATAATAGGGATCCCACCGTAAATAATAATACATCGGCTAAGACCCTAGGTTCAAACCAGTAAGGCGAAAAAAAGGTCCCAGTCCGAGGTGAAACATGTATTCATAAAGGACGAGGTAACTAGACTTCTTAAAATAGGGTTTATTTGGGAGGTAAAATACCCCGAATGGCTAGCCAATGTAGTTGTAGTACCTAAAAAGGGGAACAAACTTAGAATGTGCATAGATTATAAGGATTTGAACAAGGCATGCTCTAAAGACTCCTTTCCACTACCTAACATCGATCGCATGATTGATGCCACGACCGGCTACGAGATCCTTACCTTTCTCGATGCCTACTCCGGGTACAATCAAATTCAGATGAACCCGGAGAACCAAGAGAAGACCTTGTTTATCACTAAGTTTGGAACATACTGTTATAATGTAATGCCCTTCGGGCTAAAATATGGTGGAGCTACATACCAACGCCTAGTTAACAAATTGTTCGAGGAACAGATAGGTAAATCAATGGAAGTTTACATTGACGATATGTTGGTTAATTCCCTGTGCGCAGAAGACCATTTAACTCATTTACAGGAAACATTCAAAATCTTGAGGGAGTACAACATGAAGCTTAACCCGGAAAAATGTGCCTTCGGGGTCTGTTCGGGCAAGTTCCTCGGCTTCATGGTATCAAATCGGGGAATCAAAATCAACCCCGACAAGATCAAGGCCATCGAAGATATCACTATCATAGACAGTGTGAAAGCCATACAAAGGCTAATAGGACGGACAACTGCCTTGGGACGATTCTTTTAGAGGTCATCAGATCGAAGCCACAGGTTCTTTTCCTTACTCAAAAAGAAAAAAGATTTCGCATGGACCCCAGAATGCCAACAAACATTGGAGGAATTGAAGCGATACTTATCGAGCCCGCCTCTGCTTCACACTCCAAAGGTAGATGAAAAGCTTTACTTGATTTTAGCAGTGTCCGAGATAGCGGTAAGTGGGGTACTAGTTCGAGAAGAGCAAGGTACGCAGTTTCCTATTTATTACGTAAGTCGAATTCTAGGAGATGCTGAAACTACATATCCACACTTAGAAAAATTAGCACTTGCATTAATAAGTGCATCTAGGAAGCTAAAGCCATATTTCCAGTGTCACCCAATATGTGTGTTAACCACTTATCCTCTCCGAAATATTTTCCATAAGCCCGAGTTGTCAGGCTGGTTGGCCAAATGGGCAGTCAAACTTGGTGGGTACGATATCGAGTATCAACCCCGAACGACCATCAAGTCTCAAATCTTAGCTGACTTCATGGCCGATTTTACACCGACCCTCATACTCAAAGTGAAAAAAAGAACTTCTGTTAAAATCGGGTACATCACCGATGGTATGGACCCTCTTCACGGGTGGTGCCTCGAATGTGAAAGGGTCCGGGCTTGGTATCGTTTTGAATCCGCCTACAGGTAACACTATTAGACAATCTATAAAAACTTCTAGGTTGACCAATAATGAGGCCGAGTATGAGGCCATGATTGCAGGTCTCGAGCTAGCTAAAAGCTTGGTGGCAGAAGTCATTGAAGCCAAGTGCAATTCTCCTTTACTGGTGAAGCAAGTAAACAAAAGCTTCGAAGGTCGAGAGGATAGAATACAAAGACATTTGGACAAGCTACAGGTAACCTTGCACTACTTCAAAGAGTGGACTCTAGATCATGTGCCTCGAGAACAAAACAGTGAGGCCGATGCACTTGCAAACCTGGGGTCATCAGTCGAAGAGATGATATTATCCCGGGTATTGTCGTCCAATTATCGAGATATGTGGTCGAAGAGGGACATACCGAGATAAATTCTACAAGTTTGACTTGGGATTGGAGAATAAGCATATCGAATATTTGAAAACGAAAAGCTCCCATCGAATCATAAAGAGTCGAGGGCTCTACGAACCAAGGCTGCTAGGTTCATATTTAATGAAGATGGAACATTATACAGGAGGACGTTCGATGGATCATTGGCGGTATGTTTAGGGCTGGGGGACACCGATTATATTCTATGAGATATTCATGAAGGAAGTTGTAGGAATCACTCCGGCGCCGAGTCTTTGATTCGTAAAATTATTAGAGTAGGGTATTACTGGGATAGCATGGAAAAGACACTAAGGAGTTTGTTAGAAAATGTGATAAGTGTCAAATGTTTGCACCGATGATTCATCAGCCCAGAGAGCAACTTCACTCAGTCATGTCCCCGTGGCCTTTCATGAAATGGGGAATGGATATCCTCGACCCTCTACCAACGGCCCCAAGTAAAGCTAAATTCATTTTGTTTATAATTGACTATTTTTCTAAATGGGTGGAAGCACAGGCCTTCGATAAGGTTAGAGAAAAAGAAGTTATTGGCTTCATGTGGGACCACATCATGTGTCAATTCGGGATACCTGCCAAAATCGTATGCGACAACGTAATTCACCGGCAACAATGTAACAGAGTTCCTCGAGGCACACAAATAAAAAGAATTTTATCAACACCATATCATTCGACCGGAAATGGGTAGGCCGGATCTACAAACAAGACTATCATTCAAAACTTGAAGAAAAGGTTGAACGACGCTAAAGGGAAATGGAGAGAAGTTTTGTCCGAGGTTCTTTGGGCGTATCAAACGACATCGAAGTCCAGCACGGGGGCAACCCCGTTCTCCCTAGTATATGGTTTCGAGGCTTTGATTCCAATCGAGGTCGGGGAACCCAACACCAGATTTTGACATGCATCGGAGGAATCAAATTACGAGGCTATGAATTGGGAAGCTGCACTTGTTCGGATGGCCGCGCAGAAGCAAAGAATCGAGAGATATTATAATAGAAGGACCAACCTTCGACACTTTGGAATCGGGGACTTAGTTCTACAGAAAGTCACCCTCAATACTTGAGACCCGAATAAAGGGAAACTAGGCCCGAATTGGGAAGGACCGTACCGAGTCATCGGATTTATCGGTAAAGGATCTTACAAACTTGGCACTATGGAAGGCGAACAATTGCCAAACAATTGGAATGTATCACTACTCAAACGATATTAATGCTAAGGTATGACCTTCTCCTTTTGTCCATTTGTATTTAAAACTAACTCATTGCAGGTGTTCGATCGAAGACGTCGAGGGCACCTTTTTACACGAAGACCCTAGGTTTTAAAGCACGCATTGCACACTTTTTCCTTTAGATCGGTTTTTATCCCAAATGGATTTTTCCGGTGAGGTTTTTAACGTGGCAATAACTATGTGCTACCTAAGAAGAACTCAATAGTATCCAAGGCTTCTTTCAATCAACCACGAATGCAGGGGCATCACCCTCAGAGGTTATATTTTTGAGGAAAATACTTCACGCCAAAGAGGGCCTCGATAGGAAAACTTTGTAATGGCCCAAACGGTTAGATGAACCGTGTCCATATAGAACAGTCGAGCCCCATGGCAAAACATGTACGCATGTGTCAATTATTCAAAGAAGCATTCTTTCTATATCAAAACACTTTGTGTCTCAAAGAAATTTGCAACTATACGAACTCCATACTTGTGATTCTGTGAGAAACGACTCAAGGGCCAAAATGCAAATACACCTCGAATACTCGGGGTATGTCGTCGACAGTCAACACATTCGAAAATCTAAACTCGAATTTATAAGACTTCAAAGAGGCATCCTGCAAAGTCCAAGGCCATCATACTCGGGGACTAACCTTTCGGACAAGTTCAAAAGGTTATCGGGAAACTAGTCCAAGAGACACACCCGAAGGATACAGCCATATTGAAGACTACGGTCATATAAACAGGCTACGGCCGAAATAATGCGGCTTGGAGACGTCAGACTTCCGCCATAAGTTAAAGGCCTTCAAATACTTTGAAAAACCGGTTAAATAAGGCTACCCTCGGCAACGAAAATAAAAAGGGCTTCAATAAAATCAGTCCTCGAATAATTTAAAGGCTTCGACAATATCAGCCTTCGAAAAAGCCTCGAGAGGTATTAAATTATCTTAACACAAACGAGTTAAGAAAAAATTGGGTTCTGATCGATTGAACCCTCAAAAAACCCAACGGGTACAAAAAATACATGTTAAGGCATAAAGAAATTTTTACTAAGTCTTTTAGCCGAAAAGAGGAAAAAATTATAGCCGTTTTAGAGGCCGAATTGGCCCAACTTAAAGAGCCTAAGGGCCATTATAAAAGAGCCTAAGGGCCGATTTAGTAAGCTTAAAAGGTCGATACAAATAGTGTTCGAGACCTCGCTCTCACTCAATTCGAACCTAAGGGTTCAATTATCCCAAGCCTAAACAAATAATGGCGTGATCACGGCTCGGTGACTCACCATTATCTAGCACGAGCCCGTAAAGATCTATGCCTAAAAGTTTGAACTTATTCGAACTCGGCCATGGCAATTTCGAAGAAAACATCTGAGATAAAATCTCAAACACACAGTTAAGAAGGATGAAGTCATTGCAAGAATTTTACAAGGCAGGAAATATCGAGAAAACATTCAAGGAAATTCTTCTTTTATATATTTGGAAAAAGATATATACAAGGGACTGATAAAAGTGTCACACTTCCTTTTTACTACCCCCGAAGGGGGGTATAAGGGAGTTTTTTCCAATTTAAGTGACAATCGAAACGAGATTATTTATTTATTGTTCAGAGTCGCCACTTGGGATAATATATGGTGTCCCAAGTCACCGGTTTAAAACCCCGAATCGAGGAAGATTGACTCTATTTACGGTCTATGAATACATAAATCCGGGTAAGGAATTCTGTTAACCCGGGAGAAGGTGTTAGGCATTCTCGGGTTCCGTGGTTTTAGCACGGTCGCTCAACTGTTAATATTGGCCTATTTATTTGATTTTAAAACATCCTTGAAACCCATGTACATTTTTATTCCCTTTAAACCGCTTTTAAAATCCACGATTTGTCATACGGCTAATTATTTGATTACACATTGCAAATCATATCACGGGAGCCGTACCCACGATCCATAACATGTTTGTTTATTAACAAGATTAATATTGTGGCCGGGTCACATAAATGTACCTCCAGATTTTAGGTCACAACTACGCCACGGGAACCGTACCCGTAGCTATGACAATTTATTTAATTAACGCGGCTAAAGCAAATTACGAGATTTCAAGGCATTTTCTACACTAATTAAGATATCGATGTAAGGGTCATAGACTAGATGATTGTATGGCACACCTCAATTTTTATTAAAGGAGAAGGCATTCAACTACGTGAACTACGGATATTCATATTTAATACTAATGTGAAATTAATTATCACAATGACACCACGGAAACCGTACCCGTAATTGTAACGATTTTATTACGTGCCTAAAGCAAACTAGAACGTTCATGGTTATCCTCAAAAAACTAATTAGAAGCTTATTTGAAAAATCTTTGTAGAAGGGCGAGTTTTGCACTGAAGAGAACTCTGCAAGGGACTTCATAATTCATTAGCAGATTTCTGAAGACAATTAACTTGAGGCACAGTTCTACTCACATGGTATTAATATCATCTTCAATATTTTGAAACCGTAGATGGTCATGCAATTTAATCATGGAACTCTAACCAAGAAAATCCAGATACAAAGGGTCCTATGTCCCGTTCCATTAGATTAGTAGTCAACAATTTATGTTATACCAACAAATTTGTCTATACGATCTTATTGCTTTGAAGCTGACAGAAATAGACTCTATAATCATCAAAGTGTTGGGACTAGTTTGGTTTTTAATTTCACTGTAAAGCTGCTGCATTTATAGCAGTTGGCACATATTATGAAATGTATTTACTCAAAAAATTGAACTACAATTTCCCTCAGTTTATTTTGATATATAATCAAGAAAGATGAACAATTCAAATTAATCAGATGAGAAAGAAATTCATGAACTCTAATCTGCAAGGGAATCTTCTTTACTAAAAAAAAAACACAAAAGCATTTTTCTAGATTTGAAAATAGAAAATCATGGTCCTAAAGTTTTAGGTACGGTCAAGTACATGACAAACGATGACTACACAACTCAATAGTACTTGGAGTAAATACAACCTTAATGGCTAAAATTTGGTATTAGACTGCTACACTTCAAGGCCACAATCCAGTCAACATTACAATCTTTGCCATTATTTATAATACAATCATTAGAGAGGTAATATATTGCAATCTGATTTTGACATCTCACTGGAGGTTTTCCAGATACAAAGGGTCCTAAAACGTTGCTTCCATCACATAAAATTAGTGTCAAAATTTTACTAACTCATTACACACACGACAAGAGACAAACACGAGAATGAAAACTGGAACGTGATTTTCTAAACTGATACAGCCCAGTGTCAGCGAAATGGATCAATACTGACTAATGAAGCCACAGTGTTTTCTAAATCCAATCAAAATTACATGAAAGCAATATGAAATCCAACTAAACAATTATTAAAACCAAAAATCCAACAAATACACATCTGAACAGGTTAGGGACCAGAATCAATAACAACAAAGCCAAAATATGAATCAAAACAAGCAGGCTTCAACCTTTAAGGTTTCACGAATCTGTTTCAGTGCTCGAATTTAACAAAACAAACGGGACGAGTTTATACAACTGCAGCCACTACATCAGTGCATACAATCAATCATCCAACATAGAACAAACAAGAACACAAACAGACCTGAACCAAGGCCAAAAGAGCTCAGCATTTAACCAAAAAACGAACACTAACTTTCAGGATTTTAAACAAAATCATGACAGAATATGAACACATGACACAAAATCACGAGTAATAGAAAAATAGAGAAGAAATGAACCTGAAATCAGAAATATCAATCAACTAAAAGATTTGACTTCAAGCTAGGGGAAACAACGAACAGTCTGAATGGAAAAATGCGAACAATGAAAAGGGAACCACAAACAGAACAACGTCAGCTCTGGCGAGTTCGAAACAATAACTCAGATCACTTCCATTTTAAACCCAGATTCAGAGTTGAAAACAAGTAACAAGAAACTCTTTTTTTTTTTTTGATTTTTTTAAAGAAAGAAGGAAACAAAAACAAAACTCCAGAAAAAAAATTCTTCAATTTCTCTCAAGTTCGTACCTTACAGAAGAGCTATCAATTGTTAAAATTCAAAAAAACTCAGACCTTTCCTCCCAAAAACTGACTTACCTCTGAAGAAAAGTCCCCATATATAGGGGAGTCTCGAACCTTCTCCCTTCCTTTCCAAGAAATCCTCCAAATTTAATCGCAAATCCGAAAAAAAAACAACCCCAATCTCACATAGAACAAAACCCGGACAAATGGAAGGTGTGGATGTGATTTCTCACATCCAACTGCTCCCATTTACCCGAGATTCGTCCCAAGAAATCAAAAGTTCGTGAGAATGACGTGAAGCTGAAAATATTCTGTTAGAGAACGGTTATGCCACACTGGAGAGATGAAAGGAGGGGCCATGTGCGATGCGTTTGGGGATGAAACTCATCTGAAACTCAGACGAGTTTGGACGAGCTTGGGCGAGCAGAATCAGGGCTAGGTGGGCGCCGTTTCTATGTTTCTAGGTTTAGGGTTGGGTGTATTGTTTGTATCGTGTATTTGGGAAAGTGGGGAGGGTTTGGGCAGGCGGGTCGCGGGTTAAAGGCTGGCCCAATGGAATTAATGAGAGAGGGTCTTGGGCTAAAGGCTGTCCGAAATTGGGCTCATTTTCCTTCTCTTTTCTTAATTTGTTAGCTTTACTAAATTTAATTAAAAATGCTAAAATAAAATCTAATTTGTAGAATTACCTTAATTTTTTATTTTTAATATAAGAATAACTAAATAACTTAAAGCTAATGAAAGGAAAATACTAATTTGCAACTAGAAGCTAAAATGTAATAATAACCAATATTTTGAATTTTTATTTAATAATGCAATGAATTAACAACTTAAATCTAAAATGCAAGTATCAACCTAAAAAAATGCAATGCATGAAATTTGACATTTTCCCCATGATTTTTAAATATTAAATATGCATTAAAAGGTAACTAAATGCAAACAATTACTGTAAATTCCTATAATAATAAACACTCAAAAGAAAAGTCCATTTGTGACTTTTGTAGGAATATTATTATTCGGGCAAAAATCACGTGCTCACAAAAAGGTCTTACAAAAAAAGAACAATACAAGAAGAAAGGAAAATTCTATCTATGCCTAGGGCTGGTCTCTCCCTCGGGAGCAACTTCCTCTTCGGGCCTAGCTTCATTATCGGACCCGCTCTGACTGTCGTCATCATCATCATCGTTGGAGGAGGAGACGAGGAACTTGGCATCAGCTTCGAGCGCTTTTGCTTGGGCTATCTCCTCGGTGAGGTCGAAACCTCGAGCATGGATTTCTTCGAGGGTTTCCCTCCGGAATTGACACTTGGCCAAATCACTGATCTGTTTCTACCGGTTGGAGACTTCCCTTAGTTCAATTTGAGCATCCTCAGCATCCTTTAGGTACATAGCAACGGTCTTGTCAGATGTGGCCTTCGTCCTCTCGACCTCGGCCCTAGCTTCGGCAACCTCAGCCCCAGTTGCAGCAAGTTTGGCCTCGAGCTCATCGATCTTCTTGGCCTGGGCCAGATTTTTTACTTTGCCTCCTCGGAGCTGGGTCTCAACCGAGGCTAGGTTGTCTAGAGCAGCCTCTTTCTTAGCAGTAAGTTGATCCATGTTTTCCTTCCACTGGTTGAAATCGGCATTAACTTGATCGACCTCTCCTCGAAGCTGCCCGATTATGTCCAATTTTTGCTGCAACTGAGACACTAAAGTGTTATCCACCACATTGGGTCAACTGGACCATACTCTTGCCAAATTATAGTTACCTGCTTGTCTAGCTCGGCCTCATTTTGACGAGTTTTGGCTAAATCTGCCCGAAAGTCCTTGAGTTCCTCCTTCTTTTGGCTGCAAAGGAGCCTCAGGGCCTTCCCTTCATCCGAGGATCTCTTGAGCTCGGCCTCACATTGACTCAGCTCGGCCCTAAACTTGGTAATGGCCTACACGGAAAAAAGAGATGTAAGTTAGTGTAAAAGGAGAAGAAAAAATTGCAACAATAAGAGCTAATGACGATGAGCCTTTTCAAAGGGGGTAGATGCATCATTGAGGTCGGTGGCATTATCAACCCCAGTAAAGCAATCCCGGAAAGGATCTTCTTCACCAAGGACTCTGTTTGGATCGGGTGCTCGCAGAGCATGAGCTTTCTTTATTACCTTCTCAGAATAAGATGGTAAAGGAGGGGAGTGACCTATTGTCATGTCCCGAGCAAGTCGCTCAGGGTGCTCTGTCCGGCCTCGGGGGTCTCGGTACTTGCCCCTTTTGGTGTACTTGTTGAAGAAGGGGGAATGATTTCGATCTCAGGTGATTCAGGGGATTTGCCCGCATTTTTCTTTGGAGCCTCCTTTTCACGTGGCAAATTTTTCGGTTCGGAGGACTTGACGGCCTCAATTGGCTTCCTGGTTCGGGTCACCAATGTCGATTCTTAACCCTCGTCCTCTTCTTTGTCATTCAATTGGTGGATTGAGTCTATCCACTTGAATGAGTTTCGTCCTTTGTCTTCGAGCAGGGGCTCTCTTATCCTGGGGGTCTTCGGGTTTCGAAGCCCTTTTTCTCTTATTATCTTTCTCCGATTTTGGAACCAGGGACTCGGTCTCTTTCCCGGGCGGGGCTGGCCTCATTTTGGAGGCATCTCCAATACCTACATGAGTGAATAACATGCATGCGTAAGGTGACATATCCAGTAAAGCATCAAAAACTAGGGGGAAGGACTTACCATGATGTTTGGCCTCCCATTTTCCTTTCGACAAGTCACACCATTTGCGCTCATTATACGTGGAGGTCGCGGCTAATTTTCGAACCCAATCTTCGAAGTTGTGGATCGCATGGGCATCCAAGCAACTGCCGTAAAAAAGGTAAAGACATCACAAAATGCAAAAACAAAATATAAGTAGACACTGGGGAAAGGACTTCACTTACGATCGGGGGTTCCATTTCTCTGGGAACGACATTTTACCCTCGGGAATGACATTCGAGGTCCTCTCGCACGAACCGGCTCATCCAACCCCGGTTCTTATTATCATCATTGCTAGCAAAGAAGGCCTTGCTTGATATGCATTGGAGCTTGATCAGCCCTCGGAAAATATGAGGATGATACAGTCTGATGAGGTGGTTGAGGGTGAACTCTAGCCCCTCGGCCTTGTCGGAGAAGTACCGAAGCATATTAACTATACGCCAGAAAGAGGGATAGATCTGAACGAGGGTGACTTGGTATCTTTTGCAGAAGTCGATCATGACTGGATCAAGGGGACCTAGTGTGAAGGGGTAAGTGTAAACACTTAGGAACCCCTTCACATGAGTGGTAATGCTCTCCTCGGGGTCGGGGATCTGTACCACGATCTCGTCCCCCCATCCACACTCTTTTTTCATGGCCTTAATGTGCTTCTTCATTATCAAGCAAACATATCTCGATACATGCTCGCATCGACCAGGAATCGCGGGGGGATTTTCAACTCTGAAGTCTTTTTTATAACACAAGGGCCAGAATGATCTCGTAAAGGGTAGGCACTTTATCACTGGCCGGCCGAGAAGAAGAGGAGGAAGCTTTCTCTTTTTGAGGAACGATTTTAGACATTTTCTCCATTGATTCAAACTTAAGGAAGTGGATATAGGCAAAGTTTATATCTTCTGGCACTAAACGAACGAGAGTAACGAGTAATAAGAGAGAAGAGATGGAGAGAGGGAGATATAAAAGGAATTTAGAGCTGGAATGAAGATTGAAGTAAAGTTTTTTCAAAATTAAACCTTGTATTTAAAGGCAAGCGGTGACGATTCGACGACGCTAATGGCCTACCACTACTAGTCAAGCATTTAATGTTTTGGGAAAGCAAACCGACGGGACGTTTTGGTCATCTCGAGCGCCTACGTCACGGGAATGATGTCATCATCAAGGACTCCGGAGAAATCGAGGCTCAAGTCGTTTCTTATCATTTTATTCTAAGAAACATGGGGACTATCTATATACGGTCAAAATCATGGGTCCCTAATTTTGTAGGCTCGAGAGGTCGCATCGAGAACAAGTTCAATATAGACCGATCTTGAGCTCGAAGGCAAAATATGAGGCTCGAAGATCTACGTGCTCGAGGAACATCGGAGTCGAGTATGGCCAACCTCGAGATAATACCGTTATGGGTTTATAACAGGATAGAGCAAGATTCCCGCCACGTCCCCAAGATCATGGTATAAATTCCAGAATAGATTTATACGAGTTAGTACGAATTTGTACTAGGCGGTTAAACAGCTGTCCCAATAAGGTTCCTTACTGTAAATAGAAATGTACCTTATTTAAGGTTCCCCTACTATATAAAAGGGACCCCAATCATTTGTAACGATCATCAATCATTGGCAAAAGAATATAGCTCTTACTTTCTTGCTCATTATTCATCAGAATTGTCACTTAGCTTTGTTATCTTTACTTCATTGTTCTTGTGGACCTACCTCGAGGTCAAGTTTGGCCCAAGCACTGATTTGATTCAACTTATTTCCTTAACTTATACATTTGATTTCTTGATTATTAATTGGTATTGAATTGAATCACGTATCTTTAAAATCATAAACAAGTTTAATTGTTACTTGTATAGTAAAAAATGTTTACCTTTAAAAAAGAGTTAACTAGCGAAACTCAAAAAATAACCTACTTTTTGGAAAATATTTTGATCATATCAAACACTCAATGATATTGCCTTCAAAGTGAAATTTGTTTTTCTTTCTAGTACTAAGACCTATACATATGTCACAATTTAAATCACTCTAAAAATAATTTTGTGTCATTGCATGAAATGTTGTACAAACATTGATTGTTTTTTAATTAAAGCGGCACATGAGCTGAGTTCAGAACGCCGTGAGATAGTTCGTTGCATATGAGATGTAGATGTTAGAGATGAACTTCATACTAGTAGTGTGAAGTTCAAGTGCATTAGTTCCAACTTGGAGACCACTGGTCTACAGTTCAAATGAGGTATTTTGAATTTGAGTAGTCTAAAGTTAGGTGTAGTACCTTGGCCCATAAGAAAACTTGAAGAGAATCTTATGAAAATGTGTAGAAATGGCGTGGGGTAGCCACTATTTAAGGTGATATTTATTTTTTATCCAGCAATTCTAATGTTGAGCAAAAATAGCTACTACTCTATTAAATTTAATATAAAAAGATATTTTTACCCTTTCTTCCATTGCTTTTCTTCCCAAACCCTCGCTTCTCTCTCAAGTTCAATACTCACTCATTTTTCGTTTTCTTTCGAGGAAATATCCTAGTTTCAATTTCGTTTTCTTTCCATGAGACATTTTTACCCTTTTTTTCATTATGCTTTATTTTCTATCAGAATGTCATTTTTATTGACATTTAAAGAAAAAGGCAAATGTGCAAGGTCACAACATAATGTATTAGACCATTTGAACGAGAATTCACCAATTTGAGTTTTCACTTTTTTGACTCTAATTATAGATATCTAAGTCTCTACGTGTTAACCAAAGATCTTGGAATTATTGGCATGAAAACTAAGATTTCAAAAGTTAAGGACACTTGGTCCAGAACTTAGACTAAAAAGCTCAAAAGTTAAGGACAATAGGTCATGGACTTACAATTACAAGTTCAAAAGCTAAGGAGAATAGGTCCTGAACTTAGGCTAAGAAGCCCAAAAGTTAAGGACAATAGGTCCTGAACTTAGACTAACGAGCTCAAAAGTTAAGGACAATAGGTCCTAAAGTCCTGAACTTAGACTAACAAGCTCAAAAGTTAAGGACAAGAGGTCCTGAAGTCCTGAACCTAGTCTAACAAGCTCAAAAGTTAAGGACAATATGTCCTGAACTTAGGATAAGAAGCCCAAAAGTTAAGGACAATAGGTCTTGAACTTAGACTAACAAGCTCACAAGTTAAGGATAATAGGTCCTAAAGTCCTGAACTTAGAGTTACAAGTTTAAAAGTTAAGGACATGTAGTCCTGAAGTTAAGTTCAAAAGTTAAGGACATGTAGTCCTGAAGTTCTGAACTTAGAGTTCCAAGTTCAAAAGTTAAGGACATGTAGTCATGAAGTTAAGTTCAAAAGTTAAGGACATGTAGTCCTGAAGTTAAGTTCAAAAGTTAAGGACATGAGTAGAAAGGTATTTTCGTTCGGGCAGTTAAAGTTTATTAAAGCAGTGGCTAAAGACTAAAAATATTTTAAACAGTGGCGTAAAAGTAAATACATGTGTTATTAGTGGCTAACCGTGCACTTCCCCTGAAAATGTTTCTAAATAAGCCCAAATTTATCAACCTATAACTATTAATCACAGGCATACTAAAAGTAGCCAAGCCTATACAAAATTAAACCCCCCAGAAAAATAAGGATTCTTTCCCTCCGAAAATCACGCCCAAAAATCTCCTTCCATATTTTTAAGTGTAATCAACAACATTAGATGCAAGACGTAAATAAAATTTTATTAATGAGATAGCAAACAAGATGAAACGCAAAGAAAAAATATATAACATTCCAAAAATCTAAGCAAAAAAGGATCTTTTTCAGTGGGTATGTTTAAAATTCATTGAAAACATATAGATGAGTCAATATACAAACTTTGATAAAGATTGGAGGTGATTAGGACTAGTTTTGAGTCAAAATATGTAGTTGAAATTGAGTTTTCTAATTTCTCGACGACATATGAATCAAACATGTATCTCACGTACAAGTATATATAGATATACAGGAGATACACAAGAGATACATATATACAAGTGACATACAAAAGATACATGAGAAATACACATTAAGATACACATATTATCTTTTTCCATGTTCATCCTGTGTACTTCGAATTTGGCTCAAGTTTCAATTCAAACCACCTAAAATCTCCACCAAATCGTTCTAAATTTGAGATTTATATTCTTTAAGATGTAAACAACACTCCCTAAAAATAAATTCCAATTTTGAAAACTCTAATTTTTTACTTCTTCTTCCTCGCCAGGTAGGGGTAAGGTCTGCGTACACACTACCCTCCTCAGACTCCACTTGTGGGATTATATTGGATATGATTGTTGTTGTCTAACTTTTGACTTCAAGCTTAAGCAAGCTTCAATGGCTGTCCATGGCGGATTCAATTTAATCCTTCGACCCAATCCAACAAACTAAAATTTATTCCTTCGATCCAATCCAACAAACTAACGTTTAAATTGATTTTTAAATGAATTAAGATGCTCGATTCTCTGAATTTCAACTTAAATGAATTAGAAAATTACATTATTGCTCAATTCTATTATCTCAAAAAATTTGAACTGCCTTTTGTGTTTTAGCAAAATAAATCGGTATTACAAAATGACATTTGGGCTATTTCCGATAGATGTTTTGTATTGGGCTAGGTTTGGTTGAAACTGTTTATGGACCAATAATTTAAGTAATTTTTCCAAAACTTAATTTCGTTTTAGATAGTTATGATTACTAAAAAAAGTTTTTATTAGTTTGACTTGGTAATTGAACAATAATAATTAATATTATCAGATATATGCAAATACGAATAAAATATATTTGAGATGTTTTGTATATTTCTTAAATGTACAAATCTCACTGGTAGAAAAGCATAAGACTTACAATAAAAGTATTAACATGTCGAAAATATATTCCCAAATCCTAATTAATAAATATCACTTGTATGTATTTTTTTTCTTCCATTATACTTTATCTTTCGCTAAATCTATACGATCTCCATTATTCAGTCCAAATTAATCCATATATTTTGACCCAAGCTAATACTAGGTGGAGTATTACCCATATGTAGTTCAACCCACCATTTGACACCCCTAGCTTTAATTAGTGACGGTTAAGACTTCATTTTATGATATTCAATTCCATTCCATCTCTTCTTCCTTTCACTCCTAACTTAAGTTATTCACGAGCTTATTGATGTGAGGCTAGAAACTCGTGTTTTAGCCGTAGTATTACATTCCAATTACTGCATTTTTACGTGTGCTTAAGCTCAAATGATAGTGAATTATACTTAGTACATATTTTATGCCTTGCAGGAAGTGATCCCGAGTTCAAAAGTTAATGTGGAGCTAAATCGATCAATTTGGAGCTTTGAAGTCTGAGTAAAAGCCCAATGCATTAAGCCGGGATCATGCTCGGAGGTCGTGTACCAAATCTGGATGTCAAAAGAAAATAAAAAATTTCACTTTGAGAAATTTGCACTACTGCGCTGCACTGTGCGGCGCAGGTGTGCAATTTCACAACAGGCGTCAGAAAAACAACTCTCTGAAGTTTCCCACAACCGCGCTGCACTGTGCGACACAGCGTGCGGCGTGCCTGTACAAAATTTGCAGAGGTAAGTCCTAATTCGCGCAGGAAAGGGTGTTATGTCTTAACCCGACCCTACTTGGTATAAATACACGTAAAAACACTATTTGGAGGACATTTGACACACCGAAGACCTAGGAATACTATTTCGGAAGGAGATTATCATCGAATTGTACATTCCTTCATCTTTAATTTGTAATTTGATTATGCAAACTATTTGTGGAATTGTTACTATGAGCATGAGTAGCTAAATACCTTATCTAGGGTTTTGATGGAACCCGTTGAAGGATGACTTTCTCATTATGTTAATATAGATTTGCCATCATATTATCTCTATTTATTCAACTATATGCTTATTGTTGTTGATTGAAGGGCCCTCAATTAGTTGTCCCTATTCAGTGTGCATTACTCGGGAGAAAGTATATATTTAGGCTGTTGTTGAACATCATCACTCCTAACGTATATGAGAGATCAATATGGAGGGTTTAAAGGTGGGATAACAAAACCTTGGGTGCAATCTAAGTGAGCTGTACTTAAAAGCTAGCTAGCGTAATTTGGGAAAATATGTCTAGTATATTGTTGTAATTACTCGGGAGAGAGTTACGACAGTCAGAGTGCTCATAATCGATAGAGAAGAATTAGGCAAATTTATAGCAAACATAGCGAAAAGGATTCCGACAACAGGGGAAATCAGAACCTTAGACCTTTCTCATTCTTGCTTACGACCACTTTAGAGCTATGTCTTAATTCTTGCATTTTTATTACGTAATATTTAGTTAATAAACACCCATTTTATTACTTAAACATCTCTGAAGATTGAATACTTGAATTTCAGTGAGTTCAATAGCTGTGATCGATAGGTTAATTCCTTGTGGGATTCGGCTCTAGACTTATTAACCGGAATATATTTACAGTGACCGCTTTGTCCTTTTTGTAAGGCATAGGTGGGCGTGATCAAATTTTGGCGTCGTTTCTGGAGAATTAACGGTGTTATTAAGTGTCGTTAAAAGAAGTGCAAAAATTCTTAGTGTAGTCAATTTTTTCAACTTAAACTGACCATTGAAATTCTAATGTTTGTAATCGTGGTTGTAAAACGTGCATGCCTAGAAACTCCTCAAGAACTGGAGAATTGTTCGAAGCATTATTAGATCTTGAGAAGGTGTTCAAGGCATTGAACCGTGCAAACAGGAAAGGTAAACAACAACAGAACTCAACCAAAAGAATTGAACCAGACATGGAAGACGATAATCTAAATAATAGAGACAACATGAATGACCCAAACAACAGAAATAACACAAATGACCCAATCAATCGGGGTGTGGCACCTCTTGTGCTAGAAGCAACACTATATGACCGGGCATAACCCACAACTAACAACTTAGCAACTGCTATTGTAGTCCCTTAAATAAAAGCAGATTTATTCCAGATCACAAATAATATGCTACATCTGTTGCAAAACAAAGGACTATTCTCTGGGTCATATGTTGAAGATCCTCAGCAGCATCTAAAGAACTTCCTCTCAATTTGTGCCATATAGAGACATCACACTATGACACTGGAAGTAATACGTTTGTTGTTGTTTCCATTCTCAGTGACAGGAGCAGCCCAGACTTGGCTTAGTTCACTCCATATCAACTCCATCACTACTTGGGATGAATTAGTCAAGCAATATTTGAGCAAATTTCATCCACCCAACAAGACAGCTCAGCAAATTGATGAGATATTGAGCTTTAAACAGAGACCAACTGAGACGCTACATGAAACGTGGGAGAGATTCAAGGCTTTGCTAGTTACATGTCCACATCATGGTATTCCGGAGCAGATATTGGGGCCGAATTTTACATGGGTTTAGCAGATACTTTGAAAGCCAATGTTGATGCTTCAGCATGTGGAGCATTTTTTAGCAAGACATTCAGAGAGAGCAAGATCCTGCTTGATAAGATGGCACAAAACTCAGGATGGACAAGAAGGAACGCTCCAATCACTCATGTGGTGCACTCGGTGGCTCTAGATCCGGCTAACTCCATGGCTGAAAATATGGCCACTCTACTGACGCAACTGAGCATCCTTACTAAAAAGGTGGAAGAATCAGGCTAGAAGCAGCAGGTACACATAGTTGATGCAACTAATGGGGTTCTATGTACATCATGCATTAACCAACCATATGTCTGCTCATGGAGTGCTGAAGGTGATAGTCAACAGTATTAGGAGAACATGAATTATGTGGCCAACTAGAGGGACCGAGACTAGGTGGTCAAAATTGGGGTCAGCAAAATCAACAATACAGACCAGCTCAGCAGCAGTACAATAACAACAATAATCATGGGGCTATGTGACCACAAGGTAAAATGGTGCCTTACCAAAGGCAATAAAGGTACAACCAGCAAAATCAGCAGCAGGCTTATCAACGACCTCAACAATAACAGATTGTGAGACATGAATATGGGTTTGCTAAACTCGAGAGTATAATGCAACAAGTGATTGGGACCACCGGAAAACTAGCTGACAGAGTAGACTCACATGAGTCAGCCATTAAGAATATTGAGATCCAGTTAGGACAGATTTCCATGGACTTAAATAATCGTCCTCATGGGACGTTACCTGCAGACACCCAAATCAATCCAAAAGAGCAGGGCCCGAAGCAGCTGATGGCAGTGAGTCTTCGAAATGGTAGGGACTTAGATCTGGAGCAAGAAATTACTCGCGAAAGTAGGCCGACTGAGACACTAGTGCCAATACCCATTGAGATAGATGATTCAACAGGTTTAACTGAGGTGACGGTACATTATGCGCAAGATAACACCAACAAAGAAGAAGAGATTGTGAAAGAGACTGAAGTTGCACCGGAACCGATAGTAAAAGCAGTGCTTGAACAAGAGAAAAATCAAATTACAGGGAAGAAGCGACCTCCAACACTATTCCCACAGAGATTGGCCAAGTATCAAAAAGATGAGAAGTACAAGAAATTTTTAGAGATGTTGAAGCAAATTCAGGTAACCATTCCATTGACTGATGCTTTAAAGGAGATGCCTGGGTACGTAAAGATGATGAAGGACTTGATGCAAGTTCGACTTCCAAGACTTGGCCACGGTTACACAGACTCAGACATGCAGTGATGTTGTTACGAGATCCATAGCTGAGAAGTTGTCTGACCCAGGGAGCTTCAACATCCCTTGCACAATAGGCAACTTTGCATTTGCTAAGGCACTAAGTGATCTAGGGGCAAGCATAAATCTTATGCCCCTAGCGATCTACAAAATGCTAGGCATTGGAAGAGCTAGACCCACATCTATGCTATTACAACTGGCTGACCGAACAGTGAAAAGACCCTCTAAGATTCTAGATGATGTGTTGGTGCAGGTTGGGAAGTTTGTGTTCCCAGTAGATTTTGTCATCCTTGACTGTCGGGTTGACGAGGAAATTCTCATAATTTTGGGAAGACCATTCTTGGACACTGGGAGAGCTTCAATTGATTGTGAAACTGGAGAGCTCAAAATGAGATTAAATAATGAAGAGTTAACATTCAACGTGCATAAATCTATGCGCAGACCTAGTGAATTTGCCAATTGCTCTCTAATAGATGCGGTGGATGTAGTGTTGGAGGAGGACGATGCAACATTGAACATTAAAGACCCTCTAGCAGCTTGTCTCATGAACTTAGATGAAGCTAATGGTGAAGACTTGGCAGAGTGGGTACTTGCTCTTGAAGGCCAAGGTTTTTGGAAAAGGGAGCTTGAGTTTGAGCCCTTGCACTTGGAGGAAAAAAACTCCTCCAGCTAAGCCGTCAATAGAAGAGCCACCAAAGCTGGAACTGAAACCACTGCCATCTCATCTCAGGTATGTATTCTTAGGACCTAACTCAACTCTACTTGTTATTATCTCATCCAGTTTGTTAGATGTGCAGGCAGAACAGCTTTTGCAGGTACTAACTGAGTACAAAACTGCAATTTAGTGGACCACTGTAGACATTAAAGAGATCAGCCTGGCCTTCTATATGCATAAGATTCTGCTGAAAGATGGGCACAAACCTTCTAGAGAACATCAAAGAGCTGAACCCCAATATGAAAACGTGGTAAAAAAGGAAGTGATTAAATGGTTAGATGCGGGAATCATATTCCCCATCTCTGACAGCAAACTGGGTTATCCCAATGCAGTGTGTACCGAAAAAGGGAGAGTATAACGATAGTGAAAAATGAGAAGAATGAGTTGATCTCTACACGAACAGTCACAGGTTGGCGAATCTGTATGGACTATAGGAAGTTGAACTTGACCACCAGGAAGGACCACTTACCACTGCCATTCATTAATCAGATGCTAGATAGATTGGCAGGGAGGTCTCACTTTTGCTTCCTAGATGGGTACTCGGGGTATAATCAGATTTTCATTGCCCCAGAGGATAGAGAGAAAACGTTGTTCACCTGCCCTTATGGAATCTATGCTTTTCGGCGAATGTCGTTTGGCCTATGCAATGCACCCGCCACATTCCAAAGGTGCATGATGGCCATCTTCACAGATATGGTAGAGGAGATAATGGAGGTTTTCATGGATGACTTCTCAATGGTGGGGAATTCATTCGATGATTGCCTTGTGAACTTGAGGCGAGTGTTGAAAAGGTGTATCGAGACTAATCTGGTATTCAACTGGGAAAAGTGTCATTTCATGGTACATGAAGGATAGTTTTGGGGCACCTAGTGTCAAGTAAAGGTATTGAGGTGGATCGTGCAAAAGTTGATGTGATAGAAAAGCTTCCACCGCCCACCTCCGTCAAAGCAATCAGAAGTTTTCTTGGGCACGCCGGTTTCTATAGGAGATTTATAAAATATTTTTCCAAAATTGCAAACCCCTTGTGTAAATTGCTTGAAAAAGATCACCCTTTTGTGTTTTCTGATGACTATAGGATAGCTTTTGAGGAATTAAAGAAGAGACTGGTAACAATACCTATCATAGTTGCCCCCAACTGGGAGCAACCATTTGAGCTGATGTGTGATGCTAGTGATTATGCTGTGGGAGCAGTTCTTGGGCGGCGAAAAGATAAAATCATACATCCAATATACTACGCAAGGAGATGCTATGACCAAAAAGGAGATACTGGCAGTGGTGTTCGCATTTGACAAGTTCAAGTCTTACCTGATTGGCTTAAAGGTAATTGTTTATACTGACCATGCTGCTCTCAGGTACTTAATTGAAAAGAATGAGTCAAAACCGTGCCTGATTTGATGGGTGCTATTATTGCAAGAGTTTGATTTGGAGATCCGTGATCGAAAGGGAACGGGGAACCAAGTCGTTGACCATTTATCCAGACTGGAAGGAGCTAAAAAAAAGGTTAAGGTAGAAGATATTTTGGAAACATTTCCAGATGAACAACTACTAACCATGAGTCTCGAGGAAGCGCCATGGTATGCAGACATTGCAAACTACATGGCGAGCGGTATTGTTCCTTATGACCTTTTCTCTGTTTAAAAAAAAAGTTCTTTCATGATTGTCGCATGTATTATTGGGATAAACCTTATCTGTTCAGGATTTGTGTGGATAACATGATCTGGAGATGTATCCCCGAGATAGACCAGTATTCTATTTTGCATGCTTGTCGCGTGTCACCATATGGTGGGCACTTCGAGGGAGTGAGGATGGTTGCGAAAATCTTGGAGTCGGGGTTCTATTGGCCAACATTGTTTAAAGATGCACATCTATGGATAAAGGGGTGTGATGAATGCCAACGAACTGGGAACATTTCCCGCAGACATGAGATGCCCATGAACCCAATTCAGGAGGTAGAAATGTTTGATGTATGGGGGATCGACTTCATGGGTCCGTTCGTTAGCTCATATGGCAACAAGTACATACTCATCGTTGTGGACTACGCGTCCAAATGGGTAGAAGCTGCAGCACTCCCTACAAATTATGCAAATGGGGTAATTGGTTTTCTGAAAAAGAACTTTTTCGGGATAACGAAACCTTGAGTGCGATCTAAGTAAGTTGTACTTAAAAGCTAGCTAGCGTAATTTGGGAGAATATGTCTAGTATATTATTGTAATTACTCGTGAGAGAGTTACGTCAGAGTGCTCATGATCGATAAAGAAGACTTAGGCAAATTTATAGCAAACAAAGCAGAAAAGATTTCGACACCAGGGAAAATCAGAACCTTAGACCTTTCTCATTCTTGCTTACGACCAGTTTAGAGCTAGTTCTTAATTCCTGCATTTTTATTACGTAATATTTAGTTAATAAACACCCATTTTATTACTCAAACATCTCTGAAGATTGAATACGTGAATTTCTATGACTTCAATAGCTGTAATCGATAGGTTAATTCCATGTGGGATTCAACTCCGAACTTGTTAATCGGAATATATTTACAGCTACCGCTTTATTCATTTTATAAAGTATAGTTGGGCGTGATCACTTATCCATCCAAAAATTTTAAGAAAAGACGAGGTGAAAAAAAGGTCCTTTTCAAAATAGATGATATTACTTTAAGTGATTGACAGGAATAATCCTATAAGGGATTGGTCTTTAAATATTGTCCCTGTTTTCTAATGTATTTAGAAACTGACGGACCCCACACACATGCATTGCTTGTCTGTGATTTCTCTATTGGATTGATAGATTTTATACTATGTTTAACCTTCGTATATTGTTAATTGCTCATAAACTCTACCAAATTGGCATGATTTTTTGTTTGTTTAATTGTTCACCAAACTCTAACAAATTGGCATGATTTTGTATTATTTGTAATTGACATTCTATTAAATTTTTCATCAAAGTCTACCCAATTAACATACTTTTTCTGTATTGTTCAACAATGTGTTATTCGAAATTGTAATTTTAGTTTCGATCAAACCATTCCAAATCTGGTTCGATCTTAACTTTAAAACAAACCTCTATTACCAACACAAATAATTTTCAAGCACAAATTTAGTCAAAAAAAAAAATTAAATCAAGAAAACCCACTTTATCTTCTTTAATATTTTTTTAGGACCAACAATGAACTTTTGAAAATTTTAAAGTAAATCACTAAATTATTATTTGAACTATAAATTATTATTCAAACGATTTTAATAGTAATCAATCATTAGTTTCCAGATTTTATCCCCAAACAAGAATTTCACGCTTATAATATTGAAGAACTCTGATATTCTTGGTGAAGAAAAGGCATACTTTTGCAATAAAATAAAAAACAAAAACAATATTTAAAGATGAATCCCTTAGATTAGAGGACAACCTATTGTAAGTTTTTACATTACTTCTCAAGGGAGAAATAATCGAAGATGGAACCTAGAAGTGCATGCAAACCAACACGTACCCTTCTCCTAATTTCCCGTTAACAAAATGATGGGTCCAAACATATACTGAAAATCATTGGCCTATTGATGATGTGATTTACTAATTCATTGGACAAATTAACATGAATTTTTTTATTGAGACCATTCACTTCCCTTAATATTTTCTGTGTCTGAGATAGAAAATCGGAAATACCACAAAGGCCAAGTTTAATTTATTTTCAATCCCATATATATTCACTTCCTTGCAAATTACTTGAGAGTCATCTTCTTTCTCTCTTTGGCATTATTCCATTTTTCTTTCTCTCACAAACATTACATTTAAGTTTGTGAGAGGAAGAAAGACAAGGTTTCAAGCCTCATTTAAATTGCTAAGACAAAGACAAGTTAAAAAAGAAAAAACAATATGGGTGCTTGTGCTAGTGTACCAAAGGGCATGAGGGCTGAGGCAATGGCAGCTCCTCCACCGGAACATCCGAAGGAGGAGAACACCACCACTGCCACCACCACCACCGCGCCTGAGGTGGTGGAGGTGAAAGAAGGTAGTGACAATGCCGAGCCAAAGGAGGATGAGAAGGTGGCTGAGGAGAAAGGTGCTGATGACAAGCACCAATCTCTAGGATCTTTGCTCAATGAGGTATTTATGATTTTAAATTCTCTGTTTAAAAATATTTAAAAAATATATTTATATAATCAGGCCAATTATAAGTTGAATATAAGTAAATCTCAATCATTTGGTGACCCAAAAAATTAAAATGATTTCTAGTTAGTTTGCTATCAGAGCTTAATTAAAATTGAGAAATATATAGGATAAAAATTGTTAGTGTATATAATTTAAATTAGGTATTTAATGGCCGTCTTATTCCTTTATTCTCTAGGGCAGATATAGATAAAGCTACTCTAGACCTCCAGGACATATTTCATAGGCTTACATTTGACATTCTATGCCAGGTAGGTTTTAGCCATGATCCAGAATACTTGTTACCATCTCTCCCTGAGAAACCATTAATAGATGCTTTTGAAACTGCAATAAAGATCAGTATGAGAAGGTTCACTTGCCCTTCCATCTTGTGGAAAGCTAAAAAGCTTCTCAACATTGGATCTGAAGAGAATCTCAGGTATGCAGACTAGAGGCATATTCAAAATTTGAATTTGATATGTTCAACCTTTAGGTTTCCTTGAATATTCATTGGACGCACTTTAAATTATGAGTTCAAAATTTTACTACTCAATATTTATTGAAATTCAAGTAATTATTTTTCTATTACACATCAAAAATATTGGGTTAGGTTTAACTGTAGTCAGAATACTACATCCGCTTTTTTGACAGTTGGTGTTGAACTTAATGTAAAAACGTTCATATACATATACGGTTCAAATTCAGGGGCGGAGCCAGCATGTTCTCTAGGGTTCGGCCGAATTCACTAGCTTTTATCTTTAAAAATTCATTAAATATGTACAAATTATTCATTAAGAACCCAGTAACTTAAAAGGATTAGAATCTCCGAACTCATAAACTTCAAATGCTAACTCCGCTTCTGGGTTCAATCTAAGAGTAATGGCTGCAGTCGTACTATTTGTTCAACTGCTGCATCTACCTCCAACACAGTTCTCAATAGTTTATGGGTTCTGAACTTGCCACTAAACTCATAGCTCGTCTTAATTTCTGGATTCACATTTAATTTAATTCATACATATTTATTGTATTTCTTAATATAAATACAAGATTTGAATAAAAGCTACTGGCTTCGTCCGAACCCCTAACTCCACCCCTGAAAGCAAGACTTGTTTATGATTGATTACTTTGAAACATGAATGCAACAGAGTGAAGCAGCCAAGGAGTCAGCTAAAGATGAGAAGAGCTCAGACAGCAATGCTGAAACCAAAGAATCAAAGGATGAGGAGCTTCCAGTATCAGATGCAGCTGTTGCACAACCCTCTTCTTCTTAATGAAATAAAATGCCTACATTATTTGTTGATGTCTTCAGAGGCAAGCTCAAATGTGGTGAAATGGAAACAAAACTGTTTTTTTGGTGGATATATGTTTTAGAAATATCTGTATTTTCCATTGGGTATTTCATATTGTTGGAGTTCTCTTCTTCTTATGTTGAATTGTTTTGTTTGTTTTTCTATTAATCACTCGCACAGTACAGCTACTCTTATCTGGTTGTAACATGTTATATACAGTACCATATTTTTCAAATTATCAATTAATGATTACTGAAACAGCTAAATCATAATTATAAATGACCTGATTACGATGTGCACTAAGCTCCCGCTATGTGCAGGGTCCGGGGAAGGGTCGGACCATAAGGGTCTATTGTACGCAGTCTTACCCTGCATTTATGCAAGAGGCTGTTTCCACGGCTTGAACTCGTGGCCTCATGGTCACATGGCAGCAACTTTACCAGTTACGCCAAGGCTCCCTTCTGATTGCAATGTTAGTAGAGAAGAAATAGGAGAGCAAGAATTTCAAGTAGGGCCATGAGCAGGATGTATCTGTCATTTCTTACATGCTAAGCGAAGGCCTCGAGGGTAAACAGAAATTAGAAACTAATGGCCCTCTAGGTGTGTTTGGTACGAAGGAATTTCCAATTTCCCCATATTTGGTTAATTTTAATATTTTTAAATATTCTTGAAAAAAACAAAAAAAGTAAAACTGAGTAGATAAGAAAACAATGTTCACATATTTATAGAGAACTCTAGCTAGATGTGGCGCCACTATGACAACAGTTCTCAAGAAGGAAATGCAAAGTTTCAATCAAGCATCACATAGCAAAAAGAGGAATTATTAGCAAGGTTAAAAGAAAAACTACATCAAAAGAACAACCATCAATATAGATACTAGCATCCTTCAATGTGATAAGAAACAAAAAATGTCAATCTCAAGACAAATTTGCTTATAGTTCAAATATTGCAGGCAGCATATGGTACATGCTGGAAAGCCTCTGATACTTCAGCCACCCTTTTGGCCAACTTTAATGAGATATAAGCAGAGATACAAGGATTTCCGAAATTCTTCCAAATACCATGTGCAAAGGTAACTGGTAAAGTTGTTGTAATATGACTAGGAGGTCACGGGTTTAAGCCGTGGCAACAGCCTCTTCCAGAAATACAGGGTAAAGCTGCGTATACTAGACCGTTGTGGTCCGGCCACTCCCCCGACCTTGCGCATAGCGGGAGCTTAATGCACCGGGCTGCCTTTTTTTTTTTTACCAAGTGCAAAGGTAGAAATGAGGAACACAATAAAATTAAAGATTTCATGTAGCAAACACCCAACAAAGTGTCAACAGGATAAATCAACTACCACACCATGAAAGTTACGACTTTGCGTCTTACACCAAAAGAAAGCAAACAGGAAGCAGGAGACAAAAGGTACGTTGTAAGGGTAACAGGCAAGGGCTTACTAATAGAAAGAAAATTACAGACTGCGTATTCTGCAGCATGTGGCGCCTTGCTAAAACATATGCTAATAGATTATTCAGTCTGAAGACTTGTTTCACAGCGCTTGAGCTGAAGCTCCATGCGCTTATTCTCAAGCATCATAGCCTTATTTTCCAGCTTCAGTTCTTGTAGCTCCCTGTCTTCTCTCCGGCGGAACCTCAGGCACTTGACTCTCTGCTTCTCCAGTTCCAGAATTTGGGCCTTAATTTGTAACTTCTGTTCTTCCAACTGCAGTAACTGATGCATAATCTGCTGCTCATTCTGCAATGTCTCTGCCTCCTCATTGTTAGTATAATCATGAATCCCATTGCTGTTGGGATTAAGCACATTACAATCTGAATTAATGAATGCACAGACCACATTGGAAACTCTTTCTTCCCCGACTATCTTTCTCTTTGCAGACATATCCTGCACAACATATTCAGGCTCATACCTGTCCTTACGTTTGAGAGCCAACAGCACAGATCGCTGGAGTTCCCGATCATCGGGAAGGAATAATCTATTTTGGTTGTTGTATGAGCACAATTCTTGATAGAACAACTGTTTGCTACTTAAAAGCTTCTTCACTTCCTCCTGCGCATCATGAGTCAGGTCCATCATTTCCATAAGGCCAGGGTTCTCCACAACACAACATGCAGTGCCTCTCCCAAGAATATCATTCAGTCTCTTGAACTTTTTGT
This sequence comes from Nicotiana tabacum, assembly GCF_000715075.1. Taxonomy (NCBI): domain Eukaryota; kingdom Viridiplantae; phylum Streptophyta; class Magnoliopsida; order Solanales; family Solanaceae; genus Nicotiana; species Nicotiana tabacum. Next base: position 81,710,711 of record NC_134089.1, on the reverse strand, counting down.
TCAGATCATTAAACTTATCCTCACACTGCTGAGGTGAGACATGATGACCTCTTTCAGCCATAGCATTGGAAATAGCCCTCCATTTACCTTTCTTTGGGAATATCCCATTGGACCAAACATCTTCTCCGATGTAAGAAACAGCAGTGATCAAAAGCTTAACCATCTCATCTGTCCATTTCATACGACTGTATACAACAGGCTGTTTCTCTTTATTCATCTTCCATCTTGTACGCCGATACATAACTGGCGGTTTCTCTTCACGACGTACAGTGACTTCTTCTACATCATCTGACCTCTCATTATAAGCTTCATACACATCAAGTCTACTGGTTTCGATAGCATCTAGAGACAACACTTGTTGGTTCATGTCATGCATGTTGCTAAAACCAAAGGATGCGGCACCTTCCAGAGCATGCTGCAAATCCCCTGAGCCCTGGTTAGGGGAATCGCTTTGTTGGTGATTAACTTCCATTGATCTGCACAAATCTATGATATCACTGGATTAATCTGGTACATATGAAGCAAGCTGATGAATGCTATTTCTACATTTAGCAGATTGGCAATCTTAATAACTCACAAACTTACAGATCCAGTACGATTTTGCTCATTCAATTAAGTGGAGCACAGAAAAGATACAAAATAGATTCTATGACTAGATTCTGCAGAGATAAAGGGCGAAACTAAGGCAGAGAGTCATGCAACACAGTTGAGTATAAATTTTTTATCCCTATGATCATCTATAAAGCAGAATTAACAGTTACATTGCACCGATTATCAATAGAACACAACCTAACTATGATATAAATAACAAGAAAGGAAAAAAATTGATTCAAGTCACATTTTACCAAATGCAGATGCAATAAAGAAATAAATTTACCATAGAATAAATGAGATCAGTTGCAACATAAATCAAATGTTTTTTACCCCTACAACACAAGTTCTTGTTTACTTCTACAGAAGAGGCTTATAAATTAAGTGAATACTTCGAGGGTGCTTCGTGAAACACATTGTTTTAATCGCCCAAGAAAGAAGAGAACTTACAACAGATGTGAGGTCTGCTAACAAGTGCCGTCGCTTTTGACAAATGGGATGATGGCAGCAGAAACAGGTGGGTTTTAGGAGACTTTGCTCGGGGAATTGGGCGGACTAATTCCCGGATAAGTTAGGTTACAAGTTGAAATAGGCAGCATACTTAATGTTTTATACACATATAGGTATCTCGGACTAATTTGTATATGCATTCAAAACAATGTCACATGGAAAGTGAGGTGTTCTGCGAAATTTTCTTAAAACTAATTAAGGAAAATATTTAATCCTTAATCCCCTTCCTCCCTCCCTCCCTCCAGTTTTTTCCCAAGAAATATGGGGCTTCAGATAACTTCTGATTAAGTTCTATAAGAATAAGGATCAAACAAAATACTTACAAGTTTTAACACAAATCACAACCAGTGGATAAAAGTTGCATTTGATTTAATTTACCCAAAAGACAAAAAAGTTGCGGTAATTCTTTTTATAACTGAAAAATCCCCCAAGGGCCAGCTGGCGCACAGTTCGAAACTCGGCGGATAATGGGCCTTCCCCTCTAGCCTTCTCCACAAAGAAATTGTGGTAATTCAGCACAGATAATATCATCTCAATTATATGACCTAATTGACAAAAAGGTTTGGTCAGAATAAGAGAGAAAATACAAACAATCAACTTATACCAAGCTTCAGAATGTAACTTTCACTCTTTGCAAGAACAATCAAGTAGACAGCTTGGAAGAAAAAAAAAGGAGACAGCTTGAAAAATAACGGCTTATTTCTGATGTGGTAACCTAGTTACTCTCTCTTTCCGTTTTCTTCTCCTATTTATTTCTTTAGGCTATATTCATGTCACATTTCTTTCCTTTCCTCTTGTTTCCTCTTTTTTTTTTGAAAAATTTCCTCTTGTTTCCTCTTTTCACCTTTCTTGGTTAATTCAATTTTGTAAGAATAGGGCGAAGAAGTCCTCAAACAAAGATGAACGAGTAAAGTCTTGGAGAAACAGAATCTAGATAGCGAAGAAAAAGGGAGACACTCTCTGAACTTTTCATTTTTCTTGTCGATTATTTCCTGTTATTATCATCCTAGAGATGATAATCTTGGAATTAATCTTGTTAATTATAGGATATTAAATATGCACCACGGGGATATGCTTCCAGATTAATTGATCCACCATGCAGTTCCTTATCAAAATTTTAAATTAGTTTATAGTTTGTATTTTCCCGTTGTCATCTCTCTCTCCCTCCCTCTCCCCCATTTTCTTCAAGTTGAGAAGTGTTTCTTGAAAGATTAATTGAAGAGTATAAGGTCAGACGGGATGAACACAAATGGTCCTATGGGAAGTACACAGAGTAAGAAGAGGACAGAGTAAAGATTATGAGCTTGGGAGAGTATTTAAGAAGATGGACAATTGTTCAAACAGTACTAACCACAAACTTAGAATACCGTTTTTGGTTACATGGAGGAACTCAGAATTACAAGCCAATACCTGGAAAAAAAAAATCTTTTTCTGGCTGAAAACTTCCCTTGTAACTTTATGTTTTTCTGCAGACCCTGAACCAATGACTGATACCCATTCATACAAAGACTACAAGAAAGACAGTCAGCCAGATAAGTGATATCATTTAATTTTCATACAGCTGGATCAAGTCACTTAAATAGTTAATCCATCCAGAAGAAAATTCACATTCCTTATTCATCTTTTCAGAAAGTTTACTTGCCAAGCTTCATTCAAAAGTTCGCATGACCTTTAATCTCATAAAGAATACAGTTTTTCCTTTTTTGGCTCAACTAGCAATCTAAATAATGAAAAAAAGTTTTCTTTTTTGTCTTCACTAGCTATCTAAATAGCTCAATGGAGTATTTGCTCTACAGCTCTTGTGGTAATTGTACTTATATAATATTCATGTGTAAACTGCAAGTTTATCATCACATGCTTGTTCCAATTATGCAAAGTTACCCAAGGGGATCCTTTATTTCCATGAAATTACTTCACGGATGAAGGATTGAATTGCATACTCTAGATCCAGAGATGTAAGGTGACTTCACATTTAAAATAGACTACATAAATACATTAGAATTTTTTTTGCTTCTTTTATCTAATCTTTAATAATGAGAACTTTTGATTTTTTGGGATGGTTACAATATCATTTTCGTGTCAACATTAAGTGGGGAAAATTGACAAGAGTATAAAGAGAGAAGAGTGAATTTTCAATCAGATTTTCTCGCAGTGCTGTTTCACTCTCCTTTTCCGTTAACGAAACAATTTCTTGTCGCCGTCGGTATCAAACAACTGGTCGTCGCCTGATAAACATCCGTCAATGTCGCCGGAAAAATCCGTCAACGTCGTTGTTGCCGGATATTGCCGAAAACCTCGCCGGAGAATAATCCAACAGATAAACTGTTTTACAATTTCACTTTTAAGCAAAATCTCCGTGCTTGTGCCCATTTTGAAATTTGGAAATTCTGTTGCTTGAAGGAAAATACAAAAAAGGGTTCAATTTCTTTCCTTATCTGTAGTATTCTTGTGACCGGAATTCAATCCATTCCGTCTCAACTCTCAACCCTAGCGATTCAGATTGAATAATTCATTTTGCAATTGATTTTTTCATTTGCAATTTAAAGATTTTTGGCCACGTTTGCGGTTTACAACCAGAAACAGAGTTCAATTCTTTGATTTAACACAGCCTTGATCGGGGAACTCAATTTTCTCTGGAACTCCGATTAACAAATTCTGTGGTTGGCTTGGTTTTCACATCTGAATTGCATTTGGCAGGAAAAATAAAGAACCCTCCGTCAGATTATTACGTGAAATTGGGACTCTATTTTTTGATACCCTTCTTGCCGAGAAAAGGGTTTGGTTGCGCATTCAGCAGATTTGGAAGCGCGTCCGAACATCCTCGACTTGATCCAGGTTCCATCTTTCTTGAATTGTATTTGCGCACATCTATTTACTGTTGCCTTGCCGGAAATTTTAATTGGATTGATTTATCTTTTCTACTAGTGTTTTAAGCTTAAGGTTTCATCTATCCATTTTAATTCTGTGTTTGCATAGGGGTAGTTTCTTAGACGTGGTAGATTCATTGTTCTAGTGCCTGCTCGCGTTACTGTTCTCGTAGTAGCTCCTTTGAGTTGTTTTTAGCTCTCGGGTTCGTAGCTTGTAGTCCTTCGTTCCCATTACTTGCTCTTAGTGGTAGTGTTTACCTGATACCTTTTGCTTATAGTGGCGATAGTGAACGATATGAGAGTAAGGTCATGTCCTCGGGTGGGGTTGGGGGTGGGAAGAAAGCCTCTAGGCTGGGTCTTGGAACATTGGGACGTTGACGTGGAAGTCTATAGAGTTAGGTAAGATTCTTAAGAAGAGGAAGATCAACATAGTGTGTGTCCAGGAGACTAGATGGAAGGGTACTAGGGCACGAGATGTAGACGGGTTTAAACTATGGCACTCAGGAAGCGCTGAGGGTAAGAATGGGGTAGGTATTTTAGTTGACAGAGACTTCATGGAGCTCGTGGTCGAGATTAAGAGGGTAATATAGGTTGATGAGTATTGATAACTAGGGATTTTGCTACATTTTATACTCCTTGCTTAAGTTTTGATTAGAAATCTGTACAAAATAGTCTCAAAGGCTCACAAGTTGTGCTTGATTGCAGGTTTGATCAACAAGGTGACAAGATGTCGAAGATCAGCTCAAAAGGAGTGAAACTTGCACAAGTATCAAGACAAGACAAAGCTCAGACAAAACAAGGCCAGTGCGGCCGCACACCATTCTGTGCGGTCCGCACAAGTGAGGTTCAGAGTATGATATTCAGGCAAAAAGAACAATGCGGTCCGAGTAAGAAGGATCAGAGAGTTGCCAGTTCCGAGTTTCAAGCCAATGCGGTCTGCGCTCCATTTCATGCGGACCGCACTAGAAGCCTCCGCGGTCGCACTCCATTCTATGCGGTCCGCATTGCCCGAGTTCAGAGAGATGGATTTTTATGTCAAGAGCCTTACTGCAGCTGCACGTGATTTTGTGCGGTCCGCACTAGCCCCGCAGGGGTATTTTTGTCCAGATTTTTCAGCTTAGTATAAATAGTTTCTTTTCCCATTTTTAGGTCATCAAATAATTTTAGCTAAGAGCTGCGCTCGTGGGTTCGAATATTTTAGCTATTTTGAGCAATTTTATCTACATTTCAACATTGAATCTTCTTGTTTATCTTAGTAATTAATTAATATGAGTTTTTCTTCATCTATTTCTTGTTTTTCTTCTTTAATTATGAGTAGCTAAACCCATAAGCTAGGGTTGTGGCTCAACCCTAGTGTGGGTAATGGATGGGTCTTGTGTTTTAGGGCTAGATTGGCTATGAGTGTTTGATATTTGGGCTAATTTCATGTTTAATTGCTGAATTAGTGGTCTCAAACACTAGTTTGTGTTTAGTTGACTTGAGCTCTTTTTGAGAAAGAGAGCTTGAGTCTCTAAAATTGGTCCAACAAGGAATTGGGGCGTACTCAAGAGATTGATAGCCCCAATTAAAGGGTTAAACCTCGAGAGAGTAATACCCGACTTGAACCTTGATTGTTTGTGCAAATTTGCATACCCAATTGGTCTTGAGAAAGTCAATTCGGGCAAAATCACTTGAACCACCGAAAGGTGTAGAGTGGTTAAAATCGTGCAACGGTTATATCATACTCCCCAAATATGTCAATCATGCCTTAGACTCAAGTATCCGTCAATTGACCACCTAGGCAAAAGTCACTACCCTAGTGCCTTTTAAACCATTTGAACAACCCGCAACATTTTATTCTTAGTTTATTCTAGTTTAATTTACCATTGTAGTTTGATAAAAGTAGAAGTAAAACAAAAACAAAAAAATATTTAGAAGTGTAATTTGGAACACATACCCAACTCTAAATTAGATAGATACCCGACTCCAACATCTAGCTCTCTGTGGAAATCGATCCCGACCCTAAATCGGGTAAAAGCTGCTTCGACCCTCTCTCGCTACTCAATAGTAGTGCAGGGTAGGCTTTGATCAAGTATTAAACTGGTAGTTGGTGGGTATACTGTAAACGTGATTAGTGCATACGCTCCTCAGGTAGGTTTGGAACAGGAGGTCAAGAAGCAATTCTGGGAGGATTTGGACAAGATGGTGCGTAGTATCCCGCACATAGAGAAGTTGTTCATTGGCGGAGATTTCAATAGTCATATTGGGGCTAGTGCTAGGGATTATGATGATGTGTTTGGCGGGTTCGATTTTGGGGATAGGAATGAGGGAGGTAATTCACTGTTGGAGTTTGCTAGAGCTTTTGATTTGGTTATAGCTAACTCGAGTTTTCCGAAGAGGGAAGAGCACTTGGTCACTTTCCGAAATTCAATGGGCAAGACTCAGATTGATTATCTTCTCTGCAGGAAATGCGATAAAGGTCTGTGCACTGACTGCAAGGTCATCCCAAGTGAGCACCTCACGACCCTACATAGGCTCCTAGTTATGGACCTGAAGATCAAGAGGAGTAGGAGGAAGAGGGCGGGGTGCAGGCAACCTAAGATCAAGTGAGGTAACTTGACCAAGGACAAAGCTCAGGAGTTAGGGGAAAAGTTGTTGGCTATGAGGGCCTGGATGAGTAGGGGGGACGCGTCTAGTATATGGTTCACGACTGCGAATTGCATTAGGGTAGCTGCTGGAGAGGTCTTAGGGGTCACGAAGGGCTCTCCTGGGGGTCATAAAGGGGACTGGTGGTGGAATGGAGAGGTTCAAGTTAAAGTGAAAGCTAAGAATGCTAGAGAGGTCTTAGGGGTCACGAAGGGCTCTCCTGGGGGTCATAAAGGGAACTGGTGGTGGAATGGAGAGGTTCAAGTTAAAGTGGAAGCTAAGAAAGCTGCTTATTTGAAGCTAGTGGAGAGTACAAACGAGGAGAAAAAAAGGACTTATCGTGAGTGTTACAGAAAGGCAAAGAAAGAGGCGAAGTTAGCAGTTACGACGGCTAAGAACACGGCATTTGCTCGTTTGTACGAGGAGATCGGGGGCAAAGGCGGGGACAAGAAGTTGTACCGGTTGGCCAAGGTGAGGGAGAGGAAAGCTCGCGATTTAGACCAAGTCAAGTGCATCAAGGACGAGGATGGCAAAGTGTTAATGGACGAGGCACTTATTAGGAGAAGATGGCAGACATACTTCTATAAACTATTGAACGAGGAGGGGGATAAACGCATTGTGCTGAGTGAGTTGGAGCACTCCGATAGTCGGCGGGATTTTGGATACTGTAGGCGGATTATGGTAGAGGAGGTGGAGGGGCGATGCATAAGATATGCAGGGGCAGAGTGACGGGGCCAGACGAAATCCTGGTAGAATTCTGGAAGAGCGCGGGGCGGGCAGGTTTGGAGTGGCTCACTGGGCTGTTTAATGTTATATTTAAGACGAAGAAGATGCCCGTAGAATGGAGGTGGAGTACGATGGTTCCGCTTTACAAGAACAAGGGTGATATCCAAAATTGCAACAATTATAGGGGTATCAAGTTGTTGAGTCACACTATGAAAGTTTGGGAGAGAGTGGTGGAGGCCAGGGTGAGGAGGTGCGTGTCTATTTTCGAGAATCAATTTGGATTCATGCCGGGGCGTTCGACTACGGAAGCGATTCATCTGGTAAGGAGATTAGTGGAGCAGTACAGGGAAAGAAAGATTGATTTGCATATGGTGTTTATTGACCTTGAGAAAGCGTACGATAAAGTCCCGATGGAGGTCCTATGGAGGTGTTTGGAGGTTAGCGGCGTTCCGGTAGCGTACATTAGGGTGATTAAGGATATGTATGATGATGCTAAGACTCGGGTGAGGACTGTGGTTGGTGACTCAGAGCATTTCTCTGTGGAGATGGGGTTGCACCAGGGATCAGCTCTTAGCCCATTTTATTTGCCTTGGCGATGGATGTACTCTCGCGACACATCCAAGGGGAGGTGCCTTGGTGCATGCTATTTGCCGATGATATAGTGTTGATTGACGAGACGCGAAGCGGAGTTGACGCGAGGTTGGAGGTTTGGAGACAGACTTTAGAGTCTAAAGGTTTCAAACTGAGTAGAACTAAGACAGAATACTTGGAGTGAAAATTCAGTGACGGGACCCATGATGCAGACGTAGAGGTTAAGCTTGATGCTCAACCTATCCCCAAGAGAGCGAGTTTTAAGTATCTCGGGTCTATTATCCAGGGTAAGGGGGAGACTGACGAAGATGTCGCACATCGCATCGGAGCGGGATGGATAAAGTGGAGGCTCGCTTCCAGTGTTTTATGTGATAAGAATGTGCCGCCAAGACTTAAGGGTAAGCTTTATCGAGTGGTGGTTCGACCGGCTATGTTGTATGGGGCTGAGTGTTGGTCAGTCAAGAACTCCCACGTGTAGAAGATGAACGTAGCAGAGATGAGAATGTTGAGATGGATGTGTGGGTGTACCAGGAGAGATAGGATTAAGAATGAAGCTATCCGGGACAGAGTGGGAGTAACCTCCGTGGAGAACAAAATGCGAGAGTTGAGGCTGAGATGGTTCGAACATGTTAAGAGAAGAAACATTGATGCTCCTGTCAGGAGGTGTGAGAAGTTGGCCATGGGGAGTTTGAGAAGAGGTCGAGGTAGGCCTAAGAAGTACTGGGGAGAGGTGATTAGACAGGACATGGCGCTGCTTCAGCTTACTGAGGACAATACGCTTGATAGGAGGGTGTGGAGGTTGAGGATTAAGGTAGAAGGTTAGTGGGTAGTTTTTAGTTGTTCACCGATAGTCTTAGTAGCATGCATGTCCCTTCATATTCTTAGATTTTTATTACGTTATGTGATTTTGCTCGCCTCAGGTATTGTATTCCCCGTTGCTATTATTTGGTACTACTTATCCTTTATCTCTCCCTTTTTTTTTCTCTTCCTTCTTTCTTCCTTCCTTGCTTTCCTCTTCTTCTTCTTGACCTTCCTGAGCCGAGGGTCTATTGGAAACAACCTCTCTACCTGCATTAGGTAGGGGTAAGATCTGCGTACAGACTACCCTCCCCAGACCCCACCTGTTGGGATCATACTGGGTTTGTTGTTGTTGTATAAAGAGCCAAAACTGAGGAATATTGTACTTTGTTTGGGCGCCTATATAAATTACAAAGCATGTGCTTCTTTTAGCTTCTTTTCTCTCTCTTAAATCTGCCAAAGAGTTGTTTACAGTGGTTTTATTATCTTCTAGTTGAATGATAACCTAGGATGTATAATTTATAGCATTTGCAGCAAAGTGGACTTCACTTTGAATTTGGACCAAACTGAAAGGTCGACATTCAATTTTGGGATGGAAAGAGTACATTCTTCTCATGTTGGTGCTGTATTTTCAGTTTAACAAATGCCTACTAAGATCCGCTCAAGGTTATCCTTTCTGATTCAGTCAATAGCAGATCCTTCTTTCTTGCTAACAGGGCAAAGATGTTATAATCACAGTTTATCAATATTTCCTCAAAAATTGGAACTCACAGGCAAAATTTACAGCACACTTGCTTAGAAATAGAATTAGATCATCCTGATCAGAAATAGCATCAGGTCATAGTCTAATTGTCTTTTGGTAAGAAGGAAACAAACAAAAGATACTTAATAGTTTCTGTTAAGAGGGAAAGAAATGTAAAGTATATAATATTTTGCTAATGAAAAACCAAGTTTCCACAGAAGAGCTCCAAATCAAAACTTTGCGATCTTGCAATTTGCAGAGCCATCATGTAAGAATGACCATTCATGACATTATCTTCGTTAATTTGCAGGGACACAATTCACTACTGCAAGATGGTGCGTGGACATACATTTGCTAATAGGTATTCATATAGTCCAGAGTAGAACTTAAGCATCAGTGTAAGTCAAAATGTTCCCACTATCGCCCCAAAACTTGCTCCAAAGATATCTTTCCATTATTCCAGTAAACAATATTAAATACCCCAGAGTTACTCCGAAGAACATATTATGTGTTAGCAGACCAACTAGATGAAATATAACTAGAAAGACAGGTGGATAAAAAGAATCAAACACAAATAATATAATTATCATGCATCATGACCTTAGACATTTCAACTAACAAAAGAAGTGTGAAGCACCACGGCTATTCAATCCAAGATGGTGCACAAACTATTATTATAGCAAATCTTATGTGAAACTCATGAGGCCACCATAAACAATTAATAGAAAAATAAAAGGGATGAGAAAATCAAGTAGGTACATGTACCTGAAACAAAAACAGCAAAATGTCAGCTGATATACACTTGGATTGAGCATCCATTTCTTGTTGTTTTATCTCCAATTCCAGACAATTAATTCTCAAGCATCATGCACTCCTTTTCTTTTCTCAACTCCCGCAGATCCTTGTCCTTGATGTGGTTGACTTTTTTTACCACTCAAGTTGCTTCTTTCTAGTTCTAACATCACATTCTGAAGTTATAGAGCTTCTTCCAGCCAAGTTGAGCTACCTATGACCCAGCAATTCTCTAGCCTTCTCTCCCTCCCCAGTACCAGCAAGAACTTGATTTACATCTAGAGGTCAATGAGCATTTTCTCTCCACTACGAGGCAAGAGTTTCGAGGAACTACGAGGACCCAGGAATTCAAGTTCTTCCTCGTAATTCTTCCTCTGTCAGGATCCTATGACATATTAAGACTTCATCAAGTGTATAATCATCTCTGCTGTCATTGCTTTGACCTTCCATGCCAGCATCTCTCGAAGCTGTGAGGCTTAGAGGACCTGACTACAGGAAGCTCGGAGCATCAGAATCATTGTCAGTGTTATAAACCAACCACAAGGGTCATTGAAGATACTAATAAAGAGGAAGGTAAAATTCGATTCAGAAATCTAAAATGGTAAAACAAATGTTCCAAGCTAAAAGTTTTCCTAACATCGTCCTCAGCATTATCAGAAACATCCACCAAATCTACAAGAGGTGGATGTTCAGCAACCTCAAAATAAGTACCTCGCCACAGTATATCACCAAGTCTTGCATCTTTTACAATCTTTCTCAGGCATTGGAATATGCGATAGCCTTCCACTTCTTCTTTGGTAAAACTAATGAATGCTTTGTTCCGATACTGCTGAAGATGGAAGAAGCATCCTCTCCAATGTATGAAACAACAGCAAATAAAAGTTCACCATCTTACCTTTCCAGCTTACCCACTGCCATGGTGACACCTTTAAATCTCTCCCACCTACAATATGCCCATGGACACTTTTTCCTAACCCGCTAGTTTTTCATCAGCAGCAGCAGAATCTTTAACTGTTTCCACCTTTGTTGCGAGCACAAACAGAATCCAGAAGGTCCAATTCTGTTTGACCCAATTGCAAGGTATGGTATGGAAGGGATTCAATGGTGGCCTTGGAGTCTCCCACCTCAAATATCTAGCTTCTTTCCTGCTGCTACACCTATAATGACTAATATTTTGGACTTCCTCCGAAGGGTAAAGCACCATTGAAGAGTAAAAATGTCTGTTTTCCAGGTGACTAACTTGCAATGATCCTTGTATGCCTACAAAACCACAAGATAATCACAGCTGGTTGATTATATTCCAGCAGTTATTAATCACAGAAATAACTTAGAAACCTAAAATCCAATGAATATCTGCATACTGCCCCCAAACCTTTCAGTCAATTACACCTCAATTCCAAATTAGGGGCCAGCTATACGAATCCTATGTATCCGGTGCGATATTCAATAATTTGTCTTTAAGATAGTAATTTAGGGTTCTCTGAAACTAGTACTATATCTCACACTTCCATACAAGGATATACAAGTCTCCAACCAAGATAAAAAACGGTCTTGGGAAAACACAGGATGCATATACAAATCTCCAACCAAGATAAAAAAGGTCCTGGATAAACACAGGATGCAAAGTAAGTATAATAACTGAAGATAAACTTTAATCCCAACTAGTTGGTATGGCCTATGTGGATGATCTAAACAACAAAAGAAAAAATTCAATGCAATGCATTCGTCGAAAAGCTATTGAATGCCTAAAAAAGACGAAGCAACACTAAGGTAGCAAGTACTCAACAAGTCCACAAATTTCTGAATTTACAGGCTTCTAGTGAGTATTAATATTAAGAAAATATGATTGGACCTTCCCTGCTTTTAGACTGCAAATGATGCCATAATTGCGATAATTAGCAGCAGAATAATCAAACATTGTTGTCTATAGAAAAGTTCCACAAATTAGTATCAAGATTTTGACTCAAAAACTGAATCTTTTGAATCCAGAAAACTTATTGGAACATGTAAGTCTCGCTGTAGTAAAAAAGGGTAGAGTGACAGGGTATCAAGGCCGTCACAAACTATCTCGTTTGAGAAGTATATGTGAGGTGCTTACCAATAGGTCAAATTAAGGCGGGTATAAACTCAAACTTAGGCCCCTCCACTTTTCTTTTTCTTTTTTTTAGATTAAGATAAGATTTCTATCTCTAACGTTAAGATATTGTCTTCAAATCTAAATCATCTTCAAATCATGTAATATGCCCATATACAAATCTTTTTTATTTTTTATTTTCACTTAAATGCAACAACAACACATCGATATCAATAATAAAAACAGCTACAATGAAAACTGCCGTCTCCTCTTCGTTGCATCTCAAATGACTAGCTTCATCTGTCTCTATACCCTCCTTCCCTCCCACACCCTCAAGTTTATTTCATCTTTGTGGACTCTACAATGAAGATTTAACATGTTTGCAATAATTAGACTCTAAACTGCTAAGATAAAATTATAGAAACACAAACCCAAACTGATTATGGCATTATTTCCCACTATCAATTATCCTTCTCTATTAGGTTAGGCAAAACCACAATTGATTGAAGAAAGTTAACAAGAAGAAACTACATTTTCTTTGTTTTGGAGAACAGAGTTAACAAAAGAAACAACATCGTCGTACTAATCAAGAGAAAAAGCGCACGGGGGATAATTACCTCTTGCAACCTCTAATATAGTAGTCTTACTTAACTATTGAGTTGTGACAAAAATTGTTCAACACCATGTTAAATCTTCACCCTATTATCTATCATAAAATTATTCAATATCACGTTAAATATTCACATTATGAACTCAAACATACAATTTTAATAAGCCCCTCCGAAAACCTGCTGAAGCAGATGAGGAGAGCACATCAAACTCCTCTGTTGGCTCAATTTAGATGCATTTCCAATGAACTATGGAAGGACCATATTCATCGTATTCATCCTTCTTCACGTATGCAATATCTCATTGAAATAAAATCAGAAAGGCACATCCCAACAGACATAATACTCAAAAGCATGTTTTGAAAAGAAGAAGAGGTTGAAGAAACATGCAAGAATCAGACTGAGCACAACGCCAATGGAGCATATGTTCAATGTTTTCAAGAATCAAACCTAGCACAAAGGCAATTGATCATATGCTCAATGGCTTCAATTGACTCGATAATTTTAACACAAAATATAGAGATATATGTGAAAACCTGATAAAAATTCATAAATATTAAATTTGAAACCATAATTTCAAGAAATACAATGCGTTCACGGCTAATAAGCTAGTGCCCTAGTCTACTACCACAAAGTGATATACAATATGCATACCTGTTGGAAGGTGTTGCGAGAAGCTAAAATTGATCCTCCAATCCAGACTCTGTTCTTCCTTTCAGGGGGTGCCACCACCTTGATCTTCATGCTACTGGGAGCTGCAAGGCGGTAATTTCCTTGCTCAACAATCAGTGATATCAAGAAATGTAGTTCCTTCACCACTAAGGACAATGTTATCATAAAAATCCTTCCTAAGATCTGCATTGCACTTCATGATGAGAGTTAAAAGTTGATATTTGGAAGTTATAATACATTCTTGTCAATCATTCCCTAAAGCATAAAAGAACAAGCTTTACATCCATTAGACAAGATACAAATAAAAACCAAGTTAGCAACAAAAGACAAAACTTAAAATGAGCCAAGACCACTGGCTTCTTCATCTCAGAGTTATATGAATTTAATAAAAGTAACTTCCAAAAATCACCTTATTTAACCCATCAAAATCTGATTTTATAGTAAGGGTAGGACTCGTTTCTCACCTGTGATTTGGCCACTGGGATAAATAGACAAGATAACCTGAATAGCAACGTACATGGAAGGTACATGGAAGGCACGTTGAAAGTTTCAAACATGATTTGGATCATTTTATTTCTATTAGCCTTAGGATTCAAAGGTGCTTCAGAGAGCAGCACAGGGTTCGGTTGATTGACACCTAGCTCATTTTAAAAGATGTGATACCAGATCTTCTCCGTATCATCCCAGTTGCCTACTATTCCATCCTCAGTTGGGTATTTCAAGGTGAGGATACCCCTCCTTGAGTTGGTTGCATCACCAACATAAAATTCCAAATGATCCATCCCAAACCTAACGCCAGTGTGCTGTGGTCAACCAGCAATACTAGGAAATACAGCCTTGGAGCATCATCACCAGCAAATCCAGCCTGCAGATGAACAAACCAAAGGAGTTATTATTTATTTGTCTTTAAACTAGAAATTAAGTTTCTACGACCACAACTTTTACAAGATGAACATATATATATATATATATATCAATCTGTTCATATTTGAGAATCAGAAACATCAAATTATCAGAGTTATATTCACTTTCATTATTAACAGTTCAAAAACAAAGGGGATATTAAACATTTCTTTGGATAGATTAGAGCAAAAAGGAAAAGGGTTTTAGCTTATGCACTAACTTTAATTATTGAAGTCCCATTCTCACATACAAGAGGCTGAAGGTGTTCTAAGTTGGCCATTTTTTAATACCTAACAGAAGGTAAAACAGAAAATGTTGAAAAAATATGGAGAAAATGAATAGCAACAAAGTTTAAAATTAAGATTTCAAGATACCAGCAAATATATTTACCCCCAAATTTCTTGGGAACCTCATTTACATCCTTTTCAGTAAGGGCTATCAATGGTTTTTGCCTTTCCCTTGGATAACTCAAATTCCCGAGATGAAAATGGATGCTCTTAGCAGTGGAGCAACCTCTGTCGTATCCCACACAAAGTTTGCTAGGTTTTAGGCGATAAAAAGAAACTTTATGAATTCTCCAACTAATCAATACTGAGGAAATTCTAGTGCTTCTCTCATTCTAAATTTTAAAATTCGTTGTACTACTTGTGAAGGATAAGCATCGCGACTTTACATGATTGGTCATTTGGTCTACTTAGTTATAGACCAATAAAGACATGCTTTCATGTAATTGTGTCTTTGCTAGGGGTTGTGTGCATACTTCTATGAAATGTCACCTACTTACAAATGATGATAAGGTTCTATGGGAGAATGTAACCTTCCAATATGACATGAGAATGAGATCAACTATATATTATATTGTTATTCAGGTTTATCCAAACAAAAGTCACCTACAGTAAAATGGTTGGGAAACTTGTAGTTTGCAAATTTCTCATGGAGAGCTATCATCAGATTCAAACCTTTCATTTATTAATGTAGACATTTCTAAGTCACAACACATTCATATATAAGTGACTAATCACTATCAAATTAAAACTGGAAACACCACGCACACAACCTTATCTTAGGCATAAAACTATTAAGTAGGTAGTTATTTAGGTTTATCCAACCAAAAGAAAGTCAGTAAGACGAGAATAGTTGTAAAACTCTCAAAGTCCCAACACAGAAATAAGCTAGTCATGGTTTTGACAATGCATTGATGCTTTATCAATGAATCTTTTTTATTTACTAAAAAAACTACTCTTAGCAAAATAAAATTCTTTTTCTTAACAACGGTTGTACTCGGGACAACTCGGTGCATCTTGACTAAAGTACCAGGTACCTATTACCTCTCAATAGTAGAGGTACCAGGTTACTCTGTTCACCATGACTTAGACAAACCACAAAACATCATCTAGCTTTTTTTACGAATTGATATAATAAAATCGTTAGTACCCCTAAATCCAAGTATAGTTGACAGAGATCAATACCATGATCAACTATTTTACCGTTACCATTCTCAAAAAAGAAACACCATGATCAATTATTTTGTTCCGCAAGCATGAAATCAAGTAAAGATAGTTCATAACAACTGTTCAGACTTATAATTTCTGATTCATTTTTTATCAGACGGAATCCAAGAAACCTATATAGTGGTTAACACAGTGCCTTCTACTCGGCCCCTCTATACATAATGAAAACTCAAAAATACATATTTTTTTATTAATTTCGCACCTGCAGTAAAAGAAGGGTAGTTGGTGGTATTTCACATTTGTGGACTTAAAAATCCTAAAACCACTTCTGAGCCCTTTGTTCTCTTGTTATCCAAAACAAATTTGCAGATGGTGATCTTACTTAAGTAATTAATTAATATCCCCATAAATTTTGACTTGTAAGCATCCTAACAAACATAAATAAAGAAAAGCCCCTGAAAACGGCATACATGCAATAAGCAGGTTGATGATTTGAACCCTTAGTTTATTCTACATATTTTACACAGACAGCACATAAACATGATCAAACGCACAATCGAGTGAGCAGTAATTAAGAACTTGTACAAGAGCAGAGACCCCATGAAACTGGAAAAGACAAACATTTTTAAAAAGATTGTGATGATGTTGTATACCAGTTAGCGACGAAGTTCATGTGTCTCGTGAAACATGTTCTTTGTTTAAAAGCAGGTATGATTTTCCCATAAATGGAAGAGTTATATTCGTGTCAAATGTGTGTAATTGCAAAGGTAGAATATAGTGTCTGGCCAAAAACTGTTTGTGGAGAGTATTAATTTGTATTTGGAATCAATTTGAAAAACACTTACTTTTGTGTTTGGTATAACGGTTTCCAAGAAAACAAGTAATAATATTATTCATTTCCAGTGTTTGATACGCAAATTAAGAAAAATAACTTCTCGAGAGTATTCATAAATAATTCTGATACAATAAACATGAAGTCATAAACTTTCGAACCAACAACCTTCCGAACCCACAAATTTTACAAACTTCCGAACCGCTAAACTTTCGAAACCGCGAACTTTCGAACCCGTAAATTTTGTAATTTCTAAACATGTAACCTTCCAACTCATAACTTTAGAACTTGTAAAATTTCGAACCTGTAAACCGAAACATGAAAAAACTAAAACTGAAAATATATAAAAAATATTTTTTCTGAGGGGGGAGGCTGGGGCAGTTGGGGCAGGGTGGGTGGTGCAAAAAAATAAAAATTTAAAAATTACCAAAAAAAAGTAAAAAAAAAAAATTTTGTGCAGGGTGGGGGGGGTGGTGGGGTGGGGGTGGGTGGTGCAGAAAAACGAAAAAACAGAAATTTAAAATTACAAAAAAAAAAGTAAAAAAAAAATTATTTTGCCGGGGGGTGTAGGGTGGGTGGTGACCGAAAATAAAAAAAATTTGAAAAAAAAAAAAACCTTTTTGGAGGGTGGGGTGGGTAGGCGTGAGGGTGGGGAATAGGGTGGGAAGGTTGAGAATAAGTTTTGGAAAATGTTTTCTCTTCTCTTGATAAGAAAAATATTTTTCTCCAATTGGAGGAAAATGAGTTCATAAGGAAAATATCTTTCAAAACATTTAAGCCAACCAAACATGAAAAATATTTTTCGGAAAATATTTCCCTTCTACCAAACACACCCTTAATGTTTCAACGTATTCTTGGCCAAGAGCTGAGTCCGAAACCTAAATGCCAATATTTTGGACTCAAAACACGTTTTACTGTGTAAAAAAAATTATTTTTCTACATAAAATACAGTATTATACCGCGTTTTACTTTAACGGCTACCGCATTTTACATCCATATTCTTGGAATTGAAGAGTTTGACCAAAGGAGTGGATAAAGTGTAACATGTGAACATGAGTTCACGTGTATCTTTTTAATCGTCAAGTGACTCAGAAAAGGCCACGTCCTTTCTATGTGACGAGAACTTTTTTATATTTTATTTTTCCTTTCCTTTATTATTTTTGGAAAACACTAATTTTGTACTCTGTTTCATGTTATGATTCTATTTTCGAAAATTAAAATATATGATTAATAAAATTATGATTTTTAAATAAAGTAATATTTGAAGTTAAAAAATAGTATTTAAAATTATATTTGGACATATATTTTATTTAAAAAAATATGTATAGTTTTGTGAGTGTGAAGAATGATAATAGGCTAGATTCATGTAGTTTGGCGACTGTTTATGCCTCAACTTGACTATGCTTCACTGTTCTAGGATAGTTAAATGACGATAAATTGGATCTAATTGTGAATTTCATGTTTTGTAGGAGTGAGTTGCGCTTATGAGGACTTAGGACAGTGTTTGGAGCTAAATTAAAGCAAGGGAAGCCCCTCGGAGCTGAGTACGTGTGAAAGAAGAGTAAAAATGTTGAACCAGCTTAGCGCGCCCTTAGCGCGACCGCGCTAGCCCAAAAAATCGAGGCAGAATGTTATGCAATATGCGCGGCCATTAGAGCGGGCACGAGCGCGGCCGTGCTAGTCCAGTTCGGAGCACATAATTTCGGGGGTAATTCCACTTAACCTATAAGAGGTCCAACTCGCCCAAAGAGACATTATCAAGGTTTTTACAGCTTTGTTGAAGGCAAGAAGAGGCAAGGAGGATAATTCGACATCGAGTTCTACCTTTCTTCTTTTTGTATTTATCATTCATGATGAATTTTGCTGTTGTTATTATGAACACGATTATGAGTAGCTAAATATTTAGTCTAGGATTTTGATGGAACCTATTGAAGGATGAATTTCGTGTTATGTTAATATAGTTTGCCCAGTTTAATCTCTATTTGTTCAACTACGTTCTTGTTGTAGTTAATTTATAGGATCCTCAATTAGCTGTGCCTATTTAGTATGTATTACTCGGAAAAGAGTACATATTTAGGTAATTGTTGAACAACACCACTCCCAAAGTATATGGGGAATCAATAACCGAGGGTTTAAAGGCGGGATTAGGGATAACGAACCTTGGGTGCGATCTAAAGTGAGCTGTAATAAGAACCAGCTAGCGTAACTCGGGAGAGTGCGTCTAGTAAATTATCGTAATTACTCGGGAGAGATTTACGGTAATAAGAGTGCTCATGATCGATAGAGACGATTAGGCAAATCTATGCGAACCATAACAAGAAGGGATTCCATCAATAGGGAAATCACAGCCTTAGAATCCTTCTCTTATTTGTTTACAATCCAGTCATATTTAACTTTTAGTTCACTTACTTTCATTCAGTTATAGTTAGTAAAAATATCACCAATTGTTATTCAAAATATCTGGAAAGTTGATTACGAAGAATTCAGTGAGTCTGACAAGAGTAATTGGTAGGTTAATTCCCTATGGGATTCGACTCTGACTAAATACTCGGATTATATTTGCAACGACCGCTTTGTCCTTTTTATAAGGCATAGTTGGGCGTGATCAAATTTTGGCGTCGTTGCCGGGGTATTAACGGTGTTATCAATTACAGTTGAAGGAAATACAAAAATTCTGATCAGTTTTCTTTATTTTCAATCTATACATTGAAATTTAAACGTTTGTTGACTTGGTTGTACAGGTGCATGCCTAGAAACTCATTGAGAACTGGTGAAGTATTTGAAGCATTATCAGATCCCGAGAAAGCTTCAAGGCCTTGAATCGGGCCAACCGGAAAAACAAACAACAACAATCAACTGAACAACTCGAACCAGACATGGGGGATAATGTGGTAGACCCAGCTACGCCAGTGCGCCAGTAATGGCACCTCTTGTGCCAGAGGCTGCTCTATATGACTTGGCACAACCCACAACAGAGAACTTGGCTACAACGATCTTAGTCCTGCAGATACAGGCCGAATCTTTTCAAATCACGAACAACATGTTGTGCTTGTTGCAAAACAAGGGACTATTTTCGGGGTCATACATTGAAGATCCTCAATAGCACTTGAAGAATTTCCTATCAATCTGCAAAACTCAAAGGCAGCCCAACATAACTCAGGAAGCAATAAAGTTGTTGTTGTTTCCATTCTCAGTGACAGGAGCTGTCCAAACTTGGCTAAATTCACTCCCCATTAATTCCATCATGACTTGGGAGAAGTTAGTCAAGCAATTTGTGAATAAGTTTCATCCACCCAACAAGACTGCTCAGCAATTTGATGAAATCTTGAGCTTCAAACAGAAATTAATGGAGACACTACAAGAAATATGGGAACGATTCAAAGGGATGTTAGTTATATGTCCGCACCACGGTATTCTAGATCAGATGTTGGGGCAACGGTTTTACATGGGTTTGACAGATAGCGTGAAGGCTAATGTTGATGCTTCAGCTGGTAGAGCATTCTTGAGCAAAATATGGAGAGAAAGCCAGAGCCTGCTTGACAAGATGACACAGAATTCGGGGTGGACAACTAGGAATGCACCTATCACTCTAGTAGTTCACTCAGTGCCCTTAGATCCGTCCAACACTCTTGCTGAAAATATGGCCACCTTAATGACATAGATGAGTATACTCACCAAAAAGGTGGAAGAATGATGGCAGAAGGAGCAGGTGCACATTGTAAATATTACCAATGAAGGATTATGCACATCTTGCATTAGTCAGCCAATTGGTGGCCAATGGAATACAGAAAGTGATCATCATCATTACCCTAAGGACATGAATTATGTGTCTAATTATGGAGGCTAGAGACAAGGTGGTCAGAATTGGGGCCAACAAAATCAGCCATACAGGCCAGTCCAGCCACAGCTCAACGATGGAGATATGGGAGGCATGCAACCTCACAATAATGTGGCACCATACCAAAGGCCACAGGGATACAACAATCAAAATCAGCATCAGGGTTACCATCCTCCTCAACGGCAACATGGTGGGAGACAGGAAGATGGGTTTGATAGACTCGAGGCAATGATACAGCAGGTTAATGGGTCAAATGTGAAAATGAGTGAAAGAGTAGATGCACATGAGTCAGCTATAAAGAATATTGAAGTGCAGTTGGGCCAAATTTCGATGTCTTTGAATAATCGTCCTCATGGGACATTGCCTGCAGACACGCAGGTAAATCCAAAAGATCAAGGCCCGAAGCAGCTGATGGTAGTAAGTCTACGTAATGACAGAGACTTAGACTTGGAGCAAGAGAGGGCTCGAGAAAGAAGACAGGCTGAGACACTTGTACCAGTACCCATTGAGCTAGATGATTCAACGAAACTGACAGAGGTGACAGTACAGCCTGCTCAGGAAGAAACCAACACACAGATTGAGGCTGAGAAAGAAGCTGAGACAGCCCAGGAATCGATAGTTGAGGTGGTGTCTGACAAAGAAAAAACCCAAATCATTGGGAGGAAGAGACCTCCAGCACCATTCCCACAAAGGCTGGCCAAATACCAGAAAGAGGAACAATACAAGAAATTCTTGGAGATACTGAAACAAATCCAGGTAAATATTCCATTAATTGATGCTTTAAAGGAGATGCTTGGTTATGCAAAAATGATGAAGGACTTGATGTCCCAAAAATTTGATTTCCAAGACTTGGCCACAATGACTCTAACTCAGACTTGCAGTGCTGTGGTGACTAGACCATTTTCTGAAAAGTTGTCTGATCCAGGAAGTTTCACAATTCCTTGCACCATTGGTAACTTTGTCTTTGCCAAGGCACTTTGTGATTTGGGGGATAGCATAAATCTTATGCCCCTGGCAATCTATAAGAGGTTGGGGATTGGAAGAGCTAGACCCACATTATGTTATTGCAGCTGGCTGATAGAACTGTAAAAAAACCTTCTGGTATCTTTGATGACGTGTTGATACAGGTAGGGAAATTTATGTTCCCTGCAGATTTTGTGATTCTGGATTGCAAGGTGGATGAAGAAATTCCCATAATTTTAGGAAGGTCGTTCTTGGCCACAGGGCAAGCTCTCATTGATTGTGAAACTGGGGAGCTCAGATGAGGTTGAACGATGAGGAGATAACATTCAACGTGCAGAAATCTATGAGGCGACCAAGTGAATTCGCCAATTGTTCTCTTATTGATGCCGTGGATGTAATCGTGGAAGTGGATGATGAGACATTGATTATTGAGGATCCTCTTGCTGCATGTCTTGTAAATTTAGATGAGGTGAATGAGGAAGAATTGGAAGAACGGTTGTTGGCTTTAGAGGGCAGAGGGTTTTGGGATAGAACACTTGAATTCGAGCCCCTGCACTTAGAAAACAGAGAAACTCCTCCGACCAAGCCATCCATAGAAGAACCACCAAAGCTGGAGTTGAAGCCACTGCCCACCCATCTCAGGTATGCGTTCCTAGGACCTAACTCCACTTTACTTGTTATTATCTCATCTAGTTTGTTAGATGTGCATGCACAACAGCCTTTGCAGGTACTCAAGGAGTGCAAGACTGACATTGGGTGGACCATGGCAGACATTAAGGGGATCAACCCGGCATATTGCATGCATAAAATTCTGCTGGAAGAGGGGCACAAACGTTCCAGAGAGCACCAAAGAAGGTTGAATCCCAACATGAAGGAAGTGGTGAAGAAAGATGTGATTAAGTGGTTGGATGCAGGAATTATTTTTCCTATCTCTAACAGCAACTGGGTTAGCCCGGTGCAATGTGTTCCTAAGAAGGGTGGTATGACGGTGGTCAAAAATAATAACAATGAGCTGATCTCTACAAGAACTGTCACAGGCTGGAGAATTTGTATGGACTATAGAAAATTAAATATGGCCACCCGGAAAGACCACTTCCACTTTTCTTCATTGAACAAATGCTTGACAGACTGGCAGGGAGGTCCCACTTCTTTTTTCTGGATGGGTACTCAAGGTACAACCAAATCTCCATTGCACCATAGGATAGAGATAAGACCTCTTTCATATGTCCATATGGAATTTATGCTTTTCGGAGGATGCCCTTTGGCCTATGCAATGCACCCGCCATATTTCAAAGGTGCATGATGGCCATATTCACTGACATGGTCGAAGACATAATGGAGATGTTCATGGATGATTTCTTAGTGGTGGGAAACTCATTCGACGAGTGCCTTACAAATCTGACCCGAGTGTTGAAAAGATGTATTGAGACTAACCTGGTGCTTAATTGGGAAAAGTGTCATTTCATGGTACAAGAGGGCATAGTCTTGGGACATCGGGTGTCAATTAAGGGAATCGAGGTGGATCGTGCTAAAGTTGACGTGATAGCAAAGTTGCCACCCCCCACATCAGTCAAGGCAATTTGGAGCTTCCTCGGGCATGCCGGTTTCTACCGGAGATTCATAAAAGACTTCTCAAAAATTGTCAACCCTCTTTGTAAGTTGTTAGAAAAAGATCACCCTTTTATGTTTTCTGATGATTGCAGGGTAGCATTCGAGGAGTTGAAAAAGAGACTAGGCACATCACCCATCATTGTTGCCCCGACTGGGAGCAACCATTCGAACTCATGTGTGACGCCAATAACTATGCAGTGGGGGAAGTGTTGGGACAGCGGAAAGACAAGCTAATGCACCCAATTTACTATGCCAGTAGAACGTTGAGTGGAGCCCAGCTGAACTACACTGTGACTGAAAAGGAGATGCTGGTTGTGGTGTTTACATTCGACAAGTTCAGATCATACCTGATCTGCTCTAAGGTAATTGTATATACTGATCATGCATCCCTCAGGTACTTGATTGAGAAGAAGGAGTCCAAACCACGCCTGATTCATTGGGTGCTGTTACTGCAAGAGTTCGACCTGGAGATTCATGACTGTAAGGGCACATAAAACCAAGTCGATGATCATCTATCACGACTTGAAGGAGCTGAAAACTTAGTTGAGGTAGAGGATATTCTGGAAACCTTTCCAGATGAGAAGCTACTCGCTACAAGCCTTGAGGAAGTGCCATGGTATGTAGACTTTGCAAATTACTTGGCAAGCGGTATAATTCCCTATGAACTTTCCTCTGTTCAAAAGAAAAAGTTTTATCGTGACTACCGCATGTATTATTGGGATGAACCTTATCTGTTTAGAATATGTGTTGACAATATGATCCGGAGGTGTGTCCCCGAGATAGAACAATCTTCTGTTTTGCAGGCATGTCACACATCAGCATATGGCGGGCATTTTGGAGGAGTCAGGATGGCAACAAAAGTGCTAGAAGCCGGGTTCTACTGGCCAACAATGTTTAAGGATGCACATCAATGGGTGAAGGGCTGTAATGAATGTCAGCGAACCGGGAACATTTCCCGTCGCCATGAGATGACCATGAACTCAATTCAAGAGGTTGAAGTATTCGATGTCTGGGGGATAGACTTCATGGGCCCCTTCGCCAGCTCCTTTGGCAATAAGCACATACTTGTTGTTGTGGATTACGTGTCCAAATGGGTTAAAGCTGTAGCACTCCGCACCAATGATGCAAGAGTGGTGGTGGGGTTTTTGAAGAAGAATATATTCACCCGTTTCGGGACCCTAAGAACTATTATCAGTAACGGAGGCACTCACTTCTGCAATTGAGCCTTCGAGAAATTGCTAGCAAAGTACGATGTGCGCCACAAGGTGGCAACACCAAATCATCCTCATACCAGTGGACAGGTCGAAGTGTCTAATAGAGAGATAAAGAGTGTACTGACCAAGACTGTGAATGCCACAAGAAATGATTGGGTGAAAAAGCTAGATGATGCACTCTGGGCCTACAGAACTGCTTTCAAAACACCAATTGGTATGTCACCATACAAGTTGGTGTTCAAGAAGGCCTGTCACTTGCCAGTGGAACTAGAACATAGAGCTTGGTGGACAGTGAAACAGCTAAATCTAGACATTGAGGTTGCGGGAACAAATAGAGTCACAAAATTGCATGAGCTAGACGAGTTTCGATTTTTTGCTTTCGAGAGCACGAGGTTGTACAAGGAGAGAATGAAGAGGTTGCACGACAAGAACATTGTTTAGCAAAATTTCTATCCCGGAGACATGGTATTGCTTTATAACTCAAAATTAAGGCTATTTCCGGGTAAACTCAAGTCACGATAGTCTGGACCATTTCGAGTGGTCGAACTATTCCCTTCAGGTGCCATAGAGATTGCCTCAAAGAAAGACTCTCATACATTTAGAGTCAATGGGCAAAGATTGAAACCATATGTGGGCATGGATGAACCAAAGGAAGTGTTAGTGATCCATCTAACTGAACCTCAGAGGTCGAGCGAGCCTTAAATACGCTTATCGGCGTCGTGTCATGACGTTAAATCAGACGCTGCATGGGAGGCAACCCATTGATTTGTTGTAACTATCATGCCACGACATTAACTAAGGCACTGGTTGGGAGGCAACCCAATGCATAGTGACTTTAGTATAGTTAGTATTTGTTAGTTTTGATTTTTGTAAGTACTAACCAATACAGGTGAGCTTAGGCAAGTGATAAGTCCATCGGACGTGGAAGGAATAGGTAAAATAGTGGAAAAATTTTAAGCCCAAGAGTGCGCCTGCGCTACAGGCCGCGCATATGGGCAAACATTCTGCCTCTACATCTCGCCCAGTAGCGCGCCCGCTCTATGACCACGCTAGAAGCGCGATCACGCTAGTGGCCATGCTAGTGACCGCACATATGGCCAAGTACACTATTTTACTAGCGCGGCCGTGCTCGAATCGCGCTGCGACCGCGCTAGTCCCGCCCTCCTGACACCTTATTTAACTTAACAATTTTATTTTTATTTTTTTTATTTTGTATGTTTAATTATTTAGTTGTTTATTTCACCCCCCCCCCCCCCCAACTATTCCCCTTTCTCTTCTTCATTCCCAAATCCCCAACGCTGAAGTCTCCCCAACCCTAGCTCCCTTCTTCTCCAACTTTCCCCCTTCTCCATTCCCAACTAACCCCAACCCAAATTCCCCAGGTTCAAGCCACGCCCTCCCCTACTTTTCTTCACTTCTCACCATCTTCTCTCACTACAGGTAAGGTTTTCTTTTTGCCATGGTTTTTGATTATTATTTTTTTATAGATTTTCATTTAATTTCTTCTTTTTTTAGTAGTTTTTTTGTTCTTCTCCTTTCCTAGTAGTAATTTGTAGTGTTTGTGTAGTGCTTGTGGGTGGTTATATTGGTGGAGTTGTCTCTTAATTTAGTGATGTAAATTTGGGGAAAATTATGGTGGTATTGGGTTACAACATGTTTGAATTGGAGTTTCGATATATAATGCCCACAAGGTGTTTGTTTAAATGACACAGTGAGTGTAAATGGTAATTGCGACCAATTGTGCGAGTAAAGTCTGAGTAACCGCAGTTGAGTCACAATTTTGTTGGTTGTGCTAATGCTATTCATCTTCTAGGTACTATGGCACTATCCAGGAAACGCCGCACCATAGGTGCTTCTTCCAGCGGTCAAGCTGGATCGTCCAGGGCATGCAGGTCAGCTCCTGCTCGTCCCTTTGATAGTAGCAGGTTCGTCTCTACCAAGGCTCAAGACAGCTTTGCTGATAAGGCTCCTAAGAAACTGATACCGGAGAGGGGCATAGATATAGGGTCGCTCCAGCTAGGCTGCCCTAACTTGTATAATGAGCTGGTAAGGCGGGGACTACAAATCTTCTTTGAAGAGCTGGACGAGGGAAATGTGATGGTTGTCCGTGAATTCTACGCAATGTAAAAGAACATGTGAATGGCGTAGTAACTGTGTGCAGAAAGTCAGTGGATGCCTCTGTTGAGGCTATTCGGAAGATATACCAGCTGCCCCCTCCTATGGATGTGTATGAAGACTATTATGAACTGTATGGGATAAAATACACCTAGTGGGAGAGGTTATTTGCCACCATTTGTGTACTCGACAAGGATATTGTATGGATGAAGTATGGGAAGAAGTTTCACTCCACGGCGCTCTCCTTTGAAGGGAAGTGTTGGTTGTATGTCATCAACAACTGCCTGATCCCGTCGTCCAACACCACGGAGGTGAATGCTCCTTGAGCTGCTCTAATTTGGTGCTTTATGAATGGTCACAACTTTGACGTGGCCAAGCTGATTCACGAGGAGATATTCACCCGTTGTCCGGTGAAGAGGTATGGGTTCTTCTTCCCTTCTTTAGTCACTAGGCTTTGCTGGGCAGTTCGGGTGTCGAAGAATTTGAATGTGGATGGGATAGTGCCAAAAGACTCCAAGTTCCGAGCTGATAAGGTAACTACTGAAAAGGAGCCTGTGGCAGCTGGTGGTGATGATAGTGCTGAATCTGATGACTCTGAGGAAGAGGAGGCTGAGCAGGAGGAAGTGAGGGCTGAGTCACCAGCCCATGAGCAGATTGCGGAGGCTGTAGGACCATCTGGTCTTGCTCAGGTTACCCGGTTCACTACTTTAGAGCAGGAGGTGGCTGGATTGCGTACCTCGGTCGTTGACTTAGGTACAGAGGTTGATGCGGTAGCTGCCTAGCAGGTGAAATCGGAGAAGAAAATATTGGGCTGGCTGAGAGCTCTTGGTCGTGCATGCAATCTAAACCTAGAGACGGTCTCCGATCAAGAGTAATCACCTAGGGAAGTTCCTTTACCTCAATGTTCTTTATTTTGTATGCCATGAGGACATGTCTTCCTTTTAAGTGTGGGGTGGGGGATACTTCAATGTATGAGTATATATGTAACAACATGACTGTTTTATGTTTTTGTTGGCCCAAGTAAAGGTTAGTTTTGAAGACTGACAAAGGAACTCAGGATGAACCAGGTCCATCCCTCAGGTGCACAAAAACGGGAAGATTCGAGCATGTGGGTTGCACGTGAAAGAGATAAGCTTAACTTGGTGTATTTAATATCTCCTAATCGAAAAGGTTGCATAATTGATAAGGAGAAGGACTCCTTAATCAAAGAGAATACTGTCCAAGATAGGGAAGGAGTTAGAAGTTGAAATCAACTAGAACTCTTCCACCAAGGAAGAGTTACATCAGTACTCTAGTTATTTTTTCATCTACTAACTCTATAAATTACATGATGTTTTCACATTACAGGTGTTGCACAAAAACGCAGAAGTTAAACGTGAATTGAGAGCAAAATAGTAAGGCTTTTTGCAAGCAGCTCGTGTGTGATTCAAGTATGCAAACCTGAAGCTACATGAACCAGATTGAAGAACCAGCTCCATAAAAAGTTTTATGTGTCTTTCTTTTATTCTATTTCAATTATAGTAGGTGGTTTAAAGTTGTACCTTTCAGCTTTCATAGAAGCAATTGTATTAGGTACCTAGAGTGTTCAAGTTATAGCTAACTTGAAGTTGTCGCAACAGTGGATGTTGTGTGCCACAACGAGATTAGAGTTAATCCTTAGGTTTACAAAGAGTTTTTGTAAATGCTGTTTTGGCTCAGTGATTTTAGTGGAAGTTTGGGAAAATCCTACTGAGTAGTAGGTCGTGGTTTTTTCACCTTTTGAGCTAGGTGTTTTCCACGTAAAAATCTTTGTGTTCTTTATTTTATGTACTTTTTATTCCACAAACAGTAGTTGTTAGAACACCTAGAAGAACTAGGTTCTTCTAGAGCAAAAATTAGGTACCACACAAATCACCCCCTCTTGTGTGGTATTGACGTTTAGAACATCAATTAGTATCAGACCGGGTTATCCTTGAAGAGGCTAACACATTAGGAAAAGATCAAAATGAATGCACCACCTGAAAACTGGGAAGGGCAATCCACTGATAGGCCTCCACTCTTTAATGGCCACTACTATTCTTGGTGGAATAATAGGATGATATATCACATCATAGGAGAAGACTATGAACTCTAGGACATAGTCACAGATGATCCTCTGACAACTACAAAGAAGAATGCTGAAGGAGAGGATGTGCCAAAGATAAGAGCTAACTGCACTGCTGAAGATTTGAAAAAATGGGAGAAGAATGTCAAGGCCAAGAAATGGCTTGTGTGTGGACTAGGTCCAGACGAGTACATTAGAATTCAAAGTTGTACCACTGCTAAGAAAATCTGGGATACTTTGCAAGTGGCTCATGAAGGAACACCTCAAGTGAAGAGGTCTAGAGGAACACTGCTATATTCTCAATATGAGAATTTCACCATGGAGGAAGGTAAAACCATCTAGGAGATGTATACAAGGTTCACCACATTGACTAATGAACTTAAGTCTCTTGGAAAGGTTATTCTTGAAGAGGACAAAGTTGAAAAAATTTTGACAAGGGTTCTGCCAGTCACTTGGGAAAGCAAAATCACTGCCATTCAGGAATCAAAGAACATTGCCACTCTTAAGTTGGATGAGCTAATTGGAAATCTCACTGCCTATGAAATTAGAAGGCAAACCATGAAGATGGATGCACCCAAGAAGGAAAGGAGCCTGACATTCAGAATCACTGAAGGTGCTGATCTAGAGGAGGATGAAATGACCATGATCACAAAGGACTTCAAGAAGTACCTAATGAGAGGAAATGGTCCTTCAAGAAGTGGAAGCTACAATAAACCAAGAGTTCCTGAAAAACAAACCAATGAGGGGTGTTACAAGTGTGGGAAGACTGATCACCACATCAAAAATCGTCCTCAATGGGAAATTGAATGGAAGAAGGAAAGAGCTGAACGAAGGAACAAGAAGAAGGAACAGGTTCAACCCAAGAAGAACAAAGGATCAACAAAGGCTATGGTTGTTGCCTGGGGAGAAAGCTCAGATGAGGAATCAGAGGGTGAAGATGGAGATGAACAAGCAATTATGGCAATTGGAGAATCCGATGAGGAATCTGAGGTAAGTATAATTTATCTCAAAGACAAGATTAAGTTTTTGTCTAAAGAAAAGCTATCTGAGTTACTCCTGGATTTCATTGATGAATCTGAGGATCTAAATAATGAAAAGGAATAGTTGTCTAAGGAGTGTGTGATTTTGAAAGCTAAGTGCAAAAATCTGGAACTTAGGGCAGTGAAAGTGAAAGTAAAAATGCTGAGCTAAAGAACCAGGTTCATGAACTTGACACTACTATCCTAGAGCTTAGATATGAAAATCTAAAATTGAAATTAGGAACTAGTAAAAAGAAAGCTGGTCACACACAACTCACTTTAGAAGAAAATGTAGGAAATATGAAAGATGAGTTGTACAAAAGAGATTAGTAGATAAGGGTCCTTAAGGAGGATCTAAACAAGGTTAAGCACGAGCTAGACAGAACCTGTAAATGGAATAGGTCTTCCGATGCACTTTCATGGCTACATGAACACCATAGTAGCAATAAGAGAGGACTTGTCTACGGGACCCCTGCACCTAATTGGGATCCCAAAAGCAAGTACCTCACACTTCCTGAGAACATAATTTGCACACACTGTGGTAAAACTGGTCACTATAAATCTGAATGTATTGCAAAAGAAAAGGCTAGTGAAAAAAATAAAGAATTTGTTCAAGGGAAAAATAGGCTGCCAGGTTGGGCTAAAAAGAATCTGATTCACCGTTTTGCCTATAGAAAGGGACCCAAACTAGTTTGGGTTCCTAAGACTAACCCCTGATTTCCTTTTGCGGGTCCAAGTGAAGGGGAGCAGCCAAATATGGTACATGGATAGTGGCTGCTCAAAGTATATGACAGGAAGCAAGAACCAGTTCCTTTCACTTGAGGACCTCAAAGGAGGTAATGTCTCCTTTGGAAATGAGAAGAAATGTGAGATCATTGGGGTTGGAAAGGTAGTTAAGACTGATTCTCACTCTATTGAGAATGCCTACTTGATAGATGGCCTAAAATACAACCTAATAAGACAATCACTATTGTGTGATAGAGGTAATTTGATAGCATTCACCTCTACCAAATGTTTTGTGATTAATCTTACCACTAACAAGATTGTTTTGCAGGGAAAAAGAGTAAACAATACGTACATTGTAGATTTGTCCACACTTTCAGAAAATGAACTCACTTGCTTAAGTGTGTTGGACAATGATCCCCTCCTTTGACACAAAAGACTTGGACATGCAAGTCTGAGTCAACTCAACATATTAGTCTCCAAAGATCTGGTGATAGGGCTGCCTAACATCAAGTTCAATAAAAACAAAGTTTGTGAGGCTTGTGCAAGGAGGAAGCAGGTCAGATCCTCTTTTAAATGCAAGAAAGTGGTAAGCACCACCAGAACGATGGAACTGGTCCATATAGATCTCTGTGGTCCAATAAGAACATTAAGCGGAGGTGGTAAAATATATGTGATGGTGCTTGTTGATGATTACTCTAGGTTTACTTGGACATTATTTTTAACATCTAAAGATGAAGCATTTGACATGTTTACTTCTTTTGTTAGAGAAACTCAAAAACAACTAGGTGATCAACTTGTATCAATTAGGTCTGATCATGGAACTGAATTTGAAAATGCTAAGTTTGCTGAATTTTTGCATACTACATCATAAATAGTTGCATGACTAGACCTCTTGTTAAGAAGATTCCCTATGAGTCACTTAAATGGAGAAAGCTAAATATATCTCATCTTAGGGAATTTAGATGCAAGTGCTTTGTGCACAATAATGGCAAAGACTCCCTAGGTAAGTGTGATCTCAAAAGTGATGAGGGGGTATTCTTGGGATACTTTTCACATAGTAAAGCTTATAAGATATACAGTAAAAGAACTATGTGTGTAGAAAAAAGTATATATGTTATTTTATTAAAAAACTAACATTCTTTCTAAGAGGCAGGAACAAGAAAATGAAGAGATTGTGTTGATAAGAAATTTAAATGGTGAAACCACAGTCCATCCTGAATATGCGTGATGGAATAGGTCCTTCCACCCAGGGTAACATGATAGGGGGAACTGACTAGAGATGAACTGATCCTCAAACCTCAGGTGAACCTATTCCTCAGTAACAAAACCAGGAAGGAACATCCAAAGAAATTGACACTCCTATTGCAACATCCACAAAATTGGATATAGATGAACCTGGTTCATCTGTTAATTAGAAGTTGTATAGGGGAATGATTGGTTCTCTTTTATATCTCACTACTAGCAGACCTGACATTGTGTGTAGTATAGGTCTTTGTGCTCGATTTCAGTCAAATCCAAAGGAGCCCCACTTGACTAATGTAAAGAGAATATTGAGATACTTGAAAGACACCACTGACCTTTGCCTTGGGTATCCAAAAGGTAGTAATTTTAACCTAGTGGGATATGCTGATGTTGATTATACAGGTTTCCTAGTGGATGGAAGAGCACCTCAGGTATGTCACACTTCCTTGGTTCATGTCTTGTGTCATAGGCTACTAAAAAGCAAATTGAGTGGCCTTATCTACTGCTGAAGCTGAGTATGTTGCTGCTGCTTCATGATTGTGTTCAATTGTTGTGGATCAAGAAATAGTTAATGGATTTTGGTATTGAAGTTGGTTGCATCCCTATTTTCTGTGATAACACTAGTGCTCTTAGTATGACTAAGAATCCGATTCATCATAAGAGAACTAAGCACATAGATGTTAGACACCATTTTTTGAGGGACAACTATGAGAAAGGCTTGATCACTGTGGAGATTTGTGCTACTGACAAGCAAATTGTTGATATCTTCACAAAAACCTTAAGTAGAGATCACTTTGAGAGGAACGGGTTGGAATTAGGGATGATTAAGATCACCTAAAAGGACCAGTTCAAGGTTTAAAAAAAACTTAAAAAAAAAACTAAAAAAAATATATTTAGTTAGAAAGTCTGTAAATTGTGTATATTTAGATTAAATCTTGCTCAGTCTCATACTTTTTATAGTATAATCTTGTGCCATGTGTTAAAATGACTCATTAATCTCTAATGATACTTTCTCTATTTTGGCAAATTTAGACTTACACAAGAGAATTATCAGTGAAGAACCTGGTTCATCAAGATAACACGATATGTTTTCTACACTCTGCATATTAAAATAACTATATTTGGATCATGAGCAGAGTCCTACCAAATGCCAAAGTTCTTGTGAACTTATCCGTTATAAGTGAACTGGTTACATTCAAGACTCCTGACCGTATTAAACTATCTAGATTCTTTTAAGTCTGCTACTCAAGGGGAAGAAAGTGGTTCTTCCGAAATTGAACAGGTATCTTCTGATTCTAAAGTTTCTCTTGAGACAACTTCTAAAGTTGCTGCAGATTTGGAAACTAGATTTGTAGGATCTATAGCAGGTGTTGAGAATACAAAATCTGGTGAAGTTGGTGGTAAAAATGAAAAAAGGGAGAGCAAGGGTGCTAGGAGTACTGTGAGGGGAAAGGGGACAAGAGTGGCTGATTTTTCACCCACTCCTGTGAGTTTAACCAAAGACGCATGTGCAATGGTTGTTTGGGGAGATGAACCTGGTTCATCTGTAGAGGAAACCCTCACAAGACCTGCAGAAGAAAATGACTGAAAGCTATAATCTAGCTTCTTGATAGAGTTATTTGTCACACCTCCTTTTTACCTACACCCCCGTAAAAGGGGTGTATAAGGGAGTTTTTTCCAACTTAAAGTGACAATCAATACGGGATTATATTATTAAGAAATTCAGAGTCGCCACTTGGGAGATTTATGGTGTCCCAAGTCACCGGTTCAAATCCCGAATCGAGGAAAAGATTGACTCTGTTTAACAGTCCGCGCACCAGAAATCCGAGTAAGGAATTCTGTTAACTCGGGAGAAGGTGTTAGGCATTCCCGAGTTCTGTGGTTCCAGCATGGTCGCTTAATTGTTATATCCGATTTAATTATCTGATTTTAGAAACACGTTCTAACCTATGATGCCATTTTAAACCTTTAACCAATTTTAATCAATTTTAAAAGAAGATTGAACGTCGTTTAAAACACGTCTTTGAATCGCGCCACATGAAATGCACCCGCAATCCTAAACATATTTATTCAACGTTTTAAGATTTGATTTGGGTCATATGAAATGCACACCCGAGTTTACGAAGGTAATATTATTAAAATACACGCCTAAAGCAACTAACGCATTTGCAGCTTTGCGAGGGCCATGGAAAATTCGTAAATGGCACACCTCGAATTCTAAGTATTTTAAGGAAAAATAATTAAACGAGGGCCAAGCATTTGAGATTTTTATTTGGCTTGGCACACCTCAATTCTAGATTCAAAAAGAAGGCTGATCTAATTAACTAGAAGACCTAAAGAGGTTCGCATCTTTTATTCTGAAGCTAAGGTTCAATGAGCTTAATACTTAGTGGGCTGATATTAAAAACTGATACCTTGACTGTTTGATAAGACTAAAGCCAACAACAAGCCTTATAGCCTCAAACAGGCCAGGCCCGACTAGATACACAATACGTGAAGGGCCCAGGAATATGCCAAAGAAACGGCAATGTAGCGTAACAGGCCCAAGAGGCCTATTTCGATGTACTGCCTGTTGCATGCCCATGATAACCCCAAACTGATGATAGGGAAAATATGGCGTCAACCAAAAATATCCAAGACTATCATGATTTAACAGCCTGTTGCAGTTAAACAAAACAATAAACTGAATTTGAAATTCTCAATTAAAGGTACTAAAACCTCATACTAATAGGATACTATAGGAATGCACAACTAGAACAAACTAACTTATGTAAGTTCAACAATCAATCACAAACTGATTTTAAGAGAACAATTCCGCAAGTGAAAAGACATACTATTACACTATTGATTATGGTATAATTGACAATCTATTACAGTGATCCCATGGCACACATTGTCCAATTAATCATACGTACACAACATTAAATGTGCAAGTGATAGCTTAGATAACATCTAAAACTACATATCTACTACAGAAGATTAAAGCAGTAGGAGGAACAGGGGAAGCTAAGTTCAAATGCAGCCTGCGTTCAATCAGTATTCTACCCGATTCACATGTTCAATAATCACTCGTTATTCATGGGCTAAGGAGGTACATGGGAAGCAAAACAAATAAGAGATTGAGAGATCGACAACAAGCAATATCAGTCAGCCCAGAACCAACAACACTAATGAAACAGTAAATCTTCCACAATCAACCAAAAAGCTTTTTCAATGGAACAGTAAAGGAAGTCCAAAATCAACTCTAAACCAAAGGCTCAAGCCATTTTTTTAACCAGAAATGCAGCTAGAGCAAATTTTTAAGTATTCTGCAGAAATTTAATGGGTTTATAACAATGAAATGCAGGGACTTCAACACCTAAAAGTATTCCGCCCTTTTAGCTTTTCTCAAGGGGTATTTTTCTCTGAAATCTAACTTGAATAGCAAGTCTTGATGCCTTTATAGGCAAGACATTAGGGCAGCCTCAAAGATTTCAAATTTTGCAATTAGACCCTTTTTACATTTGCAATATAGCTTAGATATCCCTAGGCAACTATCAGATTTTCGGTTAAGTCCTAATGACAGCTTCTGGGAAGCTTCCTATTTCAGTTATAGAGAGATTCTTTACCTAGATTTCCCAATTTACCCTTTTAAACCCTGTTAATTACCTTGCTAACCAAACAAACTTGGGCTCAAAACAACCGGGCATCTTGAATTGGGTGAGAAATGACTCAAAAGCCCAAGGCTGGTTCCAAATCAGTCCAAATGAACATTCAGAAACTCAAATTCTGACCCAAAAAGCCCCAGCAACACGAGTAAACAATTTGACTCTGCGCTGACTATTACCTTGAAAATTATGAATTAAAAGTAACAAGATCATTAATAACAAGGTTGACACAGCAAAATCAACCCTAAGCGGGTTTGGAATAATTAAACAAAGATACTAACAAAGTCGTGCTTAATGGATCAAAAACAGTTAAAGAAATCAATTTGGGAAAACAAAACTTAACGGAGAGCACAAGAACACAACCAACTCTCAAACAACACAATTAACAGAGTTTTAATTGAATCGACCAGAAAAAGGAGGAGAGGTGGACCAAGAAATGAAGGACGGACTCACCAACTGAAACTCAAACCTGGGGCTTGGGACTCCTAAATGACGTCAAGTACTTATTTTTTATCAAGGAACAACTCTGCATGTACGGGTTTGGGTTTGGATTTAAAAGCTCGGGCTTCAGATTCAACATTCGACGAGTTCCAAACAGATTCGATGGGAGCTAGTCACAGACTTGGGAAGAGGAGGTCGAGAAGGCACTAGGGTGTTGATTTGGTGGGGCCGCCGCCAGGTTAAGGTGGTGGAATTAGGGGCGGCAGGTAGGGTTTCTGTGAGAGAGATAAGAGAGGTAAACGGAGAGGGGGGGCCTGTTCGAACTGAACTGTCTCTATAGGTTTTAGGACAATTTTAAACGAAAATGATGAAATGCTCTGGGCTGTTGGATGCAACGAGACGAACGACCATAATTTGTTGGGGTTTAATGAACTCGAAACGACATAGCTTCACGCATGTACTTCGTCGTTTCTTGAGTCTTAAGGACAGAAGGGTTGTGGGCCAGGTATGGGCATGGTTTGGATGGGTTCTTTGTTTGGGCCTGGGGAATTTTAAATAAAAATGGCTCAAACAGACTTCTTATTGAAATTCTTTTCTTTTTCTTTTTAATTTCAAATCCTTTTTTTTTCAAATTAAAATAAAATCTAAATTAATTTTTAAAACCAAATTAACCTACCGAATTAGATTAATCACTCATCATAGTATTTACAATAATTAATTAAATCCTAAATTTAGAGAAAACTATAAAATTCAAAATTAAAGAGCTAAAATGCAAAATGAACTATTTTTTTGATTTTCATATCTTATAAAAAAACTAATTTACTAATTAATCTAAAATAATATAAAATTAAATCCTAAATGCAGATGCAGCATATTTTTATATTTTTTATTAATCAAACAAAAATAAAAATGCACAGACCAATGCAAACCATTATCAGAAAATGCCACAAAATCCACAAAAGTTGCAAATAATGAAAAGAAATTATTTTGTTTTGAATTTATGGGAGTAATTCATATAGGGCAAAAATCACGTGCTCACATTATTAACGGCACCAAAACTCATACCATTCCCTATGGCTTCATTCTCACAACTGTGCTTGCACATTTCAATGTACCTATGAAAAGGTGGGAGGTTAGTACAAGCATGGATCATTTTTGGGTTAATACTCTGCTTGCTTGCAGTATGAAGTCAATGTCACTCCTAAAGAACCTAGTTCATCCAAAAAGGTACCAGTGAATAGCAAGGTCAGAGCCTTGGTACAAGAAAGTGGGGCTAATGATGTTGAGATTGAAAGGCTGAAGAAGAGGTTGGTTGAGATAGAGAATGAGAGAGATGCTCTCAGAACTGAGCTGGCAAGAGAAAAAAAGAAGAATGATGGCATTCTTCAAGGTGTGCTGAAACTCCTCCAAGTTAAAAACCAAGCACCTAGTTCTTCCCAGCCTTAAGCCTCCTAGCCTAGTGTAGATTAACCAGTGACCCAGTTCGGGATTATTTGTTTCTTTTGCTCATGTTTTCAGTATTTTTATTTCTTCTTATGCTTTGTGGTAGAATCTTATCAATAATCAATGAAATTCAATGTCTTTTGCTCTAATTGTCTGTTTATATTTCTTTGATGGTTAAAATTATTAGCTTGATCTATGATGATTAATCCATGATTGCATTTGAAGTAGCCTCAGTGGCCATGAGTAAGCTTTAAAATCTAGTTATCTCATATTTTTTATGCAACTTTTCGATGATGCCAAAAGGGGAAAAAAGGTTGTGCTTTAAACAAGTGATGTTTATAACCTAATGTACCTGGTCCTTGATGATAAGTGATAAAAAGGAAAAATATTTCTAACATTGTGTTGATGTTGAGCTGAGTTGAAACAAGGCCTAAACTTATTAAAAGCATAGAGTTTGTCATCATCAAAAAGGGGGAATTTGTTGGCCCAAGTAAAGGTTAGTTTTGAAGACTGACAAAGGAAGTCAGGATGAACCAGGTCCACCCCTTAGGTGCACAAAAACGGGCAGATTCGAGCATGTGGGTTGCACGTGAAGGAGATAAGCTTAACTTGGTGTATTTAATATCTCCTGATCGAAAAGGTTGCATAATTGATAAGGAGAAGGACTCCTTAATCAAAGAGAACACTATCCAAGATAGGGAAGGAGTTAGAAGTTGAAATCAACTAGAACTCTTCCACCAAGGAAGAGTTGCATCAGAACTCTAGTTATTTCTTCATCTAATAACTCTATAAATTGCAAGATGTTCTCACATTATAGGTGTTGCACAAAAACCCAGAAGTTAAACATGAATTGAGAGCAAAATAGCAAGGTTTTTTGCAAGCAGTTCGTGTGTGATTCAAGTGTGCAAACCTGAAGCTACATGAACCAGATTGAAGAACCAGCTCCATAAAGAGTTTTATGTGTCTTTCTTTTATTCTAGTTCAATTGTAGTAGGTCGTTTAAAGTTGTACCTTTCAGCTTTCATAGAAGCAATTGTATTAGGTACCTAGAGTGTTCAAGTTATAGCTAACTTGAAGTTGTCGCAATACTGGATGTTGTGTGCCACAACGGGATTAGAGTTAATCCTTAGGTTTACAAAGAGTTTTTGTGAATGCTGTTTTGGCTCAGTGATTTTAGTGGATGTTTGGGAAAATCCTACTGAGTAGTAGGTCGTGGTTTTTTCACCTTTTGAGCCAGGTGTTTTCCACGTAAAAATCTCTCTGTTCTTTATTTTATGTACTTATTATTCCACAAACAGTAGTAGTTAGAATACTAGAAGAATCAGGTTCTTCTAGAGCGAAAATTGGGTACCACACAAATCACCCCCTCTTGTGTGGTATTGACGTTTAGAACATCAGTTTTCTTTGTTTGTCTTGATTGTTTTTGTGGTTTTGAGTAATAGTTAAATTAGGTAAGTTGACTTGTCCCGACGATAGATCTCTTTCGACGGGGTTCTTGAGGGTCTAAGTCGACGTGAAAATCTGAAAGAAAAAAAAAACAGAAATATGTTGGACTCTTCCTGATGACAGATCTTCTAGACAGTTTTTTTGAGGGAAGTAAGTCTAAAGAAAATACCAATTTTTTTTGTTTTAGGTAGTGTAGTAACTCCCCCTTGATTTTTCTTTGGGTCACGGTTCTTTTTCAAGGGTTTTGCTTGAACCGGGTGTAGTTAGTTTTTGTTTATTTTTGTTTTTAGTTTTTAGTTAGTACTGATGGGCTATGAGCTGAAATAGAAAAAGAATCCCTTGACGTTGATACACCTGAACACAGTAGACACTAGAGTATGACGCTTAGTCTCAGTGGTTGATTCTTGTTAGAGTGCCTTAACTTGTATGTTTGTAACTGACTTGAGTACTCAAACGAGAGTGTCTTGATAAGCCAATCTGGAGTGAGTCATGTGCCATATGTGTATGAGTTGTATTGTATTCTATGCTCTGCATTTGATGTCTAAAACTTGCCCCGTGTGTTTGCAAAGCGAAATAGTAGCTTTATTCAGTCTTAGAAGTGATATAGGCATTTCTTTGTTAAGCCAGATATATAAAGTAAACCCACCTAAATGCGATACACCCTAGTTAACCCTGTTGAGCCTATAAACATGTATCTTTGGCAACCACATTACAAACCATACTCAATTGTTTGAATGACCCATCTGTTTGAACCCCTTTACCTCCCATGAGCACTTGAATGGTTATGAAATACGAAAAAGTTAAGGTGTGGGGTGGTAGTTTGGTTTTTGAGTGGAACTGATGAAATAGAGAAAAAGGTGCAGTATTTTGAAAAAAAGTAAAAGAATAAGCACCACTTAAAAAGAAAAAGAAAAAAAAAGAATGAGTAATGTAGTACTTGATAAGTGGTGACTTGATATAATTTGTCACGACCCTAACCCCGAACCTGTTCGTGATGGCGCCTCTCGTGAAGACAAGGCCAGCCAATTAGACCCAGTTCACTTTTTAAAACAGTTAAACAATATAAGAGCAGTCTAAACATGATTTAATGATAATAAGAAGCGGATATACAACCCAACACAACCTTAACCGAGGTGTCACAAGTCACGAGCATCTACTAGGGTATAAATACAAATGAAAGCCTGGAGTGTACAAATACAGACTAATGAAATGAAGAGAGAGAAAAGTAGTGCTGCGAACGCCGGCAGCTACCTTACTAAACTCTGATGACTCTGACTCCGATCAACCAAAACATACCTGAATCTGCACACAAGGTGCAGTGAGTAATGTGAGTACTCCGACTCAATGAGTAATAATAATAAATAAAAAGACTGAAGGCAAGAAATCACGTAAAACATATCAAGATGTTGTATGGAAGCAGTCCAAAACCAGTAAGAAAGCAATGAAGCTATCATTAGAATATTTTGGCTCAGTTAAACTTCTTTGAAAATGACTTTTCCAACAATTACGCAAATGAATGCCAAAAACATTTAGTGCAGATAAGCACAGAAATCCGTCTCTCGGGCACAAATACCATAGTTTAACAGGTAAAATGACCAGTAAATATGAAAGATAAACATATAAATGTTCACCCCTCAGGCACAATGTCAACAACTCCGCCCCTCGGGCAATATCTCAGAACAATAAGAGCCCCTCGGGCAATCACATAGAACGGTACCAGCCCCTCGGGCAAATTACATAGAACAATACTAGCCCCTCAGGCTATCATATAGAACAATATCAGCCCCTCGGGCTATCACATAGAACAATATCAGCCCCTCGGGCTATCACATAGAACAATATCATCCCCTCGGGCTATATCTCACATCATAATGGGTACCCGCGCTCACTGGGGGCGTACAGTGAGAATTCCGATTCGAGCTACTGCAACTTCGGGAATTTCATTCCGACCTCTATATCAAAATCTCACCTATCAACCGGAAAATGCCGAAATCTCCATTTCGCCAATTCAAGCCTAAACCTTCCACGGACCTCCAAAATGCATTCCGATCACGCTCCTAAGTCCCAAACTACCTAACGGAGCTAACCAAATCATAAAAATTCCGATTCGAGATCATATACAAACAAATCAAATCTTGGTCAAACCTTTCAAACTTCAAGCTTCAACTGAGAACTGTTTTCTTCCAAATTCGTTTCGATTACCCTGAAACCCAACACCAATGATTTAAATAAGTCATAATACACCACACGAGGCAAGTCATGCCCGAGAACTGGAAAGCGAAGTGCAAAAGCTCAAAACGACCGGTCGGGTCGTTACATCCTCCCCCACTTAAACATACGTTCGTCCGCGAACGTGCCCAGAGTTGTTCTAAAAGCCAACCAATCGCTGAATAACCTTACCATGCATATATCCGGGGTGATCCCATATCACCCTATCTCATATAGGTCCGATAACACAATGAAACTGCATTTCCACATTCCAACCTAGCCCATAAGCCTTAGAACCACATTTCCACTTCTGAAATAATTCACAAGATTAGAATCTCATATCTATTTTTAGAATAAGCCCAAACAAGCTGTAATCACCCATACTTGCAATCTCAGGTGCAATCACTTGATATGCCACATAACTCACACTCGTAGTGATAACTTCTAATTATAGCAGCTGCACACAACACCCGAATACCGATAGAAAAACTCTTATCAACTAGAATCTCACCCCAACACTTTCATATACTGCCAATGATCACTAAAACACGCGTTAAGTCATAACCATTTCCCAGATCAACCATTCAAGATGTCACTCCTCCTTTGGCAAATACCACAGCAAATTTCTGAGCTGAAGCTCGATATTATCCTTCCAATATGCTGAAATCGAACCCGTTCGTATTCATTAATGATCTCAACGATCTCCTCTAATTCAATACATACTCTGGTGACATGACACATCAGTACAGGCCTAAGCTACCATTTGCATAATACGCACACCAATAAGCAACAATCCGAACATACCTCCAATCATGAAAATGACTCAAATGAAAGAGTTGTACCTCAAGCTCACCAGTACCGCCGCAACACAAGGCTGAGAACCCGTCTCACATCGTAGGAACATAACCAACATACCATTCACCGAGCAACACCCAATTTCTCTTCCCGCTTGATTTCCACTACGAAACCCCAATCGAACCACACCATAGGTGCCTATAACCGACAAATCACAACACCTCTCCCAGCAATACAATTCGGAGCCAACCAAGCCAACTCAAGTTAGAACACGCATCCACATTGGCTTGCCAATGAACTCCTCATCAAGGAAATCCTGAGGTTGTTCCTTCAACTCCTCTAACTCTGCCGATGCCATACGATACGGTGTCCGGCATCAAATCAATACCGAAATCAATAACCTTGCCCGGCGGCATGCCCGGCCACAAGAAACACATCCAAAAAGTCCCTCACTACCGGAACCGAATCAATGGTAGAAGCCTTTGCACTGACATTTATCACGGAAGCCCACATAAGAAAGACAATTCTTCCCAGTCGTCCATTAGGTCCTCGAAATATAAAACCACTCCACTAGGACATACTCTGTCAAACCTCGCCACTCAATCTGTGGCATTTCCAGCATAGCCAACAGCGCCGCCTTAGCTCAATAGTCCAAAATGACACAATGCGGAGACAACCAGTCTGAACCCAATATTACATCCAAAATCTAACATACCCAGCAATGAAAGATCCGTTCGAGTCTCCAAATCGCGATAGTCACTAAACAATGTCGATACACACGACTCACAATTACAACATAGCCTAAGAATTTTATGACCTTCCTTTCGGAACCGAACCGCAACCTTACGCACGCAATTCCCAATCATTTACAACATACCACATAACCCATACCATCCTAGGATAACCATGAGAACTTCATATCCCTTCCGAACCGCAAGCAACTATGCATTCCACTAGCTAAAAACTTCACATTGATCCCCTCTAGAAGAGAACCACTATACATCCCATGCTCCTCATGCCAATAGGAAAAATATACCTTTCTAACTGTGGTGGAAACCATCTAGAACTCCCCAAATTCCATTTGCACAACACTAACTCATCAGGACTGAATCCTTCTAACTCAACCGAGCTACGCATGCCACAAAACCCCAAAAGAATTGCCACGATACACCTGCAGAGACTCATTACCCCGCAAGCATTCAAAGAGCTAATCATACCCTTACTATACCGATCCGACCCACTACCAAGCTATACCATCTGCTGAGTTTCCTTCTGATTTACCTTCAACTTGATACTCTTTCTTGCTATAACATCACAATTCCTCAACCCAGACTTACCACACGAGACCCAAGCATAAAGCCACACCGTCTAAGGCTCATAAGCTGCTGAATACTCTCTTAAATATTCCTAAAAGCACCACATTCAAAATACTTTACTTTGAGGAAACTTCCTAAGAATCTAAATCCGTTACCTTTACCTTTCTGATACTGATACATGGAATCCCATAATTAATATAGAAAATACCACAAGTCTTGACATCTTCCCATGAAAACTCAGTTTCTAACGACATATACAACTTGAAGATACCCAATTGTTATATGTAAAGTCTTGAACCCATTAGAACCATTTAGTCATCCACTCTACTCGAACTGCAATTAGTCTGATTAAATGAACTGAACAACCCGTGCCTCGTTGGCACTCTGACACCGAAGAATGTAACCTTATTCTAGTACAACCAAGCAACTTCCTGCTCTATGTACCGAGCATCCTTTACCAATAACAACTCAAGACATTCCGTGATTCTCACACACCTATGAAGCGTACTATAACCTTTGTTAAGAATTTTTCTTATACCTGAGCCATCCTCGATCTCAATTTCTGCAAGCCATAACTGATTCACCAGCACGCCTCAAACTGAAACCAACATAGTACTTAACCGTACAATCGCCTAATCAATAGCAGACTCCCCCACTTGGCTCGAAGCCATAGATCAACACACACTCAATAACTCATAACGCTTATAATCTATTGATGTCATAATACCATAGTGAGGTTAAACTCAACTCCTTTATAAGCTTGTGAAAACACAAATCATCTAGAATTTTAACTCTTCTGCAAATCTTACATTCGCTCTCGCAACAGTTACACCCACTCTCTAAGCGACCCAATTTAATTGCAACACATATCTTTCACTCGCAAATGAGATCTTCTAACAGACACATAAGGATTGCACCACCTCAGAACACTTCGCAGGAAATAACCCACATGTTTTGCCTCCAACTAACATTCATGTATACCTTCCACCGCCATAAACTGTACGCAGTCACTTAGTCTTCCTGAGTCTGAATTCATACCGCAACATGAAATTTACTTCACTCTCAACTGGGAAACACGAAAAGATCCGTCACACGCCCATAACTCGGGGCTATACCTCAAATCACGACGGAATTCAAGCACTTAATAGTTCTTCTATCCTCCCGCAGACCTTTCTTGTCGCTTCCAAATCATATGGATACATCTCGCAGTACCAACATACTCATCACATAGTTATCAGCCATCACTTCCACTAATAGGGACAATACTGCACATATAAGTTCAAAAACACTTGCTCACACAATCAACACCTCAGTGCTCAAGCTATCGGCAAAAATCTGGCCTCAAGTCCTCTAGACTAGCCCAATATCAACTCACAGAGATCACATCTCGCCCCTCAATCGGGGAATCCCAAGCCATCGATACTCATCTGATACTGAGCGCTCATGCGCGCATACGAACGCGTGGAAGGAATTCAAAGAGTTACATTTCAAGCTGAATCAAAGGATGCACGATAAGAATTCAAGAGTGTGAAGTTTTCCTAAAGGTTCTGCAGCCTCTCGAGGATAAATACAGACGTCTCTGTACCGATCCGCGAGACTCTACTAAACCTGCTCGTGACTCGTGAGACCTATGTAACCTAGTCTATGATACCAACTTGTCACGACCCTAACCCCGAACCTGGTCGTGATGGCGCCTCTCGTGAAGACAAGACTAGCCAATTAGACCCAATTCACTTTTTAAAATAATTAAACAATATAAGAGAAGTCTAAACATGATTTAATGATAATAAGCAGCGGATATACAACC
This sequence comes from Nicotiana tabacum, assembly GCF_000715075.1. Lineage (NCBI taxonomy): Eukaryota > Viridiplantae > Streptophyta > Magnoliopsida > Solanales > Solanaceae > Nicotiana > Nicotiana tabacum. The sequence goes on along the minus strand of NC_134089.1, from coordinate 81,666,015 downwards.
TAACACAGCCTTAACTAGGGTGTCACAAGTCACGAGCAGCTACTAGGGTATAAATACAACTAAAAGCCTCGAGTGTACAAATATAGACTAATGAAATAAAGAGAGAGAAAAGCAGTGATGCGAATGCCGGCAGCTACCTTACTAAACTCTGATGACTCTGCCTCCGATCAGCCAAAACATACCTGAATCTGCACACAAGGTGCAGGGAGTAATGTAAGTACTCCGACTCAGTGAGTAATAATAATAAATAAAGACTGAAGGCAAGAAATCACGTAAAACATATCAAGATGCTGTATGGAAGCAGTCCAAAACCAGTAAGAAAGCAGTGAAGTTGTAAAATCTCTTTAGAATATTTTGGCTCAGTTAAACTTCTTTGAAAATGACTTTTACAACAATTACGCAAATGAATGCCAAAAACAGTTAGTGCAGATAAGCACAGAAATCCACCTCTCGGGCACAAATACCATAGTTTAACAGGTAAAATGACCAGTAAATATAAAAGATAAACATATAAAGGTTCGCCTCTCAGGAACAATGTCAACAACTCCGCCCCTCGGGCAATATCTCAGAACAATAACAGCCCCTCGGGCAATCACATAGAACGGTGCCAGCCCCTCAGGCAAATCACATAGAATAATATCAGCCCCTCGGGCTGTCACATAGAACAATATCAGCCCCTCGGGTTATCACATAGAACAATATCAGCCCCTCGGGCTATCACATAGAACAATATCATCCCCTCGGGCTATATCTCACATCATAATGGGTACCCGCGCTCACTGGGGTGTACAGACTCCGGGAGAGGCCTCTTACGGCCCAAGCGCAATATCAAGCCATCTCGTGGCATCAATCTAGGCCCTCGGCCTCATATCAGTCAAGCCACCTCGTGGCGTAATATATGTATCTCAGGCCCTCGGCCTCATAAACAATATCAACAAGCCACCTCGTGGCGTGCATATCTCAGGCCCTCGGCCTCAATTACTATCAGTGTTTCCTCACAACTAGGCCCTAGGCCTTACTCAGTCAAAAATACTCACAAGCCCCTCGGGTATTAGTAAAACGGTATTTCTCAACCCAAAACATCATTTCAAATATCATTTAAGTCGCAAAAACGAAGTCAAAATGGCTGAGTAATAAAACAGTGGAAAATAACATGACTGAGTTCAATTAATAAGTCAAAGCAGTGAGGAAATAGTAATAAAAATCCTGAAGGGTTCAAATAGTTGGCACGAAGCCCAAATATATCAACCAGCCCAAATCATGATAATAACAAATAAGTTTCAGTCAAATACACGGTAAAATCATCAATCAGGACGGACCAGGTCACAATCCCCAATAGTACACGACCCCACGCTCGTCGTCAAGCATGTGCCTCACCTCAATATAGCACTATGATGTGCAATCCGGGGTTTCAAACCCTCAAAACATCATTTACAATCATTACTCGCCTCGAACCGGCTAAAACTCTAGCTCGCGACGCCTTTGCCCCTCAAATTGGCCTCCACGCACGTCAAATCTATTCAAAATTAGAACGAATACGTCACAATATGCTAAGGGAACAAAGCCCAAGCAAAAATAATGGAAAAACACCAAAAATCTCGAAATTAGCAAAACCCGAGCCCCGAGCCCACTTCTCAAAACTCAGAAATTTTTACATCAACGGGTTTCTTATCTCCCCACGAGTTCAACCATACCAATTTTACCAAAATCTGACATCAACTCGACCCTCAAATCTTCAAATTAAACCAAGAGAGTTTTCAAGATTTTTACCAACTAAAATCACCAATTAAATATTAAAACAACGATGGATTCGAGTAATCTAACCAAAATTGAGTTAAGAACACTTACCCTGATGTTTTCCTCGAAAATCTCTCAAACAATTGCCTCACCCGAGCTCCCCCAACTCTATTTTTGTCAAAAATGGCCAAAAACCCCGTTTTATAACATTTTCCGGTTCGGGCGCCACAGGTGACGCCGGGCACTGCCTGTGGCACTGGTTCCAGTAGTCAAAATAAATCCTGGCGCCATGGATGGCACCCCGCGCTACCCTGGGCGCTGGCGATGGGAAATTATTTTTCCCCGACACGAATATGGGCATAACTCTCTCATACGATGTCCGAATTGGACGATTCTTTTTGCTAAGGCTCCGAAATTTCGATACAGATCTAATGCTTCAATTAAAACTGAATTTGGAGCTCATTTGCATAATATAATACCATTTATTCTTGATGAACGACATCAAAACATTCTTGAAATGCCCAAGTTAAACTCCAATAACCATCCAAACTCCACCCGAGGCCCTCGGGACCTCAACCAAATATATCAATAAGTCCTAAAATATCATGCAGACTTACTCGGAGTTTCAAATCATGCCAAGCAACATCGAAACTACAATTCGCACCTCAATTCGGACTTACGAGTTTCAAACTTTTCTTTTTACAAAGCGCGTGCCGAAACGTATAAAATGACTCCGGCATGACTTCAAATTTTGCACACAAGTCATTAATGACATAATGGAGCTACTGCAACTTCTGGAATTCATTTCGAACTCTATATCAAAATCTCACCTATCAACCGAAAAACGCCGAAATCTCTATTTCGCCAATTCAAGCCTAAACCTTCCACGGACCTCCAAAATGCATTCCGATCACGCTCCTAAATCCCAAACTTCCTAACGGAGCTAACCAAATAATAGAAATTTCGATCCGAGATCATATACAAAGAAGTCAAATCTTGGTCAAACCTTTCAAACTTCAAGCTTCAACTGAGAACTGTTTTCTTCCAAATTCGTTTTGATTACCCTGAAAACCAAAACCAATGATTTACATAAGTAATAATACATCACACGGGGCAAGTCATGCCCGAGAACTGGCGATCAAAGTGCAAAAGCTCAAAACAATCGGTCGGGTCGTTACATAATTGCACCTAATTGAGTTTGGGGATATTATAAATAGAAGTGTGGTGGAATATCTGGTCTGACATAAATATGGTTTTGAATGCGAATGTGATTGTATTAAAAGTGCTTAGGGAGGTTAGTCATTATATCCAAATATATCATACTCATCCCTTAGCCTACATTACAACCAAATGAAGTCCTAATTGATCTTAGATTGAATGCGCTCGATTAGTAGAGTAGTACACTAAAGGCAAGCCTATGGTGCATCTGTGTGACATATGAATTTCCTTTCGGAGAGTGAGCGAATTTTGTCTATCTAAGTTCCTAATTGCTCTTAATATTATTATTTGTGGAACTACTCTCTTGTGTGATGTGAGGGCATGTGATTCACAAAGGAAAGGTAAGTCTTGACCTCTGTATAGAGTAATTTGAGTAAGTATGAATATTGCACGACACGTGAGAGTCGACTCTTGAGGCAAAGATTGTACACTAATAGACGTAACTTTGGCGATTTGTTCTAGGTGTGATACGTTAGGGGAAAAGCTTAGTGAAGGAACATTTATAGAGTAGGGTCGATTGCTCGAGGACTAGCAATGATTTAAGTGTGAGGTATTGATAATAGGCTAGATTCATATAGTTTGGCGACTATTTATGCCCCAACTTGACTATGCTTCACTGTTCTAGGATAGTTAAATGGCAATAAATTGACTCTAATTGTGAATTTCATATTTTGCAGGAGCGAGTTGCGCTTATGAGGACTTAGGATAGTGTTTGGAGCTAAATTAAAGCAAGGGAAGCCCCTCAGAGCTGAGTACGCGTGAAAGAAGAGTTAAAATGCTGAACCAGCTTAGCGCAGCCTTAGCGCGACCGCGCTAGCCCAGAAAATCGAGGCAAAATGTTATGCAATATGCACGGCCATTAGCGCAGGCACGAGCGCGGCCGCGCTAGTCCAATTCGGAGCACATAATTTCAGGGGTAAACTTGGAAGTTTGGGGGTAATTCCACTTAACCTATAAGAGGTCCAGCTCGCCCAAAGAGACATTATCAAGGTTTTTACAGCTTTGTTGAAGGCAAGAAGAGGCAACAGGCAAGGAGGATAATTCGATATCGAGTTCTACCTTTCTTCCTTTTGTATTTATCATTCATGATGAATTTTGCTGTTGTTATTATGAACACGATTATAAGTAGCTAAATATTTAGTCTAGGGTTTTGATGGAACCTGTTGAAGGATGAACTTCGTGTTATGTTAATATAGTTTCCCTAGTTTAATTTTTATTTGTTCAACTACGTTCTTGTTGTAGTTAATTGATAGGATCCTCAATTAGCTGTGCCCTATTTAGTATGTATTACTCGGGAGAGAGTGCATATTTAGGTAATTGTTGAACAACACCACTCCCAAAGTATATGAGGAATCAATAACCGAGAGTTTAAAGGTGGGATTAGGGATAACGAAACCTTAGGTGCAATCTAAAGTGAGCTGTAATAAAAACCAGCTAGCGTGACTCGGGAGAGTGTGTCTAGTAAATTGTCGTAACTACTCGGGAGAGATTTACGGTAATAAGAGTGCTCATGATCGATAGAGACGATTAGGCAAATCTATGTGAACCATAATAGAAAGGGATTCTATCAATAGGGAAAATCACAACCTTAGATCCTTCTTTTATTTGTTTACAACCCAGTCATATTTAGCTTTTAGTTCACTTACTTTCATTCGGTTATAGTTAGTAAAAATATCACCAATTGTTATTCAAAATATCTGGAAAAGGTGGTTACGAAGAATTCAGTGAGTCTGACAAGAGTAATTGGTAGGTTAATTCCCTGTGGGATTCGACTCTGGGCTAAATACTCGATTTATATTTGCAACGACTGTTTTGTCCTTTTTATAAGGCATAGTTGGGTGTGATCAAAGAAAATAAAAAAAAATGAAAAAGTGGTCAAAACTACTTTTTAATTTTTGAAAAATCCATTTCCAAAAAATCTCCAAAAACTTAAGAATTTTCATGGACAAACACGTTTTTTTAAAAATTATTGAAAAAAAAATGAAAAAGAATTTATGGACAAACAGGTCTAAGGTTCCATTTGAATATAGATTTTTTTCAATTTTTTCAAAAAAAATATTATTCGTTTATAAAATTTGATTAGTTTTTTTTAAAAAAAAATCGAAGAAAATTTTTCAAGTTCTAAAAACTAGTGTGGATCAGCTTTTGGATGATAACTTTTCGTTTTAACTTTTTTTAGTAAAATGTATGTCCAAATACAATTTTAACTTTCAAAAAATATTTTTTACCACTAATTCAAAACTTTTTTTTGAATTTTCAACCAAATTTATATCCAAATGCTAACTAAAGATAGTACGATATTTCAACAAAGAAAAGAGCTAGTACAGTCATACATAATATCTTTTCCATTTGACAAATTTCAAAAAATATTTAGATAGAAAATTTAACTATTAAGCTCTTTGATTGTCTTCAAAGAAAGGCTATTGACTACTTTTTTGCTGAAATTTTGGACACGAATCTTCGCTAATTCAAGCGTTATATTGCTAGTAAGAGAATAAAATCTATAAAACAAACCACAATTATAAAAGTTCTTCCATCAATCTTAAAAGAATTTATTTTTCTAGGTAGCTTTAAAATATCTACCTTATAGTTTAAATCTTTATACGTTTAATTATGAATTTATAAAAAATGTATTAGCTTTATTCAATATATTTAATTAGGAAAATATGCGTATCTTTTGAGACTTTAAATTTGAATATTTTTTTGATCTTTTATATGTAACTTTAAAAAGGAAAAATAATTAATTTTTGAATAATTTTTATCTATACCAGTCAAAAAATATTTATACGCCAAATGTTGTTGTAGGTTAATAACAGTCATTCACTATAAAAACCAAAAGATATCGAAACAAACGAGGTTGTTATACAAAGGGTAACAATACACCTCTCATGTTTTGAATGGGAAAGAGAATCCCCTTGTGCAATAGCTTTCCAGTTAAATAATTTTTTTAATATATTTTTTCAATAGATAATTGAATAACCAAGTTCTTTCATTATAACCAAAAGCTTAAGATATGACAAACAATTAGGATCTATATAATTTATGGAGTTCCCATTTAGCCCTCTTCCTTCACAGTTTAAGATATGATGTAATGCAAAAACGCCTCCATAATAAATTTTCAAATGTGACATTATCAACTATAATTTTTGTTCAATAAAGATATTTTCAAAATAACTAAACTTTAATAATTGCTTTAGTATATTTAATATACAAAAAATACATAAACAAATTAATATAGCAACAATTCTTTCATCTAATATATATATGTCGTCACACCTCCTTTTTCCACCCGAGGGGGATATAAAGGAAGTTTTTTTCAATTTAAGTGACATAAATCGAAATGGAATTATTTTATTTATTTCAAAATCGCCACTTGAAGTAATTTATTTGATGTCTCAAGTCACCGATTTATTTTAAATCCCAAATCGAGGAAAATCAACTTTATTTAAAAGTTTGCGAAACCAGAAAACTAGGTAAGGAAAACTATTTTTTAACTTCAAATATTACTTTATTTAAAAATCATAATTTTATTAATCATAGATTTTAATTTTCGAAAATAGAATCATAACATGAAAGAGAGTACAAAACCAGTGTTTTCCGAAAATCTATCTATCTATATAGAATAGGAAAGGCAAAACAATATTAGAATGCCAAGTGGCACAACCACAATTCAACATGTGTTAAATTTTAGGACAAACTTCCAATACATTTGGAAATTAAAAAATAATTTAAAATATAAAGTAATTTAAAAATTTTAAACCTTCCCGCTTAACTACAACATGGACTTCCATGTTGGATTCAAAAAAATTTTGCGCAATTTTTAAAAATTATTTACTAAACCTTCAAATAAAAAAAATAATTACTCCAAGGCAAAATCAATAAATTTACTTTTCCAGGCGTTGCAAGAATTAGTGAATTAGTTTTTAAAAATTGATATACATATTTGATATTGTACTTTTTAAAATTATTTATTAAACCTGAAAAATCAAGAAAATAATAATTACTACAAGTCTAACCTATTAAATATAATTTCTCAGATATTGCAAGATTGTAGTAAAATAGTTTTAAAAAATTATTATACATATTTGATACTGTATCTTATCGTGGAAAAAAAGATACTGTAATAAGCTTAATAGCCTGTTTGGGGTTTGTGTTCATTCTCCTTTAAACAAATTTATTTTATACTATCCCAAAATCTCCCAAGTTTGTTGGCAATGGGAGAAATTTATTCATTCAGTTACTTTATTTATTATAAAACTTGGCAATTATGAAAAAAAAATACTTCCTTCCATTGTTGGAATCGGAGGTTTTTACAATTTATTTACGAAGAAAAAGGAAAAAATATATATCTATATATTATTAAAATGAGATAAAAATCTTCACATTAAGTTAAGAGGCAGCCTCACATTAGGTCACTTGGTAATTTAGAAGAAAGTTAGTTAGGTTAGGTAATGATGATCTTTTTTTTTTTTTTTGAATTTAAAAATTAAAAAATTAAATTATGTATTATGTGTTGTTAATGATTAGTTACTCTTTTTGAATTTGAATTTAAACATACTTAACTATTTCTTTTACGGAAAAATAATTTTGTATATTGTAAATTATTTATTCTGAAACGTTATCTGTTTTGAATTGGGAAGTTGCTAACAAATAATATAACTTCATATATTATATTAAAAGAATGATAGTGAAGCATGATGTCAAGCTAAGTGTCATATAAAGAAAATGCTACTTTGCGCTTTAAATGTAAAATTTAACTAGATTTTATGACTATATCTAATCTATACCTATATTATATATTTGAGTTAATTTAAAAAATACAATACATTCTTCTCTTTTTCCTTATTTATTTTGGTTTCACAAGTCATTATTAATTCACACAAAATAAAAGTTATAATAATGAAATAATAACAAGAAACATAATACAAAACGTAAAAATTAAAACTTTATATTAAAAATAAAATCTATCTTTTCTATCTATATATAATAGGAGAGGCAAAACAAGGATAGAATGATAAGTGTTATCACCAGAAAAATTCTAATTTTTAAAATCAAAATATATCTTATCTAATAAGAGAGGCAAAACTGATTTGGCAATTTTCAATTTTAAAAAAACAAAATCTATCTATATCAAACAAGGATAGGGTGACAAGCGTCAATACCAAAAGAATCCTAATTTTAAAAAGCAAAATAAATAAATTTAGGAGAGGCAAAACAATGGATATCGAATGCATTTATATGTTCTTAAAATAATATCATTAACATGCTTCTTTGTGTATATCATATTTTTTCAAGTAATATTTTTTAACGAAAAATTATATTTAATATTTTTCGCGCACGTATGAATACTAGTAATAAAAGAAAGGAAAAATAAAATATAAAAAAGTTCTCGTCACATACAAAGGACGTGGCCTTTTCTGAGTCACTTGACGATTAAAAAGGTACACAGTGAATTCATGTTCACATATTACACTTTATCCACTCCTTTGATCAAACTCTTCAATTCCGTTAACGTAAAACGTGATATAATACCGTGTTTTATATAGAAAAGTAATTTTTTTACACAGTAAAAACGTGTTTTGAATCCAAAATATTGGCATTTAGGTTTCGGGCCCGCCAAGAGCTACCTTTTCAGCTTTTAAAATATAATTTTTCATAATACTTTTTTAAGTGAAAAATACTTTTAGCTTCACATAAACTTACCCAAACAAGCGGCAAAAGTATCGGAGGCTGAAAAATACTCTTTTTCCTGAACAAGTGCTTCTTTGAAAATTGAGTTGTTTGACCAACAGATAATAGTGCTTTCTATTGGGAAGACACATAACTTCTTGTTTTTTCCAAGAAATTGTCTGAAGCAACAACAAAATTATTATCATAAAGTTGTGTTTAACAAACTATCCCTCATTAATTTAATACATTTATCTTTCAATTAAATATAATTTTTTTCTCTTTTTTATTTTATTTCTATCGTGCCTTTTCCTTTTTTTTAGTTAACTATTTTTCATCTCTTTCTCCTCTTCCTCTTTAGAATTCATATGTTGTTCACTCAGTTACTGTATTTTAGTTTGATACTAAATAGGTACGCCCGTGCTAAAGCACGGGCCCAATAACAATATGTACATATTAACAGCATGACTTTGTTTTTTGAGTTACATTAGAATGACCAATACTTTCTGCTTCTGTGGTATTGGAAACTTCATTTCTACTGCGTTAGGTAAAGATTAGAACAAAAACAAAAAAAAAAAAAATACTATGATTAAATATTAATAATATACAAACCTAACAAAACTGAATACTATAGTTTAATATTAATAACATAAAAAGCTCACAAAACATTTAATTCAAGAGTAGGGTTGAGCAGTTCTTGCTAAAAATATTTCTCTTCATATGCAATTTCTCCCATCCATTATCTGCAAGTAATTATATAGTTGAGGATTCATTTTTATTTTCTTTTCAGGTATTGTTGTCGCTTGCTTCAGCTATTTACACCACTGCAACCAAGAGGAAAGAGCAAAGAAATATATCATATTTTTTTGCTTTTGTTCCCAATATAATACTTATTGATTACTGAAGGGTACCCAAGGTTGGTTCAATCTAAAAGTTAACAGTAAACACTAAAAGGAGGGAAGAATCCCAATTTTATACAGAATCTTACAGAACATTGTCCATTTAACTTCAAGGAAAAAAAAAAATTAGATGACTGTTGTCTTGAGAGTTTCTGGAGCAAAGGTAACATATGTAACATAAGGTGTAATCTCTTCATCGCAGGTTCACATGTGCCAAACAACCATTCTGCAATGCTCAAAGCTAATGACTTTGGGTGGAGCATTTTCTACTATTCCAGCTTATAGATAATTCAGAGTTTAAGAATCAGAAAGTTTATATCATTTTATTGCATAAGATGGGTCTTCAACTTCTACTGCAAAATAGATTAGTTGAATTTCCTAGACACTGAAATACCAATAGCATTATGTGTGGCTTCTTCAACAAACAGAGTCTCCAACAATTATGCTAATGGCATTTTAAGTTAAAATAAGCCACAAGATCACATTCTCTAATTTCTCTAGTTCCTCTGAGCTAATCCAAATTAATGACATGAAATCCAAACAACCAGCATAAACAGAAAATCGAGATTTGACACTTGGAATAATTTGTCAAGCAAAGCAGTCTGAAAATGTCAAATGGGTGAAGTTAATTTTTCAAAAGACATTAATACATTATCAACTTGCATTATTTCAAAGCGCTAAATATAAGCAATCTAAGAGCTAGTTTTACCGTATGACACATCATATAACAGGACAAAAAAGATAAGTTCCCTGTCTAGTACCGTCTTGTATAGCTACTTAACTCCCTTCCCTCAATAATCTAGAGTACAGATATATATCTAACCCAATGAAGTTCAACTTATTATACTTTCAAAAAGAAATCAAGAAGCAAAAAGATTGAAAATACTGAAATATTACTCACATTGACCATAGGCATGCAGAGGGCTGTAATTCTTGCACCAGTACCAGGAACAAATCTTTTCAAATTAATTACCTCCTCAATGCCAAGTAATTTGAGCAAATATTCGTTGTAGTTTTCATAAGAATGGAAATTGATAGCCTTAAAAGGAGTTGTCCGTAGAAAAACAACTATCTTGATGAGCTGCAAAAGATTTTCTGCTCAACACGAACAATATGCTCCAGCTTTAATCTTTTAAGAGGAGCAAGAAAAGTTTTAAACCAAAAATAGTTCAGAAAAACAATGGCAAACAGTCAGAAGGTCCACAAAATATGGAACACACTGCAATTATAAGTACGGATATTGAAAGTATAACACACTCAATGCCAAAGTACAAAGCTTCAAGCTAGTATTACTATCATTCAAATTGTAAGTTTCAGAGTCGCAACCCATAAAGCAGCACTTTAAGCACATAAAAAATATTTTTGTTCAAAATGCATCAAGTTTGTTCAGCGTAAGATATGGCATCGCACTGATCCATATTCATCAAATAAAAAAATAATATGCGTGACTTCTTTTTTAATAAGTATAATATGCCTGTGTTGTCTTTGCCACTGGATTATACTATTTTTATAAGAGGAGGTAAGATAAGGACGGTTGAGTCTCTTTTAACTCCAGAGCAATATCGTTCATAAAGAGAAATATTTGTAACCATATCCCCGATATTTCTGAGTTTTGGATCAATATGCAGCAAAAAATGTAGCCAACTGCAAGCAAGCATGGGTTTGTGATGCCACCTTTTTTTTCCATCCATATTAGCAACCGCTTTAATAGAAAAATATAGATGATCCGCATTATTTTGTGAAAACTAAGAAAGAGTAGGATTTCTCGCTACATTAAATAATGTCGGCGATGAATCAACAATTTTCTACCATAAGGAGAAGGCTTTAATATCTTCTCTAAAAAGGATATGAATTGTTCTCAATTCGCACCTCTAATATGACTTAAAAGTGAATCTATGTTTTTGCAGTCAAAAGCTGGAAAACAGAGTAGAGTCAACATATGAAGCTCAAGCACTTCTCCAAAATAAAAGATAGTATGCTTACGTTGTTAAAATCTACTTCTTTCATAATAATAACTACTACTGCATGCAACTCCTCTTTCAATAATATTTTTTTTTAAATTGGCTTTATCATTTGTGTCTCTTTTAATTTATATAGTTGAGGAGAAATATAACTTCTAATGGCTGGGAGACCCTCATGACGCTGTAATAAAACTCAGTTTCAGTGCCTTTTTTGACAAAGCAAATTTCTAGGCTAACTGGTAGTCTTTACAGTTGTCACTTTATAAAAAGAAAAAAAAGCAGTTTGAATCTGAGAAGTTTTGAACAGAGGATCTATTACATATATTTCAAGATGTGATAGTAAATGCCACATCCTCAAAACAGTTTTATGAAACCTGCAATAAAGTTTATTAAAATAATAAAAAGATTTTCTATTTTAAATAAAGAATTCGTATGCAGGAAAAAGTTGTATATACAGGTCATTGGTTAAAATTAGGTTGACTACATAATATATACGAAATTCTTCCTAGTTGGTTACCCTAATTCTGACATGCATAAGTTGTTAGTTAACAGTCACAAGTAGAAAAGCTCCTCTTATTGCTAAGTCTAAGAAAGTTTTCATTTCTGAAGAACATAAATATTCTTTTGAATTTCTTGAGTACCATTTAAAGGCAAATGAAACAGATAAAGGCAAATGAAATAGATAAAGGCGCAGCTTTATAAGACTTGCTTGTATGGCTATAAGAAAGAGGAAAAAGTGACAGATATCTCTTGTAAAGTCATTATGGGCATCATCTATTCTCTTTATACCAATGACCCCTATTTCAGGATAGCTGAAATTTTATCAGATACCATAATTTTGTCACATATAGGGAATCAGTAACAAAACAATACATGCTTGAACCTTTTTTTAGTATCAAATTATGACATGCAAATAGGAATTATTTTTTAACTGATTAAAGGAGTTTGTCGACATGTTATTCTGGAAGGTTGATAATCTTGCACCAGCTAATTATCTATTCATTTCAGCCCTCATGAGACTACATAAACCCATCAAAAAACTAAATCTTTCGCTTTGATTAAAAGCTAAATACAAACTTTACCCCATAACGGCACCAAAAAACAACATCAAGAATAACAAAAATTCAAAAGGTTTTGATACTTCAATTACCATAACAATAACATGCATGGACAGAACCAAAGGTAAAAACATAGAGATGAACAACCAAATGGGATATAAAGAGATTGAGAAACAAAGATTGATTTATCTGAGAAGAAGGGCGTTGGAGGAGACAAAATGGGCAGATCTTCCAAACGGTGGCAAGCTTTCAATCTGATTCTATTCTTTTGCCCCTTCTGGTTCATCCTTAAATTGATTATGGACATGCATGTCCTTAACAACTTGAGTCAACTTACATGTGCAATAATATGAGAAATCCCATATAAATTTGGAATTAAAAGAGAAGTAAAGCTCAATTTGCAACAGAAACGCACCTTAAAAAAAGTGAATATCACCAAGTTGTTTCAAGAATATTGTCAAACAACCTCAGTGCATCATTATTCAAATTGATATCCCGTAAAATTTCATTATTAATAATTGGGTGAACCTAAAAAGGGAAAAATAGGGGAAAAAAACTTATCAGAACTGAAAAAATTAGAGTACACATAGTATTTTTCGAGAGTGGAGCTAGAATGACATCCAGTGGAAGCCCTGAATGCTTCAATAATCTTGAAAAGCTTCGAAGAAATGTCTAATTTCAGTACCTTTTGGGGAAATTTACTATCCCTCACACAACGCAAAATCAATAGTAGCTTTACTTACCAGTTAAAGGAGATAGTAAATAGAGAAATTCATCTGAATCACCAAATTAAGTGTACAATCTGTTGCGATTTTCATTAAGGGAAGAAGAATTAATTTTGATTATCCAAAAAATTGAATTATGCACCTATTTTCAAACCAAACCAATGTAATTGATAATATCATCACTATGCATGTAGAGATCCAACAGAAAAGTATTCAAAGGAGCACAAAAATTAACAGATTTCAATTAAAGTGCCATCATCAATAGCCGGGTGCGTTAAACAAAGAAAAAATGCAGAAAACTAAATAATTGGAAGATAAATACAATTAACTTGAAATCAACCAGAGAAATTTGAAAGAAAACGAATTCAATGTCTCTAGAGGAGCAATGGAAAGGAGGATCATAATTAGTTCTAATAGTAGGAGTTTCTAGATTGTACTACGGATAGCAGTAGAGAAAGTGAAAAATATACGTGTTAGAAAGGAAATGGGCCCAACTTACGGTACACTTCACATTGAATTTAGTACAACTCCTCAAAGCTGTGTTCGTATCACCCCACTCCCATTTCTATATAATAGAAATAGAAATGTACAAAAAGAATTTGATAAGTGCCATATTTCTTTAATAAAATATTTTTATTGCTTTTGACTTTATTCAAATTTTACTTAATATTTTTCTAATCTTTTCATACTGTCATATATACGTGTTGACCTTGTTCCCGTTATACCTATTAGTAATTGATTATTGTCAAACTGATTGTAGGATAATCATACTTGTGCGGAATGAATTTTTGATTTATATTAATTGTTATAGTTTAGTATATTCAAATAATCTGTATACGGTGAAATCAGATGGTCCAATTTCTCGTCATTAAGGTGTTTCAGGAAGTCATATCGAGATCTCGAGGCTGCGATCGAGTTCTCTCCCTCGATGTCCATTTACGCTCGACTCAACGACGATGCCGAGGATGGGGAGTTCCCAAGGCGAGCAGATAGCACTGGCAGAGCCTGGTGTCACGTCTAGCCGTCTCATCTCCATACCTTTACAATTAATGCATTATGTACTATGTTAGGATTCCCCTCCTATATAAAGGGGATCCTTGCTATTTTGTGAAGCCCGGCTGTTGCTCCAACTATTCTACACGAAATATATAACAACTTTCTCTCTCTCTCTCTCTCTCTCTCTCTCTCTCTCTCTCTTCTTCCCAACAAATTCTCTCAGTATTATTGCTCATATTTATTGTCTGCATATTTGTTCTTCATTTATTGCTTGTTATTGGCCTTAAAGAGCCTCCCTTGATTATATCCTAACTGTTAGCCCCTTCCCGATTATCCCCGATAGCTCGAGCCCGAGCCCTGGCATCGACCTCGAGGCCCCTCATCGGTCAGTCCGAGGCCCGAACAGCTTACCTTCGGTTGATTATAACTATATTTTAGCTCGTATTTCATCTTTTATCTTCACATATCTAGCATCAACTGCTTTAACAACTAGCATAAAAATAGATTTAGTATTTTTAGAGTCCCATCAACAAATTTAATTGTTATTACCATTTTCATGGTAAACAGTTTGGCACCCACCGTGGGGCTAAAAATAATAGTGATTATTTTCTTGCTGGTTTCTTTATACAACGCAAGTTATCTTTCACACTTTTTCTTGTCCAAGATATTCGATTTCAGGTCAAAATGTCTGGCTCACTGAACAGAGTTAAGAACGACAACCTTGAAAACCACGGAGAAAACGGTGTGGTTGTTCCAATTATTGGTGCGCCACCACAGAACCCCGACAACGCGTCTGGACCGATTCCAGTAGATGCGGGTTCGCAGGACGCACAACAGGTCGACGAAACCTCACACACCGATAGGAGCATACAACATGGCGACCAACAGGAAGCCCAAAAAACCCCAGCTCGGGAAGAACAGGAAGTTAGCCTTCATGTTATTTTTGAAATGTTGCAGGCACAACAGTTGGCTATCGCTCAGCTGCAAAGCCACCCGAAGACTCCCAACACGGTAGCACCGGGGACTGCTCCCCCAGCCGAACAGATACTTGAGAGATCGAGCAATAACGGATCGATAGCCGACCCTGCCATTGTAAAAATGCTCGAAGACCTCACCAAAAGGATCTAATCGGGCGAGAAAATGACAGCAGCCAATGATAAGAAGGTCGAGACCTACAACTCCAGGGTCGACTAGATCCCGGGAGCAACCCGGTCCTGAAGGGTGTGGATTCGAAGAAGTTCATACAAAGGTCATTCCTCGAAGAAGAGTCCCAGAAACCCATTCCTAAGAAGTTCAGAATGCCGGAACTCCCAAAGTACAACGGGACCTCAGATCCCAATGAACACGTTACCGCCTACACTTGCACGGTAAAGGGCAACGATATAAAAAACGATGAGATCGAGTCTGTATTGCTAAAAAAGTTCGGGGAAACACTCTCGAAGGGGGCCATGATGTGGTATCACAACCTAGCTTCCAACTCCATAGATTTATTTGTCATGCTAGCAGACTCCTTCATAAAGGCACACACTGGTGCCATAAAAGTAGCAACAAGGAAGTCCGACATATTCAAGATTAAGAAGCGGGAGAATGAAATGCTACGAGAATTCGTATCTCGCTTCTAAACGGAACGAATGGAACTACCCCCGGTATCCGACGACTGGGCGGTGTAGGCCTTCACTCAAGGCCTGAACGAATGAAGCTCGGTGGCTTCAAGGCATCTGAAAGAGAATCTGATCGAGTATCATGTCGTAACCTGGTCAGATGTCCACAACAGGTATCAGTCAAAGATCAGGGTCGAAGATGACCAGTTGGGAGCCCCTCGGGCTTAGTATATCCGAGTAGACTCCTGGAAAATGAGTCAAAACTGAACAAAGAGAGGTATCAGCCGTACCCCGAAGATAGGAGGAATTTCCCGAGACGCAATCCGCCTTGCAACGATCGATTGGTGAACCGAGGACAAAACCTTTGGGGACTCATCAAAAGAGGCGGATTCGACGGGGCCAATGGGGGCACCTTGCCTATCAGAATACAACTTCAACGTCGACGTATCGGGCATCGTGTTCGCCATCAACAAAATTAGGGACGCCAAATGGCCCGGGCCTATAAAGTCAGATCCTTCACAAAAGAACTATAACTTGATATGCGAGTTTCACAACTCGCACAAGCATAGAACCGAGGATTGCCGGCAACTCCGGGAGGAAGTGGCCCGACTACTCGATAACGGACACCTTCGAGAAACAACCAGCACGTCATTCACATGATTTTTTGAGACACGCCCTCGGCTGTATTCAAATAAAGGACCACATCGCGTCCACCAAACAAACGCCAAAATCCAAGAGCGCCATCTCCACTAAGGTATAATCATCTCCCCCTTTTTCTATTTTTTACTTTACGATAACTTCTGCGCAGGCCATCGACCAAAGCAGTCAAGATGTCGATCCAGATCGAGGACCTCGTGGGTTCGAAGCGTCCATTGCACTCTTTTCCTTCAACCGAGTTTTTATCCCAAAATGAGTTTTTACTAGCAAGGTTTTTAATGAGGCAACGTTCACGCGCTACCTAAGGAGGATCCGACAAGCGTACAAGGCTTCTTTTGCAATCAACCCCCGACACTGGAGGGCACCCCCTTGAGAGGTCATCCACTCGGAAGAACCAGGGAACGACAAATAAGGTTCCAATTGGAAATGATGTACCTATCCAAACGGTCAAATGGACCGTGTCCGCATAAGCCGGGCTCACGGCAACAAAACAACTTGTACTTATGCCAAACAATCAAAGAATATTTTTCGCCAAAGCATCTCGTACTCCAAAGAAAATTCAGCATTTTGACAGCAAGGATCCCTCTACCAAGAATGCCCCGAAATACTCGGAGACTAGCATCAATAACTCGGCACCCGCATGGCCTCAGGGTCGGAACTCCATAATCATAAGCCCTCAACGAGGAAGCACGGAAATCACAAAACATCTCTAAAAAGGAAAAATGTCCCAAACACTCGGAGACTGGCATCGCAAATTTAGAAAGTGCATGACCCCAGGGTCAGAATCTCTAAAATCATAAGTGTCACACCGCCTTTTTGCGCGTCCGCCCCGAAGGGTAAATGCGCGAGGGAGTTTTTCCAATTTAAGTGACAATATTCGAAATGAGATTATTTATTTATTTCAGAGTCGCCACTTGGAAAAGGTTTGGCTTTTGGTGTCCCAAGTCACCGGTTTATCTTGAATCCTAAATCGAGGAAAATATTCGACTTTCCAAATGAAGTCTGCGAACCAGAAATTCTAAGTAAGGAATTCTGTTGACCCGAGGGAAGGTGTTAGGCACCCTCGAATCCCGTGGTTCTAGCACGGTCGCTTAAATTGTTATAATGGCTAGATATCTGATTTAATACATGTTATTACTTATGTGCTTTTATTAAGTTTAAGCCGCTTTTATTATTTTTTTTATAGAATTGCAACGTTGTGAAAATGCATCTCGAACCACGTCACAATCAATACACCAGTGGTCGTCAATACATTCCGACTCCGTCGAGATTTGAATTTGGGTCACATAAATGCACACCCGAATTTTAAGAATGTAATTTAGTTAAGTCGCGCCTAAAAAGTCTAACGCATTGTTATCTTTGGGGAGGCAGAGAAGTTCGCTAAACAGTCCATCCCAAGTTCTAAGTATTTATTATGGCCAATTATTGAGGGCCCCGCAATTTGCATTTTTATTTGGCGAGGCTCGTCTCATTATTTTTTAAAAGGGGTGAACCTACAACAACTACATCTTTCTATTATGTTCGTCTCTAAAATGAATGAGAGAAAATCCTAACTCGTTACGAGCTTAAAAGAGGCGTACCGTATTAAACGCTAGATTGAGATGAACATTAACTGAAAGGAACATTACTAGAAATTATAAACAAAATTGAGAACGATAAAATAATATATTCGAACGTGATTAACTATCCTATAGCTAAATTAACACTCCTCCTAATTGTATAAACAAACGAATAATTGTTCACGACTATTAGCGCTGAAATTAACCTTAATTATTAATGCTTATTCGGGAGTTTATTAGATCCAAGCGTCGCACCATCTTATTAAAACTCATGCCTATTAGATTAATGTTCTTAAAATTGTTGCGTTGTTTCGTACTTCAAAATATGTAAAACCTGCCGACCTTATTAATACCCACTTCGTTTAAATGATGGGCCGATACCAATATTAATTATTAATCTGCCTCATTAAAACTATGTTGAAAAGAGGAGCCCAACAAGAGGGTTGGCATACATGGCTAAATTGTTGGTGCTAACATAACACAATATGAAAATTTGTTTGGAATACATTTTCTGGAAATCAAATTAGACCGGATATAACGAGTTTGATAGTTCAAAGATCCCAACAGCAGTACACACAGACGCTTGCCATGATTCAGTTATACTATCATCACCAAATCAGATTAAATTGTTATATATATGGAGATACATCTAATTTAAACAACATACTATTTAACAGTCCATATAAATTAGAGTACATTCCAATTCATACGGAATAAATGTAGTTGGAATGAGCTTAAACAAATATGGGTTAACTATCATTTAAGCTATTTGCTATATTTTGAACACGAGTACTGTGAAGCAAACTACATTCATTTCTTCATTTTTACTTCAGCTTCAAGCTTTCAACAAACATAGTTTCAGAAATGTGTACCTGGAAATGCTTACAATTGAAGAAGAAGAAAGGTCAGTAGAGCGAGCAGTAATTCGAAGCAGCAACAACAAACACCACAGCAACAACCAGCCAATACAAGAATGATTCAAACCCAAACAAAACTCCAAGATTTCGACAAAGAACCAACAGCAATAACAAATGAACCAAATAACTCGGGTAACAACACAATAACTCGAAAATCACCCAAGTGCCTTCAAAACTGAACTTAAATGCTTTGGAAAATTCACCAAAGTAAACTTAAACAGAAAATCAACTCAAACAGAACCCAACTCTATTCTTTTTTTTTCCTAATGTTTTTGTTTTGGATTTTGAATATCAAACTTCAATCTGGAAATCAGAAAGAAAGAGCTGTTTAGAGGAAGTTTTGATGTCTGAAATTTCTTGTTCTTTTTTTCAGGGGTCTCCTCCTCAAAATCTGAACAAGTCTTCTCATTTTATTTCCCATCCCAAACCTTTTAATCAATTAATAAAACAACCACTTTCTTCTACCTAACCCACTACTAGTTAAAAAATACAATTATTATTTATTTAAACAAACTTTTCTTGAGCCCCGCAATCCCATTATGTCTTGTTCCCCACTTTTGATTAAACAAGTACATTATTCCCCATCATTATGTCTTGTCCCCCATGCCTACATTATTTTAATATTATTAACAAATTATTTAATTCTAATGGACAGAGCACTCAAAATAAACATTTGTTCAGAATTTTAATTCCAAAAATACCCCTCCGACCTTACTGAAATTACCATATTACCCCTGAACGTACTGCAAATTACCAAACTACCCCCATCAGCTATAACCAATTCACCTAATCAAATTCAACCAAAATACAGCAAATATGACCAATTTCTAAACAATTTTCAACAACAAATTCAAACTAAATGATGAACAACAAAGAACAACTAAAATTATTTTGATTGAACAATATTTTTAACAACAAACAAACCTACTTTCAGATTCAAAACAACAACAACAACAAACAAGTATATTCAGATTTCTAAATTCAATAATCATTTGAACTTAAAATTAAATCTAACAACATTACAACCAACAATTTCTATATTAAACTTAAACAAGATCATGAGACAAACTCAAGAAATAATCATAAATGATAAACAATAAACAAGAAAATCAAACTTATACTAATTTCGGATTCAAGAACAATCAAACAAAGTATAGACATAAATGAAAAGATTCAACAACAATAACAAGCAAGTTTTATTCAAATTCGAATTAAATTTGAATTAAGCTTAAACAAAACAAATAAACATATTCAAATCACTAAACTTCAAATAATCAATTGATTTTTTAAATTAAATCCAACAAAATACAACAAAGATACATGATTCAAACTAAATAAAATAAAAATTAAAAATCAAAACATAAACTCACATTAAATAACTGAATTAAAAACGAACTTCAAACAAAATGAACATGAATTAAACAACAAACATGACGGATCCAAATGATTAAACCAACACTCTTCTATATTAAACTTAAATCCTCTTAAATTAATAAAACAAACTGAAAAATAATTAATTGAACTTCAATTTAAATCTAACAATATTATAATTAAACTAACAATTCTTACAAAAAATAAACAAGAAAAATAAAACAACTGAATAAAAATTAAGAACAAGAATCAAACATTTAATGATTTCAGATCCGAAAAATATCAAATAAATTACGGACGGGAACGAAACTTAAACCAACTAACCGGATCGGAACGATAATGAACTCGGAAGAAATCTGCCCGGAAACGATTATCGCACCAAAATAACTTGACTACGAAGACGACCAACGAAGAAACAGTTGAATGTAGCAATGGCGAAGATGAAAGAGCAGCAGCAGTTCGAAGCAGTAGCCGAAGAAGACGCAGCAGCGACGAGCTTGCATCTCGTCCATGGTCAGCAGCGACGTAGGAGAAGAAACAGCAGCAGCACGAGCTGAAGAAGCAGACGACGCAGCAGTGAAGCAGTAGCAACTACTACTGCTGAACATTGGAGCTTGACTGAAGCAGAAGCTCGTCGAGGGTCGTTCATGGCGGAGTGACAGTGGAGCATGGAGGTCGACTGGGTAGTGTCGACGATGGATGCTGGTTTTGGTGGTGGGGGTGGTTGTTCGGAGCTGGACGTAGAGGGGTCGTTTGTGTGAATGGGGGACGGGCGATGGCAGCTTGGGGCGTTAGGTTTTTTGGTCCAGGGTTTTCCGGCGGAGAAGAAGACGAAGCAACGGCAGCAGCTGGTCGTGAGGAGGAGGCTAGTGGACTGGAGGGTGGTCAACGGGCAGCCATGGGAAGCCATGGGATGGGAGCTTGGGGAAGCTTTTGGAGAGGAAGAAGAAAGAGAGGGGGGCGGGTAGTTTTAGGGTTTCTTATGTTTGGGTTTCAACAAGAAAAATGAAAAATGGGAGGGGGTTGGGCGGATAGTTTAGTTATGGGGCAGACCGGGTCGACCCGTGTTGAAATGGACCGGGTCATGGGGAAGATTGGGTATTTTTTGGGCCTGTGGTTTGAAATTTGGAGAAGAGGCCCAATTTCGATTTTCTTCATTTTTTGCTCTCTTTTCTTCTTTTATTTTTCTAAAACTAAATTCTAAAAATCCTTAAACTATCATATAGAACTAAATTAATTTATAGAAGCGCAAATTAACTTCCAATAACAATTAACACACAATTAAGTAATAATTAAGCATAAAATTGTACAATTGGACAATAAATGCTAAAAATGTGAAAGATGCCTATTTTTGTAATTTTTATTTTTGTAAAACAAACTTAATTACTAACAATTGTAGGATTAAATCCTAAATGCAAATGTGACATATTTTTGTATTTTTTATTAATTTAACAAATAAACATGCGCAGACAAAATGCAAATAATTATCCAAAAATACCACAAAAATTCAAAAATTGCACACCAAGGAAAATTGTTTTATTTTGAATTTTTTGGGAGTAATTCTTTCATAGGGCAAAAATTACGTGCTTACAGCTGCCCCTCTTTGCCCGAAGACACGAAGGGTTTTCGTGAAAAGATAAAGTGAGTGATTTTTGCCCATCCGAGTACTCCGTATGAAGCATTTTTTTTGAAAAGGATTTGACCGAACCTTTGCTTCAGAGGTTTCCTACATATCCTGGGCTAAACAGGAATCAGGTCAATGGAGTTCGAAAAACCTTGGTAGCTGGGACTACCCTGGGATTGCGATGCTTGCTGTTACTGTTGTTGCTGTTGCCACTGCTGCTTTACTGACCTCCTTATTACAACCAAAGAAAAATTGAAACTGAACTAACTACTTATGCCTGTCAAACGCTAGTTACAAGATTCATATCTATAATTCTTTTGCAACTTGATCTTGGGTCTTAGCTGATTCTGCTTGTAGACTTCGATCCGAATCTTGATGCTTGCAAGTTGTAGGCACTTGTTTATTTCTGCAGTTTTGAGTGAAACGGGATAGGCGGAACTCGGGAATTTTAATCAAATTTTGAGCGACTTGCCCTTTATTTGTTCCGATATTTGGGAATAATCTTCTTTTTGTTCTTTTTTTTTTATTCTGGATTGAGACTCAAACCGTAGGTCATCTCGATCCATGCGCCTCGAGGTCAGACCTGCTGAGACAACAAAACAAACGAACGAAATTTTCTGCCCCAGTTTCAACTAGGCAAATTTCGTGAGTTAATTGTCATGAAAACTTACAGTACTGATGAGGGGATTGGAAAAAAAACTCTAGTCTACAAAGCGCAACTCAGGGGTTGGAGCCCTAATGTCGCAAAAGGAAAAAAAATGCACAACTCAGGGATTGGAGCCCTAATGTCGGCTAAAGGAAGGTTGCTCAACTCAGGGATTGGAGCCCTAATGCTGGCTAAAGGAAAGTCGCTCAACTCAGGGATTGGAGCCCTAATGCTGGCTAAAAGGAAAAACGCTCAACTCAGGGATTGGAGCCCTAATGCTGGCTAAAGGAAAAACGCTCAACTCAGGGATTGAAGCCCTAATGTCGGCTAACAGAAAAAACGCTCAACTCAAGGATTGGAGCCCTAATGCTGAGCCATAATGCTGGCTAACAGAAAAACACTCAACTCAGGGATTGGAGCCCTAATGCTGGCTAAATGGAAAAACGCTCAACTCAGGGATTGGAGCCCTAATGCTGGCTAACAGGAAAAATGCTCAACTCAGGGATTGGAGCCCTAATGTTGGCTAACAGGAAAAACGCTCAACTCAGGGATTGGAGCCCTAATGCTGGCTAAATGGAAAAACGCTCAACTTAGGGATTGGAGCCCTAATGCTGGCTAACAAAAAATGCTCAACTCAGGGATTGGAGCCCTAATGCTGGCTAACAGGAAAAATGCTCAACTTAGGGATTGGAGCCCTAATGCTGGCTAAATGGAAAAATGCTCAACTCAGGGATTGAAGCCCTAATGCTGGCTAAATGAAAAAGTGCTCAACTTAGGGATTGGAGCCCTAATGCTGGCTAACAGGAAAAATGCTCAACTCAGGGATTGGAGCCCTAATGCTGTCTAAAATAAAACGCTCAACTCAGGGATTGGAGCCCTAATGCTGGCTAAAGGAAAAATGCTCAACTCAGGGATTGGAGCCCTAATGTTGGCTAAAGGAAAGACACTCAACTCAGGGATTGGAGCCCTAATGTTGACTAAATGGAAAAATGTCCAACTCAGGGATTGGAGCCCTAATGTTGGCTAAAGTAAAGACTGCTCAACTCAGGGGTTGGAGCCCTAATGCTGGCTTACAGAAAATTGGGGATTCTAACTAACCCTCTTTTTGAGTTTTCTTCTTGCTTCTTTTTTTTTCGTTTTTTATTTTATTTTTTTGTTTAGTAAAATGCAGGAGAGAATTTTGGGGAAACTTCCCTTTTGGGTTGATTCCTTATTGCAAAGCTGTTTCTTGCATTCACGTATTTCTTTTCTTTTTGGGCGACCCCTGCTTCTTGCTTGGTTGCTTTGGATCACACCTGTTTCAATTTTCCAAACAAAGAACAATTATTAGTTTGAAAATTGTGGTTGGTTCGATGGCCTTGATTGTTACAATTGCTTTGTCCCGTCCTTATTCCTGTTGAGAAAACTCTTCCATTGATTGGATTCACAGGCGAAACCCTTTTAAACTGCTCAGACTCGCATTCCCGAATTTTGTGATGATTTGCCCGTGTAAGGCTTTGGTTCTTCCATCCCATTCTGCTTGGGGATTTTTACCGAGGCAGACTCAGTGGGGATTTTTATTGGGGAGACTCTGTGGGGATTTGTACAAGGCAGACTCGTTGGGGATTAGCTGGGGCAGACTCTTTGGGGGATTTTTACAAGTGGAGACTGGAATTTTTACAAAGGGAGACCCTATGGGGATTTATCGGTTTTTTTTTATTGTGTGGGTATGCGCGGCTTTACTTCGAAGGCAACCAACATCATGATCAATTGGGATTGGACATACGTACCACTGAAGCGGGGTATTTACTTCTTACTAAACGGAGCTCCGTGAAACCGGTCCTGCCAACTATTCTTTCCAGTATATTTGGAACTTGGGGTAAAAATGAAAGGGATTCAAAGAAAAGTAAGACAAAGAATGGAGGAACCAAATTTTAAAAGAGAAGTGTCCCTTTCGGGACAAGAAAGACTTATCTGAGGAAAACAATGCTGACTTTAAATTGACACGACATGCTTTTTTGGACTGGATGCCCGACCTTCACGAACTTGCATTTCCTCATGAACCAGAAACGTATCTATGTTTCCAAACCGGTGGAACCTTGCCAATACTTTCTGAGGTGGAATTACCTTTTCGACCGACAGTGCCCTTTGCGGGTTTTCGCTAGTCGACATCTCTCATTTCTCTTCTTGTTGTCGCTTGATAGCACTCTTTGGAGTTTTTACTAAACAAGCTCTCTCATTTTCGATTTCTTTGCTCCCGTCGCCTCACGGTGCCCGAAGGTTTTCACCGACAAGACTCTCTCGTTTTATTTCTCTCAATTTGAATGTACCAGCCTCCAATCATGATATCTCTCGGCTTCCCCTGCCTTTGGCAATTGATATGAAGGACTTGTGCTTGGAATGGTAGATGAACTACAACTTCTAAGCCATTTGGTGTGCCCCGGTTTCAATTTCAGGGTAAATTGGATTTTATTTTTGGTGTGACTGAACCCCTGAGAGAGGCTGCCTACGTATCCTTTTAGAATCAAGTCAGACGTAGTTCAGGCCAATCAATGTTTTTTTTTTCATTTTTAGGTAGCCAAAGAAATGTAACCGGCTCAAAGGGCTTGTGGAGAGAGTTGATAGTGTTTGGGCAGTGGGAATAAATCCTTCATCATCTCACATGTGTCAAAATATCACCGAAGTAAACTCAAACATAGTACCTTTTGACTGCATCCGCATTCACTGCTGTTTCAGGATCATTTCCTTCAATATCGCCTAGATACAATGCTCCTCTCGGCAATATCTTCCTGATGATGTATGGGCCTTTTCAATTAGGAGCAAATTTTCCTTTCGCTTCCTGGTGATGTGGCAGAATGCGCCTCAATACCAGCTGACCCACTTCAAAATTCCTGGGTCGGACTTTCTTGTTGTAAGCACGGGCCATTCTTTGTTGGTACAACTGCCCGTGACAAACCGCAGCCATTCGTTTCTCGTCAATCAAAGTCAACTACTCTAATCGAGTCTTAACCCACTCGCTATCTTCAATTTCTGCTTCGACAATGGTTCGGAGCGAAGGAATTTCTACCTCTACTGGTATCACAGTCTCGGTCCCATAAATCAACAAGTAGGGGGTTGCCCCTACTAATGTGCGTACTGTGGTGCGATATCCCAGCAATGCAAAGGGTAACTGTTCATGCCATTGTCGGGAACTCTGGGTCGTCTTCCTCAAAATTTTCTTGATGTTCTTGTTTGCTGCTTCAACAGCGCCATTGGCCTTGGGACGATAAGGGGTGGAGTTCCTATACGTTATTTTGAACTGTTCGCATACATCCCCCATCAAATGACTATTCAAGTTCGCCGCGTTATCTGTGATGATAGTTGCAGGAATACCGAAATGACAGATAAGATTTGAATGTACAAAATCCACCACAGCCTTCTTAATGACCGACTTGAGAGTGACAACTTCTACACATTTTGTGAAGTAGTCGATAGCAACTAATATGAATCTGTGTCCATTTGAGTCCTTCGGCTCGATAGGGCCAATGACGTCCATGCCCCAAGCAACAAATGGCCAAGGTGCAGACATGGGATGCAGTTCTGTGGGAGGCACATGAATCAAATCGCCGTGCACCTGACACTGATGACACTTTCGAACGAAGCTAAAACAGTCCTTTTCCATGGTCATCCAATAATAACCTACTCGAAGGATTTTCTTTGCCAAAACATACCCGTTCATGTGGGGCCCGCACACTCCTACGTGTACTTCATGCATGATCCTTCCCGCCTCCTCGGCGTCAACACATCTTAACAAATTGAGGTCCGGGGTCCTTTTATACAATACCTCGCCGCTCAAAAAGAAACCTCCTGCATGCCGCCTGGTAGTCCTCTTTTGATCTCCAGTAGCATGTTCGGGGTATTCTTGTGTCTTCAAGAACCTCTTGATATCATGGTACCATGACTGTGTACGTGATCCTTCCTCGATTACATTATAGTAACCGTGTCTTTCCCTGATTTGGATTTCCAAGGGATCGACGTGGGCGTTGCCTGGGTAGGGTAACATTGAAGCTAAGGTAGCAAGTGCATCCGCTAGTTCATTGTGACACCGCGGATATACCTGAACTCTATTGATTTAAAACGCTTGCCGAGGTCCTCCACGTGCTGTCAGTAAGGAATAAGCTTGACATCCCGAGTTTCCCATTCACCTTGGGCTTGCCGGATAATCAGGTCAGAATCTCCCATAATCAATAAATCTTCAACATCCTGATCGATCGCCATATGCATGCCCATGATGCAGGCTTCATATTCAGCTGTATTGTTCGTGCAAAAGAAGCGCAGTCTAGCTGTAGCAGGATAGTGCTGACCAGAGGGTGAGATCAAAATTGCCCCAATTCCTACACCTTTGGCGTTTACGGCCCCATCAAAGAACATCTTCCAAATGTGAGCGTTTTCCGAGACTACTTCTATGGTATTTATTTCTTCATCTGGAAAATAAGTACTCAATGATTGGTATTCCTCATCAACCGGATTTTCGGCCAAATGATCTGCTAACGCCTGGGCTTTCATTGATGTACGAGTGACATAGACTATGTCAAATTCAGTAAGAAAGATTTGCCACTTGGCCAGTCTTCCAGTAGGCATTGGTTTCTGAAATATGTACTTCAAAGGATCCAGCCTGCTTATGAGGTAAGTAGTGTGAGCTTGGAGATAATGTCTCAATTTTTGAGCAACCCACGTCAAAGCACAACACGTTCTTTCCAGCAAAGTGTACTTGGCCTCGTAGCCGGTGAATTTCTTGCTCAAGTAATAGATCTCCTGCTCCTTCCTTCTGGTTATGTCATGTTGCCCGAGGACGCAACCGAAAGAATTTTCCAAGACTGTCAGATACAAGAACAGGGGTCTCTCTGGCTCTGGCGGGACCAAAACTGGGGGATTTGAAAGATATTCTTTGATCTTGTCAAAAGCTTCTTGACACTCAGCCGTCCATTTGATCGCTGCATCCTTCCTCAATAGCTTGAATATGGGCTCACATGTGCTAGTCAGCTGGGCAATGAATCGACTGATATAGTTTAACCTGCCCAATAGACTCATCACGTCTTTCTTCGTTCTTGGAGGAGGTAGATCTCTGATAGATTTTATCTTTGTCGGATCTAACTCTATACCTCTCCTGCTTACTATAAAACCCAAAAGCTTGCCTGATGGGACTCCGAAGGCGCATTTGGCCGGGTTCAGCTTCAAGTCGTACTTTCTCAGTCTCTCGAAGAACTTCCTCAAATCTTGGATATGATTGTCCTGAGTCCTGGACTTGACTATCATGTCGTCCACATATACCTCTATCTCTTGATGTATCATGTCATGAAAAATGGCAGTTATGGCTCTCATGTAAGTTGCCCCAGCATTCTTCATACCGAATGGCATAACCCGATAACAGTAAGTGCCCCAAGGTGTAGTGAAGGCAGTCTTCTCGGCGCCTTCTTCATCCATCAACACCTGATGATACCCAGCGTAACAATCTACGAAAGACTGGATCTCATGTTTGGCGCAATTATCAACAAGGATGTGGATGTTGGGCAATGGGAAATTGTCTTTGGGACTCGCCCTTTTCAAATCTTGATAATCCATACATACCCGAGTCTTTCCATCTTTTTTCGGCACTGGAACTACATTCGCCAGCCACGTGGTGTACTGGACTACCCGAATTACTCCCGTTTTCAACTGCTTGGTGATTTCTTCTTTAATCTTGTCACTGACATCAGTTTTGAACTTTCTCTGCTTTTGTTGAACTAGAGGACAATCAGGGTAAATTGGCAATTTATGCACCACTAGATCAACACTTAATCCTGGCATGTCATCGTATGACCAAGCAAACACATCTTTAAATTCAAAAAGGAGTTGAATTATCGCGTCTTGTGTTTTTTCGTCCGTGTGAATGCTTATTTTGGTCTATCGGATTTCTTCAGGAGTTCCCAAATTAACTGGTTCAGTGTCATTCAGATTCGGTTTAGGTTTATTCTCAAAGTGTTCCAATTCTCGATTTATCTCCCTAAGAGCCTCTTCTTCGTCATATTCTGATTCTTGGTTCATTATTTCACAATTAAACAGCTCGTTATGATCTGGGCGCGAAGTCCGCAAGCATGTCATATTATTTAAAGCCACATTTTTAACTAAAAGAAAAGATAAAGGAAAAATAACAAAAAATCAGAACAAAGGAAAAATGAGAAAACAATGATTTTTATTTCTTGGAATTTGGAAGATAACAAGGTTTATATTTCAGGAATTCAAAACAAAAACTGAAGGAAAAACATCTGAGTTACATCCTGGGGATAACTCGTAATGCAGGAAAGGTGGCAGGACAGGTCAACCCGGACTCCCGTCTAGTTGGGAACGGCGTGACCTCCCAGTTTCGAAGCTTGGCGTTTGGCCCCACATATAGCATCTCAGCGGTGCTTGTGCCTTCTCCCAGTTGAACCATGTGAGCTTCGTAGAGCATTCCTCTCATTGCCTCACAGATCTCCTTGATCTCTTCGGCTGTGAAAACCTCATCGTCTTCTTCTTCGATGTATTTCGGTCCGACGAAAGTCTCGTATAAATCTGGCAATGGCCGAGGCAGTTTCCAACCCTCATTTTCCCTCTTCCTTGCCTACTCTTCATCTTTTGGAGTGGGTTGAAAACCTATCCCAAAAAGTTTCTTGGTGGAAGGCAAGGTGATGGGTTCCGTTATTCCTTGCAGCGCTCGTCCAAGCCCTTTCCATGGCCTGAATCCATGTCGGATCATTTCCTTAGCCACCATGATTGAGGCGTTGGACAAGAAAGGTTGGGGGAAAGGTCTTCCTTCTTCATACTGCTCTGCTAGCACAACTTCGAAAGCCTGATAAACCGTGTGCTCTCTCCCTTCCCTCGCTTCAAGATATGGGATGGATGGGTCCCGATAAATAGACTGTTCGTCTTTTTCGTGGACCACAATTTCCCGATCTTCGTATTCAAACTTCACCATTTGGTGGAGAGTGGAAGGCATAGCCCCTGCCGCATGAATCCAAGGTCTGCCGAGGAGAAAATTGTAAGACGTATCCATGTCAAGCACCTGGAAAGTTATTTCAAACTTCACTGGTCCTATAGTTAACACCAAGTCTATTTCCCCGAGGGTGTCCCTCTTGACGCCATCAAAAGCCCTTACGCAGACATTATTGGGGCGGATTCTTCCGGTCCCAATTTCCATTCTCTACAGCGTGGAGAGCAGACAAATGTCAACACCTGAACCTCCATCCAACATTACCCGCTTGACGTAGTAGTCTTCGCATTTAACTGTCAAATGTAAGGCTTTGTTGTGAGCTGCTCCCTCTGGAGGTAAGTCGTTCTTGCTGAAAGAAACCTGGTTAACTGCGAAGAACCTCTCCGTCATTCGTTCTAGTTGTTCGACTGAGGTTTCAACTGGTATGTATGCTTCGTTCAGGGTCTTGAGCAAGATCTTTTGGTGTTCGGCCGACCTCATCAGTAGAGATAGCATGGACACTTGCTCGAGACACTTGCGTAGCTGATCCACCACTTCGTAGTCTGGCATTTTCATCTTTTGGAAGAAAGCTTCCGCTTCCTCAATGCTTACAGGCTCCTTGGGTGGGAAGCGTTTCCGTGTGGCATTGTTTAACTCTTGAGTGTTCGAATACCTTCCAATGAAAGTATTCTCCGGAAGTTCTCCCGTGACTTATCTGCCTTTGTAAGTAACCAATGTTCTTTGATAGTTCCACGGTACTGTGGACGGGTCTGTCATCGGCTTTTGTGGTACGCGTCTGATAACCACTGACTCATTCAGCCGAGGTGGTTAAATCGTCCCCCGGACCACATAGGCCCCTTTTGGTACGTACATCGGTTTTGCCCTTTTGACTTCGAATCTCTGCGACTTCTCTGTTCGACCTCGTGGAACGTAAAGAACTTCATTCCTCACAGGCATCATCGTTACTGTCTTTGTCTTGACCTTCTCTTCGGGCTCAACCTTGACATCACTAGCATTCTTTTCCCCTTTCTCTAGCTTCGGGGTGGTTTTAGGCCTTTTCCTTGCATCGACGATGGCGATTATAGCTTTTAAGGCAGGATCAAATTCTTTGTCCTCACAAATCATTCCAATCAACGGCTCATTGTTGTGAGCGGGCAACGGATTGTTAGTCATATTTGGGACCTCCTCGTCCCTCAGTACTATCTTCCACTGCTCTATTAAGTTCTCAACCACCCTTCTCAAAGTCCAACAATCATTATCGTGCCCTTCTACTCCTGAATGATAAGCGCACCTAACACCGGCTTTGTAAGCAGGTGATGCCGGATTATGCCTTGTCTGAGGGACTGGCTGCAGGAAACCCATCTGGACTAGCTTTGGGAACAAGGTAGAATATGGTTCACCGATGGGTGTGAAAGTCCGTCTTCTAGGTGGTTCCTGAGGGCGGAAGTTATTTTGAGGGGGCTATGGATTATAGTGGTTCCGGTAGGGAGGCTGATTTCTAGGAGGTGGAGCTTGGCCTCGATTGGCTTGCTGTGGTGGATGGACATAGGGCTGGGTATTCATGACCATGTAGGGTTGAGGAGCATAAGTCACATTTTGGTGGGGGTAGTAATGCTGTGGGGTTCTTTCTGGAAATCGGGGCCTAGGATTACGATATTCCCTCGCTTCTGATGCTGCCATGGATGTTTCTTCCTTTTTCTTTCCTCTTGCCATTCCTCCGGACCCGCTTTGGACGGCTTGGGAGGTTGCCCTTATGGCTGCTTGACTTAAGATTCTACCCGTTTTCAAACCATTCTCTATCATCTCCCCGATCTTGATTGCTTCCACGAAAGGCTTTCCCATGACTGACATTATATTCTGGAAATAGTCTGATTCTTGAGCCTGGAGGAAAGTAGTGACCATTTCTATCTCGTCCATAGGAGGTTTTACCCTTGATGTCTGCTCGCGCCATTTAATAGCATATTCTCTAAAACTTTCCGAGGGTTTCTTCTTCAAGTTTGACAGAGAATTTCTGTCTGGTGCAATGTCAATATTATACTGAAATTGTCTCACAAAATCTCTGGCGAGATCATCCCATATATGCCATCGAGATATGTCTTGGTCCATATACCATTCTGAGGCTATTCCTATCAGACTTTCCCCGAAGTATGCCATCAACAATTCTTCTTTGCCGCCAGCTCCCCTCAATTGGTTGCAATACTTCTTGAGATGAGCAATGGGGTCGCCGTGCCCGTCATACTTTTTCAAACTTTGGTGTTTTGAAACCTACGGGTAGGTGCACGTGAGGGAACATGCATAGATCGGTATAGAAAACACTCTTTTGCCCACTTAAACCCTGCATGTTTTTCAAACTCTGCTCGAGGCTCCTCATTCTTTTTTCCATCTCATCTTGTTCAGCAGTTTTGGGATCTTGACCTTGCCCAGGTGCAAACTCGTTTTGAGTTTGTTGAGGATGAGTGCTGGTGGTGAACCGAGTTGGTTCCAGTGAGAAGGATGGGGCTTGGAATGTGAATGAGGAAGATTCAAAATTGGGCCTATGTGTAGTGGGTTATGCCACGATTGGACAGGGCGGTGTGGTGAATATGTTTGTAGCTACATCCGTCGTCGACATCCAGGGGTAAGACTCAGAGGGTGATCCAGCAGAGTGGGCTGAAATGGGCGGGTACCCGAATGGGGTAGTTGGAGAGCTTATGGGGATGTTGGAAGTCCCACTTGTCCTGGAGAACAACTCAGGGAACCCAGGGATTACACTCGGTGGCTCTTTTCCGTTATTCCAGTCATCCAACATCTCCAACATGCGGAGCCGCAGGATTCTGTTTTCCTCAGCAGTTGCTGACTCGGGTGTCAGGATGGCCGAGATTGAACTCTCCTCAGAGACAGGAATTGTCGGCAAAGGGATTTCTGAAGACATCTCTATGCTTCCCTTTGATCTTGTGAAGTAAGTGTGAATACTCCCTCTCGACTTAACAACGGGTAACTGAACACTCCCTTTTGACCTCGTGAAGTATGAATGTGAGGCCAGAACTCCACCAAACCAACCACCTTTTCTAAAAACCTGGAAATGCTCAGCAACAAACAAACGGTTAGTTCGAAACAAATAACAGATAGGTAATCTCACGTTGGGGCATGATGCACCTATACAGTTAAGTGAATTTCTACATGTTTGCAACAAAGACATGCGTCATTCCGGCTTCTCTTAAGGCTTCCCTTTATTTATCATTTTTTTTGTTTATTTATTTATTTTATTTTATTATTTCATATCATTATTGTTTTCATTATCTACAGTTAAAAATGTGACCGGATCCGATGAGGATTGCCTACGTATCACGATGCCGCATGAATCAGATCTTGCGTAGTTCGGGAAATTTGATGTTAAAAAGTGTTCATTTTGCATTGTGCCCATCCTGCACATTTATTAAGGGGATTTAAGCAAAAATGATTTGACTAAAAAAGATTTGACTATATTTTAGAAAGAAAGATCCGATTTTCGAACACGGCCTTTCAGCACTTCGGGGATGAAGATTTTAAAGCTGTGAGGGTCAATCGATCAAAACTTTAAAAGATGATCGAAAGTGGCCGTTTACGCAAAGTCAATCTTCCGCCACCCTTTTCGGGAATATTTGGCCGTTTTGACAACAACAACATCACTTGAATTATTTATGACTTTTTTTTCTTTTTTTTTTTTCTTTTTTTTAGAATGGTGACCCGACATTGGGAATATGGCATCGCAGAGCCTCGTGGACGAGGATCCTAAGGCCATTGGGCAATTTGGTCAGAATTTTTAAAAAATGACCAAAAATGGCTGTTTATGCAAAGTCAGCCTTCCGGCGTCCCTTTCGGGAACATTCGGCTATTCCTGACAAGACAGCGTCACCTGACTCATAAATTAAAATTTTGACATTTTGGCTATTTTTGAAAAAGAGGAGGTTGGACCCGATGAGGGTTGCCTACGTATCTCACACCCTATGAGAATCAAACCGGCGTAGTTCGGGCTTGATCAAGCGTAGAGTAAATAAACTAAACCCCTTCTGAATACAATCTTTTAAAGAAAAGGAAAAAATATTTTTCTGGATTTTTATATTTTTTTTTTATTTTTGAAAAGAGATGAAGACTAAAGAAAAATCTTTTTAAGGAGGTATTTGAACTATTAGTCTGAATTTATAAAAGAGATACTACAAAAGAAACAACATTTTTTTTTGAATTTTGAATTTTCCTTTTTTTTTCTTTTTTACTTTTAAATAAATATATATATATATTTTTGGATTTTGAAAGTGATTAAAAGGAATTTTTTATTATATATATTTTTTTGTTTTTTTATAAATCAAACTAAAAGACAAACTTTGTTTTCATTTTTTTTAAGTTTTTTTTAGAAACCGGCCAGCATGCAGATCTGAAGCAAATAAATGCGCAAAACAAACAGGATGCAGCATGATGGTCTTTTCATTTCAGGTTGCCTGTCCTAAACGGACCCAACCCCTGTGTTGAGTCCCCTATGTCAAATGCAACATGATGCAAATAAGCGTTCCTACTAGGGGATCCGGCATGACGTTTCATATACTAGGTTTATAACTTGGGTATATGTTCTAGACTGTGTACCCGAGCGGACAACTCGAGTCGAGGAGGGGGCAACTTACCGGGAACCAAAAGGCCATCCAGCTTCGTAACTTGTCCGAGCCTCTTTTTTATTTCAGGGTATTGACACTAATAGAATAGGGAGTCTCGACCAGCGAGCTTCTCCCCGGAGGTAAGAAGAGAAAGGTTTCGGCACAGTTTATAAACAGTTCAGATAATATCAAAGCAGTAAAAGACAATTTTTAGCGCGTTATGCCCAAAACATGTAATAAAGATCAGATAATAAAGCCAAATATAACAATTATTCTAAGCTCGAATTCTTGAACCCTGAACCAAAGGTTCTGGGTTAAGTCCCCAGCAGAGTCGACAAAGCTGTCACACCGCCTTTTTGCGCGCCCGCCCCGAAGGGTAAATGCGCGAGGGAGTTTTTCCAATTTAAGTGACAATATTCGAAATGAGATTATTTATTTATTTCAGAGTCGCCACTTGGGAAAGGTTTGGCTTTTGGTGTCCCAAGTCACCGGTTTATCTTGAATCCTAAATCGAGGAAAATATTCGACTTTCCAAATGAAGTCTACGAACCAGAAATTCTAAGTAAGGAATTCTGTTGACCCGAGGGAAGGTGTTAGGCACCCTCGAATCCCGTGGTACTAGCACGGTCGCTTAAATTGTTATAATGGCTAGATATCTGATTTAATACATGTTATTACTTATGTGCTTTTATTAAGTTTAAGTCGCTTTTTTTTATAGAATTGCAACGTTGTGAAAATGAATCTCGAACCACGTCACAATCAATGCACCCGTGGTCGTCAATACATTCCGACTCCGTCGAGATTTGAATTTGGGTCACATAAATGCGCACCCGAATTTTAAGAATGTAATTTAGTTAAGTCGCGCCTAAAGAGTCTAACGCATTGTTATCTTTGGGGAGGCAGTGAAGTTCGCTAAACAGTCCATCCCAAGTTCTAAGTATTTATTATGGCCAATTATTGAGGGCCTCACAATTTGCATTTTTATTTGGCGAGGCTCGTCTCATTATTTTTTAAAAGGGGTGAACCTACAGTGACTACATCTTTCTATTATGTTCGTCTCTAAAATTAATGAGAGAAAATCCTAACTCGTTACGAGCTTAAAAGAGGCGTACCATATTAAACGCTAGATTGAGATGAACATTAACTGAAAGGAACATTACTAGAAATTATAAACAAAATTGAGAACGATAAAATAATATATTCGAATGTGATTAACTATCCTATAGATAAATTAACACTCCTCCTAATTGTATAAACAAACGAATAATTGTTCACGACTATTAGCGCTGAAATTAACCTTAATTATTAATGCTTATTCGGGAGTTTATTAGATCCAAGCGTTGCACCATCTTATTAAAACTCATGCCTATTAGATTAATGTTCTTAAAATTGTTGCGTTGTTTCGTACTTCAAAATATGTAAAACCTGCCGACCTTATTAATACCCACTTCGTTTAAATGATGGGTCGATACCAATATTAATTATTAATCTGCCTCATTAAAACTATGTTGAAAAGAGGAGCCCAACAAGAGGGTTGGCATACATGGCTAAATTGTTGGTGCTAACATAACACAATATGAAAATTTGTTTGGAATACATTTTCTGGAAATTAAATTAGACCGGATATAACGAGTTTGATAGTTCAAAGATCCCAACAGCAGTACACACAGATGCTTGCCATGATTCAGTTATACTATCATCACCAAATCAGACTAAATTGTTATATATATGGAGATACATCTAATTTAAACAACATACTATTTAACAGTCCATATCAAATAGAGTACATTCCAATTCATACTGAATAAATGTAGTTGGAATGAGCTTAAACAAATATGGGTTAACTATTATTTAAGCTATTTGCTATATTTTGAACACGAGTACTGTGAAGCAAACTACATTCATTTCTTCATTTTTACTTCAGCTTCAAGCTTTCAACAAACATAGTTTCAGAAATGTGTACCTGGAAATGCTTACAATTGAAGAAGAAGAAAGGTCAGTAGAGCGAGCAGTAATTCGAAGCAGCAACAACAAACACCACAACAACAACTAGCCAATACAAGAATGATTCAAACCCAAACAAAACTCCAAGATTTCGACAAAGAACCAACAGCAATAACAAATGAACCAAATAACTCGGGTAACAGCACAATAACTCGAAAATCACCCAAGTGCCTTCAAAACTGAACTTAAATGCTTTGGAAAATTCACCAAAGTAAACTTAAACAGAAAATCAACTCAAACAGAACCCAACTCTTTTTTTTTGTTTTTTGTTTTCTAGTGTTTTTGTTTTGGATTTTGAATATCAAACTTCAATCTGGAAATCAGAAAGAAAGAGTTGTTTAGAGGAAGTTTTGATGGCTGAAATTTCATGTTCTTTTTTTCAGGGGTCTCCTCCTCAAAATCTGATCAAGTCTTCTCATTTTATTTCCCATCCCAAACCTTTTAATCAATTAATAAAACAACCACTTTCTCCTACCAAACCCACTACTAGTTAAAAAATACAATTATTATTTATTTAAACAAACTTTTTTTGAGCCCCGCAATCCCACTATGTCTTGTTCCCCACTTTTGATTAAACAAGTACATTATTCCCCACCATTATGTCTTGTCCCCCATGCCTACATTATTTTAATATTATTAACAAATTATTTAATTTTAATGGACAGAGCACTCAAAATAAACAATTGTTCAGAATTTTAATTCCAAAAATACCCCTTTGACCTTACTGAAATTACCAATTTACCCCTGAACGTACTGCAAATTACCAAACTACCCCCATCAACTATAACCAATTCACCTAATCAATTTCAACCAAAATACATCAAATATGACCAATTTCTAAACAATTTTCAACAACAAATTCAAACTAAATGATGAACAACAAAGAACAACTAAAATTATTTTGATTGAATAATATTTTTAACAACAAACAAACCTACTTTCAGATTCAAAAAAACAACAACAACAAACAAGTATATTCAGATTTCTAAATTCAATAATCATTTGAACTTAAAATTAAATCTAACAACATTACAACCAACAATTTCTATATTAAACTTAAACACGATCATGAGACAAACTCAAGAAATAATCATAAATGATAAACAATAAACAAGAAAATCAAACTTATACTAATTTTGGATTCAAGAACAATCAAACAAAGTATAGACATAAATGAAAAGATTCAACAACAATAACAAGCAAGTTTTATTCAAATTCAAATTAAATTTGAATTAAGCTTAAACAAAACAAATAAACATATTCAAATCACTAAACTTCAAATAATCAATTGATTTTTTAAATTAAATCCAACAAAATACAACAAAGATACATGATTCAAACTAAATAAAATAAAAATTAAAAACCAAAACATAAACTCACATTAAATAACTGAATTAAAAACGAACTTCAAACAAAATGAACATGAATTAAACAACAAACATGACGGGTCCAAATGATTAAACCAACACTCTTCTATATTAAACTTAAATCCTCTTAAATTAATAAAACAAACTGAAAAATAATTAATTGAACTTCAATTTAAATCTAACAATATTATAATTAAACTAACAATTCTTACAAAAAATAAACAAGAAAAATAAAACAACTGAATAAAAATTAAGAACAAGAATCAAACATTTAATGATTTCAGATCCGAAAAATATCAAACAAATTACGGACGAGAACGAAACTTAAACCATCTAACCGGATCAGAACGATAATGAACTCGGAAGAAATCTGCCCGGAAACGATTATCGCACCAAAATAACTTGACTACGAAGACGACCAACGAAGAAACAAATGAATGTAGCAATGGCGAAGATGAAAGAGCAGCAACAGTTCGAAGCAGTAGCCGAAGAAGACGCAACAGCGACGAGCTTGCAGCTCGTCCATGGTCAGCAACGATGGAGGAGAAGAAACAGCAGCAACACGAGCTGAAGAAGCAGACGACGCAGCAGTGAAGCAGTAGCAGCTGCTACTGCTGAACATTGGAGCTTGACTGAAGCAGAAGCTCGTCGAGGGTCGTTCATGGCGGAGTGACAGTGGAGCATGGAGGTCGACTGGGTAGTGTGGACGATGGATGCTGGTTTTGGTGGTGGGGGTGGTTGTTCGGAGCTGGACGTAGAGGGGTCGTTTGTGTGAATGGGGGACGGGCGATGGCAGCTTGGGGCGTTAGGGTTTTTGGTCCAGGGTTTTCCGGCGGAGAAGAAGACGAAGCAGCGGCAGCAACTGGTCGTGAAGAGGAGGCTGGTGGACTGGAGGGTGGTCAACGGGCAGCCATGGGAGGGGAGCTTGGGGAAGCTTTTGGAGAGGAAGAAGAAAGAGAGGGGGGGCGGGTAGTTTTAGGGTTTCTTATGTTTGGGTTTCAACAAGAAAAATAAAAAATGGGAGGGGGTTGGGCGGATAGTTTAGTTATGGGGCGGACCGGGTCGACCCGTGTTGAAATGGACCGGGTCATGGGGAAGATTGGGTATTTTTTGGGCCTGTGGTTTGAAATTTGGAGAAGAGGCCCAATTCCGATTTTCTTCATTCTTTGCTCTCTTTTCTTCTTTTATTTTTCTAAAACTAAATTCTAAAAATCCTTAAACTATCATATAGAACTAAATTAATTTATAAAAGCGCAAATTAACTCCCAATAACAATTAACACACAATTAAGTAATAATTAAGCATAAAATTGTACAATTGAACATTAAATGCTAAAAATGTGAAAGATTCCTATTTTTGTAATTTTTATTTTTGTAAAACAAACTTAATTACTAACAATTGTAGGATTAAATCCTAAATACAAATGCGACATATTTTTGTATTTTTTATTAATTTAACAAATAAACATGCGCAGACAAAATGCAAATAATTATCCAAAAATACCACAAAAATTCAAAAATTGCACACCAAGGAAAATTGTTTTATTTTGAATTTTTTGGGAGTAATTCTTTCGTAGGGTAAAAATTACGTGCTTACAATAAGCCCCCAATGAGGCAATTCCGAGCTCACGAGAAACGGCCCCCGAGCCTAAGCAAACTCGATGACTCAAAGACTGTCACCAATCGCCATTCACTTAAAACCCCGAGGCCATAAGACTTCGAGCGGGCAGACTCAGTCTAGTAAGACCTATTTAAGGCAACAACAAAAACTATAAGACCTCAAGTAAGGCATGAATCATACTTGTACAAAGTATCAATAAAACAGTAAGACCTCAAGCAAGACATGAATCATATTTGTACCAAGTATCAACAAAATTGTAAGACCTCAAAAGACATGAAAATTTTGTAAGACCTTTCTATAGGCATAAACCCAATCTCGAAGTTTAGGCTATATGTCGCATTTGTAAGACTCCCGAAAGGGCATACCATCAATGTAGACGCCTAAACTACTACACTCGGGGGATCAAAAATGGCTCCAGCCAAACACAAATGACTACGGTCATATAGTTGTACTAGCCGAATTAACGCGACTCGGGGATGCCCGACCGTCGCTACAAAATCATAGCCCATTACTTCGAATCTACTTCGAAAAGAATCGGTTAAACAGGCTACCCTCAAAAGGAAAAAGAGCTTCGACCATGTCAGCTCTAAATCACAAGGCTTCGAGCTACTCAGCTTATGAGCCAAACCTTCTGAGGTGCTCGAACATCGCCACAAATGACTTGAAATCGAGGTTCTTCCCGAACCGACGACGGGTCAGGCAAAATCATTTCAAACACGAGAGGAAAACAAAGCCTACATATACCTAAGGGCAAAACATAAGAGCCGTTGTCGCCAACCTAACGAGCCTCAGGGCCGTACCACGGATTTAAAGATTTCTACTAGCTCAAAGGTCGAATCGACCTGGTTGAAATCTTGACAAACAGAAACACAGAAGACACAAATTGCGGGGTTACCCCCTTATACATACAGGTGATAAAATACAAGCTCCGTTTAAAACATACTATGAAAGCTATGTACACAAGAACAAGGCAGGAAGTAAACATCCCCCCCTGTGACTATGGCCCGGCGGTCTCTTCCTCGCCATCTTCAGCATCGGACAGAAGGAACTTGGCATTATAATCCTCCCATTTGGCTTGCTCAATCTCTTTCGAGAGATCAAAGCTCCTGGTGTGAATCTCCTCGAGAACTTCCCTCCGAGATTTGCACCTCGCATACTTATTTCTACTACTTGTACGATCAAGGGCTCTCTTCAGTTCAGCTTTAGCAACGCATCACTCTTCAAATAGGCAGCCGCTTTTTGTCCCGCCTTGGCATTGCTCATCACAACCTCGGCCCGAACATTTACCACCTCGGCCTTCGCCTTCGAAAGCTCGGACGAAAGCTTTGCGATCATATTCGCACGAACAATCTAGATTTGCACCTCAAGAGCAGAAACTATGGCTAGAGCACTCTCTTTGGCCACAAAATGGGTACTTACATGCACATGTAGCTCGTTGAATTCACGTTTGGCTCGACCAACCTCACCCTAAAGATGTCCCAGCTCATCCACCTTGTTCTCCAACTGAAATATGAAAACATCAAGCCGCCGAGATGAAAAGGAGAGTGCAAGCCAGCATGGAATGCAAAGTACCTATTTTTCTAGGCAGATCTCACGGCTCCGGCTCCGGTCTACCTCGCACCGCAGGGAAACCAGCTCGCTTTCCTTTTCTGCATAGAGAAGCTTAAGGAATTTTCCCTACCCAAAGCCTCACGCAACGGGGCCTCACAGCGAAGCAGCTCAGATTTGAGCCTATAGAAGGCCTATGAAAGAAAACTAAATGAAAAAAGAAAGGCACGAGACCGGAATAATCTTACATCGATCAAACACTCACCATAAGGCCGAGCCGCTGAGCCTCGCCAAAGGCCGAGGCAATATCCGATGGCTTACTACCTTCATAAGGTAGTCAATCGACCAAATCGCTTCTTTTTAATCGTTGAGAAGGAGCATCTTTTCGTTTGTCGTCGATCCTCGATCCCGAGGCCAGCAATCTCTCCTCCTCCCCTGGAGGACACGACCTCATTTTGGAAAAAAATCTGATACCTGCGGCAGTTGGGTTAATAAGCCGACAAGAAAAGTGCCATTTTTAGGAAACAAAACACCGGACATCTACCTCGATGCTTCGCCTCCCATCTCCCTTTGGACAGATCTCGCTACCCGCGCCTATCATAAATCGAGCAAGCTGCCAGCTTACGAGACCACTCGGCTAAATCGGGGACCTCGTTTGGCGACCAATGAGTTGCTACAAATATGGAATAGAAAGATATCATTACGGAGCCTGCCTCCTGTCAAAACGATGATAGTTCAGATGAGACACTTACGTGTGAAGTTCCATTTCTCAGGAAATGGCAAAAATTCTCTAGGGATGACATCGGTCGTTCGAATCTGAACAAACTGATTCATCCATTCACGATCCTTGTCCTCTTCTCTACCGATGACAGGAGCTCAGGTGGATCGACACTAGTGAGAAATCAAACCCCAATAACGTAGTGGCCGATATAACCTCACGAGATGGCTGAGGGTAAACTCTATCCCGGCCTTATTGGTGAAATATCTCATCGTCTGTACTATTTTCCAAAGGAAGGGGTGAGCCTGCGCCAATGTAACTCGATATCTCCGTCGGTAGAAATCAAGCACGACCTGGTCGGAGGGACCCAATGCAAAAATATGCGTGTATACACTCAAAAACCCCTCAACGTATGTCGTGACGCTTTCCTCGGAAGAAGGTACTTGTAATACCGTGCCTTCTCCCCATTCGCAATCTTTTCTGATCATTTTGAGGTTTTTCTCTCCCACTGATGAGATGATCCTCGACGCATGCTCCCGATGACCCGGAACATTGGGAGGCCTCCCCGGCGTGACGGATCTCCTCGAGGTAGGGCACCTCGAGTCCCGCTCACCGGGCACCGGCGGTGCATCACTATCACCAACTGAATGCGGGGCATAGGAAGAACTTCCCTCTCCCTGGCGGTCGGACATCGACGTAGCAGTCATGACTACAATAGAATATGGGGAGAAAGATGTGGATCTGAGCATAAATTTTGAGTTGAAGCAACGGAAGGACTAACACAAAGCGCCAGGCTCTGCGGAAGAGGTAGTCTCTTAAAGTAGGAGAATCACCATTAGAAAGGCAAGTGAATGAATATATAGGGGAAGAGCAGCAACTGCCCGCCTACCCAAAAGGCCAATTAATTCTGGCCGCATTAACATCAACCTCTCCTAGGGAAACACACTGAGAGAATCGCCCCGGGGCCCCTTGTATTCGAGAAACTGCGGGGCCTCGAGGGCTCTTTTGTATCTCCGGCACCGTCCCATTAGAAGTTGTCGATTTAACCCTAGGGCATGACCCAATTTGAGGGTCCCGATCGCTCTAAGAACGAATTTTGAAAGGCTAACATCAAAATTCGAAAGTCTAAATCCGCGAAAGCAAAGGAACAAAAAAGAAAAACCGAAAAAAATGAAAGAAGAAAAGTCCCTCTTTTTACATTGCCAAAAACGTATCCACAAGAGACATTTTTACAAGATCCATCCCCCGGGGGATGCATATAAAAGGAAAAAGAGGGGAC
Source organism: Nicotiana tabacum (assembly GCF_000715075.1). NCBI lineage: Eukaryota > Viridiplantae > Streptophyta > Magnoliopsida > Solanales > Solanaceae > Nicotiana > Nicotiana tabacum. The sequence goes on along the minus strand of NC_134089.1, from coordinate 81,623,293 downwards.
GCAAAACGATGTGGGGACTAGTCTTCATCACCACTATCTTCCAATTCTCTCTCCAATTCGCGGGCTTCCTCGAGATCAACTAACAGATCGACGCCTATGGCTTTGATCTCCTCCAGGGTCTCTATCCTCGCCTCCACCTTAGCATGATTAATAGCTCGAGCTAGCTTCTGCTCAGCTGCTATCGATACATCACGAGCTATTTTATGCGCCGTGGCTGCATCATCCTTATAAGTGGCAGCATTTCTTTCAACCTTGGACGTGGCCTCGGCCAAGGCAGCAATCTCCTTGCGAGGATTCTTGAGAAGATCATGGGATGACGCCAAATCCTCAGTCACTACCTCACTTTGCTTCATCAGCCCGAGGATCTCTGGGTTCAGTCGGCTAATCTGCGAACCATTTTGCTCGACCTATAAAATAAAGGTAAGCCAATTTATGTTGGAATATGGTAGCAAAGGTCGGATACAAGTAGGACAACATACCTACGCAGCGAGGTCAACCTTTTCCCGGAGCGCTCTTTCCAAAGCAACTCAGAGCCCTCCTAATTCCTTCTCTCCTCGGACAAAGTGAGCCTCCGAATCTCGCAGTATCGAGGTAAGCTTCTTACACTCCCCTTCATGGTAAGAAAGCTCCTCGCGGAGCCGAAAGAGGGCATGATCATACATATCCTTACACTGCGACATAGCGGAAAAGTTAGAAAGACAAAGAATGATGCCCAAGACTAAAAGAAATATACGAAAGATAGTTATCACCTACCGTATGAATCTCTCCGCCGCCTTGATGGCACCAGGAACTTCAAGATCGACGCTATCGCTAACACCGTCAAAGATGTTGGCAAGGGAGCCTCTCCCTTTGAGAGGAATCCCTGCTTTGACGGTGTTCGCTTCTTGAGCGTCCCTCGATTCTCCTAACAAGACATGAAAGCATGAGAATAAATCATTCACGTCACCGATTTCCCCAAGAGGCAACCCCTGCTCTTGAAAAGCTCCGGGCCCCGACCCTTCAGGATCGATGGCAGTAGTCCCCCAATGGAAACTGCGCCAAAACCGTTCATACGATCCGATGCCACATTAACACCCTCCTCAAGGGTCTCTAGTTTGCGGGACCGACCTAAGTCGATTTTTCAAGACTTAGTAGCCTCCAACCGAGGAACCTGCGAGGCTCCCGCAATCGACCTCATCTTCCGTGCTAACTGGAATTCATCATCATCCTCATCCTCGGCGCCGAGATTTGCCCCTGAAGTTGAAGTAGAGGTCCTAGCAGTGGCTTGATGCTCGAGTGACCTGGGTTTCTTTGCTGTAGGAAGGTCAACAGCCGCCTTACCTTCTCTCTTCTTGCCCTTGCCGGGCTCCGAATACTCCGTCCCACCACCATGGGGCGGCCTCATCTCTATATTTTTGCCAATCCTGCACAAGCACGATAACCATAACTTGTCAGCATAAGGGGCATCGGGAGAAATGCAGAAACGCAAATCTAAGACATAGATAGCAAAGAAGCTCTACCATGATTCTTGGCCATCCATCGCTCCTTGGATATGTTAGTCTAAGATCGAACATGATACGAGAACGTAGTGTCCAACCGTCTGATCCACCCCGGCAGGTCCGAAACCGCCTCGGGACATGAGGAATTAATGAGTTTTCGCAGATGCGGTCATTCTTCTACAGAAGCGGGACCGCAGGTGCGGTCACTTGACCGCAGAAGCGGAATTGCTGGGCAGAAAATAGGAACTTCGAGGGTTTGGTTTCAAAAGTTGGAAAATTGATTTGGAGCTCGGGAAAGGGCAATTTTGGGAGGAATTTGAAGAGGAAATCAGTGGGTAATAATTCCTTAACCCTTTCAAGTTATATTCCATTCATCGATTGTTAGTTTTGTCATTTAATTTCGGATTGAAAGTGAAAATTAGAGAAACATTGGAAGAAAGTTCTTAGACCTAGAATTCAAATTTTGATTGGGAATTTGACCTTGGATTTGGATAATTTTGGTATGTATGAACTCATGAGAGGATGAGAATTCTGAAAATAAAAATTTTATTCGATTCGGAGATGTGGGCCCGAGGGGCGTTTGTGTCATTTCACCTAATTTCGCGTATTAGCTTAGAATTTATTTGTAGAACCAGTTACTTGAAGTGTTATTTACATTATGCAATTGAATTGAATAGATTTGGGCCATTTGGAGTCAAGTACTCGTGGCAAGAGCATGGTTTCAGATTTATTTTGAGCTGGTTCGAGGTAAGTGACATGTCTAACCTTGTGTGGGGGACTTTCCCCTTAGGATTGGTATTTTGATAATTGGAATGCCTTGTACGTGAGGTGACGAGTGCGTACTTGTGCTAATTGTTGAAAATCCCATTTTCACTAAAATAGCTTAAATTGTGTTTTTCCTTGTCTGCTTATACTACTTGGAATTTGAACCTGTTGTTAGCTTAGAGAAGCATATCTAATTGACTTTATTGCTTTATTTGCTTTAACTGCCTTATTTGTATTACGTGAAGCATGCTAGGTTAGAATTGCATGCATTATTTTGGTATGATGTTGAGTTTATTTGAGTATTCCTTGTGCCATTGTTGTGTGTTTTACTTTGGGACTACGAGACGGCATCCTGGGAGATCCCCTGTACGCATTTATGATTTGAGCTGAAGTGCGGGATACCGAGAGATCCCCAACACGTATATTGAGGATACTAAGATATTCTCAGCATATATGGAGGATACCAAGAGATCCTCGGGATACCAAGAGATCCCTAGCATATATTGAGGATACCAAGAGATCCTAGCATATATTGAGGATACCAAGAGATCCCTAGCATATATTGAGGATACCAAGAGATCCTCGGGATACCAAGAGATCCTTAGCATATATTGAGGATACCAAGAGATTCTCGGGATACCAAGAGATCCCTAGCATACATTGAGGATACCAAGAGATCCTCGGGATACCAAGAGATCCTTGGCATATATTGAGGGTACTAAGAGATCCTCGGGATACTGAGAGATCCCCGGTTATTATCTTTGTGAAGAGTGGTATTTTCTTGTGATTGTTTTTGTCTCTGTTTCAGTTGTTGTTATCCTTATTATCATGTATTAATTCTTACTGTTAGTTTTCAACTGTACTACGTATTTTATTCTGTTATACATGATATTTCATTTAATCTCAGTAGGGCCCTGACCTTCCTCATTACTACCCGACCGAGGTTAGGCTTGGCACTTACTAAGTACCGCTGTGGTATACTCATGCCCTTTCTACGCATGTTTTTCATGTGCAGATCCAGGTCTCTCCATTCAGACTTATCACTTGTAAGACGAGGTGCTTGTAGAGACTCCGAGGTATATCTGCCGCGTCTACAAACCAAAGATTCCCTTTCTACTCCCCCTTTTTGTATTAGCCCTTCTGTACTTTCGTTCCCTTGTTAGATATTCTGAAGTTAGATGCTTGTAGACAATTCAAAGGCTTGTGATCATGAGATTCCGAATTTTGGGAAATGTTATTAGTTTTCGAGAGTTGATATTGTGTATGCCACGCGACACTTTAAAATACTATTTTATTTCACTATTTCAGTTTTTAATTATTTCTTCCAAAAATTGGTTTATTTTCTGCATTGTTAGGCTTACCTAGTCATAGAGACTAGGTGCTATCACGATGGTTCATGGAGGGCGAACCGGGGTCGTGACAAGTTGGTATCATATCTCTAGGTTTATAGGAGTCATGAATCACAAACCGGTTTGTTAGTTTCTCATGGATCGGTATGGAGATGTTTCTACTTATCTACGGGAGGCTATGTAACCGTTAGGAAAAATCCACTTCATTTGATTTCCCTATCGTAACAGATTTTTTACATCACAATCTTAAACCTATATCTTCCATTCTTTCATAGATGGTGAGGACACGTGCTACCAGAGATGATCAGACACCCACGCCCCTTACGAGAGCCGTCAAAGGTCGGGGTCGGGGTAGAGGCCGAGGACGCGCATGCGGTGAGCACCCGCGTGAGTTGCTATCGAGGAGCCACCAGTAGTTCTAGCCAGAGCCCAGGCACTGGATACGCCTACTACTACTACTACTCTAGCACTTCAGGAGACATTAGCACATTTCCTAAGCATGTTTGGTACATTAGTTCAAGTGGGGTTGATTCAGGTTGTACCAACTACTTCACAGATCGGGGAAGGGACCCAGACATTCGCCACCCCCACTCCAGAGCAACGAGTTCTCATTGGTCGGGTTCCAGGTGTCATAGCGACACAACCTGTGGTCCCAGTTCAGCGGGTGGTGAGGATCTCTCGCCGAGTAGAGGACAGGTGGGTCCAAGAGAGGGATGACAAACAAGGTCAGGAGAGAGAGTATAGGGAAGTGAGGAGACCTCGTAGACTGGAGAGACTCACTAGTCCTTATTTTGGAGGAAAAGTGCGTCATGATAGAGGTTTTGTGGGTCAGCCAGCTCAGTTTGCATCTCAGATTTCACATAGTGTTTCAGGTGTTCAGGGGTCTTGGAGTACCTGTACCGCACCATTTCCACCGCCACGTCCTCTTAGAGCTTGTTTTGAGTATGGTGATACATGCCATGTGGTGAGGGATTGCCCTAGACTTGGGAGGAGTGCACCTCCATAGACTTCTTAGCCGCAGCGTGCCCCGGAGAGTTCTCAGACTATGGTTACAGCACCAGTTGCTACTCCACCTGCTCAGCGAGCTAAAGGTAGAGGTCGGGGAGGTAGAGGTCACCCTAGAGGGGGAGGCCAGACCAGATATTATGCCCTTCCTATCTGTCATCACAGGGATTGTCCTGGTTTGTCACAGAGATGCATCGGTTCTATTCGATCCAGGCTCCACTTATTCTTATGTATCTTCTTATTTTGCTCCGTATTTGGGTGTAGCCTGAGATTCGTTGAGTTCTCCTGTTTATGTTTCTACTCCTGTGGGAGATTCTCTTGTTGTGGACCACATTTATTGGTTGTGTTTGGTTGCTCTTAGTGGTTTTGAGACCAGAGCCGATTTATTATTACTCAGCATGGTAGATTTTGATATTATATTGGGCATGAACTGGTTGTCACCCCATTATGCTATTCTTGATTGTCACGCCAAAACCGTGACGGTGGCTATGCCAGGTGTACCGCGTGTTGAATGGAAGGGTACTTTAGATCACACTCCCAATAGAGTTATTTCTTTCCTTAAGGCTCAACGAATGATTGAGAAAGGGTGTGACGCGTATTTAGCTTATGTGAGAGATGTTAGTATTGATACCCCTTTAGTTGATTCAGTCCCAGTAGTACGGGATTTTCCTGATGTGTTTCCAGCTGATCTTTCGGGCAGGCCGCCTGATAGAGATATTGATTTTGGCATTGATCTGTTGCCAGGCACTCAGCCCATTTATATTCCTCCGTATCGTATGGCCCCTCCTAATTTGAAGAAGTTGAAGGATCAGTTATATGAATTACTTGATAGGGGTTTTATTCGGCATAGTGTATCATATTGGGGTGCTCTTGTCTTGTTTGTGAAGGAAAAAAAATGGTTCTATGCGTATGTATATCGATTATCGCCAGTTGAACAAAGTTACAGTGAAGAACCGTTATCCTTTGCCTCGTATTGATGATTTGTTTGACCAGCTACAGGGTGCACGAGTGTTTTCTAAGATTGATTTGCGTTCAAGGTATCACCAGTTGAAGATTCGGGAGCCAGATATCTCGAAGACTGCTTTCAGGACTCGGTATGGTCATTACGAGTTCCTTATTATGTCATTTGGGCTGACCAATGCCCCAGCAGCTTTTATGCATTTGATGCACAACGTGTTCCGGCCGTATCTTGTCTCGTTCGTCATTTTCTTTATTGATGATATCTGGTGTATTCCCGGAGTCGGGAAGATCATGAGCAGCACCTGAGGACAGTGCTTCAGACCTTGAGAGAAAAGAAGTTATATGCTAAGTTCTCAAAATGTGAGTTTTGGTTGGATTCCGTGGCATTCTTAGGCCACGTGGTGTCGAGTGAGGGTATTCAGGTGGATCCAAAGAAAGTAGAGGCAGTGCAGAGCTGGCCCAAACCATCCTCAGCTTTAGAGATCTGTAGTTTTCTTGGCTTGGCGAGTTACTACCGTCATTTTGTGGAGGGGTTTTCATCGATTACAGCCCCTATGACTAGACTGACCCAAAAGGGTGCTCCGTTATAGTGGACGAAAGATTGTGAGGTGAGGTTTCAGAAGCTCAAGACAGCTTTAACAACAACCCCAGTTTTGATATTGCCTATAGGTTCGAGGTCTTTTACGGTCTATTGTGATGCCTTGAGGATTGGCCTTGGAGCAGTGTTGATGCAGGACGGTAGGGTGATTGCCTACACGTCCAGACAGTTAAAGGTACATGAGAAGAATTACCCTATCCATGATCTCGAGTTAGCTACCATTATTCACGCCCTAAAGATCTGGCGCTGTTATTTATACGATGTGAATTGTGAGATTTATACTTACCATCAGAGCTTGCAGCACTTGTTCAAGCAAAAGGATCTTAATCTACGCCAAAAGAGGTGGTTAGAGTTGCTATAATATCACTATTTTGTATCACCCGGGCAACGCCAATGTGGTAGTCGATGCCTTAAGTCGCCGGGCAGAGAGTTTGGGGAGTTTGTCTTATTTACCAGTAGCGGAGAGGCCCACGACGATGGATGTTCAGGCCTTAGCCAGCCAGTTTGTGAGATTGGATCTTTCGGAGCCCAGTCGGGTTCTAGCTTGCATGGTTTCTTGGTCTTCCTTATTTGATCATATCAGGGAGCGTCAGTATGATAGCCCTCAATTGCCTCAAGGGCAAGGTTCAACATGGTGATGCCATAGATGTGACTATTGGTGATGACGGGGTATTGAGGATGCAGGGTCGGATTTGTGTACCCAATGTTGATGGGCTTCGGGAGCTGATTTTAGAGGAGACCCATATCTCGTGGTATTCCATTCATCCGGGTGCCTCAAAGATGTACCAAGATTTGAGAAAACACTATTGGTGGAGGCGGATGAAGAAAGATATAGTTGGGTTTGTAGCTAGGTGCCTCAACTGTCAGCAGGTGAAGTATGGGCACCAGAGACCAGGTGGGTTGCTTCAGCAGATAGAGATTCCGGAGTGGAAGTGGGAGCGGATCACTATGGACTTTGTAATTGGGCTCCCACGGACCTTGAGGAAGTTCGATATCATTTGGGTGATTGTGTGTCGGCTGACCAAGTCCGCGCATTTCATTCCTGTGTGTACTACATATTCTTCGGAGCGTCTAGAGGAGATTTATATCCGGGAGATTGTTCGTCTACATGGTATTCCAGTTTCCATTATTTTAGATAGAGGTACACAATTCATATCACGGTTCTGGAGGGTCGTTCAGCATGAGTTGGGTACTCGGGTGGAGTTGAGTATAACATTTCTCCCTCAGACGGATGGATAGTCCGGGCACACTATCCAGATTCTTAAGGATATACTACACGTGTGTGTGATTGAGTTTGGAGGGTCTTGGGATCAGTTCTTGCCATTTGCTGAGTTTGCCTACAACAACAGCTATCAGTCTAGCATTCAGATAACATCGTATGAGGCTTTCTATGGTAGGCGGTGTAGATCTTCGGTGGGTTGGTTTGAGCCATGTGAGGCTAGATTATTGGGCACAAACTTGGTTCAGGATGCTTTGAAGAAAGTTAAGGTGATTCAGGATAGATTCCGTACAGCCCAGTCCAGACAGAAGAGTTACGCGGACCGGAAGGTTTGTGATGTTTCCTATATGGTTAGAGAGCGGGTTCTGCTTCGGGTTTCGCCTATGAAAGGCGTTATGAGATTCGGGAAGAAAGGGAAGTTGAGTCCGAGGTTTATTGGTCCTTTTGAGATATTGAGGCGTGTTGGGGAGGTTGCTTATAAGCTCGCCTTACCTCTTAGCTTGGCAGGAGTTCATCCGGTATTTCATGTTTCAATGCTCCGGAGGTATCACAGTGATCCATCACACGTGTTGGATTTCAGTTCAGTGCAGTTGGACAAGGATCTATCTTATGTTGAGGAGCCAGTGACAATATTGGACAGTCAGGTTAAAAAGCTGAGGTCAAAGAACATTGCATCAGTGAACGTTCAGTGGCGAGGTCAGCCGGTCGAGAAGGCGCCTGGGATACTTAGAAAGATATGCGCAGCTGTTACCCTCATCTTTTCACTGCTTCAGGTATGTCTCTATGCTCGTTTGAGGATGAACGAATGTTTAAGTGTGGGAGGATGTAACGACCCGGCCGGTCGTTTTAATCAATTTATGCCCCGATACCCTATTAATTGCTTTCCCCGTGTTTGTTTCTGTATTGTGAGTTGCCGGGAGGAATTATTTGGAGTTTCGGAGAGTTTTCGGACACTTAGTCCCTAAATGAGAGCTTAAATATTGGAAAATTTGACCGTAGTCGGAACAGTGTGAAGACAGCCTCGGAATGGAATTCCGATGGTTTCGTTAGCTCCGTTAGGTCATTTTGGGTTTAGAAGCGTGTTCGAATTGTGTTTTGGAGGTCCGTAGCTAATTTAGGCTTGAAATGCCAAAAGTTGAATTTCTGAAATTACCGGTTCGATAGTGAGATTTTGATTCAAGAGTCTGAATGGAATTTCGGAAGTTGGAGTAGCTCCGTAGTGTTGAATGTGACATGTGTGCAAAATTTCAGATCATTCGGACAAAGGTTGATAGACTTTTTGATCGAAAGCGTATCTGTGAGTTTTTGAAGTTCTTAGGCTTGAATCCGATGCTAATTGGTTGATTCGATGTTGCTTGAGGTGTTTTGGAGATTGGTATAAGTTTGGATTGTGGTATATGACTTGTCCGTACTTTTGGTTGAGGTCCCGGGAGCCTCAGGATAATTTCGGGTGGTTAACGGGAAGTTGGAAATTTGGAGTTTGCAGCTGAAGTTCTTTGGGCTGCTGTCATAATCGCATCTGCGGTTGAGAGGCTGCAGATGCGACTCTCACAGATGCAAAATTTAGCCGCAGAAGCGGCCATATGAGGAAAGGTGAGGATCCGCAGGTGCGGATGAGTTCACGCACCTGCGTGACAGTAGATGCAGCAAGTAGGTCGCAGGTGCAAACTTAGGGAATTAATGAGTTTTCGCAGGTGTGGTCGTTCTTCCGAAGAAGCGGGACCGCAGGTGCGGTCCCTTGACCGCATAAGCGGACTTGCTGGGCAGAAAATAGGAACTTCGAGGGTTTGGTTTCAAAAGTTGGAAAATTGATTTGGAGCTCGGGAGAGGGCGACTTTGGGAGGAATTTGAAGAGGAAATCAATGGGTAATAATTCCTTAACCCTTTTCTAGTTGTATTCCATTAATCTATTGTTAGTTTTATCATTTAATTTCGGATTGGAAGTGAAAATTGGGGAAACATTGGAACAAAGTTCTTAGACCTAGAATTCGAATTTTGATTGGGAATTTGACCTTGGATTTTGATAATTTTGGTATGCATGAACTCACGAGAGGATGAGGATTCTGAAAATAAAAATTTTATCTGATTCCGAGATGTGGGCACGAGGGGCGTTTGTGTCATTTTACCTAATTTCACGTATTAGCTTAGAATTTATTTGTAGAATCAGTTACTTGAAGTGTTATTTATATTATGCAATTGAATTGAAAAGATTTGAGCCATTTGGAGTCAAGTACTCGTGGCAAGAGCGTGATTTCGGATTGATTTTGAGCTGGTTCGAGGTAAGTGGCTTGCCTAACCATGTGTGGGGGACTTTCCCCTTAGGATTGGTATTGTGATAATTGGAATGCCTTGTACGTGAGGTGACGATGGCGTACTTGTGCTAATTGTTGAAAATCCTATTTTCACTAAAATAACTTAAATTGTGTTTTTCCTTGCCTGCTTATATTACTTGGAATTTAAACCTGTTTTTAGCTTAGAGAAGCATATCTAATTGATTTAATTGCTTTATTTGCTTTAACTGCCTTATTTGTATTACGTGAAGCATGCTAGGTTAGAATTTGCCTGCAATACTTTGGTATGAAGTTGAGTTTATTTGTGTTACAACCCATATCCACACGCATTAGTTCATGCCATATATTAGTTAACATAAATTCAAGAAGGAATTACCTTTGAGATGATAAGATAATCCTATTGGTCTTAAGTGATACAAGGGTGTATAAGGGTGATTAACAAGTATTAGAAGTTAAACGAATCAAAGATGTGGTAACTCGTATTTTCAGGTAAACCTAGAGGTTCTTAATACACTCAAGGTCATGTATTAAGGTGTTTGAATCATATAATATCCGTATCATAAGTCTTGAAGTCAAACGAGTTATGAAACAAAAGTCGACAAACGTTGTCGCAACTTAGGTTCATAATTTTACTTAAACATTAGGTTAAATATTTCTAAGATTTTCTCCTAATTTAAAAGGAATTACGGGGTTATCTACCCACCAAATTAAAGATCTACGAGTCTAGTTTCCAACGCATTAAACCATTTGTCAATACGATCTCGGAGTATAGAGATATTCATATTTTCGGTAGATGACAAGTAGGTGCATGACAAGTAGGTGCATCACCTACTTGCTAAAATGATAGGACAAAATTAAAAGACCTAAGTCGGCCAAGAAAGGACTTTTAAGGGGTTATTAACTCAGTTATTTCATCCATATTTCAGACCCTCAAAACCAAAGTTAACCCCTGCAACTCCTCCCCAAAAATCCCACACAAACCCTAATCGATTTTCCCTCTCTTTCAAGTTCTATTTGAAGGTAAAACCTAAAGTTTGAAGAACCAAGGGAAGGGCTGAGTTATCCAACAAGTAAGGTAAGTTACTGCCATCTTTCATACATTTTTCTCTGCTGTGAATTCATAGTAATTCGTTCTATACATGTAAGAACTCACGGGACAGTGATCGGAAGCCGTGAGTTCGAGTTATTCACTTGTAGCGGACTGTTTTGTGGACTGTTTTGTGTTGCTATTGGGCTGCGTGTTTTACTACTATTTTGTGGAGTTTTGGAGGTGGAAGGGTGTGGAGGAACACCATATATATGTAGGGTTGTGGGCTGATAGTGATTCGTAACATTTCCGGGTCGTTTGACACGACTACGGTGGTCGTCGTATGTATGATGTAATAAGGTTGTGCGTGGACTGTTTTGGGAGGCTCAATATGTTTATTATTGATGTTGTTTGGGCTGTTTGGTGATTGTTTGGAATGGTGTGAAGTCATATATATAGGGGAGGTGCTGTCCGTTTCAACGTAAAATAGGTTGTGGTCGATACATAATAGTTATGACGCTTAAATGATAACGATAGTATCGTTTCTCTTATTGTAGACTAAGGAGTTGTGAAAATTGCATAGGTTGTGATTGGGGCAGTATATACAAGGTATGTGAGGCTATCCCTTTTCTTCTTTTGCACGACTCCGATTGTATATAATGTAATGAACGAGCTTCCAAAGATACTCTACTCTTAGAAGCTAGCAGTACTTACATTGCTTTCCTTCTTATGGAACGATTGATGTTAATGTTGCTTCTCTTATTCTTATGTTATCAATGTTGTTAGTACTTTCTGATTCTTATAAGGTTCGTAGTGAAGAGTTAGTCCTAATAACGTATACAGAGGATACCGACCTTACGTCACTCCGAAAGGTTTAGAATGTGATTCCATGAGTCGAGCATGCATTATATATATGTATATATTTTACTCTACCGAGCCACACTATAGTTGGCCGGGTACGACACCTATTGTGCAACCACTGATCAGTTGGATTTTACCGAGCTCCACGTGGCCGGGTACGATTCTACCGAGCCTTATGATGGTCGGGTATGTTTTTACCGAGCCTATTATGGTCGGGTATGATATGATGATGATGATGCCCACAGAGGCGTATGTTTTAAAAGTTTATGTATACATACATATGTATCATGCATTGCATGTCAGTAGCCCTCAGAGGTACTCAGATTTTCCAGGTTGTATATTCTCTATCCCTGCTTACATTACTGTTCGTATTTATAGTTCCCTGCCTTACATACTCTGTACTTTATTCATACTGACGTCCTTTTGTTTGTGGACACTGCATGTCGTGCTGCAGGTCCTGATAGACAGGCAGGTGCAGCTCCCCCACCACAGTAGGCTGTCCAGTTCAGCGGTGATTGGCGAGATCCCTTCTCCAGACTTGCCGTGGTCTTGGTATGCATTTCTGTTATAGACATTATGGGTATGTCGGGGCCCTGTTCCGTCTATGTTGTAGCACTTATGTTCATTTAGAGGCTCATAGACAAGTGTCGACTCATGTATAGTTTGGTATGCCTTGTCGGCTGGTTTTTGTTGTATAGTCTTTCATGATAGCGTGGTAGCTCATACCTTATATGTAGTTTCTTGATTGTCTGGTCATCCCCTGCTATGTATGTTCATGCCGTCATATTTTATTGCTGGTTGTCCATGATCCAGGTCTACCATTTATATTGATCGCATCAGCCCTAAAAGATAATAAAGAAGGTTAGATGAAATGTATGTTGGTGCTCGGCAAGTATGGTCGGGTGCTAGTCATGGCCCTCCAGTTTGGGTCTTGACAAACTTGGTATCAGAACAAGTCTGTCCTAGAGATTCTCTATGAGCCATGTCTAGTAGAGTCTTGATTATGGATGTGAAGCACGCCACATTTATAATCAGGAGGCTACATGACATCTAGGGTTGTTACCTTTTTCCTGAATCTAGATCGTGCGTAGAGTTGAGTTGTAAGTGTTTGTCTCTAATATTCACCTTATTTTCATTCAGTGATGCCTTCGACTAGGAAGCAAACAATTAGTAGACGGCTTGATACAGCTGCGGGAGAGGGTACCAGTCAGGTGCCCCAAGCCAGAGCAGGCCAAAGTGAGGCTCAGAATGAGATGTCGTCTCATACCTCATCTACCCCATCTCCTCCAGAGGAGATTAGGAGGCACCCAGAACCTCCAGTTCCTCCGTATGGCACTACAGACCAGGATATGTGGAGTGCTTTGCAGTTATTGACTAGCTTGGTAGCTGCTCAGGCTCAGAGGCAGAATACAGGTGCTGCTGAGAAACCAGTTAGTACGAGAGTTCATAATTTTATTAATTTAGACCCTCCAGTGTTTACCGGATCAGACCTCAAGGAGGACCCACAGACTTTTATTGACCAGGTTCATCGTACACTTCAGGTTATGCATGTTAGTGATACAGAGGTAGTAGAGTTGGCTTCTTATCGGCTACGGGATTTAGCGGTTCTCTGGTATGATAGTTGGGAGAGATCCAGGGGTTCGAACGCTCCTCCAGCTGTGTGGAAGGAATTTTCTAAGGCCTTTCTTCGTCACTACTTGCCAGTTGAGATACGACGAGCTAGAGCTGATAAGTTCTTGAACCTTAGACAAGGTAATATGAGTGTGCGAGAGTACAGTATGCAGTTCGATTATTTAGCAAGGTATGCTCCCCATATGGTGGCCGAGATGCGTGATAGGGTGCATTTGTTCGTGAACGGATTGGGACCACATCTGATAAATGAGTGCACGACAGCCTCCTTGGTGGAGGGCATGGATATTTCCCGTATTCAGGCTTATGCCTAGACCCTAGAGGATCGTAAGCGCTAGCAGAGGGAAGATAGGGAGCAGGATAGGGGCCAGCATAAGAGGGCGAGATTTGCAAGGTATTCTAATGACTTCAGAGGCAGCGTCAGGCCCCCAGTCTTCGAGGAGTTCGGCGCCACCTGTAGCTAATGCTCCCCCACAGTTTCAGAGGCTTCAATATGATCGATTTACCTATTCTGGTCAAGGTCAGAGTTTGCAGGCATCAAGCTCGCAACATCACAGGGATACTAGTGAGACGAGACCCATAACACCACGTTGTGATCATTGCGGCAAGGCCCACTTTGGACTGTGCCGTCGAGGTTCTGAAGCATGTTATTCTTGCGGACAGCCTGGCCATATGATGCAGGATTGTCCTAACAGGGGAGGTGATGGTATGGCTCAGCCGACTGGATCTGTGTCTACTTCTTCCTCATCAGTTCGACCTCCAGCACGGGGTTTTCAGTAGTCAACTGGTCATGGTAGAGGTGCAGTGCCGAGTTTGAGGGGTGGTCAAAATCGAACCTATGCTCTAGTAGGTTGACATGATCTCGAGTCGTCTCCAGATGTTGTTACAGGTATTTTATCTGTGTTTTCTTATGATGTATATGCGCTGATTGATCCGGGATCTACATTATCATATGTTACACCCTTTGTGGCTAATAAGTTTGGCATTGAACCTGAATTGATAAGTAAACCCCTTGCGGTATCTACTCCGATAGGAGATTCTGTGATTGCTTGAAGGGTATATAGAGGTTGCACTGTGATGATTTGTAGTCGTCAAACCTCGGCAAATTTATTTGAGTTAGAAATGGTTGATTTTGATGTGATAATGGGAATGGACTGGTTGGCCTCATGCTATGCAAATGTTGACTGTCGTACGAAGATGGTTAGGTTTTAATTTCCTGGTGAACCCATCATTGAATGGAAAGGGAATATTGCTACACCAAAAGGTAGGTTTATTTCCTATCTTAAGGCAAGGAAAATGATCTCAAAAGGTTACATTTATCATTTCGTTCGAGCCCGAGCCTAGGCATCGACCTCAAGGCCCCTCATCGGTCAGTCCGAGGCCCGAACAGCTAACCCCTCGGTTTGATTATAACTCTATTTTAGCTTGCATTTCATTTTTTATCTTCACATATCTAGCATCAACTGCTTTAACAACTAGCATAAAAATAGATCATGTATTTTTAGAGTCTCGTCAACAAATTTAATTGTTATTACCATTTTCACGGTAAACATAATCGTCAAATGAAAATCATCGTACGCGATATTTAATATTATTGCTTTGGTTTAACTATATTTTACATTAATTAAAATTCTTATATGTCTTTTTTATTTTAGTGGTTATTATTTTAATTAAATAAAAATTTAACTAAAGTCTTTTATAATAAATACTTAAACTTATTTTTGTTTAAATAATCATACATATAACGAACCTTAATAAATATCTATACATATTTGACAGTCAACTCGAGCCTAGTTAGTATTATATATATAATTCGAGATCACTGTAGGAACCCATAAATTTTAAATTTTGGATCTCTCTCGCTATCAGGGGCGGAACTAGAGCTTATGACACGTTTTCGGCCGAACCCAGTAGCTTTATCTAAACTCTATATTTGTCTTTAAGAATTCATTGAATATGTACAAATTATTAATTTAGAACTCAGTAACTAACTTAGCTTCAACTCGCTATGAGGTATATTCGTTGCAATAATGGAATGCTATAGACTTTTTGCTAGAGACTTTAAGAGCCCGTTTGGACATACATTTTTTTTTTGTTTTTTTTTTCAAAAAAAAAAAGAAATTTAAAACAATGTTTGGACATACAATTCTTATTATTTTTTCCTTTTTCAATTGAAAATGGAAATTTTTAAATTTTTAGATTTACAAATTTACCCCATATTTTTAAACAATGGCATTTTGATTGTTTATGATATATCTTTTATTGATTTTTTGGGCTGCTACTTCTTTTTCTTTGTGACATCTGCATCTTCTTAATGCCTTTGGCTAATAATATTCACTTACTTCATCAAAAACAAAAAAACAAAAAATAGTATTTTGATTTTTTATTTCAAGTAGGATAATTAAATTGGGGTGGTTTTGATATTTTTTACAAGTTGTGGGGTATTAATCATGTTTTATGGTTTTGGAAAAACAGACATCCAAATATGTTGCAAGAATTATAACCAAACACTAACTTCATCTTCAATTCAAATTTTAGTAAAATTTCAAATTTGAATTTTTTTTTTGGAATCATGTCCAAACGCCTACTAAGTTCGATCATCCGAAAAATGTAACACATCCAGTAATTAACTCAAACATTAAGAAACAGAAAGTTTCACCAAATAATGAGGACTGCAACTATACTCACTCCAACATCTGTAATGGCTCTACCATCCCAATATAAAGCGACGCGGATCCTGTCTTAATATGTTGACATGTCCTATGTAAGACGAAAATTCAACACGTAAATATATACACAGCATTTTAATTTATAACTTAAATATAATGTGTTAAATATATATATTGACCTCATGCATTCACCCTTAAATAGTGGCAGAAATTACAACAACTAACAACAAAAAACGTAGTGTAATCTAAGAAATAGAATCTGAAAAGAGTAGTGTGTACGTAGTTGTGATGACCCGATAGGTCATCTAGAGTTTTAAATCTTAAATCTGTATTTCAAAGCCTCCAATAGCTTCTTTAGGCCTTCCTCAAGTTGCTTGCGCAGTCCGGGTAATTTTCCGGAAGGCTTCTATGTTAAAAATTGATAAAAATATAAAATTTTGCCTTAAAAATCCATTTGAGTTGACTTCGGTCAACGTTTTGAGCAAACGGACCCGTATCCATATTTTGACGGCCTCGATGGGTCCGTATCGTGATTTGGGACATTGGTGTATACCCGGAATCGAATTCGGAGGTCAATGATAGGCTATAATCTCATGTTTTAGTCGATTATTACATTCCAATTTACTACACTTCAGTTGAGTTTGAGCTTTAATAGCTAGTGTTTTGCACTAATTGTGCGTTTTATGCCTTGTAGGAGTGATTCCGAGCTATGTATATGTTATAAAATAAATTCAAGTGATTTGGAGATCTGAGGCCTGAGTAAAATCCCAAAGAATTAAGCTGAGATCGTGTTCGGGGATCAACGGATGATAGTTAAAAATGAACGAAGAATCGAACAGGCATACTGCGCAATATCAATAAAATGCACATAACTTTTCTCTCAGAATTCTGTTTGGGCTCCACAATATATCGTTGGAAATTTAATTCAAAGGTATACAATTTTCATATTTTATGTTTTTTCAAATTCCTAACAGAACAGGGTGAAAAATGTGTGTATGCGCACTGGCCACGCATACGGGGCTGGACAGTGTGAAAAGTGCGCGACCACACTTCCAGGTGCACGGCTACGCACGTCCTGTCCCGAAAAAGTATCCTTTTACGCGTAGGATAAGGTGTAATTGTTTGGGCCCGACCCTACTTAGCATATAAACATGGAAAAACGGTATTTTGTGGACTTTTGACATATCTAAGACCTAGGGAAGCTAAGGACAAGTTGGATAAGGAAGAGCACAAGGAATCCATCATTCAATCCCAAATCATGATAAGGGTTTGGATTATTTTAAGTTTTTCTTTACTTTACACTTAATTATGATGACTTACTCCATCTATATGGAGTAGTTCTCTTTAGGGTTTGATGAATTTGGTGTATTGATATTTGTTTGTGGATACTTAACTCTAGTTTTATGTATTAAATCGTTTTGGATGTTTTAACTGTTGCATATTTATTCACTTGTTAATATAATTGAGAGAGGCATAAGTTGTGATATTGTTGCTTTATATTTAGTTGATTGAAGTCATTAATTCTTCTTAGTAATCGAAAGAGGCTAGTTGAATTGTTGATTAAACTATGTTAGGAGGATAATCGAAAGAGGTTCTCCTAAAGATCAACCCACTGCGAATTCTTGCATATCTTCACGCACTTAAATTTAGTTCATATTTTGAGGTTGGGACTTAATCGAGAAAGGAGTTTCTACTAAATAATTGAACTAATAACCAAGTGAATTCGAGAGACTCACTTGAACATTAGAAGTGAATTATCTAGAGTTAAATTCCAAACATGCATCTTGCCTATCCTATCAACCATATATTCTCCCCATTGATATCTTCCTTTGCTTACTACTTGCGTTGTTTGTCACTAGTCAATAGTTCGAAATCTTAGTTAATTTAAGTTTTAATCATATAAACCTCAATTGTTGATCATCTTGGATAGCAATCAAGCTACAAACTATGATAATAATGTTTAACTCCAATCCATGTGGATACGATATTATATTATACTATATTCAACTAATGAGCATATTTAAGTGTGTATTTAAAGCTTGTCAAATTTTGTCCCTAGCTCGAGTTATCGCCTTTTGTCGAAATTTGAAAGTTTAAAGGCTTAATGAATCTAAAAGTTTGACCAATATTTGACTTTATTGATACCGGATCCGTATTTTGGTTCCAAAATCTGGTATAGGTCCATTATTATATTTATGACTTGTCTGTCAAATTTGGTAAAAAACGGAGTTGGTTTGACGTGATTCGGACGTCCGGTTGTTAAAATAGCAATTCTAAAGTTTTCTTGAAAATTTCATGTGATTTGGTATCTGATTCATAGTTCTAGTATTATTTTGGCAATTTAATCATGCGAGCAAGTTCGTATGATAATTTTGGACTTGTGTGCATGTTTGGTTTGGAGCCCCAAGGGCTCGGGTGAATTTCAGATAGGCTATGGAGTGGTTTGGACTTAGAAAACAATACTGGTATGCTTTAGTTCTGGTGCAGGTCTCTGACCTCGCAATTGCAAGGTCAGTGTTTGCAATTGCGAAGATTTCATTTTCCTGCTTGAGTCGCAATTGCGAAGGAAATTTTTGAATTTGCGAAGAATGGTGGGTCAACTAGGGTTTGCATTTGCGATCAAAGGGATTGCAATTGCGGAAGACCATAGTCCGCATTTGCGAGCAAATCATCGCAAATGTAATGATATTAGAAATGGGAGACCTTCGCAATTGTGAAGGGTTTCTAGCATTTGCGGGGTTCACAATTGTGAACCCCGGGTTGCGATTACAACATCTGCAACTGGTCAAAAGCCGAGTTAGATGGGATTTTGGTTCATTCTCTCAAATTTTCAAACCTAGAAACCCTAGAGGCTATTTTCCAAAGAGTCCTTCTTCTCCAATTCCTTGGTAAGTTATTCTAACCTATTTTCTTTCACTTTTCCATTCCATTTCATAAGATTTCAACCTAAAATCTAGGATTTATTGGGGGTTTGGATAGAATTAGGGATTTTTGTAAAATTAAAATTTAGACCTCAAATTAAGGTAGAATTTCGAAAAAAATTACATAACCAGGCTCGGGGGTGAATGGGTAATCAGGTTTTGGTCCAAATTTCGGGTTTGGACCAAGCAAGCCCGGGAGTTGACTTTTGTTGACTTTTCCAATAATGACCTAAATTGAACCTTTTTCATTCGTGGGTAGTTTCTAAGGCTTATTTTGAATTGTTTGGTTGATAATTTGCTAGATTTGGTTGGTTCGCAGGCTTGTTTGAAAGGCAAAGTCGTGGTTGAGCTTTGAGTTGATCTTTGGAGCGAGGTAAGTGTCGTGATTAACCTTGATTTGAGGGATTATAACTTGTTTGCCTATTTGCTACATGTTTAAATGTTGGGTACAACGTATATGTGAGGTGACGAGTACTTATGCGTTGTTGTTGGGTTAAACCACGCGGGTGGGACTTGTTCCTTGTAATTTATAACTTTCTTTGATCATGATATCCATGCTTAGACTAGTTTAATTACTAAACTGATCGTTCTTTCTGCATTTATGGACAGTCTATGATAATTGAGTATTGTTTCGAAAGTTGAGGTTGATTTTGTGGAACCATTTATTGACGTAAAGTTTGTCCTTGTTTATTTTATCTCCCTATTGTTATATGTTCATTGTTATATGGTAAGTGAGTGTGTTAATGCACGAAGGGTGATGTTGTGCCATGTTTGAGATTTAATGCACGAAGAGTGTGTCGTGCCATATTTGAGAGTTAATACACGAAGGGTGATGTCGTGTCGTATCTATTGATTTATGGTGAAAGTGAGAGTAAAAGCATAAAGGGTGATGCCATGCCGTTATTACTGTTTCATAGTAAGGTTGAGAGTAAAAACACGAAGGGTGATGCCGTGCAATTTTATTCATTATATTTATTCATTTACCGGTTAAAGACTTATTGACTATTTCTTTTTCTCATTATTTGCTGTAGTTATCGTATCTTGTACCCCTTTTGCATGTCCTCTCCCAATAGTACATGTTTAGCCTTTAATTGTTGTTGTGTTGTACATATACTGTTATCTGCATAGGTTTATTTACTAGGTGTCTTGTCATAGCCTCATCACTACCTCGTTGAGGTTAGGCTCGATACTTACGGAGTACATTGGGTCGGTTGTACTCATACTACACTCTGCATTTCTTGTGCATATTTTGGTACTAGTCCTAGCTGTTTGTGAGGCGATTCAGCTCGGATTTGCTTTTGGAGACTCGAGGTAGATCTTCTGACGTCCGCAGATCTTGAAGTCCCCTTCCACCTTCCCCCTATTTACTGTTCTTATCATTCGAGACAATTGTACTTATTTCAAACTTTGTATGTAGAAACTCTAGAAGCTCGTGAATTTGTGGTCGTAGATCCGTGTTGTACATAGATATTTATTGGTTTTTATGTCATTTCACACTCAGTTTTAGTTCCACTTCGGCTTAATTGATTTTACTTATTGAAATTGTTTCAAATTGGCTTAAAGATCTTCTGACATTGACTTTCCTAGCAAGTGAAATGTTAGGCGCCATCATGATCGCGAAGGTTGAAATTTTGGGTCGTGACAAGTTGGTATCAGAACAATAGGTTGCCTAGGTCTCACAAGTCACAAGCAGGCTTAGTAGAGTTTGGAGGATCGGTACGTAGACCTTTGTACTTATTTTCCAGAGGCTATGAAGTTTAGGAACAAATTTCACTTCTATTCTTCTCTATCATGCGATTTTATTCTCTCGTCGCTAATTAAACTCTTCTACTCTTGTTCTCTCGCAGGTGGCGAGAACACATAATGAATCTTCAGTTAGACAGCAACCGGAGCCCTAGTGGCAGCTTCTACTAGGGGCATAGGTTGAGGCTGAGGCTGAGCTCATCCTAGAGCTCGAGCAGCTCGATAAGGATTTGACTTATGAGGAGAAGCCAATGTCTATTCTAGCCCGGTAGGTTCGCTAGTCGAGGTCAAAGAGTTATCCTTCAGTTCGAGTGCAGTGGAGAGGTCAGCCCGCCGAGGCAGCTACTTGGGAGTCCGAGTCGGACATGCGAAGTAGATATCCACACCTTTTCACTAGTCCAGGTACTTTTCTATGTCCGTTCGAGGACGAATGGTTGTTTTAGAAGTGGAGAATATGATGACCCGATAGGTCATCTAGAGTTTTAAACTTTAAATCTGTGTTTCGAAGTCTCCAATATCTTCTTTAAGCCTTTCTCGATTTACGTGCGTAGTCTGGGTTTTTTCCGGAAGGTTTCTATGTAAAAATTGATAAAAATATAAAATTTTGCCTTAAAAATCTATTAGAGTTGACTTCGGTCAATGTTTTGAGCAAATGGATCAGGATTCGTATTTTGATGGTCCCGATGGGTCCGTATTGTGATTTGGGACTTGGTCATATGTCCGGAGTCGAATTCGGAGGTCTCTAGCTCGAGTTAAAGGCTTAATGAATCTAAAGGTTTGACCAATATTTGATATTGTTGATACTGGGTCTGTATTTTGGTTCCAGAACCCGGTATAGGTGGGGACATTATATTTATGACTTGTTTGTTAAATTTGGTGAAAAACAGAGTTGGTTTGACGTGATTCGAACGTCTGGTTGTTAAAATAGCAATTCTAAAGTTTTTTTTAAAAAAACTTCATGTGATTTGGTGTCCTATTCATAGTTCTAGGTGTTATTTTAGAGATTTTATTGTGCGAGCAAGTTCATATGATATTTTTGGACTTGTGTGCATGTTTGTTTTGGAGTCCCGAGGGCTCAGATGAGTTTCGGATAAGCTACGAAGTGGTTTGGACTTAGAAAACAATGTTGGTGTGCTTCAATTCTGGTGCAGGTCTATTGCGAAGATTTAATTTTCCTGCTTGGGTTGCAATTGCAAAGGAAATCTTCACATTTGCGAAGAAGGGTGAGTCAGCCTGGGTTCGCATTTGCGATCAAAGGGGTCGCAATTGCGGAAGACTACAATTTGCATTTGAGAACAAATCATTGCAAATGCAGTGATAGCAGAAATGGGGGATCTTCGCAATTGCGAAGGGTTTCTCGCATTTGCGGGGTTCGCAATTGCGACATCTGCAACTGGTCAAAAGCTGAGTTAGACGGGATTTTGGTTTATTCACTTAAATTTTCAAACCTAGAAATCATAGAGGGGATTTTCCCAAGAGCCCTTCTTCCCCAATTTATTGGTAAGTGATTCTAACCTATTTTCCTTAACTTTTCCATTACATTTCATAATATTTCAACCTAAAATCTAGGATTTTCATTGTGGAAATTGGGGGTTTGGGTAGAATTAGGGATTTTTATAAAATTAGAATTTAGACTTCAAATTGAGGTCGAATTTTGAAACAAATTACATAGCCGGGCTCGGGAGTGAATAGGTAATCAGGTTTTGGTCTGAATTTCGGGTTTGGACCAAGCTAGCCGGGGAATTGATTTTTGTTGACTTTTTCAATAATGACCTAAATTGAACCTTTTTCATTCATGGGTAGTTCCTAAGCCTTATTTTGAATCATTTGGTTGATAATTTGCTAGATTTGGTTGGTTCAGAGGCTCTTTTGAAAGGCAAAGTCATGGTTGAGCTTTGAGGTGATCTTTACAGTGAGGTAAGTGTCGTGATTAACCTTGACTTGAGAGATTATGACTTGTTTGCCTATTTGTTACATGTTTAAATGTTGGGTACAACGTGTTTGTGCGGTGACGAGTACTTATGCATTGTTGTTAGGTTAAAGCATGCGGGCGGGACTTGTTCCTTGTATTTTATGGCTTTCTTTGATCATGATATCCATGCTTAGACTAGTTTAATTACTAAATTGATTGTTCTTTCCGCATTTATGGACAATATATGATAACTGAGTATTGTTTCGGAAGTTGAGGTTGATTTTGTGGAACCATTATTGACATAAAGTTTGTCCTTGTTTATTTCATCTCCCTATTGTTATATGTTTATTGTTATATGGTAAGGGAGAGTGTTATGCACGAAGGGTGATGTCATGCCATGTTTGAGAGTTAATTCACGAAGGGTGATGTCGTGCCATATTTGAGAGTTAATACACAAAGGGTGATTTCGTACCGTATCTATTGATTTATGATGAAAGTTAGAGTAAAAGCACGAAGGGTGATGCCATGCCATTATTACTATTTCATGGTGAGGTTGAGAGTAAAAGCACGAAGGATGATGTCATGCAGTTTTATTCATTATATTTATTCATTTATTGGTTAAAGGCTTATTGTCTGTTTCTTGTTATCATTCTCTACTGTAGTTATCGTATCTTGTACCTCTTTCGCATGTCCCCTCCCAATAGTACATGTTTAGCCTTTAATTGTTGTTATGTTGTATGTATACTGTTATTTGCACATGTTTATTTATGTGGGTGTCATGTCATAGCCTCGTCACTACCTCGTTGAGGTTAGGCTCGACACTTACGGAGTACCTTGGGCCGGTTGTACTCACACTACGCTCTGCACTTCTTGTACAGATTTTGGTACTGGTCCCAGCTTTCCGTGAGGCGATTTAGCTCGGATTTGCTTTTGCAGACTCGAGATAGATCTGCTGGCATCCGCAGATCTTGAAATCCCCTTCCACCTTCCCCCTATTTACTGTTATTATCATTCGAAACAGTTGTACTTATTTCAAACTATGTATGTAGAAACTTCAGAAGCTCGTGAACTTGTGACTCCATATCCGGGTTATACATAGATATTTATTGGTTTTTATGTCATACCGCACTCAGTTTTAGTTCCATTTCGACTTAATTGAATTTACTTATTGAAATTGATTAAAATTGGCTTAAAGATCCTCTAATGTTGGCTTTCCTAGCAAGTGAAATGTCAGGCGCCATCACGGTCTGAAAGTTGAAATTTTGGGTCGTGACAAGTTGGTACCAGAGCAATAGGTTGCCTAGGTCTCACAAGTCATGAGCAGGCTTAGAAGAGTTGGAGGATCGGTACAGAGACATTTGTACTTATCTTCCAGAGGCTATGAAGTTTATGAACAAATTTCACTTCTATTCTTCTCTGTCGTGCGATTTTATTCTCTCGTCGCTAAGTGAACTCTTCTACTCTTGTTCTCCGCAGGTGGCAAGAACACATAATACATCTTCAGCTGGACAACAGCCCTAGTGGCAGCTCCTACTAGGGGCATAGGTAGAGGCCGAGGTCGCACTAGAGCCCGAGGCAGAGCTTAGCCTAGAGTTTGAGCAATAGCACCGGTAGTGGAGCCTTAGGTGGATTTTGATGAGGAGGTTCTAGCTCAGACTGTATCGTTGGACCAGCTCAAGTCCCGGAGGGGTTCATCACCACCAAAGTGCTTCAGGATGTTCTAGTCCGTTTGGTGGGCCTTATGGAGAGTGTGGCCCAGGCCAATATATTTCCTATGGCACCAGCCATCTCTGAGTTTGGGGGAGGAGCACAAACTCCCTCTACTCACACTCCGGAGCAGATAACTCCCTAGTATCAGACTTCAGTCGCCCCGCCAGTTGGAGTAGTTCAACTGGTTATTGCGGTACAGGACGATGATGGACCCGCCATGTCTTTTGAGGGCTTATTGAGATTGGACAAGTTCACAAAGCTTTTCCCAGTTCACTTCAGTGGTGCACCTTCAAAGGATCCACGAGATTATCTTGACCGCTGCCATGAGGTGCTGCAGAACATGGGTATAATTGAGACAAATATGGTTAATTTTGTTGGGTTTCAGATGACGGGTTCCACCAAAAGGTGGTGGAGGGATTTTGTATCGACCAGACCAGTTGGGTTGCCTGCTCTTACTTGGGACTAGTTCTCTCAGCTATTCTTAGAGAAGTTCCTTCCTGTCACACTGATAGAGGACTACCGCAGGAAGTTTGAGCATCTCCAGCATGACAATATGATTTTTACTAGGTACGAGACCTATTTTGTGGATCTAGCCCGTCATGTTATTCTTCTTCTTCCTACCGAGAGAGAGGGGGTGAGGAGGTTTATTGAGGGACTCACTCATCTTATCAAGCTACAGATGGCCAAGGAGACTGGGAGTGAGATTTCTTTTCAGATGGTTGTTAATATCGTCAGGCGAATCGAGATGGTTCTTGCAGAGGAGAGAGGTCAGGGGTCTGATAAGAGGCCTCGTCATTCTGGTGGGTTCTGTGGTGCCTTATCTAGAGGAAGGGGTACTTTTGGTAGAGTCCATCCTCCCAGACCATTTTATTCAGCGCTCTAGGCATCTCATAGTGCTTCAGGTGGTCGCGGCCCTCATATGTCTCATTCCGACCAACTAGCCTATAGTTCACGTCTGTCTAGAGCTTTCAGGGTGGTTACTCAGGTCGACAGGGTCAGTTTTAGGGTCAACGATCGTAACAGTCGAGGTCCTATTATACTTGTGGTGATCCGAGGCATATTGCTAGATTTTGCCCTCGGGCACCGAGCAGCTCTTAGTATCAGGGTTCTCGTTCCATAGTCTCGGCATCAGGTGCTTTACTGCCCGCTCAACCAGCTAGAGGTAGGGTTCAGATAACTAGAGGTAGAGGTCAGGCTATTAGAGGTGGAGGTCAGGTCGCTAGAGGTGGAGGCCAGCCAGCTAGGGCCCGTCCTAGAGATGTATCTCAAAGTGGTGAGGCCCAGTCCCGATGTTATGCTTTTCCAGCCCGGCCTGAGGTTGGGTTATTTGACATTGTTATCATAGGTATTGTTCCAGTTTGCCATAAAGATGCTTCAGTTTTATTTGATCCGGGCTTTACTTATTCCTACATGTTATCCTATTTGGTTGTGCCTCGTGATTCTTTGAGTGCCCCTGTGTATGCATCCACAAGATTTTATTGTTGTAGATCATGTTTATCGTTCATGTGTGGTTACCATTGGGAGTCTTAAGACTAGCGTAGATCTTCTACTTCTCGATATGGTAGACTTTGATGTTATCTTGGGTATGGGTTGGTTGTCACCTTATCATGTTATATTGGATTGTCATGCCAAGACGGTGATATTAGCCTTGTCGGGGTTACCTTGATTAGAGTGGAGAGGGACTCGTGGCCATTCTACCAGCAGGTTTATCTCTTATGTAAAAGCTCGACATGTGGTCAAGAAGGGGTGTCTAACTTATTTGGCTTATGTCCGAGATTCTAGTGTGGAGTTTCCTTCCATGGATTTAGTACCAATTGTTCGTGAGCTTCCAAAAGTGTTTCCTACAGACCTGTCGGGTATGCCACCCTATAGGGATATTGACTTCTATATTGACTTGGCTCCGGGCACGCAGCCCATTTCTATTCCGCCATACTGTATGGACTCGCCAGAGTTAAAAGAATTGAAGGAGCAGTTACAAGATTTGCTTGATAAGAGCTTCATTAGACCTAGTGCCTCACCATAGGGTGTGCTTATGTTGTTCGTGAAGAAGAAAGATGGATCGATGAGGATGTGCATATATTACAAGCAGTTGAACAAAGTCACCATTAAGAACAAGTATCCATTGTCGGGGATTGATGACTTATTTGATCAGCTTTAGGGGTCCAAGGTATTTTCAAAAATTTATTTAAGGTCTGGCTACCATCAGTTGAGGATCAGGGCTTCCGATGTCCCTAAGACAGCTTTTCGGACTCGATATAGGCACTATGAGTTTCTAGTGATGTCATTTGGGCTGACAAATGTCCCAACAACATTTATGGATTTAATGAACCGGGTATTCAAGCCCTATTTGGATTCCTTTGTGATTGTGTTTATTGATGATATCTTGATCTACTCCCATAGCGAAGAGGAACATGAGCATCATCTTCGGATTGTACTTCAGACTCTAAGAGACAACCAATTATATGCCAAGTTTTCAAAGTGCGAGTATTGGTAGAGGGCATTTAGGTGGATCCTAAGAAGATTGAGGCAGCTCAGAACTGGCCTAGACCCACTTTAACAATGGAGATCCGGAGTTTTTTGGGTTTAGCAGGATATTATTATCGGTTTGTGGAGGGGTTCTCATCTATAGCAGCCCCATTGACCAGGTTTCCCCAGAAGGGTACCCCATTCATAAGGTCAGACGAGTGTGAGGCGAGCTTTCAGAAGCTCAAGACTGCTTTGACTACGTCGCCAGTGTTGGTGTTGCCCACAAGTTCAGGATCTTATACGGTATATTGTGATGCATCTCGTGTTGGGTTTTGGTGATGTATTGATGCAAGATGGAAGGGTGATTGCATATGCGTCGCGGCAATTGAAGGTTCATGAGAAGAATTACCCTGTTCATGACTTAGAGTTGGCATCCATTGTTCATGCGCTGAAGATTTGGAGACGCTATCTTTACGGTGTGTCATGCGAGGTATTCACGGATCATCGAAGCTTGTAATACTTGTTCAAACAAAAGGATCTCAATTTGAGGCAGATGAGGTAGTTGGAACTATTGAAAGACTATGATATCACCATCTTGTATCATCCCGGGAAGGCCAATGTGGTGGTCGACGCCTTTAGTAGAAAGGAAGTGAGTATGGGCAGCCTTGCGTACATTCCAGTTGGTGAGAGACCGCTTGCATCAGATGTTTAGGATTTGGCCTATCAGTTTGTGAGGTTGGATGTTTTAGAGCCCAGTCGTGTTCTAGCTTGCATAGTCGCTCCGTTTTCCTTGTTTGAGTGCATTAGGGAGTGACAGTATAATGACCCTCATTTGCTTATCCTTAGGGACACAGTACGACACGGTGGTGTCAAGCATGTTACTATTGGAGATGACAGAGTTTTGAGGATGCAGGGTCGTATTTGTGTGCCTAATTTAGATGGACTTCGTGATGTGATTTTTGAGGAGTCCCACAGTTCTTGGTATTCTATTCATCCAGGTGCTGCCAAGACGTATCAGGACTTGCGGCAGCATGATTGGTGAAGGAAGATGAAGAAGGATATAGTTGCATATGTAGCTCGGTGTCTAAATTGTCAACAAGTAAAGTATGAGCATTAGAGACCTGGTATTTTGCTTTAGAAGATAGAGATTTTTGAGTGGAAGTGGGAGCGTATCACTATGGATTTTGTTGTTGGACTCCCGTGGACTCAGAAGAAGTTCGATGCAGTTTGGGTCATTGTGGAAAAGCTGACAGAGTCAGTGCATTTCATTCCTGTGGAAGTTACCTATTCTTTAGAGTGGTTGACTGAGATTTACATCCGCGAGCTCGTTCGTCTTCACGGTGTGCCAGTGTCTATCATTTCTGATCGAGGTACGCAGTTCACCTTGCACTTCTAGAGGGCAGTATAGTGTGAGTTGGGTACGCAGGTTGAGTTGAGCACAATATTTCATCCTCAAACGGACGGACAGTCCGAGCGCACTATTCAGATATTGAAGGATATGCTCTGCGCTTATGTTATAGATTTTGGGTGTTCGTGGGATCAGTTCTTTCCACCTGTAGAGTTTTCCTACAACAATAGCTATCAGTCAAGCATTCAGACTCCCTATAAGGCCTTATACAGGAGGCGATGTCGATCGCCAGTTGGATGGTTCGAGCCGGGAGAGGCTCGGTTGTTGGGTACAGATTTGGTATAGAATGCCTTGGATAAGGTCAAGATTATTTAGGATCAACTTCACACAGCTCAGTCGAGGCAGAAGAGTAATGCCAACCTTAGAGTTTGTGATGTTGCATTCATGGTCGGAGATAGGGTATTGCTCTGGGTTTCACTCATGAAGGGTGTGATGAGGTTCAGAAAGAAAGGCAAGTTGAGCCCTAAGTATATCGAACCTTTTGAGATTCTTCGGAGATTAGGTGAGGTGGCTTACAAGATCTTATTTCCACCTAGTTTGTTAGTAGTCCATACGGTGCTCTATGTTTCCATGCTCCGGAAGTATTATGGTGATATGTTCCATGTTTTAGGTTTCAGTTCAGTCCAGTTGGATAAGGATTTGACTTATGAGGAGGAGCCGGTGACTATTCTAGTCTGGCAGGTTTGCTAGTTGAGGTCAAAGAGTTATCCTTCAGTTCGAGTGCAGTGGAGAGGTCAGCCCGTTGAGGCAGCTACTTGGGAGTCTGAGTCGGACATGCGGAGTAGATATCCACACCTTTTCACCAGTCCAGGTACTTTTCTATGTCTGTTTGAGGACGAACGATTATTTTAGAGGTAGAGAATGTGATGACCCGATAGGTCATCTAGAGTTTAAACCTTTAATCTGTGTTTCAAAGCCTCCAATAGTATTTAAGCCTTCCTTGATTTGCATGCGCAGTCCGAGTATTTTATCAGAAGGCTTCTATGTTAAAAAAGATAAAAATATGACATTTTGCCATTAAAATCCATTTATGTTGACTTCGGTTAACGTTTTAAGAAAACGGACCCGGATCAATTTTTTGATGGTCCTGGCGGGTCCGTATCGTGATTTGGGACTTGGTCGTATGCCCCGAATCGAATTTAGAGGTCCCTAGCTAGAGTTATCGCTTTTTGTCGAATTTGAAAGTTTAAAGACTTAATGAATCTAAAGGTTTGACCAATGTTTGACTTTATTGATACCGGATCCATATTTTGGTTTCGGAACTCGGTATAGGTTCGTTATTATATTTATGACTTGTGTGTCAAATTTGGTGAAAAACGGAGGTGGTTTGACGTGATTCGGATGTCCGGTTGTTAAAATAACAATTCTAAAGTTTTCTTAAAAATTTCATTTAATTTGGTATCTGATTAATAGTTATACATGTTATTTTGGAGACTTCATCGTGCAAGCAAGTTCTTATGATGTTTTTGGACTTGTGTGCATGTTTGGTTTGGAGCCCTGAGGGCTCAGGTGAGTTTCGGATAGGCTACGGAGTGGTTTGGTCTTAGAAAACAATGTTGGTGTGCTTCAGTTCTGGTGCAGGTCTCTGACCTCGCAATTGCGAAGATTTCATTTTCCTGCTTGGGTCGAAATTGCGAAGAAAATCTTTTTGTGAAGAAGGATGGGCCAGCCAGGATTCACATTTGCGATCAAAGAGGTCGCAATTGCGGAAGACCACAGTTCGCATTTGGGAACAAATCATCGCAAATGCGATGATAGCAGAAATGGGCGACCTTCGCAATTGCGAAGGGTTTCTCGCATTTGCAGAATTTGCAATTGCGATATCTACAACTGGTCAAAAGCTGAGTTAGACGAGATTTTGGTTCATTCTCTCAAATTTTCAAACCTAGAAACCCTAGAGGCGATTTTCCCAAGAGCCCTTCTTCTCTAATTCATTGGTAAGTGATTCTAACCTATTTTCTTTCACTTTTCCATTACATTTCACAAGATTTCAACCTAAAATCCAGGATTTTCATCGTGAAAATTGGGGATTTGGGTAGAATTAAAGTTTTTTTTTTGTAAAAGTAGAATTTAGACCTCAAATTGAGGTCGAATTCGAAACAAATTACATAACCGGGCTCGGGAGCGAATGGGTAATCGGATTTTGATCCGAATTTTGGGTTTGGACCAAGCGGGCCCGGGAGTTGACTTTTTAATAATGACCTAAATTGAACCTTTTTCATTCGTGGGTAGTTCCTAAGGCTTATTTTGAGTCGTTTGGTTGATAATTTGCTAGATTTGGTTGGTTCAGAGGCTTGTTTGAAAGGCAAAGCCGTGGTTGAGCTGTGAGTTGAACTTTGGAGCGAGGTAAGTATCGGGATTAATCTTGACTTGAGGGATTATGAATTGTTTGCCTATTTGTTGTATGTTTAGATGTTGGGTACAACATATATGTGAGGTGACGAGCACTTATGCGTTGTTGTTGGGTTAAAACATGCGGGTGAGACTTGTTCTTTTTAATTTATGGCTTTCTTTGATCATGATATCCATGCTTAGACTAGTTTAATTGCTAAATTGATCGTTCTTTCCGCGTCTATGGACAATCTATGATAATTAAGTATTATTTCGGAAGTTGAGGTTGATTTTGTGGAACCATTGTTGACGTAAAGTTTGTCCTTTTTTATTTCATCTCCCTATTGTTATATCTTCATTTTATATGGTAAGGGAGAGTACTAATGCACGAAGGGTGATGTCGTGCCATGTTTGAGAGTTAATGCACGAAGGGTGATGTCGTGCCATATTTGAGAGTTAATGCACGAAGGGTGGGCCTTCGATCTATATGCTTGAGAGGTCGTCCGAAGTCCGAGCCCGGGTAAGACCAAGTTCGAGCTCGAGGGACCAGACCCGAGTTCGAGGGCGGAGCATGATACATACCGAGGTCGAGATAGTACCGTTATAGATTTGTACCAGAACAAGTTAGATTCCTGCCACGTCCCCAAAAGTCATGGCGCAAATTCCGGAATATGATTGTACGATTCCGTACTAGGCGGTTAGACAGTTGTACCAAGAATATTCCTTACTATAAATAGAAATATCCCTTATTTAGGGGACCCCTATTATATAAAGGGGACCCCAATCATGAAAACATATAATCACTGAGAAAAGAATATACTTTCTACCTTTTTGCCTACTGTTCATCAGCATTGTCATTCAACTCCATTGTTCTTACTTTATTTTTATCACTTGATTTTCTTACTGCCTTAAGCCACCTCGAGGTCACTGCTGCTAAGTAACATTGGTTTGATTCGCTTTTATCTCTCATTTGTTCTTCATATTTCTTGACTATTAATTGGTATTGAACTAAATCACATATCTTTAAAACCACTAATCAAATTTAATTGTTACTCGTATTTTTGAGGTAAACAGTTTGGCGTCCACCGTGGGGCTAAAGATAATAGTTATTATTTCTTTACTGATTCTCGATACACACGTTATTTTTACACTTTGTTTGTCAAGATTTGTTGATTTTCAGGCTGAAACACGTCTAGCTCACAAAACGCACCCATTCACGACGACGAAGGTCTTGGAGAACAACAATGCAGGAGTCGGTGTACCATCGATAAACCAAGGGGAAGTGCCAAATGTGGAACCTGTTGATGTTAGTTCGCACATTGCTTTGAATGCAGATCTAGGCGCGGACCCCGAAGCAGATATACGCAAGGAATCCCGGCACGGTGGCCAAAGAACACAAGGAATGGAAGACGGGGAAGTCAGCCTCCAAGTGATATTCAAGATGCTACAAGCTTAGCAAATTGTCATCGCTCAACTTCAGAGTCAGAATAGAACTTCAAACACAGCCGAACCAGTAAACACTCGGCATACAGAACCAGCGCTAGAGAGGCCCGATGAAAGCAGCTCGGGGACTGACCCCACGATTATGAAAATGCTCGAGGAACTAACCAAGAGGATCGAGTCTGGAGAAAAGAAAATTGAAGAAAATGATAAGAAGGTGGAAACTTATAACTCCCGGATAGACCAGATACCAGGGGCACCTCCAGTTTTGAAAGGTTTAGACGCCAAAAAGTTCATACAAAAACCATTCCCCCCAAGCGCGGCTCCGATGCCCATCGCTAAGAAGTTTCACATGCCCAATATACCCAAATATAATGGGACAACCGACCCTAACGAGCATATAACTTCATACACTTGTGGGATTAAAGGAAATGACTTGAATGACGATGAAATTGAGTCAGTTTTATTGAAAAATTTGGGGAAACACTATCAAAGGGAGCCATGATTTTGGTATCACAACTTAGATCTTAACTCCATTGATTCATTTGATATGTTATCGGATGCCTTTGTGAAAGCACACGTTGGGTCCATAAAGGTGGCCACGAGAAAATCAGACGTCTTCAAAATTAAGCAAAGGAACGACGATTTCAGATGGAAAGAATGAAATTACCACTGGTCTCCGACGACTGGGCAAATCAAGCCTTTATGCAGGGTCTGAATGAAAGGAGCTTGATCGCATCTCGACATTTGAAATAGAACTTGGTCGAATATCCAATTGTGACATGGTCAGACGTGCACAATTATTACCGGTCAAAAATCAGGGTCGAGGATGACCAGTTGGGAGCCCCCTCGGGCTCAGTTCATCCTAACAGATTCATATCCAAGCCCCCGAGGGACACAGACCGAGAATCGGGATTCAACAAAGAAGGGTACCAGCCATATACCGAACAAAGAAAGAACAGCCCGAGCCTTAACACTCCTCGGAATGATCGGAGAAATGATTGAGGTTGAAGTTCTCGGGGACTCATGAGTAAGAGCGGGTTCGACAAACACCCCGACCCCGTAGAGGCTCCCAAATTATTCGAATACAATTTCAGCATAGATGCATCGGGGATTGTCTCAACTATTGGGAGAATTAAAGAAACCAAGTGGCCCGGGCCAATACAGACCGATCCTTCTCAAAGGAACAGAAGTATCATGGCACGCATGATCATCGAATAGAAGATTGCAGACAATTGAGGGAAGAAGTGCCTCGTTTTTTCAACAAGGACCACCTTCAAGAATTCCTAAGCGATTGGGCTAAAAATCACCTTAGAGAAAGAGATGCAAGGAAAAATGAGCAAGAAGAACCACAGCATGTAATCCACATGATCATTGGCAGAATCGATGTCCCCCAACGACCTATATTCAAATGCACCAAGGTTGTCACTTACAAGAGAAAAATGGACTCGGAGCTATGTGCCCGAGGACGTCTTATAGTTTTATGAAGAGGAAGCAGAAGGCATATCTCAGCCTCACAACGATGCCCTGGTAATCTCTATCCTTTTAAATAAAATTCAAATTAAACATGTTTTAGTGGATCCAGGTAGCTCAGCAAACATAATCAGATCGAGGGTCGTGGAAGAACTCGGCCTACAAGATCAGATTGTACCTGCACCCCTGGTCTTGAATGGCTTCAACATGGCAAGCGAAACAACAAAAGGAGAAGTCATCTTACCAATAAACGTGGCCGGGACCATACAAGATACGAAGTTCCATGTCATCGAAGGCGACATGAGGTATAACGCACTCCTCGGGAGACCGTGGATACACAACATGAGGGTAGTGCCTTCAACTCTTCATCAAATGATGAAGTTCCCGATGGAGGAAGGAGTGAAAACAGTCTACAGAGAGCAACATGCTGCAAAAGAGATGTTTGCTATTGAGGAAGTAGTGTCAATACCAAAGCCCTTTACCTTGGAGAAATCGAGCACCAAAGGTAAACAGGCGGCCAAATAGCCATCATAGCCCCAACCGACGGAACCACAAGTAACCGAACTTCTTAAAAAAGGAAACAAACTTAGAATGTGCATAGATTATAAGGATTTGAACAGAACATGTCCAAAATATTCTTTCCCCTTGTCAAGCGTCGATCGCATGATCAATGCCATAACTGGCCACAAGACCCTAACTTTTCTCGATGCCTACTCCGGGTACAATCGGATTCAGATGAACCCGGAGGACTAGGAAAAGACTCTGTTTATTATTAAATTTGGAACCTATTGTTACAATGTAATGCCCTTCGGGCTAAAAAAATGCAGGAAGCTACATACCAATGCCTAGTTAACAAAATGTTTGAAAAACGAATAGGCAAAACAATGGAAGTTTGTATTGATGATATGTTGGTTAAGTCCCTGTGCGCAGAGGACAATTTAGTTCATTTACAGGGAACATTTGCGATCTTGAGGAAATACAACATGAAGCTTAGTTCGGAGAAATGTGCTTTCAGGGTTAGCTCAGGTGAGTCCCTCGACGCCGTGGCATCAAATTGAGGTACCAAAATCAAGGCTATCGAGGGTATCACGATCGTAGATAGCGTGGAGGTCGTGCAAAGGCTAACGGGGCAAATGACTACCTTGGGTCGATTCTTTTCGAGATTGTCGGATCGAAATCACCAGTTCTTCTCTTCGCTCAAAAAGGAAAAGGACTTCGCGTGGAACCCAGAATGTCAGCAAGCCTTAGAAGAATTAAAGCAACATCCGCCTAGCCCGCCTTTGCTTCATACCCCGATGGCAGATGAAAAATGAGAAGCATCACTTGTTTGAATTGCCGCGCAAAAGCAAAGGATCGAAAGATACTATAATAGGAGGACCATCCTCTGACATTTCGGAATAGGGGACTTAGTTCTACGAAAAGTCACCCTTGATACTCGAGGTCAATGAAGGAAAACTGGGCCGAACTAGGGAGGCCCGTATTGAGTCCTCGAAATTGTTGGTAAGGGGACCTTACAAACTCAGCGCGATGAAAGGTGAACAACTGCCAAATGACTGGAACATGTCACTACACAAAAGATACTACTGCTAAGGTATGTTTTATCCTTTTTGACCATTTGAGTTTACAACTAACCCATTACAGATACTACTGTTCATCAAAGGCATACGGGCTCGAGGCATTGTTCTTTACGCAAAGACCTTAGGTTTTAAAGCATGTGTTGCACTCTTTTTCCCTTAAATCGTATTTTGTCCCAAATGGGTTTTACCGGTAAGGTTTTTAATAAGGCAGCAACTGCGTGCTACCTAAGGAGAACTTAACAGTATCCAAGGCTTCTTTTTAATCAACCTCGAATACTGGGGGGCATCACCCTCGGAGTTTATATTTTCAAAGGAAAATACTTCATGCCTAAGAGGGCCCCGATAGGAGAACTTTGTAATTGGCCAAATGGTCAAATGAACCGTGTCCATATAGAATAGTCGAGCCCCGACGGCAAAACATGTACGCATGTATCGATTATTAGAAGAAGCATCCTAGTTATATCAAAAACACTTTGTGTCTCAAAGAGGTTTACTATCATACGAGCTCTACACTTACAATCCTACAAGAAGCGGCTCAAGAGCCAAAATTCAAATGCACCCCAAAATACTCGGGGACTATCATCGACAGTCAGTACATCCGAGTCATCCAAAAACTTGGACTCATAAGACCTCAAAGAGGCATCCCCATGAAACAAAGGCCAAGGCCAATATAATCGGGGAATAACTTTTCAGACAAATTCGAAAATCATCGGGAAACAAGTCCAAGAGGCATACCCGAAGGCTACGTCCATATTAAAAACTATGGTCATATAAAGGCTACGGCCAAAATAATGCGGCTCGGAGACGTCCAACTTCCGCCACAAATTAAAAGGCCTTCAAATATTAAAAATCAGTTAAATCAGGCTACCCTCGGCATAAGCGAAATATAATGGGCTTCGATAAATTCAGCCCCCGAATAATTTAATAGGCTTCGATGAATTCAGCCCTCGAATAGTCTAAAGGCTTCGATAATATCACCTCTCGATTAAACCTCAAGAGGTATTCGATTATCAGTACACAAATTAGGTTCCGACACGTTGAACCTTCGAAAAAACCCAACGGTACAAAAACAACATGCTAAGGCATAAATAAATTTTCACCAAGTTTTTTAGCCGAAATAAGGAAAAAATCATATAGCCGCTCTAGAGGCCGAATTGGACTAACTTAAAGAGCCTAAGGGCCAACTTAAAGAGCCTAAGGGCCGATATATAAGGACCCAAGGGCCAACTTCGATAGGCTCGAGGACCAAAAACTTATAGTTTGAGACTCCATTCTCATTCGACCCAAAAGTCATGATATCCCGAGCTCACATCGGATCGATTTAAACTTAGCTTGAGGATTATTATCGATAAGGATCCAAGGGTCTATTATATCCCAAGCCCAAACTAATTCTTGGACCAATCATTCAAGTTATACAAATGAAGTATTCCATAAATGAAGACAATATGAAATCTGACACAAGTCAAAGATAAGATAAAAAGTTCCTCTTCTATTTCCAAAAAATGATCACAAAAGATATTTATTCAGGGGATACATGCGCAAAAACAAAATAAGGAGACCTAAAAAACTACTTCGGGATCACATATTCGGCAGCTACATCTTCAGGAGTCGCATCTTCAAGAGCCTCACCCTCAGGGACTTCACCTTCGTCTCCTCCACTCTCGGAGCCACTGGCTGAATCATCATTATCAGAAAGCAGAGCGGCAGCCTCTTCTTCCAAAATCTTCGCCCTTTCAATATCGGCTGAGAGATCGAAGCAGCGAGCATGTACCCCCTCGAGGGTTACCTTCCGAGATTGTTGCCTAGCATGGTCAAGTGCACTTGATAGCTTTATTTTTGTCGCAGAAGAGATCTCCTTTTCCCGAGCATTAGTTGCTTCAGCATCGGCTCGGTACGAAGACATAGTTGCTCAGCGTCAAATTTGGCCTTGGCCAACTTAGCAGCGGATCTAGCTTTAAGCTCCTCGATTTTGCGGCCTCGAGCTAGGCTCTCCTCCTTCACACTTTGAAGTCGGCGTCCGAGTGAAGTCAGCTGCCCTCGAACAGTTTCCTTCTCAAAGACAAGATTGTCCATGCTTTGCCTCCACCCCAAGGTCTCGGCCTCCTTCATCTTAAGCTCCTCCCGAAGTTGCAACACTAATTCGCCCTTCTGATGAAATTGCAAAATTAAAAGTATTAGTCGTCAAAACAAACAAGTGCATAATAGACCCTCGAAGACTATATTACCTTTTCAATGAACTTGGCCCGTTCTTGACAGGCCTTCGTCAATTCAACTCGTAGATCGCTAATCTCCCCCTCTTTCTTGACATGGAGGATTTTAAGACTGTCCCTCTCTTTGGAGACTTTCTTACGCTCGGCTTCGCATCAGGCAAGTTTAGTCCGAGATTTGGAAAATGCTCGTTGGTGAAGCAATACGGACTTCTCACAAGAAAAGGAGGTCAGAATCAGAAAGATGGAAATTAAACCCGAAATAATGAAAGACAAAACTTACTTATTTTAGGAGCTTCTCAGCCTCCTCAAGAATAAATGAGGAATCGGGATCGGGACCTTCTTCGATCCCCGTGAGACACTCCCAAAAAACATCGTTCTCTTCATGAGTCGTTGTCACATCAAGAGTCTCCATGTCCGTGGGCTTCTTGGAGTTGCCCTTCAGAAAACACCGAACCCTGCGACCAGTCATCTATGTTGATTACCCCAAGTGACTCACTTAGGGTGTTATCCTGCCTTTGAAAAGCCTCGGAGTTAGGTTCTTCGAGCTCACTCACCAAATGTCTCCCAGGATGAGGTGCACCTTTTCTGCCTGATGGTTCGGGGACTTTGCTCGATCTCCACTCTGAAATTTCTTCGGTTCGAGATTGAACCGCATCTGTTGCTGTCGGTTCATCGATCTTCGGAGCGTTAGAGCTTCCTCTTTCCTGAGCTACCAGGAGGCAGTCATCATCATCTTCCTCTTCTTTCTAGTCCCGAAGGCATTGAGCTGTTTCCAGAGATAGGGCCACGATGTCAGCCTTGGGCTTTCGAGCTTTGCTTTTCTTTCGCCTCAGGGTATTTGCAGACGACCCCCTCTTTCTCTTCTTTTATTTGGGAGACTTTGAGATCTCTTCTTCACTAGGTAGGGGCGACCGCATTTCAACAGCTTCCCCGAGACTTACATAAAAATGGAGTGAGTATTGCATTAAGGAACACAAGTAAGTAAACCAGAAAACTCACCGTGGTTTTTTGCCTCCCATCGGCCCTTGGCTAAATCACACCAACAACACTCTACATATGAGGAAGTAGAGGCCAGTTGGCGGACCCAACCCTCGAGATCTTGGACTGCTCCAGGAAACCAAGCGACATCTGCATCATCAGAAATGGGTTATATCGATAAGAAGGCAAAACCAGGAAAGAAAAGGGGAAGCAAGGTATAAAGTCATTTAAGTTTCATATTCCATTCATCGGGGAATGGCATTCTCTCAGCAGGAATCAGGTCAGAGGTCCTGATTCAGACAAAACGGCTCATCCACCCTCGGTCTTTGTCCTTGTCGATATTGGAGAAAAGAGATTTCAAGGATCGGCATTGCAGTTTTATTAAACCACCTCGGTATAGTCGAGGTCTGTATAGACGGATTAGATGGTCGAAGGTGAAAGGCATCCCCTCGACCTGGATCAAGAAAAATTTGATCAGATGAACAATCTGCCAGAATGAAGGGTAGATCTATTCAAGCATCACTTGGTAATGTTCGCAGAAGTCGAGAATAACTAGGTCTATGGGACCCAGAGCTAGATCTACTGGGCCTAGCGTAAATGGGTAGTGTACACGCTTAAGTACCCCGCTTTATGGGTAGTAATGTCCTCTTCTAGGGAAGGAATCACTACATCTTTGTCATCCCATTTACAATCCTTCTTTACCTGCTCAAGCTCATCCTTGGTTATCAAACAAATATATCGAGACATGGGCTCGCATCGGCCTGGTGTCGATATAGATTTTTCAATTTTAAAATCAGATGTTATTTCACAGGGCGGGGGAATACACTCCTCGACGCGAGGCGGCACCACCGGTTTACTTTTAGATGGATGTGATGATGAAGAGGCTTTTTCTTGTTGGGGAACGGTTTGGGATGTTTTAGCCATTGTATTTCAAATAGAGAAGAAAATGTTGCTGATGGAGTAAAGAACAAATTGGGAAAAGTACGATTTTAGGGAAATTGAAAGAACTAGCAAGATTTGGCAATGATTTAAGAAGTAAAGTTAGCAAAATTGAGAAGTTAGCCTATTTATAAAAGTCACTCAAGCGTATTGGGGAAGCCAAAAGGCCGACCGTCAGCCGTCCCTAATTAATGGCCTTGGAAACTGTGCAGACGCGACCTCTCAATCACTTCAGACACTGACATCACGAGATCGGCATCATGACCGAGACATCAAGGATATCGGACCTCAAGTCATTTCTTATCGTCTTATCTCGAGTTCGAGCAAGTGTTCGCTCGACTACTAAGCCCCAGGGCCACCCGAGTTTGGGAAAATTCTCACTCGGAGACTATAGATAAAGGCCTAAGGGATAACTTTATTTCAAGTTTGAACAAATGCTCTCTCGACTACTAAGCCCACGGGCTACCCGATTTTGAGGAAATCATCACTCGGGGACTGTCTACGAAGCCTAAGGGCTAAATCTAATTCAAATTCGAAACCTTGCTCTCACTCAGCTCGAACTCAAGAGTCCCGACATCCCGAGCTCACATCAAATCAATTTAAGCTTAGCTCGAGGATTAACAAAAACCTTAAGGGGTATTATATTGATCGATTAAAACTTAAAGGTTTATTATGTTTCGAGTCCGATGTTCAGGCCCATCACCAAAGTTATGCAGTCAAAATTCAAATAGAGACGAAATGAAATTCAACACGAGCCAAAAATGAGACAAAGAGATCCTTTTATATTTGCAAGGGATGGTTACAAAATATAACTACAACATCCACGAAGGGAACAAAGAAACAAAAAACAGAAGCCAAGAACCTAATCTACTCTTAAGGCCACGTCCTGG
Source organism: Nicotiana tabacum (assembly GCF_000715075.1). Classification (NCBI taxonomy): domain Eukaryota; kingdom Viridiplantae; phylum Streptophyta; class Magnoliopsida; order Solanales; family Solanaceae; genus Nicotiana; species Nicotiana tabacum. The sequence continues at coordinate 81,583,444 of NC_134089.1, read as the reverse complement.
AGAGCATCATCTTCGGGAACCTCCTCCCCGGGGATCCCGTTTTGATATTTGTAAATATCTGTATGCCCGAAGAGATTTAGGGCAGAAAACCCTCGATAAATGTAACTATATTTCCAGTAGCGGAGATTGAGCACTCCGTTGAAATTTTGGGCCATAATCCGTTGAAAAAGAACAGCAAAAGAAAAAGACCAAAAGATGTAGCTTCACCTTCTATCGCAAGAAAACCCAAGAAGGTTGCAAGATGCATGAGCAACGATCCAAGGATGTTCATCCTTGAGACATTGTTCCGGTGTGGGATGCAAAAGTTAGTAGATGATAGTGCCACATTATTCCATGGAAAGCAAAAGGAATGAAGTGCTACACCAGGTTGAAGTTAAGAGAGATGAGTAGCAGTGTAAAGTTCGCATATTTTCTGTTGCGGGAAGGATTCGGCGCCCTTCTCTCGTTGTTTCGAATTGAAGCTTTGAAAAAAGGAGCCTTGGCGTAACTGTTAAAGATTCTGCTATGTGACCTTGTGATCGCAAGTTCGAACCATGGAAGTAGATGATTAAAGAAGGAAGCAAAGAAGGGAAAAGATCAAAAGTGGATGAAGATGAAAAAAGTACAGTTCTTTGTTCAACAGAATAGCTTCCTATTTATATAACGGCGGCGCCGGATCAGCGGCGTAAGTGGCCGACCAGTGCTGAAGCGCATTTGATGTTTTGGGAAAGCGAGCTGACATGGTATTTCCGGTCACTTCAAGCGCCTACGTCACGGGCATGAGGTCATCATAAGAGGTTCGAGAAAATCGAGGTTCAAATTGTTTCTTATCATCTTACTCTAAGAAACGATTTGTTTCTTGTTAAAACTACGTACAACTATAATAATCACTTTACCTAATAAAATCTGTTATTTTTTAACAAAGTCAAAAACAAATTAGGCTATCGTTTTTTTCTTTTCTTATTACATAAATTTTAATTCATCACATTTGTAAACTATATAAACACCTTCGTTAATTGTTTATTTATAAAAATAAAAAAAACCAGCTGGTATAAGCGAGTTCATCACTTGAATAACAAACCAGGTGATTATTTGGTTTTTCATCCTATTTTAAGCATATCATATACTTAAAATTCCACCAATATCAGCATTACTATACATCATATTCAGCATTATTCTTATGCATTCTACCAAAAGATATATGCTAAGGAAATTTTTGAAGTACTTTTAATTAAACCTTTATTTCAAGACAAGTCAAACTAATAATTTGGTTTTCATCTTGTGCAAGTAAGATAAAATTGAATACGGATGGTAGTATCAAAATGCAAACGGACGATTATGTAAGTTGCAGCCAACTTCCAGCCTAGTTATGGAATTATGTAGCATTAAAGAAGGGTTTAAACTAGCAAAAGAAATGGGATACAAAATTTATAAGTGGAAACAGATTGTCTATTAGCCGTCAAGCTTATCGACGAGGAAGACATACACTCACCAACTGAGGGTTATTAAAAATTATACATATTTGCTGAAAGTTAATAAGGTCACAATTACACATATTTGGAGGGAGGCGAACCAATGTGCCCATTTTTTTATTGTTATTTATATGGCCGATACTAAAAACAAAATAAATTTTTTGGTCACATAATATATTATAGTTAAAATATTTATTGACCTTTTTACCTTTTAAAAATAAAATTTACATTAAACAAGACTTGTAGTTTTTTTTATTTTTAGGACCTTAAAATCAACAAATATTTTAGTTATTAATTTTTTTTTAAAAAAAATGATTAAAACTTTTACCGTTTATAAATCATTTGTTTCTTGTTAAAACTATGTATAACTATAATCATCACTTTACCTAATAAAATCTGTTAATTTTTCAACAAAGTCAAAAACAAATTACGCAATCGTCTTTTTCTTTTCTTATTACATACAATTTAATTCATCACATTTGTAAACTATATAAACACCTTCGTTAATTATTTATTTATAAAAATAAAAAAATCAGCTGTTATAAGTGAGTTCATCACTTGAATAACAAACCAGGTGAAATACAATATTTTATCTTTGTCAGCATATATGTACAAGGCAAACTTCTCTTTCTGACGAAAGAGGAAGCTTTTTTTATTCATGAATCTTTTTTATTTTTCTAGTGTCAAGAATTTCCTTTTCTAGGTGAAGGAAAACCGAGAGCGACTCTATTTTCTAGTGTCGACAAACTGGAAAATTGTTAGAAGGTATGAATTGCCAAGACAAACTGGAAAATTGCCAAGTCTTTTGAAACTTATACCTATATTAATAAGGAAAGAGTTTTAACAATTAAGCTCTTAATTTATTTCAAAGTCTTAAATATTAGCAAAATAATTTAAAATTAATTTTAAAGGATAAAAAAGGTGAACAATATTTTGCTAAGAGGTTTCGTGCTTTTCTGAGAGTAAACAAATTTTCTTTATTACCACTTGAACATTTCATGCTTTTAATATAGTATAGATTTAATTAAGTAATTATTATGTGGTAATTGATAATCAAGGGTTGTTTCACATAATTACTTGCTTTAAATGGGTATTTTTTTTTTTTTTTTGCTTTTATTAGTTTAATCTCTGCATTTCTAATTATGAAGTTAAATGTATTACTTCACATTTTATCTCACTTTAAGTTACTTATATATTTATTTCATATTTTATTCCAAATCTACATAAATAACACATAGTAGATTCCTTCGTAACTTAATACAAACATTACTTAGCATCGGTTGCCAAATGTCAGAGGCGGATCCAGGATATGAAGTTTATGGTTTCCTACCGTAATCTCAATTTAATATGCAATAATAACTAAGTTCACAGTTAGATATTTACAAATATTTATTGAATTTCTTAATATAAATACAAGGTTTACGCAAGAGTTACTTGGTTCCAGGGAACCTATAATCAATGTTCTAAGTCCGCCCCTGCCAAATGTTGCATTAGTTATGCGGCGATTATTTTTGTGTCATGCCACCAACCTTGCATTATCTTACACGAGATTTTATATTGAAATTGATTCCTCCAACCAGTACCTAACGATCCCTTATTTTATTGTCTTCTCAGTCATTGTTTCGTTCTGTCCCAAAAAATAAAATAAAAAGAAGAGAAATGTTAGTATGAAAATCATAGTGTATCTATTTCTAGTGTAAGTTCAGACATTATTGATTTGAAACTGGATTTCACTTGCATCAAATTCACAATTTTTATGGTTGGTAACTATTGGTATAGTCAAGACACAAAGTTTGTGTATGATTGATAATTTCCAATCACATACTAAATCTTATTCACAACTAGAGATACTCAACCTTTTTTCAGGTGAAAAAAGAAGTTTTTTGGAAATAGTTTTCTTCATAAACTAGAACACCTACAATGTAAACTTGTGTTATGTCTCATTTATGCTTTACTTTTGGCCAGAGGAGACATAAATGACTAAGTAAAGATAGCTGCAAAATGGACAACAGCCTTTAAATTTAGAGAACAAAGAATCTTTTCATGCAAAACATTTCCTAAAAGCCACCCCTTTTCCCTCCCTTGTTTTCATATAAAATCTTTCCCATTTTCTTTCTATTTCCCACCTCTAAATTCTAATTTTTGCATTTGATAAATCCGTCTACCTTCCTAGAAAAATTATGTCCTTGATCCCTCGTCCTCGACCTCAAGTTGTTGTCAATGGAGTCCAGAGAATGAGAACTTTCCATTATTATTGGTGTCGTCAATGCCAAAGATCAATCAGGACAACTTCAGTCAATCCATCTGAAATATTATGTCCTCGTTGTTTTGGCCAAATTCACTATGGTCTTGATGTTTCAAGGCGTAGGCTAGTCCTTTCGGATGTCACCAGGCTACAACCATCTCCAAATTCGCGTCTTCTTGATGCCTTGGCTCTAATTCTTGATCCGTCAATTAGGCTACAAAATCTTGATCATGGTAACGAAAATTATCAGCTTAGACAACATGCTCGAACCATTCTCCAATTTATAGGCCCTGATGAAAATATACTTTCTTTACAAGCAAGTAATACTTCCCTGGAATCGTCAAACGAAAATGGGGTGGAAGAGTTGATTCGAAATGATAGGCCAGGGCCATCTTCAGCAAATGATGCATTGCCAAAAGTTGTACTAACAGATGGATATTTGGCTAATGACACTGTTTGTCCTGTTTGTAAGGATGAGTTTGAAGTTGGGAGTGAAGTTAGGGAGCTGCCCTGCAAACATTTTTATCATTCTGAATGCATTTTTCCATGGCTGGAAAACCATAATACTTGTCCGGTTTGTCGATATCAGCTGCAAGGATTCACTAATAACTATGATGTTCAACAAAGAAATTACATCAATAGTAGAGATAATTTAGATGATGAAGAAGAGGAAGAAGACATGAGGAACCCTTTAGTATGGGGTTTGGCTAGGCTTATGTCTTTGTGGCCTGTCAATTTGCTATCTAGTTGGATACAAAGATACTTCAATTACCCTCTTGATAATACTACCACTGATTTTCTTGGAGGTGAGATTTGGGTTCAACCCCTTTCTTTCTTTCTTTCTTAGCAAAAGCCTATATAGGAAACTTACGAGTTTCTCGTTAACAATAGCACCATAACTTGTGTCACCCGTCATTCAGAACTTCCTTTATGTTCAGCCTATATATCCTATTGTGATGCAAAGAAATATATCCTATTGTGATGCAAAGAAGTATTAACCCTAGATCTAATTTCGAAAACCTATATTTTTGAATACTCATAATGGTGTATTTATAATTATAAGTAGGGTTTAGAAGAAGGACGGAGTAATGGGCTAACGGGCTAGTTAACACCCTTTATGAGTAGACCCGACCGAATAGCTTTTTCCAACTAGATTCATATACTTACTTCATTTGATATCCTAATTATACCTTTAAAAATTCATTTGTTAAAGAATACTTAACTAACCTTCTATCTCACCATCATTAAACCTCGCCAAACGAATTGGCATGACACTTGATCATAAAATATAACTAATATAAACTAACAGCTTAAAAGTTTTCAATACTTTGATTTACTATCTCAGGTAACCTACTTTATTTTCCAGCAGGTTACTAATTCCACTCTCATAAATTAATTATCTTTTAGGTGACTTGATGGTATAGTATATTTTTTTGCATAGTGAAAACTCTTCCAACTATGGTGACATATTTTTCTTTGATTTGGGATAGGAATACCATGGTGGAATACATGGAACATTCTTTGACATGAAGGCTGCTGATTAGATCCCTTCTTCCATTGAAGAAACATCACAGAGTAGTCTTTTTTTTTTTTTTTCCAGTACTCTTTGCTTCATTAGGCAGGTATGTTACAAGTTACAACTTATCTGACCTGAGAAATGTTCTGCCAATGGGATCATAAAACTAGGCTTAACAGGTATGCATAGGGGCGGCAAACGAGCGGGTTGGATCGGATATGAGCGGGTCAAAAACGGGTAATTCAAAAAATGGATAATTATCCGACCCAACCTATTTGATACGGATAAAAAACGGGTTATCCGGCGGATAATATGGTTACTCATATTATCCATGGCTTCATGAATATGATCGCTTTTGAGAGAATTCTTAATCTTCCAAACTTGATGAAACCCCAATTTGAGGCATTATAAATGTAAAAGTTAAAACACATTAGTTATCCATAGGTTATCCATTTGGTTATTCATTTTCTATGTGGATAATATAGTTCTTATCTACATTCGACCCATTTTTAAAAAGTTCATTATCCAATATGCACAATATCCACCCTTTAACATCTCCGAGTGACTAACAAACATGAATCCTATAAGAACATAGTGTAGATAATTTTTACTAACTTTATTTTAACCTATTGTAGGTAAATTATCTTATCTTTTAGGAACTATCGCAATTATTATGGAAAGTAATATGTAATTATCTTTTAGGTGATCTGATAGTATAAAAATTTATTCTGTCAGTGTCTAAAAGCTAAACTCAAGATTAAATATTGAAACAAATGAGTAAATTTCATGGATGACCATTCAACTTTATATTCATTACTCAAAAATCATCGCTTTTTTTTTTTGTTACAAAAAAATCATTTTACTTTGCTCTAGTTATCGCAAAAGTCACCTTTGCCGGATTTTAAAATACTTTCACTTGAAAAATCTATTATGCCATTGACATTATAAATTCTTCCATTTATGTTATATATAATATGTTATATACTATATAATACTGTCAAGAATAAAAAAATGTAAAGTACATGACTCCCACAAATAGTAAATATGACTTCTTTGGAAATCCTGGATACTTTGCAGTTTATACTTTTGCATGGAACTCAACTCATTGATGCTAATGACTTTTGATTTCGAGAACAGCAATATTTTAGAGCCTTGGAAGCATTTTCAGACAAAATGATGGCCACGAAGCTTTGGTTTATGTATTTCATGGTCAAGATTGTTGTCAATAGCAAACTTTAACTTCAAAAATCAGAACTATGGGATATATATATTGTTAGGCAAAATGATGGGAATCACATTAATTGAAAAGAATTGACCCTGACGATACAAAAAGAAAAGAACGGATCCATTTCTACCATGTAAACTATCTGTTCTCGTTTGTTGTAAAATCAAATTATAGCTTAATGAACAAGCTAGCTAGTTAAATCAAATTTGGTGTGTAAAATCTAGTACTTATTCTTGTGAAGATTTTTTAATGATTTTTAATTGAGCAGCCCTTCCATCTTTTAAGGAATGATGGATTGAGCAGCTGTTCCATCAAATTGTGCTGATCATAATATTGATAAATTTGAGTTCACTCACTTTCTTAATTCTACACTCCTTGGAAATCTTAAACAGCATAGGGAGTTAGCTCATTTGCGGTTGCTTATTCAAGTATGTAAATATAGCGCAAAAAGTGAGTAAAACATACTAACTCTTAGTACTTTTCTCAATCTTCTACGCCAGGTTTATTTATCACTTACTATGTTTTCTGCTACGATGTCTGCGCAGACTTTTCAAATTTAATTACTATTTTGGTTTAAGACCTATTCATTTGTTGGTAAATAAACTTCTATGCAAATTGAACCAAGTTTCGTTCGTCGTTTATAAGATCGACCTCAGAGTAAAGGTGGCAAGTGGACCGGTCAGGGACCGGGACTGTCCCGGTCCTGGATCGGTTGGACCAGTATTCGTGGGCCGCTATAGATTGGAACCGGGACTGGACTAGTCCCCGGCGGGCCAAACAGTCCCAACGGTCAAAATTTAAAAAAAAATCTACCTATTAGGGCATTTAAAATCTGGCCGTTGGGTCACCCAAAATAGCCGTTGACTATTTACAAAATAGTCATTTAACCCCCAACTTTATTTTAATCCCAAACTTTTTATAATTACACTTTTTCTCTATTTTCAACTATAAATACCCCTCATTGTTTCATTTTTCTTACAAAATCATCAATCTATCACAATCTCCTTCTAATTTTCTTCTATAATTACAAGGCATTGCTTCGAATATCTCTTTACAATATTTTTGTTTTTAGACTTTAAATTTGAATTAAAATATTTAGGTCACAATTCTATAATAAAATTTACAAGGCATTGCCTTAGATATTTTTTTAACATCTTCTTGTCTCTAATTTTTATTTAATATTTTTTAAAAAAATATCCGTTGAGCCCACTTAGCCCGCGGGCCGGGACCGTTTAGCCCGGGACCATGAGTTCGTGAGCCCATTCCCGGGCCGGTTCCTACAAAAAGACCATTTGGATCGGGACAGTTTGGCCCCTTTAATTTGGGATCGGCCCGGGACCGTTTGGATCGGCCCACTTGGCCCGTTTAGGACCCGGACCAGCCCACTTATCACCGTTACCTCAGAGGCTTTTACAAGCCATTGTTAATTTATTCCGAAGGCAAACAGAAATAAAGGATTTAATTACACAAACTTTCTCTGGTTTTCACCTTCTAATTACAAAGGTTTCAACTGTATTTTTAAAAATTATAGATTCCCCTTGTTTAAGCAGTGTAAAAGAGCTAGTGCTAACATGCTGCTGTTAGCGATAGACTTACCAATTGCATATACTATTACTTCATTAATCTCAATTTGAACTATGTTTAAGCAAAACTAAAGCATAACAATTCATTTGGGACAAAAGTATCCTTTTGCTTAGGCTTCTCAATCTTTTTAACAATACCATGGTATATGCACAAATCAGTTAACTAATTGGATAAGAACACATTTAATTGTATAAAAAGGGAGATAATGTAATTTTTACAAGCACATCAGAGATTTTTTTTTTATATTTATTTATTATGGGTATATCTATTAGCCCTAATCTTCATTGTTCCATAACAGCTCTTCCATAATCAATTAAAGAGAAACTAATCATACATTTTCGTCAAGAAAAGGACTATGTGCAACCATAGAACCCATTTAGGGGAATGAACTGATTTCTATTTCATTCCAAAAATAAAAGAGCAACTATACTATAATAAACTACGATTTAATTTCCATGCGCTAGCAGTAAATTTTTTTTTACCCTATTAGGTTAAGTTTTATTTTTACCCTATTAGGTTTAGTTCACCGACAATATGTAATTTTTCATAACAAATCTAACGTGCTAACCTTGAAAATGAAATAACCTATTATATCCAGTTGAATTGTGTTGATAGTGTAGAAATTATTTACACTGTTTAGTGTATGTAACTTAAACCATCACCTAACCCAGAGCTCACAATCATTTGAGGCAAATAGTGGTGCTACTTAACTAAGCAGATGCTTCAGAGAATGTACAACACTGTCAACTCAAGGACAATAAGAAAAGCAAATAGTTCCAAGTTATGCTGCACATAGTATTTCTGTCCATGTATGCACAAAAAAACTGGACATTAAATCTTCTCTTTGTTGTTTGACACGGTAAAAGCTGGATCCACTAATATCACAAAAAAACACTGCTAACAAAAGTGTCAAAAGATGGTAGAACTAAGGTTTTTTTCTATTAGCCCGGAAAAATTTTCACCTAAAGAAAGTCTAGATTAGCTTCTTCTTTTGGAAATATTGCTTCAAATATAATATTTGCAGCACTGATGCTACAATGCAGACTCCCAAAGACATGATACTGAACCAAGCAACCCGTGCATTAGTCGTTTCACTCACTGCCCGCATCTCTGATTCCCTGAAGGGGCAAAAAGAGTAAAAAGATTAAAGAACAAAACTAAACAAATAAAAATTCTTGCCTCCATAAGCTATATACCTGTTCTTCAAGTAAATCAAATTTTCGTGAATGGCCTCCACAGCTCCTTCAAGCTTTCGCAGCTCGAGTTCAATACCCTACCACAGGTAGAAAGTTAAAGTAAAATTCTTAGAGCTTTTAGAACAATGGAAATATCAACTTAACAGAACAAGATAACAGCACCATATATGATCCTTTCCCAGAGTCAATATATGGGCAGGAGTATCCATTACACCATGCCAAACATATATCAATGTCAAAAATACTTGCAAGTGTTTTCTATGCACAGAACCATGCCAAACAAAACACAGAATGACAAGAAAATGCAGGGAAAGATCTAGGATTCATGTGGAACAGCAAAATTTACTAGTAATTTTTACAACTTCTCGTCTTTTCAAGTAATTTCAAGGCTATCACCAATTCAAATAGACTCTGCCTCACTATATGATCTATTATTCATCAACCATCTTATGTAAAGAAGGAATCATATTATGCCACCATGTCTATCATAGTAACTTATTTATCAAGAGGCATTGAATGAATAGATTTTAGAAATTTGCCGGTCTTGCTTTCACTGTCGCTACTCTCCATGATGTTGGATACAAGATACCATCATTGGTTCCCCTATTGAACTACTCAATATCTCACCTCTATCTTCTCTTTTCTGGCAACTGATTCCCAATCCTTGGCAGCAATTCCAGTTTTCCAGTCAATGTTAACACTCAGACTCCCACCTCCTGGATTATCAGCCCAAAAACATGCTAAGTAGTTGCCAGCCTCAGTAGTTGTGAAGGCAAACTGACTATGTGTTATGTTCTCCTTGTGATGAAGGGTGTTCCCATATGGCGAGGTGACCTGCAAAATTAATACATAAGTCACATTTTTCAGTCAACATGAATCTATTTATGTTCTAGGCCAACATATGAGCTAACTGGCTTTCTCAACTAAATACGTAGCAAATCCTGACTGAGGCTCAAGGGGGTAAAAGAAGGCAAATATACACCACCCCAAAAGCTATTCCTTTTAAAGAAGGGCCATCAAAATCCATTATATACAAATCAATGCCACCTGAAATCAAATTATTCGGATTCCAGCACCCTACTCTACTTTGTGTGTATGTGTGAGTTTTTGCTTTTGACTGTCATCAAAATGTAGTGAAATTATATAACAAGATACAATGCACAGCTTTTTATTTTATATTTCTAGCATTACTGGACCAGCATTGTGAACGCACAGAGATGGACATAAAAAAGAATAAGCACGTGATATAATTTCAACAGTAACTTAAAAGTTACACCGAGCAAATTAAGAATACACTTTGATAAAGCCTTTATAACTATGCTTTTGAATGGATGGCAAAAGCTTTTAAGAAGAAAATAATTCCAATAACGGACAACCATCTGTCTACTTAATTATGGGGGAATACATGCTCTTGGTTCACCATTTTGCAAAAGCCCTAACAGTGTTACCTACCAATTAGCCATCATAAACTTTTAGCTATAATAACACTCAATGTTAGACATCACTATTCACATATTTGCAATGTATACTGGTTTCTGCTCTCTCTCACAACCGTCTAGAGACACAAGGATTTTCTCTATTTTCTCACATCAACTACTGTATGTGTCTGTCTATGTTAATACCTGAAAATCACACAAGGAAATCTATGCACCCACGAGATTCCTATTTGTTCAGATGTTCGGGTGGCTTTTGTAGAGAACCGTAATTTTATGCAAGGCTCTCTAATTTTGGGCAGAGTAGAGAACCTCTTGTATATAGGGAAGAGTAGTCAAAATCGAATATAAAGCGTTAGATGTCATGAAGAAAGTTGCAAATGGAATAAGAATACAAATATGTATGTATAGTCCAAGACTAATAAATTATAAGCATGAATAACAAATATATGGACAAAGAAATTGAAAAAATATATGACAAAATGAACTATCAATAGTTTACTGTCACCTTTTCAAGATTACGCTCATTGATAAGGAAAAGTATGCCTTAGAGCCTTGACGACGACACTAAAGCACCCACTAAACGAGGCAAAGTGCTCAACACGTTTTGAGCCTCACTTAAGGGTTTAAGCGCGCCTTTGACAACGCTGATTTTTATGACTAGTGTTCACGGAGTAAATTATAAAGAAGAAAATGGAATTGAAGCTAAAATGCGTGAATTAAACTCTTATACTGAATGATAATAGTGTGATAGTATTGAATACTTTTGAAGTTTATGCAACCAATTGTATTTGTGCTTTAAGTGTCAATCTTAGTTCTCCAAAGTTGCATCTTATTTATGATATGTGGGACAATGATTGAGGAAGTGAAGACAATTCGATTTTTTTAATATAATTTAAGAATTTTTTGTGGCTAAGGTGGAACAAGAGTAATACATCTTTGCATTGTATAGCACGTTCATCAGTTCCAAAATAATATATGGCTTCGAGGTGAAAACAATGTCATTTGAATACTTACTCCTAACGATGATAGAGAGATTTTATCGAATAGGATCAAATGTTTCCAAACATACTTGAAAAATTCATATATTTAAAGCAACTGTCTATGGAGTATGGCGCATTTTGTAATGGGAATGGTTATTTTAATGAGCCTCATGTGATTGAGGTTATGATGTATGATGAGCCTCTTTCTTGGTGGCTCATAGTGTCGGCTCCACTTTTGCAAAGCATGGTGTACAAGTTTTAGCAACTGGCTTCTTTCTCTTGTTGTGAAAGGAGTTGGAGCACTTATTTGATTCCCAATATTAAGAAAAAAAATCAGCTACTGCAAGAGCCAAAGATATAGTCCTTGTGCATTAAAATGTACGTTTTCTCTCTTGCAAAAAGGATCAATATATGTGGTCCAAGCAAGTAATGTGATTTGGGTATGTCTAGATCTCCTTGATTTGATATTTACTTTACTAATTTATTTAGTATGATAAGTTTTTCTTTTTCATAACCTTCTAATATTTCTATTCATTTTCATTTCGATGTTGCTTTAGGTGGAGCTTCTTTTGATATTGATGAGATTGCTAATGATTTAATTGAACCATCAATAGATGAAACTCAATTAGATGCAATTGTCTTTGGAAATTAATATGATAAGGCTATGAGTAGAAAACAAGTTCATAATCTGAATATGCTTTTCAGTTTTTGATAGTTCAAAAGTTCATTGTTCTTGGGGGTTACTGAATTTTTATTTTGGTTTGGTGGTCGTGTAATTGACCGATTTTTGAATGCTAAAGTGTACGCTATGAGACAATGACAATCAGACACGTGTGTCTTTCTTTCTGTCAATAAAATCTTATATATTAAGATTTCATATTTCACTTTCTTTACGTTGTCTTATTTTTCATTGCCACTACAGGTTACATATTTTCTTTGTTTTAATTAACAAAGACAAACATGGAGCAAGATCAAGAGTTAGACGCTTCTTGGAAAAAGTAAGTTCTCTTTCTCTTTATGTCAAATTATCTTACTTTTCTTTTTGATTACTGTGGCTCCGAGCCAGTTTGCACGCACCTCGATTAATTCCACGAGGTACATGCTACCTCCCACCAGCAACAGGTACCAGATAATTCAGCCCACCAAGACTTGGACAAACGAGAAGAAATTACCTAGTGTTTTTGCCTCCATTACTATTTGAACCTAAGACCTCACAGTTCTCAACCCACATCACTGACCATTAGGCCACACCCTTGGGTGTTATTTTTATTATATTTGTTATAATTTAATGTGGTTTTAACATCTAGTTTGTTGTGTAAATTGTAGGAGAATGAAAGAAATCTTGCCATAACTCCTTAGAATAATAGATTGAATTACTCACCACCGACATCACAAAAAAGGATTGAATTACTACCGTCTACAAGCTACATGTAAGTTTTTCACATAATATTTCACATAACTCTATTTTTAAAATTTTGAATTACTTTTAGCTGAATCTCAGCACTCCTATCCATGTTTGGGTTCGTACCCCGAATTTTAAGATTTAGATTATGACGAATCTGAGCTTTAAATCTGCACCTACGTGGGTTACCTCCAACTCGCACCGCCTAATCTTAGAATTTAGATTAAGATCATTCCGACCTTTAGATCCAACTCATATTGGGTACCTCATATCCGAGCAACATAGCATCCCACCTCCCTTTAATCGTCTTCTTCGTCACACCCCTCCAGTAACCCACTCCCTTCTTCACCAGTGCAGAAGGCCATTTAACCATCACAAAGCCACTACAGATTCACCTCAAACTTCAACACTCACCACCACAAAACAACACCCACTCAAAACCACTACACCACCCATTTCCTCTAATGACACCACAGTAAAGCCACCGGTACGAACCCCAACTCCCTTATTGATATGAATCAAGGAGCATCAAGGCCTTTCACTAGAAGTCAAGCTAAGGAGTTCAAGGACTTGCAAGGAGTAATCATGAAGATAGAGGCGTTAGAAGACTTTCGGATCACCCATGGGAGTTTACAATATTGTGCAAGTGGAATCCAAGGAGGGAGATAAAGAATCAAAGGAAAAATTGGCAAACAAGGATCAGATAAAAGCTGCTGGATCTGAGCACATCATGATCGTGAAGATAGCTGAAATTCCAGAATTCGCGATCCCTCGTGACGTCTAACTAGGCAGAATCTTGTAACTAAAAATGCCAATCTGTTTAAGAGCCTAATTATGGGTATTTAGCTCAATGATAGCCTAATCTTTAGTCTTTCTTTTGCAGGATTTGGACTTTGATAATAATAGAACTCTCTTGTGAGAATTGGACTATGCATTTGTTGCTTGAAAACTACAATGGAGCTTGCTTGAGGAATCATTACTCTCAAGGGTTTCATATAGACTAGGTTTTACTTTGATTTCTTAATAAAAGGTATGTGGTTCCTTTTTTTTTGAGAACGAAAACAAAAAGGGAATGTGGTTCCTTTTACCATTTATTATCTATTAGAATCAAGTATGCATCTACCTTCAATCTTCTTCTTCCCTTTTCTATTTCCATTTTACATTTGTGTTTTCATGCTTATATCACCTATATAAAATGACCCCTCAAATCATCAAAGACCTTCACCTTCAACACCAGAGGACATGACTGCAAAAACTTTCCAGCAACTACGACTTCTTTTCTACCACGCTAACTCCCCTTCTCTGTTAAAAACCCGGCCTCTTTTGACAGCACCACCACGATCCTTGAACACCTCTAGAGCACCGAAAAACTGACCTCCATTGGCGAACATTGATGGAAAATAGTTTTCAGTAACAAGTTTCTCGCTTCTCACCTCCTCTCTTCTGCCCTCCTCTCAAAGCAAAACCAAAATATAGCACCTAAACATATACTTCTCTAAAAATCTCCAAGCGAGTGAAGATCGTAAAAAGTGAAGCCTCGCCAAGCTTTATCGGAAATCCTCCAACTGGCAAACAACACCTATCCTTTGCATTTCATCTCTTTTTCCCTTTTGTTCCAGACAGTGAACTGTCACCTTCACCATCATTGAAAATGAACCTAACGGGAAAATCCCACAGGAGACTCATCAAATAGTCCATCTCTTTTCATTCTTCTTTTTCCCTTTTTGTGTTTCACCAATTTTTTTTGAAGGAATGTGAAATGTTTTGGAAAAAAGAAAGAGAAGAAGCATAACTTAAGCTTTTTACGCTCTCAAATGCAAGTGTAAAACATACGATTTGCCATGTCAGCATGAGGTGTTCATGTGACACAGCTCGGTCGAGCAGAGATGTCTATCTCGTCACTAGCTAAGTTGGAGTATCTACCTGACAAATCGTACCAAGTTGAGGGGCTATCAGGTATTTGGCCAAAATATTATTTTACTAAATCAATGAAATATGCAAAATGCAAATGTTGCATTCTAGACCAATGTCTTCTCCACTAGTCCTTCACTGGTCATTATAATTAAATTAGAAATACTTCCATTCAAGGAATAAAATAGAAGATCGTACATGCAAACTAGTCATTTCCAGCGAAAATATGATTGATTTTGGCTTAGGCTAATACTGAACAATGATTCTAATCTGACTACTTTCATTTTTTTTAAAGATAACAAGAGAGAGCTTTTGTCAGGTTCGTCTTTTCATCCACTAGAAAGGAAACAGTATCTGCTTTTTGATTCTCTAAGTTTATCAATGTTCTTCCTCATGAATAAATTAGCCTAGAGTCCTAAGTGCGGAGTTGAGAAGCCAAGACACCGCAGGCATTGCTTAGTAATCTTATCAATGTGAAAACAAGACTTTATTTTCACTCTCAACCAACTAACGGAAAGTGCAAACTTAAGCTCAAATTAGTAGAGACCCACTTAATCTCAAGCTCCCGCAGATTCAGAAAACAAATTTTTTAAAATTAGCACTGGAAGTAAGTCTGCAAAATCCCCATAACCCAAAAAATGATAAACCATTATGCCAAACTAGACTATTATATATATAAGCAAAAAACTAGCAGATGGATGTGACGTCAACCAAGTGAAAAAGAGCAATTAAACCAATCTTACTGAATAGATAATCATTTTTAGTCATGTCAACCAAACGAAAGCCTTCGTATAAATACTGGGTTCAAAACTAAATCGGCAAGGCACCTTCACTCACACATTAACCAGAAACTCACTAGGCAAGATCCTATAATCAGCTCCAATTTCACTTAGACACTCTTAACAGACACAATAAATTCACACTCCAATCTTAACCCATCATTCAACAGAAACCATTATTCCAGCTCATCCTAGGGGTAACAATTGAAAGGTAACATTTCTTCTAGCTTATAATCCTGAAGCTTGGAATATCTGAACTATTCAATCATCACAAATATCCAATTGAGTAAATCAAATGAAGATTCCATAAGATTTAAGAGCAAAAAGTAGAAAGGCAAATGCATACCCTAGCGGAAATGGTGGGGGTGGGGTGCACATGATCGTCGGAGATGACAACGTAATCCGCCAAAACGACAACGTTGTTGTGGAGTTCTTCGGAAACGCACTTTGTACCAGTCGCCGGCAGACTCAACCATATTGCTTCCCCCTTCTTCTGCAATAAACACACAACCATCAACAACACCGCAAAATACATCAATTGTCGCACGTTGCCACTGTCCCCCATCATCTCTTAATCCTTACTTTAGATTCTGGTTTGTTGTAACTCTCCGATCTTCAAAATTGAATCTCCCCTGGGGCTACGAAATGGAACAAGCCTTGTTTTTTACTTGAACTTTGTTTTTCTAACCCTTTTATTTTATAATATGCAAAGTTATTAGTACTAATAGTTTTTAATATTAATTCATTTTCAATTAATAATAAAGCAATTATGATCCGAAAGTGGGGCTTGGACAAATGGAAAAAAATATCTAGTGTTTTTTTTGTGAAAGCTCACTTTATTTTTCTTACAATAGTAATACATTCTATGGTATGGTTGCACCATATAATTAAAAGTCAAGTACAGTATAATAGTTATAATTCACTTAGTTATTTACCACAATTTAATTAAAATATATTTTAATGTCATGTTTGATTATATTAGTGTAATTGTATAGTTTAATATTCTTTTATTTTAAATAAAAGCTAATTATAAAGAAATAAACTATTTTCGGATAAACATGATGATAAGTTTAATGTGTGACCAATACATGTGTGAATAAGAATGTAAAAATTAAATTTTATCGGATCAAATCTATAAAATAATATGGACTATATAAAATTTAAGATGATAGTCCAAACAATATTGTGGCTAGTAATTGGATTAATTATTTAAGTCCAACATATATGTGTTGGACTAGTCCATCTAATTGAGCTACAAATTAAATGATGAACCCATTTTGTTAGCCCAATGTCCAAATAGTTATTAGCCCATCTTAAAGCTCAGGCTCATGCCATATATAAAGTGAAGTGGCAATCCAAGCCAAAATAAATGAGCTAATGAAATCATGCCATGTGTCAAAAAATGGTGGCATACCAAGTCAAATCAACAATCAATAGAGTTGTGTCAAGTGTCTAGATGGTATTGATAATTCAAATGGACCAATCAAATTGCAGAGCTATACCACTCCCTACAACTATAAATAGAGGTTTCATAAAGCTAGAAGACACTAGAAGTGAGAACAAGAAGCAGGCAGAGAGCTTGTGGATCAAACGCCGCAAATTTCTCTACAAGCTACAAGTTCAAGCACTCAAGCTACAAGTTCAAGTTCAAGATCAAGAACGAGGGAGAATCAAATATCAAGGCATTCAAGATCAAATTACTTGTTCATGGCAGATAATTCACTCAAGTTCAAGACAGAGATTCAAGACCAAGCTTTACAAGCTCTTGAATCAAAATCAAAATCAAGCTCATCCGGATAGTTTATATTTTTGAAGAATCAGAGGAATACCATAGATATTGTAACACTAATCATTTTTGAAATCAAATACTACATTTGTTACGCAATTTTTTTAGTCTTGATTATTTATTTTTCTCAACGTGAAAATTTGTTGTTATAAAATTTTGGCACGCCCAGTGGGACAATCTCTATCTTTCATATTTTCAATTACCAAATTTCAAGACACAAAAATGGCTCCTAAGAAGACCAACTTCAAATTCACTATTGTTAGGGCTATGAATTTCAAGTTTTACTCTGATGTGGAAAACTTGTTGGACGCTACTATGGAAAGCGTAGGACATATTACTAGGAACAAAGCAAACTTGTTGGGATAACAAGCATTTCAAGTGTCGTCTGCATCAGTTCCTACCTTTGATTTTCGTTCCTCAAATGGGGCAAGATCTTTTTCAACTGAATCAGAATGAGCGAACATTGCTGAAATTATTGAGGAGACATTAACTCTACTTAGCCCATCAAGATCTAAGAATCTCATCACACAGGATGATGATGATGATGTCTTGATCACTGAATCTGCTCCAATCACTCTACGTGAGTTGTTTTACTCAAAGTATGGTATAACAGAAAATCCATGCTTTGCTCCACCATCCACGGCGGTTATCCAAGAAATGGTGACTAATACTTCAACTGTTAAGAACTCGCAAATTTAACAAAGACATTTGAAGGGTTAATGAAGGATATGTAAGATCATGAAAATCAAATTGTCAAGCTGATAAATAGAGTTGAAAGCATGATGGAGGGAGATTCAAGTAATGCACCTGGAAAGCTCCCTATGATGCAAGATAAAGGAGACTCATAAGGTTATCAACCCCTAAAATTTCAATATGGTAAAGAAAATCTAAAGCAACACATTGCACACTTAGTCAAAACTTGTAATAATGCTGGAACCATGAAGATTATCTTGTCAAACAGTTTGTTCGCTCCTTAAAAGAAAATTCTTTTTATTAGTACACTAATCTCGAGGCTGGTTCTAGCGATAGTTGGGAGCAACTTGAACATGAATTTCTCATTCGCTTTTACAGCACAAGGCGCGTTGTGCGTATGGCTGAACACACGCCAATGGAATAATGAACTAGTTGTTGATTTCATCAATCGATGGAGGAATGCAAGCCTCAACTGCAAAGACAGACTTAGTGAAGCTTCTGGAATAGAAATGTGTATTCAAGAAATCTATTGGGAATTTTGCTACATCTTACAGGGTATCAAGCCTAAATTTTTTGAAGAATTAGCTACACATGCTCATGATATGGAGTTAATCATGTCTTCAGGTCAGGGACAACCCTTTCATAAAGCAAGTAAAACAACCGCCTTATGCCTCATATTTGTAGAGGCCCCTTTTTATGTTACATCTAATAGACTATGTATAAGTTTTTAAAAAAGGTTCTATGAAGTGAAAAAGTTTAATTTCTTTCTTTTATAGAGAAGAAGGATGTGTAACTACTATGATTTCTACCTAGGAAATTTCAATTGAAATGAATATCGAACCCGAATTTCGTAAGAAACATGTGATATATAGGTAGTAACAATTTGATGTTAATGTTGATAAAGAAATCTCAAAATCTTTCGAAGGGTCCTTTAGAATTGATTACTTTTATATATAATATGTAATGCTATTTTTTCACTTCAAAATAGATTTGAACAATTCAAAGCATATGAAAATATTATTGGCTTTCTAGTTGGTAGTAAAAACTAAGATCGCTAGATGTTGGAAATTTAAAAAAATATTGCCTTAATCTTGAATGTTCCTTAAAGCATAATAAACAATTCGATATTGATGGTTTAAATTAATTTTCTAAATTAAAATTATTAAGGAAAATAGTACAATTAGAAGATTACAGTTTAATTGATACATTTAATCAAATAAAAAGATTTAATTCTTTTCCAAATACCTAAATTTCTATGGAATAATGTTAATAACTCATGTTACTGTTGCTTCAGCAGAAAGAAGTTTTCAAAATTAAAATTGATAAAATCTTACCTAAGAACAATAATGTCACAAGAAAGGTTCAATGGATTAGCTATATTTTCAGTTGAGAAATACTTATTAGGAGTTACCGATTATAAGAAAACCATTAATAACTTTGTATCTAAGAAAAGCTAAAAAAAATAGACTTCAAATAAATAATAATAAAAAAATTAAAAAGTTAAGACCCCTTAAAAAGTTTGACTTTAGGCCACAAAATTCGTTGGGCCGCCCTTGCTTCAGGTCGAAATCAAGGGCCATCTATTTATGAACCTCGCAAAGGGAAGGATAAATAAGAAATAAAAAAGGGGGTTGGGGGGGGGGGGGGTAAGTTTATGCCGAGTACTGGGAGCAAAGAATCAATGAACGTTAATGCCACACCTTTAAATGTCACTACAAAAGTGAGTAAGAAGAAAAGTTTACAGACAATTATCTTACAGGATAAATCCAACCGAAAGTTAACTTGCAAAGTTTACAGACAATTATCTTACAGGATAAATCCGACCGAAAGTTAACTTTGAAGCAAATACAAGCAAAGGAGTATCCATTCTTAGACTCTGATGTTCCAACAATTTTTGAAAAACTCCTTGAGTCGAAACTCATTGAGTTACCTGAAATAAAGTGGCCATATGAAGCTGGAAGGACTAGTGATCCAAATTATTGCAAGTACCATCAGTTAATTGGCCACCATATTGAAAAGTGCTTCATTTTCAAGGAGAAAGTCATGGACTTGGCCGATGAAGGAAAAGTCGTGCTCGAAAATGAGAAGGAAAGTTCGAATCAAGTCTCTGTCACTTTTCGCTCATTCGATCTCATTGTCTCTTGCAACTTTTTCAAAGTATATGAATGTGATGGGATCCAAACTGTATCATCACCAAATATGATTATGGTGACTTTGAACCTATCGATATAAGCAAACCATTGCTTCTCCCTATAATAAATAACGTAATAGTAGAGGAAGGATCTCAAGAGGAAAGTGAATCACGTCCTGGTCAAACTGATGATGAAAGTTGGATTCTTGTGACTTGGTGGAGAGATGCAAGACAAATTTACAAAGGGAGTCAAGTAAGCAATTGACTAGGGGAGAAATGGTGAAAAGACCCAATAATAAAATGATAAAGAAGAATTGAAACAAAATAAAAATGGAGGAGAATCACTATCAAAGGCTACGTCATCCAGTGACATTCGAAGAATTCCTACCATGCTGGTTACGTGCACAATATGGAGATATCAAAGCCTCATGTTGTAAAGTAGATGAGGAAGAGACAAAGAAGGAAGATCCATCATTGCTGCCGCTTCCATTGTCTGAAAAACTCACTGAGCGTGTCTTTGAAGAAGTGGACACTTGTGATGCAAAAATCACATTCACTAATGATGATCTTTTTCTTGGTGAAACATACCATAATCGCCCTATGTTTATTATTGGATTTGTTCTTGAGCAAGGAGTAAGTAGTATATTGATTGATGATGGATCTGGCTTCAATATTCTCCCAATTCGTACTGTCAACGAGCTGGCATACTGATGGATGGACTATGTGAAAGTCGTTTGATGCTTTAAGGATTCAATCAAAGGGAGCAAAAAGATATAAGAGCTATCAATTGGAAATAAATATGGGAGATATGCGTTTGAGTGCATGCATGCACGTGTCGATGCAAAAAACCTCATATAATATCTTGTTAGGAAGGCCATGGATACACGAGAAAAAAGTGGTATCATCCACCTACCATCAATTCTTGAAGTACTGTGAAGATGGGTGCGAAAATAAGATAGTTGCTGACGATAAGCCTTTTACCAAGGCTGAATCATACTTTGCCGATGTAAAATTCTACTTAAAGAATTATGTCTTAAAGGAGGTTAAGGTTGATGATGTGTTATGGACCAAAAGTTTTGTAAAGAAGGTTGATTTCACAACTGGTAAGGTAAAGATAACAGTGGAAAAAGATCAAGTGCTTTATGATATGAAAAAGATAAATGAGGCATCTTCAAGTAAGGAAGTGACTCTTGTTCTTCGCTATGTCCCAAAGGCAAGGAAGGTTGAAGATCCATCTTTTGAACTACAAGGTAATGCGTTAGGAGACTTGACCCTTCCTATCAAGCGAATTGATGCAATTCAGTCATCTACAAGGTTGCTTTAAGGGTTTGTCAAATCATCAAACCACTATTCCCTTCTAAATCTAGTACTTCCTGCAAAGCGTACAGATGAGGGTTTTGACCCAAATGCCTACAAGTTATTAGCGAAAGCTGGATATGATCCCAATGAAACATTCAATTTGGGCAAGCTCCTACCTGAATCTTCTAACCCTACTCAAAGGATGATGATGGATAAAGGGTACCCCCTAAAACAATCACGTAAAGGTTTGGGTTACAAACAACCCGCACCAATCCGTATCTTCATAAAAAGGGCAAGTTGTAACTACATTACTACTAAAGAGGAGTCTACGGCATTTAATGAGAAGCCTTTTGTATTTGATCGACTTACAAAACCAAAGACCTCTGTCTTTGATAGGTTGGGACCATTGAAGAAGGAACACAAGCGTCATTAAAGTAATAGAAGGATCCAAGTATCCGTATTTTCTATAAGGGAGATCTTGACCACATATTGCCCAAGTCTGGTTCCTTCTAGAATGAGGCGAGAGACAAAACTTGTAGTTTCACGCGGAAAGGTCCTCAAATCAAAAGCTCATACTATAGTCCATACTAAAGAACGTGAGGAAGATGAAGAAAGTGTGGGGTCATCATATCATATCACCATTCATGACGAACAAAATGCTTCATCTTATATGGAAGTCGAGGAAATATGCCTTGATTTCATGTATGTCATCATATATCTTTCAATGATGGCGTTCCTCAATAGGATGAAGATGCTAAAGATGCACCACCTGAGCTTGAAGAAGGGTGAAAATAACGATTGATTCACTAAAAGAAGTCAATCTCGGAGCTATTGAAATCCAAAACCCATATATGTAAGTGCCTCTCTAACTGTTGATGAATAGAGCACATATATTGAGCTACTTATGGAGTTCAAAGACGTATTTGCTTGGAGTTACAAAAAGATGTCAGGTTTAGACCCCAAGGTGGTTGTTTATCATCTTATTGTCAAACAAGGTGCTCATCTTGTAAAGCAAGCACAACGTCACTTCAAACTTGAATTGGTTTCCTTGATTGAAACCGAAGTAAACAAGCTTATTGATTCTGGTTTTGTTCGTGAATTTAAGTATCCTACATGGATTTCAAGCATAGTCCCTATAAGAAAGAAGAATGGCTAAATCTAAGTTTGTGTTGACTTTAGGGACCTAAATAATGTTTGTCCTAATGATGAATTTTCTCCTCCCATCCCAGAGCTCATGATTGATGCTACGACTGTATATGAGGCGATGTCTTTAATGGATGGTTCATCTAGATAAAATCAAATTTGCATGGCACCGAAGGATGAAAAACTTACCATCTTTCGCACCCCTAAAGGTATATACTACTACAAGGTAATTCTTTTTGGTTTGAAAAATGCTGGTTCTACACATCAACATGCCATGCAAAATATTTTTGATGACATGCTTCATAAAAACATAGAGTGTTATATTGACGACTTAGTGGTAAAGTCAAGGAAGAGAGATGATCACTTACAAGATTGGAGGATGGTGTTCGAACGACGTCGCAGATACCAACTCAGAATGGATCTGTTGAATTGTTCCTTTGGAGTTACTTCTAGGAAGTTCCTCGGTTTTATTGTTCGATATCGAGGTATTGAGACTGATCAAGCTAAGGTGGATGCTATCTTGAAAATGCCCGAGCCTAAGGATATTCATGAATTAAAAAGTTTACAAGGTAAGTTGGCATATCTTATAAGATTTATTTCAAATCTGGCTGGAAGATGCCAATTATTAAGTCGCCTCATGAAGAAAGGGCTTCCTATTGAATGAGACCAAGCTTACAGAAATGCTTTTGAAAGCATTAAGTCCTATTTGATGAAGCCTCTAGTATTGGTATCCCCCGTACCTGGAAAACCATTAATATTATATCTTTCAGCACATGAAAGGTCAGTAGGAGCACTTTTGGCTCAAGGAAACAATGAAGGCCAAGAAAATGCACTTTATTACTTGAGTAGTATGATGAAGCCATGATCTCAAATATTCACCTATCGAGAAGTTATGTTTGGCACTTGTCTTCTCTATTCAGAAGTTGTAGCATTACTTCCAATCTCACATTGTGTGACTCGTCTCAAGAGCAAATCCTATCAAGTTTGTCATGTCTAAACTGTCCTAAGTGATCGATTAGCGAGGTGGTACCTCCAATTTTAACAATTTGAAATTGTGTGTATTCCTCAAAAGGCAGTAAAAGGACAAGCGTTAGCAGACTTCCTAGCTGACCATCCAATTCCAGATAACTAGGAGTTGTCTGATGAATTGCCTAATGAAGATACAATGGTCATCGAAATTCAACCTCCTTAGAAGATGTATTTCGATGGCACTACACATCGTGAAGGAGCTAGCATTGGAATAGTTTTTATCACTCTCAAGGAGAAGTATTGCCATATTCTTTCACTCGGACACAACGTTGCTTCAATAATGTTGCTGAATATCAAGCGCTCATACTTGGGATTGAAATGGTTGTGGATATAAAATAGTTTCAACTACAAGTTTTTGGAGACTCCAAGTTGGCGATCAATTATCTTTTGGGTAGCTATGAGGTCAAGCAGCTAGAGTTAGTCCTATATCTCAAATATGCTCAAAGACTGGTTAGTTAGCTTGGAGAGGTAAATATTCAACATGTGTTGAGGAAGAAAAATAAGAGAGCTGATGCATAGCAGCCTTATCTATACATTATTTTTGCCTAATCAAACGTAAGTCGCTGTTTGCCAAAGACGGGTAGTTCCTCCACCAAATGACCACGAATAAGAAGAAAGCAAAGTTGAGCATCTCGCTGTCGTTCTTAAGGTTGAAATTGAAGATTAGCGACAACCATTAATCGATTATCTTTGTTATGAAATATTTCTAGAAAATCCCCCCAAAAATATAGAAATCTGAAGGAGAGACCCCCATTTTATTTATTACAAAGATACACTCTACAGACAATCATTTGATGGAGTGCTCTTACATTGTTTGGGGCCTGATGAATCCCTTCAAACCCTACAATAAGCACATTCTGGAGTATATGGAGTGCATCAATCTAGGCCAAAACTTCATTTCCATATAAAAATAATGAGGTATTATTGGCCAACCATGGTGAAAGATTGTTTAGATTATGCTCAAAGGTATAAAGCTTGCCAATTCCATGCTAAATTTATATATCAACCACCTGCAGTATTGCACCTAACTGTTGTATCTTGGACATTTAATGTTTGGAGTTTGGATGTTGTTGGTCCATTTCCAAAGTCTTCTAGTGGACTTTTTACATTTTGGCCTCAACTGATTACTTTTCGAAGTGGGATGAAGTTGTTTCTCTTAAGGAAGTAAAGAAGGAAAATGTGGCTAACTTCATCCGAATCAAAACTATATATCGTTTTGGCATTCCTCAATATATATTGACGGACAATGGTAAGCCATTTGATAACAATTTGATGAATAAACTATGTGATCTTTTTGGCTTCAAACAATTCAATTCCTCCATGTATTATACTGTTACTAATGGGATTGCTGAAGAATTTAACAACACGCTCTGCAACTTGTTGAAAAAGGTTGTCTTAGTCTAATAGAGATTGGCATGAGAGAATGGAAGAATCTCTTTGGGTATATATGACCACATATCACACACCAAAGCAAGAAACTCCTTATTAACTTGTTTATGAATTTGAAGAAATCCTTCCACTTGAGCATCAAATCCCATCGTTGTGATTGCCATTCAAGAAGAACTCACTGATGAAGAAAATGCTCGCTTACACTTAGAAGAATTGGAAGCTCTTGATGAAAAGAGGTTGAAGCTCAGAAAGCCTTGAATGTTATCAAGCTCGTCTATCTCGATCTCTTAACAAAAGGGTGCGCCTTAGATCTTTCCAAGTGGGTGAACAAGTTCTTGTGGGGAAAAGGCCTATTATTACCTCTCGTCGATCTGGAGGCAAATTCTCTACTAAGTGGGATATACAATATATTTTACAAGAGGTATACTTAAGTGACGCTTACAAGATAGTTTACTTATAAGGTTTGTGGATTGGCCCCATCAATGGAAAATTCATGAAGAGATACTATCCATGAAGAAAACAAATATGCTCCTTAATGCACAAGCATAAATTGCATGTTACTCCTGGTTCTCAAGAGTATAAATTGTGCACGGTCCAAAAAAAAAGAAGTCCTCTAGGTTGAAAACCTTGAAAGATGGGGTTTGGAGAGGTATTTATTGACATGGTGTTTAGATTGGTCTCAAACAATTAGTACTCAGTGTTGTTAAATGGCCAAGCCAATGATTTCTTCAAATCATCAAGAAGAGTCAAACAAGGGGATCCTTTATCTCCTACATTATTTTTTCAGGCTGTTGAGGTACTTGGGAGGGCCTTGGATGCTCTATTTGACAATCCAAATTTCATTGGATTTGGGATTCCAAGTGGATTCACAACATCAATTATCTTTCATATGTTGATGATACTATCATCTTTAGTTCTTCACACTATGGGGTAATTCAATTGATCATGAATGTTTTGGAGGAGTATGAGGCTGCTTCTGGGTAGAAGGTTAATAAGGAGAAGTCATCTTTCTACATGGATGAAGGATCACCTGCAGATGAAGCCAATACAGTACATCTCATTATACAATTTCAAAGGCGCCCATTCCCCTTTACATATCTTGGTTGTCCAATCTTTTATCATATTTAAAGTGCAAGGAAGGCTTCAATCTTGGAAGGGTAAATTTCTATCTATTGGTGGAAGGGCAGTATTGATCTCACATGTGCTTGAAATCATACCAATCCATCTATTATCAGCTGTGAAATCACCTTTATATGTAATTGCTCAGTTTCATAGGATATTTGCTAAGTTTTATTGGAGCAACTCACGAAATGGTAGGGCAAGGAATTGGTCAGAGGATTCCTTGTGTCTACCAAAAAATGAGGGAGGTCTTGGCTTTAGGTCACTACATGATGTGCCCAAAGCACTATTTGCTAAGCTATGGTAGAACTATAGAACAAAAGATACTTTGTGGACTGCATTCATGAGAAATAAGTTTGGCAAGAAGATTAATGAGGTCCTAGTTCCTTAGATGGATGGATCTATGTGTGGAGAAAAATGCTGGAAATGAGGGACCTTGTTGAGCATCAGCTTTGGTGGCAATTAAAATGTGGCAATGTTTTCTTTTGGTATGACAATTGGACTATACTTGGAGCACTCTACCATGCTTCAGGTCTTGAAAATTGGTGTGATGAAACCATTGTACATGTTGATGAAGTTGTGGAGAATGGGGCCTGAAATGAAGGGTTGATAAGAGACTTACTGTCTGATGATCTAGCTGCCCATATACTAGAAACCATTGCACCACTTCAATGCTATACTATGAAGGATAAACCATGGTGGAATTTGGAAATAAAGGGTTAGTTTTCAGTGGAAGTCTACATGGCAATACATAAAGAAAAGAAGGCGGGAAAGCAAGATTTACTGGTTCATTTGGGTAAAAGGTTTACCATTCAAGTTTTCTTTTTCCATGTGGAGGCTGTGGTAAGCCAAATTACCCTTAGATGAATCCTTAAGAAGAATATGATAACTAATGCTATCCAAGTGTTAGTGTTTTAGGAACCCTAAGGAGGAAAAAATAACTCATGTATTCTAAAGGTCTCTAGGAGCCAAATTTCTATGGAAATACTTTTGTGCTCCTGCAAGGATCAATATAGGAGGGAAACAACTATTGCAAGTCATTAATGATTGGTGGAGAAGTTCAGTGAATACAAGCTTGAAAGTCGTGTATCAAGCTATACCATGTCTAATTGTATGGCATTTAAGGAAGAGGTGGAATTTAGACATGCATGGGAAGAGTGTGTCCATCAATAAGTTGATCTTCCAAGTATCTAATTCCATACATATGTTGTTGAAAGTGATAAGACCAAGTTTTTCAAGAGTCACTACCAATTGGCTGGATTTGCATGACAAATTGATGCGACATGTCGCTAAATTGAGATATACGAAGGTGCTATAGCAATTGCCTCCTGTGGGGCGGATAAAGTGTAATACAGATGGTGCATGTAGAGGGGGAAATGGTAGAGCTTCATATGCTTTTTTGCATCAGGGATGGAGTTGGAGATCTAATCTATGCACATGCAGATGAAATTGAAGATGCTACCAACAATGTAGCTGAAGTTCAGGCAATTCTGGAGGCTCTAAGGTACATAGTTCAATCATATTTTTCTCCTTGTCTGATTGAAATTGACTCCTTATTTATGAAAAGAGTACTGGATGAAATGTGGGAACCGCCTTGGAGTATTATCAATCAGGTGGAGGAGATCAAAACCCTAATGGCTAGTGGTGCATTTCAAATAGCACATGTGTTGGGGGAAGAAAATAAGTTATCTGATCATCTTGATAAGATGACATTAGCGCAACATGCCATTGTACATGTGAACTCTTTTGTGGATCTGGATGTTCAAGGTAGGAGAATTCGAATAGTGACAAGCTACAATTACCCTATATTAAGGTAAGGACTGCTAAGCCAAATTCTAGATGATGATGAAGAGTAATGAGAGAAAAAGGACGCGGTGGATAATTGTAGTACTGTGGATGATGATCAGGAACTTTGGAGGACATGGTGATATCAATGGATAAAGAGTACACATCACACTTCCTACTCAAATCCATATGGAGGAGAGTTGGAAGACATTGTTTATTAACATAGTTATCTGTGTTGCAGGTACTTTGTTGAGAATGGGAACCTATGCATTGGCCAATTATAAAAGGACGGTATTAGTTTCTTTGATGCCCATTTCCTTTAGATGTAACCAATGTATAGGCAAGTACAATTTTATGGTTCAACAAAGCAAAATACCTTGGACAAGGCAGTCACACTCTAAAGGAGGCACAAACTTAGTTGGGAAGTACCTGTTGGACTTTAAACCATTGGGCTTTAAAAGAGAAGAAGTGTGAATTGGAAATGGAGGGAAATAAAATGGAGGGAAAATGAAAATTTGAAGAAGTGAAATTTTGTCTTGCACTTTGTCCCTCATTGGTGAGGGACAATCACATTTATGTGCTTATATATAGATTCACTTCTTAAAGCTCTTAAAAGGAGTTGAAGAGAATGAACCCTCGCGCCGTCGTCGTCGCTCGCTCGGCTCGGCTTCGGCTTTGGCTTTAGATTTGGATTTGGATTTTGATTTGTCAAATGATCGATAAGATTATTTTTGGACAAAATTTATTTAATTATTTAATAATTAATTAAATGCCAAATCACTGCTGAACGTTCAGAGGGCCTCACTGGCCGTGGTTCTGCCGCGACCGTGGTAGAATCGCGGCAGTCAGGTTCAGAAGGCCTCACTGGCCGCGGTTCTGCCGCGACCGCGGTAGAATCGCGGCAGTCAGATTCAGAGAAGCTCTCTGGCCGCGGTTCGGCAACGATCGCGGTAGAACCGCGGCAGGCTGCGTATTTTCTGAAAAGGCACCTTTCCAGACACCTCTTCTGATATTTGCCTATAAATTCTGAGGCAAGGCTGCATCTTCCATATACGAAAAAGACTCTAGAACTTCTTTCTTTCTGAATATACTGCATCCTAATTCGCAGTCTCTCTCTCTCAAATTCGTAAGTGTGATTTTGCTCCGTTCTTTGAGTTCGTTGGTATCCTGCAGTTTGTATTGCCACTGTTGCAGGAAGGTTTATTCCGTTTTATCCTGGGAGGATTTAATCCATTACCTTGGCAACGTGTGAGGGGGTTAAAATTCCTTAAGGACGCACAAGAAAATTGTGGACTCGGAATATTTTTGATTCTTTACTATTTGATATATTTCTTTATTCTTCTAACAGTTTCCTGAATTTTGTTTTAACTCAGTATCGTTCACAAGCTTAAGGAATTTTAATTTTTTACTAACGTTTCTGTGTTAAATTATTTTCTTTATACTTTGTTGGAGACTAAAGACTTGTTGCTTTCTACTCCTATAATTGTTTCTGTCCGGTTTAAAGTACATAAAAACTTTGCCGGAATAATAAACGTACGGGTTTGAAGTATATAAAAACTTCACCATTGTTACGTGTTGTATGGTTGGTTTGGTATTCAGTTTGAAGATATCAAAAACTTCACTGATTAACAAGTTCTGTATTGTTTTCAACTTTACAGAAATATGACGAATGAAAACCAAACTAATGGAAGTGTTGCGGGAACGGTTGCTGCTGTTACAAGCCGTTCTACTCCTGCTCATGCTATGGCACCGGCAGAAAAACCCGGAAAGTTTTCCGGGATTGACTTCAAACGTTGGCAAATGAAGATGCTCTTCTATCTTACTACGTTGAGTTTGCAACGTTTCATCAAGGAGGATCCTCCGGTCATGGCTGATAATACTCCGGATGATGAACGACTTGTTGTAACTGAAGCATGGAAACATTCTGATTTCTTGTGCAAAAACTACATATTGAGTTGTTTGGAAGATGGCTTGTACAATGTCTATAGTGTCATGGAAACTTCAAAAGCATTATGGAATGCACTAGAGAAGAAGTACAAGACTGAGGATGCCGGACTTAAGAAGTTCGTGGCTGCAAGGTTTTTGGATTTCAAGATGATTGACACTAGGTCCGTCATAACTCAAGTCCAAGAATTACAAGTCATTGTGCATGACCTCCTTGCTGAAGGTATGACCCGAATCAATAATTTTATTAATAAGATTTATCTTATTATTAATTATGAATTTGTTATTAAAGGTATGGTCATAAATGAGGCCTTTCAAGTCGCTGCTTTCATTGAAAAGTTACCTCCGTTGTGGAAGGATTTTAAGAACTATCTTAAACACAAGCGGAAGGAGATGACACTAGAAGACTTGATTGTTCGTCTGAGGATAGAAGAAGACAACAAAAATGCTGAAAAGAAGTCACGTGGAAACTCGACAATAATGGGGGCAAACGTTGTTGAGGAGGCGCCACAAAATAAGAAGAGGAAGAAGGCTTCCGGACCAAAGAATTACCCAAGCAGGAAAAAGTTCAAGGGTAATTGCCACAACTGTGGAAGATCTGGGCATAAGGCCGTGGATTGTCGTGCGCCCAAGAATGATAAGAAGAAAAAGAATCAAGCTAACATGGTTGAAGATGAAATGGAGGACTTATGTGCCATGTTGTCTGAATGCAATTTGGTAGGAAATCCAAAAGAATGGTGGATAGATTCTGGAGCCACCCGCCATGTTTGTGCTAACAAGGAGTTATTTTCTTCTTATGCCCCCGCAGGACCCGACGAGACAATCTTCATGGGAAATTCATCTACGGCCAAAATTGAAGGAGTTGGCAAGATTGCGTTGAAGATGACGTCGGGAAAAATAGTGACTCTAAATCAAGTCCTCCATGTTCCAGAAATTCGCAAGAATCTTGTGTCTACCTCACTTCTTGTCAAGAATGGATTCAAATGTATTTTTGTTTCTAATAGTGTTGTACTTAGTAAGAACGATGTATATGTAGGAAAAGGTTACCTAAATGAGGGCCTTTTTAAGCTAAATGTAATAGCAGTTCCTATCAATAAAGTGAATATTTCTTCTTACTTACTTGAGTCAAACACTTTATGGCATTCGCGTTTAGGTCACGTAAACTTCAAAACATTGCAGAAGATGATAAATCTAGAAGTATTGCCAAAATTTGATTGCATTAATTCCAAATGTCAAATATGTGTGGAATCAAAGTATGCTAAGCATCCTTATAAGTCCGTTGAAAAGAATTCAAGTCCTTTAGACTTAATTCACACAGATATTTGCGACATGAAGTCAACACCATCACGCGGTGGGAAAAAGTATTTTATTACTTTTATTGACGATAGCACGAGATACTGCTATGTTTATTTACTTAATAGTAAAGATGAGGCAATTAATGCTTTCAAGCAATACAAGAGTGAAGTTGAAACGCAACTAAACAAAAAGATCAAAATGATAAGAAGTGATAGGGGTGGCGAATATGAATCTCCTTTTGAAGAAATTTGTTTGGAAAATGGCATTATTCATCAAACAACTGCCCCTTACTCTCCACAATCTAATGGAATTGCGGAGAGGAAGAATCGAACATTGAAGGAGATGATGAATGCATTACTAATAAGTTCTGGCTTACCACCGAACTTGTGGGGGGAAGCTATACTTACAGCTAACCGGATAATCAATCGTGTACCTCATAGTAAAACACAGTCCATTCCTTATGAAAAGTGGAAAGGAAGGAAGCCTAGCTTGAAATACTTCAAAGTGTGGGGGTGTTTAGCTAAGGTACAAGTTCCTAAACCTAAAAGAGTTAAGATAGGTCCAAAAACGGTTGATTGTGTGTTTATTGGATATGTAACCAATAGCAAGGCATATCGTTTTCTGGTTCATAAATCAGAAAATCCTGAGATTCACATTAATACGATAATAGAATCAGATAATGCTGAATTCTTTGAAACTATTTATCCGTATAAAAAGGAAAGTGAAGTGACCTGCCAAAAGTCAAAACGACCTCGGGAGGAAATAACAGATGGTATGTCTAATGAAGAAAATCCAAGAAGAAGTAAACGTCAAAGGATATCTACTTCATTCGGTCCAGATTTTCTGACTTTTCTGTTAGAAAATGAGCCTCGTACCTTCAAGGAAGCAATGTCTTCCTCAGAAGCACAATATTGGAAAGAAGCTGTCAATAGTGAAATAGAATCCATATTGAGCAACCATACCTGGGAATTGGCTGATCTTCCTCCGGGTAATAAAACGTTGGGTTCTAAATGGATTTTCAAGAAGAAAATGAAAGACGATGGTACTATTGACAAATACAAGGCAAGACTTGTTGTCAAAGGATTTAGACAATGAGAAGGTCTTGACTATATTGACACATACTCGCCGGTAACAAGAATTACATCTATTCGGATGCTAATAGCGTTAGTCGCCTTGTATGGTCTTCAAATCCATCAAATGGATGTAAAAACAGCCTTCTTAAATGGTGATCTTAAGGAAGAAATTTACATGAACCAACCTGAAGGGTTTGTGGTTCTGGGAAAAGAAAAGAAGGTGTGTAGACTTGTTAAGTCTCTTTATGGATTAAAACAAGCACCCAAACAATGGCATGCGAAATTTGACCAATCAATGTTGTCAAATGGTTTTAAGATTAATGAATGTGATAAGTGTGTTTACATTAAGAACGTTCAAAATCATGTAGTCATTATTTGCTTATATGTTGATGATACGCTAATAATGAGCAAAGACATTGCCGACATTCAAGCTACTAAGCATATGCTTGCTAGTAAGTTTGATATGAAAGACTTAGGAGTTGCCGATGTAATTCTAGGAATTAAAATCCAGAGGACTCCTCAAGGTCTAGCTTTGTCTCAATCACATTACGTGAAAATGGTACTTGAAAAATTCAAACACTTGGAATTTAGAAGTGCAAGAACTCCAATTGACTTAAACCATCATCTTATGAAGAATAAAGGCGAAAATACGTCTCAATTGGAGTATGCTCGTGTGTTGGGAAGTCTAATGTACATCATGAACTGTACCCGACCTGATATAGCTTGTGCAATAAATAAACTTAGTCGATTCACAAGTAATCCCAACAAGCATCACTGGGTGGCTATGAAACGAGTTCTGGGATATTTGGAGTATACCCAAGACTACGCTTTGCACTACAATAACTATCCTGCGGTTATTGAAGGATATAGTGATGCTAATTGGATAACCGGCTCATCAGAAATAAAGTCCACAAGTGGATACGTGTTTACTATTGGTGGAGGAGCAGTATCTTGGTAGTCTTCCAAACAGACATGTATTGCTCGCTCTACAATGGAATCAGAGTTTATAACATTGGATAAAGCCGGTGAAGAAGCTGAATGGCTTCGGAATATTTTAGAAGACATTCCGTTCTGGCCAAAACCTTTGGCTCCTTTTTGCATACATTGCGATAGTGAGGCTGCAATAGGACAGGCCGGGAGCGTTATGTATAACGGAAAGTCTCGTCATATACGACGAAGACATAATACCGTTAGACAACTACTTTCTAGTGGAATTATCACTATTGATTAGGTAAGATCAAAGGATAATGTTGTGGATCCACTTACAAAAGGCTTAACTAGAGAGGGAGTTGAGAAATCATCTAAGGGAATGGGACTATGGACGAGGACAAGTCAACATGGAGGTAACTCTACCTAAAATTTTGGATGTTCCGAGATCTAGGTTCAAGGAGCTCAAACAAAGTTGTGATTGACCGGTTCAACATTGTCAAAACAAAATCTTTGGTCCATTCTCGTGATGAAGACAATGTTCAGTAACAAGGATAGAACTTTACACGTTCTTTAATGATTACCTAAGTTTGATGAAGTATTTATCAGATAATGTCAATCTAAAGGATTACACGTTTAGGAATCACCTATGTAAGTGAGAAGAAGAAGCCGCTTCAATGAGAATTCTGTAAGGCCAATTCTCTACGCACTTATGAAACCAGGCGGTGTTCATGGCTAAAACGAACACAACAATGAGAACCAAAAGACGGTTAAGGGTTGGTTGTGTGACATATGGCTGTCTAGGTATACACTAAAAGTTCGACGGTTCAAAGATATCAAATCTACCGATTGACCGAGTATATCCGACATATGTTCACTACGGAAAGCTTTCATCTATGATCTTTTTTGATACAGCCATTCCCATTCATGTGGGGGATTGTTGGACTTTAAACCATTGGGCTGTAAAAGAGAAGAAGTGTGAATTGGAAATGGAGGAAAATAAAATGGAGGGAAAATGAAACTTTGAAGAAGTGAAATTTTGTCTTGCACTTTGTCCCTCATTGGTGAGGGACAATCACATTTATGTGCTTATATATAGATTCACTTCTTAAAGCTCTTAAAAGGAGTTGAAGAGAATGAACCCTCACGCCGTCGTCGTCGCTCACTCGGCTCGGCTTCGGCTTTGGCTTTGGCTTTGGCTTTGGATTTGTCAAATGATCGATCGATAAGATTATTTTTGGACAAAATTTATTTAATTATTTAATAATTAATTAAATGCCAAATCACTGCTAAACATTCAGAGGGCCTCATTGGCCGCGGTTCTGCCGCGACCGCGGTAGAATCGCGGCAGTCAGGTTCAGAAGGCCTCACTGGCCGCGGTTCTGCCGCGACCGCGGTAGAATCGCGGCAGTCAGATTCAGAGAAGCTCTCTGGCCGCGATTCGGCCGCGATCGCGGTAGAACCACGGCAGGCTGCGTATTTTCTGAAAAGGCACCTTTCCAGACACCTCTTCTGATATTTGCCTATAAATTATGAGGCAAGGCTGCATCTTCCAGATATGAAATAGACTCTAGAACTTCTTTCTTTCTGAATATACTGCATCCTAATTCGCAGTCTCTCTCTCTCGAATTCGTAAGTGTGATTTTGCTCCGTTCTTTGAGTTCGTTGGTATCCTGCAGTTTGTATTGCCACTGTTGCAGGAAGGTTTATTCCGTTTCATCCTGGGAGGATTTAATCCATTACCTTGGCAACGTGTGAGGGGGTTAAAATTCCTTAAGGACGCACAAGAAAATTGTGGACTCGGAATATTTCTGATTCTTTACTATTTGATATATTTCTTTATTCTTCTAACAGTTTCCTGAATTTTGTTTTAACTCAGTATCGTTCACAGTACCATGATGAGTTAATGAGTTTTGCAACAGGTCTTGGACAATATTGCCCCATCCCTAATGAGCTTAAATAAGCAATATTTGAAAAGTATTATATGTGGTCAATGACTAAATTCACCAGGAGAAAAAACAAGCTGCCCAGATTTGACAACGTCGGGCATAGGTTTGCCATGCATTTGCGGGCTGCTGGATTGCACTTTGGAGATGTTTCCAAGCATACACAACGTGTACAACTTATGAAGAAGTTATATATGTTTTGTTCTTGCATATATATAGGGATTGGTCACGAATTTTTGAAGACAAATGTCACGTCCTTAGTTGTTAACTAAGTACATGTGCGACACTTGACAACTCGCTCACGATCTTGCACAACTTGCTCACATTCTTGCTATGTCAAGTTAGCCTTACTACACTCAAGATCGCTAAGAGAATGGAAGAAAGAATACAAGAGAATTGTTAAAAGAAGCTTTGTATTAGAGGGAACTGGAATTGTTTGCTTGGTGAATTACAAATGAATGACCCCATTTATATACTAGTCTCATAGGGGCTAGTGTGTAAATATTAATTGTTACACAAGTTCTTAGTATTTACAAGATAAGAGCTTTCTCTAGAACTCTCTCCAAACCTAGAAGATTCCAAGGACTTTCCTAGCAAATCTATAGGGATCTAGGTTCTTCCTAAGGAAATGTCCATACTTCTCTAGAATCTTCTCACAAATGCTAGCCTTATTCTTATGTAAGCTTCCACATGGCATTAATATATGCCAAATGACACCTATGTGGCATGATGACATGACGGGTCATCACACTCTCCCCCACCTAATATTGAGACGACCGCGACACAATGCTATTGCATAAACTCTCGGATCTTATCTTTGAATTGCCACAAGTCTTCATATTGTTCCCACGTGGCCTCCTCCGGTGATTGCCCTTTCCAATGGACGAGGAACATAGCGGTGGCTTTTTGCCCTTGTTTTCGCCTGGCCTAGTAATCTATGATAGCCTCAATCTCCCGATCATGCAAGGCGGTGATAGTTATTGGCGCTCGACTTGATTGGCCCCTACTCGGATCATCCTTATCTTCATGATATGGCTTAAGCATGCTGGCATGGAAGACATGGTAGATCTTAAGATATGATGGCATGTCAAGCTTGTATGAGATCTTGCCTACCTTGGCGACGATCTTAAATGGCCCTCGTACTTGCGAATCAGCTTCTGATGCATACCCCGTAGTGCTTTGAACTGTCTTGGGTTAAACTTGACCATGACCATGTCCCCAACTCTATAGTCTGTGGGACGCCGCTTACAGTCCGTAAACTTCTTCATCTTCTTAGCTGCCTTATCCAAGTAGGACTTAGCGGTATCGAGCTGCTCCTCCCATCCTTTGGCCATATGATAAGCCCCCAAACTTGTTCCTTCGAATGCGGCTAATAATGAATGTGGAGTTTGTAGTTTTTGGCATGTGGCTAGCTCAAATGGTGTCCGCCCCGTGGACTCACTTCGCTGCAAGTTATAAAGGAATTGGGTGATGTCTAGGAGCCTTTCCCAATCTTTCTGATGTGCGCTTACATAATGCCTTAATTAGCATTCTAGTAAGGCATTAACCTGTTCCGTTTGTCCATCTGTCTGTGGGTGGAAACTAGTAGAAAAGTGCAGTTCCGTGCCAAGTATCTCAAACAACTCTCTCCAAAAGTTTCCAGTAAAGCGGGGGTCTCGATCACTAATGATATGCCTTGGTAAGCCCCAATACTTTACCATGTTCTTAAAGAATAGCTTGGCGGCTTCTTTAGCTTTACAACCCAGTGAGGCAGGCATGAAGGTGGCATATTTGGAAAATCTATCCACTACCGCCATAATAGTACCATAACTGTCGGACTTCGGTAGGAAAGTGATAAAGTCCATAGTCACGCTCTCCCATGGATGCTCTGCAACTGGTAGTGGCTCCAAAAGTCCTCGGGGTTGTTGTTGTTCAACCTTGTCCTGTTGACAGACAAGACAAGTCTGCACATAGCACTTTATGTCATCTCGCATGCATGGCCAATAGTAGAGTGAATCAACCAAGACCCTAGTATGGCGTTGACCTAGATGACCAGCTCACATTGTGTCATGACTCTCCCTTATGATCCGTCGTCTAATGTCTCCAAACTTAGGAATGTAGACCCGCCGACCTGTGGTAAGTAATAGGCCATCTTCTATCAAAACCGTCTCGTCTTGCCTTTGTTGGCTAACTCGATAAGCTGTTTGGCTGCTGGATCATGATGCATGCCTTCTTTTATAGCCTCCCGAATGTCCCATTTTACTGAAGTGATTGCAGCAAGCTTGGTTTTCTGGCTCAAGGCATTGGCTATAACATTACTTTTTCCCGGCTTATACTCCAGCGCATAATCAAACTCGACCAAGAAATCCTGCCCCCTAGCCTGCTTTGTTGTGAGCTTCTTCTGTGCCTGAAAGTAGCTAGTAGCCACATTATCAGTATTAAACATGAACCTCGACCTGAGCAGATAATGTCTTCATGTACGAAGGCAATGCACAATGGCAGTCATTTCCTTCTCTTGCACCGTGTAACACCGCTCTGTCTCATTTAACTTACGGCTCTCAAATGCTATGGGATGCTTATCCTGCATCAGGATACCTCCAATGGCGAAGTCTGATGCATCTGTGTGCACCTCAAATGTCTTGGCAAAGTCAGGTAATGCCAAGACTGGCTCCTTTGTTACAGCTGCCTTAAGGCATTAAAATGCCTTTTGACAATGCTCCGTCCAAACCCATGGCTTGTTCTTCTTTAGCAACTCACTCAATAGTGTGACCTTTACTGCGTATCCACTGATGAACCGACGATAGTAGTTAACAAGGCCAAGGAAGGATCTCAACTCAGTTACCTTTATAGGTGCCGCCCACTCCTGGATAGAACGTACCTTAGCCTCGTCCATGCGTAGCTCGCCATTGCTAATGACATGGCCCAAGAAGTGCACCTTTGATTGTGAAAACTCGCACTTCTCCCTCTTGATGTATAGCTTGTTCTCCCGCAAGACTTGGAAAACCTTCCTTAAGTGCTCCATGTGTTCCTCCAAGGTGTTGTTGTAGATGACTATGTCATCTAGGTAGACTACCACAAACTGATCAAGGTAGGGATGAAAAATCTTGTTCATAAGGGTGCAAAATGTGGCTGGTGCATTGGTTAAGCCGAAGGGCATCACCAACCACTCAAAGGTTCCATATCTCGTCACACATGCTGTCTTTGGCTCATCCCCTTTTCGCAATGCGAACTTGGTAGTAGCCCTTTCAAAGATCCATCTTGGTAAAGTACTTGGCTTGCCCAAGTCTATCGAACAAAGCAGTAATGAGTGAGATATTCTTCATTGTAACCTTATTAAGTGCTCGGTAGTCTATGCAGAAGCGCAACGATCCATCCTTCTTCTTCTAGAACAATACTGGTGCCCGAAAGGTGCTTTTGATGGGCGAATGTGACCAACATCCAGCAACTCTTTCAATTGTTTCTTGAGCTCCTCCAGCTCGGGCGGTGCCATACGATATGGGGCAAATACGGGTGGCTTATCCCCTGACTCCAACTCAATCTTGTGATCCACCTCTTGCCTAGGCGGCAAGTGCTTAGGCAACTCCTCGGGCATGACATATTTGTTTTCCTCAAGCAACTTCTCTATGAAAGGCGACACTATCTCTTGAAAATTCTTGTCTTTTTGTAGACTTGCAATGGTTGCCACGAACGTCAGCTCCCCCTTCTTGATCCCCTTGACAACTTGCATAGTTGAGAGTTGTGCTTGGATCTGTCCGTGTGTCATAGTTACTGTAGGTACCATGCAAGCTCCTTCTCTCTCCATAACTAAAAGACGTTGGAGGTAGGGGTCGATCAAAGTATGACAATGTCTAAAAAACTCTTGCCCTAGTATGATGTCAAAGATATCCATAGCAGTTATGGTAAAGTTTGTCATACCTTTCCAAGATCCCAATTTGACACCAACTCTATTAGCTACCCCACGAGCATTTGTACCTCGACATTCACGGTCTTGATGCGAGAGTTGGTTGGAGCAAGCTTCAATTCTAGTCTCTTTGCGGCAGCCTCAGTCACGAAATTATGAGTTACTCTAGTATCCACCATTGCATGAGTGGGCTTGTTGTTGATGGTGAGACCACGTACTGATAGCCATTCTCGGTAGGTTGGATAGCTTGCTTTGTGACAACACCACATAATTCGATCATACCCAATTGTGCGATTCCCGAACTCTCTCCTTGCGGCTGCTCCTTCCGTTCATGGACCATGGCATTGAGGCTCTTGAGGTCGGGACAATTCCTGAAGTCGTGCGGCCCTCCGCATATGTAGCATCCCTTCTTATCGACCTGTGCCTTCTTCTCGGCGTAGCCCTGACGACCACTCGAGTTTTTGGGATCTTGAGTCTTGGAGTATTGTTGTTGTATCTCCTTTCGTTTTCCACGGTCTCCCCACCTTTGACATTGTTAACCTTTGACTCTTTGCCATTGCCTTTGTCGTGCCTGTCATGCCTGAAATCCATCAATGATTCAGCCTCCACTATGGCTTGGTATATATCAGTGACTTGTCGGCATTGCAACTCCTGCTTAGCCCAATTTTGTAACCCGTTCATGAAGTGGAACACCAAGTCATCATTGGTTAGGTTGGGGATTTGAAGCATAAGGGTAGTGAACTCCTTGACATAGTTACGTATGCTCCCTGTTTGCTTTAATTCCCTAAGCTTGTG
This sequence comes from Nicotiana tabacum, assembly GCF_000715075.1. Lineage (NCBI taxonomy): Eukaryota > Viridiplantae > Streptophyta > Magnoliopsida > Solanales > Solanaceae > Nicotiana > Nicotiana tabacum. Next base: position 81,543,484 of record NC_134089.1, on the reverse strand, counting down.
CCTTTCCTCGTACAAGACATTCTTTGGAAAGAACTGTCGCTTGAACTCCGCTTTGAACTAATCCCATGTGCTAATAGTACGTAAACCTTTATCCACGTCGTCCATCTTCCTTCTCTACCATAGCATGGCAGTCTCTAAGAGGTACAATACCGTAGTGTTGATCTTGGCCTCATTGTCCCTCACTTTGCCGTGCCTGAAGTAGTTCTCCAAGTGCCAAAGGAAGTTTTTCACTTATTGTGCATCACGAACACCTTTGAACACTGGGGGTTTGGGAGCCTCGATCTTGGCCTCCCTTGTCACCACGGCATTGCTAGTTGCCTCGGTCACGCCAGCATTGACATTCTCCTCGAGTGACTCTATCTTTGCCTTCATAGCATCGATGGTACTCAAAGCCTCCATGAGTCTGCACTCTAAGGCAGTGATGGTTTGCCTTAGTTCCATCTCAGTCTGTGTACGTCCCTCCAAGTCATTTCGGATAGTCTCAATCTCTTCAAGAGTGTGCCCCTCAGGAACGTTAAGGGTGCTTTCCACCTTCCCCAAGCGTTGGCCAAAGACTTCCATGGCGTCCATCCCTGCATTCATCTTCATCACCCACTCTTTACCGAGCGAGACATCCTCTGGAAGGACCTCCACTCCATCCTCGCTCGCCTCAGTGGCAGATGGTTCTTGGGGTGTAAGCCCTTCGTTTGACACAACCTCAGGTGGCACCTCCTTTCTCTTGTTGGTGGCATTCCTCTTTTTGCTACCGCCGCTCTTGCCAGCAATATCCTAGATGATGTTGGCTTAGGTGTTGGCAGCATTAATTTCTCCGTCGTTCGCCATTACCTTAGTTGAAACCTTCGCTCTGATACCACCTTGTCACATCCTTAGTTGTTAACTAAGTACATGTGCAACACTTGACAACTCGCTCACGATATTGCATAACTTGCTCACGTTCTTGCTATGTCAAGTCAGCCTTACTACACTCAAGATCGCTAAGAGAATGGAAGAAAGAACACAAGAGAATTGTTAAAGGAAGCTTTGTATTAGAGAGAACTTGAATTGTTTGCTTGGTGAATTACAAATGAATGGCCCCCTTTATATACTAGTCTCCTAGGGGCTAGTGTGTAAATATTAATTGTTACACAAGTCCTTAGTATTTACAAGATAAAGGCTTTCTCTAGAACTCTCTCCAAACCTAGAAGATTCCAAGGACTTTCCTAGCAAATCTATAGGGATCTAGGTTCTTCCTAAGGAAATATCCATACTTCTCTAGAATCTTCTCATAAATGCTAGCCTTCTTTTTATGTAAGCTTCCACATGACATTAATATATGCCAAATGGCGTCTATATGGCATGATGACATGGCGGGTCATCACACAAATCACGATACCAACTTGGTGGCCTTGAACTGGACAGTGATGTTGGTCCTATTTGCGTATGGTTTAGCTAAGTGTCTTGCTAATCCAGGTATGGTTATCAGTTTTAGGCATCACAAGGAGCTATTTGATCAAATATAAAAGAAGTGTTCATGGTCTGAATCATAGGTGAAGTTTGTCTACTTGTGCAATTATTGGTGCACACTTTGGGATAGCATTTTACATGTTGTTATTTGGCTTGTTTTTATAATTCTTCATCCTAAGCATGCCATAGTTCAACGTGTACTATTTAGGTTGGGTGTATTACTCAACTTTGGTAATAGATGTGATGTATGTTCATGTTTTATACTCCCATATTTTGTGAGACCTTTTGACACTTTATTTTCTGGTTTTGATATTAATAAAAAACAGTACTAAGCATCCAACTTAGTAGTATATTTTCTAAAAAAACCTCGAAAGATGTGTCTTAGGCAAAAGTTAGGACAATAAAAAAATCTCACCCATTTTGAACTACGGTATAATTTGATCCTCTTCACCGAGGTACGTAGACAACTTTAGTCATATGGGTTCAAAAAACACATATTACTCAAGGCATTATTCGAGTGAAGTATGATGGAATGTAATTTACTTGATTGACACTTGATAATTTCGTGCACATGTATTCTTTCGTTGAACTCTCTGTCTTATCAGATATTGATGGTTCAATAGGGACAAACCCTCTATGTCAAATTGAGATCTCTGATGGAATGATTGTATTCATTTAGTAAAAGGCTAAATCTTCAAGTTGAACTCTATAATTCTAAGTTAAGTTGATTTTGTCAAGTCTGTTACATCATCAATTTGAAGTATTCAAGCCCGCTAGTTCTTAAAGTTACAGTCTTCAAGTTTGCCAAGTCTTTAAATTCATAAAGTATTAAAAAAAGAAGCTCACTTGTTACGAACTACATAATGACTCGATCCTCTTCCGAGGTACGTAGGGAGCTTAGAGTTTTATTCTAAGTTCAGTCACCTTAACAAAAAGAAAAGTGAGGTTTTTCTTTAGAATATATGGATAAACTACCAAGTCCTGATCGTTGAAGAACATAAATTAAAAAGAAAGCAAGAACAAATGAGAACATTAATGAGAATGCACAATATAATGTGAAACGAAAGAAGTTTTATTGCTGATGAGATCATCTACTAATCAATCAAATGAAAGAAGAAAGAAAAAAACAAATAAAATCGTGTTTATAGGCTAATTTAAACACAACTTGTAGTTGGCCAAATTCTTGAGCATAGCTTCCAAATATTTCTTCTTCTTCTTCTTCTCCAAATTGGCCAAGTCATCAGCACTCAGCAAGGCAACATTGCAGCATGCACCATACCCCTTTCTAGCAGTTGAGGCTCGTAACTTGCCTTCTTCAACTTCTTTCTTAGCAACTTCTAGAAGGGCTTCTAAGTTCTTCTCTTTTTCACGGAGCTTCTCTATGTTCTCTTTTACTGTAACTAGGGACTGATGGATAGATGACGCTTCTCTAGCCATCTCTTCTTCTTCAATTATGGATTTTGTAAGGTGTACCTCAATTTCTGATCTTGGAGTATCCTCAACTTTTTTTAATAAAGCAGATCATGTGTTGTCATATGAAGCAACCAACTCAAAAAGGGACTTTAGTTAAGGATCACTTTAGTATTCTTGCGAAGCTCAGAAACCTTATGTGCTCACTACCTTTCAGCTTATGCTGGATGGAAGTCTAAAGCTTCAAGATAAACTCCTTTCAAATATCCAAAACAACCTTCTTTCCATAAAAGTGGAGGCTGCAATTGTTGGTTGTTCACACAAAATAAACCCAGCTTTGCCCTAATTCCATCACGAGAAATAGAAATTGCCTCTTGATTTGCCTTAGCTGTAGAAGATGATTTCTGCGGGTCTGATCCTGGTATAGACTCACCACTATCTTATGGCCTTCCTCATTGCAACGCTCCAATGTTATTTGGCTGCAAAAAAAATATAAGAAAATGTTAGCAAAGTCATTTATCTGTGGTTCAAAAATAAAAAGTTTACATTTTCTTTTACCTTCTCGTTACAAGATGTTAGTGTTCTTGGAGGGCTATCAATGCTTTGGACCTCTACAACTCCTTCTGGGTTAGGCCTTTTTCTCCAACTTTGATCTTCTTTGCCGCTATCACTGTCCTCTTGGGATAGTCATGTTTTAGAGGCATCGATAACTACATCTAATGGAATGAGACTTTTGTTAACTGAAGCATTGTTCTCTTCTCTTTGAATTTCTTTATGTAGCTGAGGTCTATTGCCTATGCGCGTCTCAACTACCTTAGTCTTTAAAGAAGGAAGCTTATCAATTACTAGGACATCCTTGTTGTGTTCTTGAAGAGTATTTGTGATTGGCTCAACATTATTCATCAAAAATTATAAGTGGTCTTCAAGAGATCTTCCATGCACTATTTCCCACCAAGATCTATAGTTAGACAATATGAACTGCTTCATGTTGGAACCAAAAGGAGGAAATATTGCTCTTGACTTAGACCTAGTCAACACACAAATTTGTGCAAGTCTTAACGCTTCTTCTAATGAGGCCTCACGAAAATCTCGCTCCAAATGACCGGGGGTATATTGATAAAAATCAAATTGGCGGCTAAATCAATGAGGGCTATAAGGTTCAATAATAAATTTGACTCCATCACTCAAAGGAAGATAATTCAAGTGAATACTCATAAAGAAATCTAATTCGAACGCTTCTACCTTACCATTGTCATAGTAGTGGTACAGATCAAATCTATGGGGCATTGTTGAAGTCCAAATGATATTTTCTTCATTATGAATGTGCTTCCTCACTTTTCCTTCCAAAAATATCTAGAAGCACCCTCGCCAGAATATGCATCCATAAGAGGAACAACTGGCCCTTTTGCATATGGGAAATGAGTCTTAAAGTAATGGGCTAACCAACCATACACATAATGGATTGGAAAGTAAGCTTTGGCAGGATCAAGCAATGAGTACTTTGAAATTACGTTTAAACCCTTATATATGCTGGCTAAGACTAGGGTTGTGAGGCTAACTCTACGTCCACAAGCCAGATGACACACGATCTTAAAAGTCCTAGGACGAATGACGTCTCCTAATTTTGAAGGGAGTACAAAAATACATAACAAACAAGGTAGAAAAGCAGCCAAGTATGTCTCATCTTTCTTGTCACCCATAACTCCTAGCTTATGGAATAAGGCTTCTTCAACAATCGACCAATTAACTGCTTCCTCTATGACTTCGATAGGATTATGCATTAATTTCAAACGAGCAGACTTCTTTTATTTTCTTAATGGAGGCTGAGTGTACTTTATTGTCTTTCAGCACCAGAACTCTACCCATTTTTTCACAAAAACATTTGGGTCATTTCTACTTCCCTCTCAGGGCTGATGGAAGGCATTAAACAAATGCTCACAAGTCTAGGAAAGAAACCTTCTCCTCTTGTCATACATGACTATACGTTCTTCAACCTTTGACACAACTTCCTCATAAGGGATCCCATTATAGGCAGACCGCCGATCTTGCATAAATCCTAAAGCGATATAGATAGTTCTTCAACAGTGGTAAGCAATGTATTTGTAACAGGGCACCAGGTCTCACAGAAAGCCTGCATGATATTTGTATTACAGTCATATGTGAAGAGTGAAGTGTATACAACATCATAAATTCTCCAGGGTTAAATGACACCTACTTAAGACATCTTCTGCCCATTCCCAGTAGCCAAGAGCGTAATGAAATTATCCTCCGAATGGCAAATCATCGCCTTAATAAATTTTCTTATTGATAATCCACCGCCCTAGGCATGGTAAGGTACTCGCAACATTCCAAGCATGATGATTAGGGGTGAAAAGTATCTATGTCTTAGGAGGAATATTGTTGTATTCAAGTGTCTAGTCTGTCAAATAAAGTTAATCCCTCAAAGGTACCCACGAAGTTGCAACATATTGGTTGACTAGTGGCCTATCAACTAATAACCTCGTTCCACCTAGCTCCCCTTATGGTATGAAATAACAAGGTATTGTGAATTGGAGGAAAAATGTCTTGAGTCTTTGAAGTAAACCATGTTTAGACTGCAAAAAGAGAAAAAAGTGTTCATTATAACTTAACTTAGAAATATAATGTTCATGGTCTTAAAACCATAATATAATATGTCTTATCTCAAGAGTAATCCTACCAAGCATGAAAAAAGAATTTTTTTTGGCTTAAACGGTGTATCTTCGCTACAAATAAAGCAAAATCTTTGACTTAGACGGTGTAATGGTCTATGACTCAGATAAAGTGAAGTCAAATCTTCAAACAAAATAAAGTCTTCGACTTAGACGGTATAATGGTCTTCGCTTCAGACAAAGTAAAATTTTTGGCTCAGACGGTGTAATGGTCTTCGCCTCAGATAAAGTTAAGTCAAATATTTAAATAAAGTAGGATCTTTGGCTCAAACGGTGTAATGGTCCTCACCTCAACAAAATAATTTTTTTGGCTTAGACAGTGTAATGATCTTCATACAGAGAAACTAAAATCTTTGGATCAGGCGGTGTAATGGTCTTTGCCTCAATAAAGTAAAATCAAATCTTCAAAAAATAAAATAAAATAAAGATCTTTGGCTTATACGGTATAATAGTCTATGCCTCAGATAAAGTTGGCTTAGACGGTATAATCGTCTTCGCCTAAAAAAAGAAAAAAAACATCTTATACTTGAGACGGAGTAAAGTCTTCACCTTATTAAAAGTGATACCTTCTTGTATAAAGTACTATAATATTTTGCGAACATGAGTAAAATTTAAGGCGGATAAACTTTAATCCCTTCAAATTTTCTACTCTCTAAAATTGTACGGGCATGAAAAAAAAGAATGTCCAAGATATTTGAAAGAGATAAGTTACCTGTTCAAATCCAAATGAAGAATTCCAAGACTGCCTAACTATACTTTTCTCATTTTTTTTAGTTATCTGCGAAAAATCAAAAGTCAAGTTAAATTGACGAGCGAAATCAGCCATCTATATATGGCATGTAAGTACGAGAAAATAATAGTTAAAAAAAATTGGAAGCTTTTTTTTTTCTCGTGTGGTCACACTACAAAAAACATCAATTGTTCATTCATTTGAAAAAAATAGAAGTTTACAATAAATAAAGCTAACAAAAAATTAGAACTTTTCAGTCACATGGCATTACAAAGTGGAAAAGCCATGCTAAGAAGGAAGAGCCAAATTGTACTTTTTTAAGTGACATAAAAAACACTTGAAAGTAAAGTTTTGTAACAAAATTAGAAGAATTCAAGGAAACTTTTACATATAAATGTATCTTGATGATAGGCTATAATTGCGTATTTTAGTCGCTTATTACACTCTAATTTACTGCACTTTAATTGAGTTTGAGCTTTAACTGCTAGTGTTTTTCACTAATTGTGTATTTTATGCTTTGTAGGAGTGATTCCAAGCTATGTAGATATTATAGAATAAATTCAAGTGATTTGGAGCTTTGAAGTCTGAGTAAACCAAGAATCAAGCCGGGATCGTGTTCGAGGATCAATGAATGATAGTTAAGAACAAAAGGGAGAATCGAGCAGGTATACGACGCATTGTCTAGTAAAATGCACATAACTTTTTGCTCAGAATTCCGTTTGGGCTCCATATATAGTTGGAAAGCTATTTGAAAGGGCTACAACATTCATGTTTTGCATTTTTTGTGAATTCCCACCACCATGGTGCATGGTGCGGCATAGCGCACACCGCGCCTGTGGAAAATTCCTGCAGCCTGTCAGAATCAGCTCTCTGAACTTCCCCATAAGCACACAACATGGCGCGTCGCCCCATGCGGCGCGCCTGCACAAATTTTACAAAGCCAGAGTCCTATTTCACGCAGAAAAGGGTGTTTTGTCTGGGCCCGACCCTACTTGATATAAATACATATAAAAATAGTATTTTGAAGACTTTCGACACATATTAGACCTTGGGTGACCTGAGATTAGATCAAGGAGAGCACAGAGCCGCCGTGGAGGCAGGAATTCATCAGATTCTATATTTCTTCCATCAAACTTAGTAATCTTTGCTTTGTCTTGATGATTTGTTGTTTTGCTACCATGTCTATGTGGAGCTAAACTTCACGTTCTAGGATTGTGGTTGACATGATTATTAACGTTTATTAACTACATCTTCGTTAATTCGGATTATCATCTTGTGGTTGTTTCTCTAAGTCTGTGCATAATTGCTTAATTGTCTGGCCATCAGTTGAGTTCTATTTATTATCTATGCTATGCTTGGGAAAGTCGTGTTTACATTAGAGTAGAATTAGAGAGAGCTTGTTTCTGAACCCGTGGCTCGGAGGAAGATTTTGCGGTTAGGATAGGAATATACCTAAAAGTCTTGCTTAATTAAATACCGTATTATATTCATTCATGATAGATTCAATGCCATAGGAATATAGGGTTGATATATTGTGGCAAGCGAGTAATATTGTGGGAACATGCTATTCATATAAACGATCCAGTTAATTAGCAACCATAGATAATCTGGATTAACGAGTGTGATTATTGAACTTAATAGGATTGATAAACCAACCACAACCTTGGAATTTTCATCTCCTTTGAAGTAAAATCTCGTCTTATAAAATCACATTCTTGATAATTTAGTTGTTATTTGTTTAGTTTCCGCAATAGTATATAAATAGAAAAATATCACTCTTAAATATCTTGGACAATTAATTGATTTTAGTTTACTTAGTTAATGATCAATCGAAGTCTCTGTGGGTTCAACATCCGACTTTTGAGTCACTTTATTACTTGACGACTACGTATACTTGCATGTCTGTTTGGTCCCAACAAGTTTTTGGTACCATTGACGGGACTTAGTTATTGATTGTTTTTCTAAGTTAGCTTTTAGTTGATCATGTTTTTAATTTTTTATTTAGTTAGTATTTTCTTTTCTTATTTTGACATGATATCTTGGAATGAAAATTGTTTGAATAATGATTATTCTTTCTTTGATGATCCTTGTCCATATTGTGGAGGACCCCACTGGTAGAAAAATTGTCAAAAATATTCCCGAGTGTGAGTTCGGTGCACTATCTCAATCTTATGAGTGGAATAATTATAATATGTGTGGTGGTCAAGGTGTCCATTGGGATGATTGCCCTAATTCTTTTTATCCGTCTCTGAGCCCTTATTATGATCTTTCTAATAATGTTTTTGTGTTTGATAGGATCAACAATATGGAAGATGTGGAATATGATGCTCATACAATGGACATGATGAGGCAAATAATGGAGCAAACTCAGTTTTTAATGGAGCAAACTCAGGAACGTCGAAAACATATGGAAAATCTCAAGGAAATAATGAAGAGAATGAAGGCCAATATGGAAGAATTGAATGAAGAGAGCTAGTACCAGCAAGACGAAAATTTTGAAAAAGAGGAGATTTTGAGTCAAACTTGGCTGGTGGAATAAGCTGAAAGATTAGAAATATATGATGCTCAACGTGAGAACATTACAGATGGTATACAAGACCTAATAGAAGGAAGAGCTAAACTGGGACAAGAGATCGAAAAATTTGGTACTACTATTCACGACTTGGGAGATCAATTGATTGCAAAGGTTGATGCGTCTAACGCCCAATAAAATAGTTCTGAGTTGTGTGAAACTGAAAAGGAGCTTATACACCATATCGAGGAGCTAAAATTGGAGAGTCAATCATTCGACCGTACTTTTATTAATAATGTCCATGTTGAGGAAAACACTCTAGAATCATGTGAGGAAATAGATAATATTATATTTGAAGACTCTAGTGTGTGTACATATGAGGATATAAATAGTGATACAATTCTAGAGTTTGGGCGTATTGGTCCTCATTCCATACATTTTTCAACATTGTATTTGGATAATGACATGGAAGTCGAGTCATCTGAGCCTTTGGAGGAGCCAATGTACGATGACATGTGTGCTTATATTCTGGAATTTATCATGCCAGAGAGACATAATTACATACCTCATTTGAAGGCCAAGAAGTGTAGAATACGATATTGGTTGCTTGGCCTAATTAAATTTATTTCACCGCCCCAGTAGCATAACAGAAATCTTGATACCATGTTAGGGGTACAATTCATAAGTTCGAGGCGGAGGCATAAAGTGGTTCACATCATGCCGCGATGTTAACTCAGGCGCTTGTTGGGAGGCAACCCATCTTTACTGTTTTCTTTTAGTTTTATTTTTTCTTATTATTATTGTAGTATTTATTTTTGTTTTGTAGGATTATAAACATAGGAAGCAAAGCCATTGGAAGAGTGAAAAAGCAAGTTATATGGTGAGAACTAAATGTGGGGTGCCACACAAAGGACGATGCCTAGGGAAGTCTGAGTACCTCGTGAGCCGCTATTGCTTTGGTCTTTGGCCTACTAGAGAGTCTCTTTTACCCTCTTGTTATTTATAGTATGCATTAAGGATATTGCACAATTTTAAGTATGGGGTGAGGAGATTGTTTGGGTGAGTTTCTGTGCTATTTTAGCTTTGTTGTAGTACTCGTTCTTAGTGTAGAGTTTTTTTTAATATATATAGAAAATTGGACTTTTCCCAATGGTGGATCTACTAGACAGTTTTCTTGAGGGATTTAAGTCTAAAAAGAAAGGACAAAAAGATTTTCTTTGTAGGTAGTGTAGCAATTCCCCTTGGTTTTTCTTTGTGCCGCGATTCTTATTTTTTAGAACTAGGAAAACTTGTGCTGAGAATTGAATTGAAGCAATATCTCTTGACTTTGTTATACCTTGAGAATAGTGAGTACTTTGGTTGTGACGCTTAGGCTCAGTTTTGACTCTTGTATAAGTACTTTAAATTGTATGATCTTAACTTTGCTTAACTTCTTTGAATAGAGTGTCTTGATGAGTCCAATACTGAGTGAGTTATGTGCCATGTGTGTGTAAGGTTTTGTGTTATTCTGTGCATTGCATTTGATGTCCAGAACTTTTCCCTTGTGTTTGCAAAGAAAAATAGTAGTTTTGTTCAGTCTTGGAAGTGATATAGGCGTTTCTTTGCTGAGCCATATATATATTTTACCCGCCTAATTGTTATGTATCATAGTTAACCCCTTTGAGCCTGTAATCCTATTTCTTTGGCAACCACATTACAAGCCTTACCCATTTGTTTGAATTAACTAGATATTTGAACCTTTTCACCTCTTATGAGCACTTAAAATGTTATGAACTTTGTAAAAGTTAAAGTGTGGGGTGGTTGGTTTGACTTTTGAGTGGAACTAGTGAAATAAGGAGAAAGGTGTAGTGTTTTGAAAAAAAAAAGTAAGAACCACTTGAAAAGAGAAAAGGAAAAGAAAAAAAATAGTTGTATTGCTGTGAAAAATATTCTTTGATAGTGGTGACTCTTGATGTAATTGTGCTTAAAGAAGTGGGGAGTTAATATATATTGATGTGAAAGTGAAGTTATGGTTTGACATAAGTGTGGGGTTTTAAATGTTAAAGTGTATGCATTAAAGTGCTTAGGGAGGTGTAGTCACTCTTATATCTAAATGTATCTTACCCGTCCCGCAGCCTACGTTACAATCAAATAAAGTCCTACTTGATCCTAGACTGAACGAGCTCGATTAGAAGAGTAATACACTACGGGAAAGCCTATGGTGCATCTTTTGTGGTATATGAATGTTAATTCTGAGAATGAGTGAATTCTTTCTATTTTGAGTTCCTAAGTGTTCATAAATTTTATTGTGTGGAACTACCCTCTTTTGTTGTGTAAGGGCACTTGATTCATGAAGGAAGTGTAATTTCAGTGTCTCTATGTCAGAGTAAGTGGGTGAGTTGCGAATAATGCGTGGTACTTGTGAGTCAAATCTTGAGGTGAAGATGTTACACTCTTGTGCTTAGTCTATTTTAAATATTCTTGGTGTGATGAGTTAGGAGAATTGTTTAAAAAGGTCATGTCTATATAAAATGAAGTTTGATTGCTCGAGGACGAGCAATGATTTAAGTGTGGGGTATTGATGATAGGCTATAATTGCGTATTTTAGTCACTTATTACACTCTAATTTACTGCACTTTAATTGAGTTTGAGCTTTAATCGCTAGTGTTCTTCACTAATTGTGTATTTTATGCCTTGTAGGAGTGATTCCGAGCTATTTAGATGTTATAGAATGAATTCAAGTAATTTAGAGCTTTGAAATCTGAGTAAAAAACCAAGGAATCAAGCTGGGATCGTGTTCGGGGATCAACGAATGATAGTTAAGAAAGAAACGGAGAATCGAGCAGGCATACGAAGCATTGTCTAGTAAAATGCACATAACCTTTTGCTTAGAACTCCGTTTGGGCTCCACAATATATCGTTGGAAAGCTATTTGAAAGGGCCAACTTTCACGTTTTCCATTTTTTGCGAATTCCCATCACCGCGGCGCATGGTGCGGCGCGACGCGTGCCGTGCCTGTAGAAAATTCCTGCAGCCTGTCAGAATCAGCTCTCTGAACTTCCCCATAAGCACACCGCATGGCGCGTCGCCCCATGCGGTGCGCCTGTACAAATTTTACAGAGCCAGAGTCCTATTTCGTGCAGGAAAGGGTGTTTCATCTGGGCCCAACCCTACTTGGTATAAATACATATAACAATGCTATTTTGAAGACTTTTGACACATATTAGACCTAGGGAGACCTCAGATTAGATCAAGGGAGAGCACAAAGCCGCCGTAGAGGCAGGAATTCAACATATTCCATATTTCTTCCATCAAACTTAGTAATATTTACTTTGACTTGATGATTTGTTGTTTTGCTACCATGTCTATGTGGAGCTAAACTTCATGTTCTAGGGTTGTGGTTGACATGATTATTAATGGTTATTAATTACATCTTCGTTAATTCGGATTATCATCTTGTGGTTGTTTCTTTAATTCTATGCATAATTTCTTCATTGTCTGGCCAGCAGTTGAGTTCTATTTACTATCTATGCTATGCTTAGGAAAGTCGTGTTTAGATTAGAGTAGTGTTTACCTCAAAAATGGTAATAACAATTAGATTTGATTTTGTGGTACTAAAATTATGTGATTTATTTTTATGCTAGTTGTTAGGCAGTAGATGCTAAGTGTGAGACTAAAAAATAATATAAGAGCTTGAAAAATAGTATGTTATGCAAATCGAGTGGCCGAGAGTCGGGGTCTCGAGCTAGACTATACGGGGCCTCGGGATCGAGCTAAGCGTTAGGCTGTGGATGGCCGATGAAGAACTTAACAGTTCTGAGAGCTTTAATGATAGCTCTTTGTGATCAATGAAGAGTAGTAAATGAAGAACAATGAATGAAACCCAATAAATGTAAGCAATAAATCTGAGGAAAGACAATAAAGAGTGTTTAAGTTAGAGAGCAGATAATGTACTTATTTTTGTTCTTGTATTTAATATCTTGTGTGCTAAAAATAACAAGGGTCCTCTTTATATAGGAGGGAAATCCCAATATAGTACATATGCATTTATTACAAAAGTATGCGGCTGGTACAACCCTTTAATGCCACGGTACGGGCTTGTGTTAGCCCAATAGACTTGGTCAGCTTTAATCACGTGCCTTGGGAATCTCCCACTTGTTCATCATAGCCGTCGATTTGCTCTGCCCTGAGGTCGAGCATAGGGAACCATCGGGGTCGAGCCTCGAACTGGACCTTGGGCCTTCTAAAAACGGGCTATGGGATGTGATAATGACCATAAAATCGGGCTCTCCAATTTTAGCCGTATACAGATAGTCCCCGCGTTTCTAGAGTAAAACGATAAGAAACGGTCTTGAATTCTCTGTCACGACCCAAACCGATGGGCCGCGACGGGCACTAGGTACCTTACTCAACCGAATACCAACATAACGTATCTTTTCATGTCATACTATCATAGAACTGAGTCGGAAGGCTGCTGTGAGATAAGTAGGGTACAACATATAATACCAATTTATACATAAGACATAAGAGCCTATGAGACCAAAATAACCACTCGTATACTGAAGGCCGACATGGCCATACAATCTTTTACGTACATGACATCTTTCTACAAGCCTATAAGAATACATATTTTTCATAAAGGCCGGGACAGAGTCCCGCCATACCAAACAATACACGTCTAAATCATACTAACCAAACAAGCCACTCCGCAGCAAATAGAGCGCACCAAAATCTTCCGCTGAGCTGATAGCCTATTTGGAGGGCTCTCGACCTGCGTGTTGGGACCTACGGGCATGAAACGCAGCGTCCCCAGGCAAAAGGGACATCAATACGAATAATGTACCGAGTATGTAAGGCACATACATAAGTACATAACAGACATGGAAGAAATATAGAGTAAATGAATCAACCTGTATATCTAGATAACTCCGTAAATCATGAAATAATTATAATGTCATACATATGCGTATGAATGTGATATCGTTCATAGGTACATGTTTCATAACATCATCAGCCTCTGAGGACATCCCATCATATCATCTCGACCACTGTGGACAAATCATCAACGTATACCAGCTGATAAGGTGGTGGTGCGTATATAACGCCATAACCTTTTCCCATATCCCATATACATATAGCATACATATATACACGTATATAGCGCCATCTGGTCATGGTTCAATGTAAATGAATGCAATGCATGAGAATTACGTCAATAAAATCTTTCGGAGTGTCATAAGACCATTATGCCTCTGATTAATATCATGAAGTAAACTCTTTTCAACTTACGTATTTTTCTGAGACCCATGAACAGATAATAAGACACATGGAAATCAAGAGCATAGGTATCTCTAGTATTTCTAGGAATAAAGACATTTATGAAAGTTGTGCATTTGCTTATTTCTTTTGTATCGTATGGACCAAGCCAAAAGAAAGAAGGGATAGCCTTAATATACCTGGACCAATTTTCTTGACAATTCCTCTAACACACGTCTTGCAACAATACGTAACGGCGGATCGAAGTAGGGAAAAATCTGTATGATGTTCTTGAGAAAGATTCTACCGTACTCCCTTAGAATCGCAAATCCCACGTTTCTATAATATTAAATAGTCTTCGTATGAAATTGATGCATCTGCATTGCTATTACAAACCATTAGCCTTACTGAAGCTTTCCTTCCTAGTGTAGTAGATGAGAGTTATTTTGTTTTGGGTGAATTGGAAAGTGTTATCTTTATGCTCTTGGGTGTGGGCCCCATTAGGATGACTAGAGACCACCAATCCTTCTTATTGTGACACCTTATCATAATGATTTATGAGTCATTAATTAGATGGGTGGGCTGCCATATTAGTGACTAGTCAAGACTTCTCCAAATACACTAATTAAATAATTAATCTCCCACTAAAATCACTAATTACCCAATTATTCACATAATTAAGAATTACCTCAAATTACTTAAAATACTACTCATTTTTAACATATTTTATACACCTTACTAGCATGGTCATATGGTACCTTGTATGGTACTAGTCTATAATACCGGGTATTATAGCCCGGACCGTATTTTATGCCTAATTGTCAAACTTTAACGAAACTCATTTCCTTCGATTCGCTTCCTCACTCACCTTCACGAATTTACTTATCACTTGTTTGAAATAGTGTATTACTTATAATCTTAAAATAATCTCATTCCCGAACTTACGTCGATTAACTTATGACAAAACTTTTAACGTACAAAAATGCATGATGTAACATCTCATTTCCGAGCTTTCATCAATTTATTTATGGCGTACTTTCATGTATAAAATTATGGGGTGTAACATCATTCCCCCTTTTGGAACATTGTCCTCGAATGTTGATTGATGCACTTATTATTTTCATAACCCATAGCTCTTGCGAATACTTTAGTACTCCTCTTGCTATCTAAGAAATTGTTCTGTGAATGAATCCCAAAAGCCAGGGCATTTCCCCCTTTAAGGCTCGTTCTCACACCACAACTTGTAGTCGAAATCATTCTAAATCTCGTGACTGTTGCTACCTTCTATCATGCAGCCTTTACGACTCTAACTTTGTATGTGCGCCTATGCAACTCTTCTCTTCTCTTTATTCCAGCTTTTAGCCAGTCTCTAGGCTTCACTTTGTGAACATATACAAAATTATATCAATATGTCCCTCTGGGCATCATTAGCTTTACTACATCTACGTAGGCCATACTATACCATAATTCTTACTTCGATTTATCATTACAGAGGCCTGCTACCGAACTCCAGGTTACTATCGTTGCTTATCCTATATGTATAAAGCTAAGTCCTTTAATGCTTCTTCATTAATGTCCATCTTAAGACTGATGGCCCAATCTCATCTCGTACTTTGCAACTTTTACCCATCCATTGTTGATTCACCTCAATGTTGATCTACAATCATCCATTGATAACTTGAAATTTCTTACGTAATATATTGTCACTAGGGTTTACATTGCATCGAGGAACATCTGGAGTAATTTCCATAACCGTATTTCATAGCATCCCAATGTGATTCACCTTACATCAGTGTTTCAATCATGTACAATTCATAAAATCCCCTTTTCTTTTAAATCATTACTCAATCGAAGCCCCAAACGTCATCCCTTATTTATTACAACTACATCCTCATTCTATTACCAGGGCATCATTCCATATCTTTTAAATGCTACTAGTCTTAGACTCCTTTGAGATCATTCAGGCTATATTGAGCTTTCTATATAACTTTAGAGAAACCATCAGCTCTTTTGTTTGCCTGGGCTTAATTCCGAGGACTTATCCATTTCTTGTCACATTCTTACTCGCCTTTTCTTGTCCTTACTCCTGTCTTTCTAAAACCTTGTCGCTTTACCATATTTTAGCTTGCGACCTCTACATGTCTATTTACACTACTCGCAACCTTCCTTCAACTTGCTTGCACTATGGATTTCCTTATGTTATTTTGGAACATCAAGCGAGATATCACATCGTCTCAAACTATTCTTTACTCTCTTAACTAGACCTCTCGATACCTAGAAACCATAGGCTGTAAGATATGCCACTGACAAAGCTGCTATCATTCTTGTATACTGAGTCTCAACGCTTCTGTCCTTCTATCTGAAGTATGGACTATTCACAACCTTCTGCATTTGAGTATGTCATATGTTGTTTACCTTTACCTTACTTATCTTAAAGTCTCACATCATATCTTCTCTCTTTCATGACCTCCCTTCCACATAGGTATAATTTACACCCACAACTTGAAACTCTCTTATAATACTTGCACCTATGGTGCATACACAATCTGGTAGTAGCTCTATACTGGTACTCTTCTAACTGGCTCTACCGTAGCGTTATGGAATATGGTGGTTTGTTGTACTATCTCTCTTGTGCCTATGATATTAAGGATGATTCTGCAATGTTCTCACTCACGATTTCTATAATTATTTTGGGGCCAATAGTTAGACTCCTAATTTACTTGGTTGATGTAACTCTTTAGTTTCCTCTTCCTTCTGATCAGCCTTTATATAGGCTTAAGTTGTCTTCCAATCTTCGGCTCCTGGCATTGGTCATTATCTTAGCTTCTCATGGGCGTTAGAGAATATTCATGATATAATCTTCTGACAATTCAATCCTTTTTCTATGACCTGGACTCAATTCTTTCTTTTAACTTATACCGGAGTCTTCTACGACAGTATGATTTTCAACATATATGCTGCATGGATAATATTTTGAAGTCATAAGTGCGTTCATAACGTGACTAACTCTGGATCATTGATCGAATAATCCCTCTTGTTCTTTCTCAACTTTCTTTAAACGTAAGCTGTTACTTCTTCTGGTCGTTCTGCCACTTGTTTCATGCCTACCTAGCTTATCTTAGTTTCCACGCATGCCAAAATTTTCATATAACTCATATGATCTCAAGTATTACCTTGATTTTACTTCCCGTTCATTAGCCATGGTAGGTGCCACTTTTTTATGGAGTGCATACAATCTTGTAGTGAGACTGTTTTTACATGACCATTTCTTCTCCCAGTTACTATGCTTAGGTTGAAGCCTTCTTCCTTGTTTCCTCAGCTAGTCTTTCATTTTAGTACTTAGGGAGGATCCTCTAACTCTTCTAAGGCTGCGAGCTTATTATATCGCATGCTCAACGGAATTTTTGATGTTCTTCCTTGCCTATAATTATCTGTAGTTACTTACCTCTACGCCCTTTTGTTTGTAAGGTTGTTTCTGAACTGATATTTTGACTGTCTTCCCAATGGCGCTCTCTTTTGTTTCTGTAATACTCATACTATACCTTTAACTACTTCAACTCCTATATGAATATTTCTAAGGTCATAATGTCATGACAGCAAGGCTGAATTATCCATGTTGGGGTTCCCTATGTTTAGATCTGTTGATTTGTCTGTATCCTCTTGTCTAGCCATAGATAGGCTCTTCCTGAATCAACTACTACTTGTTGGACCATTCTCATATAAATATTCTGTGAAATCTTTCTTGGGTTATTTCCTTTGTCTTAACTTACCTCTCGCACTGGCTCCTTATTTACCCATTACATCTCGGGCAGGAACTCTTACTTCCTTTCCTTGGCGTGGTGGTGGCATAATGTTCTGGAATTGTAGCATATCTGTAGGATTTGGATAATTTCAATATCATTCCTTTTTTATTTTTATCTCATTCTTCCTTTACCATTCCATAGTCACTAGAACTACATAATTCTGACTTAATGCCACATCACTTCATATTCCCCCATTTAGGGAAGTACTAGGATTTGATGCTATGATGATCTACGTATAGATGTTTTACTTCTTTGGCACCTTTTCACATCATCAATGACTCTTATCCACCTTGCGGTAATCCTTATGCACTAAGGATAACAAAATTCATTACTCACGAGGGTGACACTTAGTGTAACTGGCACATACAGTCTCTTAAGCTTAATTTTGCTCATATTGCTTACTTTAGGGAAGTGTCTGTTGAATGACCATTCTCTGAATTTCTCATGATTCTTCTTGTTTTGTCCATTCTATTATTGCCGATACGAAATATGAAATTCTCATGATATTGACCATTATCAAATCACTAAATCCCTCATTCATGTTTACTTTATCTTGTTCACCAGCCCATACCGATCTCTATTATTCTGGGGTCTAGCTTTTCCTATTGGTAATCACATTAGGGTCACAAACTTACTTCTTAAAATGAGGATATGACTTCATGGCCTATACTCTTTTATTTTCTTGAGGCCTATCACCTCTCGTCTCTTCCTTCACCTGACTATGGACCCGTTAATATCGTCATCTTTTTTTATATCTACCATTATCATCCATGTATCGCATCTTACTCATAATTCTTCCTTATCTCTCTTCTCATTACTTTACTAATATTTCTACCTACCCCTTTCTTGTGAAAACTTCAACAAGACATTCTTTTGTTTTTTGCTCCCCTTGCTTCATCTATCGGCTCTTCGGGTTGCTCAACATCCTTGCTCTACTAGGGATGAGAGTCACACTAAGGTAATATTTATCCCTTCCAGGCTTTCAGTGCCTATCTTCTGAATTTTTTTATCATGCTAGTATTCACATCTAATTGTAATATTCTAGAGTGCACCATCTGGGTGTCTCACAAGAAGATCTATTAGCACATTTGTAATACCCTTTGGAAATATCAACTAACACAAACAATCCATTCATCATTTTGGGTTACTCTAACCCCAACCGAATCCTGATGTTCCGTCTTTCTCTTAAACTACACTTGTCAGCCCCCCATAGGGCATAATTAAAATGGGTGTGATCAATTGTATATATCTCCGTTGCTGTTGAAGGTAACTCAAAATGTATCTTCACCTTGCTTCTTTTACTTGTTGAAACTTGTACCTTCTGATTCTTTCATTGCTTTTTACCATAAGAGTGGATAGATATTCTTGCCTTAGGGCTCCTTATCAAAAGGCTTATACATCTTAGTACACACATGATCTACTGAAGACCTTAAATTTACTCATCATAAGCATCATAAAAAATTGAGTTCCTCTGACTCAACACTTCCACAACCACATTCAATCTCTTACCAAATATCTTTCTAGATGTCGGTATCGTCTTATTACGAATAAAATGGAATTTAGGAATTTGAATTTCTATGACTGAGCTCTCCACACGATCTAGAGTGTTGGCTGATGCACTTATTATTCTCATAAACCATAGCTCTTGCGAATACTTTAGTACTCCTCTTGCTATCTAGGTAACTGTTCTATGAATGAATCCCAAACGCCAGGGCATTCCCCCCATTAAGCCTCTTTCTCATACCACGACTTGTAGTCAGAATCCTTCTAATCTCATGACTGTTGCTACCTTCTATCATGCAACCTTTATGACTCTAACTTTGTATGTGCACGTATGCGACTTTTCTCTTCTCTTTCTTCCAGCTTTTAGCCAATCTCTAGGCTTCACTTTGTGAACATACACAAAATTATGTCAATCTGTCCCTCTAGGCGTCATTAGCTATACTACATCTATGTAGGCCATACTATACCATAATTCTTACTTCGATTTATCGTTACTAAGGTCTACTACCGAACTCCAGGTTACTCTCGTTGCTTATCCTATATGCATAAAGCTAAGTCCTTTAACGCTTCTTCATTACTGTTCATCTTAAGACTGATGGCCCAATCTCATCTTGTACTTTGCAACTTTTACCCATCCATTGTTGATTTACCTCAACGTTGATCTACAATTATCCATTGATAACTTGAAATTTCTTACGTAATATATTGCCACTAAGGCTTACGTTTCATCAGGGAATATGTGGAGTAATTTCTATAACCATATTTCATAGCATCCCAATGTGATTCACCTTACATAGGTGTTTCAATCCTGTACAATTCATGAAATCCCCCTTTTTTTTAAATCGTTACTCAATCAAAGCCCCAAACGTCATCCCTTATTTATCACAACTACATCTTCATTCTATTACCAGGGCAGCATTCCATCTCTTTTAAAGTTTACTAGTCTTAGACTCCTTTGAGTTCATTCAGGCTTACTATTCTTACATATGCTTTCCTGCCTTACATACTCGGTACTTTATTCATACTGATGTCCATTTTATTTGTGGATGGTGCATGTCATGCTGTAGGTCCTGATAGATAGGTAGATGTGACTCCCCCACCACAGTAGGCTGCCTAGTTCAGCAGTTATTGGCGAGATCCCTTCTCCAGACTTGCTGTGGTCTTGGTATGCATTTTGATTATAGACATTATGGGTATGTCGGGGCCCTCTTCCGGCAATATTGCAGCACTTATGTTCCTTTAGAGGCTTATAGACAGGTGTTGACTCATGTATAGTTTGGATTGCCTTATCAATTGATTTTTATTATATAGTCTCTCATGGCAGCTTGTCACCTCGTACCCTGTATATAGCTTTATGACAGCCTTGTTGGCCCATATTATATATGTTCAAGACATTATCTGTCACTTTTGGTTGTTTAGGATTGATGTCTATGATTTATTTTGATCTTGTCGGTCCTTATAGATAATAAGAAAGGTTAAATAAAAAGTGCATTGGTGCTCGGCAGTATGGCCCGGGTGCCAATCATCGCCCTCCAGTTTGGATCGTGACAAACTTGGTATCAGAGCAAGTCTGTCCTAGGGGTTGTTTGTGAGCCGTATCTAGTAGAGTCTTGATTATGGATGTGTAGTACGCCATATTTATAATCAGAAGGCTACATGACATCTAGGGTTTTTACCTTCTTTCTGAATCTAGATCGTGTGTAGAGTTGAGTCATAAATGTTCGTCTCTAATATTCACCTTGTATTCTTTAGGCGATTCCTTCGACTAGGAAGTAAACGATTAGTAGACGACTTGATACAGCTGTAGGAGAGGGTGCCAATCAGGTGCCTCCAGCTAGAGCAGGCCAAAGTGAGGCTCAGAGTGAGATGCCGTCTCATGCCTCATCTACTCCGTCTCCTCCAGAGGATATTAGGAGGAACCCAACACCTCTAGTTCCCCTATCTGGCACTACAGACCAGGATATGTGGAGTGCGATGTAGTTGTTGACTTACTTGGTAGCTACTCAAGCTTAGAGGCAAAATACCGGTGCTGCTGATAAACTGGTCAGTGCGAGAGTTCGTGATTTTATTAATCTAGACCCTCTAGTGTTTACCGGATCAAACCCCAAGGAGGACCCGCAGACTTTTATTGATCTGGTTCATCGTACATTGCGGGTTATGCATGCTAGTGCTACGAAGGCAGTAGAGTTGGCTTATTATCGGTTACGACATTTAGCGGTTTTATGGTATGATAGTTGGGAGAGATCCAGGGGTCCGAATGCTCCTCCAGCTGTGTGGAAGGAATTTTCTGAGGCCTTTCTTCGTCACTACTTGCCAGTTGAGATACGACAAGTTAGAGCTGTTAAGTTCTTGAACCTTCGACAGGGTAATATGAATGTGCGAGAGTATAGTATGAAGTTTGATTCTTTAGAAAGGTATGCTCCCCTTTTGGTGGCCGAGATGAGCGATAAGGTGCACCTATTCGTGAACGGGTTAGGACCACATCTGATAAATGAGTGCACGACAACCTCCTTGGTAGAGGGCATGGATATTTCCCGTATTCAAGCTTATGCCCAGACCCTAGAGGATCGTAAATGCCAACAAAGGGCCGATATGGAGCAGGATAGGGGCCAACATAAGAGTGCAACATTTGTAGGGTGTTCTGATGACTTCAGAGGTAGTATTAGGCCCCAGTCTTTGAGGAGTTCGGTGCCACCTATAGCTAGTGCTCCTCCACAGTTTTAGAGGCCTCGGTAAGGTTGATTTACCTATTCTGGTCCAGGTCAGAGTTCGCGGGTATTAGGCTCACAATATCATAGGGATACTAGTCAGACAAGACCCTTAACACCCCATTGTGATAAGTGCGGCAAGGCCCACTTTGTACTGTGCCATCGAGGTTCTGATGCGTGCTATTCTTGCGGACAACCTGGCCATATGATGCGGGATTGGCCTAACAGAGGAGGTGGTGGTATGGCTCAGCCGACTAGATCTGTATCTAGTTCTTCCTCATCAGTTCGACCTCCAACATGGGGTTTTCAGCAGTCGACAGGTCGTGGTAGAGGTAAAGGTGCAGTGCCGAGTTCGAGTGGTGCTCAAAATCGAACCTATGCTTTAGTAGGTCAACAGGATCTCGAGTCGTCTCCGGATGTTGTTACAGGTATAATGTCTGTGTTTTCATACAATGTATATGCGCTGATTGATCCAGGATCTACATTATTATACGTCACACACTTTGTGGCTAATAAGTTTGGCGTGGAACTGAATTGATAAGTAAGCCACTTCAGATATCTACTCCGATAGGAGATTCTGTGATTGCTAGAAGGGTATACAGAGGTTGTACAGTGATGATATGTAATCGTCAAACCTCGGCGAATTTATTTGAGTTAGAAATGGTTGATTTCGATGTGATAATAGGAATGGACTGGTTGGCCTCATGCTATGCAAATGTTGACTAACAAAGATGGTTAGGTTTCAGTTTCCTGGTGAACCCATCATTGAATGGAAGGGTAAAATTGCTACATCGAAAGTTAGGTTTATTTCCTATCTTAAGGCAAGGAAGATGATCTCAAAAGGTTATATTTATCATCTGGTTCGCGTTAGGCATGCGGAGGCAAAGAAACCTACTCTACAATCAATCCCCGTGGTCAATGAATTTCTAGATGTTTTCCTAGATGAACTCCCAGGCCTTCCTCCTGAAAGGGAGATTGAGTTTTGCATTGATGTGTTGCCTGACACTCAAGCGATCTCTATCCCTCCATACAGGATGGCTCTGATAGAGTTGTAAGAGTTGAAGGCGCAGTTGAAGGACTTGCTGGATAAGGACTTCATTAGGCATAACACTTCACCTTGAGGTGTGCCAGTCTTGTTCGTACGGAAGAAAGATAGGTCGTTAAGGATGTGTATCGATTATCGACAGTTGAATAAGTTTACTATAAAGAATAAGTATCCACTTCCAAGGATTGACGACCTGTTTGACCAACTCCAGGGTGCCAATTATTTCTCTAAGATTGACTTACATTCAGGGTATCATCAGGTGAGGGTTAAAGAGAAGGATATTCCAAGAAGGCCTTTCGGACAAGGTATGTGCACTTTGAGTTCTTGTTGATGTCGTTTGGGATAACAAATGCCCCAATAACTTTTATGGATCTCATGAATAGTGTATTTAGGCCCAATATTGATGTGTTCGTGATCGTATTCATTGATGACAGTCTGGTGTATTATCGTTCGAAGGCGTAACATGCGAGTCATTTGCGGATAGTATTACAGACCCTTCGGGATCGTAAGTTATATGCTAATCTCTCCAAATGTGAATTCTGGCTGAACTCAGTAGCATTCCTTTGCCATATGATATCTGACAAGGGTATTAGTGTCGACATTCAGAAGATCGATGCAGTAAAGAATTGGACGAGACCTACAACACCATCAGAAGTCCACAGCTTCATAGGGCTAGCAGGATATTATAGGTGGTTTGTAGAAGGGTTTCCTCTACATCAGCACCGTTGACTAAGTTAACATAGAAAGTTACCAATTTCTAGGGGTCTAACGCTTGTGAACGTAGTTTTCAGGAGCTAAAGAATCGATTAACATCCGCGCCAGTGATCACTCTCCCAGATGGAACAGAAGGTTATGTGGTATATTATGATGCCTCAGGTATAGGTTTGGGGTGCGTATTGATGCAACGTGGGAAGATGATTGCTTATGCATCAAGACAATTGAAAAAGCATGAAAAGAATTACCCAACTCATGATTTGGAATTGGCTGCAGTAATATATGCTTTGAAGATATGGCGGCACTACTTATACGCTATCCATGTTGATATCTACACAGATCACAAGAGTTTACAATATATCTTCAAGTAGAAGGAGTTGAATTTGAGGCAGTGTAGGTGGCTTGAATTACTAAAAGATTTTGATGTCCAAATATTGTACCATCACGGTAAAGCCAATATTGTGGCAGACGCTCTCAGTCGTAAGTCAATGAGAAACTTAGTACACATTGAGGCAGGTAGACAAGGGTCGACTAAAGAGCTTCATCAGCTAGCCAATATGAGAATCAGATTGTTAGACTCTGATGATGGGGGTGTTACTGTATAGAATACATAAGAATCATCTTTGGTAGTCGAGGTAAAAGTACGACAATATGAAGATCCTACCTTAGTACGATTGAGAGAGAGCATTCAGTAGTGTAAAATTACGGCTTTTGAGATCGGAGGAGATGGAACACTGAGATACTAGGGCCGATTATGTGTGCCTAATGTGGCAGGGCTGCAAGGAGATTATGATTGAGATTTATTAATCCCGATATTCCATCCATCCCAGCTCGACAAAGATGTATCATGATGTTAAGGAGTAGTATTGGTGGGATAACATGAAGAATCTATTGTAGAGTTTGTAGCCCAGTGTCCAAATTGTCAACAAGTAAATATCGAGCATCAGAAACCCGATGGATTGATTTAAAATATAGAGATTCCGACCTGGAAATGGGAGGTGATTAATATGGACTTCATTGTTGGATTACCTCGATTTTATCATAAGTTTGACTACATCTGGGTGATAGTTGATCGACTTACAAAATGTGCCCATTTTCTGCTAGTTAAGACAACTTACACAGTTGAAGATTATGTGAAGTTTTATATCAAGGAGATTGTTAGGCTTCATGGTGTGCCGATATCTATTATATCAGACCGAGGAGATCAATTTATGGCTAACTTTTGGAGGTCATTTTAGAAGGGTTTAGGCACATAAGTGAATCTCAGCACTGCATTCCATTCATAGATTGACAGACAGGCTGAACGTACCATTCAGACATTTGAAGATATGCTACGAGTATGTGTTCTAGATTTCAAGGGTAATTGGGATGACCATCTGCGACTCATATAATTTGCCTACAATAATAGCTACCATTCCAATATTAAAATGGCTCTGTATGAGGCACTATATGGGAGGAGATGTAGATCACCAGTTGGATGGTTTGAAGTCAGTGAAATAGAATTATATGGGCCAGATTTGAGATGTATATCAAAAGGCTTGTTAGTAATGCTGTTGGTTGGTGGACTATTTTGGAAGCTCAATATAATTATTGTTGATGCTGTTGGGCTGTTTGGTAATTTTTTTAACTTGTGGGAAGTCATATAAATAGGGTAGGTGTTGTCCATTTTATCGTAAAGTAAGTTGCGGTCGATACATAATAGTTACGACACTTAAACGATAACTATAGTGTTATTTCTCTTATTGTAGACTAAGGAGTCGTGGCATTTTCATAGCTTGAGGTTTAGCAGTATATACAAGGTATGTGAGGCTATCCCTTTCCTTCTTTTGCACGACTCCGATTGTACATAATATAGTGAACGAGCTTCTAAGATACTCCACTCTTAGAAGCTACCAGTACCTACATTATTTCTCTTCTTATGGAACAATTGATGTTGATGTTGCTTCTCTTATTCTTATGTTATCAATGTTGTTGGTACTTTCTGATTCTTATAAGATTCATGATGAAGAGTTAGTCCTAAAAACGTGTACGGAGCATACCAACATTACATCACTCTGAAAGGTTCAGAATATGATTCCAATGAATCCAGCAGGCATTATATATATGTCTCTATTTTACTCTATCGAGCCGCGCTATAGTCGGCTGGGTACAACACCTATTGTGAAACCACTGATCAATTAGGTTTTACGAAGCTCCACGTGCCCAGATACAATTCTACCAATCCTTATGATGGCCGGGTACGTTTTTACCGCGCCTACTACGGTCGGGTACAATATGATGATGATGATGCCCACAGATGCGTATGTTTTAAAAGTTTATGTAAATAAATATATATATATATATATATATATATATATATATATATATATATATATTATATACAACCTGTAACATTTGGGTACCTCTGAGGGCTACTGACATGAAATGCATGATATATATATATATATATATATATATATATATATATATATATATATATATATATATATATATATATATCATGCATTTCATGTCAGTAGCCCTCAGAGGTACCCAGATGTCACAGGTTGTATATTCTCTATCCCTGTTTACATTACTATTCTCACTTATGCTTTCCTTCCTTACATACTCAGTACGTTATTCGTACTGACGTCCTTTTTATTGGTGGAAGCTGCATGTCGTGCTGCAGGTCCTAATAGATAGGTAGACACAGCTCCCCTACCACAGTAGGCTGCCCAGTTTAGCGGTTATTGGCGAGATCCCTTCTCAAGACTTGTCGTGGTCTTGGTATATATTTTTGTTATAGACATTATGGGTATGTCGGGGCCCTGTTCCAGTAATGTTGCAGCACTTATGTTCCTTTAGAGGCTCATAGATAGGTGTCGACTCATGTATAGTTTGGATTGCCTTGTCGACTGATTTTTGTTGTATATCCTCTCATGGCAGCTTGTCAGCTTGTACCTTATATATAGATTCATCACAGCCTTGTCGGCCCATATTATATATGCTCATACCATTATCTGTCATTGTTGGTTGTTTAGGATTTATGTCTACGATTTATATTGATCTCATCAGCCCTTATAGATAATAAGAAAGGTTATATAAAATGTGCGTTAGTGCTCGGCAGGTATGGCCCGGGTGCTAGTTGTGGCTCTTCAGTTTGGGTCATGACATTTATATTCTTGAAGAATTAGAAGAATACTATAGAGATTGTAACATTCATTATTCATTAAAATCAAATACTACATTTATTATGTAAATTTCTATTCTTGATTATTTATTTTTCTCGATGCCAAAATTTGTTGTAAAAAAGAAATATTTAAAATAAAAAAGATAGAATTTTAAAAGTCATATGATAATTATACCATATAATAACCATCAATTCTTTGTTCCCTTGAATATTGAAGAGTGTAATTTCTCCCTTTCAAACTAACATGAAATAGGGAGTAATTGGGGGGACAATTTCTCAATGAGAGTTGAGAACTATTCAATCGATAAAAAGGCATTGATACAGTTGTCCATATAGTTATTCCTCAAAAAGAGAGAAAATATCAAGGGCATGCTTCATTTCCTAGGTCCATAACTTAATGTGACTATGTTTTTGGATGCGTTATATGTATGTATTTTTACAAGCACCTGATAAATACGGTAAGTCAGGTTTCACACCATCGTTCTGTCAACTCAATATTTGTCTCATCAAATCATAAGCTCTAATATTAGTTGTTAGTTTAAAGTAATTCCAAAATACTCTTAACATGGTGTAATAATCAATAATATAAATATGAAACTTTTGTTCGCACACCAAATATGTGTAACTTTTCGTCCAACATTCTCTTATTGCTGGGATAAGTTAATAGACAATAATGTCTTTTATAAGATCTGTCTCGAGATGACCATCAACTTGAAAATTCTGTTTCATTGTTAAGAATATAAGCTATCAACAAGTTAATTAAGATCTTTCTTAATGATTTAAATATATCTTACACTATCATAAATTTTGACATATAATAGCAGGTTAGTTACCAGATTACGAATTAATACTCGTCAAGAGATTTTCTTTTGGTGGAAAATAAAAAAAATATTATTAATCACCACGAAGAACAAAGTATAGCTAAAAAGGAAATAAATTACAATCTCTCTTCTATCCGCTCTAGAATGTGCATACCCCTATACCTTTATTTGTAAAGTTCCACTACCCATGGGTGTTGTCTGCCTCTATATACTCTTGCCATAGCTGTGTATTTACATTCCTGCTTAATTTTCTTGATTAGAAGTTGTAGTCTAGAGACTTTCTTCTGCCATAGGGCTTCATTTCAAATCCTCCATATGCCATACATTAAAGCTGCTAGTACTGTTAGGACAAAAGATCTTTTAATCTTTCCTTTAACATTTCTTGTTACTCTCCTCCACAATCCCTGCATTTATGTGTTCCTTACCTTATCTTCAGCCATTGCAAAATTTCCTGGAGGCATGTCTTGGAAAAATGACATTCAAACATTAAAAGTGATCTATTGATACATTCTGACTTCCACATATGAGGCATTCTGTCTCTTGGCATATGCCCCTCTTGCCCAGTATTTCCTTAGTCAATAGTTTCATGTACATAGCTAACTAGTAAATTAAGCTAAGTTTTGGTATATTCTTGTTATTCCTGATCCATCTTCTATCTGGCCAGTCTTTAGAGTTACCTATCAACCAGTTGTATCACTTGTAATTGTATACTTTCCATTGTGTTTTAACCATCCATTTTGAGTGTATCCTATCTCAAGTTTATTTTTTAGTCACACATCTTCTTCCAATACCAACAACAGTCTTGATGGAAGGTGTATGTCCCCAATCCCCTCCTTTCAAGTATATAAGGTCAATCCACTTTATCCATAATATAAAATATCCTCCTTCTGAGCTATATTACGCACATATTTTGCAACTACAGCTTCATTCCACATCACACAGTCCTTGATCCCTAATCTTCTTTTTTTTGGTCTGATCACTAAGTCCAAAGCCACCAAAAGAGTTCTATTTGTCTCCACTTTTTCATCCCATAAGAAATTTTTGCAAATAGCTGTTATTATCTTCAAGATCGGCTTAGGGATCAAAATGATAGATGCCAATATGTATGTATATGCATTAATACTGAGTTAATCAGTTGCACTCTTCCGGTATAGGACAGATTCTTTGATCTCCACTCTCTGATTCTAGTTGTTAGTTTCTGCACTAGCATTTCACAATCTATAGCCGAGATCTTCTTTACTGAAACAGGTAGTCCTAAGTATTTGAATGGAAAAATTTCCCTATGATATTCTGTCATCAAGCATAGGTCCTTAATATATTGGTCTTCCATATTGGTACAAAAGATATTGGATTTGCTGGCATTTGTTCTTTGAGAGGTAGCTGAGAAAGTCTACAGGCCTATGAGCATGAGTAGTACTGATCGGAATTCCCCTTTGCTAAATAGTAAAACATCATCTCCAAATCAAAGGTGGTTAAGCTTCAATCCTTCAAATCTTGTATGGAATGAGAACACTCAGGCTCAACTATATATTGTATTATCCTAGTGAAGTATTCCATGTATATTCCAAATAGCAGAGTATATTTTGTACAATGCTTCTGTTAGATACAAAATCACTCTGAGTGCTGGAAATGATATTTGATAGTAACTGTTTGAGTCTATTGCTTGGTACTTTTGATATCACCGTATACATTATGTTGCAACATGCTATGACCTGTAATATGTTACTGATTCTGTATGAGCGCTTTTGGGGATAAGGGCGATCACGGTTTTATTGAGGATTCTCAGCATTTTACTATTTGTAAAGAATTTCATTATTGGTACCATCAAATCCTTCCACAATCTTCCAACTATCTTTAAACAAAATTAGCTTCCATATCCATCAGAACCTGGGGATTTATCTCCTTGGATTTCCCACATTACTTGTTTTACTTTCTTTTCTATGATCTCTACTTCCAATATTTCCATGTATTCTTCAATTATTATTGCCTTTCTCTTACCAATCTGTTGTTCACATTCATTCTATCTCTTGTACTTTCCCTTAGCAGTTCTTTGTTGTAATTTACAAATGCTTATTACCTCAACTTCAGTTTTAGTATTTTCAGATATATCTTTTATTGCAGAGACTCTTGTTGCATTTTTTCTGCTCTTTATATAGATGTGAAAATATTTTGTATTCTGGTCCCCTGCATTAATCCGTAGTGCTTTACTTTTCTATCTTAGAAATTGATTTATTGCCTTATTCCAATTGTTGCATTCAATGAGACAACCTTTGTTTACTGTAAAAATAGTGTCAACAATTAAATTTGTAAATGAGACTCTAAAAATACGTGATCTATTCCCAAGCTAGTTGTTAAAGCAGTTAATGCTAAGAGCGTGAAGTATAAAGATAAAATGCGGGTTCATACGAGGCAGTAATCGAACCAAAGGGGCTTGTTGCCCGAGCTCGGAGATGGTCGATGGGACCTCGGGGTCGGCGTTGGTATCGATCTCCGACTATCGGGGATGGCCGGGGATGGGATAACAGTTAGAGGTATGATTAAACAAGGCTCTATATTGTCAATACTAAACGATACGGTGAAGAATAAGTAAGAAAATGATAAATGCTAAGGAGGTCTCGAGCCTGGAAGGATGAACCACTTAGAAGAAAAAAGAGAGAGATATTATTGTACTTGTGGAGAAATGGAGCAACATCAGCCCTTTACAAGATGGTATGAGCTCCTCTTATATAGGCGAGGGAACCCGACATAGTACAGAGTGCATTAAATGTAAAGATACGGGGATGAGATGGCTAGACAAGACACTAGGACCTATTGATTCTAGCTGCTTGCCTCGGGAGTCCCCCGTCTTTGTAACCTTTGCTGGCCCGCAGACGGATCCTTCAACCCCGGAGCCACTGCGGGACCGCGGATGATCCTCGAGATAAGGAGACCGATCACGATCCCACAACCTCAAGGTGTTGTCACAACATTCCGAATATACCTCAAGGGCGGGAGATGGGTTCCCCCGATTTCACCATACACAGATAGTCTCCGCGTTTCCTAAAATGAAGTGATAGTAAACGATGTTGAATCGTCGTCTCGAGGCCATCATTGCCATGACGTCAACCATCTAAGAGCATTAAATGCTATGTCCCAGGGAACCGTGCAGGGCCGCCATCAAATGCGGTAATCGAGAAACCCTTGAACTGCCGTAGGTTCGTCTCTTCTGCTTCCCCAACGGTTCCTATAAATGCTCCAGTTGCTAGATACTTCCCATCTTCATCCTTCTCTCAGGCTTGTAAACCAGAATTTTGCTATTTGATATTTTTACATTTTTCCTTCTCTTTACGGAAAGGTTTTACCATTTCTCATGGCTAGGACTTCTAGGATGGTCCCTCGACGAAATGATGTTGTGTTGTCGTCCCGATTGTCTGAGGGGAAAAGTAAATCGGTTCCCACTTTGGAGCAATGGGCCCCTCCCGATATTGACACGTTAGATGATTTTGACATAGAAACTCCCTCGTCTACACCGGGTCGATGTGAGCACGTATCTCGATATGTCAGCATCGTGACCAATGTTGAGATAGTGAAGGAGGACTGCCGATGGAGTAAGGTAGTAGAGGTAGAAATTCCTGACCCCAGCGACAACATTACCGACTTCAAGGGTGGCTTTCTCTACGTATACACTTATCCATTCACCCTGGGTCCTGATAAATCTATCGAATCTCCTCCTTTGGAAATCGATCCGGTTATCCTTGGCTTCTGCGCTCAATATCGGGTGACCCTCGGTCAAATCTACCCATCCTTTTGGAGGATCATGTTGATGCTCAGGAATTTTACCAAAGGGGCAACAGGTGAGGTATTTACCCTCAGCCATTTGATCAAATTGTACCGCCCGCGACTGTATTGAGGCTTAATTAAGCTTCGACAGTGGTCCAAAAAATCTTTCTTCACAAGCGTTGATGAGGGGAAGGACCATAGATAGATGAGCAGGTTCATTCGAGTAAGGACCTCGGATATCATCCCGGCCCGGAGGATGCCCTTTCCAAAGCGATGGAACGATCAACGTGAGTGAACTTCTCTTTATCCACTTCTCAATTATTTTTTTGTTTGTCACGATAAACCTTTTGTGCTCTCTCCAGCTGTCGCTTGGCATCCCTAGGCGGTCCCAGACTTGGCGATATGGATTAGGCATTTTTAATGCAAGGTTCCCATATCGTCTCCGGTCTTGGACCATCATGTCCAAGAAGCGCTGGGTGGCTAAGAATCACGGTGTGGCTTCTTCGCTACTCGTGCTTTACCTATTGTGTTTCTTTCTGAACTCTAAGCAGTGGCGTGTTGCGTCTCTTATGCCGGTGCAGCCCTTGGGGAGAATATGCAGATGAGGCCACCCCCCGATGGTGAAGCGGAGGCCTTGGGGCCTTATCTGAACAAGAAAAGGAAAGACAGGGCGGCCACTGCTTGTCCTGATGAAACCGCGACCCTAACATTCAGGTCGAACCCCGATGTTGAGGGGGAGGACGAGGATAGAAGTCCATTGAGGAGGATGACGAGGTCCAGTGTGAGGGATTTACACGTGCCTCAGTCAGAGGCTGCTGAGTCTGGGACCGGGTCCAGCAGGGCCAAAGAGCCGGGGGTCCTTGAAGAGAATGTTGATGTGACTTCGAATCGTGCGGCCGTATTTGATGTGGCTTCTGCCAGCAGGATCGTTGGTCCCGATGGGTCGGGGTTCGGGAGTTTCCCAGGACATGGACTGCTATTCGGAGACATCGGTGACCCAAATGATTTTATTCAGAACTTCCCAGTCTCATCAGGAGAGCTGAGGGATGCCGAAGGGATGATTGGTGCCACGGTTGGTACTATTTTCAGAGGGGAAGGCTTCATTGCTAACATTTTTGATGGCGTAACCGACGGAGCTGACCTCGACGTTTCTGGCGCCGTTAAAGAGGCGGAGAAGTCCTTGCAGCAGGTGATAATTTTTCCTTGCATGTTTCTTTTCGTTTTTGGGCATCATTCGTCATTTCTCTTAATTTTCTCGTTGTGCCGCAGTGTTAAGAGGCATATGATCATTCCATCCTTCGGCTTCGTGAGGAACTTTCTGGCCAGGAGAATGAGCGCAATAGCATTGCTTCGAAACTTCAAGACTCGGAGGCTCGTGGTGCTTGGAGAGATAAAGAGTTAGGGGAGCTTCGGGTCTCTTTGGAGGTGGCTCTTCGGGAGAAGGCCGCTCTTGCTGACATGGTATTCTGCCTTGCTCAAACCTACCCCTTTTACTCCGTATCCATTGTGGCCATGGCCGCTGCTTCGACACCTGATCCCCGGATGAGGAGGATTCCTTCCTGTGTTCCACCTTTGATTGGCGCCAGTAGTCCTCTCCCGATGTCGGGGGAGCGAGGCCCGGAGTGTGCTATCATGAAGAGGGTCACCACGCTGGGGAAGCCTCCCAATGTTTCGGTCTATCGGGAACACGTGTCGAGGATTGCTTCATCGGTGAGGGAGGAGAACCTCGAGGCGATTAGGAGAGAGTGCGGATGGGAGGAAGGCGTGATTCTACAAGTACCTTCCCTCGAGGAAAGTGTTATGACGCATATTGAGGGCTTTTTGAGTGTGTATACCCATGTCCTCATGCCAGGGTCCCCGGATCGGGTCGTGCTTGATTTCTGTAGAAGGTACCAAGTAACTTTGGCGCAGATTCATCCCTTTCTCTGGAGGATAGTGCAGTTGATGAGATTTTTTGCTGATAAGGCCGGGATAGAGTTTAACCTCAATCACCTCATAAGGTTGTACCGGCTATTACGTTATCGGGGCCTAGTTGCTCTTCAATGTAGGTCCACTCGAGCTTCCGTGTTTGGCAGCGAGGAGGACGAGGACCGTGGGTGGATGAGTTAGTTCATCCGAATCCGGACGACCGATATTATTCCCGGCAAATTTTTACCGTTCCCTGAGAAATGGAACTCCGCACGTAAGCTTTCTATTCGAACTGTCTTTCCCTTTATATGAAGCTGGCCCCATAACGATGTTTTTTGTCCTTTGTTTACAGCAACCCATTGGTCACCCCGGGAGGTCCTTGATTTAGCCGAATGGTCTCGTAGGCTGGCAGTTTGCTGGTCTCATAATAGGCGCCGATGGCGAGATCTTTCAAAAGGGAGATAGGAGGTGAAGTATCATGGTAGGTGTTTGGCGTTCCCCCTCCTTTCCTGGGGACGACTTCCTTTTGGCTGATTCGCCTGATTCCTCTGTCGTAGGTGTCGAGAGTTCATTCGAGGCGAGACTGGATTCCCTAGAGGAGGAGGAGATATTACTGGCCTAAGGATCGAGACCCGCTGGCAAAAGGAAAGGCTATCGTGGTGCGAGAAGGGGCTTGCGGTGAGGCGCTTTCTCCGTAGCGGTTGAGGGGAAGCGATTTGGTCGGCCGACAAACTTCCAAGATTAATGCATCATCGGATGTGGTTTCATCCCTCGACGAGGCTCATCGTCATGGCCTCGTGGTGAGTTTTCGGCTGTGGTAGGGATGTTCTGCCCCCTGCTCCTTTCTCTTCCCTTTACTCACCCGACTTTCCTTCTTCAGGCTTTTGATAGGCTCAAAGCTATGCTGCTTCATTGCGAGGCCCCGTTGTGGGAGGCTCGAGAAAGGGAAAAATCCCTCAAACTTCTTTGTGCGGTAAAGGAAAATGAGCTCGTATCTTTACGGCATGGGTCAGACCGAAGCCGCACCCGGAAGACCCTCTTGGAGAAACACGTATGCTGCATCCCATGCTGGCCTGTATTCCCCTTTTTGTCCTGCTATTTTTGACGTGCTACCGTTTCAGTTGGAGGACAAGGTGGAGGAACTGGAACAACTCTGGGGAGAGGTCGGCAAAGCCAAATGTGAATTCACTGAGCTGCAAGCGCGTGTTCGTGCCCATTCTGAAGCCAAAGACAGGGCTCAGGCTGCGACATCCGTTCTTGAGGCGCAAATTCAAGCTGCTCATGCGAATGATTCTGCTTGGGCAAAGATTATTGCGAGATTCTCATCCGATCTATCAAGGGCAAAAATCGAGGTGGTGAACGTCTAAGCTAAGGTCGTAATCAATAATACCAGGGCGGGGCAAAAATGGCGGCTCATTCAAGGAGTGTCGTTGCCGCTAATGCTGAGCTAAAGATGAACTCGATCGAGCAAACAACAGCATGGAATATGAGAGGTGCAGATCCCGGAGGGAGACCCTCGAGGAGATTCATGCCAGAGGCTTTGATCTTTCGGAGGAGATCGGACAAGCCAAAGGAGAGGAGTTCGATGCCAAGTTGTTGATATCCGACGATGAGGATGATAAGGAAAAGACCATCGGGCCGTAGCTACCGGAATGAATATTCCCTGCCTTCTTTGTTGTGTATATATAGCTTTTATTATACGACGCAGGCCGAGATTGCGCCTCATCATCAATATGTAGTAATAAGAGGGGAAACCCCGCAACTTGTATCTTCTGTATTCCTGCTTCTTGGAGTCTTTACCGGGTCGATTTGATCCCAGATTTGCCCTTAGGCTTGCATGGTTTAACCATATTCGAGTTTAGTTTCCGAGTCGGGGTCCGATTCGAGCTTAACATACCCTCGAGTTTTGCGCTTGTTCGGGCTGGCGATGATGGTTTTTATTTCTTGCCCTTGGGCGTTTTTGCAATTTTTGGGCCCAGTCTCTGGGTTGCGTTGCGATCCGAGCTGTAATCGACCTTCGAATTGCCTTGAATTTTTGGTTGGCGACAGTGGCATTCATGCCATTCGGCCATCTAAGACCTTTTAGTATGTGGCCCGGAGGCTTTGCATAGTTAATTATTTTGGATCCGGTCTCCGAATTGGGTTACGATTCGAGCTCACTTTAATCCTCAAGTTGTCAAGATTTTTTAACCAGCGACAATGGCTCTTACACTGTTTGGTCGTAGAGACCTTTCAATATGAGGTCCGTAGGCTTGCTTAGCTGGCGACAATGGCTCTTATGATGTTTTTGCCCATGGGCTTTTTGTAGGCTTTGATTCCGCTCATTGAGGTTTTTTATAATATTTTTGCCTGACCCGTCGTCGGTCCCAAAGGAACCTTGATTTCAAGTCATTGTCGGTGATGTTTTGAGCACCTCGTAAGATTCATAGCTCGTAGGTTGAGTAGATCAACGCTCTTGCATTTTGGAGCCGATATTGTTGGAGCTCATTTTTTGCCTGTGGAGGGAAGCCTATTTTAACCAGTTCTTTCCGAAGTATATTCGGAGTACTGGCCTGCGATTTTTTAGCGACAGTCGGGCGTCCTCGAGTCGTGTTATTTTGGATGTTCAGCCGTTTTGATCGTAGTCATATGCGTTTGGCCGTAGCCATTTTTGATCCCTAGTGATAGTTTAGGCGTCTACATCGAGGGTATGTCCTTTAGGGATTTTTACAAATGCGATGTATAGC
Source organism: Nicotiana tabacum (assembly GCF_000715075.1). NCBI lineage: Eukaryota > Viridiplantae > Streptophyta > Magnoliopsida > Solanales > Solanaceae > Nicotiana > Nicotiana tabacum. The sequence goes on along the minus strand of NC_134089.1, from coordinate 81,507,308 downwards.
CTAAACTTCGGGATTTTTCATGCCTGTTGAGGTCTTACAGTTTGCCATACCTATTGAGGTCTTACAGTTTGCCATGCCTATTGAGGTCTTACAGTTTGTAGAATAGATCTGGTTAAGCCGAGGCTGCCCGCTAGGGGTCTTACAGTTTCAGGTTTTCCAGTTGTATGACGATTAACAGTAGTCTCTGAGTCATCGAGTTTGTTTGAGCTTGAAGACAACTTCTCATGAGCTCGGAGTTGCCTTTTAGGGGCTTCATGAGCCCCGAGTTTCGACCCTGAGGTCATGCAAGTTGTCGAATTGATAATGCTGAGTCTCCAAGTATATCGGAGCTCATTTAAAGGATAAGCATTTGCTGCGAATATGTCGAAATCTTCCCAAAATAAGAAATGCCGAAAGGGTATTCTTTATTGCTTGGCATAAATATATACTGTAAATACATATTGTCCCGTTGTCGCAAGCTCGACCCGCATGGGTGTGGATCCTCTAATTATCTGATCCATTTACATGATTCCGTTTTTGGAACTTAGCCTGCCAATTGTTGGCCCTTCCGAGGGGATGGTGCCCTTAAGAGGAGGTCATCGCACGTCGTGCGGCTGTAGAAGAAAGGACTACGATCTTATCGAATCCCTTTATTGGGGGTATGTTGCTTCGCTAATAATCTCGCTGGCGGGACCTTTAGGCTGAAAAACCTAGTCGAGGAGAGAGAGCTCGGCGGGTCTCGTGGAGGCCTTGGTTCTCCGAGTGGAGTTTAGGATTTCTGAATGCCTTGGTTGACTGCCTGCATGCAGGTTAGTAAAAGGAAAGAAGCAACAAAGGAGCGGAGTAGTTCTTCCCTGCTGTGGGGTGTGTAGGAGACGTTTTTGAGGTCAGGTATGTTCCTTCCATTTTGAGGCGCGAGCCCTAATGCGGCCTTCTATTGCGTTAAACCAGGCTCGGTCGAAGATGCGGTTCTGCTTACCCTCTGATCACTTCGAGGGCGGAGTCGTTGATGCCGGCGATGGGTTACATGGTGAGGGATTTCCTCTCGTCGCGTGTAGCTTTTTGTCGAATGCCTTAGTCCCACTTTTGTCGGGGAGTTTTACCCTTTTGGCGGAGTGGGGTCGAAATTGCCTTTGGGCGGTGCGCCCATTGTCGTCCAAATAAAAATATCCGCGCTTCGCAGACTCGACGTTCCAGTCCGATCTCAAGCGAGCTGTGTAGAGGGAGCGGCCTTCTTGATTATTGTGGCGATCAGCGTCTGGAATCCATCAAGGATTTGAGGTATGGGAGTGATTTGGTTTGTTAGTCTAAACTGCCTTATTGGCTTTGGCCTGATGCCGTCGGCGTAGTTTGTCGAAACAACTGCATTCACGAACACATGTTTTACATGGAATAGGTTAAATAAGGGAGGGGGTTACCAATTCCTGAATATGAGGCCGAGGCGAAGTCTCGGCGTCCCTTTCCCTGGATGCAAGGGTATCCTTCGGATATATTCCCCGGACCCGCCTTTTCCTAGTGATGAGTGCTTTCTCTATGCATTTTACGGATCTTTGAAGGGTGTCGCCGCCCCTTTATTGTCGTGGAAATATGATGTGGCTTGTCAGCTTCGTTTTTCCCGATATCCTTCCTCCCTTGGAGTTGGATTCGAGCCTAACTGCTCGATGATACTTGGTGGCGACCTCTATGAATAGCATGGTTATTGTTCTTTTGGGCCGGTGATCTCGCGCGCCCTGTGGTTCTTGCGTCGTGCCATAGTTCTCTTGGAGGAGTCTTGGTCGAACAGGTATGAGCCGCCTGGCGTTTCCAGATTCACTTATGGTGATCATGATGTTCGGTACAATAATGCTGAAATCACGCTTGGCTGGGCGGGGTTTCCCTACCAGCTATGCCTTGTTGAATCTGGTTCCTTTGGAGGTTCCTCGAGGGTGCTGTCCTTGGGCCATCCCCCTACTGTTGCGAGGTAAGTTTCTTCTCAAGTCGTTCCTTCCATTCGCCACACATGGATGATACATCTATCTGCTTTGTATCATCTCCTTTGTCGGGGGTCTACTTGGATATACCGAACCCAAGGGGGTTCCTGGAGGGTTGTCCATGGCCCCAATTGGGACTGGTGCTGAGTGTGGGTATCCAACCGGACCTCGACTAGGTACCTGATCGGGCTCCGCTCGAAATTCCCCGGAGTCGTTGGGCATGCTTTGCTTAGGCTTCGGGTGAGGGCCTGTGTTGGACAGTCATCCGAGACCAGGAGCGATCTCATTTGCCTTATTAGGGGATAGGGTGCGGCTTCCCGCGACATTTCATTTCTTGTTCGTTCGGCCTCAGGTTTACCGGGCCTTCTCGATACTGCTTTGGTGGCACTAGCACGCGCTTCCGTGGAGGACCACGTTGGTATAGTAAGCGAGTTTGTGAGGTCAGATGCCAAGCAATGGCATTGCATCACGGTTCCTCTCGAAAGAGTTTCTTCGAACTTTCTTAACAAGACGGGCTCGAACCCATCACCTCGGGTATTGCTGCCTTTGAACGAGCACACGCAAGCGGTGGCGCACCCGTAGGGATCCAAGGTCCTGTCATACCTAGGGGCTCCGATGTTCCGAGTTTCTGCAAAGTGAGTTCTGGGACTGTTTCCTTGGGAGACGGTTACTGTAAGAGCTTTCAGGAACCTGATTCGATCCTTTTGAAGAGGTTCCCAAGCATCATCACTGCGGCGGGGTTGGTTACCAACCCGTCGTTACTTGATCCCTTGGGTACTAGCTCATCGTAAGGGGGTGTCTCCGGGCGGCTTTGCAGCACAGCGGTAGCCAACTGTCGTGCCTGTAACATTTCAAAAATAACATGAAGACTAACTTCCTGTCCTACCCGGGTTGGGGTTTTTTTGTGCTTCTTGTTGGTGTGAGAAGTTTCATCGACTCATTGTGCGTCCTGTGAATCTACGTCCGCTAGGATTGGTCCGGGAGCGATATCAGGACTACGCGAGGGTGCTCTAGTGGCTGGGATAACCACCTCATTTTCTCCATGATTTTCGAGGTTGTCGTTCTTAACTCCATTTACTGAGCCAGACATTTTGGCCTGAAATCAAAGGATCTTGGACAAGAAAAGTGTGAAAGATAATGTGCGTTTGTGTGACGAACCAACAAGAAAATAATCACTATTATTATTAGCCCCACGGTGGGCACCAAACTGTTTACCATGAAAATGGTAAAAGTAATTAAATTTATAAATGGGACTCTAAAAATACGTGATCTATTCCCGAGCTAGTTGTTAAAGCAGTTAATGCTAAGAGCGTGAAGTATAAAGATAAAATGCGGGTTAAGGCGAGGCAGTAACCGAACCAAAGGGGCTTGTTGCCCGAGCTCGGAGATGGTCGATGGGACCTCGGGGTCGGCATTGATATCGATCTCGGACTATTGGGGATGGCTGGGGATATGATAACAGTTAGAGGTATGATTAAGCAAGGCTCTATATTGCCAATACTAAACGATACGGTGAAGACAAGTAAGAAAATGATAAATGCTAAGGAGGTCTCGAGCCTGCGAGGATGAACCACTTAGAAGAAAAGAGAGAGAGAGATATTATTGCACTTGTGGAGAAATGGAGCAACATCAACCCTTTACAAGATGGTATGGGCTCCTCTTATATAGGCGAGGGAACCCGACATGATACAAAGTGCATTAAATGTAAAGATACGGGGATGGGACGACTAGACAAGACACCAAGACCTATTGATTCTAGCTGCTTGCCTCGGGAGTCCCCCGTCTTTGTAATCTTTGCTGGGCCGCGAACGGATTCTTTAACCTCGGAGCCACTGCGGGACCGTGGATGATCCTCGAGATAAGGAGCCCGATCACGATCCCACAGCCTCGAGGTGCTATTACAACATTCCGAATATACCTTAAGGGCGGGAGATGGGTTCCCCCGATTTCACCATACACAATCTTCTTTCCTCCTACATCAGGTCCTTGTTCATATGATCCCTTTAAAGTATACTTTGACAGTCCCATAACTGTTTCATTGATATTTTTGCTTTTAGTTCCACCTCACCGAATCTTCTCTGTTAAGTTCTTGCAGTACCTTTTTTAAGTTGTTCATATTACCAACTAGTTGGTACATCTTTGTGCCCATCCTCTTAATTTTCCAATTTTGTCTTACTTTTTTCTTAAACTCAGGTGCTAAACTCTATATATTAAAGTAATTAAACTGTCTTAATGGTTGTTGGTTCCCATTATCCCGTTGTATAGTGGCTGGATAATGATCTTATAACCCTTCATTCATGAAATGTGCCTTTGATGTTGGAAGTAGGGTTATCTATTCCATGTTTATCAGAACCCTATCTATTCTACTATACACTCTATTCTCTCGCTTTTTCTTATTGTTCCAAGTAAAATAAGCTCTAGGTGATTTTAGCTCTTGTAAGTCGCATATGTCTACACAGTCTCTAAATTCCCTTATCGTACTCATGGTAACTGGTCTTCCAATCATTACTTTATGCTAAGTGTATAATTAAACTCTCTTATGATAGCCCATGCTTCTTTGCTTACTAATGTCCTCTAGCTCCTTCCATAATTCTCTTCTAACTACTTGATCATTAAACCAATAAACTATGGTTATACAGAAGTGGTGCCTTGTTCCTCTATGTTTGACCTTACATTGAATCGATTGTGCTGAAACTCTCATTATGTTGATCTCAAATATATGAAGGTTAAACAATAGCCAAATTCTTCCTCTTGAGTGCTCTGACATGTTTGTGAAGAATGACCATCTAGTACAAAGATTAAGAGAGGCTTCTTGTGCTTTGTGCCTTTTAGTCTTTGTTTTTAGAAGCCCAAACAAACCAACTTTTGCATTATGCAGAAACAAATGCATCTCTCTCTGCTTACTTACTTTGTTCAAGCCATTGGTGTTCCAAAATCCAATCTTATCCATAAGTAGAGGGTATCCCCCCAATCCTACCCTCGTTAGTGACATGTTGCAACCAGCTCGCCTCTAGGGTGAGAAGTACTACTTTGTGCTTCTTCATGTTGTATGTACTCTATTCTTTTTGACTCCTTGAGAGATTCAAATGTATTCACAATATTGAGTTGTTGAGTTCTGAGGTCTATCTCCTTCTTCTCATTGTTTCCAGCCTTGTAATTCCTATTTATTTTCTTTGCCTCCTACTTGGTGCCAGTCTAATTGTTGCTTCTCCTTATTTTTTATGTTATTTGGATCCTTTTGCTTTGGTTCATCTCTTGCTTTGACTCCTTCTTCTACATTCTTCTCTTCTTATGCCAAATTTTGTTTTATTTTGTTTGACTTTTTTTTTCCTACACTCATTGAGTTCATGACCAAAGTTCTTACACTTTGGGCAGAGTATTGGTTTCTACTCATAGTGTACAGATTGTTCAATGATTCAACCACATTCATTCTCAAAGTATCCCACTGAAGGATACTTTGGGTTCAATGATACTTCAAAAAAAACTCTGGCAAATGCTAGTCACTCTTTATGTATTGTGGCGCTATCTACTTTAAAAGGATTTCCGATCAACCCTGCAATCTTCGTGAGTTCCTCCTTTCCCTAATATTTGATGTCTAGACCTGCTAGTCTAATTCAAACTGAAATTTGTCTACTAGCTTTTTCTTCATTTCAATTTCCGGTTTCCATGGTTTGATCATAACTGGTTTTTATCAAATATTTGGACTCCATCATCCACCACTTTTGTTCTTGACTCAACAATGTTGAATCGGACTAGGCATACTCCGCGATTGACTTGTGCTATATTGTCAATGCCCAATTATCCCGATATCTTACGGAAGTATCCCTCCATCATCGATTGAAGGGGGTTTGAACTCAAAACGTAGCATATCACTTATCACGACCCAAACCGATGGGCCGCGATGGGTGCCCGAGTCCTACCTGTCAAATACCCCTAAACATGTGTCTAAGATGTAAACCTGAATAACATCTGCTGAATTACGAGAATAATGTACATGAAAAAAATCTACCCAAAAAGGCATACATCATATACGTGCAACATACATAGGGCGAGCCGATAAGGCTGCTATAGACAACTATACATCTCAAAACTGGAAGCCGGCAAGGCCACATACTATCCAACTAGACATACTATCTAAAGACCTTTAATAGAAATATAACTATACAAAGACGGAACTGAGCCATGCCATACTCATATATATATATATATACAAACATATCGTACCAAAATCAAAAGCAGCTTCGGATCAAGTGGAGCATGCCAACTCTCGCTGATCAAGGATCCTAAGAAGGGGGACTGTCAGCTTGCCTACCTGCACCTGCAAGCATGAAACACAAGCCCCGTGAAATAGGGCATTAGTACGAAAAATATACTAAGTATGTAAGGCATGAAAATTAGTACGTAAAAGACATAGATGAACATGGAATAAAGAAACACATCTTTAAATCTGAATAACTTTGTAAATTGCACGTGCATATAAATATCATGCACGTGCATAAAAATGTCGTACCATGCATAGGTATGAGTGTACATAATATCATCAAACCACTGAGGGAATCCCATCATATCGTCTCGGCCACTATGGGTAACATCATCAACATATACCAACTAATCAGGTGGTGGTGCGTATATAACACCGTAACCTTTTCCCATATCCTATATACATATATTTACATATATACGCGTATAGAACATCATCTAGTCATGGGTCAATGCACATGTATAAATGGGTGAAATACATGAAAAATACGTAATAATCTCAATATTCCTTTCGGATAAACTTTTTCATCTACGTATTATTCTGAGACCCATGAACAGAAGATAATAGAAATTCTCATGGGGAATCAAGAATATAGACACCCCTAGTATTTTTATGAATAGAGTAATTTATGGAAACTGTGTGTTTGCTCGTTTCTTCTGTATAATTTGAACCATGGCAAAAGAAAGAAGGGATGACCTCAACATACCTGGAGTAAGGAAAACTCCGTATAATATTTTGGAGAAGTTTATTGCAACTATTCTAACAAATTCTCGTTGGAATTGTGTTGCTGCACGTTGGATTGAATTTTAGAATTGCAAGAATTGGGTTGAATTAACTCCTGTTCTTGACGTCTTCAAAAGTAGTGTTCTTTACGTCTTCAAAGTGGTAAGAATGAAAAAGATATGTGATTCTTTTTCGACTAAATAACGTTCTGACTCTTGTCCAAATAAAATGGAAAACAAAGACACTAATAAGACTAAGAATGAAAATGATATAACATTCTGACTCTTATCCAAATAAAATGAAAAACAAAGACACTAATAAGACTTACCTTTGGATTTTTGATGTCTTGGTCTCATTTTGTCCAAAATGAGTGGAACAAGACTTTTGCTTATTAAATTCTAAAAATTCTTAGATAGCCACCTAGAATTATATGATTACTTACTCATTTTCTAGGTTTGTAGCTTCTTGCTACGTTTGGAGGTTAATTTATTAATTTTTTTAATCTGCTTATTAGTTATCTGGGTAATGTCCTGTTACCCGGTAATTAATCAATTACCCGCATAATTTACAAATTATCTTAAATTACTTAAAATTCTACCTATTTTTAATATACTTTATACATTATACATATCATATTATCACGGCCATATGGTACCTTGTATGATACTAGTCCATAATTATCGGGTAGTATCGCTCGACCCGTACTTTATCCCAAATTGACCATTTTCAACGAAACTCGTTTTCTTTAATTCGTGTACCCTTTTATCCTTCATGATATTTTTTTCTCGCTTGTTATAATTAGCATAACTACACTAACCTCAAGATAATCTCATCCCTGAGACTACGTCGATTAACTGAAGATGAAACTTTTAACGTACTAAAACGCGAGATGTAACATCCTTTCCCCCTTAGAAACATTCGTCCTCGAATGTTCAACTTCTCGTGATCTATATAACTTTGGCAGGGTCGCCTTTGTAACAACACTACTACCAATTTTCCCCGTAGAAGCTTAATAACCCAACGCTATACAGGACCATAATTATGAATAATGACCATGGCCTCACACGACCAACGACCATAACCAACACAAGAATTTATACATGTACCTTATGGTTATGACGTCTCAGTCGGACCCTTCTCTAGAGGAGGGAATAAGTAGGGATATCTAGACTTCATGTCTTCCTCGGCCTCCCAAGTCATTTCTTCCACATTGTTGTTCCTCCAAAGTACTTTCACGGAGGCTACCTCCTTATTCCGTAGCTTGCGGATTTGTTGGTCTAGGATGGCAACTGGAATTTTCTAGTATGACAAGTCCTATGTAATCTGTACATCATCCGTGGGCACCACTCGGGTAGGATCGCCAATGCATTTCCGTAACATAGATACGTGAAAAATCGGATGGACAGACTCCAATTTTGAGGGCAATTCTAACTCATAATCTACTTGGCCCACTTTCCGGTTGATCCTATAAGGCCCAATATATCGTGGGCTCAGTTTTCCTTTCTTGCCAAACCTCATCACACCCTTCATAGGTGACACCTTTAAGAATACCCAGTCATCAACCCCGAACTCTAAATCTCATCGCCGCACTTCAGAATATGACTTCTGACGACTCTGAGCTGTCAATAGCCGATCCCGGATAAGCTTCACTTTTTTATGGCTTGATGAACCAGGTCTGGCTCCATGTAATTTAGATTCTCCAACATCGAACCACACTATAGGCGACCTACACTTTTGTTAGTAAAGAGCTTCGTATGGAGCCATCTGAATGTTGGAATGGTACCTATTATTATATGCGAACTCAATAAGCGGCAGATGATCATCCCAACTACCTTTGAAGTCTATTACACAAGCTCGTAACATATCCTCCAATGTCTGAATAGTACGCTCAGCCTGTCCGTCTGTCTGGGGATGAAATGTTGTACTAAGACTTGCTTGAGTCCCCAATCCTTTTTGGAAGGACCTCCAGAAGTTAGCTATAAATTGAGCTCTTATATCTGAGATAATAGATACAGGGACACCATGCACTCGTATTATCTTCTTAATATAAAGCCTTGCATAATCCTTTGAGGAATATGTAGTTCTAACAGGCAGAAAATGGGCTAACTTTGTAAGCTTATCAACAATCACCCATATCAAATCGAACTTATGTTGTGTACGAGGTAAGCCTACGATGAAATCCATATTGATTATTTCCCATTTCCAAGTCGGAATCTCCATAGCCTGCAGTAATCCACCAGGTTTTTGATGCTCAATCTTAACCTGTTGACAGTTAGGACATTGAGCAACAAATTCTGCTATATCCTTTTTCATTCCGTCCCACCAATATACTTCCCTGATATCATGATATATCTTTGCCGCTCCTGGATGGATGGAATAACGAGAATAGTGAGTTTCTCCCATAACCTGCCGATGCAACCCTATAACATTAGGTATACATAATCGCCCTTGATATCTGAGGACCCCATATTTTGTAATTTCAAATGGTGTCTCCTCCTTCTGAAGGGTGGTATCCCTGTAATGAACGAACACAAGATCCTCGTACTGGCATTCCTTTATTTCAGTTACTAAAGAGGATGTTGCCGTATCCTTAATAGTAATTCCAATATCACTTGAGTCCAGTAACCAAACTCTAAGACTAGCTAGCTGATGAACCTCATAGGCTATTCCCCTCTTTTTTGGCTGTAAATACGATAGGCTACCCATAGATCTATGGCTGAGGGGGTCGCCTACTACGTTCGCCTTCCCCGGATGGTATAAAATATCAACATCATAGTCTTTAAGTAGCTCCAACCATCTCCTTTAACGTAGATTCAATTCCTTTTGCTTGAAGATGTACTGGAGGCTCTTATGATCTGTATAGATATCAACATGAATGCCATACAAGTAGTGCCTCTACATCTTTAGTGCATGAATCACCGCGGCTAACTCTAAATCGTGGGTCGGGTAGTTCTTCTCGTGCTTTCTTAGTCGTCTAAAAGCATAAGCCACAACCTTACCATGCTGCATCAGCACACAACCCAATCCAATGCCTAAAGCATCACAATAGATCACATAACCATCAGTCCCTTCTGGGAGTGTTAGAACTGGTGCTAAAGTTAATCTGGCCTTTAAGGACTGGAAACTCCGTTTGCAAGCGTCAGTCCATTGAAACTTTGCTCCATTCTGAGTCAACTTTGTTAAAGGTGCTGAAAGAGAAGAAAATCCCTCTACCATATCCAACTCGATTAAGTCTGTTAGGTAGGTCAACCATGAACTACTATTATACAACCCCCATATACTTGCTCAGTTATCACTGAGTCACCAACAGGTGTAGACACCTCAAAAGGTTTAACTAATTGAAGTTTTATTTCAAACTTACTAGCAACCAAAGGAGTAATGTATGATAAGGTGGAAACTGGGTCAATCAGTGCATATACATCATATGAGGAGACTAATAATATACCTGTAACAACATCAGGTGATGACTCTTGGTCCTGTCGTCCTGCCAACGTATAAATGTGGTTCTAAGGATTGCTCGAGCTAGATGCTCCACCTATGCCTCTACCACGACTCATTGGTGCTTGTGGACCTTGCCCAGGGGGGCGTACTGATGGTGACGAACCAGCTACAGATCCCGCTGGCTGAGTTATGCCTGATCACCTCTCATCGGACAATACCTTATAACGTGGCCCAAATAACTACAAGTATAACAAACATCTAATCCTACACGGCACTGCCCGGTATAATGCTTACCACATTGAGCACATCGTAGCAAGGTCATCTGGTTTGAGTCACCCCTATACTAAGAACTTGAGGCCCTAAAATTCTGACCAGACCCTGAATATGAGAAACGATCAAATCTCTTACCTCCAAACTGAGGGGGCGCGCTAGCTGATGGCTGGGCTGGATACCTCGGGTAATGCTGCCTCTGACTACCTTGAAACTCACCAGAAGGACCCGAAGACCTTCGCTCTCTTATTCTGGGCCCTATCATGCTCACGATCGACCCTCTATTTCTGTTTACGCTCCTCTACACCCTGAGCGTATGCCTGAATACGAGAAATATCCATGTCTGGCTAAAGTGAGACCGACATACAATCGTTAAGCAAGTGAGGCTCTAATCCCATCACGAACCGATACACCCGATCCTCCATCTTAGATACAATAGTGGGAGCATACCAAGCCAATGAATCAAACTGAAGACTGTACTCCCGAACACTCATGTTACCTTGTAGAAGGGTCAAGAACCTATCAATTCTAGCCCGCCTAAGCTCTCTTGGCAGATAATGATGAAGAAAAGCTTTTGTAAACTCCTGCCATACTGCTGGAGGGTCATCCTCACCTCTGGACAATTCCCAAGACTCGTACTAATTAACTGCAACATTTCGGAGTCTATAGGAAGCTAGCTCAACTAACTTAGTCGCAGTGGCCTTCATTACCCTTAATGTCCTCTGCATTCTATCAATAAATACTTGAGGGTCCTCATTCGGATCTGCCCCAGTGAATACCAGAGGGTCTAAATTAATGAAGTCATGAACCCTCGCACTGGCGGACCTATCTGTATGACCAATGCCTATTTCCTGACACCGAGCCTACGCGACTACTAATCGGGTTAATAGCTGAATAACATCTCTCATCTCTTGACCCGGTGCATCCGGCTGAGGTGCTGAATGTATAAGGGCATGCTCTAGAGTAAGTGACCCTCGGAGCTCTTTTGGAAAGGGCGGGGTATGTGAAGTCTGAGATGAAACCTCACCATGAGACTCTCCCCGAGCCTTGGTAACTCGTGGCGCTCGACTAGTAGTCTCACCAGCCACAAACTTTCCCTTCTGGCAGACATACTCTTTGGAGGCATCGCTGAAATATAACGTATCGTTAAGAACATGGATTTTTGTATCGCACGATCTAAGATAAAAAGAGAGGATAACATCCTATATGTCCTATAGCCTCATATCTATAAGTGTGGTGCACAACACACCCATAAACAAGACTTTACTAGACACGATCTGTAGATAACCCTAGGACAGAACGGCTCTGATACCACTTTTATCACGACCCAAACCGATGGGCCGCGACGGGTGCCCGAGTCCGACTTGTCAAACACCCCTAAACATGTGTCTAAGATGTAAATCTGAATAACATCTGCTGAATTAAAAGAATAATGTACATGAAGAAAATCTGTCCAAAAAGGCATACATACATATACGTGCAACATACGTAGGGTGAGCCGACAAGGCTGCTATAGACAACTATACATCTTAAAACTAAAAGCCGGCAAGGCCCCATACTATCCAACTAGACATACTGTCTATAGACCTCTAATAGAAATATAACTGTACGAAGACAGGACTGAGCCACGTCATACTCATATATATATATATATACAAACATATTGTACCAAAATCAAAAGCAACTCCGGATCAAGGGGAGCATGCGAACTCTCGCTGATCAAGGATCCTAAGAAGGGGGACCGTCAGCTTACCTACCTGCACCTACATGCATGAAACACATGCCCCGTGAAATAGGGCATCAGTACAAAAAATGTACTAAGTATGTAAGGCATGAAAATTAGTACGTAAAAGACATAGATGAACATGGAATAAAGAAACACATCTTTAAATCTGAATAACTTTGTAAATTGCACGTGCATATAAATATCGTGCCATGCATAGGTATGAGTGTACATAATATTATCAAGCCACTAAGGGCATACCATCATATCGTCTCAGCCATTGTGAGCAACATCATCAACATATACCAACTGATCAGGTGGTGGTGCGTATATAATGTCGTAACCTTTTCCCATATCCCATATACATATATTTACATATATACGCGTGTATAATGTCATCTGGTCATGGGTCAATGCACATGTATAAATTGGAGAAATGCATGAAAAATACGTAATAATCTCAATATTCCTTTCGGATAAACTTTTTCAACTGCATATTATTCTAAGACCCATGAATAGAAGATAATAGAAATTCTCATAGGGAATCAAGAATATAGACACCCCTAGTATTTCTATGAATAGAGTAATTTATGAAAACTGTGCATTTGTTCGTTTCTTCTGTATAATTTGAACCATTCCAAAAGAAAAAAGGGATGACCTTAACATACCTGGAGTAAGGAAAATTCCGTATAATATTCTTGGAGAAGATTGCACATACTTCTTTAGAACCGCAATTTTTTTTACGTTCTACGATTCTAACAAATTCTCGTTGGAATTATGTTGCTGCACGTCGGATTGAATTTTAGAATTGCAAAAACTTTGTTGAATTAACTCCTGTTCTTGACGTCTTCAAAGTAGTGTTCTTTACGTCTTCAAAGTAGTAAGAATGAAAAAGATATGTGATTCTTTTTGGACTAAATAACGGTCCGACTCTTGTCCAAATAAAATGGAAAACAAGGACACTAATAAGACTAAGAATGAAAATGATATAACATTCTGACTCTTGTCCAAATAAAATGATAAACAAAGACACTTACCTTTGGATTTTTGACGTCTTGGTCTCATTTTGTCCAAAATAAGTGGAACAAAACTTTTGCTTATTAAATTAAAAAATTCTTAGATAGCCACCTGGAATTATATGACTACTTAGTCATTTTCTAGGTTTGTGGCTTCTTGTCACGTTTGGGAGAGGTTAATTTATTAATTTTTTATCCACTTATTAGTTAACTGGATAATGTACTGTTATCCGGTAATTAATCAATTACCCGCATAATTTAAAAATTATTTCAAACTACTTAAAATTCTACTTATTTTTAATATATTTTATACATTATACATATCATATTATCACGGCCATATAGTACCTTGTATGGTACTAGTCCATAATTATTGGGTAGTATCGCTCGACCTGTACTTTATTTCAAATTGGCCATTTTCAACGAAACTCATTTTCTTTAATTCGTGTACCCTTTTATCCTTCATGACACTTATTTCTCACTTGTTATAATTAACGTAACTACACTAACCTCAAGATAATCTCATCCCCGAGACTACGTCGATTAACTGAAGACGAAACTTTTAACGTACGAAAACGCGAGATGTAACATCGAGAGCAGTTCCAATACTCTATCTCCTCCTTTATGTCATCCATGGTTAGTGTAACATTCATTTTGCTTTGTTTCTGAGTGCTAAGACCTACTCCTTCTGATTACGGTATGGTTCCCCCTATCTTACTCAATGAAGTGTGTTTAAGGTTCAAGTTCTGCGACTTACCCGTCATTCCTTCTTTTATTTATTCTTCTTCCACCATATCTATCCAGGACGTTGTTGATCGACTCTTTCCTGGAGATATACCTGTATCACTCGCCATTGGAGTCAGTATTGGAGATATTGTTGCTCTAGTCAGCCCTAACAGGATAATTCCTTGAAGGACATTGACATTTCAGAACTTTTTTGCATCAATTGATTGTGAAACTGTCACGACCCAAAATCCATCTAGTCATGATAGCACCTAAATCAACCCACTAGGTAAGCCAACCAACAGTCAACATAATTCAAATGAGAATAATATGAAATCAGTAATGAATTAACTGAAATTTTATATAATAGCCCAAGAACTAGTAGTACAAGTCATGAGCCACTAAGACTAGATTTATAAAACTGGTATGAAATAAATACATTTTCTTGAAATGTACATAAACAGAATTCGAATCTAAGACTACCAAGGGCAGTGGTAGCTATATCCAGAAGGCATGTACATCTTCAGTGCCAGCTCCCGCCATCCACAACTTCTCTACTCCAAAATATGCACGCATATGCAGAAGCGCAATATGAGTACAACCGACCCCATGTACTCAACAAGTATCACAACTAATTTCGCGAGGTAATAGATGCAAGAATAATAAATTATACTTGCCAATCACCTATACAAATTTATGAATTCCAACAAGTACATAATAGATGATACATTCAAATCATGAAGTCATAGATAGAACCACCTTGGTTCTCTCAATTCTTACCATATTCTTCTTAGTCAACAATCCATCATATAAGGAAGATATGCAATAGATCAGGTAAATAGTCAAGGAAATTTCAAGTAAAGATGAAATGCAATAATCAAATATCAATCTGACGCGGCGCAAACTTCGATCAAAATATAATTCCCATCATGACTCTCAGGCCCACATCGGAATCTTAGTTACCGAACCAAACCAATAACCAGATCTCCCAAAGCTCACAGTAACCAGAAACCCGTCGGTGTCTCACAATCCACGTGTATACCATCAAGAGAGAAACATGATAGGGTGACCCTAAGGGGGTGGACCCATATACACACACTGCACGGACAATTCACTTGTTGCACGAAAAACTCACGTGCTAATAATATCAACTGCATGGATAACTCACATATTGCACGGATAACTTATGTGCTAATAATATCAATATCTGGATCACACGGACAACTCACATGCTAATGATATAACAACCGCACGGGCAACTCAGAGTCTGCATGGATAACTCACGTGCTAATAATTACAATCCGCCCGGCATGGTCACATGCACAATATCACATTTTTCCTGGCATGATCGCAGGCACAATATCACAATTCGCCCGGCATGGTCACATACTACCAGTCCAAACCATATCACACATACAACAGGTATGTAAGCATACATGTACATGATCAAAGAACATCATATTTCATAATTCTGGGCTGGTGACATGCTAAGGTGTATGCATGTGCAAGTGTGATATCATAGCTCGAATCAGGTGAATACATCACAAAATAACAGCTATCGAGCCTACTCAGGAGATAAACCTCTATGCAACCTCAAATGGTTCAAATAGCTCACAGCAAGGGTACAAATAAGAGAAACATCACAACCTAAGGCTTACCAATCAATTCAAGGCATATGATAGCCTAAGCACTACCCCGAGCATGGATAAATACCCTAATGCATGCACATGGGCTCAACCCCGCACATAAGCGCCACCCATAGCACACAACTATCACAAATAATCTAAGCAACTAGTGCATCAACCAAGTTTAGATAAGATACTTGCCTCCATCAAGCCAAATCAATACTCTAGAAATGCCATCTCATGCAAATCGACCTCCGAACATCTCAAAACTAGCCAAAAGCAACTCAAAAATATCAAATAATGCCATAAAAAATAAACCCAAACGATAAAGGTCGAATCTTTAATCAAATACTCAAAGTCAACCAAAATATTAACCCAAGACCGCACCTCGGAACCCGACAAAACTTACAAAATCAGACAACCCATTCGAATATGAGTCCAATGATACTAATTTTACTCAAACCCAACTCCGAATTGATGTTCAAATCTCAAATATTCACTTTAGAAATGTTTGACAAAATCCCCCAATTTCTATTCTAGATTCATCAAATTAAATTCTAAAATCAAATATGGAATCATGTAAAATAATTAAATCCGAGTAAAAAATACTTACCCCAATCCAAATGGTAAAAATTCCCTCCAAGATCGCCCAAAATTCGAGCTCTATAACTCAAAATGTAATAAATTAACCAAAACATTCGAAATAAAGTACTTTATAATCACTGCTTCAGGGATACCCATTGCGATCGCGAAACACAAATGCCACTACCACAAAAATTCTCTACGGCTTCGCGAACGTGATGCCGACAGAAGCCAACGCTCCATGAACATGCCCTAAGCCACGCAAATGTGAAGAATAGTTCTCTAGCTGCTAGCTGCCCAACAGGAACGCGGTCCCACTGTGCGAACGCGATGTTCAAACCCCTAACACCTACGCAAACATGACCATCAAGTCGCGAATGCGAAGAAAATAAACACCCAGCTCCAAACTTAACCTACACAATCACGGCTACATCTTCACGGTCGCGAAGAACAACCGAGGCATAAAAAATTAGCAGAAACCAGCAATGAAATCATCCTCCAAAGTGGTATGAAACCACTCAAAAACTCTTCCAAGCCCTCCGAGACCCCGTCCGAACATACCAATAATTCCCAAAATATAACACGGACCTACTCGAGGCCTCAAATCACACTTAATAACATCAAAACCATGAATTGTCGATCAAGGTCAATCTATTAAGTTCTTAAACTTCAAACTTCAAACCAAGAGTCCGATTCAAGCCTAACCAATCCGGAATGAACCCAAATTTTGCATACTAATTCCAAATGACAAATCAAACCTATTCCAACTCCCGAAACAACAATTTGTACCCGATAAACATTCCCTTAGTATCTTCTAACTTGTTTTTAAGGTTTTGAATGATTACCTTGTTGATTGACTCTGCCTATCCATTAGCACTCGGGTGGTATGGTGAAGACGTAATTCGTTTGATCTTCATTTCTTCCAAAAACTTTGTAATTTTCGAACCTATGAATGGTGGCTTGTTGTCACAAGTAATCATTTTTGGTATCTCGAATAGGTAGATGATATAGTCCCATATGAAATGAAGCGCTTCTCGTTCTCTGATCTTTTGTAAGCACCTGCTTCAACCCATTTAGTAAAATAATCAGTTAAAACCAAAAGAATTCTTACCTTACCGGGTCCTTGTGGTAAGGGACCGACTATGCTTCAATCCATTTAGTAAAATAATCAGTTAAAACCAAAAGAAATCTTACCTTACCGGGCCCTTGTGGTAAGGGACTGGCTATGTCCATCCCTGATTTCATGAATGGCCACGGTGACACCACCGAATTCAAAAGTTTCACTGGTTGATGTACTAACTGTGCATGGAATTGATATTTATTGCATCTTTATCAAATGTCTTTGTGTCCTGTTCCATCCGAGGCCAATAGTAGCCATCCCTTACTAACTTGAGAACCAATGAGTCTGCACTAGAGTAGTTTCCGCAGACTCCTTCATGGACTTCCCTCATCACGTAGTCAGCCTTCGAGACCCCTAGACACCGAGCCAATGGTCCATGGAAGACCTTCTATACAACTGTCCATCAATAAGACAATAACGAGCTGCCATAGTCTGTAGTGCATGGGATGCTTTTGGGTATTCGGGAAATTTACCATGTCTTAAATATTCAATGAAGTCGTTCCTCCAGTTCAAGATTAAATTAGTAGAATTAACTTCATAGTAGTCGTCCAAATCCAACACCGAAGGAAGCAATTAAATGATTGCACTGGAATCGGATCATTTCATCTTTGTGGATGAACTAAATTAGCCAAGGCATCTGCCTCCATATTTTCTTCACTCGGAATGTGGGTGATTGACCACTCTCTGAATCGTGTAAGTAATGCTTGAAACTTGTTCAAGTACTGTTACATGCGCTCATCCTTTGTGTCGAAAATTCTATACACATGGTTTACCACCAGTTGGAGTCACATTTTATCTCGATGACCTTGCAGCCTAGTCCCCGAGCTAGTTTACGTCCTGCAACCAAAGCTTTGTACTCGGCTTCACTGATACTTAATGGTACAATTCTAATGGCCTGCCTTAGGTTTTACCTCGAATGATTGATTAAAATACCTCGAGACCGGACCCTTTTATGTTGGAGGCTCTATCTGTAAAAAAGGTCCAAACTCCCGATACCATTCCCAAAACCATCGCTGCTTCTTTAGCAGCTAAAGGAATTAATCTTGAACTAAAATCAACCACAAATTCGACCAAAACTTGTGACTTGATTGTAGCCACGGGATTGTATTCTATGTCGAATTCATTAACTTCTACTGACCATTTAGCCAAACGACGCAACTCAGGCTTATGAAGGACATCCCTTAAGGGAAAGGTTGTCACAACAACTATTGGCTGACATTGAAAATAAGGCCAAAGTTTTCGAGAGGTGACTACGAGAGCTAAGGCCATCTTTTTCAGGTGCAGATATCATGTCTCTACTCCTGATAATATTTTACTGATATAATAAATGGGAAGTTGCATACCTTCTTCTTCTTAGACCAAAATAACATTTATCGCTACTTCAGAGGCTGCTAGATAAATTAGCAATTGCTCGCCTTCTATCGATTTTGATATCAATAGAGGTCTAGATAGGTACCTTTTTAGGTTTTTCATTGCCTGTTGGCATTCCAGAGTCCACACAAAGCGGTTCTTCTTTTATAAAGTGAAAAGAAGTGGTGACACTTCTCTGAGGACATTGAGATGAACCTGCTTAGAGCTGCCAACCTACTGGTCAACCTCTATTCTTCCTTCACGCTTGTTAGCTGGTCCGGGATATCCTCAATGGCTTTGATTTTGTCGGGGTTTACTTCGATACCACTTTGCGAGACCAGAAACCCCAAGAATTTACCAGAACCAAATCCGAAGGCACACTCCTCCAGGTTGAACTTCATGTTGTACTTTCTTAGAACATCAAATGTCTCTTGGAGATGTTCCATATGATCTCCTGCATTAAGATATTTAACTAATATGTCATCAATATAAACTTCCATCTCTTACCTATCTGTTTTTCAAATATCTTATTAACGAGTCTATAATAAGTGGCTCCGACATTTTTAAGCGCAGAAAGCATTACATTATAGCAATATATGCCAAAGTTTGTGATGAAAGAAGTTTTCTCTTGATCTCACGGGTTCATACTAATCTAATTATACCAAGAATAAGCATAAAGAAAACTCATTAATTCGTGCCCGTCCGTAGCATCAATCATTTGATCGATGTTTGGCAATGGGAAAGTGTCTTTGGGGAATGCCTTATTTAAATCTTTATAGTCTACACACATCCTAATTTTGTTATTCTTTTTAGGCATTACTACTATATTAGCTAGCCACTCCAGATACTTTACCTCTCGAATTGAACCGATATTGAGTAATTGGGTTACCTTTTCCTTAACAAACTTGTTTCTGACCTCTGCTATCGGTCGTTTCTTCTACCTTATTAGAGAGAAGTTTGGATCTAGACTTAGTTTTGGACCTCCGCCTCCAATGGAATACTTTTCATATCTGTGAATGTGACTAAGAAAAGTAGTCAGTGTTAGATTTAAGAAAATCTATGAGTTTTAACCTGAGTTCGGGACTCAAACCCGTTCCCATATGGAACTTCCTTTCCAAAATTTTTTAGAACAAAGCCACTTGTTCGAGTTCTTCTATGGTTGACTTAGTTGCATCTATCTCCTCTAGTACCTGAAAAGACCTCGATACCTAATGCAATTCCGATGTTTCCTCATTTTTATCATCTTCAATTGGGATGGGAGAAGGCACTGGTTCCTGTAATTGCTATTTGCTGGTTTCTCTGACCTTACTGCTGGAAACGGTCACTGCGTTCACCTCCTTTGCCACCGGTTGGTGTCCTCTTATCTATTTGATACCATCTGGTGTCGGAAACTTCAACAGTTGATGATAGGTCGAGGGCACATCCTTCATCTCGTGTATCCCCGGCCTTCTAAGGATCACATTATAGCTCATGTCTCCATCTACCACTTCGAACAAAGCGGTCTTTGTTACTCCTTCGGCATACATGGGCAATAAAATTACTCGTCGGGTCATGAAAGTTGTTAAGTTGAAGCCAGCTAGAAGTTTTGTTACCGGAATGATGCTTCCGATTAACTTTGCTTTCTCCAAAACTCTCCATTGAATGATATTTGCCGAACTTCCTGGATCAACCAAAACACGCTTAATATTGAAATCTACAACATTGAGAGAGATTACCAAAACATCATTGTGTAGTAGAAGAAGTCCGTCAGCATCCTCCTCTTGAAGGTGATGTCGTCTTCTAAGATTTCTCGGATTATCTTGCCATGAGTCACCGATATCTTTGTCTTCATTGCTGTTGAAAATGTCAACCCATTGATCTTATTCCCTCCAAAGATCATGTTAATTGTCACCCGAGGTGACCCTACTACCGGCTTTGATGGCTCCGAATTGTCCCGGTTTCTACCATAGTTGCTCTTGGCATGGTCACCTAAAAACTCTCTAAGGTGACCAATTTTTCAACAATGTCTCCACCTTTTCATGAAGATATCAGCAATCCCCAGTTCTATGGCCATGATTCCTATGTAATTTACACCATAGAATAGGATCCCTTTGGCTAGGATCCGATCGGATTGGTTTTGGGAACCCTGTTTCTTTAATATTCCTCATTGTCGACACCAATTCTACGAGGCTAATATTGAAGTTGTACAGGGATAACCTGGGATACGGTGAATCTCGGAATCCCAACACCTCTTTTTCCTATATTGATCTGCTACTCCGACCACGATCCGTCCTTCTATTGGAAGTGAACCTATCCGACGATTGGAATCCATTATTACCATGCATATCGGCTCTCTATAAGGTTCGAAATGACTTCTAGAGGGTCTCCGATCTACATCAAAATCACTTTTGAATTTATCCTGATTCCGATCACGATTTCGTCCTTGGAGGACGCTGAGGAAGCAAGTTGATCATCTTCTATTCTTATCTTCGGCTCGTAGTGATTGTGAACATCTTCCCATGTGGTCGCATGAAACTTGAGCAAGTTCTTTTTCAATTTTCTAGAGGCATCGGGGCACAGCGGATCGAGACCCTTTGTAAACTTCTTTGCTGCCCACTCGTACGGAACCTCTGGTAACAACATCCATTTTTTTGGAATCGGATCACGAATTCTTGCAGCAGCTCATATTCTCCTTGCGAGATTCAGAATATATCCGCCTTTGTATCTTGGACCTTCCTTGCCCCGGCATGAGCTTTGATAAATTAATCTGTTAGTATTTTAGAAGAATCAATAGAATGCTCAGGTAAGTAGGAATACCACGTTAAGGCACCCTTCATAAGGGTTTCTCCAAACATCTTCAACAAAACTGATTCGATCTCATGCTGGGCCAGGTCATTTCCTTTTACTACCATAGTGTAGGTTGTGATGTGCTCCTATGAATCCGACATCCCATCATACTTTGGGATACTCCGCATCTTAAACCTCTTTGCAATCAATTCTAGTGCTGCACTTGGTCTAAAGGGTAACTACGTATACTTCCTTGAATCTTGTCCTTTTAACATCGACGACGCACCTGGGATTTGATCCATATGAGAATGAAACTCCTTCGCATTCTAATACATTCGTTCATTCATTTCTCTCATGAATCTCATGAGCTCGATTTTGAAAGGGTCATTTAAGTTGTTGTTCCCAGATCCACAATCGGTTTCTCCGGCCTCGTCGAAACCGACCTCATCCCTTGGAGTGTTGATATCAGTTCTTTGAGCCATCTGATTTGTAGGAACACTGGGAAGAAGTAGGGCCCTTCCATTAACATTATTGGAAGCACCCGATAACGCATGCTTCAATTCCGTCATTACACGATCTTTCCTTGAGAGGTGATCCATAATTGTTTTTTATTGTTCTCTAAAGATTTTGACTATCTCAACAACGTGCTCATCCTCCGCATCATCAGGAGTTGGTCCCCTCACACGTTGAGGATACTGGCCTTCGCGTATTAGGGTTGCCTCATCTCCTTCGTTGTGGGTTTCGCTAGTTAAATCATCACACTAGAACTTATCTTCGCGCTTAGTGTGTGTTCCAACATTGTCGACATTGTTGACATCATTAGCTTTCATAACTGATTTTTCTTTTACTAAAGAAATAACCAAAACATGTTAGTAACAGATGAATAGATCAAAGCAATTACACAATTGTCTATGCCCCACAGTAGGTGCCAAATTGTTTAACTGTAAAACGATACAGTTATTTTATAATGTGGTTTATAGACAAGCGAATTGATTTGATTCAAAAATAATAAATGAGTAAGAACAAAAGTAAGATAGTCAAATGAAATTAAGGAAGATTATAAGCCTGACTAAGATTTTCTTCGAGAACTAAAACTGACTGTCTAAGAGTAGATTATAACTTTTTGTGTGCAGAGTTTTTTTTTTTTAAATTTTTTACAATGGATGCTAATCCTTCTATTTATGGCTATCCAGGGAGACAAGATCTCCAAATCAAACTCTTTTTGAATGAAAATAAAACCGACATTGATGGATGCATAACGGTTGGCTATAAATGTAAATTTTTCCCGTAATAGCGCTACCCATTTAATGTTACCCGATGACAATGCTTTGAATCTTTGTGATCGGCCATTCTTCCTTCAGAATTTGCTCGGCACCGACTGCATACTTACATCCGTTGCCAGTTGTCTTCGGACTCACGTCCCACATGTCATTTCGTCATTTGCCCAGCTGTCACTAACCAATTTTTCCCACATACATTAAGTAAATGTAATTTATTGGCCCTCCATGTTTGCTAAACTTAATAGGTAGGATAAATACTTAATTTCCTTCTCCTTCCTTCAGATACACACACATAATAAACTAGAGATTTATGCATGTGAGTCATGGAAATCTTCTTCCTCGACACTTACGAAACTGAAAACGTACGACGACAACTTCCCTTTCATCTCCTTCTTATTAATTAACACGGAGAAATTACATCTACGCATGTGAGTAATGGATCTCCAGCTAATCATTATCTCTCTCTCTCTCCATATTATACGTGCGAATTAAACTTATCAAAAGTTTTCTAGTAATAAATATTCTTCTTGTTCAACAATTAAAAAAAATTCATCTTGTTCCAGGAAGATGTTATCGTTCCGCGCTATATCCTAAAAGCCCTTAAGTTGAGATGAGAAAGTTTTACTTCATACTAAGCCATATTTCGAGTTCCCTTGTTAAGATAGTCTCAGTGAAGTCCTAACCAAGTCCGCAATTTTCTATCATAGTTATTCTCCTTGTTTCTCAATCATTTGTTAAGCTGAAATCTTAAGCCGACAAGTATAAATGGTATTAAATTGGAACGTTATTTCTACAACAAACGCATCACCAAAAAGATGTATTTATTATCGTTTGAACAAAGCAAGACATACTAGGCTACTAGCTAGTGAATTTACCTAGCCGTGCAATTATTTAGTGATAAATTATAAACAATATGGCTGGCACGGTGATTACGTATCATTTCTTTATAGGAAAATCTTGAAATAGGCAATCTAATGTGAGCTGTCTTGTTGAGAAATTCTAAGAAGTCAATAATAAAATTTACCTTTGCGCGCATTTCATTGTGTAGGGATGAGAATTTGACCTAAGTTGCCTATAGAAAACGTCACCTTCATAAAGGTCAGCGGCGGATCCAATAACATGGTCATATGTAAAGTTTAGTTGGCACCATTACATGCATGCATAAGTCACAAAATTTTGGATTCACCCATAAATGAAAATGGGTGCTTTAAGACTCAATAGGGTTATAAGTTAATTCTAATATTTTTTTATATAACTACACTTATAGTATACAATAAAATATACTCTCAACAATATTTTTCCACGCTTTCTCTCTCAATCCAGATTAGGATTTAGATTGTGAAATTTGGCGTTGCTCCAACACACCGTAAAAATCTCTGCCGACCAATAATTCTAGCTGCGATTCATTCCTTCCACTTCGCGAACAAGTAAATTCTCATTTTTTAATTTACGTGCTAATCTAATGTGTTTAGTTTATCGTGTTCCTTCGAAACCTCTTTATATATGCGTTCTCTCCGAAGAAAAGATGTTTATGTGACAGGGAACTTCATTTATAGATTGAACCCTGAAAAGTTCAGTACTATGGAAGCTCTTTACTCTAGTGTCCCCTACTGGCTAGTTGACCACCCAACAATTAGCAAATTCGAGTGGAAACAAGGCCACACTTTTGGTTCCTCAATACTATTCCTCGCTCTTTCGGTCTCTATCTACTTGTCTCTCACTCTATTATCTCTTCGTTTCGCATCACACCTCCCCACCCTATCCGCCACCATTCTCCACCGCATCACCGCCGTACACAGTCTTATCCTCTGCCTCCTCTCTCTCATCACGGTCGTCGGCTGCAGCCTCTCTGTCCTCCACCAAATGCCACGTCATGATTGGAAATGGCTCTTTTGCTTCCCACCCAATCACACTCATACACGTGGACCCGTGTTCTTTTGGTTTCACGTCTGTTTCCTTTCCAAGATTCTTGAATTCATAGACACCCTTTTAATCATTTTAAGTAGTTCTAGATCAAGGCGACTCTCGTTCCTTCATGTGTACCACCATGCAATGGTGCCTGTTCTTGGTTATCTTGCGATCTACACTTCTCAGTCGATGCTCCATATTGTAGTCATCACGAATGCTTCAGTTCATGTTCTAATGTACGCCTATTACTTCCTCTGTGCAATAGGGAAGAAGCCATGGTGGAAGAGGTTGGTAACAAACTGTCAAATTGTTCAGTTCATTTTTGGATTTCCATGTTCAGCTATGATGTTGTACTATCACTTTACTACTAAGCTTGGGTGCTCCGGTTTTGGACCTTGGTGCGCTTGTATTGCTTTTGATGTTTCGCTTTTGGCACTTTTTCTTGACTTCCATTCCAACAACTATGGCAAGAACAACAGGAAAGGTCATGATAATAAGCTGGAGAAACAGGCATAACGTCCGTTCTTTATTTAGCTGCCAGCAACTCTATTTAGCATCATGGACGACCATGGTTATTCTGCAGGCTTATTAGTACTTCCATTTATTCACATCCTTGTTTTCAGAATGCGATTCATTGTCTTGTTCCAAAACGAATTTTTCTTATATTCTTTGACGGGTCCAGATCAGCTCCAGTGCATAGAGCTCCAGTAAATCTCAATGCACATTTAGATGGAAGCCAAGTGCCCCTATGATAATTTAATGGCCAGATTTCATCGTCTGAACTTTTTTGCTAAATAGGAAAAAAAATGTAGAAACCGAACACAAAGTAAAGGAAAAGCTCGCTATTTTGATTTTTTCACTCCAAATTCAAAATCAGATTCACTGGAAGAATCTCAAATCAATTGTATTTCTTTGAGCTCACTAGGTTTTTAAAATGGGTAAACAAAGAAACTAAGCTTCATTTGACATTAAATTGAATGACAATCTTAATAATGAATATTGTAGCAGAGAAGAAATTTTTTTTGTGTGACACCCATCTTGTCTGTAGTATAAAATACAGTATAATTTTTTTTCTCTACAACATTTGCTCTATAGCTGTACTAACACTTTGAAGAGGTTCTTCTTAAGAAAATAAGGTAGGTCGCCATTGACAACCTCCATGCTGTCATCATGGAAGTAAATACGATTGGGTATCTTTCAACTAAGAGCCCATTTGGATGAGCTTGTTTTAAGTGCTTTTAAGCCAAAATAATACTTAAGTCATTTTGTAGTGTTTGGATAAAGTAAAAAAGTATTTTTAAGCACTTGTTTTCGGGCTAAAATGACAAAAACAAGCCAAAAACAAAAAGTTAAAATTCCTAACTTATGCCTTAAAAGCTATTTTGGTTTAAAAATCACTTAAAACAAGCCCATCCAAACGGGCTCTAAAATTGTTCCTCGGGAAAAACAAAACAAATTCCTTTTCAAGCTAGATATGAAAATGGGAGCTAAATAATTTTGTTGGCAAAGAATATGCTAGTTCCTTGTATTTTCTTTCTTTGTTCGGAAGGACAGATAAGAGTTTTAGATGAATATAAGAAAGAGATGAAATTTGCCCATTGAATTATCATAGGGACACGTGTCTTCCATCTAAATGTGCATTAAAATTT
This sequence comes from Nicotiana tabacum, assembly GCF_000715075.1. NCBI lineage: Eukaryota > Viridiplantae > Streptophyta > Magnoliopsida > Solanales > Solanaceae > Nicotiana > Nicotiana tabacum. The sequence continues at coordinate 81,480,922 of NC_134089.1, read as the reverse complement.
ACTGGAGCTTTATGTAGTGGAGCCGATCCGGACCTTCTTGGACAATGCAAGTGAATTTTAACAATTTGTTTCAATTTAACATGATGAAGAAGATTTTTTGCCCTATTTTCAAGATTACTGGTTTCACTTGTTATTACTAATTTAGTAGTGACTGGTGCTTGCATAGCAATTTAACATCTATGTGCATGCTTGTTTGGCATAGAATAATGGTTATCTGTTTTTGGCATGGATGCCATGTTCTTGCATTATCATGTACATACATTATTGTAGAAAGACTAGTCCCAAGTAGTTAGAGTCGGGTAGAGGATTCTTTCTCGAGATCCTTGTGATTCACTTATAAATCTTTTTACGTACGTTTCGAACAGATGATATATTTATTTCATATCAGCTTTGAAAACTCTAAGTCTTAGAAGCTCATGATTTGTTCTACCGGTCCTTGGGAAGTTGTATAAAAGTTCAGTTATTTCATCCCTTATTTTCTCGGTAAATCTCATTTGAATTAGATTATTGTTAATTGGCCTGCCTAGCAGGTTGGGTTAGTTTCCATCATGACTAGTTGGATTTTGGGTCGTGATAACGTAACCTCGTAAATCATGCTAGAGATTATGTGTAGGTTTGATTTTCCCTCTTTGGACATGATACTCATTGTTGTGTAGTGTCACCGTCTAATTTGAGTAGTACTTGTACACTTCGCTCATGCATACACTTTAGCATGCTATTTGATCAGCACAAAAGAATGTGATTTGATATCCATTGACTGTATACATGTATTCATATATCTGATTTTTGTATTATTGAGTGGTTGACAGCACGGGAGTTGTCCGTGCGGGTTGAGTTGACTATGACACGTGAGTTGTCCGTATAGCGTGTTGATAAGGATTCATACCCCTAGGGTTATCCTCTCACGTTTCTTCTTGATGCAGTACACACGATTATGGAATACTGATAAGTATTTGAATTTATGTATCTTCTCTCTATGCAAACTCCTTTGATGTATACATGATTTACTGCATATTTCCTCTATATGCTACTTCTATGGTTGTATATATGCATTGTATGCATATTTTCTCTATATGTTGTTTCACTTGATGAAGTGATACACTATATATAACTTCTCTATATGTCTCTCTCCCTATAATTTGACTCGTATATTTACGCATATCTCCCCTATATGGTAAATTGTAATCCTAGTTGATGTTCATGTATATCTTCTCTATGTGCACCTTGAGCTTTATCTGTAATTGTGCTTAGACTCTAGTATTGGTTTTTCGTATTCGTATGTATTTATGATTTGTACAGAGTTATCAAGCGAGTATCATTGGTGATTCTTGTCACTACCACTTCATGGTTAGTCATATGTAACGACCCGACCAGTCATTTTAAACTCTAGCATTTTTGTTCAGTAATTTGAGACTTTGAGTGGCTCCATATGATGCATTATGAATTGTGCGTATGGTTGGCTTCGATGTTCGAGAAGTTTGGGATTGATTTAGAAGAGTCATTCTCAATTTGGAGCGTTAAGTTAGAAGAGTTGACCAATGATTGACTTTTGAGTAAATAATCTCGAAATCAGGATTTGAAGGTTCTTACAGGTTTGTAAGGTGATTTTGTACTTGGGTGTTCGAGTTGAGTATCGGATGGTACGGGAGTGATTCAATGCTTATTGTTGAAAGTTTGCATTTAGAAGGTTTTTGAATTTGCTAAGTTTGACTTAGAGTGGACGTTTATGCTATCGAACTCCGGTGGTGTTCGAGGACCTTGAATTGGTTCATTTAGTTGATATGAACTTGTGTGTAACATTTCATCGTAATTCGGAATGTCTAAGTGTTATTCGGACGCGATTGGCGAACTTTGAAAGTTAAGAGAAGAATTTTGATGTTATTTGTAGCATTTTGAGCCCGTAGATAAATTTGGATAAGGTATTGGCACTGGATTGTATGATTGGGCGGGGTCCTGGGGGCCTCGGGTGTGTTTCGAGGTGGTATCAGACCATATCGGAGTGTTTTACTGTTGTTGGTTCTGGTTTTGCTCTTGGCAAATATGGTGGGAAGCACACATTCATGATGAAGGATTTTGGTTAGGAGGTCATTTGTGCTTCGCGTTCCCGATTGATGAGCCGTGTTCACGAAGGCTTGGGGTAGTGGTGTTTAACATTCGCGACATGGAGGTCGTGTTAGTGAAGAAGAAGCTAGGACTGGAGGCTTGCCTTCGTATTTACGAAGGCATGGCTGCCTTCGCGTAATACTGGCCTGGTAAGGCATTGCGCCTATGGGCCTATTTTTGCGGTCACATAGAGGTTTTTTGGGTAGAAGCATACTTGTGCTTCGCGAAAGCGAGGCACATGCCGCGTTCGCAAAGGGTAATGCCTATGCACAACTTATAAGTTGGAATTTTGGGATTTCTTCTTTTTTTCATTTGGGATCAATTGGAGCTAATTTTTAGGCAATTTGGAAGGGTCATTTCACCTATCTAAGGAGGGTGAGTGTTTCTAACCCACGTTTTATTATTTTTCATGAATATTATGAATTCAAACTTGTAAATTCATGATTTAAGGTAGGAAAATGTGGGATTTTTAGAAGATGGTCTGGAATGGTATTTATGAGTTTTAACCATTGATTGGGCATGGAATTTTGAATCAGTTATATATTTGAGTTCGTGATGCTATAGGTAATATTTATTTTCTAAAACTTCTGAAATCTAAGCACGTGGGCCCGAGTTTGACTTTGTTGACTTATTGTGTGGGGGTTGAGAGTTGTTTCTAATAGTTAAATTATGAGTTTTGATTGGTTTGCACGTTGTTTGGCTAATTTCAGATTGTTTGGCATTAGCTTGAGGTGTTAGAGAGACGTTGGAGCCGATTATTGAATTTTGGAGCAAGGTAAGTCTCCTGTCTAACCTTGTAAGAGGGAACTTATCCCCGTAGGTGCTATATTTTCTACATGCTATGTGTTATGGGAGCTACGTACGTATGAGGTGATGAGTGTCCGTGCGTATGTTAGAATATAAAAAAATGTCTTCAAGAGACTAACAAAAATTTCAGCAATAATAAAAGCTAAGGCTTGGAAGGAGTTGTCATGACCCAAAATCCAACTAGTCGTGATGTCACGACCCAAAATCCAACTAGTCGTGATGTAACCTAACCCAATCCGCTAGGTAAGCCAATTAACAACTATCCAATTTAATGAGATTTATTAAGAGAAGAAATGATAGCACAACTGTTTTTATACAACAAATTTCCCAAGGGCTGGTAGTACAAATCATGAGCTTCTATGATTTAGATTTTTACATGACTGAACTGAAATAAGTTCAACAATTGTTTGACTGTAAATGAACAAAATTTGAATCTAATGATACCAAGGACAAATGATAGCCATAACTGGAACGCAGGTACATCTTCAAGTCCAGCTCAACATCAGCATCCAACATCTGCACACAAGGTGAAGAAGTGTAGTATGAGTACAACGGATCCCATATACTTAATAAGTAACAACCCTAACCTTAGGTTGAAAGTAGTGACGAGATGGGACATGGGTCATGTTCCAACTCTAATAACCAGCCACAGTTCATAACAATATAATAAAAAATGTCTCAAGAAAATAACTCAGAGATAAGATGCTCAACTCGTTCGCAGTTACGGAAAAATAGACATGCTTTTCAAGTATAACAGTAAATTCCAAATCTTTCACCGAAAACCCCAATATCATATGAGTAAGTTTGAAAACTGTGATTTCTCCAAAAACCTTTCAACAATAAATAAGATGTTTTATTTTCAGATTGCATGAGGAAAATACATCTCTATGCCTACATGTCAATATGTAGGTGAAATCATGCATGCCCCCAAAATCGGGCAGCAGAAGGAATAACATCTCTATGCATGTATCTCAAGTACGCATGTCAAATGCAATGTATCTCAGTGATGAACTCATGTACTCACACTTTCAGCGTACTCAATCTCACTGTCTCATATTCTCTCTCACCATGCTCAATACTCAGCACACTCAGTCACTCAGCACGGTACAATACATGCGCTGCAGCGTACAACCCGATCCACATATAGACATAAGGCCTATTACAACGTGCAACCCGATCCACACACACACACACACACACACACACACACACCATATATATATATATATAGCCATAAGGCTTGTTGCGGCGTGCAATCCGATCTATATATATATATATATATATATCCATAAGGCTCGTTGCGGCGTGCAACCCGATCCACATATATATAGCCATAAGATAACAGTACGACACTTAGGCCCCAATTCAGTCACCAATCTCTCCAGTGTCTCGGGCTCACAACGCTCATACTAAGCAAGCCTAAACAATGATGCGAGATGTCACAATGCACAATATCAGAGACTGAGATATGATATGAAATGATAAATGCGAATAAGTATATAACTACAATAAAGCAAATAACTCAACAGCAAAGAACGAACACTGTGGGTCCCAATAGTGCTAGTATATAGCCTAAACATGATTTCTTACATAAATTACAGTTCAAGTGCTCTAACACATAATGTACAATAAAAATTCAGATAAGATAGCTACACAGTTCCATGGAATCGACTAAATCACCATTTCTACGATGTACACCCACACACCCATCACCTAGCATGCACGTCACCTCAACATCAATCACATAACATGCAATTAGAGGTTTCATACCCTCAGCACCAAGTTTAGAAGTGTTACTTACCTCGAACAAGCCAAATCCAATACCGAGCAAGTCAAATGATGCTCTAAAAATGCCATACCGCACATAACGACCTCCGAAAGGTTCGAAACTAGCCAAAAGCGACGCAAGAATATCAAATAATGCCTAAAGAAATAATTCCAAATAATAATTGTCGAACCTTTAATCAAAATCCCAAAGTCAACCAAAAAGTCAAATTAGGGCCCGCACCTCCGAACTCGATAGAACTCACATAATCCGACAACCCATTCAATTACAAGTCCAACCATACTAGTTTTACTCAAATCCTACTTTGAATCGATATTCAAAGATCAAATATTCGCTCAATTAAACTTCGTAATAAACCCTCAATTCTCTTTAAAATTCACAACCTAATTATCAAAAACGAAGATAGATTCACGAACTATAACCAAAACCGAGTAGAAAACACTTACCCTAATTCATACGGTGAAAATCGCCTAAACAATTGGCCAAATCCGAGCTCCCCAACTCAAAATATGACCAAATGAACAAACCCTTGATATTAAATATTCTTGCCTAGCTGTTCATCCTCGTTTCAAGTGCCAAATGATCCCAAAACTCACTTTTGATGCCTCTAATGGAATCACACGATGAAATTATAGTCAAGTTAGGCTTTTGAATCACTCCATTTGACTTTATAATAAAGGAGATATGTTGGTTTCAATATTTAGAAATAGTGCCGATCTTTAAATACGAAGTCAGTGACAATTTTGTAACTAATCTGAAAAATCTGGCAACCCGATTCTTAGTAAAATGACCATAAACTCCTCATACGATATCTAAATTCGACTATTCATTTTATATGGCTCCGTAATTATGATACAGATCTAATACTTAAATCAAAATAGAAATTGGAGCTTATTTACTTAATGTGGTACTATTTATGCTTAAAGAAACGACGTCGAAACATAAAAAAAAGTGATCGCAACACAACCCAAACATATCCGAAGCTCACCCGAGCCCCTTGGGACCCTATTTGAACATACCAACAAGTCCCATAACATAACACGGACCTACTCGAGGCCTCAAATCACGCATAACAACATTGAAACGGCGAATTGCACTTCAGATCAAGCTTAATGAACTCTCGAACTTTCGAGTTCCAATAACTCGCGCCGAAACATGTCAAATCAACTCAAAATGATCAAATTTTGCACACAAGTCCAAATGACATAATGAAGCTATTCCAATTCCTGGAACCTCAATCCGAATCCGATATCCTCAAAGTCAACTCTTGATCAAACTTATGAACTTTCCAAACCTTTAAATTTCCAACTTTCACCAATTAGCGCCGAAACCTTATAGAAATATCCAAATGCAAATCCGGGTATACGCCCGAGTCCAAAATCACCATCCTGACCTAATGGAACCATAAAATCTCCAATCCGAGATCAAACACTAAAAAGTCAAACTTGGTCAACTCTTACAACTTTAAAGCTTCAATTATGAAATTCATTCTTCGAAATCAATTCTAAATTACTTAAAGAACCAAAACCGCCGATACACACAAGTTGTAATTCATCCACTGAGCTACTCGTGCCTTCAAACAACCCAGTGAAGTGCAAATGCTCAAAACGATCCGTCGGGTCGTTACATTCTCCCCCACTTATACGTTCATCCTCGAACGTGGCAAGAGTTGTTGCCAAACCGTTAAACCGCCGTGTAACCTTACCATATACATACCCGGGGGTGATCCCAAATCAATCTATTCAATTTAGGCCCGACAACATAACATAACTGAAGATCATTACTTCAACCCAAGCCCGTAAACCACAAAATCCAATTTCCAACAGCCGAAATTTCCTACAAGACCCAAACCTCACATCTACACATTGTATAAGTCTGAACGAGCTGTATCAAGCCATAAACATAACCTAAGATGTAATCACATGGCATACCACATGACTCGCATACTCGTAGAAAAATTTTCGATCACGATAGCTGCTCAAAACAACCCAATATCAATAATAAACCTCACATCAAACAAACCTTGTTCTAAAGCCTTGGTACACTGCAGATGATGAAAGAAACACGCAGAAACTCATAACTATTCATCAGATCAAAAAGTCATGGAACTCCCCCTCATTCGACAAGAACTATAGCAAATTTCTAAGTCGATCAGCGTCATTATCCTTGCAAATTTACCTCAATCAAATCCTATAGCACCCATTCTAGATCCGACGACCTCATTTTATCAAATATCAGCTACTCTATTGACATGCCACACCAATACTACCCAGAGCCACAAACCGTGAAATCCGTGCACCAAATAGAACTGCACCATGTGTGCATATAACCAACGGATCACAACCCCTCGTAGCATAGAAGGATATCACATAGAACACATCAGATCACGAATAAGCTCAATTCTATATGAATGCCACATACCTCAACAATAGTAGTACGTGGCCATCAAATCTCACCCGGTGTACCATACACATCCTCACTAGACCTACTAAGGGCTCCAAAATCAACCCTGGCCATCCATAAATAGATAAATAACCCCCCGAAAGTTCACGATGACTGAACCATAACACATACTATCATTTGGTTAGCTTTGTCCACATCTTCACAGTCCACAATCACGAAACAATCTACTTTTGAGAACTCCCATAAAACACACGAATCACCTTATCTGAACCCAACTCCACCGCCCGAATGCCTAAGACATCTCTCATGCACGATCATCCCACGAGGAATACTTCCCTAATTCTTCCGTGCCACATAGTAATATATGAATGTCAGAAGTCGATTAACCAGGAGAGTACTGCAATACCAATGAAGCATATGTAAATCAAAACACAGTGTGCCTTCTAAATTTGCACCCATCTCAAGAAATACCAAGTAGTAATGTCATTCATCCAGGCATCTAAAACCGTCCATGTTGCCTAAGAAGTCATGACCTTCCTTTAAAACTGAATCATGACCTTGCACACGAAAAATCTTAATCCCATACAATGCACCACATCAATCATGCCATCATATGAAAAGTACGAGGTCTCATAATCCACGATGAGTCACTAGTAGAATACATACTCAGTTAGTGAGAAACCTTCCATTTGATATCATCTAGGAGAAAATTACATTATGCAACATGCTTCTTATGCCAGTAGGAATTACTCATCTCGAACCATGGTAGAATCATCGAGAACACATTGGAATTTATTTGCACATAACCAAGCTAACATAACCGAATTCCTCTAACTCAACCAAGCCAGGCAAGTCGCCAAAACCCAAGAGCATTGCTACAAAACAAGTCTAGAAACACATCACAATAAGTATTCAAGGAACTGATCATACCCAATACCATAGTGATCCAACCTACTACCAAGTTGTCCTATTTCTCCAAATTCCTTCCGAATTACCCTTAAGGTGACACTTCTCCTTGCCAGAACACCACGATCCTTAACCAAAACTCACCCCACGAGATCCTTGAATAAAATCAACCACCCTAAGGCCCACAAGTCTCCATATCCCCCCTTAAGCACCCCAAAAGCACCACAACCGGGACACCCACTCTGAAGAGACATTCTTTGAGTCTAAAGTCGTTTCATTCACCTTCTTATTATTGAAATGTATAATCCATAATGATATAGAAATACCACGAGTCTCGATACCATCTAATGTAAATCACAAATTCTAGCCATATACAAATTCGAAAATTCTCAATTGCTACATATAAATCTTGAACCCACCAGAACCGTCTTGAAAGTTATTTACTCTACTCAAATCTAAATTGCACCACCCAAACGGGTCGAACGACATCTGCCCCATTAGAACAATAACACCCCAAGAAGTAATCCACACCTAAAAAAACATGTAGATTCCTACCCCGTGCGCACTACATCCCTCACAAATAACCACTCAATCATTCCATGATCACACATACCCATAGTGTGTAATACAACCAGCATCCAGAAATTCCTTTACTCGAGTCATCCTCGAGCTTAACCTCTACAAGTCATATCCGATTCACAAGTATGCCTCAAATCGAAACCAGTACATCACATAACCATTCATCTAAATCGCTGATAGCAGACTCCCCCAATTAGCTCAAAGCCATAGATAAATACACATGATAATTCACGCCCATACTTTATTATAGCCATAATGCCGCAGTGAGATTCAACTAAATCTTTCGTAAACTCATGTAACACAAACCCACATAATACCTCAAATCATCTACTAAGCTTGCATTCGCCCTCGTAACGGTCAGGTCAACCATTACAACCGGTCCAACCTCAAATTGCACAAACATAGCCCATTGGTAGGAAAGGAAAACTCCAAACAACATTATAAGGGGTCATAACTCACCTACTTAGCCTCAAACTGACATCTCTCTATACCCTTTCACAACCATAACTACTACACAATTATTTAATCTTCCCAAGTCTGAACTCATCAACAAGACATGAAAATCTACTTCATTCCACAATTAAACAACATGAAAAATATTTCAACACTCTCATAACTCAAGACTATATGTCGCATCAAGACAGAAATCAAACACCCAATAGTCTTTTTCACATCTCAAGAAAACCCTTCTCATCACATTAAAACCACTTGAACACATTCCGCCATCACATTATACTCATCATATAGCCATCTAGCCACTCATCCAGCCACAAATTCCACTCATAGGGACACTACTAAAAATATAAGTTCAAAAGCACGTGCTCACACAACCAAAATCCTCGTGCTCAAGCTACAGTCAAAATCCGGCCTCAAGTCCTCTAGACTGGGCCATCATCAGCACATAGAAATCATATCTCGCACCTCATCCATGGAATCATAAAACAGTGATGCACAACTGATACCGAGCGTTTACATGCGCATACGAATGCGTGGAAGAAATTCAAAGAGTTATGCTTCAAGCTGAAATAATTCTGCACGATAAGGAAAGAAAGATGGGAAGTTTATCCTAAATGTCTTGTAGCCTCTCAAAGATAGGTATGAGCGTCATCATACCGATCCGCAAGACTTTACTAGACACTTGCTCATGACTTGTAGAACCTATGAACATAGATAGAGCTTTGATACCAACTTGTCACGACCCAAAATACAACTAGCCAATTTAATGAGATTCATAAAGAGAAGAAATGATAATACAACTACTTTTATACAAAGAATTTTCGAAGGACTGGTAGTACATATTATGAGCTTCTAAAATTTAGATTTTTACAAGACTGAACTGAAATAAGTACAACAACTATTTTAATGTAAATGAACAGAATTCAAAGCTAATTCTACCAAAAACAAGTGATAGCCATAACTGGAACGCAGGTATATCTTCAGGTCTAGCTCGCGCCGTACACAACAAGATGAGCATCCAACATCTGCACGCAAGGTGCAGAAGCGTAGTATGAGTATAAACGACCTCATGAACCCAATAATTAATAACCCTAACCTTAGGTTGAAAGTAGTGACGAGCTAGGATATGGGTCAGGGTCAAACTCCAATAACCAACCACATTTCATAACAACATAATAAAAAATGGTACAAGAAAATAACTCAAAGATAATATCTTCAACTCGTTCACAATTACGGAAAAATAGACATGCTCCCAAATCTTTCACCGAAAATCCCAAAAGCATATGAGTAAGTTTGAAAACTGTGATTTCTCCAACAACCTTTCAACAATAAATAAGATGTTTCATTTATAGATAGCATGAGGAAAATACATCTCTATGCCTATATGTCAATATACAGGTGAAATCATGCATGTCTCCAAAATCAGGCAGTAGAAGTAATATTATCTCTATGCATGTATCTCAAGTATGCATGTCAAATGAAATGGATCTCAGTGATGAAATCATGTACTCACACTCTCATATTACTCAATCTCACTATCTCGTATTCTCTCTCACCATGCTCAATACTTAGCACACTCAGTGACTCAACACTGTACGATACATGTTGCGGCGTGCAGCCTAATCCACAACCCCTCGTAGCATAGAAGGATATCACATAGAATACATCAAAACACGAATAAGCTGAATTCTATACGAATGCCACATCACAACCCCTCGTAGCATAGAAGGATATCACATAGAACACATCAGAACACGAATAAGCTCAATTCTATATGAATGCCACATCCCTCGACAATACCAGTACGTGGCCATCAAATCTCACCCGGTGTACCATACACATCCTCACTAGACCTACTAAGGGCTCCCAAATTAACCCTAGCCATCCATAAATATATAAATAACCATCCGAAAGTCCACAATGAGTGAACCATAACACATACTATCATTTGGTTAGCTTTGGCCACATCTTCACAGTCTACATTCACGAAACAATCTTGTTTTTAGAACTCCCATAAAACACACAAATCACCTTATCTGATCCCAACTCCACCGCCCGAATGTCAAACACATCTCTCATGTATGATCATCCCACAAGGAATATTTCTCTAATTCTTCTATGCCATATAGCAATATCTGAATGTCAGCAGTTGATCAACCAGGAGAGTACTACAATACCAATGAAGCATTCGTAAATCAAAACATGGTGTGCCTTCTAAATCTGCACCCATATCAAGAAATACCAAGTAGTAATAGCATTTATCTAGGCATCTGAAATCGTCCATGTTTCCTAAGGATTCATGACCTTCCCCTTAAAACTGAATCGTGACCTTGCACACGCAAATCTTAATCCCATACAATGCATCGCATCAATCATGCTATCATTTGAAAAGTACGAGGATCTCATAATCCACGCTGAGTCGCTAGTAGAATACTACTCAATTAGTCAGAAACCTTCCATTTGATATCATCTTGGAGAAAATCACATTACGCAATATGCTTCTCATGCCAGTAGGAATTACTCATCTCGAACCGTGGTAGAATCATCGAGAACACTTTGGAATCTATTTGCACACAACCAAGCTAACATAACCGAATTCCTCTAACTCAACCAAACCACGGAAGTTGCCAAAACCCAAGGAGTATTGACACAAAACACATCTAGAAACTCATCATATCATAAGTATCCAAGGAACCGATCATACCCAATACCATGCTAATCCAACCTACTACCAAGTTGTCCTATTTCTCCAAGTTCCTTCAGAATTACCCTCAATGTGACACTTCTTCTTGCCAGAACACCATGATCCTTAACTAAAACTCACCCCACGAGATCCTAGAATAAAATCACACCCCCCTAAGGTCCACAAGCCGCCACATTCCCCCTTAAGCACCCCAAAAGTACCACAACCAAGACACCTACTCTGAAGAGACCTACTTTGAGTCTAAAGTCGTTTCCTTCACCTTCTTGATACTAGAATGTATAATCCATAATGATATAGAAAGACCATGAGTCTCAACACTATCTAATGTAAATCTCATATTCTAGCCATATACAAATTCGAAAAATACTTAATTGCTACATATAAATCTTGAACCCTTCAGAACCTTCTCGAGAGTTATTTACTCTGCTCAAATCTCAATTGCACCACCCAAACAGGTCGAACAACATGTGCCCCATTAGCACAATAACACCCCAAGAAGTAATCCACACCTAAAAAATATGTAAATTCCTACCCCATGCGTACTACATCCCTCACATATAACCACTCAATCATTCCATGATTCACATATACCCATAGAGTGTAATACAACCCACATCCAAAAATTCCTTTACTTGAGTCATCCTCGATCTTAACCTCTGCAAGTCATATTCGATTCGCAAGTATGCCTCAAACCGAAACCAGTGCATCATATAACCATTCATCAAAATCGTCGATAGCAGACTCCCCCAATTAGTTCAAGCCATAGATCAACACACCCGATAACTTACAATGCTCATACTTTATTATAGCTATAAGGCCACATTGAGATTCAACTAAATCTTTTGTAAACTCATGTAACACAAACCACATAATACCTCAAATCATCTGCTAAGCTCGCATTCACCCTCGTGATAGTTAGATCAACCATTACAACCGATCCAATCTCAAATGGCAAAAACATAATCCATTGGTAGGAAAGGAAACATCCAAACAACATTATAAGGATCACACATCCGTAGATTACCTCACGGGTCATAACTCACCTACTTAGCCTCAAACTGACATCTCTCTATACCCTTTCACAACCATAACTACTACACAATTATTTAATCTTCCCAAGTCTGAACTCATCAACAAGACATGAAAATCTACTTCATTACACAATTAAACAACATGAAAAATCTTTCAACACTCTCCTAACTCAAGACTATATGTCGCATCAAGACAGAAATCAAACACCCAATAGTCCGTTTCACATCTCAAGAAAACCCTTCTCGTCACATTCAAATCACCTGAACACATTCCGCCGTCATATTATACTCATCATATAGCCATTTAGCCACTTATTGAGCTACACATTCCACTCATAAGAACACTACTAAAAATATAAGTCCAAAAGTACATGCTCACACAACCAAAATCCCCGTGCTCAAGATACAGTCAAAATTCGGCCTCAAGTCCTCCAGACTGGCCCATCATCAGCACATAAAAATCACATCTCGCACCTCATCCATGGAATTATAAGACAGTGATGCACATCTAATATCGAGTGCTTACATGCGCATACAAATGCGTGGAAGAAATTCAAAGAGTTACGCTTCAAGCTGAAACAATTCTGCACGATAAGGAAAGAAAGATGGGAAGTTTATCCTAAATGTCTTGTAGCCTCTCGAAGATAGGTATGGACATCATTATACCGATCCTCAAGACTCTACTAGACACTTGCTCATAACTTGTAGAACCTATGAACCTAAAGCTCTGATACAAACTTGTCATGACCCAAAATACAACTAGCCAATTTAAAGAGATTTATTAAGAGAAGAAATGATAATACAACTACTTTTATACAAAGAATTTCCCAAGGACTGGTAGTACATATCATGAGCTTCTAAGATTTAGATTTTTACAAGACTGAACTGAAATAAGTTCAATAACTATTTTAATGTAAATGAACAGAATTCGAATCTAATTTACCAAAAAAAAGTGATAGCCATAACTGGAACGCAGGTACATCTTCAAGTCCAGCTCCCGTCGTACACAACAACATGAGCATCCAACATCTACATGCAAGGTGCAGAAGTGTAGTATGAGTATAAACGACCCCATGTACCCAATAAGTAACAACCCTAACCTTGGGTTGAAAGTAGTGACGAGCTGGGATATGGGTCAGGGTCAAACTCCAATAACCAGCAACATTTCATAACATTATAATAAAAATGGTAGAAGAAAATAACTCAGAGATAAGATGCTCAACTCGTTCATAGTTACGGAAAAATAGACATGCTTTTCAAGTATAATAGTAAATCCCAAATCTTTCACCGAAAATCCCAAAAGCATATGAGTAAGTTTAAAAACTGTGATTTCTCCAAAAATCTTTCAACAATAACGAAGATGTTTAATTTTAGATAGCATTAGTAAAATACATCCGCCTATATGTCAATGGTGAAATCATGCATGCCCCCAAAATCGGGCATCAGAAGGAAAAATATCTCTATGCATGTATCTCAAGTACAGATGTCAAATAAAATGTATCTCATTGATGAACTCATGTACTCACACTCTCAGAGTACTCAATCTCACTATCTCGTGTTCTCTCTCACCATGCTCAATACTCAGCACACTTAGTCACTCAGCATTGTACAATATCTTTTGCGTCGTGCAGCTCGATCCACATATAGCCATAAGACCTGTTGCGGTGTGCAACCTGATCCACACATATATATAGCCATAAGGCTCGTTGTGGCGTGCAACCCGATCCACATATATATAGCCATAAGGCTCGTTGTGGCATGCAATCTGATCCACATATATATAGCCATAAGGCTCGTTGCGGTATGCAACCCGATCCACATATATTTGGCCATAATGTTCATTGCGGTGTGCAACCCGACCCCCCTCCCCATACACACACATACATACACACACACAGAGAGAGAGAGACATATATATATATATATATATATATATCTTACAGTACGGTACTCAGGCCCTAACTCGGTCACCAAGCTCTCCAGTCTCTCGGCCTCACAATGCTCATACTAAGAAGCACTAATCAATGATATGATATGTGACAATATACAATATCAGAGATCGAGATATGATATGAAATAATAAATGTGACTGAGTACTGTAACGACCCAACTAGTTGTTTTGAGAGATATAGCCCCGATCCTCTATTTACTTCTTTCCCTATATCATTTTAAGCTTATGTGACTTGCCGGGTGGTTTTGTTTTTGGTTTCGGAGTGGTTTGGGACACTTAGTCCCTAAAACGGAAGCTTAAGTTCTAGGATTTTGACCATAGTTGGAATTGTATGAAGACGGCTCCGAAATAGAGTTTTGTAGGTTCCGTTAGCTCAGTTAAATGATTTTGGACTTAGGAGCATATCCGGATTGTGATTTGGAGGTTTGTAGCTGAATTAGGCTTGAAATGACGAAAGTTGAATTTTTGAGAAATTTTACCGGGAGTAGTCTTTTTGATATCGGGGTCAGATTTCAATTTTGAAAGTTAGGGTAGGTTCATAATGTCAAATGTGGCTCTTGTGCAAAATTTGGGGTCAATCGGACGTATTTTGATAGGTTTCGGCATCGGTTGTAGAAGTTTGAAAGTTCATTAAGTTTGAATTGGAGTGTGATTTGTGTTTTTAGTGTTGTTCGATGTGATTTAGGGGCTCAACGAAGTTCGTATGATGTTTTAGGACTTTTTGGTATGTTTGGTTGAGGTCCGGGGGGCCTCGGTTGGATTCCGGATGGTTAACGAACTAGAGTTAGACTTGTCGGAATTGTAGAAAAATCATGTGTTTTAGTTACTGGTATTCTTCATCGTGTTTGCGAGAGAGGTCTCGTGTTCACGAAGCTCTAAGGTATTAGGTGTATGCGTTCGTGATAGGGACCTCGCATTCGTGTAGAGAAGCTGGTCCGTGGGGTCACCAGGTAATTGGCCTACATGTTCGCGATGAGGGTCTAGCATTTGCGAAGGGCCAGGCTGTGTAAGCTTTCATGTTCGCAAGTGGGCTCTCGCGTTCGCAAAGGAGGATTTAGACTGAAGGAAATTTTATGCTTCGCAAAAACGAGGAGGCTTTCGCGTTCGCCTTGAAGGATTTCACTGGGCAGATATAAACATTTCAAATCGAGGGCTTTGCCATTTTTATCATAACTTGAATAGATGGCTCGGATTTGGGTGAGATTCGGAGGGAGTTTTAGAGGCATCGATTGGAAAATGATTCTTGACTCAGTTTTGGTTATATCCCACTACTCTATCATTAATTTCATCTTCTAATTTAAGATTTGGGTTGAGAAATTTGGGGGAAAAGTGGGAAAGTTCTTCAACCGAATTTTTGGGTTTTGATTGAGATCATGGAACCGGATTTGAGTAATTTTGGTACGAGTGAACTTGTGGTTGAATGGGTGTTCGTATTTTAAGACTTTTACCCGATTTCGAGATGTGGGTCTGGGTCGACTTTTTGGGGAAAATTTCTAATTTCTTGATAAAGTCTTGATTTCATTAATTTGATTAGTTTCTTATAGTTATATTTATGGTATGTAATTGCTTTTGGCTAGATTTGGGCCATTCAAAGTCAGAAAATTGAGGAAACGACATTCTTACTGATTGATTGAGCTTGGTTCAAGGTATGTGGCTTGCCTAACCTTGTGTGGGGGAAATCCCCTTAGTATTTGGTACTGTTGTAAAAATTTTGTGATATGTGAGTACCGTATACGCGAGGTGACGAGTGCATACACATGATAATTGTTGTAAAATCTGGTTTTTACTGAGTAGTAACCTGTTACATCTTAATTGAGTTATACGAGCATGTGTTGTTATCATGTTTAGCCTAATATTTCATGTCTACATGTCTTAATTGCTTATTTGAAATTTGTGCAGCATGCTTAGTTGATTTCCTGTTCTTCCTTGATTTGTTTTTAGTCTTAAACTGCAGGCTTCTTGTTGTTAACTATTGTTTCCCGTCAATTTTGAGCTGTGTGTTTACTTTTGGGACTACGAGGATGTACCTCGGGAGATCCCTTATGGCATATTTACTTTTGGGACTACGAGGCGGTACCTCGGGAGATCCCTATTGCATATTTACTTTTGGGACTATAAGGTGGCACCTCGGGAGATCCCCTATTGCGCATTTACTTTTGGGACTACAAGATGGTATCTCGGGAGCACCCCTGTTGTTTATCCCTATGTGTCATGTTGTTATCTTTCTGTAGTTTCTCCTTTTAAAATTCCTAGTGTCTTATTGCATTGCTATATTTTCTGCCTTAAATTATTATATTTTAGTAGGGCCTGACCTGACCTCGTCACTACTCTATCGAGGTTAGGCTTGGCACTTACTGGATACTATTATGGTATACTCATGCTACTCTTCTGCACATAATTTGTGTGCACACCCAAGTACCTCCTACTATCCCTGCTACTAGTTGAGAGTACTTGTTGCTGCTTTGGATACTTCAAGGTATATCTACCAGTGTCCGCAGGCCTCGAAGCCCCCCTCAATCCTTTTATATTATTCCTCCTTTATTTCTTCTAGATACTGATGTATAGAAATAGTTAGACAAGTTCTTAGAGCTTGTGACTTGTGACTACAGAATCTTTGGGAATTGTTTATACTCGAGTGTTAGTTTACTTGTACATGCTGAGCGGCATTTCTTTTTCAGTTATATAGTTATTTGTTGAAGTTTAGTTGTGGATTCTGTTTTTATTTCAATTATTCCACAATTGTTAGGCTTACCTAATCGTAGAGACTAGGTGCCATCACAACGTCTTACGGAGGGAGATTTGGGTCATGACAAGTACATAGCTACAATTAAGCAAATAATTCAATAGCAAAGAACGACCACTTTGGGTCCCAATAGTGCCAGCATATAGCCTGAACATGATTTATAGCATAAATTACAGCTCAAGTGCTGTAACACATAATGTACAGTAAAAATGTTCAGATAAGATAGTTACACAGTTCAATGGAATTGACTAAATCACCAATTTTACGGTGCACACCCACACGCCCATCGCCTAGCGTGCGCGTCACCTCAACATCAATCAGATAACATGTAATTCGGGGTTTCATACCCTCAGCACCAAGTTTATAAGAGTTACTTAGCTCGAACAAGTCAAATCTAATATCGAGCAAGCCAAAAGAAACTCAAGATTATCAAATAATTCCTAAGGAAACAATTCCAAATGATAAAGGTTGAATCTTTAATCAAAACCCAGAGTCAAGCAAAAAGTCAAACCCAGGCCCGCACCTCGGAACCCAACACAACTTACAAAATCCGATAACCCATTCAATTAAGAGTCCAACTATACTAGTTTCACCCAAATTCGACTTCGAATCGATATTCAAAACTCAAAAATTTACTCTATGAAACTTTGTACAAAACCCCCCAATTTTCTCTTTAAAATTCACAATCCAATTAGCAAAAACGAAGATATATTCACAAAATATAACTAAATCCGAGTAGAGAACACTTACCCCAAACCATATGGTGAAAATCGCCTCAAAAATTACTTAAATCGGAGCTTCCCAACATAAAATTTGACCACATGAACAAACTCTCGATATTAAATATTTTTGCCCAGCTGTTCTACCTTGTTTCGAGTGCCAAACGATCCCAAAACTTGCTTTTGATGTCTCCTATGGATTTCTTGTAAAATTTCAGTCAAGTTACGCTTTTGAATCACTCCATTTGACCTTATAATGAAAGAGATATGTTAGTTTTAATATTTAAAAATAGTACAAATTTTTAAATACGAAATCAGTGGCAATTTCATAATAAATCTGAAAAAAATCTGGCAACTCAATTTTTAGCAAAATGATCATAAACTCCTTATATGATGTCCATATTCAACGATTCTTTTTCTATGGCTTAGTATTTATGATAAGGATCTAACGCTTCAATCAAAATAGAAATTGGAGCTCCTTTGCTTAATATGATGCTATTTATGCTTGAAGAAACGACATTGAAACATTAAAAAACGAGCGCAACACAACTCAAACCTATTCGAAACTCACCCGAGCCCCTCGAGACTCCGTCCGAGCATACCAACAAGTTCCATAACATTACACGGACCTACTCGAGGCCTCAAATCACGCATAACAATATCAAAACGATGAATCACACCTCAAATCAAACTTAATAAACTTTTGAACTTTTGACTTCCAAAAACTCTCGCCGAAACATATCAAATCAACTCGAAATGAAATAAAATTTTTCACACAAGTCCCAAATGACATAATGAAGCTATTTCAATTCCCAAAACTGAAATCTGAATCGGATATCCTTAAAGTCAACTCTCGGTCAAACTTATAAACTTTCCAAACCTTTAAATTTTCAACTTTTGCCAATTAGCGCTGAAACCTTCTAGAAATATCTAAATGCAAATTCTGGCATACACCCTAGTCTAAAATCACCATACGGACCTAACGGAATCATAAAATCTCCATTCCGAGGTCAAATACTAAAAAGTTAAACTTGGTCAACTCTTCCAACTTTAAAGCTTCAATTATGAAACTCATTCTTTCAAATCAATTTTGAATTACCTGAAAAGCCAAAACCATTGATACACACAAGTCGTAGTACATCGTACGGAGCTACTCATGCCCTCAAACAACCCAGCAAAGTTCAAATGCTCAAAATGACTAGTCGGGTCGTTACAGAAGCATCTTAAGGAAGGTTGTCAGATGAGGAAGACTGGAGCACTTGAAGTTGAAGGCTAAAGATTTTACTCCACATCTTCTTTGCTTACATCACCACTTGAACTTTCATCTTCAGGGATAGAAAAGTTCTAGACTTATTGAGTTATTTCAATGACCCCTTTAGCCTTAGCGAGTTTAACTTCGAGATTAAAAGTTGATTGACTGCATCAATCAAAGTTTCAAAACGAGTGCATAGATAAGACAAGTAACTTCAATAGTCAATTTATCCTCAAGAGCCTTATACTCCCTCTCTAGTTGGTCAACTTTAGCTCTTAAGCTTTTTTTTTCCCCTCAACAATGTTATTTTGCTTAATAGATCCTCATTCCCCTATTTAAGAATTCTCATATGTGCTTTTACTATTTTATGACTTGCGGGGATGGTTGCTTTGGTGTTGGAATGGTTCGGGTTGAATTAGGAATACTTAGTTCCTTAATATTGGCTTAAGGTGCCAAGTTTTACCTCAGTCAATATTTTAGTAAACGACTTCAGAAGCGGGATTTGAAGGTTTCAATATGTTCGTATGATAATTTTGGTCTTTGGAGGGGCAGCTGATTGCGAAGAATGGGCAGCGAATACGAAGGAGGACTCGACTGCTCTTCGCAAACGCTGAGGCCTAATCACGAAGAAGGCAGGAGAGGCGGGGACTGGTAGGCTGTTAGCCTTTGCAAATGCGACTGTTGGAATGCGGACATGAAGGGCAGGTTCAATTGGACATCGTGAATGCGACCATGAGTCGCGAACGTGAATAGTATCTGGGCAGCTGGGAGAAATCGGCCTTCGCAATCGCGAAGAAAAATGGGACTAGGCTAACTTGATTTTTAATACGGAACTTGCCTCATTTTCACTTGGGTTGGCCGATTTTGAGAGCTCCTTTGAGAGGATTTTCATCAAGTATTACAAGGTAAGTGAATTCTACCCATTGTTACAGCCAAGACTCGATACAAAAGAATGTGATGACAGTGTATATATAAAATGATAACGGATAATTGGATAACATTAATAATATTAAAGTAGGTAGATAAGTACATGCAGAATAAGACAAGTAAGCACATATTTGCAAAATTAAGCACAGTTAAAGTAGAATATAAATAAACATTCCTAAATTTTAAATCTAGTCTAAGTCTGCTAAGGTCAGTGTAACGACCTGATCAGTTGTTTTTCTTTCTGGATCCCCATTATCCTAATTAAGATTCTCCATATGTGCGTTTACTATTTTATAACTTGCGGAGATGGTTGACTTAGGTTTGGAAGGGTTCGAGTTGACATCGGAATACTTGGTTCCTTAATAGAGGCCTAAGATGGCCAAGTTTGACTTGAGTTAACATTTTTAGTAATCGACCTAGGAACAGGGATTTGATGGTTCCAATAGGTTCGTATGATGATTTTGGACTTGAGCATGTCCTTGGATCGGGTTTCGAATAATCCGGGAGCATTTTGGCGCTTAATGTTAAAAGTTGGCGCATTGAAGGTTTTCAAGTTCTTTAAATTCGGTGTGGAGTGAAATTTGGTGTTATCGTCCGATTGGGATTCCGAGGCTGAGAATAGTTCTGTATGGAGATTTATGACTTGTATACAAAATTTGTTGTCATTCTGAATAGTCTAAGTATCATTTGGCACGTTCAGAGTAAGTTGAAAAGCTTGAAGTTCATATTTTGATCCAATTTCTTTTTGGGTTGGGATTCTTAATTTTGATGTTTTTTCACATCTTCCAGAAAATCGAGTAGGTTCGTATTATGTTTATAGAATTGTTGGTGCGGTTGGGAGGGGTCCCAGGTGGCTCAGGTGAGTTTCGGACAACCTGGAGTTGAGTTCAAAAATATGTTATCTATTGTTTTGGTTTCCTTCTTTGTGAACGCGGAGAAGGCCTCGCGTTCGCGATGAAGGAATTGGGCTTGAGTGACTTTTGTTCTACACGTTCGTGAGAAGGAGCTTGGATCATGAAGCTCTGGGCCACTGGCCCTCGCATTCACGTGAAGAGGTCCACCATTCACTAAGGGTTAGGCGAGCTAGGGGGTGGCACACTATTGGTCTTCACGTTCGTGAAGAAGCCCTCGGGTTCGCGTAGGGCAGGGCAGGCAAACCTTCGCGTTCGCAAGCCTCTGGTCATGTTTTTCATGTAGATTTTTTTAGCCCTTGGCCGCGTTGCCTTCGTGATCGCGAAGCTACTATCGTGATCGCGAAGAAGGAAAATTTGGGCAATGACTTGTTTTAAACTCGTGATCGTGAAGAAGGAAAATTTGGGCAATGACTTGTTTTAAAAACCGGATTTAGGCCATTTTCTCTCATTTTCATTTCCCTTGGCCGATTTTGGAGCTCTTGGAAGGGGGGTTTTCATCTAACATCATAAAGTAAGTAATCCCTATGCAATATGAGTTTAATACATAGATTATGGGTAGATTTTAACATGTAAATTATGAAAATTTTAGGATTATATTGAAAAATATAGGTTTTGATAAAAATGGGATTAGACCATGAAAATGATTATGGAATTGAGTAGAAATTATATATTTGTATTCGTGAGGTTATGGGTAAGTTTTATTTACAAAAGTTTTCAGAATCCATGCACATGGCTCCGATGATGAATTTTAGGGATCTTTCAATTTGGGTTGGGTAATTACTCTAAATAGTTAAATTATAAACTTTTGAGCATATATTAATTAATTTATACAATATTTAGCTAGTTTCGTATTTGTGTGGCGCTGATTTGAATCTTTATTGTGAATTGTGGGTGGGGAAAATAACTTGAAAACAAGGTAAGTCTCTTGCCTAACCTTGTAAGAGAGATTTTTCCCTAGGTGCTATAAATGATTATTTGCTAATAATTGTGGGTGCTACGTGCGGACGATGTGATGAGAGTTCGCATGTAGCTAAAAAATCATGCTTATGTCCGGGTAGTTTTAGGGGTCTTCCATGTATTACTTGTATTATTTGTACTCAACTTGTTAGTTTAATTACGTGAATTATATTTGATATTGGATAAAGGATTTATAAAGACCGAGCTTCATGACTTTGAGTTTCGGCGAATTACTTGACCACTAGTGGATATTATGCCTCCTTGAGTATTATTCTTTTAGTAGCCGCTAATTAGAGTTCGCAGAATCTTCTCTCTTTCTATGGATCGGGCCGAACGCCTCGGCAGTATAATAGATGCATCTATGGTTCACGTGGGTCGACCCTCGGCAGTGTACATATTATTCTGGATCGAGCCGTACGACCTCGGTATAAATCGTATCCGATTATACTTGATATTTCTTACATGACTTGAGAATTTAAATTTTTTAGATGGCTCACCTTTGTTGAAATTAGTTTGTGATAGTTGGAGATTCTAACTTATATTTAGTTAAAGAACCACTTATTTATTGTTCATTAATTCGTTATTATTGTTGTATTTCCTGCCTATGTAATTTATGCACTCTATTTATTGACCCTTAGTAAGTATTGACATCGACCCATTGTCACTACTTCGTCGAGGTTAGACTAGTTACTTATTGGGTACATGTTGTTTATGTACTCACACTACACTTCTGCACTGATCGTGCATGATCTAAGGCAGATGCTTCTGGCGGTCATTCAAGTGCATTCCCCCTACCCAGAAACTTAGTGGTGAGCTGATCTCTACGACCATTCTGCAACGCTCGGAGTCTCTCCTTGTTGTATTTATTTTCTGTCTATCTTACTCCAAACAATAATGATAAGTTGGTATTTTACCAACTTATCTAGTCTTTAATCTTAGATTTTTGCTATGTTTATTTGATTAAATCGTGTGTTTAATGACATTTACTTCTATTATATAGTTTTAAGTGATTGAGAAGTGATTGTGAAGAAAACAAGTGAAAATGAGTCAAAAGGGAGCTAAAATAAACATAGGAACACTGCCCAGTAAATTACCCTTTGCGAGCACGAAGGGACTAACGCAAACGCGGAGCTGCAGGAAATTAACCTTCGCGAACGCGAAGGTCATGTACGCAAACACGAAGCTGAAGGAAACAAACATTCGCGAACACGGAGGAACAATCACGAGTGCGAAGCTGAAGAAAACAAACCTTTGTGAACGCGAAGAAGAAATAGGCGGAAAAATTGGACAATTCTGGAATTTCACGTTTTTTACCCGAAATCATTTAATACACGACCTAGCTCATTTGTAAAAAATCTTTGGCCGATTTTGGCACATCTTTGGCCAATCTTAGAATTATTTTGGTGTCTCTTGACTAGAGAAGACAAGTTTTGGAGAAAAGGTTCTTGCACACACACTTGGGTCTTGAAGATTTGAAGCTTTTGGCTGAAAATTTCTTACTCATTTCTTCATTCCCTTGCTTTGTATTGAATATCTAAGTGTGTAGTATTTTTTTTCCAACAGTTGAATCTTGTTTATGGGAATATTCTTATTTAAAGTGTGAATTAAATATTTTATTGTGCTTATATATTGAATGATTTTTATTTATTATAAAGTGAGTTATTGTTTGTTTAATTATCTTGTTTTTTAATGTTTCCAAAGGGATTAGCTAACCCTAGGACTCGCCCATTTACTTCGAATTAATTTTGGGAAAGATAATTTGGAGTTGGGAAAGATTAAGTAACAAGAACTTGAGGCGTTAACCCTCACTTTATAGATTCTACCTAGGGATATGATTGAACTACTTGTATCCATATTCGGGTGTGCTTAATCTCTTAATTGTTTTAGGGATAATGCAATTAGGAAGTCTTGTTAGTCTTTGAAAGAAGCTAGTATAGAATTATTACCTGAGGTTAATTAATATAAACTCGCTCATATTTGTAAAATCATAAAATACATTGGATCGTTACTTGAGTGCAATTCCGAATGCATCCATGCTTGTAGCCAATGATCATTTTACTTGTTTTCTAGGTTGGTTTACATTTTCATATTTAGACACAAATATTTTCAAAAACCATTCTAAGTGTTTGGCTTAGCATAATAAGCGATAATTCTCTTACACTCCTAATCGCCTACATATTGTTCTCTGTGGGATTCGACCCCGACTCATAGTTGGGTATATTATATTGCATGTGACCGTGTTCATTTACTTTTTAGTAGTGGATTTGAACGTCATCAAAATTGGCATCGTTTCCAGAGAACAATTTGTCGTATTTAGGTTGTTTGAGAAATAAGCGTACGTGCTTTGATCCAAACTTGTGAATATTTGTGTAATTGTTTTTCCTATCTTTGTTTATTTTTCTCGTGGTTGTCTTGATTGTTTCTTGTTTATTTTCTTAGTTTTGTTGAAACAAGGCATCATGTAATGAAATTTGGTCGGATGGTAGTTGTTCATACTTTGATGACCCTTGTCCTTATTGTGGAGGACCACGCTCATGGCAAAATTATTTAAATTCTCCTGAGGGTGGATTGTGCGCACAATCTCAATCCTATAAGTGGAGTATTTGTGATAGGTGTGGTAGTCAAAATGGCCATTGGGATACGTGTGCTTATTTGACCTTCCCTTTCCCAAACCCCTACTATGATGATTCTACTTTTTGTGATGACAAGTATAGGGAAATGGAAGTGGAAAACATTGAGCATGGTCAAAATGGAGAGTTCAAGCTTATGGTGGAATGTCTACTTGAAGGAGGAAACAAAGAGCAAAATGCCTTGGAGAAGTTTTTGGAAAATAGTCTCCAAAATGATGTAGCGCTTGAAAGGTTGAACTTACAAATAGGAGAAATGTTTGAAGCTTTAGAGGCCCAAAAAGCCTCATAAGTGAATGATAGCCAAAAACCTTCCTTAGAGGTTGAAGCCGAAAATCCTTCTTTGGCACTTGATCAAAACCAAGAAGAACTCTCAAATGCTCAAAATGAGAGGATGATGCTCATGTTGGAGGCCATTCTTGAACATGAGGAGAAACACAACTTGGTGCTCGAGGACTTGAAACAAGTTTTGACTCAAAATGATGACAATATCCACACTTTGGAAGATCAAATGAAAATATTTGTTGAGGCTCACTATGCTCACCAACTTGAGAGTGTGGAAAGAGATCAAGAAGAGTCCAACTTCGAGGAAGAAAGTGAGCGTTATTTTGAGGAATAAAGAATTGAATATCCGCCAACCGACTCCATGCTTGTTGGTAATGCCAAGAAAAATATGAAATTAGAGTCAACTGGTGTAGTTGAAAAGATGGTTGAATTTGACTCTAATTCAGGGGACCGAGAGGATGTCAAAATCCAGAAAGAATTGCAACTTAGAGGCTTGATGTCACATTCTAAGCATTTCTCAACATTGGAATTGTGTGGTGATATGGGAATTGAACTACATGAGTAAATGAGGTATTGAAAAGAGAAGAGGCAAGGTCCATACGTACTATAAATTGAAGGTACAAGAAGGCAAAATGACATTCCTCACATGAAAGCCAAGAAATGCAAAATGAAGCAAATGACATTTGGCTTGATCATCTACTTACCACCCCCCCCCCCAACCGTTCGTGGTCACAAGCTTGATTCCAAGTTATGTGCCTAATTCATATCCTCCTTAAGAAAACGTCTAACTTCTGTATTTAAGTGTTTAAATATCAAGGAAGGTTGATAAATTGGTTTCTTAATAGTTAGAACTCACGGGACGACGATCGGAAGTTGTGAGTTCGATTTTTTCCACTTTTAGTGGATTGTTTTGTAGTCCACTCATGTTGTCCTATTGTGCTGAAGATTTATGTAGTTTGGAAGGATAAAAAGGCGTAGATAAATGCCACATGTGGTAGGGTAGTAGGTTGGTCGCCCGTCGTTATAGTTTCAGGCTAATGAAAACTTGTTGATTGGGTGTGTAATGGTATATTTGGATTTTTTTGTTGTATTGAAGTTCACAAATTGTAATTAGGTTGGTTTTGAGTTGCTGATTGTATTTTGTTTGTATCTCTCCTATATTAGGCTTGAGGGAGCAGTAAAATCAGGGAAAATGCTGCCCGTTTTATTTTAGAATCGAGTTATTATTTGAGATACGTGATATATACTAGCGCCATCTAAGTTGTACATGTATTTCCTTGTTATAGGGTTGGCGTGCTAGTTGTCATAAGCTTGTTGTTGTGTTGCATTGACAACTTGAGGTATGTTAAAGCTATCTCTTCTTTCCTTTTGGCATGATCCATATGATATAAATGAAACGACCAAATGCGGAACTTTCACAAATGACTCCATTCTTAGAATTACTAGGGGTGCCTATGTTCTTGATTGCCCATGTGTCCTATGATTATATCGTTTGTTCATGGGTCTCAGAAAATACGTAAGTTGATAAAATTTATTTCATGATATTTACCGAAGGCATATTGATCTTATGACATCCCAAAAGATCTTATTGACTCACTTCTTATGCATTGCGTCCATTTATACATGTATATTGACCCATAACCAGATTGCGTTATATACATGTATATTATATGTATATGGGGTATAGGAAAAGGTTATGGCATTATATACGCACCTCCACCTGATCAGCTGGTCTACGTTGATGATTTCACCCACAAAGGCCGAGATGATATGATGGGATGCCCTCAGAGGCTTAATGATGTTATGTACGCACATATATCTATGCATGATATGACATTTATATGCATACGCATGACATTATAAATGTTTCATAATTCGCAGAGATATTCAGACTTACAGTTTGAGTCATTTACTCCATGTTTATTTAATGTCTTATATTTACTGCTTTTCATGCCTTACATACTCAGTACTTTATTTGTACTGACGTCCCTTTTTCTTGGGGACGTTACGTTTCATGATCACAGGTCCCGATAGACAGGTTAAGAGTCCTCCTAGTAGACTATCAACTCAGTGAAAGGTAGTGGTTCACTCCACTTGCTCCGAAGTTGCCTATTTGGTCACTGTGATTTGGACATGTATTCCCGACCTTTATGATATTTTTATACTCTTAGAGGCTTGTAGATAGATATCATGTATGTGGATACTTGTATGGCCTTGTCGGCCTATGTTTTGAGTGTACAAATGATCATGTCGGTCTAATAGGCATGTATGTCACATGCATAAGTGTGTATATCATGTTGGGTCGTGCTATGTCTAGTATTCCCTTATATTTTATTCTAGTTATCTTATGACGGCCCTTCTAGCCCATTTATCCACGACGATATGATAACAAAAATATGTTACGTTGGTACTCGGTTGGGTAAGGCATCGAGCACCCGTCACGGCCCATCGGTTTGGGTCATGACAAAAGTGGTATTAGAGCAGTTCTATCCTAGGGAGTCTACAAGTTGTGTCTAGTAGAGTTTTGTTTATGGGTGTGTTGTGCACCACACTTATAAGCAGGAGGCTACATGGCATTTAAGACTGTCACTCTTTCTTATTACTCTTGATCGTGTGGTATAGCTCTTTTATAAGATTTCAAACCCCTAAATTTAATTTTATTCGTAATAAAATGATAACTACATCTAGAAAGGCAATTGGTAAGTGATTAAATGTGGTTGTGGAAGAGTTGAGTCAGAGGAACTCAATTTTACATCATGCTTACGATGAGTAAATGTGAGATCTTTAGCAGATCATGTGTGTACTAAGATGTGTAAGCTTCTTGATAAGGAACCCTAAGGCAAGAATATCTATCCACTCGTATTGTAAAAAAGAATAAGAGAATCGGAAGGTAGACACAAGTTTCAGCAAATAAAAGAAGCAAGGTGAAGAAGGGTACGAGGTACCTAGTTAATGAAGATTAAAAATATTTACAATTCAAGCAGAGAAATATAAGCATTCTGAGTTACTTTCAACAATAAGGGAGATATATACAATTGATCACACCTATCTCAATTATGTCCTATGGGAGTTGACAGATATAGTTTAAGAGAAGGATGGGATATTATGATCCAGCTGTGGTTAGAGTAACCCAAAATTATGGATGGATTGTTATCATTAGCTAACATTTTCGAAGGATAGTGCAAATGTGGTAATAGATCTCCTTGTGAGACACCGAGATGGTGCACTCTAAAATAGTACAATCTGATATGAATACTAGAATATTCAGAAATTTCCGAAGATAAGCAGTGGGATCCTTGAAGGGATAAATATTTACCTTAGTATGACTCCATTCCCTAGTAAAAAAAAGAAATGTTAGGCATCCAGAAGAGCCAGTGAGATGAAGCAAGGGCAGCTAAAAGTGAAAGAACATTTTGTTGAAGTTTCCAAAATAAGGTGATGGAAAAAAATATTAGCATGAGAATAAGAAGACAGTAAATGAAGCATTATGAGTAAGATGTGGTATATGAGTGATAACAGTAAATCAAAATATAACACGATGGTAGAGTCTATAGTCAAGTGAAGTAAAAGATAAGAGGTGACAGGCTTTGAGGCAATAAAAGAGTATAAGCCATAAAGTCATATCCCCATTTCGAGAAATGAGTTGGTGATTCCAATGTGATTACCAGAAGGAAAAGGTAGACCCCTATAGTAATAAAAACTAGTATGGGCTAGTAAACAAAATAAATTGAACATGAATTAGGGATCAAAAAATTTGATAATAGTCGGCATCGTGAGAATTTCGGAGATGGTGTTTCCTCAATAATAGAATGGACAACAAAAGAATAACCTTTAAAGTTCATTTAGGAAGACTCTTCCCTAAAGCAAGCACTATGAGCAAGGTTAAGCTTAAAGGACTAAGTGTGCCTGTTACACTAGGTGTCACCCTTGTGCGTAAGGAATTCAGTTGTCACTGGTACAAAAGGGTTACCGTAAGGCGAGTAAGAGCCGTTGATGATGTGAAAACATGCCAAATATGAAGAGGTAACTATTGAATGGTAAAGGAAGAATGTGGTAAAAAGGAGAAAGGTATGAGGTTGCCTTTATTCATATCCTACAGATATGCCACGACTCCAAAAGATTATGCAAGCACGACACCGGGGAAAGGCAGTAAGAGTTCCCGGCCAAGATATTATTGATAAATAAGTGTGAATGAACACTCGATACATCAAGAGCCAGTACGAGAGGTAAGTTAAGACAAAGGAAATAACCCTAGAGAGATTACACGAAATAAAGATATGAGAATGGACGAACGAGTAGATTGTAGTTGATTCAAGAAGAGCCTAGTTATTGCTACACAAGAGGATACAGACAAATCAACAGATTGTGCAAGATAAATGTAGTTAATCCTAACATAGTGAATTCAATCTCACAGATATGATGTTGTAACCCTTGAGAAATATTCAGATAGGAGTTGGGGTAATTAAAGGTACCGTGTAAGTGTTACGAAAATAAGAGAGAAAACCACTAAGGAAACAACCAAAATTTGAGTTCAAAAGTAACCCTACGAGCACAAGGGCACAGATGTATATAACTAAGGTTATTTGTAGGCGAGTAAGAACATCGAAAACTCCTTCAGGTATGCAATATAACAAGCTCGCAACATTACAATAGCCAGAAGATCTCCTTAAGTACTACAAAGAATGACTAGTTGAGGAAATAAGGAAGTAGGCTTCAACTTAAGCATACTGACATAAAGAAGAAATGGTCTTGTAACAACAGTCTCACAACAACATTGTATGCACTCCATAAGAAAGTGACATCTATCATGACTGACGAAAAAAAATAAAAAGGTGATATTCAAGATCATATGGGTTGCATAGAATTCTAATATGTGTGGGCACTAAGATAAGCCAAGTATTCATGCAACAAGTGGCAGAACGACCAGAAAAAGTAATTGTTTACATTTAAAGAAAGCTGAGAAGGCACGAAAGGAATTATTCAATCAATGACCCAGAGTTAGTTACGTTGTGAACGCACTTACGATTTCGAAGTGATATCCATTCAGCATATATGTTGACATTCATACAGCTATAGGAGACTCCAGTATAAGTTAAAAGAAAGAATTAAGTCCATGTCACAGCCAAAGGCTTGAATTGTTAGAAGATTATATCATGGATGCTACATAGAGTCCATGAAAGGCTAATATGACATCTAATACCCTAAGCCGAAGATTGGAAGACAACTTAAGCCTACATAAAGGCTGAGGGCACATCCATACTGGCCTACTCATGAACCTCTTATCAAGGAATTCCTAAAGCTGCTTCTTCAACTCCTTTTAACTTCTCCGATGACATACGATACGGTGAAATAGAAATGGGTTGAGGGCCCGGTGCCAATTCAATACCGAAATCAATAACCCTATCCGGCGGCATGCCTAGGAAGTCTGTAGGAAAAACATCTGGAAAATCCCTCACCACCGTAACTGAATCAATGGCAGAAGTTTATGCACTAATATCCCTCACGAAGGCCAAATAAGAAAGACAATCCTCCACAACCACCCGCTGGGTCTTTACAAAAAATGAAAACACTCTAGTGGAACATAATCCATCGAACCTCGCCACTCAATCTGTGGCATCCCCGGCATAGCCAATATCGCCGCCTTAGCGTAGCAATCCAGAATAGTACGATAGGGAGACAACCATCCATACCTAATATCATATCAGAATCTACCATACTAAGCAACAAAGGATCCACTCGGGTCTCCAAACCTCCAATAGTCACCACACAAGGATGATACACGCGATCCACAACCACAACATAACATGTTTATGAGAACTCCCAGTCTCCAAATCCATATAGCACACGAATCACCATATCCGATCCCAACTCCACCGTCTGAATATATAACACACCTATAATACCTAATCATTCCACAAGGGATACTTCTATAATTCATATGTGCCACCAAGCAAACTCGAATATCAGCAGTCGATCAAACAAGAGAGTGTCGCAATACCAATGATGTATCATTAACTCAATCGCATTGCCCTTTCTGAAATGTATACCCTCATCAAGCCATACCAATTAGTAATATCATTTGCCTAACCATCTGAAATTGTTTGTGCTGCATGAGAATTTATGACCTTCCTTTTAGAACTGAACTGTGACCTTACACATGCAATCTCAACCCTACACAACATACCGTATATACCATGCCATCATATGTCAAATATGAGGGCTTCATAATCCATTCCGAGCCACAAGCAACAACGTACTCAACTAGCCAAGAACTTTCCATTTGATCCCATCTAGAAGAAAATCACTATACATCACATGCTCCTCACGCCCGTAGAAAATATATATCTCTAACCGTGGTAGAAAACCATCAAGAACTCTCCGAATCCCATTTGCACCAAACCAAACTGTCAGGACTGAATCCTTTTAACTCAACCAAGTTATGCAGGTCACCATAAAACCCAAGAGCATTGCCATGAAAGACCTTTAGAAACTCATTACCTTATAAGCACCCAAAGAACTAATCATAACCCTTACCATACCAATCTAGTCCTACTACCAAGTTGTTCTATTTATTCGAGTTCCTTCTGAATTACATTCGATTGGTACTTCTCCTTGCCAGGATACCACATTCCTCAACCTAGACTCACCACACGAGACTCAAGCATGAAACCGCACCACCCTAGGGCTAATAAGCCGCTGAATACTCTCGTAAATATTCCTACAAGCACCACATCCAAAATACTTACCCTGAAGAGAGTTCCTACGAATCTAAAGCCAGTGCCTCCACCTTACTGATACTGATATGTAGAATCTATAATGATATAGAAATGCCACAAGTCTTGACACCCTCTAATGTAAACCTTAGTTTCTAGCCAAATACACATCCTGAAGATCTCCAATTATCACATGTAAATCTTGAATCCTTTAAAACCCTTCTACGGTGTCATCCGCTCTACTCAGGTTTCAATTAAACTAATCCCCCAATTAGCACTCCAACACCCTAGGAAGTAAGCCCACCTTAATGCAACCAAATAAATTCCTGCTCCATGCACATTACGTCCTTCACCAATAACACTCAAGTCATTCCGTGATTCTCATACACCCATAAAGCATAACACAACCCTTATCCAAAATTTCCTTTACTCAAGTCATCCTCGATCTCAACAGCTGCAAGCCACAACTGATTCGCCAGCATACCTTAAACTGAAACTGAAATGACACTTAGCCGTGCAATCAACTTATCAATAGCAGGCTCCCCCACTTAGCTCAAAGCCATAGGTAAAAACACACAAAAACTCACAATGCTCATACTCTATTACTACCATAATACCATAGTGAGGTTTAACTAAATCCTTCATAAGCTCATGCACCACAAACCATCTAGTACATCAAATCATCTACAAATCTCGGATTCACCCTCGTAACAGTTAAGACAACTCCTATACGTGATTCAAAATCAAACTACAACACATATATTTCACTGGTAAAAGAGGTCTTCCAACAAATAACATAAGGATAACACAAACTTCAGAACACTTCGCAGGAGATAACCCACCTGCTTTTCCTCAAACTAACATCTCTTTATACCCTTCCACCGTCACTTAATTCTTCCTAAGTCTGAACTCATATCACAACGTGAAATCTACTTCACTCCCCCAACTAGACAACACGAAAAGATCCTTCAAAACACCCACAACTCCGGGCTATGCATCAAATCATGATGGAAATCAGGCACCAGATAGTTCTTTTTACCCTCAAGCAGACCCTTCTCGTCACATTCAAATCATATGAACATATCTTGCAGTAACATCATACTCATCATGTAGCTACCAGCCATCACTTCCACTAATAGGGACACTATCGAACATATAAATCTAAAAGCACGTGCTCACACAATCAACACCTCAGTGCTCAAGCTACAAGCAGAGCCCGACCTCAAGTCCTCCAAACTAGCTCAACATCAACACACGAAAATCACATCTCGCCCCTCGGTCAGGGAATCATAAGCCATCGATGCACAACTGATATCGATCGCTCATACGTGCATACGAATGCGTGGAAGGAATTCAAAGAGTCACATTTCAAGATGAATCAATGACACACGATAAGAATTCAAGAATGTGGCATTTCCTAATGGTTCTACAGCCTCTCGAAGATAAGTATAGACGTCTCCGTACTGATCCGCGATACTTTACTAAACCTGCTCATGACTCGTGAGACCTATGTAACCTAGGCTTTAATACCAACTTGTCATGACCCCAAAGCCAGCCCGATCGGAATGGCGCATATCATGGAATTAGGCCAGCCGACACAATCCCAAAATCAATCAATGTTTTCACTCTTAGGATAATATCAAACCTATTTAATAATAAACGTTTATAAAGTGTTTAAAACAAAAACAACATTGAGGAAGAAAGCTTGACATCGGGGTATCACTAGTCATGAGCATCTACTACAACTGTCTAACAGCATCAAGACCAATATGGACGGGAAAATCACAAAAATACACTAAGGGAGAATAAGGAGGGAAAAGCAGGGCTGCGATCGCCAGACAGCTACCTTGTTAACTCCGATGAACCTGCCACTGAGTAATCAACACCCGCCACCGGGTTCAGAAATACATGAATCTGCACACAAAGTGCAGGGAGTAATGTGAGTACGCCAACTCAGTAATTAATAAAGGTCAATAGAGGCTGAGCAGTAGGAAACAAATAAGATCCACATCATGATAAACTTAGTAAGCACAACATGCTTTCAATCAAAATATGAGTCAAATCATCTCATTTAAAATCCAGTTTTTGGTAAAAATTATTTGAAGATGCTTTCCAACAGTTTCAATAGAGGTTCAATACAGTTTACAGCAAAAGTGATAAAGATCATAATCAGCTTCTCGGGCAAAACATAGTTCGTATACAGCCCCTTGGGCAACGTGAATCATAAATAGCCAATCGGGCAAACCTCTCGATCACTCCTATACATCTCATAACATAAAAATCTCAGTAGAAATAACAAATCCAAATCAGTAATTAAATTTCGAACATCTCGTAAAGACTCCAGTTTCAATGGAAGTTGTTTAAAATATTTGTTCGACATTTTCAATAGAGACTCAGTCTAAAGAGGAGGGAAAATAGTAATTTCATAAAAAGCAAGCCCCTTAGGGTAAAGTATCACTCATATATATATTTAGTCCCTCGGGCAAGCCTCTCAGTCACTCGAGACTCAACTCTCATCAATTAGTACTCACACTCGGCACTCACGCTTAATAGGTACTTTATAATAACCGCAACGGCATGCAGCCTGATCTATAAATATGTAGTCGACTGCACTCGCTGGGGGTGTGCAGACTCTAGAGAGGCTCCTACAGCCCAAGCACTATATCGCTGCGGTGTGCAGCCTAGTACAACATATCGCTGCAGCGTGCAGCCCGATCCATATATCGTTGCGGCGTGCAACCCGATCCAAAATTTATATAATCCTCACCAACAGACCCTCGGCCTCTCTCAGTTATCAACCTCACAAGCCACTCGGGCTATTAGTAAAATAGGTTGCTCACCCCAAAATATCATTTTTATGCATCAAATGAGTAATAAATAGTGAGTTATGAAATCAATAAAAACATAAGATGACTGAGTACAGATCTTAAGTCGAAACAGTGAGGAAATAATAAGGAAAAGCCCCTAAGGGTCCAAACAACTTCACACGAGGCCCAAATATGGCATTCAGCCCAAACATAGTAATATTTTCCAAAACACAAATGTATCAAATAGTTTTCAGTCAAATACGTAACTTAAGAGTTGCTACGGGATGGACCAAGTCACAATCCCCAATGGTACACGGCCCCACGCTTATCATCTAGCGCATGTGTCACCTCAATATAGTGAAACAAAGTGAAATTCGGGGTTTCATACCATTAGGACAAGATTTACATTCATTACTTACGTCAAATCGGACGAAAATCTACACCGCGATGCCCTTTCCGCTCGACTCGGCCTCAATCACCCCGAATCTATCCAAAATTAGAATTATATCATCAATACATGCTAAAGGAACAAGGCCCACGCGAAAATTATCAAATTAAATAAAATTCCCCGAAATTGCTCAACCGCCCCCCCCCCAAATCCCACGTCTCGGAATCCAACAAAAATTACAAAAATAGAAACTCCATTCACTCTCGAGTCAATACATGCCAAAATCATCAAAATCGGACCTAAAATGACCCCTCAAATCCCCAATTTAATCTCTTTAATTTCCCAATTTCTTCTCAAATATTCCCACTAATATCATGATTAAGCAAGGGAATAATTGTCATAAACATAAGGTACAAGGTCCAAGTAGCTTACCTCACTGAAAACACTTGATTCCCCCTTGAAATCACTGCTTGGGGCTCCAAAATCGACCAACAATGGCGAAAGAATGACCAAAATTCGCGAAGGGTGGCTTTTATAGTTTCTGCCCAGGAGACCCACACCTGCGATCAAACTTCAATTGGTCCAAAACCGCATCTTCGGCCTTCCTCACGCATCTGCGACCTCGCACCTACGGTCCTTAATCTGAAGGTGCGGAAATAACAGAAGCAACGAATTTTAGCTGCACCAACTCAATTCAACCTCTTCCATCAACCAGCTAAATTCATCCCGAGGCCCTCGAGACCTCAACCAAAAGCACCAACAAGTCATATATCAACACACAAACCTTTGGAACACTCAAAACAACATCAAAACACCAAATCACCTTCGGACTCAAGCCTAAGGATTTCGAAACTTCTGAATTCCGCAACTGATCCAAAAACCATCAAACCTCATCCGAATGACCTGAAATTTTGTACACATGTCACAAATGACACAACGGACCTACTCCAATTTCCAGAATTCCATTCCGACCTTGGTATCAAGATATCCACTGCCGACTGGAAAACGCCAAATTTCCAATTTCGCAAATTCAAGTCTAAATCTGCCATGGACCT
Source organism: Nicotiana tabacum (assembly GCF_000715075.1). NCBI lineage: Eukaryota > Viridiplantae > Streptophyta > Magnoliopsida > Solanales > Solanaceae > Nicotiana > Nicotiana tabacum. The sequence continues at coordinate 81,444,809 of NC_134089.1, read as the reverse complement.
CCAAAATACGTTCCGAACACGCTCCTAAGTCCAAAATCACCCGACGAAGCTAATAAAAATCCAAATCCGATATCGAATACTAAGAAGTCAAGACTGGGTCAAACCTTTCAAATTTAAAGTTTCACGTTGAGAATCATTCTTCCATATTTATTCCGATTAACCTAAAAACCACAACCAACAATTTACATAAGTCATAGTACATCATATGGGTATAGTCATGCCCGAGAACTAGCGAGCGAAGTGAAAATTCTCCAAATGACCGGGGCGGGTCATTACAGAAACAAACCTTCCGAACGTGAAGTCATGTACGCGAACGCGAAGCCGAAGGAAACAAACCTTCGCAAACGCGAAGGTACGATCGAAAACGCAAAGCTAAAGGAAACAAACCTTCACGAACGCGAAGAATAAATGGGCGGAAAAATTGTACAGTTGTGAAATTTCTCATTTTTGACCCCAACCCATTTAATACACGACCTAGCTCATTTGTAAAATATCTTTGACTGATTTTTAAGACATCTTTGGCCAATCGTAGAATTATTTTGGAGTCTCTTGATGAGAGAAGACAAGTTTTGGAGCTAGGGTTCTTGCACACACACTTGGGTCTTGAAGAACTGAAGCTTTTGGTTGAGAATTTCTTACCCATTTATGCTCATTTCTTCATTCCCTTGCTTTGTATTGAATATCTAAGTGTGTAGTTTTTTTCCACCACTTGAATTTTGTTTATGAGAATATTCATATTTAAAGTGTGGATTAAATATCTTGTTGTGATTATGTATTGAACAATTTTTATTTATTATCAAGTGATTTATTATTTCTTTAATTATTCTTGTTCTTTAATATTTCCAAAGGGATTAGCTAACCCTAGGACTCGCCCATTTACTTCGAATTAATTTTGGGAAAGATAATTTGGGATTGGGAAAGACTAATTAACAATAACTTGAGGCGTTAACCCTCGCTTTAGAGATTCTACCTAGGGATAGGATTGAACTACTTGTAGCCATATTCGGGTGTGCTTAATCTCTTAATTATTTTAGGGATAATTCAATTAGGAAGTCTTGTTAGTCTTTGTAAGAATCTAATAGAAAATTATTACCCAAGGTTAATTAATACAAACTCGCTCATATTTGTAAAATCGTAAAATACATTGGATCGTAACTTGAGTGTAATTCCCCGTGCATCCATGTTGTAGCCATTGATCATTTTACTTGCTTTCTAGATTAGTTTATATTTTTTCATTTATACATAAATATTTTAAAAAAATCATTTTAAGTGTTAGGCTTTGCATAATAAGCGATAATTCTCTTACACTACTAATCGCCTACACATTGTTCTTTGTCGGATTCGACCCCGACTCATAGTTAGGTATATTATATTGTATGCGTCCGTGTTCATTTACTTTTTAATAGTGTATTTGGACGTCAGCAAGTAGTATAAGAGGTTTTGTGTATTATATTAGTTTTCTCATGTACTTGTGACATTGGGTTTTGGGAATATTGTAGTAGATATTATATGGTTGTATTAAATTCACTATATTACTCTTTCATTATATTGTGCCTTATGTTACTACAATCACCTACTAATCATTTTTCTTATTACATAAAATCAATTACTTTAAAAATATTAAAATGAACAATTGCATGGATAGTTCACTATTGGCTAGCCTAGCGACGACGTTGGGCGCCCTCACGGCCTATAGTGGGAATTGGGTAGTTACAACTTGGTATAAGAGCTCACATAGGTCTCACAAGTCTTGAGCGGGCCTAATAGAGTCTTGTGGATCGGTGCATAGATGTCCGTACTTATCTTTGAGACGCTATAGGGTGTTAGGAAATGTCTCTTCCTTCATCTCCTATCGTGCATTTGATGTTGTTCTAGGTATCTTTCTCTTATATTCTTACAGATAGTGAGAACGCATGCAGTAGATGTACCCGATGATGGAGGAGTTGCTCCCCTTATTCCTAGAGGTTGAGGCCGAGGCTGAGACAGGGCCCCAACTCCTGCCAGAGAATGGGGGCATCCTAGAGTTGCTCCTATTGTGCCACCAGTGAATCTAGTGGAGGATCCTATTATTGAGGAGCGGGGCAAGGTGCATACGGGCAGATTTCATGTCCACAAAGATTCTAGGAGGTCATAGGTCATATGCTGCGGTTCATGGACTCTATGACCCATGTTGGTTTATTTCCAGCGGGCTCAGCCACATATCAGGCGGGAGGGAAAGCACAGACCCCAATCGCTTAGGCTTCAGGGCATGCTAATGTCGTATATCAGACCTTGGGTGCGCTACTCGTGGGCAAAGCTCAGCCAGTTGCAGCGGCTATACTAGAGCATAGACCAACAGCGACCGGTGAGCTGTAGAAGCTATTAGATATATGGACTAGGTTACATCCTCCTGCCTTTGGCGGTGAGCAACATGAGGACCCCCAAAACTTTATTGATTGTTGTAGGGAGAGATTGCACAAATGAGAGTATTAGAGTCCTACAGGGTGGACTTTACCACCTTCCAACTGGATGGTAGGGCTCGTAGATAGTGGCAGTCCGATCTTCTAAGTAGACCAGCAGGTTATATTCTCTTGATTTAGGACCAGTTCACACGTCTCTTTCTGAAGAGATATATCCCACCCTCTCAGAGGGAAGAGTTATGGCATCAATCTGAGCGGCTCTAGAAGGGTCAGATGTCCACGATCGATTATGAGGCGAGATTCTCTGAGTTGACTTGCCATGCACTTATGATACTCCCTAACAATGCAGAACGAGTGTGGAGGTTTATTACAGGCTTGCACTATTGTATCTAGGTAGCTATGGCTCGAGATATTGAGATGGGGACTCCTTATGAGCAGGTGTTGGAGATAGCTCGGAGGATCGAGGGTATTCGTTAGCAGGCTGAGAGTAGGCTCCGAGGGACAAGCTATCTCAATATTCTAGACGGTTTAGTGGTGCCCCGTCTAGGGACAGAAGTCAGTTTGTGAGGGTCCCGTCTAGTGGGCCTACATATTCAGCACCGCTGCCTTTTTGGGGTGCTCCAGTGTGGCCCTATTTCAGTGCTATTCCAGAGAGCTCCTATCGTCCACCGGCTATTCATGGTTCTTCCAGTGGGTGTTCAGGTCCCCAGGGTTAGATTCAAGGTCAGTCATCTTCCAAACTAAGAGGTTGTTTTGAGTGTGGGAAGCTTGGTCATGTGAGGAGATTCTGCCCCAGGCTTTGGGGCAAGGCAGTACAAGAGGGTCATCAGCCCATAATTATCGCACCAGTTTTCCAACCGCCCAAAGGCAGAGGGCAGGCAGGTAGGGGTCTCCCTAGAGGTGGAGGCCAGTCAGGTGGCGCTCCAACTAGGTTCTATGCCTTTCCAGCCAGACTAGATGCAGTAGCCTCAGATGCTGTGATCATAGATATCATTTCTGTCTACGGTAGGGATACTTGGTAATATTTGATCTAGGGTCTACATATTCATATGTTTCATCTCTATTTGCTCATTTTCTAGGTGTTTCTTGTGAGTCCTTAGGTGATCTTGTATATGTGTCCACACCAATGGGTGATTCTGTTATTGTGGATCAGATTTACTGATCATGCATTGTGATTTTCTGTGGTTATGAGACAAGAGAAGATATTCTGTTGCTCGACATGACCGACTTTGAGGTCATCTAGGCAGGGACTGATTATCTCCGTACTATACCATTTTTGATTGGCTTACCAAGACTATTACCTTGGTGATGCCAGGGTTGCCTAGATTGGAGTTGAGGGGTTCATTTATCGGTACATCCAACTGGGTTATTTCTTTCTTGAATGCTCGACATATTGTTGAGAAGGGTTGTTTCGCTTATTTAGCCTATGTTCGAGATACTGCTACAGAGACTCCCACGATTGACTCAATTCCCATGGTGTGGGAGTTCTCCGATATGTTTCCTTCTGATCTACCAGCCATGCCACTAGATCGTGATATCGATTTATGTATTGATTTGGCACCAGGTACCCAGCCTATCTCTATTCCACCATAACGCATGGTTCTAAAAGAGTTGAAGGAGTTGAACGAACATTTTGAGGAGTTGCTAGCAAAGGAGTTCGTTAGGCCGAGCGTGTCACCTTGGGGTGCACTGGTGGTATTTGTAAAAAATAAAGATGGGACTATGCAGATGTGCATTGATTACTGTAGTTGAACAAAGTTACCATTAAGAACAAGTACTCGTTGCCACATATTAATGATTTGTTTGATCAGTTGTAGGGTGCTATAGTGTTCTCCAAGATTGACTTGAGATCTGGGTATCATCAGCTGAAGATTCGTGCTTCGGATGTTCCGAAGACATCTTTCCAAACTAGATATGGCCACTATGAGTTTCTAGTGATGTCCTTTGGGTTGATTAACGCCGCAGCAACGTTTATGGATTTGATGAACCTGGTATTCAGGCCATATATTGACTCATTTGTCATTGTCATTGATGACATATTGATCTACTCACGTAGTATGGAGGAGCACGAGCAGCATTTGAGAGTTGTGCTTTAAACCTTGGGGGAATATAAGTTGTATGCTAAGTTCTCCAAGTGCAAGTTTTGGTTAGATTCTGTGGTATTTTCGGAGCATGTTTTATCAGGTAAGGGTATTAAGGTAGATCTCAAGAAGGTTGAGGCAGTCTAGAGTTGGCCTCGTCCTACCACAGTGACCGAGATCAGGAGCTTCTTAGGGTTAGCAGGTTATTATCGTCGGTTCATGGAGGGCTTCTCATCTATTATGGCACCTTTGACTAGACTAAACCCAAAAGGGTGCTCTGTTCCGATGGTCCGATGATTGTGAGGCGAGCTTTCTGAAGCTCAATACGGCATTGACTAGGTGTTATTGGTTCCTTCCGGTTCAGGGATGTATATTATGTATTATAACACTTCACACGTTGGCCTTGATTGTGTATTGATGCAGGAGAGTCAAGTTATTATATATGATTCACATCAGCTGAAGCCTCACAAGAAGAATTACCCTGTACATAATTTGGAGTTGGTCGCGATAGTTCATTCTCTCAAGATCTGGAGGTATTATCTTTATGAGGTGTCCTGTGAGGTTTAAACCGATCATCGTAGCTTATAGAATTTGTTCAAGGCGAATGTGGTTGCGGATGCCTTGATCAGAAAGGCCGAGAGTATGGGTAGTTTGGCATTCATTTCAGTGGAGGAAAGGCCATTGGCTTTGGACATTCAATCCTTGGCTAACAGACTTGTGAGATTGGATATTTCAGAGCCCAGTCGAGTTCTTGCATGCATTGTGGCTCAATCTTCATTACTTTAGCGTATTATGGCTCGTCATTACGATGATCCGCACTTACTAGTTCTTAGGGAGACGGTACTACAGGGTGGTTCCAAGGAGGTTACTGTCAGTGAGGATGGTGTTCTGTGACTCCAGGGTCGTCTATGTGTTGCTAATGCTAATAGATTGAGGGAGAAGATTCTAGAGGAGGCACATAGTTCTCGGTATTCTATTCATCCAGGTGCTTTGAAGATGTATCCTTACCTAAGGCAGCATTATTAGTGGCGGCAGATTAATAATGAAATAGTTGAGTATGTACCAAGATACCTAAATTGCCAGTAGTTTAAGTATGAGCTTGAGAGGCCAAGTGGCCAACTTCAGCAGTTGGTTATACCGAAGTGGAAATAGGAGCATATCACTATGGATTTCGTAGTTGGGTTGCCCTGGACGTTGAGGAACATTGATGTCGTTTGGATCATTATCGACAGGCTGACCAAGTTGGCACATTTTATTCTAGTGATGACTACGTACGCTTCAGAGAGGTTGGCCCAAATTAATATTCAGGAGATTGCCCGGTTTCATGGTATGCCTATTTCTACCATTTTAGATAGAGGCCATTAGTTCACTTCACATTTTTGGAGAGCAGTCAGAGGGAGTTGGGTAACCATGTAGAGCACAGCACAACCTTTAATCCATAGACCGATAGATATTCAGAGCAGGCAATTTAGATCCTGGAGGATATGCTCAGAGCAAGTGTGATTGACTTCGGAGGGCAGTGGGATTGATTCTTCCCTTTGGCCGAGTTTGCTTATAACGGCAGTTATCAACCTAGCATTGAGATGGATCTATTTGAGGCTTTATATGGTTGGAGATGTCGTTCGCCCATCGGATGGTTTGAGCCCGGCGAGGCTATGTTATATGGAACTGATTTAGTGAAGGATGCCTTGGAAGAGGGGAGTTGGTTCCGCAGAAGCGGAGTTGTTGCTCGCAGAAGCGAGTCCGCATGAGCGTGTGGATAGACTGCAATAGCGGATGGAGCTTCAGATGAGGTTTAAATGTCGTTTCTGCGATGCTGCAAAAGCGGCTAAGTTGTCGCAACTACGGATAACCTGGACAGAACATATAAAAACAAGGGTTCCGAGATTTTCACCATTTCTAACATTTCGAGCTCGATCTTAGGCAACTTTTGAGAGGGGTTTTTAAAAAATTCTTGAGGTAAATCTCTTGCACTTGTTTTTGATCAATAATCTTGTCTCCCCATTGATTTTCTCGCCTAGTTTGTATGTTTTGGAGGTGTAATTTGGGGGTTTGAGACTAGGGATTTGGATAGTTGATTTGGGGGATTTGGGTGACAATTTGAGGTTGGATTTTAACGAGACTTTTATGGTTGGACTCGTGGTTGAATGAGTTTTCGGGTTTTGTGACTTTTGTTGGATTTCGAGACGTTGGCCCGGGGGTAGCTTTGAGATAATTTCGGATTTTTGATTTATAACTTCGTATTTTCTTATGGAATTGATTCCTTTAGCATGTGTTGATTGTATTATACTGTTTGTGGCTAGATTCGGGACATTCAAAGGCCGATTTTTGAGGAAAAGTTGTGTTGGAGTAGAGATTTGGTTTGGATTGAGATAAGTAACAGTTCTAAATCTGGTCCTGAGGGTATGAAACCCCGTATTATGTGTCTTGTTATTGGTCTGGAGGTGATGCACATGCTAGGTGACCGGCGTGCGAGCGTGGACCGTGGGAATTGTGACTTGGTCCGTTCCGTGGAACTGTGAATTTGAATAATCTGTTGTTAGCTATATGCTCTTCTTGTGTTATAGAAATTTGACTGCAAATCATGTTAGAAATCATGTTTAGACTAAATGATGGTACTGTAGGAGACCCGTAGAGGTCGTGTACTTGTTGAATTATTTGCTAATTACTGTCTCGTACTCAGTCACAGTTTTATTTGCATATCATGCCTCAGTCTCTATTGTTCCTTGTTGAAATATTATATCATTTTTGTTTTGGGATGATTCCTATGATTATTGAGAGCCTAAGAGAGTGGAGAGATTGATGACTGAGTGAGGCCGAGGGCCTGATTGTGAAGATATTGAAACTATAGCACGTGACTTATTCGTGTATCACGTGAGTTGTTCGTGCTGATCCAGATATTGACGCTATAGGACGTAAGTTGTCCGTGCAGCATGTGAGTTGTTCGTGCAAATCCAAATATTGATATTATAGCATGCGAGTTGTTCGTGCAGCACGTGAGTTGTCTGTGCGGATTATAGTGTTTGGGTTGTAGGAGCCCCTCCGGAGTCTATACACACCCCTAGTGAGCGCAAGTACCTTTTGTGTACGAGTGTTGAGTATTGAGTGCTGAGTGTTGAGATATTGAGAATGATTGAGTGACTGTTGCTCCGAGAGAATGCTTTTGATTTCATTATTATTGCACTTAGCTACCATATATCACTGTCTGGAAGTTTTCTGAAAGATGTTATATTCTATTTTACTTGAATTTGATATGAGATAACTAATTTGGCTTAAATTGTCAACTTGAGAACATGCCTATTTTTCCTATGTTGAAATTGCAGAAATTGAACTATAATTGCAGAGCTCATCACTACTTTCAGTTCTTTATTTATTATTGTTACTTACTGAGTTGGTTGTACTCACGCTACTCCTTGCACTTTGTATACAGATCTAGGTATTTTAGGTCACGGCGGGTGTTGACTTCTTTTGCTTAGTTGATCGTTTGGAGATTTCAAGGTAGCTGCCGGTGTTTTCGCAGACCATGTCTCTCCTTCCCTATCTTTACATTTATTGTGTTTCGATCCAGACTTTCATAGATATTACTTTTCTAGATTTGTGATGTATAGATGCTCATGAACTCAGTGACACCCCGATGTTGGGAGTTTCCGCATTATGTTTTAGGTTTCTACCCCATTTATGAGAATTTTTGACATTTAAAACTACTTTGATTCACTTTTTGTTAAATGTTGGGAATATCGTGGAAATGTTGGCTTGCCTACTACCACGTTAGGCGCCATCACGACAGGTTAGAATTTTTTGTCGTGACATCTCTACCCAATGTGAGTTTAATACATAGATTATGGGTATATTATAATATGTAAATTGTGGGAATTTTAGGACTTTATTGAAAAATCTTGGTGTTGATAAAAATGGGATTGTACCACGAAAATGATTATGGAATTGAGTAGAAACTATATATTTGCATTCGTGAGTTTTTGGGTAACTTTTATTTACAAAAAGTTTTGGAATCAGGACACGTGAGCCCGGGGATGAATTTTAAGAATCTTCCAATTTGGATTGGGTAATTACTCTAAATAGTTAAATTATAAACTTTTGAGCATATGTTGATTAATACATACAATTTTTATCTAGTTTTGGATTTGCGTGGCACCGATTTGAGGCTTTAGTGTGAAAGGGCAGGGAAGAGAACTTGAAAATGAGGCAAGTCTCTTGCCTAACCTTGTAAGAGAAATTTTCCTCGTATGTGCTATAAATGATTGTTTGCTAATAATTGTGGGTGCTACGTGCGCACGATGTGATGAGAGTCTACATGTAGCTAAACAATCATGCTTATGTCCGGGTAGTTTTAGGACTCTACCATGTATTACTTGTATTATTTGTACTCAACTTGTTAGCTTAATTATTTGAATTATATTTGATATTGGACAAAGGATTTGTAAAGACTAAGCTTCATGACTTTGAGTTTCGGCAGATTACTTGACCGTTAGTGGATATTACACCTCCTTGAGTATTATTCTTGTAGTAGTCATTAATAGTAGTTGATAGAACATTCTCCCTACCTGTGGAACGGGCCAAACGCCTCGGCAGTATAATAGATGCATCTATGGTTTGCGTCGATCGACCCTTGGCAGTGTACATATTATTCTAGACCAGGCCATACGACCTCGGCATAAATAGTGTGTGATAATGCTCGGAGTTTGATTGTACTTGATATTTCTTCCATGACTTGAGAATTTATAATTTTTCGATGGCTCGTCTTTGTTGAAATTAGTATGTGATAGTTGGAGACTCTAACTGATATTTAGTTAAAGAACCACTTATTTATTATTAATTTTTTTTGTAGCAAATATATCACTAGGCAGGCTGCCTAGTGGCTAATATAAAAATAAAATCTCAAAATGGGTCCAAAGCTTACAAGATTTCCAAACCAAAATAGAAGTTTCATAAAGGTACTAGCTACTAAAAAGATAGAAAAGCTAAAGTCTAATAAACTTGCTATTACAACATTGTCCGATGAATGCTTCCTTCTCCTGTCAGTGTATGTGAATCCAATTGCCAGTGGCAAATACCAAACAACACCTATCAAGCTCTCATCAGGCGCCAGGGTATCCAGTCCATAAGCTAGAATGAATTCCAAACATCTCCACCACAGAATTAAAGCCAGCATAATCTCCCAATCATTAGTGTTGCTACAATATGATCTTCATAGGCAGTGTACTGACTCTATCCAAGTATAAATCATGTGGTCGATCATCAATATTAGGCAGGCTTTGCAAGGCAAAAGCTAGGTTAGGGCTGGCTTTAGGCAGTCTTTGCAAGGCAAAAGCCAGGATGGGGCTAGCTTTAGGCAGGCTTTGCAAGGCAAAAGCCAAGCTAGGTCTGGCTTTAGGCAGGCTTGCAAGCCAAAAGCCAGGCTAGGGCTGGCTTTAGGCAGGCTTTGCAAGGCAAAAGCCAGGCTGTGCAAGGCAAAAGCCAGGCTGGGGCTGACTTTAGGCAGGCTTTGAAAGGCAAAAGCCAGGCTGGGGCTGGCTTTAAGCAGGCTTTGCAAGGGAAAAGCCAGGCCAGGGATGGCTTTAAGTTGGTGACGCCAAGTTAACACAGGGTATCATCAGGCTTTAGCCTGGCGCCGCCAGGCCTGTGGAGCTAGGAGATTTTATTTTCTTGTAAGCTCATATCCTTATCTTCTATAACCTTTAATGTAGAAATCATTCTAAACATTGCTAAACCATCTTTAGATTGAGCATGAAGACATGCTAATACCACTGAGAAATGATTCAACAATCTCCAAAAATTCCACATAACAGATTCAACCTTTTCCTTAGCATTTGAACATATCAGAAGTAGAATAAATTGCATCATCCAATACCTGCTTATCACATTAGTCCTATACAATATCAAAGCACCCCCAGAATGGGTATGTGACCATGCTAATACCACTTTAAAGCACCTTAATAGCATACAGAATAAGACATAAAAGAAACATGCAAGTATGTGCAGATTCCAACCCTGTGAAGCCATCAGTCTGGGGCTCTTCTCTTTACTATTCTAACCCTAAGGTTAGGAGTTTGACACTTGTCTAAATTAATCAACCTCCTCCCTACACTAGTCAGTTCAAAGAATGAGTGAAACTCAGATGTACCTTCAAAAGAAAAAAAAATGTTAGCTATAAAATTCGCCACTGAGTTGCCTTCTCTGAATACATGTTGAAAGATCACATTGAAGTTGCCCGCCATCTCTATAATTTTCTTCACATCATTTGCAATTACCCAAGGAGGATCCCATTCCCCTTATATCACTTTCTTCATCACTAATGAATCAGTCTCCAATATAAGAGGGTGAAGATCATGCTCCACATAGTACTTCAATCCTTGAAGAATAGCCTTAGCTTCAGCCACCACATTAGTTGTCACCCCTAGGTCCACTGCCCTCGCATACACCACATCACCTTCATCATTCCTCACACAAAAGTCTAATGATCTAGGACCAGGATTTCCTTTTGAGGCTCCATCAGTGTTACATTTGTACCAACCATGAAAAGGAAGCTGCCATGTTACTCTTGTAGTGATCAATATAGGTTTATATCCTTCAAAATATTGAATTATGTCTGGCCATAACAATGGAATATTAGGCATCCAAGTATACCTCACCCTTCCAGTCCAATTTTCATGGCAAATATTAGTTTTTCCACTCTTCAATTCCCATAGAATCTCATGTTCTACTTCTTCCCTAGCATTCAGCATTTGTCTCCAAACATTAGACCCCCTTCTAAACTACACCATCGTTGGTATCTCCTTCTTGCAATACTTATTCCACATGAAATTAGACCATAAAGATTTTGTGGTCCTAAACCTCTACCATAGTTTATCAAACAATGCCCTCGACACATCATGTAAGGACATAAAACCTAGGCCCCCTTCCTCTTTAGGAAGGCAAAGATTTTGCCATGAGGCCTAATGCCTGCTTCTCCCTTCTTCCTTTGTGCTCCAAAAGAACCCAGCAAAAATCTTATGAAGATGATCCAAGACATTGTTTGGTGGATGCATGACTGATAACATGTGGACTGGCATACTTTGCAACACACTAGTAATGAGTGTTGCCTTTCCTCCAAATGACAATAGCTTTCCTTTCCATGAATGCAATTTACCCTTTACTTTCTTGATAAGATCCTCATAATATTCATTCCTCCTTCTAGTGTAGAAAATAGGACACCCTAGATATGTGAAGGGGAATTTACCTTTTGCAAATCCTGTAATAGCTCCAACTGCCTGACACAATCCATTAGGAATATTTGAATATATGTAGTATGAACTCTTATCTTTGTTGATCATCTGGCCTGATATATTCTCATAATTCCCCAACACTACCATAATCTTGCTCAAGGATGGAGGATGAGCAGAAGCAAAGATTATAGTATCATCAGCATATGCCAAGTGGTTTAAAGGATCTGACCACTTAGGCATTCCAAATCCCACAAATGACCTGTCTTCAAATAGCTTATTCAAAGACTTGGAAAGTACCTTAGCTGACAAAATGAACAACGCTGGTGATAGAGGATCCCTTTGCTTCACACCCCTTATAGACTTAAAGAACCTTAAGGACTGCCCATTCACCAATACTGAATACCAGTTATTTGACACCAAGTTCCACACCATGTTGATGAAGTGCTCAAAAAATCCCATCTTCCTTAGTACATGCAATAAGTACTTCCATGAGACCCTATCATAGGCCTTAACTATATCAAGCTTGATCACCATATTAGCTGGCTTTTCCCTTAACCTTATGTCATTGACAATTTCTTGAGTCAATAAGATGTTCTCAAATATACTATTACCTTCACAAATTCGGACTGACTAGGAGATATTAGAGAAGGCAAAAAAATTCCAACCTCTAACCTTTGTGTTTGCGTCTTGGCTAGAGTTAGTCGAGTTGTAAAGTCTTTATAATAGAGTTTTTACAAAGTGGCTTGTAATAGAGTGTTACAAGTTAGTGAGAGATTAAGAGGTTAATTCCTAGGTTACAATAGTTTATAATCTAAAGTTGCTTAGTAGTGAAGTTGAAATCCGAATAGGGTAGGTCGTGGTTTTTTATCTCGAGGGCTGGGAGTTTTCCACGTAAAACTCCATTGTGCCATTTACTTACTACAGTGTGCGTATGTTCTGTGGGAACTAATAGAGAACCTGGTACTCTGTAGAGTTTGGTGGACCCTTAAATTCTATCAATTGGTATCAGAGCAGGTTCTTTCTATTAGGTTAACAACTAAAAAGGATCCTCATGGCTGTTCCTCCAAACTTCGAAGAAGGACAGTCTACTTACAGGCCACCAAGGTTCAACGGCCAATATTATGGATAATGGAATACTAGGATGCACGACTTTATCATGGCTGAAGATTATGAGCTTTGGGATGTCATCTGTGATGGACCTTTCGTCCCTACAAAAACCAGTGGTGACCCAGCGATAATTGTTCCCAAAACAAGAAAGGAATTCAATGATGCTGACCGAAAGGCCATAGAAAAGAATTTTCATGCAAATAAAATTCTTGTTTGTGGCATTAGTCCTGATGAGAACAACATGATTTCAGCATGCCAATCAGCTAAGGAGATCTGGGAAGCTCTCCAAACATCCCATGAAGGGACAACGCAGGTAAAGCAGTCCAAGATTGACATGCTAACCATAGAGTATGAGCTTTTCATAATGAAGGACGACGAATCCATTCAAAATATGTACACTTGCTTCACATCTATCATCAATGAGCTTCACTCACTAGGAGAGATCATCCCTAGGAACAAACTCGGCAGTAAGATGTTGATACTATTTTTCTGCTTTCTATTGTCATTACGGATCTATTGTCTCTGAGCTGAGGGTCTCCCGGAAACAGCCTATCTATCCCTTCGGGGTAGGGGTAAGGTCTGCATACATTTTACCCTACCTAGACCCCACCCGTGGGATTAGACTGGGTTGTTGTTGTTTGTTTGTTGTTGTTGACCATGTTATACACAAGCCAGCAGATGTCTTTGGCTACACTGCTGAATATTTTGCATAAACAAATGTCATCATCATGCGCTTCCCCAGGTCATGGTGAAGCACTCTCACAGTCACCTATTGCTCAGTATCATCCACTAATTCTCATTCCACCACTGCATCAGAGAACAACCATATTTGCCCATTAATATTTGCATAAGCCATCTCCATATTCAACCTTCTTCTATATCTATCAATGAGTCTCTTCTTTTGAAAAGGTTCCATCAATGCAACTACACAGAAGTTATACTCCTTATTCATGTTAATCACCCTAGGAAAGGCATGCTGCATATTCACAGACCTTATGTTCCATATTAATGTTTTGATCATCATTTAGATAGAGAGGTTGCACTCTTGGGCATAATTCTTAAAGGTTGTTGTGGCTCTTTATTCTGATTCTTCTTTGTTTTCATAACTCATTTAGAACTAGCTGTAGGTGATAGATCTCATCCCTAGCCACCTGTTTGATGTTTTCTGCTATTGATTTATCATCTCCCTCATCCTCCGTAGGATTTTACCTCATTAAGTCTTCATCAATTGGTGCCACATTGTGTGTAACTAAATCATGTAAAATATTGTAGTGGAGTCTTCAGTGGATCATTAAGATGCAACTGCATAATTTGATCAGTGCCATATTCCATAGGCACTTCCTCTATTTCCCCAGATGCTCTTGGAACAATTGCCTGCTCATTATTCTTTTCATTGCTATTCTCTAATCCTACAGTATCATCCCTAACCTTCACATTATCATCAAGTTTTTTTTCCAATGCATACACCGGAACATCATCTACATTGGCCAAAATCTTACTAGTTGCACTAGGGATAGGGTTTACTATCGATGCTTCATCAGGTGACCCTGGGGATATGGTTTACTATCGATGATTCATCAGGTGACCCTGGCGCGAAGTCTGGCGTCGCCAGCCTAACACCTGGGGTACCTGATTTTAGGCCTGGCGTCGCCAGCCTATTGCCAGGTGGGCTATTGTCCCTCACTTTGTCTCCTGTTGTCTTTGTCGTGCCTATTTGATCATCATCCACCTAAATTGTATCACTCCCTATAACCTTTGTTGAGTTTATCTCATCAAGGTTCTCAAGCTGCCCAGAATCTGCAAATGTTTGAGACGGCATATCTTTACATGATTGGTTTGTAGTCACATTGAGTTGCCTTAGCTCCTCTTTGCTAGTTCCAAACCTTCTATGAACCCAGTCGATTGTGGATTCCTTATTAACCTTTTCACCAGTACTTTGATCACTAGGAACAATAGGATTAGCCTTAGCTAAGTTCCCATTATGCTAATCTTCCAACATTTTCTCAACTGCTTCCTTTTTCACACGCTTAAGTTCTTGTTGATTACCTTCTCCCACTAGTTTAGTATTAGCATCCTTCCCAACCCTAACCCCAGAATCCTTAGGATTAGGGCTTGAAGCTTCGGTATTGCCTTCTTTTTCCTTCTCATAGCCCTTCTTTGATTGCTTTTCCCAATGTTCCTTCTTCTTACCATTGCTATGATCCTCACCTTTGCCTTCAGTAATTTGTAGAGTAGGTTGATGAACTTCCTCAATCTCTAATGCATTAAACTTGTTCTTGGTTGCTACTTCCTCAAGTTTGGCCTTCCCTTTACCCGTGTCAGCTTCCTTAGCTTGTTTGTTATCAACAATGTGACCCCTATTATCCCGTTGATATTTGTTCTTCCTTGCTTGTATCCATTCCTGTTTGGCATGATTAATAGCAGGCTGACCAACCACCTTTCCGCTTGACAGAACCTTTGTTGAATTTCCAGCTGTACTAATTGCTTCAGAACTCACCACAACTGTCTTCTCCTTGCCTTGATCCTCAACATCTTCATCAAATCTCTTGTGTAACTCATGATGAATTACCCAACATTCTGCCTCACTATGCCCTTATTTCTTGCAAGGCTTGCAATATATATGCATATAATCATACTTTATCCTAATCCATTTAAACTCTTCTAGCCCAGATTCATCAGCTTCTTCAATAATCTTAATATGTTTAGGGAAATTACCTAACAAATTAACTTTCACCTTCACCTTAGCACAACTAGGTCTAGTCCCATTTTGAGTTGCTAGGTCTACATATAATGGGTTACCAACTGAAGGAGCTAATAAAAATACACATTCCTTACCAAAGAAATTTGGAGGAAGTTCTGGAAAGCTAATCCAAGCTATGGCAATTGGAGTCTCTTCATCAGGTGTCCACTATGGATTCCATTTTGTACAACACATCTGCCACATGTCTAATTGAGCATTTAAGTAAAAAGCTGGCTTTGAAAGAAGATGAACATAATTCTCCAATAATGAAAATCTAATCAACACATGATTATCTTCAATCAAGCCAACTGAGCAGTGACCCGTAATCTCACATTGAATTGGAATCACTTTACGTAATTCACCAATAATAGGCTTTCCATACGAAAATTTCCCAAGAACTGCAAGTTGAAGCCCTTGTTGTACGATGGATTGTTTCACTTCTTGCTTCTCCCACTTCACAACTAGTTCTCCATGCAGGAACTCAACAGGTTTCAATGGTAGCGTAGCTAGGGTTTGCATGGGAGCACTAATGGTGGTAGGTTTTAGAAGTTTTGAATAATTCATGGGTTGGGGGTTGTTGTTTGTAATCGTGGATGGTAGGGGAAGGTTTGGGGAAGCGCAGCCACCAGGGGTGGCTGGCTGCCGGCCGTGGAGACCATAGTAGGGCAGTCGTCGATGAAGGGCACAAAATCGCCCAAAAATCAGGAGAGAAAAGAGAGCTTTTATTTATTGTTAATTAATTCATTATTATTGATGTATTTCCTGCCTATATATAATATATGCACTCTATTTAATGACCCTTAGTAAGTGTCAACGTCGACCCCTCGTCACTACTTCTTCGAGGTTAGACTAGATATTTAGTGGGTACATGTTATTTATGTACTCACGTTACATTTCTGCACTAATCGTGTAGGATTCGAGGCAAGTGCATTTGGAGGTCATTCAGGTGCATACCCCTGCTACCGAAAGACTTAGTGGTGAGCTACTCTCTACGCCCGTTCTGCAGCCCGGAGTCTCTCCTTGTTATATTTGTTTTCTGTCTATCTTACTTCAGACAATAGTATAGGAGATTTTGTATGTTATACTAGTTTGTTTATGCACTTGTGACACCGAATTTTGGAAATATTCTAGTAGATATTATATGGTTTTGAGTAGTAAATTCACTATTTTACTCTTTCGTTATCTTATGCCTTACATTACTAATCACCTACTAATCGTTTTGATTATTAAATAATATTAATTACTTTAAAATATTAAAATGAATAATTACGTGGATAGTTCCTCGTTGGCTTGCCTAGCGGCGACTTTGGGTGTCATCACGGCCTACAGTGGAACTTGGGTCGTCACAATCAGAATCTAAGTGAATTCCCCAGCAGAGTCGCCATGTTGTTGCGCCCTATTTTGCACAAGTCAAAATAAGATTCAACTAGTGGTTTTCCTATTGATGATAAAAGAGAGTCGCCACCTAATATTTAAAGGTATACTAAAGTGCTATTCAGTTATTAAATCAATATCCTTTTAATCTGCTAACCAATGAGATTTAGGTAATGGTTCTTGTTCTTCTAAGAGGAAGGTGTTAGGCAACCCTTAAAATCTACCTGAGCTAGCTCCATAGGACTTTAGACATTAAAGAGAGTACCCCCGGTCTTTTGCAAGGAAATAAAACAGCTGGAGTGCATATTATCTATATTATATTAAAAGCATAAAGGTCCTTAGCGAAATGTCGTTCGCTTTTTTAATCCTTTAGAAATTGATTTCACATTAGACAAAATTGTAGTTAATTATTTTTCGAACATTTAGGAATAGTCATTTAATTATTTTCCTAATATTTAGAAATAACTATTTAATTACCTTATTAGAGTTACATATAAAAATGTAATATTTGGGACTTTATACGTCAATATTTCCTTATTTGACTATCCAAGAATAATTATAATTCTTTCTATATTAAATTTTCAAAATATTAGGGCTTTAAATTAACTTTTAAAATTTAGTTTATGAAATTCTTTTGCAAATTGATTATCCACTTCACGATTGTTTCTTTTTTAAACCTTCACGGTTGGCTACTTGCATCACTCATAATTATTTTTGTTATTTGTTCTTTCGCAAAATTTTAGCACTTTGAGTCTTCCTTGTGTTCTTTTTATATTTTTATTAAATAAAAAATATTATTTTATTTGTTAATCGCATTTAGTTGCAAACTGATTATGTATATTATTATTATTTATGCATTCTCGAGTAGAACGGCCGAGTTTTCCCTAATATGTATTTAGGATTTTAAATTAATTAAATATTGTGCAATAAACTCTTCCTTATTTGAAATATTAAAAAAAATTAATAAGAACGGCAAAGTCCACAAAGAATGAATAAAAACTAAATGCTACTAAGTCAGTAATTATATTAGTTGGCACTTCTTTGATATTCAAAGATATTTAGATTCTCAAATTATATGTCTTTTGCTTTGTAAATATATAATATATTTAAATCTTTTTAAGATATATTAGTGCTAACATTTTAAAATTCGTTGCAATATTACTTAAGCAAAAATACAAAATTGAATCTGCATATTCTGAAAGAAAAAGTGCCTTTTTTGGAACTTTAATATGTGAAGAAAAAGTTGAGAAACAATTTAATATTAAGAGGAAAAAGATGCTATAAACGATAATTTTGGACAAAGGCCAGAAATTTAAATTTGGAGATATCATCTATTCTTTAAAGTATGGTTGAGAGATAGATGACAAGCTCAAATACACACCAAAGTTAGAGTACGTCCTTTTGTGAATGACTATAATAGTTCCTTCGTTGATCTAGCTAATCATGATAAACATTAATCAATTTCAAGAGTTTACTGTCACGACCCGGATTTCTCACCCTCGAAAATCGTGATGGCACCTACTCGTAGAAGCTAGGCAAGCCACGAAATATAGAAAATTCAATCTCTTTCATTTTTACTCTTTTTAACGAATTGAATTAACAGGTGATCAACATTTAAATAATAGCGAAAGATGAAATTAAGCGGAAGACTTAGACTAATATAATACCAAAATCAGTACGAAAATGCCAACATGCGTCTCTACCCAGAAACCGGTGTTACAATATCCACGGATTGTCTATGAACACTACATACAAATGTCTGAACAAGGAAATACAGTCTGTCTCGGAAACAAGTGGAAACAGAACATATAAATAGATAGAAGAGAACGCCGGGCATGAGGACGCTTGCAGGACTAACTCGGGATCTCTGAGTGGACTGAAGGTTGACTCCCCAAGTGCTACTGTCCAAATGCTGCTCCGGTATCTGCACATAGTGCAGAATGTAGCATCAGCACAACCGACTCCATGTGCTGGTAAGTTTCTAGCCTAACCCCGGCGAGGTAGTGACGAGACTAGGACCAGACTCCAAATAAACCGGTGCTGTTATATAATATACAGCAAAAAAAATAAATAGGAATAAACAATGTAAATGGGAGGGGAGTACATGCTACGAGGAACATATCAAATCCAACAGAAGGCTAAAGAGTGATAAGAGAGAACAGTTCAAGTTCTACAACAAACAATAATAACAATGTTGTGGCGCGCAACCCGATCCCTTGTCATTCAATACTGTTGCGGTGTGCAACCCGATCCATTTATATTATTGTTGTGGTGTGCAACCCGATCCAATATAAAATTGTTGCGACGTGCAACCCGATCCAATATATAATAATATTGCGGCGTGCAACCCGATCCAACATATAATAATGTTGTAGCGTGCAAACCGATTCAATATATTTATATACCTTAAACTCAACCATACTACGAGTCACGACAAGGGATCAACAATAAACTACACTATCCCGACAAGGAAATTCAACAGTAAAAGTATATACGTCTCGGCAAGGGAGAATCAGCTATAACCAATATTAACTCAATCCCTACTCATCTCAGCTAACACCAATACTCAATCATAATTACTTTCCACGAAAATAAACTAAATCCTTGCTCAATATCGAGAATCACCAATTAAAGCATCTGTAGTATCATTTAAAAATACAATAAATATCAGTTTAAGAGTCACAGTCATGCTCGACACCAACGTATAGATACTCGTCACCATGCCTATACGTCGTACTCAACAAGAAGCAAATAGAAAATATAAAACACAACTCCTAATCCCTCAAGCTAAGGTTAGACCAAACACTTACCTCGAGCTTCCACGACCAACTCAAGCCTCAAACACCGCCTTTCCTTTTGAATTAGGATCCAAATAAATTGTATCTATACATAATCGACTTCATAACATCAATAAGCGCTAAACAATCCAATTACAATGCTTAACTATAGCTTTCTAATCATTCTTCCCAAAAAGTCAAAAAATAACCCCAGGCCCGCTTGGTCAAAACACGAGATTCGGACTAAAACTCGATCACCCATTCACCCACGAGCCCGAATATATAATTTATTTTAAAATTCGACCTCAAAACGAGGTCAAATTCCCAAATAATTAAAAAAGCCCTAACTCTACCCAAATCCCTAATTTTCTACCCTTAATCACATGTTTTAGGCCTAGAAATCTAGTGGGTGTTGATAAAAATGGAAGAAAACAAGTTAAAGATTACTTACCCAAGAGGTTATGGTGAAGAAGTTCTTCAAAAATCGCCCAAGAGGTGTGGAGAAGATGAAGTTTGTGAAAAATAATGAAAATTCCGTAATGTGTTCTGTTTTTGGAACTTAAAATAACTGGGCAAAATTACTCATCGCGCTCACGACAAGTCCATCGTGTTCGCGATGGGTTAGGCCTTCACGTTCGTGGAAGACGGCTTGCGTTCGCAGAGAAATGACCCCTCGAGTCTTCGCGTTCGCGTCCATGTGGTCGCGTTCGCGTAGGTCTAATGTCCCACCCCCTGCCCATGCTCAATTAGCCTTCGCGTTCGCGTTACCAGGCCCGTGTTCGTGAAGGGAAGACCCCCCAATGCCTCGCATTCATGACCTGGGTTATGCGTTCGCGTAGAAGGAAATTTCCTTCAGCATAATTAACACATCACGTTCCCGAAGGTCCTCCCGCGAACGCGAAGAAGGAAATATCAGAATACCAACAGCTGAAAACCTGCAATTTTTTGAGAGTTTAAAACCTTCCGAAACTCACCCGAGCCCTCTGGGCTCCAAACCAAACATACCTACTAACTCGAAAATACCATATGAACTTATCCGTGCGATTAAATCGCCAAATTAATATCATTAACATCGAATTAAACCTCAAAATCAATGAATTATTTCAAACTTCTTAAAACATCAAATTTTGCAATTTAGGTCCGAATCACGTCAAATGACATCCGTTTCTTACCGAACTTCACAAAGTTATCTTAAATCACATATAAGACCTGTACTGGGCACCAGAACCAAAATGCGGGCCCGATACCAACATGTTCTAATCAAAATTCATTTCAAATTCCTTTAAACAGTTTTAGAAAATAATTTTCTTTAAAAATTCATTTCTCGGGATTGGGACCTCAGAATTCGATTTCGGACATACGCCCAAGTCCCATATTTTCCTACGGAATATCACAGGTCCGGGTCCGTTTACCCAAAACATTGACCGAAGTCAAATTAACTCATTTTATAGTCAAAACTTATCATTTTCATAGATTTTCATATTTAGGCTTCCCGGCTACGCGCCCAGACTGCGCACGTAAATCGAGGTGATGCTAAATGAGGTTTTCAAGGTCTCAGAGCATAAAATTCAATTTAAAAGAAAGTTATGACCTTTTGGGTCATCACATTCTCCACCTCTAAAACAACCGTTCGTCCTCGAACGGACATAAGAAGGAAGTACCTGAGTCGGGGAAAAGATAGGGATAACGGCTCCGCATATCGGACTCGAACTCCTAGGTCGATGCCTCAGGAGGCTGACCTCTCCACTGAACACGAACAGAAGGAAAACTCTTCGATCTCAACTGCTGAACCTGTCAGTCTAGAATAGCTACCGGCTCCTCCTCATAAAGCAAATTCTTGTCCAACTGGACAGTGCTGAAATCTAACACGTGGGATGGATCGCCGTGATATTTTCGAAGCATGGACATATGAAACACTAGATGCACGGCTGATAAGCTCAGCGGCAATGCAAGTCTGTAAGCCACCTCTCCCACTCGATCAAGAATCTCAAACGGGCCAATGAACCTAGGGCTAAGCTTGCCCTTCTTCCCAAATCTCATCACGCCCTTCATAGGCGACACTCGAAGCAAAACTCGCTCACCGACCATAAACGCTAAATCACGAACCTTGCAGTCAGCATAACACTTTTGCCTGGACTGCATTGTACAAAGCCTATCCCGAATGATCCTGACCTTGTGCAAGGCATCCTGAACCAGATCCGTATCCAATAACTGAGCCTCTCCCGGCTCAAACCATCCAACCGGAGACCGACACTGCCTACCATATAAAGCCTCATAAGGAGCCATCTGGATACTCGACTAGTAGCTGTTGCTGTAGGCAAACTCTGCTAAAGGAAAAAACTGATCCCACGAGCCTCCAAAGTCAAGGACACAAGCTCGAAGCATATCCTCTAAAATTTGAATAGTCCGCTCGGACTGTCCGTCCGTCTGGGGATGAAACGTTGTGCTCAACTCAACCCGTGTGCCCAACTCTTATTGAACTGCTCTCCATAAATGGGAGCTAAACTGCATACCTCGATCCGAAATGATAGACTCGGGCACACCATGAAGGCGAACAATCGCTCGGTTATACATCTTAGCTAACCTCTCGGAAGAATAGGAGACTGCCATAGGAATGAAATACGCTGACTTGGTCAGCCTATCAACAATAACCCACACTGCATCGAACTTCCTCTGAGTCCATGGGAGACCAACAATGAAGTCCATAGTGATCCGCTCCCACTTCCACTCGGGAAGCTCAATTCTCTGAAATGAACCATCAGGCCTCTGATGCTCGTACTTAACCTGCTGATAATTCAAACACCGAGCCACGTATGCAACGATATCCTTCTTCATTCTCCGCCACCAATAATGATGTCGCAAATTCTGGTACATCTTAGCAGTGCCCGGATGAATAGAGTACCTGGAACTATGGGCCTCCTCTAAAATCGACTCTCGGAGCCCATCCACATTAGGCACACAATCTCGACCCTGCAATCTCAAAACTCCATCATAACTTAAGGTAACCTGCTTGGCACCTCCGTGCTACACCGTATCTCTGAGGACACATAAATGGGGATCATCATACTGCCGATCTCGGATACGCTCCAATAATGAAGAGCGAGTGACTGTGCAAGCTAACACACGGCTAGGCTTAGAAATATCCAACCTCATGAACTGATTGGCCAAAGCCTGAACATCCAAAGCAAGTTGTCTCTCACCGACCAGAATATAAGCAAGACTGCCCATACTGGCTGACTTTCTACTCAAAGCATCGGCCACCATATTGGCCTTTCCCAGATGATATAAGATAGTGATATCATAATCTTTCAACAACTCCAACCACCTTCTCTGCCTCAAATTCAACTTCTTTTGATTGAACAAATACTGAAGAATCTTGTGATCCGTGAACACCTCACATTCCACGCCATACAGATAATGCCTCCAAATCTTTAACGCGTGAATAATGGTTGCCAACTCTAAATCATGAACCGGATAGTTCTTCTCATGAATCTTCAACTGCCGCGAAGCATAAGCAATGACCTTGCCATTCTACATCAACACTGCATTGAGTCCAATACTAGATGCATCACAATAGACGGATAAGGCCCTGAACCTGTGGGCAAAACTAACACCGGTGCCGTAGTCAGAGCTGTCTTGAGCTTCTAAAAGCTCACCTCACACTCATCCGACCATCTGAACTGGGCACCTTTCTGGGTCAACCTGATCATCGGGGCTGTGATAGATGAAAAGCCCTTCACAAACCGACGATAGTAGCCTACCAATCCCAAGAAACTCCGAATCTCTATAGCTGATGCTGGTCTAGGCCAGTTCTTGACTGCCTCAATCTTCTTCGGATCAACCTGAATACCCTATGCTGATACAACATGACCCAGGAATTCAACTGAACTCAACCAGAACTCACACTTCGAGAACATAGCATATAACTGACTATCCCTCAGAGTCTAAAGAACCACTCTGAGATGTTACTCGTGCTCCTTCTGACGGCGGGAATATATCAAAATATCATCAATGAAGACTATCACAAATGAATCCAAATAAGGCCTGAACACTCCGTTTATCAAATCCATAAAAGTTGCTGGGGCATTTGTTAACCCGAATGACATAACCAAGATCTCATAATGCCCGTACCGAGTGCGGAAGGCTGTCTTAGTGACATCGGATGCCCTAATCCTCAATTGATGGTAGCCAGATCTCAAGTCAATCTTTGAAAATACCTTGGCACCCTAAAGCTGATCAAACAAATCATCAATCCTCGGCAATGGATACTTATTATTGATTGTAACCTTGCTCAACTGCCGGTAATCAATACACATTCTCATCGACCCATCCTTCTTCTTAACAAACAACACCCGCGCACCACAAGGCGAAACATTGGGTCTAATGAAACCCTTTCAAGCAAGTCTTGCAACTGCTCTTTCAACTCAGGCGGGGCTACGATATGGTGGGATAGAAATGGGCTGAGTGCGCGAAGCCAAATTAATGCAAAAGTCAATATCCCTGTCGGGCGGTATACCCGGCAGGTCTGAAGGGAATACCTCAAGAAACTTACGAACAATGGGCACAAAATCAATAGAAGGAACCTCAGCACTAGAATCACGAACATATGCCAAATAGGCCAAACACCCCTTCTCGACCATACGTCGAGCCTTCACATAAGAGATAACAATACGGGTAGAATGACCAGGTTTCCCTCTCCACTATAAACGAGGCAAACCCAGTAAAGCTAAGGTCACAGTCTTGGCATGACAGTCTAAGATAGCATGGTAAGGTGATAACCAGTCCATCCCCAATTTGACATCGAAATCAACCATGTCCAGAAATAAAAAATCTACACGTGTCTCGAGACCCCCAATCACAACTATACAAGAGCGACAGACTCAATCTACCACAATAGAATCACCCACCGGTGTAGACACATAGACAGGAACACTCAATGAATTACTAGGCATGACCAGATACGGTGCAAAATAAGATGACACGTATGAGTATGTAGACCCTAGATCAAATAACACTGAAGCATCTCTATCACAAACCAGAACCGTACCTGTGATAACCACATCTGAAGCCTCAGCCTCGGGCTTGGCTGGAAGAGCATAACATCGAGGTTTGGCCCCACCACCCTAGACTACATCCCTGGGACGGCCTGCAGCTGGCTGGCCTCTACCTCTAGCGGTTTGAGCTCCACCTCTAGCACATCTACCTCTACCTCTAGCACCTCTACCCCCACCTCTAGCTGGTTGGGCGGTCTATGGAACACCTGGTGCCTAAACCGTGGCACGGGAAACCTCCTACTATGACTGAGTACCCACCAACCTCGGACAAGCCCTCCGAATATGACTATACTCACCATATTCATAGCATCCACCTGAGTGTTGCGGCTGAGAAAACTGAGACTGACCCTGGCGACCTGAATGACCACCCCAAAAACTCTGGAGCGGCAGTGCACCGATAGGAGCTGGTGGTGCATTGTAGGGCTGTTGATCAGAATACTGCATGTGGGAACCACGGCCACCTAAAGCACTGTGAGAAACCTGAAGTGCTGACTAAAAGGGCCTAGGAGGATGACCTCTACCATATGAATCCTTGCCTCCAAAAGAGGCACCACTGAATCTGCCTGAATGATGGGGCCTCTTATCCGACCCATGCCACCTCCCTACGACAGAACCATCTCCACTCTCCTGGCCACATTGGCTGCCTCCTGGAAAGTAATCTCACTCCCAGCCTCCCTAGCCATCTGAAGACGAATCGGCTGAATAAGACCGTCAATAAACCTCCTCACCCTCTCCCTCTCGGTAGGAAGTATGACAAGAGCATGGTGATCCAAGTCGATGAATCTGGTCTCATACTGGGTAACAGTCATAGAACCCTACTGGAGACGCTCAAACTGCCTCCGATAGGCCTCTCTCTGAGTAATGGGGAGAAACTTCTCCAAGAATAGCGAAATGTAGACAAGCTCAACCCCATTGGTCTCAACTATCCCCATGTTCCTGAGAACCTCATGGCAACTATCTAGATAATCCCGGGGATCCTCAATAGATGCACCGCTGAAAGTAGTAGTGAAGAGCTTGGTGAACCTATCTAGCCTCCACAAAGCATCGGCAGACATAGTTGCTCCATCACCGGTCTGAGCTACCACACCCGGCTGAACTGCTCCAACTGGCTGAACCGCTGGAGTTTGAATCTGGGGAGCTATTGCTCCAGAGTGCGAGTAGCAGGAGTCTGGGCTCCTCCTTCAGCCTGAGAGACGGCTGGCGCTACAGGGAGAAGGCCTGCCCGGGTGACACTCTCCATAAGACCTACTATACGGACCAGAGTATCCTGAAGAACTGGGGTAGCAATAAACCCCTCTAGGACCTGAGTTAGGCCCACCGAAACTGCTGGGGCCGGAACCTCGTCATCAAAGTCAACCTGAAGCTCCGCCACTGGTGCTACTGCTCGGGGCTGAGCTCTGCCCCTACCTTGGCCTCTAGCACGGCCTCGGCCTCGCCCTCTACCCTTTGTGAGAGCTATTGCTGGGGGCTCGGGCTGCTGAGCGGTGGATGAGGAAGCACGTGTTCTTGCCATCTGCGAAAGAACAGACTAGAAATTCAATTAGCATTGAGAAACAAAACCGCAAGACAAGAAAGAACAAATGTGAAGTTTTCCTAACTCTGTAGCCTGTGGGGGATAAATACAGACGTCTACGTACCGATCCCTCAGACTCTACTAAGCTTGTCCGTGAATTGTGAGACCTATGTAACCTAGAGCTCTGATACCAACTTGTCACGACCCGAATTTCCCACCCCCGGGAGTCGTGATGGCGCCTACTCGTAGAAGCTAGGCAAGCCACGAACATAGAAAATTTAATCTCTTTCATTTTTAACTCTTTTTAACGAATTGAATTAACAGGTGATCAATATTTAAATAATAGCGAAAGATGAAATTAAGTAGAATACTTAGACTAATATAATACAAAAATCAGTACGAAAATGCCAACATGCGTCTCTACCTAGAAACTGGTGTCACAGTATTTACGGACTGTTTATGAACACTACATACAAATGTCTGAACAAGGAAATACAGTCTGTCTTGGAAACAAGTGGAAACAGAACATATAAATAGATAGAAGAGAACGCCGGGCTTGCGGATGCCTGCAAGACTACCTTGGGATCTCTGAGTGGACTGAAGGCTGACTCCCCAAGTGCTACTGTCCAAATGCTGCTCCGATATCTACACATAGTGCAGACTGTAGCATCAGCACAACCGACCCCATGTGATGGTAAGTGTCTGGCCTAACCCCGGTGAGGTAGTGACGAGGCTGGGACCAGACTCCAGATAAACCTGTGCAGTTATATAACATACATCAAAAAAATAAACAGGAATAAACAATGTAAGTGGGAGGGGGTACATGCTACGAGGAACATATCAAATCCAACAGAAGCTAAAAAGTGATAAGAAAGAACAATTCAAGTTCTACAACAAACAATAATAACATTGTTGCAGCGCGCAACCCGATCCCTTATCATTTAACACTGTTGCGGCGTTCAACCCGATCCATTTATATTACTGTTGTGGCATGCAACCCGATCAAAAATAACAATGTTGCGGCGTGCAATCCGATCCAATGTATAATAATGTTGTGGCGTGCAACCCGATCCAATATATAATAATGTTGCGCGTGCAACCCGATCCAATATATAATAATGTTGCGGCGTGCAACCCGATCCAACATATAATAATGTTGCGGCGTGCAACCCGATACAATATATTTATATACCTTAAACTCAACCATAATACGAGTCCCGACAATGGATCAACAATAAACTACACTATCCCGACAAGGGAATTCAACAGTAAAAGTGTATACGTCCCGGCAAGGGAGAATCAGCTATAACCAATCTTAACTCAATCCCTACTCATCTCAGCTAATACCAATACTCAATCATAATTACTTTCCACGAAAATAAACTAAATCCTTGCTCAATATCGAGAATCACCAATTAAAGCATACGTAGTATCATTTAAGAAACACAACAAATATCAGTTTAAGACTCACGGTCATGCTCGACACCAACGTATAGATACTCGTCATCATGCCTATACATCGTACTCAATAAGAAGCAAATAGCAAATAGGACACAACTCCTAATCCCTCAAGTTAAGGTTAGACCGAACACTTACCTCGAACTTCTACGGCCAACTCAAGCCTCAAACATCGCCTTTCCTTTCGAGTTCGGCTCCAAATCAATTGTATCTATACATAATTGACTTCATAACATCAATAAACGCTAAACATTCCAATTCCAATGCTTAATTATAGCTTTCTAATCATTCTTCCCAAAAAGTCAAAAATTGACCTCGGGCCCGCTTGGTCAAAATACGAGGTTCGGACCAAAACCTGATCCTTCATTCACTCAAAAAAGCCCTAACTCTACCCAAATCCCTAATTTTCTACCCTTAATCACATGTTTTAGGCCTAGAAAGCTAGTGGGTGTTGATAAAAATGGAAGAAAACAAGTTAAAGATTACTTACCCAAGAGGTTATGGCGAAGAAGTTCTTCAAAAATCGGCCAAAAGGTGTGGAGAAGATAAAGTTTGTGAAAAATAATGAAAATCTCGTAATGTGTCCTGTTTTTGGAACTTAAAATAACTGGGCGAAATTACTCATCGCGTTCGCGGAAGATGGCTCGCATTCGCGGATAACTGACCCTTCGAGCCTTCGTGTTCGCGTCCATGTGGTCGCGTTCGCGTCCATGTGGTCGCGTTCGCGTAGGTCTAATGTCCCACCCCCTGCCCAGGCACAATTAGCCTTCGCGTTTGCGTTGCCAGGCCCACGTTCGCGAAGGGAAGACCCCCCAACGCCTCGCGTTCGCGACCTGGGTTACGCGTTCACGTAGAAGGAAATTTCCTTCAGCATAATTAACACATCGCGTTCGCGAGGGTTCTCCCGCGAACGCGAAGAAGGAAATATCAGAATACCAACAGCTGAAAACCTGCAACTTTTTGAGAGTTTAAAACCTTCCGAAACACATCCTAAATTCACCTGAGCTCGAGGGGCTCCAAACCAAACATACGTACTAACTCGAAAACACCATATGAACTTATCCGTGCGATCCAATCGCCAAATTAATATCATTAACATCGAATTAAACCTCAAAATTAATGAATTATTTCAAACTTCTTAAAACATCAAATTTTGCAATTTAGGTCTGAATCACATCAAATGACATTCGTTTCTTACCAAACTTCACAGAGTTATCTTAAATCACATATAAGGCCTGTACTGGACGCCGGAACCAAAATACGGGCCCGATACCAACATGTTCTAATCAAAGTTCATTTCAAATTCCTTTAAACAATTTCAGAAAATAATTTTCTTTAAAAATTCATTTCTCGGGCTTGGGACCTCGGAATTCGGTTCCGGGCATACGCCCAAGTCCCATATTTTCCTACAGACCCTCCGGGACCATCACATCATGGGTCCGGGTCCGTTTACCCAAAACGTTGACCGAAGTCAAATTAACTTATTTTATAGTCAAAACTTATCATTTTTCATAGATTTTCATATTTAGGCTTCCCGGCTACGCGCCCGGATTGCGCACGCAGATGAGGTGATGCTAAATGAGGTTTTCAAGGCCTCAGAACACAGAATTCATTTTAAAAGCAAGTGATGACCCAAATTAGTTTTTATTTGATTATATTAGTTAATACAACAATATTTATCTAACTTTTTTTAATTATATATTCATTGATAAAGCGCATACCCTAAAGCTAATTTAAAAAAATAGGGTACAAATTATAAAAGAGGACATACTAAGCGTAAAATGCAACAGAACCCGATAATCATGTAGCTACTTAGGACTATTTAAGAGCTTATATTTGGAATGACACCATGTAGTTATTAGGACAATAATTAAACAGCCTCGTAATTATACAATATAGTAATTATATAGACTTGTTTGTTTGCTATAAGGTAATTACAATGTAATTTCATGTGTCAGGCGTCTCGTCCTACAAATGATAGCCTTTGAAGGCCGCCCACGGGATGCGTTGTACGATAGTAGTTTATGTTAGTTGCTTATCCAGTGCCTTCGTTATAACTTTCGACCAAGCCATTATTGAAGAAACATGTTTGGTTGCATAAGTGTAATTACATGGTTAGAAAATTTTTATTTTTAAAATATAGTTAACAATAAAATTAGATATTTGTTTTAAAATGGATAAGTATAAATATTAATATATGACAAAAATATGTGCATATAAAAATTCGTAAATATTATTTATAATTGTGTATGTAAAAAAATGTGCTTTTATATGTTTAATAATTATAAGATGATTACTGATAAATAATACGTTCCAATAATGCAGAATTACACATTTTTGCTAGAAACATGAGGATTGGTCTTTAACGCCCTTCTTATTTGATAAGAAAAAAAATCGAATTTTACAACTGTTATGCTATAAGATGTAAAACATAATACCTTCTATCAAATTGGAATATAAAATATAACATAATTTCAAAATGAGATAATACATAAAATGCATCCCGAACTTCTCCTGATAAATGAGTTTCATACTCAACCTTTACAGGTGTCCCAATACCATCTTATAATTTTTCGAACTGATTTTTTCTGCACCCTTGAAAGCTATCTCCCAGGCGCGTTGTGTCTAACTACAAAGGGGCACGTTTATTGCTATTATTTAATCATGAAAACGAAAAAAACTAAAAATAAAATTTTGTTAGCACTAATTACAACCCCCAAAGGTAATATATTCATCTTTCCTCCGATTTAATACCCGACCCACCTTATTTCTTCTTCCACCATACCAACTTCACTAACCTTAATTTAATTGTACTACCAAATCAGCCACAACTGATGTTCAAGATTCGACTTTTGAAGGCAAAGGTAGTTAATTTTGGTTATTTGAGTTGAATTCCGTCTGTTTCTATTTAATTTTTTATATATTTTTCTTGTGTTTTGAGTTGCAGTTTTGTATATAATGGCTTCGAAAAGGTTGATTAGGCTTTGTACGGAAGAGGAAGATCATGCATCTACTGAAGAAGTGCAATGTAATCATGGATATTTGTTGCCATTGTTGACTTCTTGGACCCCTAGGAATCTTGGTAGAAGGTATTGGGCTTGTCCATACTATGGGGTAATTTGATTTACTTTTCAAGATTAAATAAGTTAAGATATCTAGAAATAGAAGTCTGAAATACCAATTTTATTTTTATTCATGATAGGGTGCTAGAGCATGTGATTTTTGGCATTGGAAGGATGGAGAAATTGATCCTAGATCAAATTTTGTTATTCCTTAATTGAAAGAAGAGATTGAAAACTTGAGAGCCAAGCTGAAGTTTTTGAAAAACTAGACAATGTGATGGCAGCAAAGAAGGATGAGCATGAGATTGATAGGATAGGCATTAGATTATTTGGAAACTGAAATGGAGAAGATGAAAGAAAGGAAGAAGAAATGGAGGAGCAAAGTTACTCGATCGAGGAAAAGGGAGAATGTTTTTTGGTTTATCATTTTATGTTGTTCAATTATCGGTGTTAGTACTAGGTTTCAAGTGAAGGAGGATGAATTGAAGTTGTTATAGGCTCTTTGTTTCTTTTTTTGTTGTACTGCAATCATTTTATTGAACCTTGTTGGTGTATGATACAAATCAATGTGGGTGAATCCTTTTTGTATTATGTACTATCTCTTTTTGGAATGAAGTTGGCGGTTGTTTTGATTCTAAATTGTTTTCTTCAAGCATATTTAATCCTTGAAATGTACTGAAAGAAACTGAATATATAATGACAACTCCTAATAGAAAATTAGTATAAGTGCAGTCAATAATTACGGTTAAAATGTTGTCACTGCTACTCCTTAATAACACCATTCATTAGTCATATATAAAAAAAATACAATATTACAGTCACAACCGCAAACACTAAAGATTGCATAATTGCATCAGTCATAACTGCTAATACAAATTGCACCAGTCACAACTGCTAATACAAAACATTGTAGTCACAGCTGCTGATACAAAATATTGCAATCACAGCTGCTAATAATCTGCCAAAGTATAGAAGATGTTCCTAAGGTTTCCAAGGTTGTGAGGATTGTGTAGTGGAGCTTCCTTGGCTTAACTGTGCAGCTCTTGACCTCGTCTGGATGACCTTTTATCCTCTTATCTGATGGAGTTGTCTTTGTGTCACTGCTACTTTTCCTTTCCATTTTACTCCAGTTGATGGTGTGTACCTAATATCTCCAGTGACATCTGCTGAAGATATAATATTTTTGGGCCTACTTAAAGACATTCAAGGATGTTAAAGAAAGATACTATCTAAACAAATAGTACTACTTATTTGATATACAAAAGGTAATAAGAGGCCTTATATTAAGGATAATGTAGCCACTTTCTGTTTGAAGCACCCCCATTCCAACTACTCTTGGTCATTCGTAGGGCCTTGTCTCATTTGTAGAACCTTTTGGTCTACCCCTTTCTTTTTCAGTTTTTGGTATTGTGCGCAGTACATTTAGAACTGCCCTTTGGTGCTGCACTGTAATGATCCGACTGGTCGTTTTGAGTATCTGCACTTCGTTCGATGATTTAGAATAAAACTCTATTTTCTAAGCCTTTAGAGCCTCATCCTAGCCTTCCTTGATTTGCTTGCGCAGTCCAGGTATTGACCCGGAAGGCTTATATGCTAAAAAAACTGATAAAAACAAGAATTTTTGCCTAAAAAGTTTATTTTAGTTAACTTCAGTAAACATTTTGAGTAAATGAATACGGACTCGTATTTCGATGGTCCCGGTGGGTCTGTATTGAAATATGGGATCTGGGCGTATGCCCGGAATCGAATTCTGAGGTTCCTAGCTTGAGTTATGAATTTTTATTGAAAATTAAAAGTCTAAAAATCTATTATTTTTAAGAATTGATTGAATGTTTGGCATTGTTTATACTGGGTCCGTATTTTGGTTCCGGAGCCCGGTACATGTTCAATATAATATTTTTGACTTATCTGTGAAATTTGGTGGGAAATGGAGTCGGTTTGACGTGATTCGGACGTCCGGTGGAAAAATAGAGATTTCAAAGATTTCTTGAAAATTTTATTTGATTTGGTGTCCAATTCATAGCTCTATGTGTTATTTTGGCGATTTGATTGCACAAGCTAGTTCGTATGATATTTTTAGACCGGTGTGCACTTTTGGTTTGGAGTCCCGAGGGGCTTGGGTGTATTTTTGGATCATTGGTTGGGAAACTAGTAAAGTTAAGAAATTTGGAAGTCAATATCAGGTTAAAACGACCTCTATTCAGTGTTTTGATTGCACGAGCAGGTACGTAGCGTGTTTTGTGAATGAAATTCATATATGGTTTGTGTCCGAAAGGTTCCAAATGAGTTTCGGATCATTTCGGAGAAGTTTGGATTTTGCTGGTTTCTGGTGCGACACTGTTCATTCGAAATTGCGAACCTTTTTATGGCAATTACAAAAACATTGTTCATTCGCAATTGCGAACCTTTTATGGCAATTGCGAAAATACTATTCATCTGCAATTGCCAACCATTTATGGTAATTGCGAAAACACTGTTCATTTGCAAATGCGAAGTTTTGTTCCCAAATGCGACATCTGCAACCTGTTAAGTGTTGAGAATTCCGAGTTTTTGCTTCATTTTTCATATTTTCGAACCCTAGCTTCGAGGTGTGGGGATTTTGAGAAGGGATTTTCATACCAAAACATTGGGTAAGTATCTTTAATCAATTTTCAATTATATTTCATGATTTTATACAAGATTTAACATCAAATTCATGAGAAATCTATGGAAAATTTTGGGGATTTTATCAATGTTTTGAAAAATAAAAATTTAGGATTTGAGAGCCAAATAGGACTCAGATTTGAAAAAAAACATATATTTGGACTCGTGAGACTATGGGTAGTCAAGACCTATCCTTGGATTCGGGTTTTGACCTAGCGGCCTAGGGTTTGACTTTTGTTGACTTTTTGGAAATTGATTAAAAATCATAGCTTTATTAATTGAAGTTGGTTTCTCTTGCATTGTGTGATGTATTCAAGTCATCATTGGCTATATTGAGTCGAGCGGAGGCGAATTTGAGGAAAAGTCTAAGTTGAGTCCGAATCGAGGTAAGTGTTTTGCCTAACTTTGTTGAGGGAATTTTTCTTACTATTTTTCATTATTTGCTACATGTGGAGGTGATACATATATGAGGTGACGAGCGTATATGTAGGTGCCTGGGTTAATCATGCTCAGGGGTAGGTTGTGCTATAATTGTGTCTTGTAGAATTACATAACTTCTTTGCTTCATGCCTCACTACATTTGCCGATACTAAGAACGTAGTATAATATGTTAGTAATCAAGACTTAGCCTAATATAACTTGATCAAATTTGATAGAATTATGAGAATACATGGATGTGTCCAGTTCGGTCATCCCTAAGCAAAATCATTTCTTCATTGCTACGGCCGATAGTTTGAAATGCTAGATTTCATGCTTGTGTTGTTGATAAATGGTGTGATTTGTGGAAGTACTTGAATTATATGGCCCTTGAGGGTTTATTGAATCATTGTCGACTTGTAAAGCAGTGATTGAGAATTTGTTTGGACGTTAAATACTCTCCTCGATGTTATTTATACTTCCTGCCTTGCCATTTTATTGATATTCATATGCTTGGTAAGGAAGAGTGTAAAGCACGAAGGGTGATGTTGTACCATTTTATATTCATTATCATGTGAGAAAGAGTGTAAAGCACAAAGGGTGATGTCGTGCCATGTTATTGAGTGTAAAAGCACAAAGGGTGATGTCGTGCCATGTTATTGAGAGTAAAAGCACGAAGGGTGATGCCGTGCCATGTTATTGAGAGTAAAAGCACGAAAGGTGATGCCGTTCCATATCATTTGGGAGTTAAAACATGAAGGGTGATACTGTGACATTTCATTTATATTGTTATGATTGTGTGTTATCGTGAGTTCATGGTACGATGGGTGTTTCCGTGCAGGCGAGGATGAGGGACGTGCATTATGATGTGATATCAATTTTTCCGTGTATACATTTCCGCCCTTACCTCGAGCTGTTATTGTCGCAATTATACATTCGGAGTGATATATTGTTATTGTCCCGTACTTTATCTCTATTTCAATTGTTGTTGTGTTACTCATACCTTCTACTTGCTTAACTTGCAAATACCATGCCTATTTCCTGCTTTTATAATTATACTCATGTTGTGTCTATTCTCTTGCATTTTAGTATAAGCCTTCCACCATGTTAGTCATTCATGTCCTTACCTGTCAACTTGTAAAATCATGTATTCCCGTATTATTTATTATATTTGTACTTAGGCCTCCAATATGCTAGTTAATTGAAGTTGATATTTGTTGTTTTCCAATTGTTGTTATTACTCACGCGCTTTTCATTTAGTCTTTTACTATTGCCCACATGTGTATCCTTGTTCATTGTTGTACTTGCATATTTCCGATTTTGGAATTCCTGTTATCAATATTTCTATCATCTGGTTGGTTCTGTTACTCGTACATTTGGGAGGATGAGTTGAACGCACG
This sequence comes from Nicotiana tabacum, assembly GCF_000715075.1. Lineage (NCBI taxonomy): Eukaryota > Viridiplantae > Streptophyta > Magnoliopsida > Solanales > Solanaceae > Nicotiana > Nicotiana tabacum. The sequence continues at coordinate 81,409,561 of NC_134089.1, read as the reverse complement.
AAGGGTGTTGTCGTGCTAATTGAATTGTACATAAATTTATTTATACATGGCGAAGATGAGATAAAAGCACGAAGGGTGTTACCGTGCCATGTGATTTGATATTTTGGATATACTTCTCATACTAGAAAAGATCGTAAATCTTCTATTGTGGTTCCTTTTAGTAATTGTTGATTGTCTCATCGAGTTGTATATGATACTTTTATCTTTTATGCGTTAAATTGCTTTACTGCTAATCCAATGTACATGTTATAACAATAAGCATCTTTTAACTAAAATCTTCGTCACTACTTCGATGAGGTTAGCTAAAACACTTACCAATACATGGGGTCGGTTGTACTGATACTGCACATCTGCACATTGCGTGCAGATTTTGGATCGAAGCTGGTGGTGACGTCGGATGTTGGTTCGAAAGATGTTCATGTGTTTGGATATAGATGCCACTTGTCCTTGGTGGCTTAGGTTATTGCTAATCTGTTTATGTAACCTTCAAATAGAATATTTATTTATTTGTATCAGTTTTGAAATTCCAAATCTTAGGAGATCGTGATTCGTACTACCAGGTCTTGGGTAAACTTGTAAATATTCAATTATCTATTCTTTTTTCTCTTATAATCTCAATTGAGTTGTGTTTTTCTATTAGTTGGCTTACCTAACGGGTTGAGTTAGGTGCCATCACGACTTGTGATTTTTGGGTCGTGACAAGGTGGTATCATAGCACTAGGTTCGTAGGTTCTACGAGTCATGAGCAAGTGTCTAGTAGAGTCCTGCAAATCGGTATGATGACTTCCATACCTATCTTCGGGAGGCTACATGGCATTTAGGAAAATATTCCCTTTCTTCTATTCTTATCGTGCGGCTTATTTTCAGCTTGAAATCTATGACTTTGACTCTTCCCGATCGCTTATATGTGATATTGTGCACTTAGTATTCGATATGTGCAGATGATCGGTGATGCTGCAGATTGATTACGATGGACTATGGATGCTTGATTATCATCACAATGTGTTGTCTAGCCTCAGAAGCAGATGCAGTGTTAAATCTTCTAGTCGTTCATTTGTGGTATGAGTCAGGTTCATATGTTGGTTGGAAAGCACAGATTTGGGAAGATTGGTTGGTGGCCAGGCTATTGTGATTAAGGTTAGTTCATGGCAAGGTTTCAATTTGAGTATAACCAGTAGGCCATCTCTTGCATGATGAGTTTGGATTGTGTGTCTTGTATGAGGTTTCCATTCGGTGGAGTGCATATGTCATCATTTCAGAGCATTTGGGGAAGTTGTTTGACCATTGCAATGATGGGTAAGCATTTGGTAGAATTTTTGGGGTGTTCTATGATCAGTATTGTATGAATTTTTGAAGTATTCAGCTAAATAGTCGTGCAGATTGGGGCATGCTGTGAAGATATAGTACTTTGGGGTGCCAATGAGATGATATATGGCTTTGAGCTAAGTGGTGGAGTTTGCTAATGACGATCGAATTGTAGTGTCATGGGCCGTATCAGTTTTTGGGTTGAGGGATTGCTTGGTTATTTCTTCGAATGGTCACATGCTGGTGAAGCACGGGTTGCTCGACGCGTATTAGCTGTGCATTGAAGATCAGAGTAAGGTGAGTGATTATTGAGGAGGTTCTGGCGAGTTCTAGGTCTTATGTAGCCTTTAAGACTTTTGAATTTATCTATGGGCAGGTTTGAAAATGGTAGCGAGTGGTAATCGGATCGGCGGTATTTCCTTGTCAAGAAGGGTCTACATGTCAAGTCGGAGTGATGCGAGAAATGGCTTCGGGTTCCCAGGAGGTTCCCTCAGGGTGGGCGTATCAAATTAAGTTACTTTCGGGTTGGCAGTCGGCATAACTCGGTTGAGTTAGAGGCGATTGGTTCTTATTCCTCAATTATATGTTAATGAGTTCTGAAGAATTTATCATGGTTATGACCACGGTCGGAGTTGATGTTTTCTACAGGTATAGAGGCTATATTGCGTGTGGTGGTATTTTCCTAGATTGGGTTAAATGAAAGATTCTCGGTTGATGAGGTGTTCAATTCGATTATGGTTCAGAGTTGGCTATGAGATTTTCGTAGTGTTGCGAGTAGCATGTTAGAGGCAATGCGCCGTGTGGGGTTAAAATTTATAGGTATAAGATTGCAGATAGTTTTGGAGGGAAAGATATGAGTTCTTGATGGCACGGATGATTTTGGGTGTTTACGTTTTGTTGTCCCTATGTGTTCCTATCGGAGTAGAGTTTGCCTGTTGGCAGGTACCATGTATTTTGACTTATGGGTGTTTTTCCGTGAGATGACGGAGTATGAGTTACGTGTCAGCCATTGAGTAGCGGTATTGAGATTGGGTATGAAAATTCTGGTATTCGTGAGGCTCAGAGACTGAATGTTCTTGTTGACAGACTATTCCTGGATTGCGAGTTGAGAAGAAATGTAAAGGATTGGATGATTGATGGTAGGTGTTATGGAAAGGTTGTTATAGACTTTTGGAAGGTTTATTACATATTTGAGGAAGATCGAAATTTGGTTTGGGGATATATTTTGAGCCTAATGAGAATGTGTATTCTATATCGGATGGGACCTGTTTGTTTTGTGCAGTTGTTGCCATGTGTATATCATCAGGTGGAATGGATGTCATTTATGCCTTGGCTTATGTTATATGTTTCTCTCTTATAGTATGGCGGGTTGTGAAGGTTACATGATTCTTCACACGCATATTGTGATTCAGTTTAGACTTCATGGCACTATGGGCGAGGTGGCCTTTGTGATGTTAATTTGCTTATTGCACCATAGTTATGCTTGTCCTTCTCAGTATTGTTTGTTCCTAATGATTTTCCCCATAGTTATAATTTTGTGCACTCTATTGTGCTTGATGTTGACTCACATGTGATTAGTGAGCCCGAGTATTATGGCTCGAAGGGTACCCAATGTGGATTGATATGATGGGATGGGGTTGCATGCCGCAATGGTACAGTGATGAAATGTGGCTCCTTATTTCTATTTCATGTATTTTGCTTCCACCTTGTTGAGAATAGTTCATAGTAAAATGCTAAAATTTCCCTGCCTGCTTAACTTGCTTAGTAGTTTTCTTATTTATTTATTTATTTTTCTTATTGTTATCTATCATGTATGAATTATTACTTGTTAGTGTACGGAACCGTGTTGTGTGTGGATCCATATGATTATTGTTGATACTTGTCGGTGTGGCTGCTCGTCTTGGCTGAGATGAGGTTTCTAGACCTGAGATTTATGCTATTGTATTGGGATGAGGAAGGTTTGGAAGAATAACACTATATTTTATTGAGGATGTGGGCAATGGCCATGTTCGGGAGAAAGAGTTTCTTGGCTTATTGATAAGATGAATGGTTAAGCGGTTATGCGTGTTTCTTTCATCATCGGTAGGGTATGAAGGATTTAAATGAGGTTCTAATCAATATGAGGTTTGCTACCTGCACCGGATTTGTTTTGGGCAGTAATGGTGGTCAGCAATTCCTATTGTGAGTGTCGAAGTGATGGGGTATAATGTGATTACATCTTGGGTTATGGTTGTAACTTGATACAGCTTGTTCAGACTTATACAATGTGTAGATGTGGGATTCGGGTCTTGCAATGAATTCCGGATGATAGAGATTGAGTTCTAAGGTTTAAGGATCAAGGTTGAAATAAGGATCTCTAATTGTGTTAAGTTGGCGGGCTTATGTGGAAGTGGGTGGCGTGGGATCACCCCTGGGTTATGCATAGTAAGGTTACACCGTGATTTGATAGCTTTTGAGTGACACCTGGCACGTTCGAGGACAAACGTGTGTTTAAGTGGTGGAAGATGTAACGACCCGACTGGTTGTTTTAAGTATCTGCACTTCGCTTAGTGATTTAGAACAAAACTTTGTGTTTCGAGGCCTTTAGAGCCTCATCCTACCCTTCCTTGATTTGCGTGCGCAGTCCAGGCATTGACCCAGAAGGCTTATATGATAAAAACAACTGATAAAAACAAGAATTTTTTCCTAAAAAGTTAATTTAGTTGACTTCGGTCAACGTTAAGAGTAAATAGATCCGGACCCGTGTTTTGACGGTCCCGATGGGTCTGTATTGAAATATGGGATCTGGGCGTATGCCCGGAATCGAATTCCAAGGTCCCTAGCTTGAGTTACGAATTTTTATTGAAATTAAAAGTTTGAAAAATCTATTATTTTTAAGAATTGATTGAATGTTTAGCATTGTTGATATTGGGTCTGTATTTAGGTTCCGGAGCACGGTACATGTCCAATATAATATTTTTGACTTATCTGTGAAATTTGGTAGGAAACAGAGTCGGTTTGACGTGATTCGGACATCCGGTGGAAAAAATAGAGATTTCAAAGCTTTCTTGAAAATTTTATTTGATTTGGTGTCCAATTCGTAGTTCTAGGTGTTATTTTGACGATTTGATCATGCGAGCTAGTTCGTATGGTGTTTTTATACTGGTGTGCACTTTTGGTTTAGAGTCCCGAGGGGATTGGGTGTATTTTTGGATCATTGGTTGAGAGACTAGTAAAGTTAAGAAATTTGGGAGGTTGATCATGGTCAATATCGGGTTAAAAAAACCTCTTTTCAGTGTTTTGAGTGCACGAATAGGTCCGTAGCGTGTTTTATGATTGAAATTCATATATGGTTTGTGTCCAAGAGGTTCCAAATGAGTTTCAGATCATTTCGGAGAAGTTTGGGTTTTGCTGGTTTCTGGTACGACACTGTTCATTCGAAATTGCGAACCTTTTATGGCAATTGCAAACCTTTTATGACAATTGTGAAAATATTGTTCATCCGCAATTTCCAACCATTTATATAATTGCGAAAACATTGTTCATTCGCAAATGCGACATCTGCAGCCTGTTAAATGCTGAGAATTCCGAGTTTTTGCTTCTTTTTCATATTTTTGAAACCTAGCTTCGAGGTGTGGCGATTTTGAGAGGGGATTTTCATACCAAAATATTGTGTAAGTATCTTTAATCAATTTCTAACTGTATTTCATGATTTTATACAAGATTTAACATCAAATTCATGAGAAATCTATGGGAAAATTTGGGAATTTTGTCAAAGTTTTGAAAAATGAAAATTTATGATTTGAGAGTCGAATAGGACTCGGATTTGAAAACAAATTACATATTTGGACTCGTGAGGCTATGGGTAGTCAAGACCTACCGTTGGACCCAGGTTTTGACCAGGCGGGCCCGGGGTTTGACTTTTTGGAAATTGAATAAAAACTATAGCTTTATTAATTGAAGTTTTTTTCTCTTGCATTGTGTGATGTATTCAAGTCATCATTGGCTAGATTGAGTCGAGCGGAGGCTAATTTGTAGAGGAAAAGGCTAAGTTGAGTGTTGAGTTAGCCGAATCGAGGTAACTGTTTTGCCTAACTTTGTTGAGGGAATTTTTCCTCCTATTTGTCATTGTTTGCTACATGCGGGGGTGATACATATATGAGGTGACGAGCGTATATGTATGTGCCGGGGTTAATCATGCTCGGGGGTAGGTTGTGCTATAATTGTGTCTTGTAGAATTACATTACTTCCTTGCTTCATGCCTCACTAGATTTACCGATACTAAGAACGTAGTATAATATGTTAGTAATCAAGACTTATAGCCTATTTGGCCAAGCTTCTAAAATCAACTTCTTTTGAGAAGTATTTTTCTCAAAAGTACTTTTAAAAAAAGTGCTTTTGGTGAGAAGCAGTTTGTGTTTAGCTAATTAATTTGAAAAGTACTTTTGAGCAGCAATTAGTGTTTGGCCAAGCTTTTAAAAACTGCTTCTAAGTGTATTTTTCTCAAAAGTGCTTCTCAGAAAAGTACTTTTGGAGAAAAGCTACTTTTTCTGCTTCTCGAAAACTTCTTCTACTTCTCCTCAAAAGCACTTTTTTTCCTTCCAAAAGATTGGCCAAACACCTCAATTTTGGCCAAAGGCCCAAGAAAAAGCTTGGCCAAACAGGCTATTAGCCTAATATAACTTTATCAAATTTGATAGAATTATAAGAATACATGAATGTGTCCAGTTCGGTCATCCCTATGCAAAATCATTTCTTCATTGCTACGGCCGATAGTTTGAGATGCTAGATTCCATGCTTGTGTTGTTGATAAATGGTGTGATTTGTGGAAGTACTTGAATTATATGGCCCTTGAGGGTTCATTGAATCATTGTCGACTTGTAAAGCAATGATTGAGAATTTATTTGGAATATTCGTTGAACACTCTCCTAGATGTTATTTATACTTCCTGCCTTGCCATTTTATTGATATTCATATGCTTGGTAAGGAAGAGTGTAAATCACGAAGGGTGATGCAGTGCCATTTTATATTCATTATCATGTGAGGAAAAGTGTAAAGCACGAAGGGTGATGTCGTGCCATGTTATTGAGAGTAAAATTACGAAGGGTGATGCCGTTCCATATCATTTGGGAGTAAAAGCACGAAGTGTGATGTCGTGCCATTTCATTTATATTGTTATGATTGTGTGTTATCGTGAGGTCATGGCACGATGGGTGTTTCCGTGCAGGTGAGGATGAGGGACATGCATTATGATGTGATATCTGTTTTTCCGTGTATACATTTCCGCCCTTACCTTGAGTTGTTATTGTCGAAATTATACATTCGGAGTGATATATTGTTATTGTCCCGTACTTGATCTCTATTTCAATTGTTATTGTGTTGCTCATACCTTCTACTTGCTTAACTTACAAATACCATGCCTATTTCTTGCTTTTATAATTATACTCTTGTTGTGTCTATTCTGTTGCACTTTAGTATAAGTCTCCACCATGTTAGTCATTCATATCCTTACCTATCAACTTGTAAAATCATGTATTCCCATATTATTTATTATATTTGTACTTAGGCCTCCAATATGCTAGTTAATTGAAGTTGATATTCGTTATTTTACAATTGTTGTTATTACTCACATGCTTTTCGCTTAGTCTTTTACTATTGCCCACATATGTATCCTTGTTCATTGTTATACTTGCATATTTCCTATTTTGTAATTCATGTTATCGATATTTCTATCATCTGGTTGGTTCTGTTACTCGTACATTTGGGAGGATGAGTTGGGTATTGCCGTGCTAATTGAATTGTAAATAAATTTATTTATACATGGCGAGGATGAGATAAAAGCACGAAGGGTGTTATTGTGCCATGTGATTTGATATTTTGGATATACTTCTCATACTAGGAAAGATCCTAAATCTTCTACTGTGGTTCCTTTTAGTAATTGTTGACTATCTCACCGAGTTATTTATGATACTTTTATCTGTTATGCTTTGAACTGCTTTACTACAAATCTAATGTACAGGTTATAACAATAAGCATCTTTTAACTAAAAGCCTCGTCACTACTTCGACGAGGTTAGACAAAATACTTACCGGTACATGGGGTCGGTTGTACTAATACTGCACTTCTGCACATTACGCGCAGATTTTGGATCGGAGCTGCTGGTGACGTCGGGTGCTAGTTCGAAAGATGTTCGTGCGTTTGGATATAGCTGCTAATTGTCCTTGGTGTCTTAGGCTATTGCTAATCTGTTTATGTAATCTTTAAATAGAACGTGTATTTATTTGTATCACTTTTGAAATTCCAAATCTTAGAAGCTTATGATTCGTACTACCGGGTCTTGGGTAAACTTATAAATATTCAGTTATCCATTCTCTTTTCTCTTATAATCTCAATTGAGTTGTGTTTTTCTGTTAGTTGGCTTACTTAGCGGGTTGAGTTAGATGCCATCATGACTTGTGGTTTTTGGGTCGTGACATGCACTAGTTATTGCACTTGCTTCTGCACTTGTTGTTGCAATTGCTGTTGTAGTTGAAGTTTCAGCCTTGGTCTTATGACACCCTCTCTTATTATGGCCTTTCTCATTACATGCTCTACATGTCATCTCCAGTCCTCTCCTAGACAACTTACCTATCTTGTTTTCAGTTTGCTCTTTTCTTCTAAACTTTCTTTGGCCTCCCTGCATATTTCTGACTGTTGGTGGAATAACAGATACATTCTAGGAGTCTGGCCACATTGACATATTAAAAGCAGGCTGAATGAAATGGTTGTAAACTTTCAAGTAAGTTTCTTTGGTATACCAGTGAGCAACATAGTTAATCTGCTCCAACTTTTTGAAGTGAAAGGTAGCTACTGCATGAACAATGGAATGCTTTTCAGCATCCAAGATCTGCAACTGCATGTCATGGTTTGTAAAGAAACTAAATGTTTCAGATATTCAGTTTCTTTCACTTCATATCGTGTGTATCTATTCACATAATAACACACTTCATTGACTTGACTGTATTGTCTTGTAAAACCTTCAATGCCATTGGTGAGATATCACAAATCCAACCAATGGAAAATTCTCTCAGTTTCCCAATCTTGTTTATCATTTTCACTCTGATTTCATCAAGCATTGTTATAATTGTCTTGTGTCTTGGCTCTAATATCCACGAGTTGAAGCTTTCAACCATGTTGTTGTCCACACTATCACAATTGATGAAGAACTTGAAGTACACCTTATACCACCTTTCTTTGTTATACCACAAGAAGTCATCAATGATTCCTTTACCACCTAATATTTCTATGAAGTTAAGATTCTTTTTCAATTCTGCCTTATAAGTACTTCTGGCACACCTCCAGAAATAATTTCTTCTTTCAATGCCTCTCCACTTCTTGAACCAATTATCTAAGATGTGTCTAGCACACATCTTATGTTCACAGTTTGGTAGTATTTCATCCATTGCTTAATAGAATCCCTACATAGAATAATAGAAGAAAATGCAATAACATATCAGTAAGACTTATGGAAGCAACAAAAGAAAATAAACACAAAGATAACATAAGAATAAAATAAAGAACAGAATACTAACCTTCTATATGTCTGTATACGGTAAAATCAGAGGGTCAAATTTTCCATCGTTATAACGTCTCGAAGGCTTGAAATCATGGTCAAGTCTCACTCCTTGAGAGCCACCGATGCTTGACCTCGAGGCAGTATGGAATCAACGGTTACGGGAAGAAAATCGGGAGTTCCCAAGGTGTGAAGCTAGAGCCAACAAAATCTGTTAGGCTAGTCTGAGCCCGTATCGTGGCATTAGTTAGATGTCTCATCTCCATTTCTTTGTAATATGCACTTGTACTATGTTGGGATTTCCCCCTCTTATATAAAAAGGGATCCTTATCATTTTATAAACATTTGTCGCTTCATACTAGATATACAAGAATATTCTCTCTGCTCTCTAGTATACTCTCTTGATGTTATTACTTCATTTATTTCTCATATTTATTGTGATTCTATTCATTCTTCATCATTTATTGCTTATTATTGGCCATAAAGAGCCGCCATTGGTCTATTCATAACTGTTATTCGCTATTGATCGCCTTCGATAGCTCCCAACCGAGCTTCAGAATCGACCTCGAGGCCCTCAAATAGGCAAGCTCGAGGCCCCAATTGACAGCGATTCGGTTCAATTAACACCTCGTTCTTAAGCTTTTATTTCGTTTCTAAGTCTTTCACATAGCATCTACTGCCTAACAACTAGCATAAAATAGATCACATATTTTAGAACCACTCAATCAAATTTAATTGTTATTGCCATTTTCACGGTAAACAGTTTGGCGCCCATCGTGGGGCTAAAAATAATAGTGATTATTTTCTTGCTGGTTTAACTACATAACGCAAGTTATCTTTCACATTTTTTCTTGTCTAAGATCTTCGATTTCAGGTCAAAATGCCTGACTCAGTAAAAAACAATCTTGAGAACCACGGAGAAAATGGTGTAGATGTTCCAAGTGTTGGCGTACCACCACGAAACCCTGAGAACGCGCCAGAACCGATCTCCGTGGATGCGATCTCACGCATTGCTCAACACAACGATGTAAGCTCTCATACTGACAGGAGCGTGCACCAATGAGACCAACAAGAAGCCCGGGAAACCCCGGCTAGGGAAGAACCGGAGGTTAGCCTTCACGTTATTTTTGAAATGTTGCAGGCACAACAGCTAGCGATTGCTCAGCTGCAAAGTCACCAGAAAACTCCGAGCACGGTAGCTCCGGGGACGGCTCCCCTGGCCGAGTAGATACCGGGGAGGTCAAGCAACAACGGGTCGGTAGACGACCCCGCCATCGTAAAGATGCTCGAGGATATCATAAAGAGGATCGAATCGGGCGAGAAAAAAATAGAAGCCAACAACAAAAAGGTCGAGACCTACAACTCCAGGGTCGACCAAATTCCGGGCGCACCCCCCATCTTGAAAGGTGTGGATTCGAAGAAGATCATACAAAGGTCGTTCCCAGAGGAAGCGGTTCCAAAACCCATTCCAAAGAAGTTCAGAATGCTAGACCTTCCAAAATACAATGGGACCTCAGACCCCAATGAGCACGTTACTGCTTACACTTGCGCAGTGAAGGGAAATGCCATAAAGAATGACGAGATCGAGTCCGTCTTACTAAAGAAGTTCGGGGAAACACTCTCGAAGAGGGACATGATGTGGTATCACAACCTAGCTCCTAACTCTATAGATACATTTTCCATGCTAGCAGATTCTTTCATAAAGGCACATGCTGGTGCCATCAAGGTAGCAACAAGGAAATCCGACGTCTTCAAGATTAAATAGAGGGAGAATGAGATGTTGCGAGAGTTTCTATCTCGCTTTCAAATGGAACGAATGGAACTACCACCAGTCTTCGAAGACTGGGAAGTGCAGGCCTTCACTCAAGGTCTGAATGAACGAAGCTCGGTGGCTTCAAAATAGCTGAAACAGAACCTAGTCGAGTATCTCGTCGTGACCTGGTCGGACGTTCACAATCGATATCAGTCAAAAATTTGGGCCGAGGATGACCAACTAGGATCCCCCTCGAGCTCGGTATACCAAAGTAGGCTTTTGGCAAAGAAGCCAAAGCCAAACAAAGAAAGGTACTAGCCATACACCGACGACGGGAGAAACGCCCCGAGATGTAACATACCCCGCAATGGCCGAAGGATGGACCGAGGTCAAAACCCCCAAGGACTCGTCAATAGAGACGGATTCGACAGGAACACGGGGCCAATAGAGGCACCTCGCTTGTCGGAGTATAACTTCAATATAGATGTATCAGACATTGTGCTCGCCATCAGTAAAATCAGAGACGCCAGGTGGCCCAGGCCTATGCAATTAGATCCTTCGCAAAGAAATCATAACTTAGTTTGTGAGTTTCACAACACACACAGTCATAGGACCGATGATTGACACCAGCTCCGAGAGGAAGTAGCCAGACTACTCAATAAAGGTCACCTTCGAGAATTCCTCAGCGATCGAGCCAAAAACAAGTTTCGGGAAAGAGAAGTGGCCAAGAAGAACGAAGCAAATAAGCCACAACACGCCATCCACATGATCTTGGGAGGCATCGATGCCCCATAAGAGCCCATGATGAGAAGAACAAAAATATCCATCACCAGAGAAAAGAGAACTCGTGATTACATACCCGAGGAAGCCCTCACATTCAGTGATGAGGACATCGAGACCTTGTCTCAGCCCCACAACGATGCACCGGTAATCTCTTTTCTTGTGAATACATTTCAGATTAAACGTGTACTTGTGGATCCAGCCAGCTCGGCCAACAATATCAAGTCGAGTGTGGTAGATCAGCTTGGACTGCTTGACCAAATCGTACCCACCTCTCGAGTCCTCAACGGATCCAACATGGTGAGCAAAACAACAAAAGGGGAAATCACCCTTCTAGTCAACGTGGCCGGTACAATCTAAAATGCCAAATTCCATGTCATCGAGGGATACATGAGGTATAACGCCTTGCTTGGAAGGCCGTGGATACACTGCATGAGAGCAGTACCTTCCACCCTCCATCAGATGATGAAATTCCCCACAAAGGATAGGATTAAAACCGTCTACGGGAACAGCATGCGGCAAAGGAAATGTTCGCGATACACGATGTGGCCCCATGACCGACACCTCCACCCTCGAGGGAGTCGAAGGATAAGCAAACAGTAAAATAACAATAACAAATTACACTCCCAACTATCCCGACCAAACAAAGTAGGGGAGCATACCGCATCTTCATCACAAGCAACTAAAACATATCAGGGCTCGACACATCGCTGGCGCATCATACGCTAAGGTATGATTGTTTCCTTTCTTTTTCAATTATATTCTACACTTACCCGAGTGCAGGTACTCGATCGAAATGGCCAAAGCACTCTCCAACTCGAAGTCCTTAGGTTTCAAAAGCATGCGTTGCACTCTTTTCCTTCAACCGAGTTTTTATCCCGAAAAGGGTTTTACCGGCAAGGTTTTTAACGAGGCAACATCCATATGCTACCTAAGGAAGACTCAACAAGTATTCAAGGATTCCTTTTCAATCAACCTAGAATATTGGGAGGCACCCCTCCTCCCCCCAGGAGGTCACCTACTCTGAGAAAGCCAAGACGCATCAAGTGGGGTCTCGATAGGAAGATAATGTGTCGGGCCAAACGGTCGAACGAACCATGTCCGTATAGAACAACTGAGCCCTTAAATAGCAAAGATATGTATACTTACACTAAGTAATCAAAGAATACTTCATAAAAGCATTTTGCGTGTCAAGAAAGCTCGGCATTGTTTTGCAAAAAATGGCTCCAAATCCAAAAGACGACCCGAACACTCGGGGACTGGCATCAACAACTCGCAACAACGCGACCCCCGGCTCTGAGCTTCAAGCTCGTAAGCCTTCAATGAGGCAACAACAAGATCACAAAATAGCTCCAAAGCTAAAATACGACCCGAACACTCGAGCACTGGCGTCAAAACTCAAATGATCTCTGGGTCGAAAATTCCAAAATTGTAAGCCCTCAATAAGGCAATACCAAGTTTACAAGTAATGGCTCCCGAGTCAAGAAACCATCGACGACTCGGGGACTACCATCAAGCGCCATCTCCATCGACTTATCAAAACTCGAGGCTGTAAGGCCACATGTGGGCAGCCTCGGTCTTGTAAGACCTATATAAGGCAACAACAATATCTGTAAGACCATGAACCATACTTGTACCAAGTATCCAAAACTGTAAGACCTCAAAGGCATGAAAAACTTGTAAGACCTTACTAAAGGCCAACCCAATCTCAAAGTTTCGGCTATATATCGAACTTGTAAGACCCCTAAAAAGGCATACCCTTGATATAGATGCCAAAAATACTTCACTCGGGACTTAAAGGCTCTGGCCAAACACAAATGGCCCCGGTCACAAGGCTATACCAGTCAAACTAACACAACTTGGGGACGCCCGACCGTCGCTATAAATCACAGGCCTTCAATTATTCCAAATATACTTTGGAAAGAACTGGTTAAACAGGCTACCCTCGATATAGGCAAAAGAGCTTTGGCCATGTCAGCTCCTAAAGGCTGGCTTCGAGATACTCAGCCTCCGAGCCAAACCTCCTGATGTGCTCGATCATTGCCATATAATGACTCACAATCGAGGTTTTAATCGAACCTTCGAAGAGTCAGGCAAACACTAATTCAAAATATTTTATCGAGGGAAAAATAAAGCCTACATAAAAGGTTGCATTGACCCAAGGCATAAGAGCCACTGTCGCCAGCCCACATATATAAAAGGTCATACCGACCCAACGCGTTAGAGCCTAAGGGACATCTTGCAATTCAAAAACTTGAGGGTCGAATGAGCTTGAGTCGTAACCCGATTCGGAGACTGAACCCAAAACAGTTAACTAAATATGTCTAAGGGCAAAGGCATAAGAGCCACTGTCACCAGCCCACATATATAAAAGGTCGTACTGACCCAACACATAAGATCCTAAGGGCCATCTTGCAATTCAAAAACTTGAGGGTCGAACGAGCTCGAGTCGTAGCTCGACTCAGGGACTAAGCCCAAAATAGTTGTCCTAAATATGCCTAAGAGCAAACGCGCGTAAGAGCCTACAGGCCAGTCCAACAAACCTCAAGGTCATACCGTGAATCTAAGGATTCTTCTCAACTCAAAGACCAGTTCATCTGGCTAAAATCAAGAAAAAATAAATACAGAAGAAACAAAACCGCAAGGTTTCCTCCTTATGCATGCATGCAAAAAAAAATAAGCTCCATTTACAACATACTTCGAAAGTATTATGTACAGAATCAGAAAGCAAAATCTGCATCCCTCCTAGGGCTATGGCTCGCCGGCCTCATCTCGCTATCCTCAGCGTCGGACAGAAGCAACTGGGCATCACGCTCGTCCGCCCTCGCCTGCATCAACTCTTCAAGGTCAAATTCCCTAGCACGGATCTCCTCGAGGGTTTTCCTCTGAGACTTACACCAAGCGTATTCTTTGCTCCTATATTTGCGGTCAAGGATCTTTCTCAGCTTAGCTTGAGCATCGGCAACGTCCTTCAACTAGACCGCTACTTTCTGGTCAGCCTTAGCTTGGCTCATTACAGCTCCAGCTCGGGAATCCACAACCTTGGCCCTTATTTTCAAGAGCTCGGTCTCGAGCTTCGCAATCGTATCTTTTCGAACCAAGATATTATCATGAGCTAAGCGAAGTTGAACCTCAAGGGCGGAAGGCTTAGCCAGAGCACCCTCCTCTGTCGAATCTTGAGCATACGTCTGAGCCTTTAACTCATCATACTTGCGCTTGGCTTGGAAAACCTCATCTCGAAGGCACTCCAAGCCCTCCGCCTTTTTCTATAACTGAAATAAACAAAGCATTAGCTCCAAGAGCTAGAAGGAGGAACACCTGCTCGCTCGGGACAAAAAACTACCTGCTCCTTCAAGTAGCTCTCATAATTCGAGCTCTGACTCGCCTCACCATAAGTATACCAATTGGACTTCCCTTTCATCGCAAAGGAGACTCAGGGATTTCTCCTCATCCAGAGCTTTCCGCAACCTGGCCTCACAATGAAGCAGTTCGGACTTAAGCTTATCGAAGGCCTGCAAAAGAAAACTCAGTAAGGAAGGGAAGGCCCGAAACTCGAAAAGCCTATGCCAAAAACTCACCACAAAGTGAATCCGTTGTGCTTCCTCGAAGGTCGAGCACACATCTGCTAACCTAGTTCCCTCAGCTTCAAAAAAGTCAACCCCGACCAAGACACGATCGCTCGGTGCGTATGATCCCGGGCTTCGAGTACCCCTCGAAGTACCTCTAACGGAAAAAGAAGGCGGCAACGGAGAATAAACCGCCTCTCCAAAACCAGAAACCATTAGCGTGGCGGGCTCGATCAATGCTTCCGCTCTGGGCCCCCAGCCCAGGTTCGCCTTGCCCCGAGCACCATCTCCCTGGAAAGGTATCTCTTTCCTATTATTATCATTATTTAGCCCGGAAGCTAGCGATCCTACTCCCCCTCCAAGGGGATGCGGCCTCGCCTGGAAGGCTTCCCGATGCCTACAATAACTGGGTTAGCACGTAGAAAGAGAAAGTGCTCTTTCAACTAAAAGAAGGGAATAGATTGCACGGCACATACCGTGGTATTTTTCCTCCCACCTATCCTTAGACAAAGCTCACCACTTATGCTCGTTGTAAGTCGAGTGGGTCACCAACTTCTGAACCCAATCCGGCAGATCGGGAACCTCGCCCGGCATCCGCGAAATTGCTGCAAAGAAAGAAAAGAAGGCACACTTACGGAACATCCCTTCGCCATGATTGAAGAAATGTGAAGGCATGAGTGTACCACTTACGTGTATAATTCCATTCCTCAGGGAATGGCATAAACTCTAGGGATAATATCTGCAGTTCATACTCAGATGAATCAACTCATCCACTCCCGACCCCCGTCTTCTTCATCATGGACAACAAAAGGCGTGGCAGACCGTCATCGTAAGGTTAGCAGACCTCGATGATGAAAAGGCCGGTATAGTCTGATAAAATGGCTAAGCATAAATTCAAGCCATGCCTTCTTCGCAAAGAACCTCACCATCAACACTATCCACCAAAATGACGAGTGAACCTGGGCCAAGGTAACCCGATACATTCGAAAGAAGTCAAACATAACCCTGTCAGGGGGGCCCCAGCATGAAGGGATACGTGAACACATTCAGAAATCCCTCGGCACGGTCTGTAATACCCTCATCCTAGGAAGGTACCTGCAATTCCACCTTTTTCCCCCATCCACAGTCTTTCCTCACCAACTCAAGGTGTCCCTCTCCTATTTGAAGAAGTAAACTCCAAGGTATTCTCCCATTGGTCCTGAGCATCGGGGCACTTTTATGGTGAAAAGTCCCCTCTCGAAGCAAAATGTTTCGAACCAACAAGGCGATAACTGGGGGCGGAACTCTCTCCTCCCTGCAAAACAAATCCTGATGTAGCAGTCATAACTATAGCAAAATTGGAGAACTGGAGCAGGAATTTAGACTAGAGCGTCAATACCGAAATAATGAAAATCCTAATGCATGAAAAAAGGTTAACTCATCAGAATGGTGGAATCTCAAAAAGGGCGGAAGCAGCCCTATATATGGAAAAGGCAGCAACACTCCGCCTGCCCTAGAGGCCTATTAAAATGTTGGTCGAAATCACATTGGGAAGATGTGCCGGCGGGGTCACCTCGGTCACTTTACAGCCGTGTCGATAATTTGACAAGCACCATACGATGTTTCAGTGTCGGAGACCCCTGCACCAAACAAGTCCCGAGGTGGTACCCGACCTTGAAGACCTCCATAAAAAAAGTCAGGCTACAAGAAGCCTTTGGTATCATCGCCAGTCCCGAAGAGGTACCCGACCTCGAGGACCTCCATCAAAAAGAAGCCAGGCTCTAGGAAGCCTTTGGCATCATCGCTAGTCCCGAGGTGGTACCCGACCTCGAGGACCTCCATCAAAAAGAAGTCAGGCTCCAGGAAGCCTTTAGCATCATCGCCAGTCCCGAAGTGGTACCTGATCTCGAGGACCTCCATCAAAAAGAAGTTAGGCTCCAGGGAGCCTTTGGCATCATCACCAGTCCCAAGATGGTACCCGATCTCGGGGATCTATCCAAGGGGTCGTCGATGTCATTATAAGACTCGATATGGTACCCGATTTTGAAGGCTCCTCTCAAGGAGAAAAACAAGCACTTAAAACTCTGTTCGCATGGACTTGACCTCAAGATACCATCTGCACTCGGGCAGTCCCTTATCCGGGATCTATCTACAGCGCCTTAAGGCTATATACACTAAGTTCAAGACAAGTTTCCAGACGACCCGAGTTAACCCTCACTCAGGACTGCTCTCGAAAGTCTGAAGGCAATCTCCATTCTCGAGCTTCCGAGTGAATCCCCCTTCGAAGGTTATCGCAAGGTCTAAAGGCTAAATCTCAATTTAGGGGTTCAAATCCCTACTCTCATTCAACTCGGAGTCAGGGTTCCGACGACCCGAGTTTACCAGCCCAACCCGGGCTCGATATTTGCACCGACCGATTGGGTCATGCACTTAGATTCTACATAAGCATAAATAAAGGGAAAATAGCATGCATCAGAGACAAATTAAAGGAACATTTTTCATTCATAAGCATTCGATTACAAAAGCCCACGAGTGGTCCTTACATATAATTACAAAAGCCCACAAGGGGTCCTTACACATAAACAAAGAAGCAAAAAGGTACACATATGGTAAAAGCCTAGAGCCTAGCCTATTCTCGAGGATGCATCCTCGGTGGCAGTATCTTCGAGTGCCATCTCCCTGGGAGCCTTATCTTGGTCCTCCAGAATGATATCTCCGAGGGAGAAGATGAAGAAGAGAAAGTGGTGGAGAAGAGCAAAGTGACACAGAGAAGCAGAAAGAAACGAAGAAGTGGCTGGGTGAAAAATCTGGCTAGTATGGATTTCGCCAGTGCTATTATTGTAAAGCCACTTCTCGGTACGTTGCCCCGGTGCAGGATGCAACAGTTAGTAGATAGTACCACCTCACTCCACGGAAAGCAAAGGGAGTGAGGCACCGCACTGGGTAATCGGGGGAGGTGAGCAGCGGTGTATAGTCCGAACTCCCTTGTGAGCAGCGGTGTAAAGTCCAAATATTGTCCTGAGTTAGGAGAAATCGGTCCCATATCTCCTCGTCTTGGGCCAATGACAACAACAATTAAGTTGGTATAGTCTCGCTCGACAAGGAAGAGCCCCGAGAAAAAACCATGGCATAACTGATGAGAACACCACCAAACAGCCTTGAGGCCATAGGCCTCAGACATGGGAAATGACAACGGATGAGGATGGAAAGAAGAAATGTGAGGAAGGTTGATGGAAGAACACTTGAACAAAAAGTTGGTTCCAGAAGACTCCCATTTATAGGAGGGGCGGCAGTGTAACCAACAAGCGCCATTATTGTCATTGAAAGACGTAACAGCATGCGCATTTAATGCGTCCTTGAGAGCTGAACCGAGGCGACGTTACCACTTTGAAGAAGAAGAAATGGTAGTGCTTTGAATGATTCTGGAAAGTTGAAACGACGGGACATCTCGGTTGTCACAAAATCCTATGTCATGAGTATGACGCCATCCGTATAACGTTAGCGCGGAAAATTCAGAAGGATAGTTATCAAGGTCGTTTCTTATCATTTTACTCTAAGAAACGCGGGGACTATCTGTATACGGTAAAATCGGAGGGTCCAATTTCCCATCGTTATAACGTCTCAAAGGCTCAAAATCACGGTCGAGTCTCACCCCTCGAGAGCATTGACGCTCGGCCTCGGGGCAGTATGGGATCGGTAGTTACGGGAAGAAAATTGGGAGTTCCCAAGGTGTGAAGCTAGAGCAGACAAAATCTGTCAGGCTAGTCTGAGCCCGTATCGTGGCATTAGTTAGATGTCTCATCTCTATATCTTTGTAATAAATGTACTTGTACTATGTTGAGATTTCCCCCTCTAATATAAAAGGGGATCCTTATCATTTTGTAAACATGTGTTGCTCCATACTAGATATACAAGAACATTTTCTCTGCTCCCTAATATACTCTCTTGATCTTATTACTTCATTTATTGCTCATATTTATTGCGATTCTATTCATTGTTCATCATTTATTATTTATTATTGGCCATAAAGAGCCGCCCTTCATCTATTCATAATTGTTAGTCGCTACTGACCGCCTTCGATAGCTCCCAACCGAGCTTTAGACTCGACCTCGAGGCCTTCGAATAGGCAAGCTCGAGGCCCCAATTGACAACGATTCGGTTCGATTAACACCTCGTTCTTAAGCTTTTATTTCTTTTCTAAGTCTTTCACATAGCATCTACTGCCTAACAACTAGCATAAAAATAGATCACGTATTTTTAGAATCACTAAATCAAATTTAATTGTTATTACCATTTTTACGGTAAACAATATCTGTTATGAATGTGAAATTTGTCTCATCTTCAAGTTCAAGGGCATTCTTTAACAGCCTTAAAAACCAGGTCCAATTGAATCTATTCTCAGCCTCAACCACTGCCCAAGCTAAAGGCAACATCTGGTTGTTACCATCTTTACAGACAGCAACAAGCATTTGCCCCTTGGAAACACCCTTTAAGAAGAAACCATCCAATCTAATACAGGGCGTACAACCAACCTTGAAGACCTTTTTCAATGCGTCAAAACAGATATAGAAGTCCACAAACATTTTCTTGCCACCTTTAAAAGTCTTTTCACTTAGTTTAATAAAACATGTACTACCAGAACTAGACCTAAGTATTTTATCTTTATAGTCCAAAATTCTACTATACTCCGACACATGGTCACCCATTATATCATTCAAAGCCTTGTTCCTTGATTTCCTACAAATTGATCTCCCAACATACAAACCTAATTCTTTTCTTACAAACTGCTGAAACTTGAATATCCTAATGTTAGGTTGCTCTCTTATTCTAGGTTTAATCAAAGAAACATTCACCCTTCAATTTTAGTCGGGAAGAATGAATTTTAGACGGATTTGATATTAGGGTTTTTTCGTCGACTTGAAAATTATTTATGGGGTGGGTAAAATGAAATGATAAGGAAAATAGGTTGGGGTAAATATTTGACCACAAACGGTGTCGCTTTCAAACGTAAAAAATGGTTAAAATGATTAATTTTAGTCAAACTAATAATACTCTCTTAAGTCTTCATTTAAATACGTGGCATCACCAGATGGCGGGTATATGCTACACAACATAGAATTACTGGGAAATGGCTTATTAGAGTACACAAAATCAGTCCTATCAAATATATAGTGGTATTGGAATACCCGTAAAGGTTGAGTAGGAAACTCATTTATCTAGACAAGTTCAGGGTGCATCTTGTGTATTATCCCTTTCAAATAAAATAGAGAACATACTGCTCTTATATCAAATTTCAACATAATATAAAATAAGTTTCAAAAATAACTCTTAGAATAGATAATTTAAACGAAAGAAAATAAGTCCATAATAACTTGGCATCAACCTACAAAATACTACTACTGTTACCAGTGTACTACGTAAAAATAAGGAGGCAAACTACTTTTATCTGGAATGGAGTAGCTAAAGCAATTTCATGGTGGATAGAAAAAATGTAGAGGAGGAAAGAAATAGAAGAGAGATTCTTCCCTAAGAAGGGAAGGAATAGTATTTGAAAAGGAGAAGATAAAAAAAAAGTTTTAAAAGTCATTTGGTAATTATACTATACTAGATTCGAATCGTTTGGAGGCCGATTCGCTAGGTAAGGTTTGTTGGAATATTGAGTTGCGTACTTTGAGGTAAGTAACACTTCTAAACTTGGTATTGCGGGTATTAATTCCTGGAATATATGTTACATAGTTGGTGTAGGGATGACGCACATGCTAGGTAACGGGCGTGTGGGCGTGCATCGTGCTAATTTTGATTCGATTGATTCTTTGATACTGTGTAGTTATCTGGTCTTGTTTCTATCCGCGTAATACCTACGTGTTAGAGTAATTGAGTTGTGAACTAAATATATTCTCACCTCAACTATTTAATATTAGTAAATTCCTATATTATGAAAAAGGGCAGTCCGGTGCATTAAGCTCCCGCTATGCGCAGGGTCCGGGGAAGGACCCCGGACCAAATCTAATATTAGTAAATTCCTATATTATGAACACTTTCGAAATTGAAGACTATGAAGGAATTTCAAAAGGATAAATAGATTAGAAATGAAGTCAAATCTACATATATCTTTTCCTCTAGCACCAAAAACTTCTAAATAAAAATTTGTATGCTTCAACCGCACCTTTATAACAAAAACAAACAAAAAAATCACAGGGAGTCATTCTTAGTGAAGAATGAATACCATAAAATCAAAGAATAAGAGAATATCATATTACTCATGGTGTGAATAGATACTTAAAGATATTTTTTTGTGAATTTAAAGTCATAAAAAAAAAGGCAAAGAAAAGAGAGACATAAAATATCAAGTCAGATGTTGCATGCACAAAGCACAAATTGATGCAAGGATCTATCCCATCGTTTTTGGCAGTGCTACTTGCAATTTTCTCACTACCTAAGAAATCAGTGTATGTGCTCTCTTTATTTTTTTCTACTCAAGAAATAATGTATAATGTCTTGTTTTATTTTATAAATTAAATTAATCCCCCCCCTCCCCCCCTAAAACTTCGTATGTAGGAAGAGTTAGGGAAAACGTGTATTCCTGTACTTCCATCTACAATGCTCTAATTTCTCATCTTTTTTATCCTAACCAACATCACGTTTGATAAAGGGCATGGATTAATATAAATAATTGATTTGAAAAGTATCTCTTTACTTATGGTTGTGTCCTTTCATAATTTAACGATTTCTTTAGAATATACAAATGTAGTTTAATATTAACTTTAAACAACTTATTTGAAAAGTGTCTTTTACTTATAATTGTGTCTTTTCATGATTTAATTAAATTTTTAGAGTTAAACTTGAAAGTGAAGTTATTTATTTATTTATCTAATTCATAAATGAATTTCGATAATTTAACGTTTGGAATTGGGTCTCAAAAGCATCTAATTCTTTTTATAGCAACGAAGGGTCATGTTGGTTAGTCTGTTGGTTTATTTTGATTTATT
This sequence comes from Nicotiana tabacum, assembly GCF_000715075.1. Taxonomy (NCBI): domain Eukaryota; kingdom Viridiplantae; phylum Streptophyta; class Magnoliopsida; order Solanales; family Solanaceae; genus Nicotiana; species Nicotiana tabacum. Next base: position 81,387,658 of record NC_134089.1, on the reverse strand, counting down.
AATGTATCTTAAAATTGAGTAGGAGGCCGGTAATCTTTATTTTGGTGGAGGGTAAAATGGTTAGTAATTTTGAAGAATATTTTTGTAATTCAACTTTTAACTTAAGACCGTTCCATTTTTAATATAGTATAAATAACTAGTCTTTATAAACGTGCATTGTCGCATCAGCTGTAAAAATATTATCATTTAGTAGAAATTTTGTGTAAGAAATAGTAAAATTTTAACCGCATAAATGCCCAAAAAATATCCAATTGAATAATGAAATAGAAATCAAAGTAGTACACATATAACTATATGAATTTCAGTTTGCTCTAATTCAAATTCACGCCGTAAGGTATATACTTCATTACTCCCTTACTTGGTATAGTTTGCCACACTATACGTGTCTCTAAGGAGTGACTCATTTTTTTTAATGAGCATAATTTTTTTGAAAATCACATGAATATAAATCTACAAAATATTAGATTTAAAACTAATGAATTTAATTTAAATATTCTAATTTTAGTAACAACTATCTCGACAAAAAACCATAGCTACCTTTTAAGGGTAAAACTTGTTGTATTTTAATATGTTGCATGTTGGCTTATATCTAAATCTCACTGGATTCTAATTTCTTTTAACATTGAAACTTAGGCAATTCTTTTTTTTGATTTGTGTGTGTTTCTCCCGAATGTAAAAAGAAAAAGTTCATAAAAAGGCTAATGACATATTTTATTCAGCTCAAATAAAGATTATGAGAAATAAAAATGCATGAACTTATATCTAATTTGAGCCTTATTACTTTGATCAATCTTTTAACAAAAATCATGCAACGGAAAACGAAGAATTTTATATGATATTTATCATAATAATTAACACATCTTTTATGGACTACAGGAAAATAATAAGAACTGTCCAATACATTTACTTCTATTGAATTGAAATTTATTTAGCAAAAGATTCTTTTGCAAACACGGTTATTCAATGAAATTCCACTAATACAAAATTGTCTATAAAATTTTAGTTAATTTAAAGTGTTAAATCTTTGGAAGGATTTATCTAAAATAAAATTTAATTTTAAATCCTAAATATTAAAATTTTCAAAATCCTAGGTATTACAACATAGAGTTCATGTCGTTATCACCGGAAGTTCGAAACCAAAAACAACTAAGTTGGAGCCAAATAACCATGTTTCCAAAGATTAATGAATCCAAGAACTTTAGGCTTTGGGAAACTTAGTCTTGCGAGTAGGGGTTGGACTCCTCGATGATAGAAGTAGATGGGAGCGTCGAGACAAGTGTTTGAAACCAACAAGATAGTGAAGCAAAAAAGAAACTTAATAGTCTTCGGGAGCGAACCCACATAGGGTCAAGAGGATTCACATGAACCGGGTCGAAAAATTTTAGTACTTTATATGGGTTAAATTCTGTAAAGTTCTTATATAACTATTGGTTGAACCCACTTAATAGGACATGATCCTTTAGAGAGGCGGTCAAGTGGGTTCAAAATTTAGTCTAGGTCGCGAGTTTGAACCTGCTCACAGCGCTTAGTTGTGTTACTGTGTAGGGTGTAGACTTGTTAGTTAAATTATTCTTTTTCCCGTGTTTTATTTTTTATGCCTACTTTATTGTATATTTGATCTCATTATTCAAATCCAAATAGGGAATATTCTACAGATCAATTTTACTTTTTAAGGATCAAAATTTTCTAGAAAAGTGAAATCTTGCATTTCTTTACTAAAATATGCAAGGCAGTCTTTGAAATTTAAAACTATGTTAGTTTATTTTAAATTATTTATTCATGTTATACTGAAAGTGTTAATTTACTTTATCTTAATTTACTTTGTTATACTAAAAGTGAAATCTTGCATTTCTTTACTAAAATATGCAAGTGCAGTCTTTGAAATTTAAAACTATGTTAGTTTATCTTAAATTATTTATTCATGTTATACTGAAAGTGTTAATTTACTTTATAAGCTCTCTCCTCTTAGAGATTGCATTAGTTTAGCTTATGTTATAACTCTTTATTTTTCGTTCTCTTTTGTTTGCAAATTAGTGACGTTGTTCTTTATCAATAAAAAAGTTTAGATTTTGTCAAATTTCTTAGAGTATAATAAATTTCTAAATTGAGGAAATAGATTTTTAGTTAACGTTTAACAAATGGTAGATTAAATAGATATCTGTTAGGAGTAATACTTTTAGCTAAAGTTAGTGGTATTTGCTAAACATTTTAAATTTTTTGCTCAAGTTCTTTCGAAAAAAGAAAAACGAAAAAGGGGTGTCGACCGCAACTTTTTCAAATGATTCATGTTGTGGTAGCATTATGAGTTTATGGCCCCAAAGAAAAAAGAGTATCGATAATTTTTTAACTTGTCGGTACTGTCCACATCATTTTTTTATTGAACCCACTTCCTTAAAATTCTGAATCCGCCACTAATAATCTTCATAATTTATTATACGGATGAGAAAATTTAGAACTATACACATAAGTGCAATTAAGACAAACCTGCTCGATTGATCCAAATACTGAATAATTGTGGTTGCGTCCCTTGCATATTAGTTTTGTGGGGATGATGTGGTAGAGTTAGTAATATTGCTATTATTAATTAATTTTTTATAATACAGAAAAAAGACTCCTAGAAGTAGGAACTCTAAGGCGTAGGTTTCCTACTCTGAATATTTTTGGTATTCTTTTCTTTTACAATTAATTCATATAGTACAAATAAGGAAAATTTAATACATAAAATTTATTTTAATTATAAGGCCTATATATATATATATATATATATATATATATATATTAGGAAAAAATTAAATGACTATTCTTATATATTAAAAATAACTAAATGACTATTTTATCCAATGTGAACTTTATTCTAAAAGGATAAAAAAGGTGAACGACATTTCGTTAAGGATCTTCATGCTTTTAATATAGATATAGATATAGATTGATGCTTGTATCATCTCTATCTTTCTTCTAGGCTGAATTTGAAGTAAAAAAAAAAAAAAACGACGGCGGATTTTAGAAAGAGTTATAACGATATATAATATGTCTCTTTACTTGTGTTTACTATAAACTCAAGAAAGAGTTTTAGAGATAGTAATTATCTCTTGTACAGGAGAAACTCATCAAATATTTATTTGGGCGGATGACTTATTCTTTTAAAAGGAATAAAACTCCATCAACTATGGAGGTATAATAAAACTTAACTGAATAAAATTCATACTCACCTGTTCTATGAATGCAAATTCTCAATTGAACTGGAGGAAGCTATTACAATGGCAAGGCATTTTCAGACAAATATTGACATGGTAGGAAGAAGTCAGTTAGGCAAGCACGAACATGAGAAGTAGGTCTTATATAGCTGGAAATTTTCTTGCTTAGCCTCATAAGAACATAAATGATATTGTTCACTATTGGCTTGGTATCATCGCTATATATATTAATAAACAAATTCTAAAACTACTCATGATTACCATGCAACTGTAAATTTAGTTATGCTTATCATGCATCGTGTGTGAGATAGGAAAAGAAAGAGAGAGAAAAATTGATGGATAGATAGATAGATTATCATGATTTTTTTGTTTTCCCTTGAAAATAAGAGAGTGTAATAACCTCCTTCCCCCCCCCCCCCGTTATATCGAATTTCACGTTGACCAAATAATTATTGGCCCCAAATAAATATGCCAAACTGCATCATTACACTAAACTACACTCAAATCCAATTACAAGACGGTTTTCCGAACATGTCGTAATTTTTTTTTTTTTTTGCACGGAAGAAAATATTATGACAATATTTTAAAGCCTTTTATTGACAAGTTTCTTAACCAAAACCATGTGGCAACCCTTTTAGAACCTATGTTAAATGGCAAAATAATTTTGAAATGTGGCAATTGCTTTGCCACGTTCTTTCTTTCCCTCTAGCATGTTGAATCCATGCACATGTGCCTATAAATAGGCTCTCAACTAGACAAGAAAGTCATCATTAGCAAGATAAAAAAAAAATCCCTTCCAATGTATTTTATTCTCTCATGATTAGGGGTGAGCTTGAAATCCGAAAAATCGAAAAATCGGACCGAACCGAATTAGTTCGATACTTTGGTTTCGATTCTTTGGTATGGGGTTTTCAAAAGTTCGGTACTTCGGTACGGTTTTTGGTATTAAGATATTGGTATTTCGGTATTTCGATTTAACCAAAATACCAATTTTTTTTACTAAATGTTATATAGCATATGTTAAATATAGTGTGTAGTTTAATTTTAATTAAGCAATGGTATCGGCCAGGTGCCCAATCTTGAGAGCTGTGCCAGTATTTATATGCCCCACTTCTCTTGTTTCTGCGTCATCCGTTTACTTAGTGCTAGAGTAATATGCTATTAAGCTTAATTTGCATGTTATCACTTATCAGCAAGGGAATGTTAATATGATTTGGTTGAAGAAGCCATAGTTCTGAAAAGGCATGCACTTTGTAGGATTCCAATCACATATTATGGAAAATCGGCATTAGCCTGAGCTCATGACCATTGCCATACGTTAGAGCAGAGTGTATAATTTTGAGCTTACAACAAAAGTGCAGAAATTACCTTTCACAATTGAACTTTGTTGCTAGCATCTTTACTGATTCTATGGCATGAAAGTGCCTCTGGATTCTATTAATAGAACATTTGTTTCTCAAAGAAGGAAAACGGGATAAGCCAGAGTTGGAATTTAAAAAAAAAAAAAATCTTAAGCAATGGGAATATGTTTGTCAGGACCCGAATTCCTTTAAGGGTCATGATGGCGCCGGACACCGCTGTTAGGCAAGCCAACCAAAATACTTAATTAAATTCTCGTTTAAATAATTTTGAAAACTATGATTTTTCCTTCAATTTTACCAGTAAAAGATAATCGTTTCAAATCAAATATGAATGTTAAGAAGTTAATACAAGATACCTCATAATCATCCCAAAACCCGGTGTCACAAGTGCATGAGCATTTACTAGAGAATGCAATAAAATACTGTAATTGTCCGTAATACAAGTGGACATAAATGAAAAACACAGTAAAATGCTCCGAAGGGGACTCTGCTGGCTGCGGGTCGTCTCGATAAATGCAGCTCACCTAAGTCTCCGTATCAACCATGCCGCTATGCCACTAAGCCACTAGCCACACTTAAGCCCGTGCAACAAAAATGCACAGCAAGTGTAGTATGAGTACGAAAACAACGTGTACCCAATGAGTATCCCGTCTAATCTCGAAGAAGTAGAGACGAGAGGTCGACTTCGACACTTACTAAAGGTCCAATGATAATATAGAAAAAGTGTGAGGAATTCATGAATTTCATAAAGCAAAATTTAACTTATAAAGCCGGAAAGCAGGTAAACAACTTCTCAAATAATAAAGGATTTCCAAATGTTTACTTTTCATTATCTTTATCAATTTATCTCTGGCCAGGAAGGGGAAATTATCAATATTTAAAATTCTCAAGCAAGCAATACCAGCATGCGCATATCATGCCGAGGTCATACCGCCCGATCCAACAATATTTAAACTGTGCACTGCCAGAGGGTCGAATGACGCGAACCATAGATGCATCTATTTAATCTACCGAGGCGTTCGGCCCATTCAGAAATTAAACACATACAGACAGTCAATCAAGAAGTCAATAGGGGACAATTATCCAAAGAAAAGCCAATTCTCTTTTAACAATTTTATAAAATAAAATTTAATCCTTTTAGAAATTCATTTACCAATTCGATAGGATTTAAGCAATTCAACTATCAATAAGATTACAAATATTCCAAGTATAGCATGCTTTTGGTTCCTAGACTACCCGGACTTAAACATAATAGTAGCTACGCTCGAGTTCTCGTCACCCCGCGCATACGTAGCCCCCACAAATAGGAGCACAAATCCAATTAATTCACCTATGGGGACAATTCCCTCTTACAAGGTTAGAAAGAAGACTCACTTCGCTCCGAATTTCCATAACTAGCATTCCACACCCTTCTGAAGACTTAAATTGATGCACAACGCTCCAAAACTAGCCAATAATTATGCAAATCCATTAATATATGTTCAATTACTCATAATAATCCAATTTATAACAATTCCTAACCCCGATCAAAAAGTTGACAAAAACGCCCTTGGGCCCACGTGCCTGAATTCCGAAATTTTTCAAAGATAAAATTTACCCATGGCCTCACGAACTCAAATATATAATTTACTCTCAATTTCATGTCCAAAATCGTGGTAAAAATCTAAAATATAATTTTCTAGGTCTTCCACCAAAAACCCACAAATTTCACTAATTTTCATGCTCTAATCCATATATAATCCAAGTATTTAACTCAAAACTAGTAGAAACCACTTACCTTGACATGGATGACAAAGATGGGGCTCCAAAATCGCTCAAAGGTCGGCTCCCATTAAGAAAATGGGGTTGAAATGAGCTAAACCCTCGTTTAAAACAACCTTACTGATTCCACATTTCCGCATCTGCAGTCAACTAACCGCTTCTGCGGTTCCGCAGGTGCGAGCTACCATCCGCTTCTGTGTTCCTCCTTCTAGCCTCAGCTTCCGCATCTACGCTTCTCCTTCCGCATGTGCGGTCACGCATCTGCGACAAATCGACCTCATCTGCGGTCCCAGGCTGGCCAGCCCATTTGCGCTTCTACGACCCAAGGGCCGCTTCAGCGGCTCCGCACCTGCGGCCCAAGCCTCGTAGGTGCGGTTACACCAGAAGGCAACTGATCTCTTCCTCTTCAAATTCTAAAAATTGATCCGTTAACCATCTGGAATTCACCTGAGGCCCTCGGGACTCCAACCAATTATACCATCCAGTCCCAAAACACATTACTGACTTGCTCGAGGCCTCAAATCATATCAAACAATGCTAAAATCATGAATCGACCTCCAATCCAAGCTTAATGAACTTTAGAATTTCAAACTTCTTCATTCGATGCCAAAACCTATCAAATTATGTCCGATTGACCTTAAATTTTGCACACAAGTCATATTTGACATTACAGACATACTCCAACTTCCGGAATCGGAATCCGACCCCGATATCAAAAAGTCCACTTCCAGTAAATTCCTCAAAAACCTTCAAATTTCTATCTTTAGCCAAATGACTCCAAAATGACCCACGGACCTCCGAATTCACTTTCGATCACGCTCCCAATAATAAAATCACCATACGGAGCTATTCCCAGACTCGAAATCCCAAACGGACATTGATAACACCGAAATGCACTTCAACCCAAGCTTATGAAATTCTTTCAAAAATGCCAACTTCCACAATAGGTGCCGAAATGTTCCCGGGTCTTCCAAAACCCGATCCAGACATACGCCCAAGTCCAAAATTATCATACGAACCTCTTTGAACCTTCGAATCCCGATTCCGAGGTCATTTAGTCAAAAATCAAATCTTAGTCCATTCTTTCACCTAAAAGCTTCCGAATTAAGAATTTTCTTTTCAAATCAACTCTGAACTTCCCAAATTCAATTCCGACCATGCGTACAAGTCATCATGCATGAAGTGAAGCTGCTCATGGCCTCAAACTGTCGAAGAACGTGCTGAAGCTCAAAACGACCGATCGGGTCGTTATATTCTCTCCCACTTAAACATACGTTCGTCCTAGTACGAGCTAAGAACTGCGCAGGAGTTGTCCGAAATCACTGTTTAACATCTCGTGCACCTACCCGTGCTACCACAGCTCAGTTGAGCACATTAGCTCGATCAAATCTGAAGATATTCTCTTTCATTTAGGCAAATAAGCCTTAGAGCCAAATTTCTACATCCGGAATTCTCTGCCAGGCCTGCTTCCAACATACAAACACCGTATCAATCACCACACGAGGCACTCCTACATAATTGCATACCTTTGTTGAATCCACACTATGCATTGCATAACCCACATGACCATAATAATATCCTATGATAATAATCGCCGAAATTCTACGAATCTGACGCTCACAACACACCTCATGACACATATAACTCTTGTTCCAACTCTTGCAACACTGCCATGACAGAAGAGGTGTGTAGAAACTTATAACCAACTGCTGAGTCAACAAATCATTGGGTCTATACTCTTGACAAGAACCGTCACCTCATTCTGAACCAAGTAATGGCCCTTTCTGCTTAATATACTTCATATAATCGGGTTGCACTGATCCTAAATCCAATGATCTCGTCTCACCCAATATGAACTGCTCAGGCAATAAGCCACCCCAGACATGATCAAAAGTCTCATATGATGCCACAATGTGCCAATAGGCTATGAACTCGAACGTGACAAAAGGAAAACGAACTCTAGGTGGGATTACTCAACTCACTCACTAATATGGACTTTCCTTAGAAAATAGGAAACAAGGAACACAAAAATAGCATATAGAAAACTGTACTCAACATCACATTGTTGTGGTGTGCAACCCGATCCAAATAACATACCTATGGCAGCGTGCCACCCGATCCACTCATAGAATTCACATAAGGAGGTATACATCGAGCTAAATTGCTCATTACAACAAAATACCGAATATCGTTCACAAGCACGCTAAGTGCATAATACCATCCCTGGGGAGACATAGCGCCATAGGCTACAAAACTCAAGCACAACTGAGGTGCGATATACGATCTGAATCTCAAGAGCCATCCTGCTCATATAACATCATCTCTACGTGGAACCTCAACACATAAGAAATTCACCAAGCCATCTCACAACTCACACGAAGCAATATATCATTACATGAAATAGATGACGACGAAATAACACCCCGACTACTCTTCCATAAGGAGCGCATTGCTGAAATGACACATCTGGCCTGATATAGAGCCCATATTCACATTTAAATCCACCCACAGACCTCAAGTTTTTTCTGGTCGCACTGAACTAGGCTAATAACCTTTCAAAGGTCCATAATGACCCCCCATTTTTCTCATAACACAGAAGAACAACCATCATAACTGGAGTAATCCTCCACAGTCCACAACCAAATAAACTGAGTGCCCTCCAGGAATAAATTCTCAAATTAATGATATCACCACAATCTTTATACTTGGTTTAATTCTTCAATCAATCAAGTGACTACATGCCACACTTATACAACCTTCCCGTGGGGCATGCTCCCACGACCTTCCATAACAGATAACAGGTCTGTACATCCAAACCACCGGCCGTACTAATGCTGAAAAGCGATCAAGAATCCTTAACCAGGATGCAAAGCCTTTTTCACAAAACACCGATCTCAGGACAATACCAACTTTCTTTAGACATCGAAACTCCTTTCCTGCTCATCCGAGCTCGTGACATCCTTGTCAACACTAAACTGCAACCTTGATCCTCACTTCAAATTCCATGCCACCCACTACACCCAACATGCCAATATACGATAGAACACGATTTTCATCATAACTCCGAAACCACTAACAGATTAACACTTCATCATATAAAAACTTTTCACTTAACTCACTTTAGGAGAACCATAGCAACACGCATATGAGTTCTCATAACCGTAGAATATGCAAATCTCTAAGTAGTGGTCTAAGCCACCATAGCCCTTTCGGGATCCACCTACACATATCAGGCCATAACAATAGAATACTTCTGAATAACATCAATTATGGCGGGCGACAAGCCTCACGCTACCGTCACAAATCACTTGCATAACTTGATCACGCTGAAAGAACTGATCACTACTACCAATATGCCAATTCAACTATGGCTAACCAATCTATCTTCGTCCATTTTATCCTTGATGGCCTTTGAAATAATAATAACACCATTCAACACATAGTACACTCCATCCGCACTCATCCCGAGTGACCCTGAATCACGAGACCATGCTGTCTCAAATCCCATGAACTGTTTCATACCTACCTTATGCGCACATTCGCATCCTCAATTGGTATGCCCATTTTGATAATCCCTCTAAGAGTTCGAAGTCCTTTCTCATTTTCCTCCCAAATGTTGTACTACAAGTAAAAACATAATAAAATATTCTGGGACTCTTCTCATAAGCTCCTACAAAAACTTGATTCTTAACCGTACCTATAGGCCCGAAATCATTGAGCACCACACTTTACCCTTTGAGTCCACTAGGACCGTTGTTGAGAGCCACCCTCTCTGACTTGGCCCCAAATATAATTAACTCCATGAATCTTCTAGCACATGAATACCCTCTCGATGAAGCACCCGGCAGAATCATTTCCCTTGAAACCCGCATCTATATAAGGCATCAATTCCGACTTCTTCCCCAAGTCTGAACATGAGCCAATAAGGCCAACCATTACACACATTTAACAATTCCTTTGCTCAAATTACCTCTTATGTTCCTTTCCCTTAGCTGAAGTAACCCATAAACATGCTAATAACCTGAAACCTCATAAATAGACAACTATGCAATCCAACCGTAGGCAGTGGGACTCTCCCACTTAGCTTGAAGCCAATATTAACCAACTCTGGAATCCAACAAGATTCTTTCTTCATTGTTGACATGATCTAGCACAACCAACCCGCCAAGTTCCTCGAAATCTTTCTGTAAAACGATTTATGAATACTCTGAATCGTTAACCATATTCACATGCCTGACCTCTTTACCAGATAGCCGGTAGGATTCTTCACAGAAGCTTCGCCAACCACGCGACCGCTAATCTGCCCATAGGAGATAACCCACATGAGCCCGTGCTCATTCACCAGCTGCACAAGTCCATTCACTCCTCGTGGACATAAACTAAATGGGCGACAATATCATCCAATTTGAAGTTACGTTGTATCCTTCTTCATATCAAGCAGCTCTTTTCCGTCATATAAAATCTCCCACCGAATAATAGCCGATATTTCAAATTAAGTCTGTAGACCCAGCCACTGAATCCGCATACTACTCTGCCACTCTCCCACTTTGGACAGACTCACTTATTTAAGAAACTACTCGACCTCCACCTCTTACACCTGGCCTTCTGGAAGTTTAACCACCGCATGACACTTCCCACACGTCCTTCCTCATCCTTTGCTGCTCAGCTGATGCCTTAGATCAAAAAATCTATTTCGGTAGCACTCGAACCAATAGACCGCTTCTAACTTCTAAATCTTTCCGAAGATCATCTTTATCGAGACGTTAGTATTAGGAATACACATTCAATCCTGAACCACCACACCCCGCGATCTCTGACAGCCGCTTTTCCAACACTATCTTACAATATCCTGCCCCAAAGGCGAATTGTGTAGAAGGACTTAACACCGGTAAACTTAGTACATTCAACAAGGACAATGACATCTCGTCACAGATGAGAATTCCACCACGCTCGCAAATACCAAGCCTCCCCACTCCATCTTCCCAAATCTGAACATTCTTAGCCCGATAGCCTTTCCCCTGCCGGGAATAAAATACCGAACCTCTAAATCATGCCCTGAGTAAACCTCCCTTCAAGTCATTCACTACCCCGACACGCAGGCAAGCATCCTACCATCACATCAATACCGCGCGACAACCGTTCATAAGCATCATGGCAACTTGTGCCTAGCCTCAAAGCTCTTAGAAGTACAGCTACTGAGCTGAAACGACAAAATATCCTTCCGCAAGGCGACGACAATAGTCAAATCAACTACGCAGGGAGAAGCATCCCGCACTACCTCTGTAGTACCTTTAAAATTTCTCGATTCCTGATTTATAATAAGCTATCCACGTCGTATAAGATTGAATAGGAAGGAAATAAAGGCATAAGCCTCAAGGAATCGAATCGTACGATGAGGAAATCAAGAAGGGAAGTGCTCCTAATAGCCATGTAGCCTTCCGAAGATAAGTACGCATGTCTCTATACCGATCCGCGAGACTCTACTAGACTTGCTCATGACTCGTGAGACCTAAGAGAACCTAGTGCTCTGATACCATGTTGTCACGACCCAAATTCTACTAAGGGTCGTGATAGCGCCGGACACCGCTGTCAGGCAAGCCAACAAAAATACTTAATTAAATTCTCGTTTAAATAATTTTGAAAATTATGATTTTTCCTTCAATTTTACTAGTAAAAGATAATCGTTTCAAATCAAATATGAATGTTAGGAAGTTAATACAAGATACCCCATAATCATCCCAGAACCGGTGTCACAAGTGCATGAGCATTTACTAGAGAATACAATAAAATATAGTAACTGTCTGGAATACAAGCGGACATAAATGAAAAACATAGTAAAATACTCTGAAGGGGACTCTACTGGCTTCGGGTCGTCTCGATAAATGCAGTTCACCTAAGTCTCCATATCAACCATGCCGCTGTGCCACTAAGCCACTAGCCACACTTGAACGTGTGCAACAAAAATGCACAGCAAGTGTAGTATGAGTACGAAAACAACAAGTACCCAATGAGTATCCCGTCTAATCTCGAAGAAGTAGAGACGAGAGATCGACTTTGAGACTTACTAATGGTCCAATGATAATATAGAAAAAGTGTGAGGAATTCATGGATTTCATAAAGAAAAATTTAACTCATAAAGCCGGAAAGCAGGTAAACAACTTCTCAAATAATAAAGGATTTCCAAATGTTTACTTTTCATTATCTTTATCAATTTATCTATGGCCAGGAAGGGGCAATTATCAACATTTAAAATTCTCAAACAAGCAATACAAGCACGCGCATATCATGCCGAGGTCGTACGACCCGATCCAATAATATTTAAACTGTGCACTGCCAGAGGGTCGAATGGCGTGAACCATAGATGCATCTATTCAATCTACCGAGGTGTTCGACCCGTTCCGAAATTAAACACATACAGACAGTTAATCAAGAAGTCAAAAGGGGACAATTATCCAAAGAAAAGCCAATTCTCTTTTAATAATTTTATAAAATAAAGTTTAATCCTTTTAGATATTCATTTACCAATTCGATAGGATTTAAGCAATTCAATTGTCAATAAGATTACAAATTCCAAGTATAGCATGCTTTTGAGTGCTAGACTACCCGGACTTAAACATAATAGTAGCTACGCACGGTCTCTCGTCATCTCGCGCATACATAGCCCCCACAAATAGGAGCACAAATCCAAGTAATTCACCTATGGGGACAATTCCCTCTTACAAGGTTAGAAAGGAGACTCACCTCGCTCCGAAGTTCCATAACCGGCATTCCACGCCCTTCCGAAGACTTAAATTGATGCACAACGCTCCAAAACTAGCCAATAATTATGCAAATCCATTAATATATGTTCAATTACTCATAATAATCCAATTTATAACAATTTCTAACCCCGATCGAAAAATTGACAAAAATGCCCTCGGGCCCACTTGCCCGGATTCCGAAATTTTTCGAAAATAAAATTTACCCATGGCCTCATGAACTCAAATATATAATTTACTCTCAATTTCATGCCAAAATTGTGGTAAAAATCCAAAATATAATTTTCTAGGTCTTCCACCAAAACCCCACAATTTTCACTAATTTTCATGCTCTGATCCATATATAATACAAGTATTTAACTCAAAACTAGTTGAAACCACTTACCTTGACATGGATGACAAAGATGGAGCTCCAAAATCGCCCAAAGGTCGGCTCCCATGGAGAAAATGGGGTTGAAATGAGCTAAACCCCCATTTTAAACAACCTTACTGATTCCACATTTCCGCACCTGCAGTCAACTAACCGCTTCTGCGGCTCCGCAGGTGCGAGCTACCATCCGTTTCTGCGGTTCCGCAGGTGTGAGCTACCATTCGCTTCTGCGTTCCTCCTCCTAGCCTCAGCTTCCGCATCTGCGCTTCCCCTTCCGCAGGTGCGGTCAAGCATCTGCGACAAATCGACCGCATCTGCGGTCCCAGCTTGGCTGACCCATTCCGCTTCTGCGACCCAAGGGCCGCTTCTGCGGCTCCGCACCTGCGGTCCAAGCCTCGCATGTGCGGTTACACCAGAAGGCAGCTGATCTCTTCCTCTTGAAATTCTAAAATTGATCTGTTAACCATCCGGAATTCACCCGAGGCCCCTGGGACCCCAACCAATCATACCATCCTATCCCAAAACACATTACGAAATTGCTCGAGGCATCAAATCATATCAAACAATGCTAAAATCATGAATCGACCTCCAATCCAAGCTTAATGAACTTTAGAATTTCAAACTTCTTCATTCGATGTTGAAACCTATCAAATTATGTCCGATTGACCTTAAATTTTGCACACAAGTCATATTTGACATTACGGACCTACTTCAACTTGCGGAATCGGAATCTGACCCTGATATCAAAAAGTCCACTTCCGGTTAAATTCCTCAAAAACCTTGAAATTTCTATCTTTAGCCAAATGACTCCAAAATGACCAACGGATCTCCGAATTCACTTTCGATCGCGCTCCCAATACCAGAATTACCATATGGAGCTATTCCCAGACTCGGAATCCCAAACGGACATCGATAATACTGAAATGCACTTCAACCCAAACTTATGAAATTCTTTCAAAAATGCTAACTTCTACAATAGGTGCCGAAACGTTCCCAGGTCTTACCAAACCTGATCCGGACATACGCCCAAGTCCGAAATCATCATACGAACTTGTTGGAACCTTCAAATCCTGATTCCAAGGTCGTTTACTCAAAAATCCAATCTTAGTCCATTCTTTCACCTTAAAGCTTCCGAATTGAGAATTTTCTTTCCAAATCAACTCCGAACTTCCCGAAATTCAATTCCGACCATGCGTACAAGTCATTATGCCTAAAGTGAAGCTGCTCATGGCCTCAAACCGACGAAGAACATGCTAAAGCTCAAAACGACTGATCGAATCGTTACAATATTCCTACCTAAGAAGTTATCATGCTTTTCCAACCAACTCTTTTTACCCTTTCGTTTTACATATTTGCTCTATTAAAATCTGGTCTATTTTATATTTTATTGTTCAATGGCTGTAATGATCAAATACTTCTCATTTCAAAGTTTTCAATAACCTTGGCCGCCTCATTCATATATGCAAATAAGGCAGCTACAAGAAATGCTCTAGTAAAGTTGTACATCACTCTTTAATGCATGATTGATGTTGCATTTCTTATTATCTTATAGAAATTTATCATGCAAGTTTGTTATGCAAATTGATAAACCGAACCGTACCGAACCAAACAAGAAATATTAAATCGTACCGAACTATTTTGATACGGTATTTGATATATACAATTAATAAATCGAATACTGAAGTACCAAACCATAATTCTTAAATACCGAATCGAAGTACCGAATGCTCACCCCAACTCATGATTGCTAATGATTAATAATCATCACTGTAAGCCTTCTCATTTTCAATTAGGCCTAGCCTTTTGTGTGTTCCAATTTCTTTTATAACATGTGTTTATTTCCTCATTCCAAACATGCTGGTATTATTTAATTTTGCTGATTCCTATATTTTAGAGATGAACTTGTTTGAATGGAATCGAAAAGTTGAATCAAAAACGATCAAAATGGTCTTTAATGTATAGGGATGGATTAGTTTAGTCCTTAGTGTATACCACTTAACAGATATGGTCCTCCATGTATACAAAAAATTGACATATGTAGTTTCCAACCCTAAAACTAACAGTACACCTCAAAATCCCAGTTAAATTTAACCACACACAAACACAAAAAGCTGGAGCAAACCTTCCTGCTCGATCTGGACGTATTGTTGCTGGAAGATCAAAGGCAGAAGCTCAAGATGAAGATGCCATCAATATATATACCAACTTGGAAGAATTATCTAATGTCTAATAGGATCTCAAAGGATTGTGCAAGAGTTGTTGGTGAGTTAGTTCCTTCCACTAAGATGATTAAGGTGTAAAGTGGCCATGGCTGATGGCCATTACTGAATTTCCATATGCTCTTCTACAGTTGTAAAGACAAGAGGGGTTGCTCTGATGGTAAGCAACCCCTACTTCCAACCGAGAGGTTGTGAGTTCGAGTCTCCCCAAGAGCAAGGTGGGAAGTTCTTGGAGGGAAGGATGTCGAGGGTCTATTTGGAAACAGTCTCTCTACCCTAGGGTAGGGGTAAGGTCTGCGTACACACTACCCTCTTCAGACCACACTAAGTGAGATTATACTGGGTTGTTGTTGTTGTTGTTGTTGTTGTTGTCTTCTACAGTTGTACGAGGGTACTGGGTAGGCTTTTAAAGAGGGAGTACCTCGTATGAACCACTTGGGATATGTTGTTAGTCTCTTCACTTCTTGAACTCAAAGCAGAGTGCACGATTTCTTCTGGCTATGCAAAAGAGTGATTGAAGATTTACATTGTTAAATACGAATCATTCGCTGATGACGGAAATTATAGATTCAGTTTTGACAAATTCGTAAGATGGACTGGAAGTTCTGGAAATGAGGAAGAATATGGAACCAAAGTCGATTCGAGAACAGAGTCGTACTAACAAAGTCTTTAAATCCTATCAGATCTCAACATACTCCCGACATCTTCGCTGGCTCTCTTTCTCCGGCAAAAGGTTTGTTGCCTGAAGCATATATCGCTGTGGTTTTTCCGGCAAATGGTTTCTGATTGTGTTTATGGCATCTCACGTGAGATGCACGTGATGTGTGTGGTTAAATTTAACAGAGATTTTGAGGTGTACTGTTAGTTTTAGGGTTGGAGACTACATATGTTAATTTTTTGTATACATGAAGGACCATATCTGTTAAGTGGAATACAGTAAGGACCAAAATAATCCATCCCTTATACATTAAGGACCATTTTGATCATTTTCTCCTCTCAAATCACTCATAATAACATTAAAACTACGAATCACACCTTAATACAAGCTTAATGAACTAGTCAAAGTCCAACTTTTAAAACTCATGCTGAACCATGTATAACCAACTTGGAATGATCTCAAATTTTTCACACAAGTTTCAAATGACATAATGAATTAGTTCCAACTTCCGGAATAACAATCCGACCACGATAGCCTCAAAGTCAACTCCCAATCAAACCTATGAACTTTCGAAACCTTCAAATTTCTAACGTTTGCCTATTAGAGCCAAATCAATCTAAGAACCTCCAAATCCAATTTTGGACATATGCCTAAGTCCAATATCATCATATGAACCTATTGAAACAATCAAAATACCATTTTGAGGTCGTTTACCCAAAAGTCAAACATTGGTCAACTCTTATAACTTGAACTCCCAATCTTGGAACTTATTCAATTCACTCCAAAATATTTCC
Organism: Nicotiana tabacum; assembly: GCF_000715075.1. Lineage (NCBI taxonomy): Eukaryota > Viridiplantae > Streptophyta > Magnoliopsida > Solanales > Solanaceae > Nicotiana > Nicotiana tabacum. The sequence continues at coordinate 81,370,543 of NC_134089.1, read as the reverse complement.
GAAGCAAAACTAACTATCCCTGCAAGTCACATAATAACAAACACACATACGGAAATCATCAAATAGGGTAACGGGACTCAAATACACAAAACTCAGCCAGGTCGTACATTCTCCCAATCTTAAACAAACGTTCGTCCTTGAATGAGTTTAGAATCATACATGGGATATCAAAAAGATGAGGATATTTGCTCCGCATATCATGCTCAGTCTCCAAGTCGCCTCCTCGACCAGTTGACCTCTCCACCAAACCTTCACTGATGCATATTCTTCGACCTAAACTTTTGAACCTGCCTATCCAAAATGGTCACCGGCTCCTCATCATAAGTCAAATCCTTGTCTAACTGCACCAAGCTGAAATCCAACACATATGACAGATCCTCATAGTACTTCTGAAGCATGAAAGCATGAAACACCGAGTGAACTCCCGATAAGTTAGGTGGCAAAGCAAGTATGTAGGCTACCTCACCAACTCTCTCCAACCCCTCGAAAGAACCAATATACCAAGGCTCAACTTGCCCTTCTTCCCGAATCTCATCACACCCTTCATGAGTTAAACTCTAAGTAGAACCTTCTCATCCACCATGAATGTCACATCACAAGCCTTCGTATCAGCATTACTCTTTTGCCTGGACTGAGTTATGCGAAGCCTCTCCTGAATCAATTTTACCTTGTCCAAAGTGACACGAACCAACTCTGTGGCCAATAGCCTAGCCTCGCCAAGCTCAAACCAACCGACCAAAGAGCGGTATTACCTCCCATATAATGCCTCATACATAGACATTTGGATACCCGACTGGTATCTATTGTTATATGCAAACTCCGCTAAAAGATGAAACTAATCCCACTAACCTCCAAAATCTATGACACAGGCCCTCAACATATCCTCTAAAATTTGAATGGTCCACTCGAACTGACCGGAGAGTGGATTTGTAGCATATTGGTATAATTTTGGCGGAATATTGATTTTGATACTGTGAGATATTGGCATATTATGATTTGAGCGGATTAATGATTAAACTGATGCCACAGAGCCGTGATAATATTTATATTGAGATGATGCGTACGCCAAATTCCTCTTATTGGGCTGAGTGGTATTGATATTGAGGTGACGTGTGCACCTGGCCATTGGGCTGAGTTATGATCATTGGCCTTTGATCTGATCAACGCTTGGGCTAAGATCCGGCCCTCCGGAATCAGGTGATAACCCATGCTACTTTGGGTTCTGTGAGTATAGACACTTGGTATGTGTTGCGTGAGGAGCTTTATGCCAGGCACCCGTACAATGCGGATATTGTGCTTCCTTAATGATTTAACTGTGAATTCGTTGATTTTGGTATTGGTACTTGTCATGCTAGCATAGAGACGTATCTTCCTTATGCTAATTGATACTTTATATCTTGGGACTAATGACTTAACTGATTTGATTAGAAAGCATGTCTATTTCATGTTATTCTTTGTCATGACCCCAAACCACCAATCGATCGTGATGGCGCCTAACTCACTTGCTTAGCAAGCCGAACATAAAAAATGGAATAGGATAACAGAAATAATGGAAATAGTACAAATTCTAAATCCAATAACATAATGTACTGCGTTGATACATAAAAATCCCTTAGAACTTGTAATACAGAGTCATGAGCTCTAAAATAGAAGTATAAGTCTGAAATTACAAAATAGAGGACTTTTGGTAGGTATGTAGAGGGAATGTGTGTTAAAGTTGTAATAATTTATCTTGATTATGAGAGTGGTTTTATTCATACTTCTTGTACTAGTATATTTTGTATGCATGGAAGACCAAGTAGAGATAAGTATTTTTATGTTGAATATATAAAACTTCTCTTATTCATTAATTGTTCTTTTATTCTTAATCTTTATATAATTATTATGATCAAGGTGATTTCTTCATTATTTTGATTTTTAAAAGGTACGACTCTATTGCGAGTCAATGTATTCCTGATGGATTGGATAGTAATAAATATAACATTTGTGAAATTGTCACGACATGGAATCCCACCCTTGAGATTGTGATGGCACCTAACATTTCACTTGGTAGGCAAGCCAATATTATCCAAATTTATTAACTAGTTTTAACAATTCAAATCAAAATGATAACAATAACAACCAAATAGTTTTAAATAAGGTGATAAACTACAGAACAACATAATCTAAATACAACCTCAGAAATTGGATTCATGAATACATGAGTGTCTAGAGTGTTACAGATAATAGTTTGAATAAACACAACTGTTTGAATATCAATAAACAACAATGACTAAATAGAAGGAAACTTCAGGGTTACGGACATCTTGCAGCTATACCTCAAGTCTCAACAGGTAGCTGGACCTGGACAACCTCACTATGCGCTGTTGGGATCGATTTCGGTATCTGCACAAGAAGTGCAGAGTGTAGTATGTGTACAATCGAACCCATATACTGGTAAGTGCCGAGCCTAACCTCGACGAAGTAGTGACAAGGCTAAGGCAGGCCACTTAAAATAACTTATACGCAATAATAGTAATAACAACAATAATAGAAAGGAAAATAAGGAAATCAAAGTAACGCAATTAACTCATGGCAACAAACTCGAGATTCAACTACCAGATAGCCCAAAATAACAAGTCTCATACTCTCATATCACAATCCCGAGGCTAATTCAACAATCACAAACAAGTACCACATATGCAATCCGTTGTGGCACGCAACCTGATCCCACTATATTATCATATGTCCATATCATAATCCGTCCTTATTCCACCATTTCTGTTCATTACCATTCAATTTCCGTTGTGGCGTGCAACCCGCTCCCTGAACAATTTCAATCATCAATACAAATAATTCAACAACCAAATTTATAAGAATTTCTACATCAAGAGGGTATATGTACAAGGCAACAAAGAACCATAAAATAATCAAAGAATCTCTAAAAACTCGAAGTCTCAACTTTACCAATTCATCGGTATCTAACAACTAAATAACTCACACAAGTGAAACCATATTTTAGAATGTAACAAATACTACAAAAATTATAGAAAAAGTAAGTCATGTGACAATTAAAGTATGCAATTAAGACAAGTAGAAGAAGATAGCATATAAGCAGGAGTTGTGGAAAGAACAAATAAATTTAGACAAATGGGGAAATTTAATGACAAGTAACGAATATGGCATGAGAGTCAATTAAAGACATGTATCAACTAAGGCATGAAGAAGGAATTGTCACACCTCCTTTTTCCGCCCCCGCAAGGGGTGAAGGAGTTTTTTCAATTAAAGGACAATCGAAACGGAATTTGTTTATTTATTTCAGAGTCACCACTTGGGAGATTTAGGGTGTACCAAGTCACCAATTTAATCCCGAATCGAGGAAAAGAATGACTCTGTATTACAGTCCGCGAACCAGAAATTCGGATAAGGAATTCTGTTAACCCGGGGGAAGGTATTAGGCATTCCCAAGTTTCGTGGTTCTAGCACGGTCGCTCAACTGTCATATTCGACTTGTTTATCTGATTTTATACAATTATGAGCTCATGTGCAAGTTTTAACTTTTAACCGCTTTTATCATTACTATTTTTTATCAAGAATTGCAACATCGTGGAAACACGTCTCGAACCACGTCACATCAATGCACCCGTGGTTGTTGGAACATTTCAACTCTGTTGAGATTTGGATTTGGGTCACATAAATGTGCACCCGAGTTTAAGAAGATAACATTATTAAATACGCGCCTAAAGCGACTAGCTTATTATTATTTTGGGTAGGGCCGTGAAATTTGCTAAACGGCTCGTCCCGAAATCTAAGTACTCAAAATAACCATCCGTTGAGGGCCCCGCACTTTGGGTATTCTTGTTTGTCGAGGCTCGTCTCATTCGTTATTTATTATTATTATTATTATTATTATTATTATTATTATTATTATTATTATTATTATTATTATTATTATTATTATTATTATTATTATTATTATTATTATTATTATTATTATTATTATTATTATTGCGTACATGTTAATGTTGTGAAAACGCATCTCGAACCACGTCACAATCAATGTACCCGTGATTAGAGGCACATTTCGACTCCTTTGAGATTTGGATTTGGATCACATAAATGCACACCCGTATTGAAGAAGGTAAGATTAATTAAGGCGCGTCCTAAAGAAACTACGTATTGTTGCTTTAGAAAAAGGCCGTGAAAAATTCACTAAACGTCCACATCCAAAGTCTAGTCAATGGTTATGTATTTATTGAGGGCCCCAACGATGTATGATTTATTTGGCGAGGCTCGTCTCATTTTTTTATTTAAAAGGTCGTCCTATAGTGGCTATGTTTTCTATTGAGTTTGTCTCTAATAATGAAAGAAGAAGATCGACCCAACTTTATTTACATGCTTACAAGTTAGTTATAGTCGGGTTCCGAATATGATTTGCCAAATCCGAAACATGAACGCGTGTTTGGGCAGTCGGTTTAGATGTCATGGGCCCAAGCCCAACGCACATTGTATTGACTGGACCTGGGCCATTCCTTTTCCTATAAGGGCCTGTTAGTTCATTCGACTCAGGCCCAACATTTATAAGGCTGAAATGGAAACTGTTGTTATTTTATTCTAATGGTATTGTTGCAAGTTATAGCGAGACAACCTGCTAAATGGAGTGAGATTAACTAGCAATGGACAGTTTAACACTTAACATGCATTAGAAGATATGCTAATCATAAACACAGCTAAAATTCCAGATATTGTTTACTATATTCTCACTTCTTTTCTATCTACCAACATACATGCATAAGGTGATACTAAGTAACCATACGTGATGTCTATTTCTACATGATGACTGCCTTCATTATCCTAATAGAAGATATGAACTACTATATATACAACTTTAATGTTCAATATACAGACTGAAACAGATTCGAAAAAAAAACTTCAACTCTTCATTTTTGTATTCATATTTCAACTTTTAGCTTACATTGACAGTGTATCAGTGGTGTACCTGGTATTTGGGAAAGCAAAAGAAGAAGAGGAATGATCAGTAGAAGCAGTGACATACACAGCAATAGCAGCAACAAGAAAAGCAGCACTCAGCAGCAAACAACCCAGCAGTCAGATTTTTAAAACCAAAACAAACCCAGCAGGAAAACCCAATAATAACCAGTAGGAGGAACCAACGACAAATTTAAACCAAACAGAAAACCAGTGAACTTTCAAACCAACAGAAAACCAAGACACTCAACTGAAACAGTGTTCAACAAGTAGAGAAACCAGGAAAAACTAAACTGAAACCCAGCAGTGTCCCAACACAGCGGACTGGTGCACGAAAGTAGTAATCTCTGATTTTTGTCAAACACTCTAGAAAAGCAGCCTCAAACTCCTTAATGTAGAAGTTCAGCTTTAACACTCTATCTCTCTCAATTTCTGATTTCCAACCCTTACTCTATTCTAAATGAGCCTATTTATAGGCAAAGTAGGCAAGCCCCCAGGCTGCCTTGTTCCCTTCAGACCTCCACTCTGCCCATACTCCTTAATTTCCCATTATCAGGTGTTTTGTGCCCCAAATGGGATGGGCAGCTGACAACAACCAACTAATCCCCCATCAATTCATTTTATTATTACTCAAATGTTATGGGCCTATTATAATACTCAACTAACATCCCCTGCTATCAAGTTTTGTTCCCCACTATTGTATTAATTTAATCATACTTCAGTACCCTACTGTCAGCCCAACTTAAACTAACCATTTTCGGATCTTTTCAAACCCCAAACTACCCCTTTTAACCCCTGGTTATTACTGTTTTAGCCTAAGCTTCAGTAGCCTAAAGTTTGAACTTATGGAAGTTCAAACTCAACACCTGCCCAAGACTGACTTCTAACCATTTCTAATTGCACTGCAGCTACAAACCATTCGCAGATAATTTCAAACAATCAGCTAAACTATAGTGGTTCGATCAATCATGTGAGGCTTATCAGAATCAAAACATTTGAACATTCAGCCCTGTACAACTAATCGACGACGTTTATCTAATCGACTATACTAATTATAACATAGAACGATTAGTCGATAAACAAATAATGTGAATAGGGCCCCGAATGGCTTCAGACAGCTTGGCACAAAACAGGGGAACAACATGAATGAAACACTCGACGACACTGATCAAATCGAGTATGTATCCTACTACACGCATTTAAAAATGGGCAGAAGAATAATCGACCAAATAAAAGGTCTTACGAAGATGGAGAAAATTGAAAGAAAATATCAGTAAAATCAACAAACTAGCTAAACAGGCTAACAAACACAAACATCATTCAAACAAAAAACAGAAAAGAAAAAGAAAACTCACTCTGGAAGCTCAACAACAAACGACCCAAGCTTTGACTGGATTTGACCATTTGAGGTCGAACAGACTTTAATCGAGGTGTTCTCAACCGAGAACACTTCGATTAAGGTCTATTAGACCCCAACCCTCCGTTTAAATTGGCCAGATTCCCAAAGTTCTTGTGTTCTAGGGTTTACACGGTCTGATTTGAGGCTTGAGTGTTTGTGGGTAGATTCGGACCAAACCAAACTTGGTTTGGTCATGAGTGAGGGCAGGGTAGTGACTAGTGTGAATCTGGGGTGTGTTGGTGTAGATAGGGGTTTTGCTAGAACCTTCAAACGAAGATTCGAGACGACGGGGAATGATTCGAGGCAAGCTGCTAACAGATTTGTGTTCATGGTGGTTGGGTGCATCAGGAGTGTTATTTTGGTGGTCACCGGCGTCGTGGTTTCCGGGTTTACGGTGAGAGTGTATGGTGGCGGCTAGGGTTTGGAACGAGGTGTTGGGTTAGTCTCTTGAGAGAGACGATGGAAGGGGGGGTGTTCGGATATGGGGCGCGGGGGTGTGATGAGGGGTTTATATATGGGGTAGGAAATTAGACCCCGGCCGTTGGATCGAGTTGGATCTATGGCCAGGATCTATTTCGTAATAGGAAACGACGTCATCCGCATTAAACGAGACTGGGTCGGTCTAAGGTTTAAACGGGTCGGGTGCTGGGGAAGGCCATGGGATCGTTAGATTAGAATGGACGGACGGCTCAGATCAAACGCCCTATGCGGCGTCGTTTGGGGGGCGTCCCTGGAAGACCTAGTTTGGACTGGGTCATTGTATTGGTTTGGGCCTGATTTTCAGTTTTTGGCCCAAATCCGGTATTTTTCTTCCTTATAATTAAACAAAAATTCCTAAAAACCAAAATTAAACTACACAAATATTAATTAACACCTAACAACAATTATCGCACGAATTAAAACATTTAATAAAATTACCATGACAATAAATAGAATAAAAATGCATATTTTTTGTGATTTTCGCTTTTAAAACCAAATAATGGTTAATTAATTCCTAAATGTACCATTTTTTCCTAAATGCATGCAACATGTATTTTTGTATTTTTAACTATAGTAAGGCGAGCATTTACGGACAGAAAATAAATCAAAACGTCACGCAAATTCTCAAAATTGTACCCGAAGGTAATTTGTTTTACTTTTTTCGATTTCTTTTGGAGTAGTTTCCGCGAAGCAAAAATCACGTGCTCACAGCTGCCCCTCTTTGTCCGAAAGCACAAAGAGCTTTCGTGCAAAGATAAAGTGAGCAGACACGAGCGACTTTGCTCGTTGGAAGACTCCGTGTGAAGCATTTTGTTTTGCAAAGATTTAACCGAACCTTTGCTTCAAAGGTTTCCTACATATCCCTGGCTAAAGGGGATTCAGGTTAATGTAGTTCAGGAAGTTTTGGTAGCTGGGACTACCATGGGACTGCAATTTGCTGTTACTGCTGCTGTATGCTGTTATTACTGCTTCCCGATCTCCTTATTACACCGTGCTTAAAAGAAAAATCAAGAAGTTAGGCTAGACTATGGATTACAAGATCCCATCTATCTTTCATTCGTTCTTGATGCCTTGCTTTCTTGCCGGCTTGTGCCTATTCTAGTGCTTCTTTCTTCCAAGAACTAACGGGGATGACACCGGCCTTTTGCCTCTTAGAATACCCATTCTCACTGTCTGTTTATGTCCGCTGGGGATATGGCTTCCTTCATTAAGCTTTTGTTATGCTGGGAATAGTTTGAGGTTCAAAAGCTGCTCTTCTCGAGATTTGTCTTATCTCCCTTTTGGCTCATGTGCTTGAATTTGCGCTGGGATCTCTTGTTGCAACCTTCCGCTTTCCGGTGGGTTGCTGGTTTCAAGACCTGAAAAAGCAAAGACTGAAAAAAATATTCCGCTTGTTATACAGGTGGGCGCCTATATATCTAAGACATAAAAGTATTCCTCTCATTATACAGGTGGGCGCCTATTTATCTAAGACATGAAAAGTATTCCTCTCATTATACAGGTGGGCGCCTATTTATCCAAGACATAAAAGTATTCCTTTCATTATACAGGTGGGCGCCTATTTATCTAAAGCATAAAAGTATTCCTCTCATTATACAGGTCGGCGCCTATTTATCTAAGACATAAAAGTATTCCTCTCATTATACAGGTGGGCGCCTATTTAACTAAGACATGAAAGTATTCCTCTCATTATATAGGTGGGCGCCTATTTATCTAAGACATAAAAGTATTCCTCTCATTATACAGGTGGGCGCCTATTTAACTAAGACATGAAAGTATTCCTCTCATTATACAGGTGGGCGCCTATTTAACTAAGAAATGAAAATATTCCTCTCATTATACAGGTGGGCGCCTATTTAATCTATGACATAAAAGTATTCCTCTCATTATACAGGTGGGCGCCTATTTAACTAAGACATAAAAGTATTCCTCTCATTATACAGGTGGGCGCCTATTTAACTAAGACATGAAAGTATTCCTCTCATTATACAGGTGGGTGATAACTGCGATTTCTGTATGTTTTTTATACCCATTCTTACCTGAGCTTTGTGCATTTATTGCCATGTAATAGTCCCAAAATGCTTACAAATGACACTTGATTGTAGGTTTGAGCGACAAGATGACAAATACTAAAGATCGGCTCAAAAAAGGAGTGAAATCTGCCGAGTGTCAAGAGCAACTGAAAGGGGGGATCAAAAGGCCCTGCGCGGTCCGCACTGTTCTGTCACGCGGCCGCGTAGGAGAGTTCAGAAGCTGGGCATATACAAGTTCAACCTGCGCGGACCGCACTGTTTTGCCACGCGGCCGCGCAGGAAAGTTCAAAGGCCATGATATTTTTAAGATAAGCTGCGCGGTCCGCGCCTCTTCTCGCACGGTCCGCACCCAGTTCCAACGCGGTCCGCGTCCCCTTTTGTGCGGTCCGCACCTAAGAATCAGAGAAGCAATCACTCGAGACAAAATCTCATGCGACCGCGCACCTAATCAGTGTGGTCCGCGTGGATGAAGTTCATGCTGCCGCACGTCACTTTTGTGCGGTCTGCTCCCCCCAGTACCAGATGCAAGTAATGAAGACCCAGAGCCCTACGCGGCCGCACGTCATTTGTGCGAGGTCCGCGCCAGACCCTCCGGGGTATATTTGTCCGGTTTTTCCTGTGAAGAATAAATAGAACATTTTACTTTTTAGCAAGGGTTGGAGAGGAAGGCGGTTCGAGAGTAGAGAGCAGCTGAACTCGTGTTACCCTATTATTAGCCTATTTTGGGCCATTTCTTCTAGTTTTAAAGGGGAATCAAGTAGATTAACATTGTAGTTAACTATTATGTCAATTTCATCTATTATTTCTTTGATTTTTGTTACTACTATGTCTAGCTAAACCCATTAGCTAGGGTTGTGGCTCAACCCTAGTGTAGGAAATTGATGGGTGTGATTGTTTAGTGCAAGAATGATGTTGGGTGTTTGCTATTTGGATTAATCTTAAGTTTTCACTAAGATTTGGTGGTTGCAAACACTAAGTCTAGCTTAGTGGGTCTTGACTATTCTTGAGAAAGAGAGTCTATGACCTCAAGATTAACTCCAACAAGGAATCGGGATGGACCCATGAGAATGGTAGTCCCAATTAACGGGTTAAACCTCGAGAGAGTAAGTACCCAACTTGAACCATAAGTTGCTTGGGCAAATTAGCCTACCCAATTGGTCGAGAGAGAGTCAATTGGGCAAAATCACTCTCTCTACCGAGAGGTGTGAGAGTGGATGTAAAAGGTGCAACGGTTATAGCATAAGCCCCATATTTGTCATTCTTGCATTAGGAATTTCTACCCGTTAGTGGACCACCTAGGTAAATGCTGCATCCCTAGCGCTTTTATCTATCTTGCATACAATTTAGAATCCTAATTTTAGCATAACCTAGCTTTACAACTGTAGTTGATAAATTGTAGCTCTTAAACAAAAGAAAACCAAAAATGTTAGAAGATCAATTATGAGCTAAAACACTATCCTAGACCATACAAATACTCGACTCCAATTTGAAGTTCCTTGTGGAAAATCGACCCCGATATCGCTATTGGGTAAAAGTATTAGCGCCCACTCATCTTTAGGTTGAGTCTGTTGCGATCACTTTTTGGCGCCGTTGTCGGGGAACTTTACGGTGTTGACTATCTGTGTAGCTAGTATTGTGTTTTGCTTCTCTTTCCTTCTTATTCACTAATTTTGTGTGTTGATCAATCAGGTACCATGGCTCTTAATGCAAATGACCCTCTCGGCAATGTGATAGCGGGGGAGGAGGTAGAAGATCTAGAACAAGATGAGGTCTTACCTCAACTTCCACAGAGAGGCCAGAATGTCAATATAAATGCAAATGAGAACAACAACATTCCAGACCCTCCTCCGCAACCGCCGAGAGTGGCTCCCAGAGTTCTACCAAAACAAGGATACTCCAACGCTATTGTTCCTCCCCGAATCCGGGCGGGAAACTTTCAAATCACAAATGTTATGCTGACCTTGCTCGAGCAACGAGGTTATTTCACGGGTACCTCCGATCAAAATGCCTACAAGCACTTGAAGGGGTTCGTGGATACTTGTTGGGGTAGCAAGCAAACAAACGTGTCTGAGGACGCGTTGAGATTGAGGCTTTTCCCGTTCTCTCTTTGGGGTAAAGCATTGGATTGGTTAGAAAGGCTCCCCAATCATTCTATCACAACATGGGATGAATTGGCGGACAAATTTATTGACAAGTTCTTTTCTCCAAGTCATATGGCGGCTCTTCGAGATGAAATTCTAGCTTTCAAGCAGGAGCCAACAGAACCTTTGCATGAAATATGGGAAAGATATAGAACAATGGTGAAAGAGTGCCCTAATAACGACATGACCGAGGCTATGATTCAACAAACTTTTTATCGGGGCATCAACACCACAAATCAATGCATTGTGAACCAATTGGCCGGAGGGAATTTTATGAAACTTTCTTACCAAGAGGCATGTGATGTACTTGATGAAATGGCCGACACCTCTTCGACATGTCAAAGCCGAGCAAACGTGCCACAAGGTGACCCCACGGTCATCCGTTTGCACAAGGAATTGCACGATCATGGCCAAGCGATAGCCGAACTTACAACAACTATGAATCAATTAGCAAAGGCGCAATTGCAACAAGTCCAAAACCCGCGCCAAGTCAATGCAATGGAAGGTGTTTCTATGTTGAAAAGGAGGCAAAGAGGACAACAACCTCAAGGTAATTGTGAACAATATGACAACAACAATGATGGTGGTGGGTATTCGAATGAAGGTTTTGATGACCAAAGTGAGGAAGTCCAATATGTCAACAACTACCAAGGGAATAGAGGCAACCAAGGGAATCAGCAATGGAGACCCCAAGGTAATTGGGGCAACCAACAAGGCGGCAATTGGAATTACAACAACAATCAAGGAGGCAATTGGGGGAACAATAATTCTGGGAATCAAGGAAATTGGAGCGGGAACAACAATTGGAACAACAACAATGGTGGTCAAGGTAATAGGGGGCAAGGCTATCAAAGGTCCCCAATGTATCAACAGCCCAATAACCCGCCTCCGTTCCAATCTCAAGGGTCGAGTTCGTCGGGCAATGACATGAGTCGAATAGAGAGCATGTTCGAACAAATGATGAAAAAAAGTCAAGATTCCGAGGCCCAATTAGCTTCGCATAACACATCTATCAGGAACTTGGAAGTGCAATTAGGCCAAATCTCTCAATCTTTAAATACTCGCCCAAAGGGTGCTTTACCAAGTGACACGGTAGTAAACCCCAAGGGAGGGCACAACAATCATGTGATGGCAGTGACAACACGAAGTGGAAGAGGCGGTGATGTGCATGCCTCAAGAGATAACCGAGTTCCGGTAGATAAAGATGAGTTGCAAAATGATGAGATTCCGTTGGTAGTTAAGGATGTTGTCGAACCAAGTGCAAATGATGATGGGAGAATTGCAATTGATGAGGGTGAGGAGGAGACTCAAGAGGCCGTGAACCCGTCTAGGGAACACATCATTGATATGCCCGAACCGGTGGTGCCAAAAGCCAAGGCACCCTTGCCTAGACCTCCTCCGCCCTACCCTCAACGGTTAGCCAAGCAAAAGGGTGACAACCAATTTAAGAAATTTATTGAAATGATGAAGAGTTTGACTATCAATGTGCCGTTAGTGGAGGCACTCGAGCAAATACCGGGATACGCAAAGTTCATGAAAGATTTGGTTACAAAAAAGAGATCAATGGAGTGTGAGACAATCAAGATGACCCATCAAGTGAGTGCAATTGTGCATTCTATGGCTCCAAAACTTGAGGATCCCGGCGCATTCACTATCCCATGTACCATTGGAAGTGCTGACTTTGCAAAAGCCCTTTGCGACTTGGGGCAAGTATCAATTTAATGCCATATTCGATCTTCAAGACCTTGGGAATCGGACAACCTCGTCCAACTTCTATGTGGCTTCAAATGGCGGACCGATCAATGAAGCGGCCTTTGGGAATTATTGATGATGTCCTTGTTCGTGTTGATAAGTTCATATTGCCAGCCGATTTCGTGATCTTGGATTGTGAAGTGGATTTTGAGGTGCCTATCATTATTGGGAGGCCCTTCCTAGCTACGGGAAAGGCCTTGGTTGATGTGGAAGCGGGAGAATTGACCTTCCATGTTGGTGATGAAAAGGTGGTGTTTCACGTATGCAAATCAATGAGGCAACCAAATAGCAACGAGGTGTGCTCGTTTGTTGACATTGTCACGACAGTGATAGTGGATGACACAAGCGCTATGGCTAATGTTGAGGACCCACTTGAGGCCGTGCTATTGAACATGGAAGTTGATGATGATGATAGATGGGTGGAGTGTGTGAATGCATTACATGGCATGGGCTCATATTCTTATGAACCGAGGAAGTTATCTCTTGATCTTGAAAATCGCAAAACTCCTCCCACCAAGCCATATATTGAGGAGCCATCGGTGTTGGAGTTGAAACCACTTCCTCCTCACCTCAGGTATGAATTTCTTGGTCCTAATTTTACTTTGCCGGTTATACTTTCTTCTTGCTTGACTAACGTGCAGGTTGAAGCCACTTTGGCGGTTCTTCAAAAGCGCAAGCGGGCAATTGGATGGACCTTGGCGGATATTCAGGGTATTAGCCCCGCGTTTTGCATTCACAAGATAATATTGGAGGATGATGCTAGGACGTCTCTTGAACATCAAAGGAGACTCAATGAAGCCATGCAAGAGGTGGTTAAAAAGGAAGTCATCAAGTGGCTTGACGCCGGTGTGGTGTACCCAATTTCTGATAGTTCGTGGACTTCTCTAGTGCAATGTGCGCCAAAGAAGGGAGGAATGACTGTGGTGACTAATAACAATAATGAACTTATTCCGACTCACACTGTGACGGGTTGGAGGGTATGCATGGACTACCGGAAGTTGAACAAGGTGACTAGAAAGGATCATTTCCCACTGCCGTTCTTGGACCAAATGCTTGATCGTCTTGCAGGCCGAGCTTTCTATTGTTTTATGGATGGGTACTCAGGCTATAACCAAATTCTCATTGCCCCGGAAGACCAAGAAAAGACAACTTTCACATGTCCTTATGGCACATTCGCCTTCTCTCGAATGCCATTTGGGTTATATAATGCACCGGCGACTTTCCAACGATGTATGATGGCAATCTTCACCGATATGGTGGAAGACATTTTGGAGGTCTTCATGGATGATTTTAGTGTGGTCGAGGACTCTTTCGGTGATTGCTTGCAAAACTTGGATCGTGTATTGGTCTGATGCGAAGACACAAACTTGGTTCTCAATTGGGAGAAATGCCATTTTATGGTAGAAGAAGGCATTGTGTTGGGTCACAAAATTTCAAAAAGAGGGATTGAGGTTGATAAAGCGAAAATTGAGGTTATCTCGAAGCTCCCTCCCCCTACTTCTGTCAAAGGGGTGAGGAGTTTTCTTGGACACGCGGGTTTCTACCGAAGATTCATCAAAGACTTCTCTAAGGTAGTTAACCCGTTGTGTAAATTGCTTGAGAAAGATGCCAAATATTTGTTTGATGAGAAATGTATGGAGGCTTTCGAGCTTCTAAAGCAAAAGTTGACGACTACCCCCATTATTACCGCACCAAATTGAAGCTTGCCCTTTGAGCTCATGTGCGATGCTAGTGATATTGCGGTGGGGGCGGTTTTGGGCCAAAGAATCAACAAGATGTTCCATCCGGTATACTACGCAAGTAAGACAATGAATGAAGCTCAAAGGAACTATACGGTCACCGAAAAGGAATTGCTTGCCATTGTTTTTGCCATGGAGAAGTTTCGCCCATACCTTATGGGGGCCAAAGTGATTATTCATACCGATCACGCTGCCCTTAGGTATTTGATGACGAAGAAAGATTCTAAAGCGAGGTTAATGAGATGGGTGCTTCTTCTTCAAGAATTTGATTTGGAGATTGTTGATAGAAAGGGTAGTGAAAATCAAGTGGCGGACCACTTGTCTTGATTGGAGGAGAAAGGGAGGCCTTTGGACGGCCTTGAGATAAATGATGCTTTTCCGGATGAACAACTCCTCTCGGTCTCAATGCTAGACATGCCATGGTTTGCCGACATTGCCAATTACCTTAATACCGGTGTGGTTCCGTATGAGCTCTCTTCTAACCAAAGGAAGAAGCTCAAGTGGGATTGCTTGGATTACTATTGGGATGAGCCGTTTCTTTTTAAAATCTGCACCGATGGTGTAATTCGCTGGTGTGTTCCTGAAGATGATCAACTGAGTATTGTGGAAGCTTGTCACTCCTCGCCCTATGGTGGCCATCATGGCGGGGCAAGGACGGCGTCTAAAGTGTTGAGATGTGGTTTCTATTGGCCTTCGTTGTTCAAGGATGCTGGTGACTTTGTGAAAAGATGTGATGAATTCCAACGTGCCGGAGGGATTTCAAAAAAAGATGAGATGCCCCTTAACACAATTCTAGAGGTTGACATCTTTGATGTTTGGGGGATAGACTTTATGGGACCATTTGTAAGTTCCTGTGGCAACACTTACATCTTGGTAGCGGTTGACTATGTGTCGAAATGGGTTGAGGCCATAGCTTTGCCAAATAATGAAGCTCGAAGTGTGGTGGCATTTTTGAAAAAGAGTATCTTCACGAGGTTTGGCACTCCACGTGCCATAATTAGTGATGGGGGTTCTCATTTTTGCAACCGGGCTTTTGACTCTCTGCTAGCCAAGTATGGGGTAAATCACAAGGTAACCACTCCTTATCATCCTCAAGCGAGTGGCCAAGTTGAGGTGTCCAACCGTGAGATTAAGAGTATTTTATCCAAAACTGTCAATGCAAATAGGACTGACTGGTCGAAGAAGTTGGATGATGCTCTTTGGGCTTATCGTACAGCTTTCAAGACGCCGATTGGTATGTCACCGTATCGGTTGGTGTTTGGGAAGGCTTGTCATCTTCCGGTAGAATTGGAACATAAAGCTATGTGGGCGCTGAAAAAGTTGAACTTAGAATGGGATGTAGCTGCAAATCTTCGGGTGGAGCAATTGAATGAACTTGATGAGTTTAGGTTTCATGCTTACTCCAGCTCGTCCTTGTATAAGGACAAGATGAAGTACCTTCATGACAAGTATGCCAGAGGGAAGGAATTCAAAATGGGTGATATGGTTCTTCTTTTCAATTCCCGGTTGAGGTTATTTCCGGGCAAGTTGAAGTCCAAGTGGAGCGGCCCTTTTGAAGTGGTTGGGATAACTCCCTTTGGTGCCATTGATCTCAAAAATAAAAATGGTGAAGTCTTCCGAGTCAATGGGCATCGCGTCAAGCATTATTTGGGAAAGATTGATGACAGCCACGTGGTGGCGCGCATTCATTTGAAATGACTGTGATGGTAACATGTGTAGTGCCGCGACGTTAAATCAGGCGCTTCGTGGGAGGCAACCCATGTCTTTTTCCTTTTCTTTGTTTTTCTGTTGTAGAGTAGGATTTTTGAGCTGATAATTTGTGAAGTGTTGCAGGGATTTTGTTGAACCAGTGCAGGGAAGAAGTACAAAAATATGATCAATCCATAGAAATTGCCCCACGCGGCCGCGCATCAAAGCAGTGCGGTCCGCGTGGGCTTGAGCAATAGTGAGTTCATCCTCAGAAAAAATTCAACGCGGTCCGCGTCCTTTTCTGTGCGGTCCGCGTGTGAAAAGCTGGAATTACCAAGTCTTTGATAAACTCCCACGCGGCCGCGCATCAAAGCAGTGCGGTCCGCGTGGGTTGAGTAGTCAAAATGTGACTAAAAAAAACAGCGCAGACCGCGGCCATTTTTGTGCAGCCGCGCTGGTAGGTAAGCTGAAAGCCCCAGGGTTTTTCTATAAATAGAAGCCTTGGGCCTCATTTGAACCTTTTCGCAAATTTTCATCTGGAGCTCTAAATTTTCACTGTTGATCCGCACTCCCTGCTCATTTAGTTGATTTTTCACTAATCCCTGACAATGGTTCAAAAACATGGGGCTAAGAAGCGAACGGGGAAACAAGTACAATCCGGGAGAGGTGGTTCCTCCTGTGGGGGAAGGGGAAAAGGAATTGGAAAGATAAATCCTAAGACCAGGGAAGCAGATAAAGCTACATCTCACTCCACGGGGAGTGAGTATGCTCCGTCACGGAGCATTACCTCGAAGTCTTCTCCAACACATAGGGCCACTTCATACCAACTCCGTGACCCTTTTTCCCCGAATCATGTTGATATAGACTCTTCCAAGTAGCCGGTCGATGTTATCTCGGACTCGTCTGATGAGTCTGGAGCAGAAAAAGACAAGGGGAGCACTTACTCCACGTCTCCCACAGCTTCAATATCAGGGGATAGTGGAGGATATGCCGAAGGGGGTGAACTACAAGTTGGAGGTATAGAGAGAACCAGGAAACCAGAAGCATGGGAGGATAGGTTTGTCAGCGAGGTCGCTTTCCACAAATTCAGGGAATGGTGGCCGAAGAGAATGTTGATTCCGGAAAGGCGGTTCATAGACGCCGATCTTGTCCCACTCAACCCTCACGTGCAAGCACAATTCCGCACTAGAGAGGGTTGGGGATTCTTCAAAGAGAGAGTTGAATTTGCAAACGAGCATATGGTGAAGGAGTTTTATTGCAATGTTCACCACACAGTTCGGAACTCCAAAGCAACAAAAGTGAGGGACAAGATAGTAGTCATTGATGGGAGTGAATGACTTTTTGGGGTTTGCAGATGAGGACGAGTCTCAATATCTTGAGAAGCTGGCATTGAAAGAGGAGGTTCGTCCGTGGTTGGCCGGGTATTTAGCAGCTCCAGGTACAGTCCCTGTGTGGTTGAAGGCACAGGAAAAGATTTTGCGGAACACCCTCAACTTTGAAGCAAAAGGGTGGTTAACCTTCGTGTGTAGTCGACTTAACCCGTCTACACACGATCACTCCATCCCCCTTCCTCGGGCTGTCTTGGTGGCAGCTATCATGGTGGGCTTCCCTCTGAATATGGAAAACATAATGTTGAGGGTGATTTATCAAGTCGGGAACGAAACAAAAACAAACTTCCCCTTTTCGAACACACTCTCCCTTTACTTCAGAGAGTTGAAAGTGAAGAAAAAACGATATGATGTTATGGTACCTCCAGTGGCCCCCTACTCATGGAATGATCAGTTGGGTACGGACAACCCAAAGAGAGGACAGAAAACTCCAGCTTCTACCTCCTCCGCACCTAGCCAGTCTGAAGAGCCAGTTGCGACTGAGCAGCCCTCTGACCCTACTCCTGATGAGACACTTCCCCTAGGTCCTTCCTCCACAGCTGGTCCATCAGTTGCATCTGACCCGGTGATTCCTTCATCAAAGACTCACCGGTTCACTGCCAACCAGCTAGCACACTCTCTTGCTAGTTTAAACAATTGGATGTCAGTTGCGACATCCAAGTTATCTTCTTTGACCACTGTTGTGCAGGCACAGAGAGCACCAGCTACTGTAGATATTCCCTCCGCCATTGAGGATGTTTTGAAAAAGATCCTGGCCAACCAGGAAAAGATGATGGCAACACAGGATACTTTGACTAAGGCGGTTGGGGAACATGGAAAAGCTTTGGAAAAATTGGCTCGGGAGCAGAAAAAGCTAAGGAAACAGAAAGCTTCCAAGGAGTCAGTTGCACAGTTGAGAGGGGATGTGGACAAGCTGCTAGCGGATCAGATGCCATTCGACTTATTATTTGGAGATCCAGCTGGAGAGCCAGCAACAGAGCAGCCACAAGCAGAGGAGGATAGGCCAAGGAAGAAGAGGAAGCTCCCGAATACAGAGGGAATAGTGATCGAGATGGCTCCCCGTCTAGTACAGCAGATGTTGAGCCCTCTTCAGTTCCACCAGTTGATGAGCAGGATCATGAGCAGACACCTGTCCCAGCAGCACAGCAGCAGCAGGCTGGGGACCAGTTTGATGAGGCTTGAGGGGCCGCTCTATATCCTTTGCTTATTTTTTATTTTTGATGTCTTATTTGGTAGTTAGCATTGGGGACAATGCTAGCTCTTATTCATGGGGGTGTGGCCCTACTATTTGGATTAACTGTCAGGATGACTGTATATATTATTTTACCTTCTTTTAATTTCTATACATTAGTAGTGGATAGATGGTTTGTATATAACAGTTCATTCCAGATGATCTTCAGAGCTTATGTATATATTCATTTCCCCCTGGTTGTATATTCTACTCCCCGTTTGTACATATTCATTAGGTTTTCATCTTGATTTCCTATTTTTCGTTTTATTAGTTGCAAAGTTAGGCTCGTAGCCTTTGTGTTTTGTTTTGGCGTTTGCAATAAGCCCTTGGTTTTCTTAATGCCACGGTTCTTTCCAAGGGTAGATATTGTGCGAACCGGGTGGCTCTTCCCAATGATAGATGGTGTGACGACCTTCTTAAGGGTTTGAGTCCGTTTGTTTTTTTGATTTGATCTTCAAGTTTTTGTAGTTAAGGATACCTCAGGCAAAGCCTCACTTGGGCCTAACACATTTGCCTTTGATCTTATGGTCGAAGACATTATGTTGTGTTTAGGATGGTGAAAGTTGTGGCCTTGAGACTCTTGTGTTGACCAAATAATCATCACGTGGTCATTTTGGGCCATGGGGCGCTTGAATCATATCTAAGGTTGTTGTGGGCCCTCGACTCCGTCTTAGACAACCCTTGAGTGTGTGTGGTGAGAATTCGAATTGCGAGCCCAAGTACCGAACCGATGGTCTAGAACTTGCCCTGAATGTTTGTTGAGGCAAAATCATAGGTAGAACTTGACTTGAGACGTGAGTATAGGCTATCCTTGATCCAAAATGCAAAATTTGAACACTTTTCATGACCTACCAATGAAATAATCCCTAGTTTAACCCTTTTGAGCCTTAAATCTTTTTCGTTCATGAACCAAGCTAAAAACCTATACCCGTTCCTAACGAAACCCCCTCTTGGCACCCAAATCTTCCCTTGAGTAAATGGAAAATGTCTAAGTTTGGGGGGGAGAGACAGGAAGGGCATCAATGTGTAAAAAAAAGGCAATGAAAAAGAGAAAAAGACAAAAAGAAAAAATGAATAAAAACCAAAAAGGAAATCCAAGGACGACAAAAAGAAGCGAAAAAGGTGTAGAAAAGTGATAAAAAGGAGAAAGTATTTGAATTGCAAAAGAAAGAGTGACAATGTGTCCCTCTAACCTCTTGAAAGAAGTGAACTACTCAATTGAGTCAAGAAAGTGTGCCAAAATAAATCAAAAGAATGGCTTAAGGGAAGATTAAACCCATTTGAACAAAAACACGTCCTACCTTTACCAAAAGCCTTCACAATGACTCCTCAAAAGCCCTATATGATCTTGAGTTGAGGGAAGCCTACATTAGTGGATACTTACATAAGGGGCAAGCATATGGTACTTAGAGCCGGACTCAGGGCCTCTTCTTTGTGAGAGACGAGAGAGAAATCCATTCATCTCGATTTGTGTGCAAATACCCTAATAGGTGAGATTCACTCAGAGAAAGTCAAGGATGTGTGAGTTTGGGTTCCATGATGACCAAAGAAATTGAGAAAGGTTCCGTGATGAAATGTGTCAACTCTTGATGCTCTTGTGTCGCACTTGATCCACAAGTTTGCAAGTTTAAATATGTTGAGGATGCATTCGCATTGAGGGCAATTGCTAGTCCAATTGATGTCTGCTGAGGTTACTTTAGGATAAACAGGAATTACTTGGTTGTTTTCCATTGAGGGGTAGGTCTCATTCTATTTGCTTGAGGACAAGCAAAGGTTTAAGTTTGGGAGAGTTGATAACTGCGATTTCTGCATGTTTTTTTATACCCATTCTTACCTGAGCTTTGTGCATTTATTGCCATGTAATAGTCCCAAAATGCTTACAAATGACACTTGATTGCAGGTTTGAGCGACAAGATGACAAATACTAAAGATTGGCGCAAAAAAGGAGTGAAATCTGCCGAGTGTCAAGAGACAACTGAAAGGGGGTGCGCGGTCCGCACTGTTCTATCACGCGGCCGCACAGGAGAGTTCAGAAGCTGGGCATATCCAAGCTCAACCTGCGCGGACCGCACTGTTTTTCCACGCGGCCGCGTAGGAAAGTTCAGAGGCCATGATATTTTTAAGATAAGCTGCGCGGTCCGCACCCAGTTCCAACGCGGTCCGCGTCCCCTTTTGTGCGGTCTGCACCTAAGAGAATCAGAGAAGCAATCACTCGAGACAAAAGCTCATGCGACCGCGCACCTAATCAGTGCGGTCCGCATGGATAAAGTTCATGCGGTCCGCCCCCCAGTACCAGATGCAAGTAATGAAGACCCAGAGCCCTACGCGGCCGCACGTCATTTGTGCGCGGTCCGCGCTAGACCCTCAGGGGTATTTTTATCCAGTTTTTCTTGTGAAGTATAAATAGAACATTTTACTTCTTAGCAAGGGTTGGAGAGGAAGGCGGTTCGAGAGTAGAGAACAGCTGAACCCGTGTTACCCTATTATTAGCCTATTTTGGGCCATTTCTTCTAGTTTTAAAGGGGAATCAAGTAGATTAACATTGTAGTTAGCTTTTATGTCAATTTCATCTATTATTTCTTTGATTTTTGTTACTACTATGTCTAGCTAAACCCATTAGCTAGGGTTGTGGCTCAACCCTAGTGTGGGAAATTGATGGGTGTGATTGTTTAGTGCAAGAATGCTGTTGGGTGTTTGCTATTTGGATTAATCTTAAGTTTTCACTAAGATTTGGTGGTTGTAAAAACTAAGTCTAGCTTAGTGGGTCTTGACTATTCTTGAGAAAGAGAGTCTATGACCTCAAGATTAACTCCAACAAGGAATCGGGATGGACCCATGAGAATGGTAGTCCCAATTAACGGGTTAAACCTCGAGAGAGTAAGTACCCAACTTGAACCATAAGTTGCTTGGGCAAATTAGCCTACCCACTTGGTCTCGAGAGAGTCAATCGGGCAAAATCACTCTCTCTACCGAGAGGTGTGAGAGTGGGTGTAAAAGGTGCAACGGTTATAGCATAAGCCCCATATTTGTCATTCTTGCATTAGGAATTTCTACTCGTTAGTGGACCACCTAGGTAAATGTTGCATCCCTAGTGCTTTTATCTATCTTGCATACAATTTAGAATCCTAATTTTAGCATAACCTAGCTTTACAACTGTAGTTGATAAATTGTAGCTCTTAAACAAAAGAAAACCAAAAATGTTAGAAGATCAATTATGAGCTAAAACACTATCCTAGACCATACAAATACTCGACTCCAATTTGAAGTTCCCTGTGGAAAATCGACCCCGATATCGCTATTGGGTAAAAGTATTAGCGCCCACTCATCCTTAGGTTGAGTCTGTTGCGATCAGTGGGCGCCTATTTAACTAAGGCATGAAAATATTACTCTCATTATACAGGTGGGCGCCTATTTATCTAAAGCATAAAAGTATTCCTCTCATTATACAGGTGGACGCCTATTTATCTTAAGCATAAAAGTATTCCTCTTATTATACAGGTGGGCGCCTATTTATCTAAGACATAAAAGTATTCCTCTCATTATACAGGTGGGCGCCTATCTATCTAAGACATGAAAATATTCCTCTCGTTATACAGGTGGGCGCCTATTTATCTAAAGCATAAGAATATTCCTCTCATTATACAGGTGGGCGCCTATTTATCTAAAGCATAAAAATATTCCTCTCATTATACAGGTGGTCGCCTATCTATCTAAGACATAAAAATATTCCTCTCATTATACAGGTGGGCGCCTATTTATCTAAGACATAAAAGTATTCCTCTCATTATACAGGTGGGCGCCTATTTATCTAAGACATAAAAGTATTCCTCTCATTATACAGGTGGGCGCCTATTTATCTAAGACATGAAAATATTCCTCTCATTATACAGGTGGGCGCCTATTTATCTAAGACATAAAAGTATTCCTCTCATAATACAGGTGGGCGCTTATTTATCTAAAGCATAAAAGTATTTGAATTTGTTTCCTCGTTCCTCCGAGAAAATTTTTTGACAACGGCAGAAAATTTTCTGCCCCGGTTTTGGTGACCTTCCTTGGGGCGTGTCTTTCTGCCATCATCAACCTTTATTTTCCTGTAGAACTCAAAGAAAATTTTGTTAGTTTTAATCATGGTGAGTGATCGTGTCACTCCTGCTGGGGGACGATTTTTCCCTTTCCCTTTCCCTTGCTCTGTGCTCCCAAAACTGACTGGGGATAAAGTTGCTTGATGGGGATGATATTTCTGCTGTGGATGGTTTTCCATTTATCTCTTCCCCGCTCTTTTGTTTCAAAACATGTTGGGGGAGTCCTCTTCAACTCCAAAACTACTCCCTTAAAAGTTTATTTTCTCCCAACATTGCAGGGCATAAAATGTTATCATCTGGGGATAACGTTATTGAGGATAGGACTGTTGGGGTTATCTTGCTGCGGATTAATTCTCTCTTCCTCCTTCCCCCTTTCTGTGTTGTCTGACCACCTTGGACCTTGGTCAGTGATCTATCGAAGTTTTGCTGGGGATCTTCTTGGAACTTGGTCTATAAGTCCCTCAACCGTCGTTTTCCGCTTTTCTTCATGTTCCCCTTGTCTTTCTAGGCCAGTTTATCATTTGGTCTTGCAACAAAAGCCTTTTGTCTTATTGCCTTAACTTTGGCCTGTCCCCTTCGCATTTTTCTTTGTACCATTTTGGCCCCTGGTAGTAAATTCTGAAAAATCCTTCTCAAAACAAATTTCTGGAAAAAGTCTTTTTAGACAAAGAAATGAAAAAGATAAAAAAAAATCTCCCTGAACAAATGCTGGGGGAGAAGAAAAGGAAAGAACTTATCTGGACGGTATGACTGGTCCCAACGATCATGTCGTGCATTACGGATTAATTGACCCAGTCTATTTGTATCAATCAATCTTTCTGATGGCCTCACTTGCTGGGGATAAATAGGTGCCCACCTCTCCGCAAATGCGGATCCTTTTTTGCCAATCTATCTTGTCGCCTTATAGTGTCCTTCGAGGGGTTTTCACTGATAAGACTCTCTCCTTTCTCTCAGCTCTCATCGCCTTATGGTGCCTGTGAAGGTTTTCACCGATAAAACTCTCTCATTTTATTTTATATTTTCAGCGGGGGATTGGAGTGCTGCCGATATGACTCTCTCTTCTGGAGATTCTTTCCGGTTATCAATTCATTTCCAGTTTATGATCCTCTTCTTTGCTGGGGATTAGTGTATTATTCTCGGCTTTCATTTGCCTGACTTGGCACCTCCCGGATATTGATCGGGAGGTCTTTTTTGGACATCGATGTTGGTTTTTGTATGGGGCTAAAAGAAAGGCTATCAAAAATTCAAAATAACTTTGATGGGTGCACCACTACAACTCTTGGAATCAAACCTTTTTTGAAACTTTAAAACATAACTTCTTCCCCAGTTTTCTTGCTTGGGGGATTTTATTTTTGTTACACTATGTTGAACCATGTACATTATGCACACTATGCACACTATGCACACTATGACCGAGCCGTGAGGCGCCTACGTATCCTCTTTGAGGAATCAGGTCAAACATAGTTCCTACGATTCCTTTGTTTTTGTTATGACCTTTATCTTGTTTTTATTTTTCTTTTTTTTCATAAATTTTTTCCATTAGTAACTCCAAAAGAGGGGTATGAAAGAATAAATAGGGCTCAAAGGGGGAAGCAAAGGTTAAAAGGGTTTGGATAGAAGAAAGAATTGCCTCTGTCATTTCATTATCCAATAAGTACCAAGTACAAACCAACGAACCAATAACTATCATAATCAAAGAAATTACGCATAATATCTTTTGACTGCATCAGAATTGATAGCCGTGTCAATGCATCTTCCTTCGATATCTATTAGACATAAAGCGTCGTTGGATAACACTGTGGTCACAACATAAGGCCCTTGCCAATTTGGGGCGAACTTGCCTTTTGCTTCGATCTGATGTGAGAGGATCTGTTTCAATACTTGCTGCCCTACTTCAAATTTTCTGGGGTGCACCTTCTTATTGTACGCTCTTGCCATTCTCTTCTGATACAACTGGCCATGGCACACTGCTACTAATCTTTTTTCATCTATTAAGTTCAACTGCTCCAGTTGAGCTTTGACCCATTCATCGTCGTCAATCCCGGCTTCAGCGACAATTCGGAGGGACGAAATTTCGACCTCTGCTGGTATCACTGCTTCAGTTCCGTATACCAATAAATAAGGAGTTGCACCTACGGAAGTCCGGACTGTAGTGCGATAACCTAACAAGGCAAAGGGCAATTTCTCATGCCATTGTCTAGATCTTTCTACCATCTTCCTCAGTATCTTCTTGATGTTCTTATTGGCTGATTCAACTGCTCCATTTGCCTTGGGACGATATGGGGTGGAATTGTGGTGTGTAATCTTAAACTGTTGGCATACCTCCCTCATCAAATTGCTGTTAAGATTTGCACCATTATCCGTGATGATCACTTTTGGGACCCCAAATCTGTAGATGATATGGGAGTGAACAAAATCCACCACTGCCTTCTTGGTTACTGACTTAAAAGTTTTAGCTTCAACCCACTTGGTGAAGTAGTTGATGGTCACCAGAATGAACCTATGGTCGTTGGTCACTGCCGGCTCAATAGGCCCAATGACATCCATGCCCCATGCGACAAATGGCCATGGCGCTGACATTGTATGCAACTCTGTCGACGGAGAATGAATCAGATCTCCGTGTATCTGACATTGATGACATTTCCTCACGAAATTGATACAATCATGCTCCATGGTGAGCCAATAGTACCCTGCTCGAAGAATCTTCTTTGTCAATACATATCCGCTTATATGTGTCCCACAAACTCCAGCATGCACCTCTACCATTACTGTCGTGGCTTGACCGGCATCTATACATCTTAGCAATCCCAAATCTGGGGTTCTTTTGTACAACACTCCTCCACTGAGGAAGAAACCATTTGACAAACGCCGAATGACTCTTTTTTGGTCTCCGGTGGCCTGCTCCGGGTATATTCCCATCTTGAGGTACTCCTTTATGTCATAAAACCATGGCTCGCCATCCACTTCCTCCTCTACCACGTTGCAATAAGCATGCTGATCACGAATCTGAATGTGCAATGGGTCGACATGAATTTTGTCTGGGTGGTGTAACATTGATGCCAAGGTGGCCAATGCATCGGCAACTTCATTATGAACTCTTAGGATGTGTCTGAATTCCACTGATCGAAATCGCTTTCTCAGATCGTGCAAACATTGTCGATATGGTATGAGTTTCAAATCCCGTATTTCCCACTCACCCTGAATCTGATGCACCAGGAGGTCCGAGTCTCCCAAGACCAAAACGTCCTGGACATCCATGTCTGCAGCTAGTCGCAGACCCAAAATGCACACTTCATACTCGGCCATGTTGTTGGTACAATAGAAACGTAGCTGAGCTATAACAGGATAGTGACGTCCTGTTTCAGAAATGAGTACCGCTCCTATTCCAACCCCTTTCGCGTTTGCGGCTCCATCAAAGAAAAGCTTCCAACTTGGTTCCTCGGGTAATTCCAGCTCACCTATATGCATTACTTCCTCGTCCGGAAAATACGTCCTCAATGGCTCGTATTCTTCATCAACAGGATTCTCGGCCAAGTGATCGGCCAGCATTTGGGCTTTCATGGCCGTCCTCGTCACATAGACGATATCAAACTCTGTGAGCAAAATTTGCCATTTTGCTAACCTCCCTGTAGGCATAGGTTTCTGGAAAATGTACTTTAATGGATCCAAACGGGAAATGAGATAAGTAGTATATGAGGACAAATAGTGCTTCAACTTCTGAGCCACCCAAGTTAGGGCGCAACATGTCCTCTCGAGTTGAGTGTACTTGACCTCATATACTGTAAACTTCTTGCTAAGATAATAAATGGCCTGCTTTCTTCCTTCCTGTAATGTCGTGTTGCCCCAACACGCAGCCAAACGAATTCTCCAGGACCGTCAGATAAAGAATTAATGGTCTCCCCGGCTCAGGTGGGACCAACACAGGTGGATTTGACAGATACCCTTTGATCTGGTCGAAGGCTTCTTGACACACCGCCGTCCAGTCTACCGCAGCATCTTTCTTTAGCAACCGAAATATGGGTTCACAAGTCGCCGTGAGTTGAGCGATGAACCTGCTGATATAATTTAGTCTTCCCAACAGACTCATTACCTCCGTTTTATTCTTTGGCGGTGGCAAATCCTGGATGGATTTGATCTTGAATGGGTCCAACTCAATACCCCGTCGACTGACGATGAATCCTAACAGCTTTCCTGATGGAACCCCGAAGGCGCATTTGGCCGGGTTGAGCTTAATATCATACCTTCGCAGTCTTTGAAAGAACTTCCTTAGGTCTGCTACATGGTCTTCCTGACGCCAAGACTTTATGATCACATCATCTACGTACACTTCAATTTCTTTGTGTATCATTTCATGAAACACAGTAGTCATTGCTCGCATGTACGTTGCCCCAACATTCTTCAATCCAAATGGCATTACCCGGTAGTAGTAAGTTCCCCATGGCGTAATGAAAGCTATCTTTTCCGCATCTTCTTCGTCCATTAAGATATGATGATATCCTGCATAGCAGTCCACAAAGGATCCGATCTCGCGCCCAGCACAATTATCGATCAAGATATGGATGTTGGGCAATGGAAAATTATCCTTAAGACTTGCCCTGTTGAGATTGCGGTAGTCGACACATACCCTGATTTTCCTGTCCTTCTTCGGCACTGGTACCACATTGGCCAACCAATCGGGATATCGAGTGACCCGAATAACTTTTGCCTGCAGCTGCTTGGTCACTTCCTCTTTGATTTTCACACTCATATCTGTCTTAAACTTCCTCAATTTTTGCTTGACCGGAGGGTATGCCGGGTCAGTGGGCAATTTGTGAACCACTAGGTCGGTGCTTAATCCCGGCATATCATCATATGACCATGCAAAAACATCTTTTAACTCAATGAGGGCTTTGATTAATTCCTCCCTGATGTTTGGCTCAATGTGGATGCTAATTTTGGTTTCTCTGACATTATCTGCATCCCCTAGATTGACGGCTTCGGTGTCATTCAGATTAGGCTTGGGTTTTTCTTCGAACTAGCACAATTCTCGGTTTATTTCTTCGAAGGCTTCATCCTCGTCATATTCGGACTCATCATCATACCCAATCTCGTATATAATTAAGTCGGAGTCAGATTGATTTATTAGACTAGGTCGAAGATCCGTTGTGCATGCCATGTCATTAGAACCAGTAAAAAGAGAACTGTTCAGAAAGAGAAAAGAACAAAACAAAATTAAAACGAGACAAGAAAAGAGAATTTTATTAAAATGCAGGATAACAGGGTTCACACTTTACGAATAAATGGGATTTGGATTACACCCTGGAATAATCCGAAAAAACAAGAAAGAAAAATCAAAGCCTACTACCAGGACTCCCCCGGGTAGGAAGAGGAGTAACCGTCCAATTGTTGGTATTGTCCATAGGCCATACAAACTGTATTTCTGCTCTGCTTGAATCCTCTCCAACTTCTATTACATGGACATCAGCGAACAGCCTTTCGAAGCTCTGATTCAAATACCCGTCCATCCTAATCAATGGCCCGAGAATTTTCGGGACCGGTGATCCCTTGGCACTTGCTCTAACAAAAGATTTGGAGAGACGCGGAATTGGTTTGGGAAGAACCCAAACTCTCTTCTTCATTTTCCGCGATCGCTTTACGTCTTCCGCAGTAGGTTTGAACCTCAATCCAAAGGTCTCTAAATTCTTGGGCAAGGAGACAGGTTGAACAATCCCCTGAAGCTCAGCCCCCAGGCCTTTTCCTGGCACAAACCCATTACCCAGCATCTCTGAAACCATCATGACAGTTGCAGAAGCTACCCTGGCGTGTGGAATGCTTTCACCCTCGAGAATCTTGTTTGATGACACTGCATCGAAAATCTGGTAAACCCAGGGACCTTTGTTATCATTGGTTTCTATGAAGGGCATAATGGCGCCTCCCATGGTGCACGCAGTGTCTTCCCCATGCAGCACGACATCTTGTCTGTCCCATTCGAACTTGATCATTTGATGCAAGGTGGATGGCACCGCTTTGTCTGCGTGGTTCCACGGTTGTCCCAACAACAGATTATAAGATACCGCGGCATCCAATACCTGGAACTACATAGTAAACTTAATCGGGCCGATGGTTAACTCAAGTATAATATCCCCTATGGTGTCCGTTCCACTTCCGTCAAATCCTCGGACGCAAATGTTGTTCTTGTGGATTCTACCATGGTCAATCTTCAACTGGTTCAGGGTGGATAATGGACAAATATTGGCACTCGAGCCGTTATCCACCAACGCCCGAGTAACTGCCGAATCTTCACATTTGACAGTCAAGTAGAGAGCTTTATTATGTTTCGTGCCTTCCACTGGCAGATCATCATCAGAGAACGTTACACTGTTTACCTCAAAATTTTTGTTGGCAATCGTTTCAAGGTGGTTTACTGAAATTTCATTGGGCACATGAGCTTCATTCAGTATCTTTATCAGGGCCCGGCGATGTTCATCTGAATGGATCAGTAGTGATAACAACGAGATTTGGGCCGGTGTTTTCTTCAATTGTTCGACAACGGAATAATCTTGCACTTTCATCTTTTTCAAGAATTCCTCCACCTCTTCTTCTGACATGGGTTTCTTTGTTACTGCTGAGTTGGACCTTCTTAACTCCACTGGAGCAAAACACCGTCCCGATCGAGTCAATCCCTGCGCCTCACAACTATCCTCCTCCACTTGCTTTCCTTTGTACATTACCACTGCCTTTTCATACTTCCAAGGCACGGCCTTGCTATCAATCACTGGCAATTGGACTACCGGCTTTATGATGGCCGGTTCCCTGCAGACCCCTATCACAACAACTACGGGTATGGATGACATTCCCGATACCACCAATTGGGCTGGCTTTGGTTTCCTTGTTGCGGTGGATGGACTCTTCCCTAATATCACCACTGGCTTGACATCTTCCCCCTTCAACTGTACCCCTGCTTCCCCACCGGTCGGCTTTTCTCTCGGAGTGGCACGGATCATCATCACTGTCTGTGAGGGTTTCTTGGGTTCCTCTCCTTTGTGCACCAGCTCGATCATGCGAGCTTCGTGGTGCACTGGCAATGGGTTCTGGTTGATATTGGGTGCCTCCGGTGTATGGACCTCGATCTTGTTGGCATCAATACGATCTTGTATTGCATGCCTCAACCTCCAACATTTTTGGTATCATGCCCTAGCATTCCTGAGCAGTATTCACAGCTTATCGGTCCAAATTTGGGGTGGGGGTTTGGCCCCCTAGGCTCGACAGGACTCACCAAACCTAGCTGCCTCAATTTGTGGAACAAGGCGGTATAGGTCTCTCCCAACTCAGTAAAGTCTCTCTATGTCTGTAGCCTGTCATTTGTAGCAGCTTGATTTCCTCGAAAACCCGCCCATGGAGGGTTCATGTATGTCCTTGGTGGAGGGTAGGCATTTTGGGGTGGAGGGTATGTGTTCTGTGGATGTGCATATGTGTTTTGGGGAGCCGACACGCGCCATTGCGGTCGAACCGGAGGCTGAGTATATGTTTGGGCTTGGTGCACGGAGAAGTGTGGTTCTTGAGGTGGATAGTAGTGTTGTGGCGGGCTGTATGGATAATTTGGATTGTGGGGTCTGGGTTGGTTGTAGTATGGTTTTCCGGACCTGGACCAACCGCCTGTCTCAACCATGGCGACTTCTTCTTTCTTCTTCCTCCCTAGTGCACCTCCCGTGCCACTCTGAATAGCCTGGGTCGTTGCCTTGAGCGCTGAGTAATTCAGGATTTTATCGGACCTCAGTCCCTCCTCTATCATGACCCCTATCTTTACTACTTCATTAAAGGATTTTCCAACCGTCGTCACCAAGTGACCAAAGTAAGTTGGATCCAGCGTTTGCAGGAAGTAGTCCACCATTTCCCCTTCTCTCATGGGAGGATCAACCCTGGCTGCCTGTTCTCTCCAGCGGAAACCAAACTCACGAAAGCTTTCCCCAGGCTTCTTTCCGGTCCTCAGTAATGTGAGACGGTCAGGGACTATCTCGAGATTGTATTGAAAGTGACCCGCGAAAGCTTGTGCTAGATCATCCCAAGTGTACCATCTGCTGGGATCTTGCCTGGTATACCATTCCAATGCGATCCACTTAAGCTTTGACCAAAGTAAGCTATCAGTAGTTCATCTTTGCCGCCTGCTCCTCTCATTTTGCTGCAAAAACCCTGCAAATGTGCCATAGGATCACCGTGCCCTTCGTATAAGTCAAACTTGGGCATTTTGAACCCTACCGGGAGTTGGACGTCCGGGAAAGGGCATAGATCCTTGTAGGCCACGCTGACCTGGTTGTCCAATCCATGCATGCTACTGAAGGATTGCTCCAGGCTTTTGAACTTCCTCATTACCTCATCCTATTATGGAACCTTAACCGGCTTTTCAATCTCCGCCGGGACCTCCAAGTGTGGATTCTAGGTATAGGGTTCTGGTGCGTTGAATGTGGGTTCAAGGGGATAGTACTGCGCATCGTGAGCCTGAAACAACGACTCACTAGTTGATCTTTGCAGCGTGGCTGGTGTGGGTCCCGTAAACGTGGGAACATTTGGTGGTGGGAAAGGTTGATAGGGTGGTGGAGCTTGGGAATCATAGGGGCTTCTGCCCTGATAATAGGGGTGATTCGGGAGGCTTGTTGAAGGGCCGGAGTGAGGGTATTCCGGCATATGCCCTAGTGGTTCAGGGCTCTTTTGTACTTTAGCCAAGCCTAACTGCATCGCATTCATCTCCAATCCCATCCTCTCTATCTTTTCCATTGCCTCTTTTAGCAACTGGCTTACTGGCCTTTCTTCCTCGGCACTATTTTCTGAAGTAGTCATGATTATTGGTACAAGTCCTTTGGATCTGGTTTGATAAGGATGTGATGCCAGAACGCTTTAACAACTAACTGTCTGGTATTTGGGAAAACAACAAACTTGTTAGCGTTAGAGTTTAACAGATTTGGTAATCGCACGTTGGGGATGTAATGCTCCTAAGCAGTTAACCATTTCTAACATGTTTTTGCTTCAACCGCATGCGTCATCCCAGCTTGCTTTATTTGTGCCTTTAAAGTGTTTTGGGAACCCTCCGCTTTCCTCTCTATTATTCTTCTTTCTTTTCTTCTCTCTTTTTTCCTTTTTCTTTCTTTCTTTTTTTTTCTTTTTCTTTATTTTTAGTGGCAGTCGAATCTTATGTGGATTGCCTACGTATCACGTCCCTGCGTGAATCAGACGGGGCGTAGTTCTGCCACAAAGTAAAGACACAAAATTTTTTTGGAATCATTCAATTCATCACCAAAATTTGCTATTACAAACTACTTATTTTAAACAAAGAACAACAACATACAGATTCCAAAATTCTTAACCTGACTCGATGAAAAAAGAAAGAACAACATAAGGGGAGACAATGGACTCATAAA
The DNA here is from genome assembly GCF_000715075.1 of Nicotiana tabacum. NCBI lineage: Eukaryota > Viridiplantae > Streptophyta > Magnoliopsida > Solanales > Solanaceae > Nicotiana > Nicotiana tabacum. The sequence goes on along the minus strand of NC_134089.1, from coordinate 81,338,249 downwards.
GTCAACAAACAAGACTCGAACTAGGGATACATTAAGGATTTAGGTGCTCACGAGGCGTCGTTCGGCCTTTCCGCGGGCTTTGGTGTAAGACCCCTTTGTAAGCTTTTCAACTCATTCATGATCCGGTGAACGTAGCCCATGACAGAGGCGAGTAGGGTGTCACAAGGCATTTGCTCACATGCTAAGCATCTCATGTAAATGTAGTGCCCAATCTCGTCAATCCTACCTCGGATGTTGTCCCTTTCCCTGAATAATTGCTCTATTCGCTGGTTTTTCAATCCCAGTGCTTGAGCATTGTCGGCGAGTCGATCCTGGAACCTCTCCAGTTGTTTTTCCATTCTGGCCATCACATCATAACAGCGCCTTCTGTCAGCTTGGGCATCTCGGGCTTGTTTAAAGATCCGCTCCTGAAGAATGGAGTTTGTTTCTCTTAATAGTCCGATGCTTATTTCAGAATCCCTTATAACTTGTTGCAGATGCTTTCTCCGTGCCATTGTACCTTTTGCCCATCTAGCCCGCATTCTCGCTATGCAAGCTTCAGATCTCTCCAAGTCCTCTCGGCTTTTGCTGACCTGACTCCTCAGCCCTGCTATCAACCTCTCGTTGGACCGATTTTTCTGTTGGTTGTCAGCCTCTTTTCTTATTTGTCATATTCGGGCCTTCAGCACCCCATTTTCTTGGGCCAACTTGTTCTTTTCCCCTTTGTCGGTAGCAACTTGCACATTGTTTTCAAATTCCAGATCCTTTATCTGTTGTTTCATCTTGCCTATTTCTGCCCTGTAGTTTTCTTCTTTTGCAAGCCAGCCCCATTGTTCTTGCGATGGCTCAACAAAATCTTGGAGGTGAGGTCTTTTGGTTGGCCGTTCTGGTTCGTCTCTCGCAGTGCTCTTCTTTCTATGCCAAGCGAGATAAGCAGGTGAGACTTCACCTCTGGATAGGTCACACACTCGAGTATTTGCCGGCAAATACTGGCATTTGCTCCATATATAACGAACTGTCTTTTCATGAAATTGGTCGTCGTTGCTAACCTCGACTGCATAAATACTGAGATCTTCGTCTGGGTGTACCAACTGACATCTTCCCAATTGTCTCATCACCCGGTAAGGTACATAAGGTTGAATACCTCTGAGTCCCATTAAGAGGAAATAAGGACCAGTGGCGGGCATATACACAATTTCTTCAACAGGAAGCCAACCCAATGTCCAATCTATTTGTACTGCGATGATGGCACGGAGATAGGATACCCAGTCTTCAAACCCTTCCGGTAATCTGAGCCCTGAAACCCTCGGGTTATATCCTTCGATGCAGCCTTCGTTCGTAGATATATAGCGCATACACCGAGGATGATGACATATGTGCTCGATCATCCACATCTGCAATAACAAATTGCATCCTTCGAAGAAATCTACCCCGGCTTTATAGGCTGTGAGAGCTCGGTATATCTTGGACACTATCATAGGAGCAAGCGTGCTTTTATTGTTGGTAATCAGGACCTTGACGATTCCAGCCACCTTCAAATCAATATTTCTATCTTTCCGAGGAAACACCACAATGCCCAAGAACGCTACCATGAAGGCGAACCGCCTATGTTCATCCCACTTTTCCGATTCCCTCTGCTGCAAACACCGCTTTCCGGATCATCGAACCCTCCTATATGCTCGTACCTCTGGTATGTGAATTGCACAGTAGAAAAACCCCTATCCAACTCAGAGTACAGGACTCCCTTGCTTATCTTCAGTAGATCCATGAACTTGTGCAAATTTATGGCTCTCGGAGCGATCAGATATTTGTGCCTTAACCCCTCAGTAACATCCATGTAGCCTGCTACCTCTTCTAAGGTTGGGGTGAGTTCAAAATCCGAGAAGTGGAATACATTGTGGGTCGGGTCCCAAAATGTAACCAAAGCCTTTATGATGTCGCATCTGGGTCTGACATTCAACAAACTGGTCAGACCTCCCAGATGCAGTTTGATCTTGTCTTGCTCTGACTTTTCCAAATCCTCCCACCACAAGCGCAACTCCAAAGGGATCTTGCTCCTAACTGTTATCGGCAAACTTGGACCTGTGCTCATTCTGCATGTTGGTTTGGGGTGATTAGGACTCGTGGGACTCAAAGAAAGAATAAACCAAAACTGACGCACATTTAAATAAAACTCCGGTCTTGCCAATACGGCCTTTCAGCATTTCGAAGCAGATTTAAAGGCTGTGTTTTACCAACCGGACGAAACCCTTGAGAAAAATGAGCAAGAGCGGCGTTCTTGCAAAAACAGCCTTCCGGCGTCTTTTTAGGGACATTAGGCCATTTTTCAAGAATGGAGTCGCCTGACTTCTTTATGACGAAAAATTGAGGTTTTGATATTTTTTGACTACTTTTGCAAAAGGGAAAGTTGGACCCGATGGGGGTTGCCTACGTATCTCACACCCTGCGAGAATCAAACTGGCATAGTTCGGGCAGAGAACATAAACCAAATTTTGGAAACAATACTTTTTTTTCATTTTCCATGACACGACAAACTATTTTCCTCTTCTATTTTGAAAATAAGACAAAACAAAGACTCTTTTTTCGTAACAAACACTGACCAACCTGTTTTCCAAACCAAAAATAAGAGACTCTTTTTCTATTTTTCTTTTGCTTTTTTTTTGAGTGAAACAAACTATTAAAAAAATAAAACATTTTTCTTTTTTCATTTTCCCAAAATTTCGGCAGAATTTCGACAGTATTTGGGCATTGGTTTTTTCTAAAATAGGCAATTAACTCTCTACACTGTTACTTCACTCTTTTTTCCCCACAATTTTCCAATATTCCAGATTTTTCGAAGCCGGTCAGCATGCAAGTCTAAAGCAAATAAATGCATAAAGCAAACAGGATGCAGCAGGATGGTCTTTTCATTTCAGGTTGCTACTCTTAGACGGACTCAACCCCTGTGTTGAGTCCCCTAAGTTAAATGCACATGATGCAAATAAGCGTTCCTACTCGGGATCCGACATGAGGCTTTATTATACTAAATTTTAAAACCTAGGTGTTTGTTCTAGACCTTGCTTACCCGAGCGGACAACTCGAGCCGAGGATGGGAGCTGTGTACCGGTAACCAAAGGGCCATCCGGTTTTGCAACTCCTCCGAATCCTCGTTCTATTTTGGGATATGACACTAACAGAAAAAAGTCACGACCAGCGTACACTCCTCAAAAGAGAGAAGAGAAGGTTTCGGCACAGTTTATATATACAGTTCAAATAATATCAAAGCGGTAAAAAGCATCGTTTTGCACATTTAAGCCCAATCATATAATAAAAATCATATAATAAAAAAAGCCAAATACAACAATTATTCTAAGCTCGAATTCTTGAACCCTGAACCCTGAACACTTGTGAGATTTAGGGTGTCTCAAGTCACCAATTTAATCCCGAATCGAGGAAAAGAATGACTCTGTATTACAGTCCGCGAACCAAAAATCCGGATAAGGAATTTTGTTAACCCGGGGGAAGGTATTAGGCATTCCCGAGTTCCGTGGTTCTAGCACGGTCGCTCAACTGTCATATTCAGCTTGTTTATCTGATTTTATACAATTATGAGCTCATGTACAAGTTTTAACTTTTAACCGCTTTTATCATTACTATTTTTTATCAAGAATTGCAACATCGTGGAAACACGTCTCGAACCACGTCACATCAATGCACCCGTGGTTGTTGGCACATTTCAACTCTGTTGAGATTTGGATTTGGGTCACATAAATGTGCACCCGCGTTTAAGAAGATAACATTATTAAATACGCGCCTAAAGCGACTAGCGTATCATTATTTTGGGTAGGGCCGTGAAATTTGCTAAACGGCCCGTCCCGGAATCTAAGTACTCGAAATAACTATCCGTTGAGGGCCCCGCACTTTGGGTATTCTTGTTTGTCGAGGCTCGTCTCATTCGTTATTTATTATTATTATTATTATTATTATTATTATTATTATTATTATTATTATTATTATTATTATTATTATTATTGAGGGAATTTGCAACGTTGTGAAAACGTATCTCGAACCACATCACAATCAATGTACCCGTGATTAGAGGCACATTTCGACTCTGTTAAGATTTGGATTTGGGTCACATAAATGCACACCCGTATTGAAGAAGGTAAGATTAATTAAGGCGCGTCCCAAAGAAACTACGTATTGTTGCTTTAGAAAAAGGCCGTGAAAAATTCACTAAACGGCCAAATCCGAAGTTTAGTCAATGGTTATGTATTTATTGAGGCCCCAGCGATGTATGATTTATTTGACGAGGCTCGTCTCATTTTTTTATTTAAAAGGTCGTCCTATAGTGGCTATGTTTTCTATTGAGTTTGTCTCTAATAATGAAAGAAGAAGAACGGCCCAACTTTATTTACATGCTTACAAGTTAGTTATAGTCGGGTTCCGAATATGATTTGCCAAATCCGAAACATGAACGCGTGTCTGGGCAGTCATTTAGATGTCATGGGCCCAAGCCCAGCGCACATTGTATGGACTGGACCTGGGCCATTCCTTTTCCTATAAGGGCCTGTTAGTTCATTCGACTCAGGCCCAATATTTATAAGGCTGAAATGGAAACTGTTGTTATTTTATTCTAATGGTATTGTTGCAAGTTATAGCGAGACAACCTGCTAAATGGAGTGAGATTAACTAGCAATGGACAGTTTAACACTTAACATACGTTAGAAGATATGCTAATCACAAACACAGCTAAAATTCCAGATATTGTTTACTACATTATCACTTCTTTTCTATCTACCAACATACATGCATAAGGTGATACTAAGTAACCATACGTGATGTCTATTTATACATGATGACTGCCTTCATTATTCTAATAGAAGATATGAACTACTATATATACAACTTTAATGTTCAATATATAGATTGAAACAGATTCGAAAAAAAAAACTTCAACTCTTTATTTTTGTATTCATGTTTCAACTTTCAGGTTACATTGACAGTGTATCAGTGGTGTACCTGGTATTTGGGAAAGCAAAAGAAGAAGAGGAATGATCAGTGGAAGCAGTGACATACACAGCAACAACAGCAACAAGAAAAACAGCACTCAGCAGCAAACAACCCAGCAGTCAGATTTTTAAAACCAAAACAAATCCAGCAGGAAAACCCAATAATAACCAGTAGGAGGAACCAGGGACAGATTTAAACCAAAAAGGAAACCAGTGAACTTTCAAACCAACAGAAAACCAAGACACTCAACTGAAACAGTGTTCAACAAGTAGAGAAACCAGGAAAAACTAAACTGAAACCCAGCAGTGTCCCAACACCGCAGACTGGTGCACGAAAGTAGTAATTTCTGATTTTTGTCAAACACTCTAGAAAAGCAGCCTCAAACTTTTTAATGTAGAAGTTCAGCTTTAACACTCTATCTCTCTCAATTTCTGATGTCCAACCCTTGCTCTATTCTAAATGAGCCTATTTATAGGCAAAGTAGGCAAGCCCCCAGGCTGCCTTGTTCCCTTCAGACCTCCACTCTGCCCATACCCCTTAATTTCCCATTATCAGGTGTTTTGTGCCCCAAATGGGATGGGCAGCTGACAACAACCAACTAATCCCCCATCAATTCATTTTATTATTACTCAAATGATATGGGCCTATTATAATACTCAACTAACATCCCCTGTTATCAAGTTTTGTTCCCCACTATTGTATTAATTTAATCATACTTCAGTACCCTACTGTCAGCCCAACTTAAACTAACCATTTTCTGATCTTTTCAAACCCCAAACTACTCCTTTTAACCCCTGGTTATTACTGTTTTAACCTAAGCTTCAGCAGCCTAAAGTTTGAACTTATGGAAGTTCAAACTCAACACCTGCCCAAGACTGACTTCTAACCATTTCTAATTGCACTGCAGCTACAAACCATTCGCAGATAATTTCAAACAATCAGCTAAACTATAGTGGTTCGATCAATCAAGTGAGGCTTATCAGAATCAGAACATTTGAACATTCAGCCTTGTATAACTAATCAATGACGTTTATCTAATTGACTACTAATTATAACATAGAACGATTAGTCGATAAACAAATAATGCGAATAGGGCCCCGAATGGCTTCAGATGGCTTGGCACAAAACAGGGGAATAACATGAATGAAACACTCGACGACACTGATCAAATCGAGTATGTATCCTACTACACGTATTTAACAATGGGCAGAAGAATAATCGACCAAATAAAAGGTCTTACGAAGATGGAGAAAATTGAAAGAAAACATCAGTAAAATCAACAAACTAGCTAAACAGGCTAACAAACACAAACATCATTCAAACAAAAAACAGAAAAGAAAAAGAAAACTCACTCTGGAAGCTCAACAACAAACGACCCAAGCTTTGACTGGATTTGACCATTTGAGTTCGAACGGACTTTAATCGAGGTGTTCTCAACCAAGAACACTTCGATTAAGGTCTATTAGACCCCAACCCTCCGTTTAAACTGGCTAGATTCCCAAAGTTCTTATGTTCTAGGGTTTACACGGTCTGATTTGGGGCTTGAGGGTTTGTGGGTAGATTCGGACCAAACCAAACTTGGTTTGGTCACGAGTGAGGGCAGGGTAGTGACTGGTGTGAATCTGGGGTGGGTTGGTGTAGATCGGGGTTTTGCTCGAACCTTCAAACGAAGATTCGAGACGATGGGGAATGATTCGAGGCAAGTTGCTAACAGATTTGTGTTCAGGGTGGTTGGGTGCATCAGGGGTGTTATTTTGGTGGTCACCGGCGTCGTGGTTGCCGGGTTTACGGTGAGAGTGTATGGTGGCGGCTTCGGTTTGGAACGGGGTGTTGGGTTAGTCTCTTGAGAGAGACGATGGAAGGGGGGAGGTGTTCGGATAGGGGGCGCGGGGGTGTGATGAGGGGTTTATATATGGGGTAGGAGATTAGACCCTGGCCATTGGATCGAGTTGGATCTATGGCCAGGATCTATTTCGTAATAGGAAACGGCGTCGTCCGCATTAAACGAGACTGGGTCGGTCTAAGATTTAAACGGGTCGGGTGCTGGGGAAGGCCATGGGATCGTTAGATTAGAATGGACAGACAGCTCAGATCAAACGCCCTATACGACGTCGTTTGGGGGGCGTCCCTGGAAGACCTAGTTTGGACTGGGTCATTGTATTGGTTTGGGCTTGATTTTCAGTTTTTGGCCCAAATCCGGTATTTTCCTTCCTTATAATTAAACAAAAATTCCTAAAAACCAAAATTAAACTACACAAATATTAATTAACACCTAACAACAATTATCGCACGAATTAAAACATTTAATAAAATTACCATGAAAATAAATATAATAAAAATGCATATTTTTTGTGATTTTCGCTTTTAAAACCAAATAATGGTTAATTAATTCCTAAATGTACCATTTTTTCCTAAATGCATGAAACATGTATTTTTGTATTTTTAACTATAGCAAGGAGAGCATTTATGGACAGAAAATAAATCAAGACGTCACGCAAATTCTCAAAATTGTACCCGAAGGTAATTTGTTTTACTTTTTTCGATTTTTTTTGGAGTAGTTTTCGCGAAGCAAAAATCACGTACTCACAGGAATAACAGAAAATAAATGATAACATGGAAATAAATACCATGACGGCGTATATACACTCGTCGCCTCGCATATACGCCGTTTTCCTACAAAATTCACATAACACATAGTTAATGAATTCCGAATTTTATCAAGTCAAGATTAGACCCAAAACTTACCTCACTCCGCGAATCAAAGCAATCACCCAACAGCGGCCTTGCCTTTTCAACAAGCCTCCAAACCAACCGAATCTAGCTAATTATCGATTAAATGATTCAAAATAAGCTTTGGAAACTACCCATTAATGAAAGAGGTTCAATTTTGATCATTTTTTAAAATGTTAACAAAAGTCAACCCCAGACTGTTTGGTCAAAACACGAGATTTGGACCTAAACCCAATTACCCATTCACCTCCGAACCTAGTTATGTGATTTATTTTAAATCTGACCTTAATTTGAGGTCTAAATCTCAATTTTACGAAAATCCCCAATTTCTACCCAAATCCCTAATTTCTACAATGGAAATCCTAAATTTTGATGTTGAAATCTCATGAAAAGTAATGGGGAATTGAAAAAAAATGGATTAAAGTTACTTACCAATGAATTTGGGAAGAAAAATCTCTTGCAAAATCACCTCTAGAGTGTTTAGGGTTAAGAAATGGTTTAAAATGAGCTAAGTCCCGATTTTCCCCTCTTTTATCCAGATGCAAATATCGTAATCGCGGTGTCTTGTTTGCAATTGTGATCATCGCAAATGCAAAACACATGTCACAAATGTGAACCGAGCATCGGGAGCCCAGATGTCGCAAATGCGACAAAAGTGATTGCAAATGCAAATAACCAACCTTCGCAAATGTGGCCAATATCTTCGCAATTGCGAAGATGTCCTATTTTGCCAGGAACCACAAATGCGACCAAGTGATCACAAAAGTGATCCTGTGCTATTTGCAACTGCGAACAATTTCTTCGTAAATGCAAGGTTACCCAATCACAGGCCCTGCTCGCAAATGCGAAATATTTTCTGCAAAAGCAAGACTCACAAATGCGAGCCAGACCTTTCAAATGCGAGATATGCATCAGAACACCAGAACTGGAAGGACACCAGCTGACTTCAAACCATCCAAAGTCATCCGAAACACATCTAAAACTCACTTGATCCCCTCGGGCTCTAAACCCAACATCTACAGAAGTGTAATAACATCAAACTCGCTCACGCAATCAAGTTACCAAAATAACATCTAAAACTATAAATCAATCCTCAAAACGAATAAAATTTCAAAGGAAACTCAAGAACAACTAGAATCACATCTAAGTGTCCGAATCATGTCAAACCAACTTCAAATTGCACCTAATTATTCAGACAAGTTTCAAATAGTAATACTAACCTATACCAAATTTCAACATCAAAATTCGAACCTGATAGCCATGAAGTCAACTTACGATCAAACTTAGAAAATTTTCAAACTTTCAAAATGTTAGCTTTGGGCAAAATGAGCCAAATCAACCTAGGGACTTCAATTTCAATTCCGCACATCGGTCAAGCCCATAATCATGATACAGATTTACCAGAATCGTCAAAACACCAATCCAGGATCGTTTTCCCAAAATATTGATCGTACTCCACTCAAGTTGTTTTAAAAGCCAAAACCAGTGTTTTTTTCCAATTTTTTACATAAAATCTTTTCAAAAAATGATATGGTCCATGCACGCAAATCAAGAAACATCAAACAAAGCTAACGAAGGTCTCGGAATATGGAAATAAGGCCTAATACTCGAAACGACCTATCGGGTCGTCACAGAAATAATAATTAGTTGATAGAATACATGTCTCAACTTTAAGATTGATGATACCCCTTTATATATGTTTATAAGTTTTCATGTGAGAACCCTACATGTGGGTTTTGTATACGTCATATGAAATAAGTTAAGCGGGAGTATAAAAAATTTAATTAGTCAATGAATTAAATTATTAGTAATTTACTTTAATTGATTGGTATCTATAATCTTAACATGGGAGTTAAATAAGATTTAATAAAAAAAATTAAAACTCAACTAAGGCGTGCAATTATAAGTTTTTAGTGGAATAATCTATAATTTATTGTGGTAGGATAAATTCATTTATATTTTTAATTAAAAATACAATTGAAAACCTCGTTATTTAACTATGTGTTCCCTGCTATGCCTAATTAATTAATGAACTTGAAAAATTATTTCTTATAGGCAAAGCATTATACAAGTTTTGGACTAGGGTTTACACCCTAAAACATGGGCTATAAATAGAATATTTGCTGACCATAAGACTGACTTTTCCTGAGCCATAATACTTTTCCACACGAGTATTCTCTGTTCAAAGGTCAGTTAGTTTACATAGTAGAAAACTACATTCCTGGATAGCGGTGCTACGGACGAGTTGTGTAATAGCTTCAAAAGGTTAGTGTTTGCAATCTCGTTTATTATTATTGTCCATTTTACATTTAAGTGTCTGATTCTTTCTTGCTTTCACTGCACATGTTCTATCAGGGCAGACTCTACTATCGGGCTTTGAGGAATCAGGAATAAGAGCAACTTTTGTTATGTCAAGAAACAGGCAAACCCAAAAATAAAAAAGTTAAAGAACACCTAATTTTAATGTGGAAAATACTTCAAATCAAAGGTAAAAACCATCGAATCACAAAAATTCAAAAGCTCTACTATAACAATAAGATAATTACAAAAATTTATCAGATCAGCTAAACAACGAGTGTTAAGCATGAAGTAATAATAGCAACAAGAGCAATAACAAATCAATTGAAAAAAAAAGACAAATCACCCAAAAATTGAGCTACTGTTCAGGGCCAAAATTGGATGTTGTGGACGTCCAAATCCAACTGCTCAAATCAAATATCAACATGTTATGAACACTCAATCAAAATTTTAGCCCAATCCAATGGAGAACGAATTAGAAAACGTAACCTAAAGCTGGATGAATAAAAATAAAAATCTACATAAAAAAGAATTCTTTTTCTCCTCTCTTCTCTCTTGATTGATGCTCTCTCAAAACTTCTCTTATGCGCTAAACACTTTTAAAGGCTAATACCAAATGAGCATAGAGTAATTCTCCAAAGTTGTTCTATTTATAAATAATAAGTGGTACTTTTTTTGAAGGGAAAACCAACTCCAAAATAGGAATAAAAATCAAATCCAATTCTTAATAATAATGAAAACCAAAAGAGAATAGGATTAGGCCATTGAGTCTTTGGCCGGACAATATGGCATGAGCCCAACAAAATCCCCCCTCCAGCCAAAAGGTTAAATGTGTCTACAAGTAGAGTGACTATTGACAAGCTTCATGCCTATTAATTTTCTGCAAAGCTCATGCTTATCTACATGCTTAACTACGAAACCCTCAAGATGCTCTATATAAATCACTATAAATAAAAGTAGTCTTGACATCCATGTACTCAACAGCTAAATTTAGACTTGCAGTTAAGCCTAGAGCCATACGAATAAAAGACATCTTCAAATAAGAATTTTTTTTATATCAAAGTCAACTCCCTTCTTCTGGCCAAAACCATTAACAACTAACCTCGCCTTGTGCCAAGGCGCATAGGTAGTTGATCTTGCTTTTTTTTTGAATATCTATTTATTTGATAAAGCTCTCTTATTTTTCGGTTATTTCACTACTCGTATGTGTCATTCTCATGGAGTGACTTCATCTTATCTTCCATGGCTTCTACCCAATAATCTTTATGAGTATTTTGCATGGATTTATCATAATAATGGCATGGCACCATCCTTCATGCTTTTACTCTCAACCTCACCATGAAACGATAAGTATAACACGATATCACCCTTCGTGCTTTTACTCTCAACCTCACCATAAAATGATAAATATGGGACGACATCACCCTTCCTGCTTTAACTCTCAACCTCACCATGAAATAATAAATATGACACGACATCACCTTCATGCTTTGACTCTCAACCTTATCTTGTAGTAATGAATATAAAAATTTGGGAGATAGATAATGCAAAAATAAACCTTACGTAAATAATAGTTCCAAGATGCCAAACCTCAACTTCCGAATATACTCAACCATCACAATTAATTCATAAATGCAGAAAGAACGATCAAGTAAGTAATAAACTAATCTTGGTATGGATATCAACGCACAAGGAAATAAGTCTCACCCGCATGTTTTAACCCAGCAACAATGCATAAATACTCATCACCTCATATATAAGCTGTACCCACACATTTAAACACATAGCAAATAGGAAAACAAGTCCTAATCCCTTAAGACAAAGTTAACCGCGATACTTACCTCATTTCGCAATCAACTCAGAGCTCTATTAGGGCCTTTTCTTTAGAATCCGCCTCCAAACCAGTCATATCTAACCAAAATCGACTCGATACCATCAAATAATATTAAGGGAATCAATTACAATACATAAAGTTAGAATTTTTACCCTTTTCCCAAAAAGTAAAAAAGTCAACCCCGGGCCCGCTTGGTAAAAACCCAAGATTCAGACCAAAACCCGCTTACCCATTCACTCCCGAGCCCGATTATGTAATTAGTTTTGAAATCCGACCCTAAATTGAGGTCTAAATCCCAAATTCACAAACCCCCCCCCCCAATTCTTTCCAAATCTCTAGTTATTTACCATGGAAGAATAAAGATTAAGACTAGAAATTAATGGGTGATGTTAGAAATGGAAGAAAATAAGTTAAAGTATACTAACCAATGAATTGGTAATGAATTTTCTCTTCAAAATCGCCTCTAGGCCAAACTCAAATGAAAATATGGTGAAAAATGGGTGAAATCCCGTGTTTTGAAATATTTAAGGTCAGTGCATCAGGTCTTCATCGCGTTTGCGAAGGACCTGCGTGTTCGCGATGCACAATGGCCAAAATGGCCTTCGCGTTCACGATAGTTCTCCCCCCCCCCACCATCGCATTCGCGATCCAAGGTCTGCGTTCATGTAGCACTCTAACCCAGTCCCTCCCCCCACGCCCACAATACTTTGTGTTCGTAGAGGAACAGTCGCATTCTCGAAGGGCAAGCCCCTATCCACTTCGCATTCGCAACCAGGACCCCTCGTTCGCGTCGCGAAGAACAATTTCCTTCCCTGTCCCAAACTACCCTTCGCGATCGGGGGACATTCTTCGCGACCACGAAGAAGAAGACACCAGAAACCAGCAGAAGCTAAAAACCAGAATTTTCCTTAAGTTCAAAACACTCGTAGCCTATCCGAAACTCACTCGAGCCCTCGGGGCTCCAAACCAAATATGCACACAAGTCCAAAAATATTATACAAACTTGATCAAGCAATCAAAATACCAAAATAACATCTAAAACTACAAATCGAACACTACAACGAAGGAAAGTTTCAATAGAGCTTAAGAACTTTTATTTTAACAACCGGACGTCCGAATTACGTCAAATCAACTTTGGTTTGCACAAAATGTTACACAAAACTCATAAATAAAGTAATGAACCTATGGCAAGCTCCGGAAGTAAAATCTGGGCCCAGTAACAACAAAGTCAAACTTCGGTCAAACTTAAAATTTCCTTAAACTTCACATTTATTCTTTCCTGTCATACGGTTTGGTTTCTCAATGCTAATTGAATTTCTACTTTGTTCTTTCACAGATGGAGAGAACACGCGCTTCCTCATCCACTGACCAGTAGCCCGATCCCCCAGTAGTAGCTCCTACGAGGGGCAGAGGGCGAGGCCGAGGTAGGGGCAGAGCTCAGCCTAGAGTAGCAGCACCAGCGGCGGAGCCTCAGGTTGACTTTGATGATGAGGCTCCAGCCCAAGCAGTTTCGGTAGGCCTAGCTCAGGTCCCAAAGGGGTTTATTGCTACCCCAGTACTCCAGGATACTCTGGTCCGTCTAGTGGGCCTTAGGAGAGCGTCATCCGGGCAAGCTTGCTTCCTGTTGCACCAGCTGTCTCTCAGGCTGGAGGAGGAGCCCAGATTCCTGCTACTCGCACTCCGGAGCAGATGGCTCCCTAGTTTCATACTCTAGCAGCTCAGCCAGTTGGAGAAGTTCAGCCGGATGTGGTAGCTCAGACTGGTGATGGAGAAACTATATTTGCCGATGCTTTGTGGAGATTGGACAGGTTCACCAAGCTCTTCACTACTACTTTCAGCGGTGCATCTTTTGAGGATCCCCAGGATTATATAGATAGTTGTCATGAGGTTCTCAGGAACATGGGGATAGTGGAGACCAATGGGGTCAACTTTGTCACTTTTTACTTATCTGGATCTGCCAAGACTTGGTGGAGAGATTATTATTTGGCTAGGCCAGTAGGGTTACCATCTTTGACTTGGGAGCAGTTTTCTCAGCTATTTCTGGAGAAGTTTCTCCCTATCACTAAGAGAGAGATATATCGGAGGCAGTTTGAGCATCTCCAGCAGGGTTCTATGACTGTTACTCAGTACGAGACCAGGTTTATTGATTTAGCCCGTCATGCTCTTCTTATACTTCCCACTGAGAGAGAGAGAGAGAGCGTGAGGAGGTTCATTGATAGACTTATTCAACCTATTCGACTTTAGATGGATAAGGAGACAGGGAGTGAGATTTCTTTTCAGGAGGCGGCCAATGTGGCCAGGAGAGTTGAGATGGTTCTGTTGTAGGGAGGTGGTCAGGGGTATGACAAGAGGCCTCGTCATTCAGGCAGATTCAATGGCGCCTCGTTTGGAGGCAGGGATTCATATGGTAGAGGCCATCCTCCTAGGCCTTTTCAGTTAGCACTTCAGGTTTCTCACGGTGCTTCAGGTGGCCGTGGTTCTCATATGCAGTATTTTGATCAGGAATCCTACAGTGCACCACCAGCTCCTATCAGTGCACTACCGCTTTAGAGTTTTTAGGGTCGTTAGCCCCAACAGCCAAGGGCTTGTTTTACTTGTGTTGACACGAGGCATATTGCTAGATATTTCCCTCGAGCACCGAGCAGTTCTCAGCACCAGGGTTCTCGTACCATGGTTTAGGAACTGAGTGTTCCACCTCCCGCCCAGCCAGCTATAGGTAGGGGTAGAGGTGTTAGAGGTGGAGGTAGAGGTATTAGAGGTGGAGCTCAGGCCACTAGAGGGGAAGACCAACTAGCAGCAGGCCGTCCCAGAGATGTAGTTCAGAGTGGTGGGGCCCAGGCCCAATGTTATGCTCTTCCAGCCAGACCTGAGGCTGAGGCTTTCGATGCAGTTATCACAGGTATTGTTTTGGTTCGTAGTAGAGATGCTTCAGTTCTATTTGATCTAGGATCTACGTACTCCTATGTGTCATCTTATTTTGCACCGTATCTGGTCATGCCTAGTGATTCCTTGAGTGCTCTTGTATATGTGTCTACACTGGTGGATGATTCTATTGAAGTAGATCGAGTCTATCGTTCATGTATAGTTGTGATCGGGGGTCTTGAGACTCGTGTAGATTTGTTACTTTTGCATATGGTTGATTTTGATGTCATATTAGGGATAGACTGGTTATCACCATACCATGCGATCTTGGATTGTCATGCCAAGACTGTGACCTTAGCTTTGTCGGGTTTGCCTCATTTAGAGTGGAGGGGGACTCCTGGTCATTCTACCCGTAGTGTTATCTCATATATGAAGGCTTGGCGTATGGTCGAGAAAGGCTGTTTGGCTTATTTGGCATATGTTCTTGATTTTGTGCCTGTTGTTCGTGAGTTTCCTGAAGTATTTCTTTCAGACCTGTCGGGTATGCCGTCCGACAAGGATATTGACTTTTGCATTAATTTGGCTTCGGGCACTCAGCCCATTTCTATTCCATCGTATCGTATGGCCCCGCCTGAGTTGAAAGAATTGAAGGAGCAGTTGTAAGACTTGCTTGAGAAGGGTTTCATTAGACTTAGTCTCTCACCTTGGGGTGCACCGGTGTTGTTTGTTAAGAAGAAGGATGGATCGATGCGAATGTGTATAGATTACCGACAATTGAACAAGGTTACAATCAAGAATAAGTATCTGCTGTCAAGGATTGATAATTTGTTTGATCAGCATCAGGGTGCCAAGGTATTTTCGAAGATTGACTTGAGATCTGGCTACCCTCAGTTAAGGATTAGGGCATCTGATGTTCCTAAGATAGCTTTTCGCACTCGGTATGGGCATTACGAGTTCTTGGTGATGTCATTTGGGTTGACAAATGCCCCAGCAGCTTTTATGGATTTGATGAACCGAGTATTCAGGCCTTACTTGGATTCATTCATGATAGTCTTCATTGATGATATTTTGATCTACTCCCGCGGCCAGGAGGAGCATGAGCAGCATCTTAGAGTGGTTCTTCAAACTTTGAGAGATAGTCAGTTGTATGCTAAGTTTTCGAAGTGTGAGTTCTGGTTGAGTTCAATTGCATTCCTGGGTCATGTTGTATCAGCAGAGGGTATTCAGGTTGATCCGAAGAAGATTGAGGCAGTCAAGAACTGGCCTAGATTAGAATCAGCTACAGAGATCCGGAGTTTCTTGGGTTTGGCAGGCTATAATCATCGCTTTGTGGAGGGGTTTTCATTTGTTACAGCCCCGATGACCAGGTTGACCCAGAAGGGTGCCCATTTTAGGTGGTCGGACGAGTGTGAGGTGAGCTTTCAGAAGCTGAAGACAGCTTTGACTACGGCACCGGTGTTGGTTTTGCCCACAGGTTGAGGGCCTTACACGGTTTATTGTGATACATCTCGTATTGGACTTGGTGCGGTGTTGATGCAGGATGGCAAGGTCATTGTCTATGCTTTGTGGTAGTTGAAGATTCATGAGAAGAACTATTCGGTTCATGATTTGGAGTTAGTAGCCATTGTTCACGCGTTGAAGATTTGGAGGCATTATCTGTATGGCATGGCATGTGAGGTGTTCACGGATCACAAGAGTCTGTAGTACTTATTCAAGCAGAATGAGCTAAATTTGAGGCAGAGAAAGTGGTTAGAGCTGTTGAAAGACTATGATATCACCATCTTATATCATCCGGGAAAGGCCAATGTGGTGGCCGATGCTTTGAGTAGGAAGTCAGCCAGTATGGGCAGTCTTGCTTATATTCCGGTCAGTAAGAGATTGCTTGCTTTGGATGTTCAGGCTTTGGCCAATCAGTTCGTGAGGTTGGATGTTTCTGTGCCCAGCCTTGTGTTAGCTTGCACAGTCGCTTGTTCTTCATTTTTGGAGCATATCCAAGATCGGCAGTATGATGATCCTCATTTGTGTGTCCTTAGGGATATGGTGCAGCATAGAGGTGCCAAGCAGGTTACATTGGGAGATGATGGAGTTTTGAGGCTGCAGGGTCGAGTTTGTGTGCCTAATGTGGATGGACTCCGAGAGTTGATTTTAGAGGAGGCCCATAGTTCCCGATACTCTATTCATCCGAGCGCCGCTAAGATGTATCAGGATTTGCGGTAGGACTATTGGTGGATGAGGATGGATAAGGATATTGTTGCGTATGTGGCGCAGTGTTTGAATTATCAGCAGGTAAAGTACGAGCATCATAGGCCTGGTGGTTTGTTCCAGAAGATTGAGATTCCTGAGTGGAAGTGGGAGCGTATCACTATGGACTTCGTTGTTGGACTCCCATGGACTCGTAGGAAGTTCGATGCAGTGTGGGTTATTGTTGATAGGCTGACCAAGTTAGCACATTTCATTCTTGTGGTAGTCTCGTATTCTTTCGAGAGGTTAGCTAAGATCTATATTCGGGAGATTGTTCATCTTCATGGTGTGCCCGTGTCTATCATTTTGGACCAAGGTACGCAGTTTACCTCACATTTCTGGAGAGTTGTTCAGCAGGAGTTGGGCACACGGGTTGAGTTGATCACAACGTTTCATCCTCAAACGGACGGGCAGTCCGAGCGGACCATTCAGATTTTGGAGGATATGCTCCGAGCTTGTGTCATTGACTTTGGAGGCTCGTAGGATCAGTTTTTGCCTTTAGCAGAGTTTGCCTACAACAACGGCTACTAGTCGAGTATCCAGATGGCTCCTTATGAGTCTTTGTATGGTAGGCGGTGTCAGTCGCCGGTTGGATGGTTTGATCCGAGAGAGGCTCGGTTGTTGGGTACGGATCTAGTACAGGATGCCTTGGACAAGGTTAGGATTATTCAGGATAGGCTTCGTACAGGTCAGTCCAAGCAAAAGAGTTATGCCGACCGTAAGGTTCGTGACTTGGCTTTCATGTTCAGTGAGCGGGTATTGCTTCAAGTGTCCCTATGAAGGGCGTGATGAGATTTGGGAAGAAGGGCAAGCTTAGCCCTAGGTTCATTGGCCCGTTTGAGATTCTTGATCGAGTGGGAGAGGTGGCATACAGACTTGCGTTGCCGCCGAGTTTATCAGCCGTGCATCCAGTGTTTCATGTGTCCATTCTTCAGAAGTATCATGGCGATCCATCCCATGTGTTAGATTTCAGCATTGTCCAGTTGGACAAGGACTTGTCCTATGAGGAGGAGCCGGTAGCCATTCTAGACCAGCAGGTTCATTAGTTGAAATCGAAAAGTTTCCCTTCTGTTCGTGTTTAGTGGAGAGGTCAGCCTGCTGAGGCATCAACCTGGGAGTCCGAGTCCGATATGTGGAGCCGTTATCCCCTTCTTTTTCCCGACTCAGGTACTTCCTTCTTATGTCCATTCGAGGACGAACGGTTGTTTTAGAGGTGGAGAATGTGAGGACCTTTTGGGTTAAAAACAAATTCTGTTTTTCGAGACCTTAAAAACCTCTTTTAGTATCACCTCAATTTGTGTCCGCAGTCCGGACGCGTAGCCGGAAAGCCATTAGGTGAAAATCTGTGAAAAATGATGAATTTAGACTTTAAAATAAATTTAAGTTGACTTCGGTCAACATTTTGGGTAAACAGACTCGAACCCGTGATTTGACGGTCCCAGAGGGTCCATAAGAAAATATGGGACTTGGGCGTATGCCGGAATCGAATTCCGATGTCCCAATCCCGAGAAATGAATTTTTTAAAGAAAATTATTTCTGGAATATATATGAGCTTTTAGAAATAAAAAAATGTTTGGAAGTTGATAGTATCGGGCCCGTATTTTGGTTCCGGAGCCCGGTACAGGTCTTATATATGATTTAAGTTGACCCTGTAAAATTTGGTAAAAAAACGAAAGTCATTTGAGGTGATTCGGATCCGTAGTTGTGAAAATTGATCTTGAAAGTTTTGAGATTTCTCTTAGATTTCTATGCTAAATTCATTATTTAAGAGGTTATTTTGGCGATTTGATCGCAAGGATAAGTTCATATGATGTTTTTGAGTTAGTATGCATGTTTGTTTGGAGCCCCAAGGGCTCGAGTGAGTTTCAGAAGGTTTTAAACTTAGAAAATAGTTGCAGGTTTTTGCTGTCTCAGGTGCACAGAGGTTTTGTTCTTCGCGTTTATGTGGTTCCACTCGCGAATGCGTAAGGCAACTTCCTTAGGTGCCAGTTTGTTCTTCGCGAATGCGGAGCTTGGGACGCGAACGCGAGGTTGTGGGGGGAGTTCCCTTCGTGAATGCGTCCAGACACTCGCGAACGCGTAAGGTTAATAGCATGGGGGAGGGGTTTCCCATTTGTTCTACGCGAACGCGGCCATCTGACCGCGAACGCGAAGGCTCTAGGAGCTGAAACTCCGCGAATGCGAGCCATCGAACGCAAACGCGATGATCAGCTGGGCCTGACCCATCACGAACGCGATAGGCCTATCACGAACGCGATGAAGACCTGCCCAGTCATTTTTAAAATAGAAGCAAAATCGGGCAGAACCCATTTATTTAATATTTTCAAAATTTGGGAGCATTGAGCGATTTTCAAAGAACAAGTTCTTCCCCAAAGCAATGGTATATGATTCTAAACCTTTTTCTTTCGATTTCCCATTGCATTTCATCAATTTTCATCCTAAAATCTAAGGTTTTTATGGTAGAAATTAGGAATTTGGGTAGAGTTAGGGCATTTTGATTAATTGGGATTTAGACCTCGTTTTGGAGTCAAATTTCGAAACTCATTGCATATTCGGGCTCGTGGGTGAATAAGTGATCAGGTTTTGGTCTGAACCTCGAGTTTTGACCAAGAAGGCCCGGGGTCGATCTTTTGACTTTTTGGGAAAAATGATAGAAAACCTATAATTAAGCATTGAGTATGAATTCTTTAACATTTATTGATGTTGTTAAATCAATTTGGACTAGATACAAGTAATTTGGAAGCGAATTTTAGAGAAAAAGCGGTGTTTGAGGCTTGAGTTGGCCGTGAAAGTTTGAGGTAAATGTTTGGTCTAACCTTAACTTGAGGGATTAGGAGTTGAGTCTTATTTTCTATGTGCTAATTGTGGACTACGACGTATAGTCATGGTGACGAGTATCTATACGTTGGTGTCAAGCATGCTCGTGAGTCTTGTATTGTAATTGTTGTGACTCCGTTGTAGTTTATTGTGCTTCATATGAGGATTATCATTATTGTTCCCTTGCCGGGATGTTGTTGTTATAGTATTGTTCCGTTGTCGGGACGTTGTTGTTAAATTATTATTCCCTTGTCGGGATTCTTTTATGATTGGTATTGATAAATGGAAAGGGAGCGGGTTGCACGCCTGCAACGGAACTATATGAGATGGGAGCGGGTTGCACGCCTGCAATGGTATTATATGAAATGGAAGCGGGTTGCACGCCTACAACGGTAATATATGAAATGGGAGCAGGTTGCACGCCTGCAATGGTATTATATGAAATGGGAGCGGGTTGTACGCCTGCAACGGTACTATGTGATTTAGGATCGGGTTGCACGCCTCCAACGGTATTACATGTCTACTTGTTTCTTATTTCCTTATCTTTTGCTGGTATTTGATTTATGACGTCCTTACATTTCTCTACTATTATTCTGTTGTTACCTGCTACTCCCCGCAACATGTTTCCCCCGCCCAACTTTAGTTGTAATTATCTTCTTCTATTTCCGTTGTATATGATTTAACTACACAGGTTTATTTGGTAGTCTGGTCCTAGCCTCGTCACTACTTCCCCGAGGTTAGGCTACGCACTTATCAACACATGGGGTCGATTTTGCTCATACTACACTCTACACTGTATGCAGATACTGATACCGGAGCGTTTGGACCGCAGTGAGGGTGCTGTCTTCAGTCCACTCGGCGACTCGAGGTAGTCCTGCAGACGTCCGCATGCCTTGGCATCTCCTACTATCTTTTCTCTTTCTGTTTTTACTTATTCAAAGACAGACTTATGTATTTCATTCAGACCTTGTTTGTAGTATTCTTACACATTCCGTGACTTGTGACACCAAATTCTAGATAGTATTGTACTTCAAATTATATAGCAGTGTTTGGTTGAAATATTAAGTTTCGGCTTCTGTATTTCTGATTATTTAATCTTATTCCGTTGTTTAATCACTTATTATTTTAAATTGTTTAATATGTTTAATAAAAATGGTAATGAATTTATAATATTCGGCTTGCCTAGCTTTCACGAGTAGGCGCCATCACGACTCCCGAGGGCGGAAAATCTAGGTTGTGACACGGTCCCGCTTCTGTGGCTGGGGACTCGCACCTATGAGATTTTATTAAAGGTCCAGATTCCGCACCTGCACTCACTTACTCGCAGATGCGGTCCGCTTCTACGACCAACTCTAGTTATGCCTTGGACCTCACTTGCGGTTCCTAAACCGCTTCTTCGGCGCCGCACCTGCGGTCCCACACATGCAGGTGCGGTTATGACAGGTTCAGCAAACCTCAGATTTTTCCTAAGTCCAAATTCCAATCCGTTAAGCATCCGAAACTCACCCGAGGCCCTAGGACCCCGACAAAACATGCCAACCAATCCTAAAACATCATACGAACTTAGTCCAATCCTCGAATCACATCAAACAATGCTAAAACTACGATTCACCCTCCAATCCAAGCCTAATGAACTTGAAATCTTAAGAATTCTATAGCCAATGACAAAACCAACCAAACCAAGTCCGATTGACCTCAAATTTTACACACAAGTCACCTTCAACACTACAGAGCTATTCAAACTTTCAGAATTGGATTCCGACCTCGATATCAAAATCTCACTATCAATCCGGAAACTTCAAAAATTCAACTTCGGTATTTCAAGCCTAAATAAGCTACGGACCTCCAAAACACAATCCGGACATGCCCCTAAGCCTGAAATCACTCAATAGAGCTAACAGAATCTATGAATTCCATTCCGAGGTCGTCTTTATACTGCTCCGACTACGGTCTAAATTCTAAAGCTTAAGCTCTCATTTAGGGACTAAGTGTCCCAAAACACTCTGAAGCTCAAAACAAATCTTTCCGGCAACCTACAATAGCAAAAACAAATATGGGGAAAACAGTTAATAGGGGATCGAGGCGTTAATTCTTAAAACAATCGGGGCATTAATTTTTTTGAATATCTATTTGTTTGATAAAGCTATCTTAAGTTATTTCACTAACTTGTATGTGTCATTTTCATGGAGTGACTTCATCTTATCTTACATAACCTTACGACTTCTTTACAACTAAAATCTCATAACTTGTCAAAATTTAATAAAATGAGTCTAGTGAATGAGTGTTTCGGGAGTAGTAAGAGCATGTACTAAGTATAGCACGATTTCACCCTTCGTGCCTTTATTCTCAACCTCACTATGAAACAATAAATATGGTACGACATCACCCTTCGTGCTTTAACTCTCAACCTCACCATCAAATGATAAGTATGACACGGCATCACCTTCGTGCTTTTACTCCCAACCTTACCGTGTAGTACTGAATATAAAAAATTGGGAGATAGATAATGCAAGAATAAACCTTACGTAAATAATAGTTCCAAGATGCCAAACCTCAACTTCCGAATATACTCAATTATCACAATTAATTCATAAATGCAGAGAGAACGATCAAGTAAGTAATAAACTAATATAGGTATGGATATCAACGCACAAGGAAACAAGTTCCACCCACATGCTTTAACCTAACAACAGCGCATAAGTACTCGTCACCTCACATATACGTTGTACCCACACATTTAAACACGTAGAAAATAGGAAAACAAGTCCTAATCCCTTAAGACAATGTTAACCACGATACTTACCTCACTTCGCAATCAACTCAGAGCTCTACCGGAGCCTTTTCTTTAGAATTCGCCTCAAAACTAATCGTATCTAACAAAAATCGACTCAATACCGTCAAATAATTCTAAGGGAATCAATTACAATACATAAAGTTAGAATTTTTACACTTTTTCCATAAAGTAAAAAAGTTAGCCCTGGGTCCGCTTGGTAAAAACCGGAGATTCGGACCAAAACCCGCTTACCCATTCACCCCGAGCCCGATTATGTAATTAGTTTTGAAATTTGCCCCTAAATTGAGGTCTAAATCCCGAATTCACAAACCCTCCCCCCCCCCCAATTCTTCCCAAATCTCTAGTTATTTACCATGGAAGAACAAAGATTAAGACTAGAAATTAATGGGTGATGTTAGAAATGGAGGAAAATAAGTTAAAGTATACTAACCAATGAATTGGTAATGAATTTTCTCTTCAAAATCGCCTCTAGGCCGAACTCAAATGGAAAGATGGTGAAAAATGGGTGAAATCCCGTGTTTTGAAATATTTAAGGCCTGTGCGTCAGGTTTTCATCGCGTTTGCGATGCACAACGGCCAAACTGGCCTTCACTTTCGCGATAGTTCTCCCCCTAACCATCACATTCGCGATCCAAGGTCCGCGTTCGCATATCACTCTAACCCATTCTCCCCCCCCACAATACTTTGCGTTTACAGAGGAACAGTCGCATTCGCGAAGGGAAAGCCCCATCCACTTCGCATTCGCAACCAGGACCCCGCATTCGCATTGCGAAGAATAATTTCCTCCCCTATCCTAAATTACCCTTCACGATTGAGGGACATTCTTCGCGATCGTGAAGAAGAAGACATCAGAAACCAGCAGAAGCTAAAAACCAGAATTTTTCTTAAGTTCAAAACACTCGTAGCCTATCCGAAACTCACTCGAGCCCTCGGGGCTCCAAACCAAATATGCCCACAAGTCCAAAAATATTATACAAAGTCGTTCACGCGATCAAAATACCAAAATAACATCTAGAACTACAAATCGGATACCAAAACGAAGGAATTTTTCAATAAAACTTAAGAACTTTCATTTTAACAACCAGGTGTCTGAATTACGTCAAATAAGCTTTGTTTTGCATGAAATTTTACACACAAGTCATAAATAAAGTAATGAACCTATGGCAAGCTTCGGAACTAAATCTGGATCCAGTAACAACAAAGTTGAAACTTTGGTCAAACTTGAAATTTCTTTAAACTTTTAAACTTCAAATTTTCAACAAATTGCGATAAATCGAGCTAGGTGTCACGCCTCCTTTTCACCTACACCCCTTAAGGGCGTAAAGGAGTTTTTCCATTTAAAGGACAATCGGAATGGGATTTAATTTATTAAGAGATTTAGAGTCGCCACTTGAGATATTAATAGTGTCCCAAGTCACCAGTTGAATCCTGAACCGAGGAAAAATATGACTCTGTTAACAGTCCGCGAATCAGAAATCCGGGTAAGGAATTCTGTTAACCCGGGAGAAGGTGTTAGGCATTCCCGAGTTCCGTGGTTCTAGCACGGTCACTTAACTATTATAATTGGCCTATTTACTTGATTTTAGTACATGTTTTAGTCCATGGTGCAATTTTTACTTTATAACCGCTTTTATTGAATTATTTTTTAAGGAAGATTTCAACGTTACTAAAACACGTCTTGAACCACGTCACATAAATGCACCTGCGGTCCTCAACATATTTTATCTAACATTGTTAAGATTTAGATTTGGGTCACATAAATGCACACCCGAGTTTAGGAAGGTAATTTTTAAAATAGCGCACTCAAAGCAACTATGCATTTTCAACTTCTCGAGGGCCATGGAAATTTGCTAATGGCATACCTCGAATTCTAAAGAATATAAGTTAATTAAGCGAGGGCCACCGGTTACCTCATTTAATTTGTGGCACACATCGAACCTTTTCAAAGGATTTTATTATTTGAAGTTGTTATAATCAGGTCGCATGAAATGCACCCCCGAATTGAGATTCACGTATCGTAACCATGCCATGGGAAACGTACCCATGGTATTAACATCGCGACCCAGGCCTCTCATTAATAATTACTCTACTTCTACCTACATAATTAAATGAATATGTCCAAAGTTAAATTCAATCCTGAGCCTTATCAGCTTCAAACAATTCCAAACATGATCAATTAACTCTTAAAATACAAATGGCCAAATAAACTTACTGCCATGTTTTATATTAAAAATAATAACAAACCAATACATCAATCTAATAAATATATCAAGCATATGACTTGATTCAAAGCAGCAAAAATTAGCATGAATTCATATAAAAGATTTCAAGAAGGAAGTACCTATCTTTACAAAACAGACAAATGAACGAAGACGACGAACAAAAGATAAAATAACATCGAAGAGCGACAATAGCCAATATCATTCACTATGCTAGCAAAGTCAAATTGAGATAATATTAGTGCAAAGAGTGGACCTTACAGCTGAGAACTTCCTTTTATATTGAAGAACCTTCGGTGAAGCCAAAAATACCAGGAAATCGGCAACTACAATTTTGACCCCAAGCAAAAGCAAAACAGGACCTTCCAACGGAACAAAACCAAACGGCCAAAACCTCAATGACGAGCTCGAAACAAAACCCGGGCGCAATCTATACAAGCAATCATTTCGAGTGCAAAAGGGCTCTCGTTTTGGATTGAAAATAGTAGCCGGTGGTCGCTGTTGGTTGTTCGGAATGAGGGGGAGGGGGTGAGCGTATCTGTGTCGCAGGCATTGATTTCCTTTTCTAATGAAGAAGAAGATGGAGTCAGACGGGGTGGTGTTCTGTTAGCTTTTTGGTGTTTGGTTCTTCTCTTTTTTGAGTATTTGTTTTTGTGTTTTTAGCTCCTAGGTACCTTAGGCTCCCAAATGAAAATGGCTGATCTCTATGTAGATCTTGGGGTCCTTCATTTTGTTTGTTTTTCCTTCGGTATTTTTAGAGAAAGCGGCGCTGCCTTTTGGTCAGCTTTTTTCTTTTTCTTTTTCTTTTTTTTCCTCCTTTTTTTCTTTAGGCTTTGTTTCATATATATAGGTCTAGGTTAGTGGTAGGGTTTTAGGTTAAGGGGTATGGGCCTAGGAATTATGGGCTTGGCAATTGTGGGCTAGGTCCAAAATTAGGCCTAAAGATGGGTTGCTCGAGCCCAAGCTCTATTCTTTTGTCGCGAATGAGATTAAAAATACGCGGCCATTTGTTAATTATTCCTACTATTCAAATAATTATTAAAATAAAACTAACCATTAAAACAAATCTATTTTTGGTATTTTCAAAATATCATATTAAAATAAAAATACGATACTATTGTCGTATATATTTTTAAGATTTCTTTTTTTAACTAAAAATGACTACAAAACATAAATGAACCTATTTTTGTGATTTTGTTTTCTTGTAATAAAATAGAGTAAAAAGAGTCCAAATTACTTAAAATATTTATATTATGCCTAAATTAAATATTTTACGCTAATATATAAAAGATATTGGGGAGGGTCAAAAATCACATGTCTACAGCTGCCCCTCTTTGACTGGAAACATACAAAGTTTTCAGACAAAGATTGACTAGACAAGTTTTTGACCCGACCCTTAATTGGAGAGACTAAGACTAAGAGAAAAGGGGGATGTGACCGAGCTCTGGCATTTGAGCTGCCTACATATCCTTGGCTATAAAGGAATCAAGCCACGTGTAGTTCAGAAATGAGTGAGGTGATAGAGTATGCCGAGGTGGAGATCTAGTCGAGGTGCCGTTCCGTCGAGGTTCCGGTCTGCGGTCCCGGTTATTACATCAAAAATCAAAAGATTAAAAAGACTAGTTAAGCCTATCGACTACGAGCTACAAGATTCCTATCTATACGTCTTCTGAAGCTTGATCTTGAGTCTTGAATAGTTCTTCATATAGACTTTAGGTTTGAACCTTGACACTTGTTAGCTGCAAGTGCTAGCTCATTCTTCTACAGCTTCTGAGTCAGGACCGGACATGTAGTGCTTGTGACCTCGGCCATGTTGTGAGCAACTCACATCCTTCATCAACTTTTGAAATGCATTCTGAATTGAATTTCCTTTTTTTTCAGGTGGGCGCCTGATTGCTGAACCTGAACTATCCTCCCTTGTTACTCGACACTATTTTCCCTTACACTTTGAACCATTCTCCCTGAAACTCGAACTGTCTCCCTTCGAAACTGTTTTCCCTAGAAACTTGAATTGTTTTCCCTTGTTCTCCAGGTGGGCGCCTGACTGCTGAACTTGAAATTGAATGTATTCCTCTGTTATCCAGGCGGGCTCCTGACTCTGTTATACAGGCGGGCTCCTGATTTCCGAAACTTGAATTGTATGTCTCTATTCTCCAGGCGGACTCCTGACTTCTGAAATTTGAAATGTATTCCTCTATTATCCAGGCGGGCTCCTGATTTCCGAAACTTGAATTGTATACCTCTGTACTTCAGGCGGATTCCTGACTTCAAAAAGACAAAGAAATCAATTGAGAACTAAAAATTTGAATTGTATCACCTCTGTTCTTCAGGCGGGCTCCTGATTGCTGAAACTTGAATTGTATGTCTCTATTCTCCAGGCGGACTCCTGACTACTGAAACTTGAAATTGAATGTATCCCTCTGTTATTCAGGCGGGCTCTTGACTACTGAACTTGAACTGAATGTATTCCTCTGTTATCCAGGCGGGCTCCTGACTTCATAAAAATAAACGAACCAAGAAAACCTTCTGCCCCAGTTTGGAAACTGGGTACATGTTACTTGATATTAATAAAAATTTGATTAAAACTTGACTTGAAATACCTCTATTATACAGGCGGGCTCCTGACTTCCGAAACTTGAATTGTATGCCTCTGTTCTTCAGGCGGGCTCCTGACTTCAAAAAGACAAAAAGTAGATTGAAACTAAAATTTGAATTGTATCACCTCTGTTCTTCAGGCGGGCTCCTGATTGCTGAATTTGAAATTGAATGTATTCCTCTATTATCCAGGCGGGCTCCTGACTTCACAGAAATAGACAAAACAAAGAAAACTTTCTGCCCCAGTTTGGAAAACTGGTTGTTTGATACCACATACTAATAAGAACTAAAACTTGAATTGTGATAAGACTGAAATGCAACTTTTAAAAATTTAAAGACTGCAATGTATCTTAAAATTTAAACTTTATCTTAGATGAAAAATTCATCAGACTAAGATTCTCATCTTAGGTGAAAGATTCGACGGACTAAGATTTATCTTTATCTTAGGTGAAAAATTCATCGGACTAAGATTTTCATCTTAGGAGAAAGATTCAACAGACTAAGATTTTTGTCTTTATCTTAGGTGAAAAATTCATCAAACTAAGATGAATCTTAGGAGAAAGATTCAACAGACTAAGATTTTTATCCTTTATCTTAGGTGAAAAATTCATCAGACTAAGATTTTCATCTTAGGAGAAAGATTCAACAAACTAAGATTTTTATCCTTACCTTAGGTGAAAAATTCATCAGACTAAGATTTTCATCTTAGGAGAAAGATTCAACAGACTAAGATTGTGACTCTAGGAGATAATTCATCAGACTAGGTCCATTTTGCGTGATCCCGACTTTCTTAATTTTCCAAAGTCCAACTTCCTTTCTTTTCAAATTCCGCCTTCCTTTCTTGTTCCCAAATTATGTCTTCCTTTCTTCTTTTTTTTCGACTTCTGTCTTCCCCTTCTTTAAATTATGCCTTCCTTTCTTTTTCCTCAAATTCTGCCTTCCATTCTTTTTTCCAACTTATGCCTTTATCTAAATTATACCCTCCTTTCTTTTCCAACTTCTGCCTTTATCTTTTTCCAAATTATGCCTTCTTTTCGTTTTTCCAACTTTTGCATTTATCTTGGGTGAAAGATTCATCAGACTAAGATTTTTATCTTAGGTGAAAAATTCAACAGACTAAGATTTCTTTATCTTAGGTGAAAGATTCAACAGACTAAGATTTTTTTATCTTAGGTGAAAAATTCATCAGACTAAGATTTCTTTTAACCATTTTCCTTTAAAATTTGTTTTATCTACCCACCAACTTGAATTATCTTCCTTCAGAACTGCTTCCCTAAAAACTGGTGTTGTCCTCCTTCAAAAACCGCTTCCCTAAAAACTAGTGTTTCATTCCTCCAAAAATTACCTTTCTTAGAACTGGTGTTTCTTTCCTGAAAACTACTTCCCTCTCTTTTTCTCTTTTTTTTAAAACACTTGTATTGACCTTCATGTTCTTCAGATGGGTACCCGGAAAAAAAAAATCAACACGACAGAAAATTTTCTGCACCAGTTTGATAATCCTCATATGGCATATCTTTCTGCCATCAATAACATTTTCATGCCCCTATTTCAAATCAAAGAAAATTCTGTCAGTTTAAAAGTGCGGTAGTTGGTTGTGGTACTCCCGCTGGGATGGCTTTCCTTTTCTCCTTTCCATGCTTTGCGTTCTCCGACCATCTTTGAAACTTGGCTGATAACTTCTGCCCTTCTTGACGACTATCTCTCAATTATTACTTCTAGTCTTCTTATCTGACCCCATATGTTTTCTGTGACAACTGATTCTTCTTGAAGGTCTTGCATGTTTACTGACTAACCACTTTCCCCGTCATCTGTGTCACTAAAATACCCTTTTTCCCCGTTCAATCCCAATACCCTCTATCTGTTGCATTATTCCTGAACCGACATCTACCAAACTTTGTTTTCATAAGGATCCCAAAGTATCTTGATTATTACCAGCTCAGTGCTCTTGTTATTTTTCCTGACTTGCGACCCCATTTTATTCAATTGGAAAGCTGGTGGAAAATTTTGAAGTCATTCCTCACTTGTTACGACCAAAAGACTCAGAAAGGGGAAATAAACAAAACAAAAGGAACAGAGTAAAGGACAATAGAAAGAGATGATTCCTAACAAGAAAACTACACAGTAGAAACCTATCGGATGTGGATACCGACTCTAATGACCTTGACATGCACCTGCGACCTATTCTGTTAAGCAAATCTGATGTTCATCTCTTGTTGTTCCTTTTTGCCGTGAAACTGGGTTTCATTGCTCCACTTATCCATTTTGATTCGCATTCCTTATTCGGCTTGTAGTGCCCCAAAGGGTTTTCACCATCAAACCTCTCTCATTTCGTTCTTTCTCTCAACTTACTGTCGCCTCAAGGTGCCTGTGAAGGTTTTCACCAATAAGACTCTCTCATTTTTTATTTCTCTCAGCTTTCATCACCTTGCGATACCCATGAGGATTTTCATCAATAAGATTCTCTCATTTTCATTTTCCTTGTTTGGACCGGAGTGTTGCCCCTGACAAGAATTACCTTACCTGCTTGACTTGGCATTTCTCAAAGACTGATCAGAAGGTCTTTCTTTGAACCGTAATGTAGGCTTTTGGATGGGTTAGAAAGAAAGAGTATAAAAGGCTCAAAACAATTTCAAAATGGGTTAAAATTACAACTTTCGGAATCTAACTTCTCACAACAACCACAATTTCTGCCCCAGTTTCTTGCTTGGGGACTTCTGGATTTTTGTTTTGGTATGACTGAACCTCATAGAGGCTGCCTACGTACCCTTTCGGGATCAAGTCAAACGTAGTTCACGTCATAGAAACTACGTTGTTGCGATTTTCTTTCTCTCTCTTTCTTTTTCTTTTTTTCTCTTTTTTTTCTTTTTCCTTTCTTTTCTTCATTTTTCTTTTTCTTTCTTCTCTTTCTTTCTTTTCTTTTCTTTCCTTTTCTCTTTTTTTTCTTCTTTTCCTTTCTTCCTTTCTTTCTTTCTTTCTCCTTTTCCTTTCTTTCCTTTTCCCCTTTTTTTATTTCCTTTTCTTTTTCCCTTTCCTTCCCCTTTTTTCATTTGCTTATTTGCGACACTTGCGTTTCTTAATTGTGTCGTTGATTCCGAAAGAGGGGTACAAAAGAAAATAAACACGGCTCGAAAGGGGTGACAATGAAAAAAAAGTGTTTGGATAGCAGAACAAAACGCCTTCATCATTTCAAACTTCAAAATATGCCCAATACAAACAAGTACAATCAGAATAAAGAAACCATGCACATCATCTCTTGACCGCATCGGAATTGACGACCATTTCCACACATATTTCTTCTACATCTGTCTAATATAACGTGTCATTGGGCAACACTCTTACTCTTATTACCACGACCGGCCCCCTGTAACTTTGGCCGACTTGTTCTCTTTGACCCAGTTTCACATGGTTCGGGCGTCAAACAATTCTCCAATGTCCAAATATGTTCTTATTTCCTCAAGTACCCCCATAGTTTTCCGAGTAACATAGCTTTTAAAGATCCGACTGAGAATTATGCGTGCATGTCATGTCACTAGAACTAGCATTGGACAAAAGACCAAACAAAAGGATAGAAAAGAACTAAACAAAGAAAAATGATTGGAAGTAACAAAAGACCGGAATTTGCATTAGACAACGATGAAATAACTCGAATAATAAAACAAGCAAACAAACTGGAGTACGACCCTAGAATGAACCTGAAACACCCATGGTCAACACTAAATGAACTACTACGACTAAACAAGCTAGACAAAAATGAAAGGATAAGAGGGTTTGATCACAAGACAATATCTGGATTACAACCCTGCAAATAACCCGGACAATAGAAATGACAGCAAAATGGACCACCAAAGCTCCTCCCCAGCTGACTTAGGAATGGAGCGTCTTTCCAATTACCAAGCACGACATTTTAGCCACTAAGCTTCGCATCCATAATGCCATGACCACTATCTGCGTTAGTAATTTCAACTTCGGTCAACAAGTTCCCAAGAGGATTCTCATACCCCATGTCACCGGGCATGTTCTGGGTGCCACTGTCATGAATTAAATTTTCCTGGATCATCCTTTCTATTTCTCTCTTCAAATCCCGACAATTTTCCACATTGTGCCCCAGAGCATTGGAGTGGTATTCACACCTTTTAGATGAGTCAAATCTTCTCGCACGTCGGTCCACATGATTTGGAGGAATGGGTGCAATCATGTCATGTTGTTTTAACTTCTCAAATAAGCTTGCATAGGACTCTCCTATTGGTGTAAAACTATCTTTCAACTTTTGTTCCCTTCTATACCCCTGGCTTGGATGTGGGTTAAAAGGTAATTGAAAATTTTGTGGAGGCTAGTGAAGATTTTGTGCTACTCGTTCTCCCTTTCTTGGGTGATTTGGTGGCGAGTATGAGGGGTTCGGAGGTGGATAGTAATGCTTAGGGGGGGTCATGGAAAACCTGATGAGGCTGCATATGCCTTCGAGATGTTCTCCTAGGACCTCTTCTCGACCCTGATATCACCATGATTTCTTCATCCCTCTCATTCGTGTTACCATATTCAATTTGGACAGCTTGAGCTGCAGCTTTGAGAGCTGTTTGACTTATAATTCTGCCTATCTTAAGACCGTTCTCCACCATTTCTCCTATTTTGATTGCTTCCGGGAAGGATTTACCCACTGCGGATGTCATGTATTGAAAATAATCTGGCTCTTGAGCCTGTAGAAAGACAGTGATTAACTCGTGGTCATCCATGGGTGGCTTAGCTCTAGCTGCCTGCTCTCTCCATTTGATGGCATATTCCCTGAAACTTTCAGTTGGTTTCTTTTTAGGTTAGAAAGGGAAATGCGGTCTGGGGCGATGTCGATGTTGTATTGAAACTGTTTGACAAAGTCCCGTGCCATGTCATCCCAGACGTACCAGCAAGATGTGTCTTGATCCAAAAACCATTCAGATGCTACACCCGTGAGGCTTTCCCCAAAATAAGCTATAAGCAATTCTTCATTTCTTCCAACACCTCTCAATTGGTTGCAATACCTTTTCAGGTGGGCTATGGGGTCTCCATGTCCATTGTACTTTTCAAATTTGGGGATCTTGAAGCCAGGCGGCAAGCGGACATCGGGGAACATGCATAGATCTTTGAAGGCAACACTCTTTTGTCCTGCCATTTCTTGCATGTTTTTCAACCGTTGTTCTAATATTTTCACTCTTTGGGTTATTTCTTCCTGTACCCTCTTCCGAGCAGGCTTCTCGATGCTTGCAGGAAGATCAAACGAGTACGAGTGGTACTCGGGATAGTGGTACTGTTCTTATTTTGTAGCAAATTGTGGCTCGTGACAAGGCTGTCCTTGGCCATTGGCCCAGGCTTGACGTATTTTGGTCATTTGTTGTTTCAGTGTTCTATTTTCCTCAACCACAGTAGACCCTTGTTGAACCCTCTGATCCTGAGTCTCTTGAGCACTCGTAACAGCTTCGATGTCAGTTATCATTTTCCTTGGATCTTGTGTTTCCAGCTTACCACAACCGACCACCTCAACTTTCTTCACAATTCAAAACAAAACATGTTAGAATGGATTGGGTCGGTCCTCGTTATTCACAACATCTTTTCCCATTTTTCTTCAATTCTTCCTTTCCATTTTTCATTTTTCATTTTTTTTTTGGTTGCGGTCGAATCTTATGGAGATTGCCTACGTATCATGACCCCGCATGAATCAGACCGTGCGTAGTTCTTGCAAATAAAAGGTAAACGACAATAAAATATTTTTTGGAATTTTCCATTTTCATAATAACGACAAAACTGACCAACTTAACGATGCAATACAGAGTCGAAAATCAAACGACCCATATACTCTAATCAAAATAAATACAAACCCAAAAACAAAATGACAGATTCCTTCCCCTATATGCCAACTTTGACCCAAAAATCCGAACGGTATTCACTTGACCACTGACTCTTTTCTTGTTTTTTCAAAATTAAAATAAATGACCCAGTATTGCAAACACGGCCTTCCTGCGTCTCGGGGGCGAAGATTTTAAGGTTGTGAGGGTCAAAAATCAAAATACGACCAAAGGTGGCTGTTTATGCAAAGTCAGCCTTCCGACACACCGTTTGGGAACATTTGGCTATTTTTGACAAAAATGGCATCACCTGGTTTATTTATGACAAAAATTAAAATTTTGATATTTTTTAGTTATTTTTGCAAAGGGGAGGTTGGGCCCGATGAGGGTTGCGTGCGTATCTCACGCCCTGTGAGAATCAAACCATGCGTAGTTCGGGCGAATTATCCGAACTATTTTAAAACATGACTCTTTTCCATTTTTATTTTTGGCATTTCATAAGCGAATAAAAACTATTTTTTAGAAACAAGACCCTCTTTTTCCTTTTTCTTTTCAACAAATAAAACAGCCTATTTTTCCAAGCTAAAAATAACAGACTCTTTTTCCTTTTCATTTTCCACAGACAATAAAACAACCTATTTTTCCAAACTAAAAATAAAAACCTCTTTTTCCCTTCCTTTTCAACAAATAATGAAACAACTTATGTTTTTCAAACTAAAACAATGACTCTTTTTATCCTTTTCTTTTTCAACAACCAACTTTCCAAAATTAAAAGGCTCTTTTTTTTTTCTATTTGTCTTTGCTTTTTTTTTTAGTAAAACAAAATAAAACATTTTCCTTTTTTTTTATTTCCTCAAAATTTCGGCAGAGTTTTGCCAGTAATTGGTCATTGATTTTTATTTCTAAAATAATCAATTAACTCCCTAACTGATATTTCTTTTGTTCTCTTTTCTCTTCTTTTTTTCTCAATTTTCCAACATTCCCGAGAGTCAGAAACCGGTCAACATGCAGGTTCGAAACAAATATATGTACAAAGCAAGTAGGATGTATCAGGATGGTCTTTTCATTTCAGGTTGCTAGTCTTAGACGGACCCAACCCCTGTGTTGAGTCCCCTAAGTCAAATGCAACATGATGCAAATAATCGTTCCTACTAGGGATCCGGTATGAAGTCAAGTTATACTATGTTCAAAACCTGGGTCGGTGTTCTAGACTGTGTACCCGAGTGGACGACTCGAGTCGAGGAGGGGGCAACTTTCCGGGAACCAAAAGGTCAATCGGCTTAGTAACTTGTCCGGCCTCTTTCTTATTTCAAGGTCTGACACTAACAGAATAGGGAGTCTCAACCAGTAAGAACATCCCCGTAGGTGAAGAGAGAAGGGTGTCGGCACAGTTTATATACAGTTCAAATAATATCAAAGCGGTAACATTTAGCACATTCAGCACAAAACATGTAGGAAAATCAGATACAATAAAATACAACAATTTATCTAAGCTCGAATTCTGAACCTTGAACCAGAGATTCTGGGTTCTATCCCCAGCAGAGTCGCCAGAGCTGTCACACCTCCTTTTCACCTACACCCCGCAAGGGCGTAAAGGAGTTTTTCCATTTAAAGGACAATCGGAATGGGATTTAATTTATTAAGAGATTTAGATTCACCACTTGGGATATTAATGGTGTCCCAAGTCACCGGTTGAATCCCGAACCGAGGAAAAATATGACTCTGTTAACAGTCCGCGAACCAGAAATTCGGTTAAGAAATTCTGTTAACCCGGGAGAAGGTGTTAGGCATTCCCGAGTTTCGTGGTTCTAGAACGGTCGCTTAACTATTATAATTGACCTATTTACTTGATTTTAGTACATGTTTTAGTCCATGGTGCAATTTTAACTTTATAACCGCTCTTATTGAATTATTTTTTTAAGAAGATTTCAACGTTATTAAAACACGTCTTGAACCACGTCACATAAATGCACCTGCGGTCCTCAACATATTTTATCTAACATTGTTAAGATTTGGATTTGGGTCACATAAATGCACACCCGAGTTTAGGAAGGTAATTTTTAAAATAGCGCACCCAAAGCAACTATGCATTTTCAACTTCTCGAGGGCCATGGAAATTTGCTAATGGCACACCTCGAATTCTAAAGGATATAAGTTAATTAAGCGAGGGCCACCGGTTACCTCATTTAATTTGTGGCACACATCGAACCTTTTCAAAGGATTTTATTATTTGAAGTTGTTATAATCAGGTCGCATGAAATGCACCCCCGAATTGAGATTCACGTATCGTAACCATGCCATGGGAAACGTACCTATGGTATTAACATCGCGACCCAGGCCTCTCATTATTAATTACTCTACTTCTACCTACGTAATTAAATGAACAGGTTCAAAGTTAAATTGAATCCTGAGCCTTATCAGCTTCAAACAATTCCAAACATGATCAATTAACTCTTAAAATACAAATGGCCAAATAAACTTACTGCCATATTTTATATTAAAAAAAATAACAAACCAATACATCAATCTAATAAATATATCAAGCATATGATTTGATTCAAAGTAGCAAAAATTAGCATGAATTCATCCAAAAGATTTCAAGAAGGAAGTACCTATCTTTACAAAACAGACAAATGAACGAAGACGACGAACAAAAGATAAAATAACATCGAAGAGCGACAATAGCCAATATCATTCACTATACTAGCAATTTCAAATTGAGATAATATTAGTGCAAAGAGTGGACCTTACAGCTGAGAACTTCCTTTTATATTGAAGAACCTTCGGTGAAGCCAAAAATACCAGGAAATCGGCAACTACAATTTTGACTCAAGCAAAAGCAAAACAGGGACCTTCCAACGGAACAGAACCAAACGGCCAAAACCTTAATGACGAGCTCGAAACAAAACCCGGGCGCAATCTATACAAGCAATCATTTCGAGTGCAAAAGGGCTCTCGTTTTGGATTGAAAATAGTAGCCGGTGGTCGCTGTTGGTTGTTCGGAATGAGGGGGAGGGGGGGTGAGCGTATCTGTGTCGCATGCGTTGATTTCCTTTTCTAATGAAGAAGAAGATGGAGTCAGACGGGGTGGTGTTCTGTTAGCTTTTTGGTGTTTGTTTCTTCTCTTTTTGAGTATTTGTTTTTGTGTTTTTAGCTCCTAGGTACCTTAGGCTCCCAAATGAAAATGGCTGATCTCTATGTAGATCTTGGGGTCCTTCATTTTTGTTTGTTTTTCCTTCGGTCTTTTTAGAGAAAGCGGCGCTGCCTTTTGGTCAGCCTTTTTCTTTTTTTTTTCTTTTTTTCCTCCTTTTTTTCTTTAGGCTTTGTTTCATATATATAGGTCTAGGTTAGTGGTAGTGTTTTAGGTTAAGGGGTATGGGCCTAGGAATTATGGACTTGGCAATTGTGGGCTAGGTCCAAAATTAGGCCTAAAGATGGGTTGCTCGAGCACAAGCTCTATTCTTTTGCCACGAATGAGATTAAAAATACGCGCCCATTTGTTAATTATTCCTACTATTCAAATAATTATTAAAATAAAACTAACCATTAAAACAAATCTATTTTTGGTATTTTCAAAATATCATATTAAAATAAAAATACGATACTATTATCGTATATATTTTTAAGATTTCTTTTTTTAACAAAAAATGACTACAAAACATAAATGAACCTATTTTTGTGATTTTGTTTTCTTATAATAAAATAGAGTAAAAAGAGTCCAAATTACTTAAAATATTTATATTATGCCTAAATTAAATAATTTACGCTAATATATAAAAAATCTTGGGGAGGGTCAAAAATCACATGTCTACACTAGGGACTTCCGAATTCGATTGCGGGCATACGACCAAGTCCCAAATTACGATGTGAATCCACCAGGATCGTGAAACTATGGATGCAGATCTATTTGCTCAAAATGTTAACTGAAGTCAACTCAAATAAGTTTTAAGGTATGAATTCACATATTAATTAAATTTTCACATAAAAAACTTTCAGAAAAGAGATACGGACTGTGCACGTAAATTGAGAAAAGATAAAAAAAGGTTTTGAAACACAGAATTATGGGTTAAAGCTCTAGATGGCCTATCGGGCCATCACAGGGGCGTTTCAGAAAGAATAATGAATTTATCTGTTAGATTCCCTTTGTTATTTCATATTTTATTTGGTTAGATTTGGTTCACCGCATTAACAAAAAATAATTTTTAACTTACAATTTCGGATAAATTATACTCACCATTTGGTTGGTTGTACATGATATTAGATAATTGTTGTATAACTTAGGGCAAAGTGCAGCAATAGCCACTTTTAAGTTTGATATTTAAAATATATCCATCATTTATAATGTCTTTAAAGATTAGCCAATTCACCCAAACTTCGGACAAAATATTTTGAATTTGGAAATTCAGGAATTAGTGTCCAGAATTTGGAACTTCAGGACTTAGTATCATGAATTTTTGAACTGCTAATTTGAAATTCAGGATACTTTGTTCTGAATTCCTGAACTACTAATTTAAAATTCAAGATATAAGATTCCAATTTCTGGACACAATTTTTGAACTTTAGGACACGATGTCCTGAAGTTTGAACTTTGAGGTTTAAACTCTAGGACGCTCTGTCCAAAAGTTTGAACAAAAATGGCTAATCTTTAAATACATTGTAACTGTGAATATATTTTAAATAGTATGCTTAAAAGTGGCTACTTGGTGTCATTTCCACTATAACTTAATACAACATTCGGTTGGTCTCATTAAATTTCGCATTGCTAGTAGTTGCATAAATAAGTTATGCATGTGTATTACTTATTTAATGTTGGAGGAATGTGAAATAAGAATGTATGCATGTATTAACAATAACTAGATAAAATTAATCGTTTTTTAAAACAAAAGATACCATATGGTTTAAAGTAATTAATTTTTTTAAAAACAAATCCTAAAGTAAGCAATATCTGCATAAGAATTCTTACATTATTATTTACGGCATATCAATATCTAATCTCATCATAAATAGTATGTAAACCAAACAACCCCTAATTTTACTAAAATACAGATGTAACGATGTAAGTATTGCATAAGCATGTAGAAACGAACTAAACCAAGTACTATATAAAAGCAACGGAAAAGGGAGGCTAGCTAGAAACTAATAAACGGATTTTTTTGGTTATCAGCACGGTCTTTGATGATCATGTTGTTGGTATAGTTCTTGGAACGAAAGTCAAGAAAAAGTAGCAAAAGTGAGGTATTAAAGGTCATATTAAAGCACAAAGTTCCAACCCCAGAGCACCCAATCTCAGTTGTGAGGTGATAATACATTGTTGCCACTGCACATAGGAAGTTAAGGATGAATTGAAAAATTTGGCAGTTTGTGACCAACCTCTTCCACCGTGGCCTCTTTCCCATTGCACAAAGGAAGTAATAAGCGTACATTATAACATGAACCAAAGAAATTGTAATCACCCCAACATGGATCATCGACTGTGAATTCGCACTAGAAAGAGTGAGGTAACAGATAACAGGCACCGTAGCATGGTGGTACACATGGAGGAACGTGAGCCTTCGTGATCGAGAATTACTGAGGATGATCTAAAGGGTGTCTATGAATTCAAGAATCTTGGAAAGGTAAAAGAATTTAGCCAGAAGAACAAAGGTCCACGTGGAAGAGTATGATTGGCAGGGAAGCAGACTATCCATTTCCAATCATGATGTGGCATTTGATGAATGACGGAGAGGCTGCAGTCGACGGCCATGATGAGAGAGAGGAGGCAGAGAATGAGGCTGTGCACGGTAGTGATGCGGTGGAGGGCGGTGGCGGAGAAGGTGGGAAGAAATGGCGAGAAGCGAAGAGCTAATAGAGTGAGAATGTGAAATAAGGATATATGCATGTATTAACAATAACGAGTTAAAAGTAATATCTTTTTTTTTAACAAAAGATACAGTACCCTGGTTTAAAGTAATTAAAAATTAAAAAAAATCTTAAAGTAAGCAATATCTGCATAAGAATTCTTACATTATTATTCACGACATATCAATATCTAATCTCATCATAAATAGTATGTAAACCAAACAACCCCTAATTTTACTAAAATACAGATGTAACAATGTAAGTATTGCATAAGCATGTAGAAACGAACTAAACCAAGTACTATATAAAAGTAACGGAAAAGGGAGGCTAGCTAGAAACTAATAAACGAATTTTTTTTGGTTATCAGCACGGTCTTTGATGATCATGTTGTTGGTTTAGTTCTTGGAACGAAAGTCAAGAAAAAGTAGCAAAAGCGAGGTATTAAGGTCATATTAAAGCACAAAGTTCCAATCCCAGAGCACCCAATCTCAGTTGTGAGGTGATAATACATTGTTGTCACTACACATAGGAAGTTAAGGATGAATTGAAAAATTGGGCAGTTTGTGACCAACCTCTTCCACCGTGGCATCTTTCCCATTGCACAAAGGAAGTAATAAGCGTACATTATAACATGAACCGAAGAATTTGTAATCACCCCAACATGGATCATCGACTGTGAATTCGCACTAGAAAGAGTGAGGTAGCAGATAACAGGCACCGTAGCATGGTGGTACACGTGGAGAAACGTGAGCCTTCGTGATCGAGAATTACTGAGGATGATCAAAAGGGTGTCTATGAATTCAAGAATCTTGGAAAGGTAAAAGAATTTAGCCCAGAAGAACAAAGGTCCACGTGGAAGAGTATGATTGGCAAGGAAGCAGACTATCCATTTCCAATCATGACATGGCATTTGATGAATGACGGAGAGGCTGCAGTCGACGGCCATGATGAGAGAGAGGAGTCAGAGAATGAGGCTGTGCACGGTAGTGATGCGGTGGAGGGCGGTGGCGGAGAAGGTGGGAAGAAATGGCGAGAAGCGAAGAGCTAATAGAGTGAGAATGTGAAATAAGGATATATGCATGTATTAACAATAACGAGTTAAAAGTAATATCTTTTTTTTTAACAAAAGATACAGTACCCTGGTTTAAAGTAATTAAAAATTAAAAAAAATCTTAAAGTAAGCAATATCTGCATAAGAATTCTTACATTATTATTTACGGCATATCAATATCTAATCTCATCATAGATAGTATGTAAACCAAACAGCCCCTAATTTTACTAAAATACAAATGTAATGATGTAAGTATTGCATAAGCATATAGAAACGAACTAAACCAAGTACTATATAAAAGCAACGGAAAAGGGAGGCTAGCTAGAAACTAATAAACGTATTTTTTTTGGTTATCAGCACGGTCTTTGATGATCATGTTGTTGGTATAGTTCTTGGAACGAAAGTCAAGAAAAAGTAGCAAAAGTGAGGTATTAAAGGTCATATTAAAGCACAAAGTTCCAACCCCAGAGCACCCAATCTCAGTTGTGAGGTGATAATACATTGTTGCCACTGCACATAGGAAGTTAAGGATGAATTGAAAAATTTGGCAGTTTGTGACCAACCTCTTCCACCGTGGCCTCTTTCCCATTGCACAAAGGAAGTAATAAGCGTACATTATAACATGAACCGAAGAATTTGTAATCACCCCAACATGGATCATCGACTGTGAATTCGCACTAGAAAGAGTGAGGTAACAGATAACAGGCACCGTAGCATGGTGGTACACGTGGAGGAACGTGAGCCTTCGTGATCGAGAATTACTGAGGATGGTCAAAAGGGTGTCTATGAATTCAAGAATCTTGGAAAGGTAAAAGAATTTAGCCCAGAAGAACAAAGGTCCACGTGGAAGAGTATGATTGGCAGGGAAGCAGACTATCCATTTCCAATCATAACGTGGCATTTGATGAATGACGGAGAGGCTGCAGTCGACGCCCATGATGAGAGAGAGGAGGCATAGAATGAGGCTGTGCACGGTAGTGATGCGGTGGAGGGCGGTGGCGGAGAAGGTGGGAAGAAATGGCGAGAAGCGAAGAGCTAATAGAGTGAGAATGTGAAATAAGGATATATGCATGTATTAACAATAACGAGATAAAAGTAATATCTTTTTTTTTTAACAAAAGATACAGTACCCTGGTTTAAAGTAATTAAAAATTAAAAAAAATCTTAAAGTAAGCAATATCTGCATAAGAATTCTTACATTATTATTTACAGCATATCAATATCTAATCTCATCATAGATAGTATGTAAACCAAACAGCCCCTAATTTTACTAAAATACAAATGTAATGATGTAAGTATTGCATAAGCATATAGAAACGAACTAAACCAAGTACTATATAAAAGCAACGGAAAAGGGAGGCTAACTAGAAACTAATAAACGTATTTTTTTGGTTATCAGCACGGTCTTTGATGATCATGTTGTTGGTATAGTTCTTGGAACGAAAGTCAAGAAAAAGTAGCAAAAGTGAGGTATTAAAGGTCATATTAAAGCACAAAGTTCCAACCCCAGAGCACCCAATCTCAGTTGTGAGGTGATAATACATTGTTACCACTGCACATAGGAAGTTAAGGATGAATTGAAAAATTTGGCAGTTTGTGACCAACCTCTTCCACCGTGGCCTCTTTCCCATTGCACAAAGGAAGTAATAAGCGTACATTATAACATGAACCGAAGAATTTGTAATCGCCCCAACATGGATCATCGACTGTGAATTCACACTAGAAAGAGTGAGGTAACAGATAACAGGCACCGTAGCATGGTGGTACATGTGGAGGAACATGAGCCTTCGTGATCGAGAATTACTGAGGATGGTCAAAAGGGTGTCTATGAATTCAAGAATTTTGGAAAGGTAAAAGAATTTAGCCCAGAAGAACAAAGGTCCACGTGGAAGAGTATGATTGGCAGGGAAGCAGACTATCAATTTCCAATCATGACGTGGCATTCGATGAATGACGGAGAGGCTGCAGTCGACGGCCATGATGAGAGAGAGGAGGCAGAGAATGAGGTTGTGCACGGTAGTGATGCGGTGGAGGGCGGTGGCGGAGAAGGTGGGAAGAAATGGCGAGAAGCGAATAGCTAATAGAGTGAGAATGTGAAATAAGTGTCACACCTCCTTTTTACGCACCCGAGGGGGCGCAAGGGAGTTTTTTCCAATTAAAGGACAATCAAAACGGGATTGGTTTATTTATTTCAGAGTCGCCACTTGGGAGATTTAGGGTGTCCCAAGTCACCTATTTTAATCCTGAATCGAGGAAAAGAATGACTCCATATTACAGTTTGCGTACCAGAAATCCGGATAAGGAATTCTGTTAACCCGGGAGAAGGTGTTAGGCATTCCCGGGTTCCGTGGTTCTAGCACGGTCGCTCAACTGTCATATTCGGCTTATTTATCTAATTTTAAACACAATTATGAACCAATGTGCCAATTTTAACTTTTTACCACTTTATTATTATTATTATTTTTAAAAGAATGTGAACATCGCTTAAGACATGTCTTCGGACTGCGTCACATGAAATGCACCCACAATCTGAAACATATTTTATTTGATGTTTTGGGATTTGGATCTGGGTTGCATGAAATGCACATCCAAGTTTAAGAATGTAGATTATTAAACATGCGCCTAAAGAGACTATCGTGTTATTATTTTGGGAAGGCCACGAAATTCGCTAAGCGGCCCTCCTGAATTCTAAGTAAATTTAAAACAAGTATTCACTGAGGGCCCCACAATTTGCATTTTTTGTTTGTCGAGGCTCGTCTCATTTATTATTTTTTTAAAAAAAAGAATTCGCAACGTCATGGAAATGCATCTCGGGCCACGCCACAATCAATGTGCCCGTGATTAGAGACGTATTTCTATCCCGTTGAGATTTGGATTTGGGTCACATAAATGTGCACCCGAGTTTAGGGAGATAACATTATTAAAGGCGCGCCTAAAGCAACTAGCGCATTATTATTTTGGGGTAGGGCCGTGAAATTTGCTAAACGGCCCGTCCCGGAATCTAAGTATTTAATACATATATTTTGTGAGGGCCCCGCAATTTGTCCCTTTTATTTGGCGAGGCTCGTCTCATTTTATTTTTTTTAAATTTTTTATATTTTTAAAATGATGCCATTTTTACGCCTTTAACAATACTAAACCTTACGACTTCTTTACAACTAAAATCTCATAACTTGTCAAAATTTAATAAAATGAGTCTAGTGAATGAGTGTTTCGGGAGTAGTAAGAGCATGTACTAAGTATAGCACGATTTCACCCTTCGTGCCTTTATTCTCAACCTCACTATGAAACAATAAATATGGTACGACATCACCCTTCGTGCTTTAACTCTCAACCTCACCATCAAATGATAAGTATGACACGGCATCACCTTCGTGCTTTTACTCCCAACCTTACCGTGTAGTACTGAATATAAAAAATTGGGAGATAGATAATGCAAGAATAAACCTTACGTAAATAATAGTTCCAAGATGCCAAACCTCAACTTCCGAATATACTCAATTATCACAATTAATTCATAAATGCAGAGAGAACGATCAAGTAAGTAATAAACTAATATAGGTATGGATATCAACGCACAAGGAAACAAGTTCCACCCACATGCTTTAACCCAACAACAGCGCATAAGTACTCGTCACCTCACATATACGTTGTACCCACACATTTAAACACGTAGAAAATAGGAAAACAAGTCCTAATCCCTCAAGACAATGTTAACCACGATACTTACCTCACTTCGCAATCAACTCAGAGCTCTACCGGAGCCTTTTCTTTAGAATTCGCCTCAAAACTAATCGTATCTAACAAAAATCGACTCAATACCGTCAAATAATTCTAAGGGAATCAATTACAATACATAAAGTTAGAATTTTTACACTTTTTCCATAAAGTAAAAAAGTTAGCCCTGGGTCCGCTTGGTAAAAACCGGAGATTCGGACCAAAACCCGCTTACCCATTCACCCCGAGCCCGATTATGTAATTAGTTTTGAAATTTGCCCCTAAATTGAGGTCTAAATCCCGAATTCACAAACCCTCCCCCCCCCCAATTCTTCCCAAATCTCTAGTTATTTACCATGGAAGAACAAAGATTAAGACTAGAAATTAATGGGTGATGTTAGAAATGGAGGAAAATAAGTTAAAGTATACTAACCAATGAATTGGTAATGAATTTTCTCTTCAAAATCGCCTCTAGGCCGAACTCAAATGGAAAGATGGTGAAAAATGGGTGAAATCCCGTGTTTTGAAATATTTAAGGCCTGTGTGTCAGGTTTTCATCGCGTTTGCGATGCACAACGGCCAAACTGGCCTTCACTTTCGCGATAGTTCTCCCCCTAACCATCACATTCGCGATCCAAGGTCCGCGTTCGCATATCACTCTAACCCATTCTCCCCCCCCCCACAATACTTTGCGTTTACAGAGGAACAGTCGCATTCGCGAAGGGAAAGCCCCATCCACTTCGCATTCGCAACCAGGACCCCGCATTCGCATTGCGAAGAATAATTTCCTCCCCTATCCTAAATTACCCTTCACGATTGAGGGACATTCTTCGCGATCGTGAAGAAGAAGACACCAGAAACCAGCAGAAGCTAAAAACCAGAATTTTTCTTAAGTTCAAAACACTCGTAGCCTATCCGAAACTCACTCGAGCCCTCGGGGCTCCAAACCAAATATGCCCACAAGTCCAAAAATATTATACAAAGTCGTTCACGCGATCAAAATACCAAAATAACATCTAGAACTACAAATCGGATACCAAAACGAAGGAATTTTTCAATAAAACTTAAGAACTTTCATTTTAACAACCAGGTGTCCGAATTACGTCAAATAAGCTTTG
The DNA here is from genome assembly GCF_000715075.1 of Nicotiana tabacum. Classification (NCBI taxonomy): domain Eukaryota; kingdom Viridiplantae; phylum Streptophyta; class Magnoliopsida; order Solanales; family Solanaceae; genus Nicotiana; species Nicotiana tabacum. The sequence continues at coordinate 81,293,351 of NC_134089.1, read as the reverse complement.
TTTTGCATGAAATTTTACACACAAGTCATAAATAAAGTAATGAACCTATGGCAAGCTTCGGAACTAAATCTGGATCCAGTAACAACAAAGTTGAAACTTTGGTCAAACTTGAAATTTCTTTAAACTTTTAAACTTCAAATTTTCAACAAATTGCGATAAATCGAGCTAGGTGTCACGCCTCCTTTTCACCTACACCCCTTAAGGGCGTAAAGGAGTTTTTCCATTTAAAGGACAATCGGAATGGGATTTAATTTATTAAGAGATTTAGAGTCGCCACTTGAGATATTAATAGTGTCCCAAGTCACCAGTTGAATCCTGAACCGAGGAAAAATATGACTCTGTTAACAGTCCACGAACCAGAAATCCGGGTAAGGAATTCTGTTAACCCGGGAGAAGGTGTTAGGCATTCCCGAGTTCCGTGGTTCTAGCACGGTCACTTAACTATTATAATTGGCCTATTTACTTGATTTTAGTACATGTTTTAGTCCATGGTGCAATTTTAACTTTATAACCGCTTTTATTGAATTATTTTTTAAGGAAGATTTCAACGTTACTAAAACACGTCTTGAACCACGTCACATAAATGCACCTGCGGTCCTCAACATATTTTATCTAACATTGTTAAGATTTAGATTTGGGTCACATAAATGCACACCCGAGTTTAGGAAGGTAATTTTTAAAATAGCGCACTCAAAGCAACTATGCATTTTCAACTTCTCGAGGGCCATGGAAATTTGCTAATGGCATACCTCGAATTCTAAAGAATATAAGTTAATTAAGCGAGGGCCACCGGTTACCTCATTTAATTTGTGGCACACATCGAACCTTTTCAAAGGATTTTATTATTTGAAGTTGTTATAATCAGGTCGCATGAAATGCACCCCCGAATTGAGATTCACGTATCGTAACCATGCCATGGGAAACGTACCCATGGTATTAACATCGCGACCCAGGCCTCTCATTAATAATTACTCTACTTCTACCTACATAATTAAATGAATATGTCCAAAGTTAAATTCAATCCTGAGCCTTATCAGCTTCAAACAATTCCAAACATGATCAATTAACTCTTAAAATACAAATGGCCAAATAAACTTACTGCCATGTTTTATATTAAAAATAATAACAAACCAATACATCAATCTAATAAATATATCAAGCATATGACTTGATTCAAAGCAGCAAAAATTAGCATGAATTCATATAAAAGATTTCAAGAAGGAAGTACCTATCTTTACAAAACAGACAAATGAACGAAGACGACGAACAAAAGATAAAATAACATCGAAGAGCGACAATAGCCAATATCATTCACTATGCTAGCAAAGTCAAATTGAGATAATATTAGTGCAAAGAGTGGACCTTACAGCTGAGAACTTCCTTTTATATTGAAGAACCTTCGGTGAAGCCAAAAATACCAGGAAATCGGCAACTACAATTTTGACCCCAAGCAAAAGCAAAACAGGACCTTCCAACGGAACAAAACCAAACGGCCAAAACCTCAATGACGAGCTCGAAACAAAACCCGGGCGCAATCTATACAAGCAATCATTTCGAGTGCAAAAGGGCTCTCGTTTTGGATTGAAAATAGTAGCCGGTGGTCGCTGTTGGTTGTTCGGAATGAGGGGGAGGGGGTGAGCGTATCTGTGTCGCAGGCATTGATTTCCTTTTCTAATGAAGAAGAAGATGGAGTCAGACGGGGTGGTGTTCTGTTAGCTTTTTGGTGTTTGGTTCTTCTCTTTTTTGAGTATTTGTTTTTGTGTTTTTAGCTCCTAGGTACCTTAGGCTCCCAAATGAAAATGGCTGATCTCTATGTAGATCTTGGGGTCCTTCATTTTGTTTGTTTTTCCTTCGGTATTTTTAGAGAAAGCGGCGCTGCCTTTTGGTCAGCTTTTTTCTTTTTCTTTTTCTTTTTTTTCCTCCTTTTTTTCTTTAGGCTTTGTTTCATATATATAGGTCTAGGTTAGTGGTAGGGTTTTAGGTTAAGGGGTATGGGCCTAGGAATTATGGGCTTGGCAATTGTGGGCTAGGTCCAAAATTAGGCCTAAAGATGGGTTGCTCGAGCCCAAGCTCTATTCTTTTGTCGCGAATGAGATTAAAAATACGCGGCCATTTGTTAATTATTCCTACTATTCAAATAATTATTAAAATAAAACTAACCATTAAAACAAATCTATTTTTGGTATTTTCAAAATATCATATTAAAATAAAAATACGATACTATTGTCGTATATATTTTTAAGATTTCTTTTTTTAACTAAAAATGACTACAAAACATAAATGAACCTATTTTTGTGATTTTGTTTTCTTGTAATAAAATAGAGTAAAAAGAGTCCAAATTACTTAAAATATTTATATTATGCCTAAATTAAATATTCTACGCTAATATATAAAAGATATTGGGGAGGGTCAAAAATCACATGTCTACAGCTGCCCCTCTTTGACTGGAAACATACAAAGTTTTCAGACAAAGATTGACTAGACAAGTTTTTGACCCGACCCTTAATTGGAGAGACTAAGACTAAGAGAAAAGGGGGATGTGACCGAGCTCTGGCATTTGAGCTGCCTACATATCCTTGGCTATAAAGGAATCAAGCCACGTGTAGTTCAGAAATGAGTGAGGTGATAGAGTATGCCGAGGTGGAGATCTAGTCGAGGTGCCGTTCCGTCGAGGTTCCGGTCTGCGGTCCCGGTTATTACATCAAAAATCAAAAGATTAAAAAGACTAGTTAAGCCTATCGACTACGAGCTACAAGATTCCTATCTATACGTCTTCTGAAGCTTGATCTTGAGTCTTGAATAGTTCTTCATATAGACTTTAGGTTTGAACCTTGACACTTGTTAGCTGCAAGTGCTAGCTCATTCTTCTACAGCTTCTGAGTCAGGACCGGACATGTAGTGCTTGTGACCTCGGCCATGTTGTGAGCAACTCACATCCTTCATCAACTTTTGAAATGCATTCTGAATTGAATTTCCTTTTTTTTCAGGTGGGCGCCTGATTGCTGAACCTGAACTATCCTCCCTTGTTACTCGACACTATTTTCCCTTACACTTTGAACCATTCTCCCTGAAACTCGAACTGTCTCCCTTCGAAACTGTTTTCCCTAGAAACTTGAATTGTTTTCCCTTGTTCTCCAGGTGGGCGCCTGACTGCTGAACTTGAAATTGAATGTATTCCTCTGTTATCCAGGCGGGCTCCTGACTCTGTTATACAGGCGGGCTCCTGATTTCCGAAACTTGAATTGTATGTCTCTATTCTCCAGGCGGACTCCTGACTTCTGAAATTTGAAATGTATTCCTCTATTATCCAGGCGGGCTCCTGATTTCCGAAACTTGAATTGTATACCTCTGTACTTCAGGCGGATTCCTGACTTCAAAAAGACAAAGAAATCAATTGAGAACTAAAAATTTGAATTGTATCACCTCTGTTCTTCAGGCGGGCTCCTGATTGCTGAAACTTGAATTGTATGTCTCTATTCTCCAGGCGGACTTCTGACTACTGAAACTTGAAATTGAATGTATCCCTCTGTTATTCAGGCGGGCTCTTGACTACTGAACTTGAACTGAATGTATTCCTCTGTTATCCAGGCGGGCTCCTGACTTCATAAAAATAAACGAACCAAGAAAACCTTCTGCCCCAGTTTGGAAACTGGGTACATGTTACTTGATATTAATAAAAATTTGATTAAAACTTGACTTGAAATATCTCTATTATACAGGCGGGCTCCTGACTTCCGAAACTTGAATTGTATGCCTCTGTTCTTCAGGCGGGCTCCTGACTTCAAAAAGACAAAAAGTAGATTGAAACTAAAATTTGAATTGTATCACCTCTGTTCTTCAGGCGGGCTCCTGATTGCTGAATTTGAAATTGAATGTATTCCTCTATTATCCAGGCGGGCTCCTGACTTCACAGAAATAGACAAAACAAAGAAAACTTTCTGCCCCAGTTTGGAAAACTGGTTGTTTGATACCACATACTAATAAGAACTAAAACTTGAATTGTGATAAGACTGAAATGCAACTTTTAAAAATTTAAAGACTGCAATGTATCTTAAAATTTAAACTTTATCTTAGATGAAAAATTCATCAGACTAAGATTCTCATCTTAGGTGAAAGATTCGACGGACTAAGATTTATCTTTATCTTAGGTGAAAAATTCATCAGACTAAGATTTTCATCTTAGGAGAAAGATTCAACAGACTAAGATTTTTGTCTTTATCTTAGGTGAAAAATTCATCAAACTAAGATGAATCTTAGGAGAAAGATTCAACAGACTAAGATTTTTATCCTTTATCTTAGGTGAAAAATTCATCAGACTAAGATTTTCATCTTAGGAGAAAGATTCAACAAACTAAGATTTTTATCCTTACCTTAGGTGAAAAATTCATCAGACTAAGATTTTCATCTTAGGAGAAAGATTCAACAGACTAAGATTGTGACTCTAGGAGATAATTCATCAAACTAGGTCCATTTTGCGTGATCCCGACTTTCTTAATTTTCCAAAGTCCAACTTCCTTTTTTTTCAAATTCCGCCTTCCTTTCTTGTTCCCAAATTATGTCTTCCTTTCTTCTTTTTTTTCGACTTCTGTCTTCCCCTTCTTTAAATTATGCCTTCCTTTCTTTTTCCTCAAATTCTGCCTTCCATTCTTTTTTCCAACTTATGCCTTTATCTAAATTATACCCTCCTTTCTTTTCCAACTTCTGCCTTTATCTTTTTCCAAATTATGCCTTCCTTTCGTTTTTCCAACTTTTGCATTTATCTTGGGTGAAAGATTCATCAGACTAAGATTTTTATCTTAGGTGAAAAATTCAACAGACTAAGATTTCTTTATCTTAGGTGAAAGATTCAACAGACTAAGATTTTTTTATCTTAGGTGAAAAATTCATCAGACTAAGATTTCTTTTAACCATTTTCCTTTAAAATTTGTTTTATCTACCCACCAACTTGAATTATCTTCCTTCAGAACTGCTTCCCTAAAAACTGGTGTTGTCCTCCTTCAAAAACCGCTTCCCTAAAAACTAGTGTTTCATTCCTCCAAAAATTACCTTTCTTAGAACTGGTGTTTCTTTCCTGAAAACTACTTCCCTCTCTTTTTCTCTTTTTTTTTTAAAACACTTGTATTGACCTTCATGTTCTTCAGATGGGTACCCGGAAAAAAAAATCAACACGACAGAAAATTTTCTGCACCAGTTTGATAATCCTCATATGGCATATCTTTCTGCCATCAATAACATTTTCATGCCCCTATTTCAAATCAAAGAAAATTCTGTCAGTTTAAAAGTGCGGTAGTTGGTTGTGGTACTCCCGCTGGGATGGCTTTCCTTTTCTCCTTTCCATGCTTTGCGTTCTCCGACCATCTTTGAAACTTGGCTGATAACTTCTGCCCTTCTTGACGACTATCTCTCAATTATTACTTCTAGTCTTCTTATCTGACCCCATATGTTTTCTGTGACAACTGATTCTTCTTGAAGGTCTTGCATGTTTACTGACTAACCACTTTCCCCGTCATCTGTGTCACTGAAATACCCTTTTTCCCCGTTCAATCCCAATACCCTCTATCTGTTGCATTATTCCTGAACCGACATCTACCAAACTTTGTTTTCATAAGGATCCCAAAGTATCTTGATTATTACCAGCTCAGTGCTCTTGTTATTTTTCCTGACTTGCGACCCCATTTTATGCAATTGGAAAGCTGGTGGAAAATTTTGAAGTCATTCCTCACTTGTTACGACCAAAAGACTCAGAAAGGGGAAATAAACAAAACAAAAGAAACAGAGTAAAGGACAATAGAAAGTGATGATTCCTAACAAGAAAACTACACAGTAGAAACCTATCGGATGTGGATACCGACTCTAATGACCTTGGCATGCACCTGCGACCTATTCTGTTAAGCAAATCTGATGTTCATCTCTTGTTGTTCCTTTTTGCCGTGAAACTGGGTTTCATTGCTCCACTTATCCATTTTGATTCGCATTCTTTATTCGGCTTGTAGTGCCCCAAAGGGTTTTCACCATCAAACCTCTCTCATTTCGTTCTTTCTCTCAACTTACTGTCGCCTCAAGGTGCCCGTGAAGGTTTTCACCAATAAGACTCTCTCATTTTTTATTTCTCTCAGCTTTCATCACCTTGCGATACCCATGAGGATTTTCATCAATAAGATTCTCTCATTTTCATTTTCCTTGTTTGGACCGGAGTGTTGCCCCTGACAAGAATTACCTTACCTGCTTGACTTGGCATTTCTCAAAGACTGATCAGAAGGTCTTTCTTTGAACCGTAATGTAGGCTTTTGGATGGGTTAGAAAGAAAGAGTATAAAAGGCTCAAAACAATTTCAAAATGGGTTAAAATTACAACTTTCGGAATCTAACTTCTCACAACAACCACAATTTCTGCCCCAGTTTCTTGCTTGGGGACTTTTGGATTTTTGTTTTGGTATGACTGAACCTCATAGAGGCTGCCTACGTACCCTTTCGGGATCAAGTCAAACGTAGTTCACGTCATAGAAACTACGTTGTTGCGATTTTCTTTCTCTCTCTTTCTTTTTCTTTTTTTCTCTTTTTTTTCTTTTTCCTTTCTTTTCTTCATTTTTCTTTTTCTTTCTTCTCTTTCTTTCTTTTCTTTTCTTTCCTTTTCTCTTTTCTTTTTCTTCTTTTCCTTTCTTCCTTTCTTTCTTTCTTTCTCCTTTTCCTTTCTTTCCTTTTCCCCTTTTTTTATTTCCTTTTCTTTTTCCCTTTCCTTCCCCTTTTTTCATTTGCTTATTTGCGACACTTGCGTTTCTTAATTGTGTCGTTGATTCCGAAAGAGGGGTACGAAAGAAAATAAACACGGCTCGAAAGGGGTGACAATGAAAAAAAAGTGTTTGGATCGCAGAACAAAACGCCTTCATCATTTCAAACTTCAAAATATGCCCAATACAAACAAGTACAATCAGAATAAAGAAACCATGCACATCATCTCTTGACCGCATCGGAATTGACAACCATTTCCACACATTTTTCTTCTACATCTGTCTAATATAACGTGTCATTGGGCAACACTCTTACTCTTATTACCACGACCGGCCCCCTGTAACTTTGGCCGACTTGTTCTCTTTGACCCAGTTTCACATGGTTCGGGCGTCAAACAATTCTCCAACGTCCAAATATGTTCTTATTTCCTCAAGTACCCCCATAGTTTTCCGACTAACATAGCTTTTAAAGATCCGACTGAGAATTATGCGTGCATGTCATGTCACTAGAACTAGCATTGGACAAAAGACCAAACAAAAGGATAGAAAAGAACTAAACAAAGAAAAATGATTGGAAGTAACAAAAGACCGGAATTTGCATTAGACAACGATGAAATAACTCGAATAATAAAACAAGCAAACAAACTGGAGTACGACCCTAGAATGAACCTGAAACACCCATGGTCAACACTAAATGAACTACTACGACTAAACAAGCTAGACAAAAGTGAAAGGATAAGAGGGTTTGATCACAAGACAATATCTGGATTACAACCCTGCAAATAACCCGGACAATAGAAATGACAGCAAAATGGACCACCAAAGCTCCTCCCGAGCTGACTTAGGAATGGAGCGTCTTTCCAATTACCAAGCACGACATTTTAGCCACTAAGCTTCGCATCCATAATGCCATGACCACTATCTGCGTTAGTAATTTCAACTTCGGTCAACAAGTTCCCAAGAGGATTCTCATACCCCATGTCACCGGGCATGTTCTGGGTGCCACTGTCATGAATTAAATTTTCCTGGATCATCCTTTCTATTTCTCTCTTCAAATCCCGACAATTTTCCACATTGTGCCCCAGAGCATTGGAGTGGTATTCACACCTTTTAGATGAGTCAAATCTTCTCGCACGTCGGTCCACATGATTTGGAGGAATGGGTGCAATCATGTCATGTTGTTTTAACTTCTCAAATAAGCTTGCATAGGACTCTCCTATTGGTGTAAAACTATCTTTCAACTTTTGTTCCCTTCTATACCCCTGGCTTGGATGTGGGTTAAAAGGTAATTGAAAATTTTGTGGAGGCTAGTGAAGATTTTGTGCTACTCGTTCTCGCTTTCTTGGGTGATTTGGTGGCGAGTATGAGGGGTTCGGAGGTGGATAGTAATGCTTAGGGGGGTCATGGAAAACCTGATGAGGCTGCACATGCCTTCGAGATGTTCTCCTAGGACCTCTTCTCGACCCTGATATCACCATGATTTCTCCATCCCTCTCATTCGTGTTACCATATTCAATTTGGACAGCTTGAGCTGCAGCTTTGAGAGCTGTTTGACTTATAATTCTGCCTATCTTAAGACCGTTCTCCACCATTTCTCCCATTTTGATTGCTTCCGGGAAGGATTTACCCACTGCGGATGTCATGTATTGAAAATAATCTGGCTCTTGAGCCTGTAGAAAGACAGTGATTAACTCGTGGTCATCCATGGGTGGCTTAGCTCTAGCTGCCTGCTCTCTCCATTTGATGGCATATTCCCTGAAACTTTCAGTTGGTTTCTTTTTTAGGTTAGAAAGGGAAATGCGGTCTGGGGCGATGTCGATGTTGTATTGAAACTGTTTGACAAAGTCCCGTGCCATGTCATCCCAGACGTACCAGCAAGATGTGTCTTGATCCAAAAACCATTCAGATGCTACACCCGTGAGGCTTTCCCCAAAATAAGCTATAAGCAATTCTTCATTTCTTCCAACACCTCTCAATTGGTTGCAATACCTTTTCAGGTGGGCTATGGGGTCTCCATGTCCATTGTACTTTTCAAATTTGGGGATCTTGAAGCCAGGCGGCAAGCGGACATTGGGGAACATGCATAGATCTTTGAAGGCAACACTCTTTTGTCCTGCCATTTCTTGCATGTTTTTCAACCGTTGTTCTAATCTTTTCACTCTTTGGGTTATTTCTTCCTGTACCCTCTTCCGAGCAGGCTTCTCGATGTTTGCAGGAAGATCAAACGAGTACGAGTGGTACTCGGGATAGTGGTACTGTTCTTGTTTTGTAGCAAATTGTGGCTCGTGACAAGGCTGTCCTTGGCCATTGGCCCAGGCTTGACGTATTTTGGTCATTTGTTGTTTCAGTGTTCTATTTTCCTCAACCACAGTAGACCCTTGTTGAACCCTCTGATCCTGAGTCTCTTGAGCACTCGTAACAGCTTCGATGTCAGTTATCATTTTCCTTGGATCTTGTGTTTCCAGCTTACCACAACCGACCACCTCAACTTTCTTCACAATTCAAAACAAAACATGTTAGAATGGATTGGGTCGGTCCTCGTTATTCACAACATCTTTTCCCATTTTTCTTCAATTCTTCCTTTCCATTTTTCATTTTTCATTTTTTTTTTGGTTGCGGTCGAATCTTATGGAGATTGCCTACGTATCATGACCCCGCATGAATCAGACAGTGCGTAGTTCTTGCAAATAAAAGGTAAACGACAATAAAATATTTTTTGGAATTTTCCATTTTCATAATAACGACAAAACTGACCAACTTAACGATGCAATACAGAGTCGAAAATCAAACGACCCATATACTCTAATCAAAATAAATACAAACCCAAAAACAAAATGACAGATTCCTTCCCCTATATGCCAACTTTGACCCAAAAATCCGAACGGTATTCACTTGACCACTGACTCTTTTCTTGTTTTTTCAAAATTAAAATAAATGACCCAGTATTGCAAACACGGCCTTCCTGCGTCTCGGGGGCGAAGATTTTAAGGTTGTGAGGGTCAAAAATCAAAATACGACCAAAGGTGGCTGTTTATGCAAAGTCAGCCTTCCGACACACCGTTTGGGAACATTTGGCTATTTTTGACAAAAATGGCATCACCTGGTTTATTTATGACAAAAATTAAAATTTTGATATTTTTTAGTTATTTTTGCAAAGGGGAGGTTGGGCCCGATGAGGGTTGCGTGCGTATCTCACGCCCTGTGAGAATCAAACCATGCGTAGTTCGGGCGAATTATCCGAACTATTTTAAAACATGACTCTTTTCCATTTTTATTTTTGGCATTTCATAAGCGAATAAAAACTATTTTTTAGAAACAAGACCCTCTTTTTCCTTTTTCTTTTCAACAAATAAAACAGCCTATTTTTCCAAGCTAAAAATAACAGACTCTTTTTCCTTTTCATTTTCCACAGACAATAAAACAACCTATTTTTCCAAACTAAAAATAAAAACCTCTTTTTCCCTTCCTTTTCAACAAATAATGAAACAACTTATGTTTTTCAAACTAAAACAATGACTCTTTTTATCCTTTTCTTTTTCAACAACCAACTTTCCAAAATTAAAAGACTCTTTTTTTTTCTATTTGTCTTTGCTTTTTTTTTTAGTAAAACAAAATAAAACATTTTCCTTTTTTTTTATTTCCTCAAAATTTCGGCAGAGTTTTGCCAGTAATTGGTCATTGATTTTTATTTCTAAAATAATCAATTAACTCCCTAACTGATATTTCTTTTGTTCTCTTTTCTCTTTTTTTTTTCTCAATTTTCCAACATTCCCGAGAGTCAGAAACCGATCAACATGCAGGTTCGAAACAAATATATGTACAAAGCAAGTAGGATGTATCAGGATGGTCTTTTCATTTCAGGTTGCTAGTCTTAGACGGACCCAACCCCTGTGTTGAGTCCCCTAAGTCAAATGCAACATGATGCAAATAATCGTTCCTACTAGGGATCCGGTATGAAGTCACGTTATACTATGTTCAAAACCTGGGTCGGTGTTCTAGACTGTGTACCCGAGTGGACGACTCGAGTCGAGGAGGGGGCAACTTTCCGGGAACCAAAAGGTCAATCGGCTTAGTAACTTGTCCGGCCTCTTTCTTATTTCAAGGTCTGACACTAACAGAATAGGGAGTCTCAACCAGTAAGAACATCCCCGTAGGTGAAGAGAGAAGGGTGTCGGCACAGTTTATATACAGTTCAAATAATATCAAAGCGGTAACATTTAGCACATTCAGCACAAAACATGTAGGAAAATCAGATACAATAAAATACAACAATTTATCTAAGCTCGAATTCTGAACCTTGAACCAGAGATTCTGGGTTCTATCCCCAGCAGAGTCGCCAGAGCTGTCACACCTCCTTTTCACCTACACCCCGCAAGGGCGTAAAGGAGTTTTTCCATTTAAAGGACAATCGGAATGGGATTTAATTTATTAAGAGATTTAGAGTCACCACTTGGGATATTAATGGTGTCCCAAGTCACCGGTTGAATCCCGAACCGAGGAAAAATATGACTCTGTTAACAGTCCGCGAACCAGAAATTCGGTTAAGAAATTCTGTTAACCCGGGAGAAGGTGTTAGGCATTCCCGAGTTTCGTGGTTCTAGAACGGTCGCTTAACTATTATAATTGACCTATTTACTTGATTTTAGTACATGTTTTAGTCCATGGTGCAATTTTAACTTTATAACCGCTCTTATTGAATTATTTTTTTAGGAAGATTTCAACATTATTAAAACACGTCTTGAACCACGTCACATAAATGCACCTGCGGTCCTCAACATATTTTATCTAACATTGTTAAGATTTGGATTTGGGTCACATAAATGCACACCCGAGTTTAGGAAGGTAATTTTTAAAATAGCGCACCCAAAGCAACTATGCATTTTCAACTTCTCGAGGGCCATGGAAATTTGCTAATGGCACACCTCGAATTCTAAAGGATATAAGTTAATTAAGCGAGGGCCACCGGTTACCTCATTTAATTTGTGGCACACATCGAACCTTTTCAAAGGATTTTATTATTTGAAGTTGTTATAATCAGGTCGCATGAAATGCACCCCCGAATTGAGATTCACGTATCGTAACCATGCCATGGGAAACGTACCTATGGTATTAACATCGCGACCCAGGCCTCTCATTATTAATTACTCTACTTCTACCTACGTAATTAAATGAACAGGTTCAAAGTTAAATTGAATCCTGAGCCTTATCAGCTTCAAACAATTCCAAACATGATCAATTAACTCTTAAAATACAAATGGCCAAATAAACTTACTGCCATATTTTATATTAAAAAAAATAACAAACCAATACATCAATCTAATAAATATATCAAGCATATGATTTGATTCAAAGTAGCAAAAATTAGCATGAATTCATCCAAAAGATTTCAAGAAGGAAGTACCTATCTTTACAAAACAGACAAATGAACGAAGACGACGAACAAAAGATAAAATAACATCGAAGAGCGACAATAGCCAATATCATTCACTATACTAGCAATTTCAAATTGAGATAATATTAGTGCAAAGAGTGGACCTTACAGCTGAGAACTTCCTTTTATATTGAAGAACCTTCGGTGAAGCCAAAAATACCAGGAAATCGGCAACTACAATTTTGACCCAAGCAAAAGCAAAACAGGGACCTTCCAACGGAACAGAACCAAACGGCCAAAACCTTAATGACGAGCTCGAAACAAAACCCGGGCGCAATCTATACAAGCAATCATTTCGAGTGCAAAAGGGCTCTCGTTTTGGATTGAAAATAGTAGCCGGTGGTCGCTGTTGGTTGTTCGGAATGAGGGGGAGGGGGGGTGAGCGTATCTGTGTCGCATGCGTTGATTTCCTTTTCTAATGAAGAAGAAGATGGAGTCAGACGGGGTGGTGTTCTGTTAGCTTTTTGGTGTTTGTTTCTTCTCTTTTTGAGTATTTGTTTTTGTGTTTTTAGCTCCTAGGTACCTTAGGCTCCCAAATGAAAATGGCTGATCTCTATGTAGATCTTGGGGTCCTTCATTTTTGTTTGTTTTTCCTTCGGTCTTTTTAGAGAAAGCGGCGCTGCCTTTTGGTCAGCCTTTTTCTTTTTTTTTTCTTTTTTTTCCTCCTTTTTTTCTTTAGGCTTTGTTTCATATATATAGGTCTAGGTTAGTGGTAGGGTTTTAGGTTAAGGGGTATGGGCCTAGGAATTATGGACTTGGCAATTGTGGGCTAGGTCCAAAATTAGGCCTAAAGATGGGTTGCTCGAGCACAAGCTCTATTCTTTTGCCACGAATGAGATTAAAAATACGCGCCCATTTGTTAATTATTCCTACTATTCAAATAATTATTAAAATAAAACTAACCATTAAAACAAATCTATTTTTGGTATTTTCAAAATATCATATTAAAATAAAAATACGATACTATTGTCGTATATATTTTTAAGATTTCTTTTTTTAACTAAAAATGACTACAAAACATAAATGAACCTATTTTTGTGATTTTGTTTTCTTGTAATAAAATAGAGTAAAAAGAGTCCAAATTACTTAAAATATTTATATTATGCCTAAATTAAATATTTTACGCTAATATATAAAAGATCTTGGGGAGGGTCAAAAATCACATGTCTACACTAGGGACTTCCGAATTCGATTGCGGGCATACGACCAAGTCCCAAATTACGATGTGAATCCACCAGGATCATGAAACTATGGATGCAGATCTATTTGCTCAAAATATTAACTGAAGTCAACTCAAATAAGTTTTAAGGTATGAATTCACATATTAATTAAATTTTCACATAAAAAACTTTCAGAAAAGAGATACGGACTGTGCACGTAAATTGAGAAAAGATAAAAAAAGGTTTTGAAACACAGAATTATGGGTTAAAGCTCTAGATGGCCTATCGGGCCATCACAGGGGCGTTTCAGAAAGAATAATGAATTTATCTGTTAGATTCCCTTTGTTATTTCATATTTTATTTGGTTAGATTTGGTTCACCGCATTAACAAAAAATAATTTTTAACTTACAATTTCGGATAAATTATACTCACCATTTGGTTGGTTGTACATGATATTAGATAATTGTTGTATAACTTAGGGCAAAGTGCAGCAATAGCCACTTTTAAGTTTGATATTTAAAATATATCCATCATTTATAATGTCTTTAAAGATTAGCCAATTCACCCAAACTTCGGACAAAATATTTTGAATTTGGAAATTCAGGAATTAGTGTCCAGAATTTGGAACTTCAGGACTTAGTATCATGAATTTTTGAACTGCTAATTTGAAATTCAGGATACTTTGTTCTGAATTCCTGAACTACTAATTTAAAATTCAAGATATAAGATTCCAATTTCTGGACACAATTTTTGAACTTTAGGACACGATGTCCTGAAGTTTGAACTTTGAGGTTTAAACTCTAGGACGCTCTGTCCAAAAGTTTGAACAAAAATGGCTAATCTTTAAATACATTGTAACTGTGAATATATTTTAAATAGTATGCTTAAAAGTGGCTACTTGGTGTCATTTCCACTATAACTTAATACAACATTCGGTTGGTCTCATTAAATTTCGCATTGCTAGTAGTTGCATAAATAAGTTATGCATGTGTATTACTTATTTTAATGTTGGAGGAATGTGAAATAAGAATGTATGCATGTATTAACAATAACTAGATAAAAGTAATCGTTTTTTAAAACAAAAGATACCATATGGTTTAAAGTAATTAATTTTTTTAAAAACAAATCCTAAAGTAAGCAATATCTGCATAAGAATTCTTACATTATTATTTACGGCATATCAATATCTAATCTCATCATAAATAGTATGTAAACCAAACAACCCCTAATTTTACTAAAATACAGATGTAACGATGTAAGTATTGCATAAGCATGTAGAAACGAACTAAACCAAGTACTATATAAAAGCAACGGAAAAGGGAGGCTAGCTAGAAACTAATAAACGGATTTTTTTGGTTATCAGCACGGTCTTTGATGATCATGTTGTTGGTATAGTTCTTGGAACGAAAGTCAAGAAAAAGTAGCAAAAGTGAGGTATTAAAGGTCATATTAAAGCACAAAGTTCCAACCCCAGAGCACCCAATCTCAGTTGTGAGGTGATAATACATTGTTGCCACTGCACATCGGAAGTTAAGGATGAATTGAAAAATTTGGCAGTTTGTGACCAACCTCTTCCACCGTGGCCTCTTTCCCATTGCACAAAGGAAGTAATAAGCGTACATTATAACATGAACCGAAGAATTTGTAATCACCCCAACATGGATCATCGACTGTGAATTCGCACTAGAAAGAGTGAGGTAACAGATAACAGGCACCGTAGCATGGTGGTACACATGGAGGAACGTGAGCCTTCGTGATCGAGAATTACTGAGGATGATCTAAAGGGTGTCTATGAATTCAAGAATCTTGGAAAGGTAAAAGAATTTAGCCAGAAGAACAAAGGTCCACGTGGAAGAGTATGATTGGCAGGGAAGCAGACTATCCATTTCCAATCATGATGTGGCATTTGATGAATGACGGAGAGGCTGCAGTCGACGGCCATGATGAGAGAGAGGAGGCAGAGAATGAGACTGTGCACGATAGTGATGCGGTGGAGGGCGGTGGCGGAGAAGGTGGGAAGAAATGGCGAGAAGCGAAGAGCTAATAGAGTGAGAATGTGAAATAAGGATATATGCATGTATTAACAATAACGAGTTAAAAGTAATATCTTTTTTTTTAACAAAAGATACAGTACCCTGGTTTAAAGTAATTAAAAATTAAAAAAAATCTTAAAGTAAGCAATATCTGCATAAGAATTCTTACATTATTATTTACGGCATATCAATATCTAATCTCATCATAGATAGTATGTAAACCAAACAGCCCCTAATTTTACTAAAATACAAATGTAATGATGTAAGTATTGCATAAGCATATAGAAACGAACTAAACCAAGTACTATATAAAAGTAACGGAAAAGGGAGGCTAGCTAGAAACTAATAAACGAATTTTTTTTGGTTATCAGCACGGTCTTTGATGATCATGTTGTTGGTTTAGTTCTTGGAACGAAAGTCAAGAAAAAGTAGCAAAAGCGAGGTATTAAAGGTCATATTAAAGCACAAAGTTCCAATCCCAGAGCACCCAATCTCAGTTGTGAGGTGATAATACATTGTTGTCACTGCACATAGGAAGTTAAGGATGAATTGAAAAATTGGGCAGTTTGTGACCAACCTCTTCCACCGTGGCATCTTTCCCATTGCACAAAGGAAGTAATAAGCGTACATTATAACATGAACCGAAGAATTTGTAATCACCCCAACATGGATCATCGACTGTGAATTCGCACTAGAAAGAGTGAGGTAGCAGATAACAGGCACCGTAGCATGGTGGTACACGTGGAGAAACGTGAGCCTTCGTGATCGAGAATTACTGAGGATGATCAAAAGGGTGTCTATGAATTCAAGAATCTTGGAAAGGTAAAAGAATTTAGCCCAGAAGAACAAAGGTCCACGTGGAAGAGTATGATTGGCAAGGAAGCAGACTATCCATTTCCAATCATGACATGGCATTTGATGAATGACGGAGAGGCTGCAGTCGACGGCCATGATGAGAGAGAGGAGGCAGAGAATGAGGCTGTGCACGGTAGTGATGCGGTGGAGGGCGGTGGCGGAGAAGGTGGGAAGAAATGGCGAGAAGCGAAGAGCTAATAGAGTGAGAATGTGAAATAAGGATATATGCATGTATTAACAATAACGAGTTAAAAGTAATATCTTTTTTTTTAACAAAAGATACAGTACCCTGGTTTAAAGTAATTAAAAATTAAAAAAAATCTTAAAGTAAGCAATATCTGCATAAGAATTCTTACATTATTATTTACGGCATATCAATATCTAATCTCATCATAGATAGTATGTAAACCAAACAGCCCCTAATTTTACTAAAATACAAATGTAATGATGTAAGTATTGCATAAGCATATAGAAACGAACTAAACCAAGTACTATATAAAAGCAACGGAAAAGGGAGGCTAGCTAGAAACTAATAAACGTATTTTTTTTGGTTATCAGCACGGTCTTTGATGATCATGTTGTTGGTATAGTTCTTGGAACGAAAGTCAAGAAAAAGTAGCAAAAGTGAGGTATTAAAGGTCATATTAAAGCACAAAGTTCCAACCCCAGAGCACCCAATCTCAGTTGTGAGGTGATAATACATTGTTGCCACTGCACATAGGAAGTTAAGGATGAATTGAAAAATTTGGCAGTTTGTGACCAACCTCTTCCACCGTGGCCTCTTTCCCATTGCACAAAGGAAGTAATAAGCGTACATTATAACATGAACCGAAGAATTTGTAATCACCCCAACATGGATCATCGACTGTGAATTCGCACTAGAAAGAGTGAGGTAACAGATAACAGGCACCGTAGCATGGTGGTACACGTGGAGGAACGTGAGCCTTCGTGATCGAGAATTACTGAGGATGATCTAAAGGGTGTCTATGAATTCAAGAATCTTGGAAAGGTAAAAGAATTTAGCCAGAAGAACAAAGGTCCACGTGGAAGAGTATGATTGGCAGGGAAGCAGACTATCCATTTCCAATCATGATGTGGCATTTGATGAATGACGGAGAGGCTGCAGTCGACGCCCATGATGAGAGAGAGGAGGCAGAGAATGAGGCTGTGCACGCTAGTGATGCGGTGGAGGGCGGTGGCGGAGAAGGTGGGAAGAAATGGCGAGAAGCGAAGAGCTAATAGAGTGAGAATGTGAAATAAGGATATATGCATGTATTAACAATAACGAGATAAAAGTAATATCTTTTTTTTTTAACAAAAGATACAGTACCCTGGTTTAAAGTAATTAAAAATTAAAAAAAATCTTAAAGTAAGCAATATCTGCATAAGAATTCTTACATTATTATTTACAGCATATCAATATCTAATCTCATCATAGATAGTATGTAAACCAAACAGCCCCTAATTTTACTAAAATACAGATGTAATGATGTAAGTATTGCATAAGCATATAGAAACGAACTAAACCAAGTACTATATAAAAGCAACGGAAAAGGGAGGCTAACTAGAAACTAATAAACGTATTTTTTTGGTTATCAGCACGGTCTTTGATGATCATGTTGTTGGTATAGTTCTTGGAACGAAAGTCAAGAAAAAGTAGCAAAAGTGAGGTATTAAAGGTCATATTAAAGCACAAAGTTCCAACCCCAGAGCACCCAATCTCAGTTGTGAGGTGATAATACATTGTTACCACTGCACATAGGAAGTTAAGGATGAATTGAAAAATTTGGCAGTTTGTGACCAACCTCTTCCACCGTGGCCTCTTTCCCATTGCACAAAGGAAGTAATAAGCGTACATTATAACATGAACCGAAGAATTTGTAATCGCCCCAACATGGATCATCGACTGTGAATTCGCACTAGAAAGAGTGAGGTAACAGATAACAGCCACCGTAGCATGGTGGTACATGTGGAGGAACGTGAGCCTTCGTGATCGAGAATTACTGAGGATGGTCAAAAGGGTGTCTATGAATTCAAGAATTTTGGAAAGGTAAAAGAATTTAGCCCAGAAGAACAAAGGTCCACGTGGAAGAGTATGATTGGCAGGGAAGCAGACTATCAATTTCCAATCATGACGTGGCATTCGATGAATGACGGAGAGGCTGCAGTCGACGGCCATGATGAGAGAGAGGAGGCAGAGAATGAGGTTGTGCACGGTAGTGATGCGGTGGAGGGCGGTGGCGGAGAAGGTGGGAAGAAATGGCGAGAAGCGAATAGCTAATAGAGTGAGAATGTGAAATAAGTGTCACACCTCCTTTTTACGCACCCGAGGGGGCGCAAGGGAGTTTTTTCCAATTAAAGGACAATCAAAACGGGATTGGTTTATTTATTTCAGAGTCGCCACTTGGGAGATTTAGGGTGTCCCAAGTCACCTATTTTAATCCTGAATCGAGGAAAAGAATGACTCCATATTACAGTTTGCGTACCAGAAATCCGGATAAGGAATTCTGTTAACCCGGGAGAAGGTGTTAGGCATTCCCGGGTTCCGTGGTTCTAGCACGGTCGCTCAACTGTCATATTCGGCTTATTTATCTGATTTTAAACACAATTATGAACCAATGTGCCAATTTTAACTTTTTACCACTTTATTATTATTATTATTTTTAAAAGAATGTGAACATCGCTTAAGACATGTCTTCGGACTGCGTCACATGAAATGCACCCACAATCCGAAACATATTTTATTTGATGTTTTGGGATTTGGATCTGGGTTGCATGAAATGCACATCCAAGTTTAAGAATGTAGATTATTAAACATGCGCCTAAAGAGACTATCGTGTTATTATTTTGGGAAGGCCACGAAATTCGCTAAGCGGCCCTCCTGAATTCTAAGTAAATTTAAAACAAGTATTCACTGAGGGCCCCACAATTTGCATTTTTTGTTTGTCGAGGCTCGTCTCATTTATTATTTTTTAAAAAAAAAGAATTCGCAACGTCATGGAAATGCATCTCGGGCCACGCCACAATCAATGTGCCCGTGATTAGAGACGTATTTCGATCCCGTTGAGATTTGGATTTGGGTCACATAAATGTGCACCCGAGTTTAGGGAGATAACATTATTAAAGGCGCGCCTAAAGCAACTAGCGCATTATTATTTTGGGGTAGGGCCGTGAAATTTGCTAAACGGCCCGTCCCGGAATCTAAGTATTTAATACATATATTTTGTGAGGGCCCCGCAATTTGTCCCTTTTATTTGGCGAGGCTCGTCTCATTTTATTTTTTTTAAATTTTTTATATTTTTAAAATGATGCCATTTTTACGCCTTTAACAATACTAAACCTTACGACTTCTTTACAACTAAAATCTCATAACTTGTCAAAATTTAATAAAATGAGTCTAGTGAATGAGTGTTTCGGGAGTAGTAAGAGCATGTACTAATAATAATTTTGTCCGAATGACCTAAGCAAAGGAAAGGACGAACAGATTAACGTCAAACTTGTGTCATAGAACAACTAGTCCAACTTAATTAAATGACATCGGATAAATAAGAATCGCGTAACGCAAAATGAGCAAAAATGCATACGATGAAAATATAAGCAGAAAATTATCATACCAATTTCTATATTGCATCTTCGAACATTTAACGTAACATTTCCTTATCTAATACTTGAGGTTTACTAACCTTTGAACCTCGGCAAACTCGGGACGACAAACACGACCCCGACGGGACTCAAACCGGACCTCTCTGAACGAAGAAAAACGACGGAACCTCGGACAAACACCTCGACGTACCGGACCTCGATGAACCAAAGACGACCTCGATGGAAATAGAAAGCTCGGATCCACAACTGTCAACAACCAAGGATTGTTTGGTTGCTGCTGTATTTTTCCGGCGCAACACCTGGTACGTGAAGCTGCAGCAGGAGGGGGTCGTTTGGGCAGTTGAAGAAGAAGTCGATAGGATCTTTCTCTTCAGGTGGTTTTGGGCGATGGGGAAGGTGACGAGATGGAGGGAGCTGGGCGATGGTGGACGTGGGACGGAGAGGGAGCTAGGCAAGGGTGGTTGTTGGTGGGTTCGGATGTGGGTGAGCAGCTGTGGAGATTGGAGGGTCGTTTGGGCAGTGGTCGATGGGGCTGAACGACGAGCAGCAGGGGTTATGGGGAAGCTGGAAGGGTGGTTTGGTGATGGTCGATAAAACAGTAATAGAGGACAGCCGGTGGTTGTAGGCGACGGGGAAGGCGACGGTGGGAGGTGCGACTGGAGGTGGTCGCAGGTTTCAGGCGGTGGTTATGGCGTTGGGGGAGTGGGGGCAGTGACGACGAAGACGAAGCAGCAGTGTTCGTTGGATTTAATGGAGGAAGAAGGCGATGGTCGTTCGGACGTGAGGGGGGCGTCGCGACTGGTTTTGCTTGGTGTTTGGATGTGGTCGACGGACAGCAACGACGCAGCAGCAACAGCTGCTGCTCGACGGCTTTAATGGAGGTTCGCCGGCAAATGGTTTGACGGAGCTAGGAGGAGGATGAGTGGTCTGTTTATGGTGGTTTCACGGTGGGGGACGATAGGGTTTTGCTTAGGCTTTTCGGTCCTGAGATAAGGAGGAAGACGATGGTGGTTTTTGTTTGCTGTTTCGGACGTGAAGGCGTGAAGGTTTTGGAGTAGGGTTTTTATCGTTTTTGTTCTTCTCCTTTTAGGAAGAAGATGGAGGAACAGTGCCAATCCTCTCAAAATTTTCAAAAGTCCTCCTCTTCAAAATCCTTGTCCGTGTATTAATGCCCATTTTCGAGGCTTGTGTTCCCCACGCGTGGTGGGGTTCCCCGTGTATGGGATTCCGTCCGTGTTCCCCACGTGTGTCCCCTCATGTGTGGTGGACTCGGATTATTATGGGCTAGGTCCGAAAATTAGGCCTAACAACGGGTAGTTTGAACCCGAATATTATTCTTTTGCCCGGACCCGATTAAGAACACGACGTTGTTCGACTAATCCTATGTAAGCAAAATAACTACCAAAATAAGACTAATATTTAAACAAAACTATATCTTTTTTTAATATTTTTCAAGATTAAAATAGCTATGAAATATTAATAAAACTATGTTTTTTGTAATTTTCGTTTTTAAATAAAGATAGAATATAAAGTAACATTTTTGTATTTTTCAAAATTTAAAATGACTACAAAACATTAATAGAACTATATTTTCTTGGTAATTTTCGAAATTATGTAAAGTACCGAAATAAAGTACAATTTTGTATTTTTTCAAGTTTATGAGAAATACATAAACTAAAATTTATATATATTTTTTTGTAATTTTTTCCTTTTGCAACGAAATATGGTAAAAATAGTCAAAATGGCTATATTAGACCCAATTTCACATATCCACGCTAAAAATGTGAAAATTCTCGGGGAGGGTCAAAAATCCGGTGTCTACAGCTGCCCCTCTTTGACTGGAAACACGAAGAGTTTTCCGACAAAGAACGACTAGACATATTTTTGACCCGACCATTACTTGGACGGACTACACTAAGGAAAGGAAGGGAATGTGACCGAGCCCTGGTATCTGAGCTGCCTACATATCCTTGGTTATACAGGAATCAGGCCACGTGTAGTTCGGAAATGAGAGAGATGGTAGAGTGTACCGAGGTGGAGAGCCGATCGAGGTGCCGTTCCGTTGAGGTTCCGGTCCGCGGTCCTGTCATTACAACAAAAATGAAAACTGAAAAAGACTAACTAAGCCTATCAGCTACTAGTTACAAGGATTCCTATCTTTAAGTCTTCTGAAACTTGGTCTTGAGTCTTGAATGGTGCTTCATACAGACTTTGGATTTGAACCTTGATACTTGCTAGTTGTAGGCGCTAGTTCTTGAGCAGACCACATATGTTCTCCACTTCCGTACTTTGGATTCATTTTTTTTTCTCTCTTTTTTTCTTGTTATTTTTTTTTTGTGACCAGCCTTTTGTGAATGCTGGGGATTTTTTGTTGTAGCCTTCTGCTTCCCGGTGCTGGGGATTTTTATTGCTTCCTGCTAGGGATTCCTGTTGTATTCCTCTGCTTTATTGATTCTAAGTGTGCTCCTTTCTCATATGAGCGGGCTTTTGACTTCAATACTTCAATTGTATTCCCTTATTCTCCAGGTGGGCGCCTGATTTCTATTTCTTTTATTTATCCTTGTTCTCCAGGTGAACGCCTGATTTCTTCCTTCCTTTGTCCTTGTTCTCCAGGGCGACCTAGAGCTTAAAGTATTCCCTCATTTTACTGGTGGGCGACCTAGAACTTAAAAGTATTCCCGCATTTTACTGGTGAGCGACCTAGAACTTAAAGTATTCCCGCATTTTACTGGTGGGCGACCTAGAGCTTAAAGTATTCCCGCATTTTACTGGTGGGCGACCTAGAACTTAAAAGTATTCCCGCATTTTACTGGTGGGCGACCTAGAACTTAAAGTATTCCCGTATTTTATTGGTGGGCGACCTAGAGCTTAAATGTATTCCCGCATTTTACTGGTGGGCGACCTAGAACTTAAAAGTATTCCCGCATTTTACTGGTGGGCGACCTAGAACTTAAAGTATTCCCGCATTTTACTGGTGGGCGACCTAGAACTTAAATGTATTCGAAATTGTTTCCCCGTTCTTCCGAGAAAATTTTCGACAATCGGCAGAAAACTTAAAAGTATTCCCGCATTTTACTGGTGGGCGACCTAGAACTTAAATGTATTCCCGCATTTTACTGGTGGGTGACCTAGAACTTAAATGTATTCCCGCATTTTACTGGTGGGCGACCTAGAACTTAAAAGTATTCCCGCATTTTACTGGTGGGCGACCTAGAACTTAAAGTATTCCCGCATTTTACTGGTGGGCGACCTAGAGCTTAAAAGTATTCCCACATTTTACTGGTGGGCGACCTAGAACTTAAAGTATTCCCGCATTTTACTGGTGGATGACCTAGAACTTAAAAGTATTCCCGTATTTTACTGGTGGGCGACCTAGAACTTAAAGTATTCCCGCATTTTACTGGTGGGCGACCTAGAACTTAAAGTATTCCCGCATTTTACTGGTGGGCGACCTAGAGCTGAAAAGTATTAAAATTGTTTCCTCGTTCTTCGGAGAAAATTTTTGACAATCGGCAGAAAACTTTCTGCCCCGATTTTGGTGATTTCCCTGGCATCGCTTCCTGCTGCCATCATCAATCCTTTGTTTTCCTGCAGCAGACAAAAAGGATTGAGTTAGTTTTAACCATGGTGGGAGGAGGTGCCTTTCCGGTGGATGATTTTTCCTCTTTTTCCCTTTTCTTGCTCTGTGCCCCCATAACTGGTTGGTGGACAAAGTTGCTTGCTGGGGGTTTCCGGCCTGGTGGGGATTGGTTTTCAATTTATCCTCTTTTCTGCTTTCTCTTTACAGTACATGCTGTGGGAGTCTGCTTTTACTCCCGAAACCACTCTCTTTAGGAGTTTACTTCCTCCAAAATTGCAGGGCACTACATTGCATTGCCTGGGGCTATCCTTTAGGACTGCTGGGGTTATCCTGCATCAGATGAATCCCCCTTGGTCTCTAGTAGTAAGCTTTGAAAAATCCTTTTCAAGAGAAATTTTTAGAAAGAGAAATAAAAAGATAGAAAAAGGAGAAAATATTTCTGAACCAATACTTGGTGGGAAAAGAAATTCGGGAGAACTTATCTGGACGACATGACTGGTCCCCGTGATCATGATGTGCACCATAGATTTCCGACCCAGTCTAGTTGTATCAATCGACTTGCCCGATGATCTGACTTGCCGGGGATAAATGAGTGTCCATTTCTTTGCGAATGTGGATGCTTTTGTTGATCTGTCTTGTTGCCTCATAGTGCCCTTCGAAGGGTTTTCACTAATGAGACTCTCTCTTTTCTCTCAGCTCCCGGCGCCTTATGGTGCCTGTGAAGGTTTTCACCAATAAGACTCTCTCATTTTATATCTCTCATCTTACGTCGCCTTTCGGTGCCTGGGAAGGTTTTCACCAATAAGACTCTCTCATTTTATTTCTTCGTCGAGGAATCGGGGTGTTGTCGATGCGACCCTCTCTTCTGGAGATTCCTTTGACCACCAGTTCACTCCCAGTCTTATGATCCTCTTCTTTGCTGGGGATCGGTGTATTATTCTCGGCTTTATTTGCCTGACTTGGCATCTCTTGGATATTGATCGGGAGGTCTTTTG
This sequence comes from Nicotiana tabacum, assembly GCF_000715075.1. NCBI lineage: Eukaryota > Viridiplantae > Streptophyta > Magnoliopsida > Solanales > Solanaceae > Nicotiana > Nicotiana tabacum. Next base: position 81,268,966 of record NC_134089.1, on the reverse strand, counting down.
GACGTCGATGTTGGTCTTGGTGTGAGGGCTAGAAGAAAGGCTTATCAAAATGAAATAATTTCGACGGGTGATCTGCTACAACTTTTGGAATCAAACCTTTGTTGGAATTTTAAAACATAGCCTCTGCCCCAGTTTTCTTACTTGGGGGATTCTACTTTTTACTCTATGTTGAGCCATGTGCGTTATGTACACTGTGCCTTATTATGCGTATTTATGTAAACTATGCATCCTATATACACTATGATGCACACTATGACCGAGCCGTGAGGCGCCTACGTATCCTCTTTGAGGAATCAGGTCGAACGTAGTTCCCAATGTTTGTGGTTTTTATCTTCTTCTTCTTTCTTTTTTTTTTCCTTCTTTTTTCATTTTCCTTTAAAGATTTTTCTTTTCTTTCTTTCATATCTTTTCCATTAGTGATTCCAAAAGAGGGGTATGAAAGAATAACTTAAGTCTCAAAAAGGGGGAAGCAAGGGTTAAAAGTGTTTGGATAGAAGAAAGAATTGCCTTCGTCATCTCATTATCCAATAAATACCAAATACAAACAAACGAACCAAAAATTGCCATAATTAAAGAAATTATGCATAATATCTCTTGACTGCATCATAATTGATAGCTATGTCGACACATCTCCCCTCGATATCTGTCAAACACAAAGCACCGTTGGACAACATTCTGGTCACAATATAAGGCCCTTGCCAATTTGGGGCGAACTTGCCTTTTGCCTCAACCTGATGCGGGAGGATTCTCTTTAGCACCTGCTGCCCTACTTCAAACTTCCTGTGGCGTACCTTCTTATTATATGTTCTCGCCATTCTCTTCTGATACAGCTGACCATGGCACACTGCTGCCAATCTTTTCTCGTCTATCAAACTTAACTGTTCCAATCGAGCTTTGACCCATTCATCATCATCAATCTCGGCTTCAGCGACAATCCGGAGGGATGGAATTTCGACCTCCGCTAGTATTACAGCCTCAGTTCCGTACACCAACAAATAAGGAGTTGCACCTACGGAGGTTCGGACGGTAGTGCGGTAACCCAACAAAGCAAAGGGTAATCTCTCATGCCATTGTCTAGATCCTTCCACCATCTTTCGCAGTATTTTCTTGATGTTCTTATTGGCTTCTTCGACCGCTCCATTCGCCTTGGGACGATATGGGGTGGAATTGCGGTGTGTAATCTTGAATTGTTGGCATACCTCTCTCATCAGGCTACTATTAAGATTCGCACCGTTATCCGTGATGATCACTTTTGGGATCCCAAATCTGCAGATGATATGGGAGTGCACAAAATCCACCACTGCCTTTTTAGTTACCGACTTGAAGGTGTTAGCCTCAACCCATTTGGTGAAGTAGTCAATAGTTACTAGAATGAACCTATGACCGTTGGATGTTGCTGGCTCGATAGGTCCAATGACGTCCATGCCCCATGCCACAAACGGCCAGGGTGCTGACATCGCGTGTAACTCTGTTGGCGGAGAATGAATCAGATCTCCATGTATCTGGCACTGATGGCATTTCCTCACGAAAGTGATACAGTCGTGTTCCATGGTGAGCCAATAACACCCTGTTCGAAGGATCGTCCTTGCCAATACATATCCGCTCATGTGTGGCCCACAAACTCCAGCATGTACCTCTGCCATAACCGTCGTGGCTTGACAGGCATCTATGCATCTCAACAATACCAAATCCGGGGTTCTTTTGTACAACACTCCTCCGCTGAGGAAGAAACCATTCGACAAACGCCGAAGGGCTCTTTTTTGGTCTCTAGTGGCCTGTTCTGGATATATCCTCATTCTGAGGTATTCCTTGATATCATGAAACCAGGGTTCGTCATCTGCTTCTTCTTCTACGGCGTTGCAATAAGCGTGCTGATCACGGACCTGGATGTACAGAGGATCAACATACATTTTGTCCGGGTGGTGCAACATTGATGCTAAGGTGGCCAATGCATCTGCAACTTCGTTATGAACTCTCGGGATATGTTTGAACTTCACTGATCGAAATCGCTTGCTCAGATCATGCAAGCATTGTCGATATGGTATGAGCTTTAGATCCCGCGTTTCCTATTCACCCTGAATCTGATGCACCAAGAGGTCCGAGTCTCCCAAGACCAAGACGTCTTGGACATCCATGTCCGCAGCCAATCGCAGACCCAAAATGCAAGCTTCATACTCGGCCATATTATTGGTGCAATAGAAGCGTAGTTGAGCCGTAACAGGATAATGGCGTCCTGTTTCAGAAATGAGTACTGCTCCTATTCCAACCCCTTTCGCATTTGCAGCTCCATCGAAGAAAAGCTTCCAACCTGGTTCTTTGGGTAACTCCAGCTCATTTGTATGCATTACCTCTTCGTCGGGAAAATACGTTCTTAAGGGCTCGTATTTTTCATCAACGGGATTCTCTGCCAGATGGTCGGCCAGTGCTTGGGCTTTCATGGCTGTCCTTGTCACATAGATGATATCGAACTCTGTGAGCAGAATTTGCCACTTTGCCAACCTCCCTGTGGGCATAGGTTTCTGAAAGATATACCTCAATGGGTCCAAACGGGATATGAGATAAGTAGTATACGAAGACAGGTAGTGCTTCAACTTCTGAGCTACCCAAGTTAGGGCGCAACATGTTTTCTCGAGTTGAGTGTACTTGACCTCATGTACTGTGAATTTCTTGCTAAGATAGTAGATGGCCTGCTCCTTCCTTCCTGTGTCATCATGTTGCCCCAGTACACAACCAAATGAATTTTCCAGGACCGTCAGATAAAGAATTAAGGGCTTCCCTGGCTTAGGTGGGACCAATACGGGTGGATTAGACAGATACGCTTTGATTTGGTCGAAGGCCTCTTGACACTCTGCCGTCCAACTTACCGCAGCATCCTTTCTCAGCAGCCGAAATATGGGCTCACAAGTTGCTGTGAGTTGAGCGATGAACCTGCTGATGTAATTGAGTCTACTCAGCAAGCTCATTACCTCTGTTTTGTTCTTTGGCGGTGGCAAATCTCGGATGGATTTGACTTTGGATGGGTCTAACTCAATTCCCTGTCGACTGACGATGAATCCTAACAACTTTCCTGATGGAACCCCAAATGCTCATTTGGCCGGGTTAAGCTTGATATCATACCTTCGGAGTCTTTGGAAGAATCTCCTTAGGTCTGCTACATGGTCTTCCTAACGCCAAGACTTTATGATCACATCATCGACGTACACCTCAATTTCTTTGTGTATCATGTCGTGAAACACAGCAGTCATTGCTCGCATGTACGTTGCCCCGGCATTCTTTAGTTCGAACGGCATTACTCGATAGCAGTAAGTTCCCTATGGCGTGATAAATGCTGTCTTTTCCGCATCTTCTTCGTCCATTAGGATCTGATGATAACCCGCATAGCAATCCACAAATGATCCGATATCGCGCCCAGCGCAATTATCGATCAAGATATGGATGTTGGGTAATGGAAAGTTGTCCTTAGGACTGGCTTTGTTGAGGTTGCGGTAGTCGACGCACACCCTGATTTTCCCGTCCTTCTTTGGAACTGGTACCACATTGGCCAACCACTCGGTATATCGAGTGACCCGAATGACCTTCGCCTGCAACTGCTTAATCACCTCTTCTTTGATCTTTACACTCATTTCTGTTTTAAATTTCCTTAGCTTTTGCTTGACCGGAGGGTATGCCAGGTCAGTGGGCAATTTGTGAACCACTAAATTGGTGCTTAATCCTGGCATATCATCATATGACCATGCAAAAACATCTTTGAATTCCATGAGGGTTTTGATCAATTCTTCCCTGACATTCGGCTCAATATGGATGCTGATTTTGGTTTCTCGGACATTATCAGCGTCCCCTAGATTCACAGCCTCAGTGTCATTTAGGTTAGGTTTGGGTTTTTCTTCAAATTGGCGCAGTTCTCGGTTTATCTCTTCGAAGGCTTTATCTTCGTCATATTCAGATTCATCGTCGCAAACGACCTCTTGTGTCATTAAGTCGGATTCAGATTGATTTATTAGACTAGGTCGACGATCCGCTGTGCATGCCATATCATTAGAACCAGTAAAAAGAGAACTGTTCAGAAAGAAAAAGAACAAAACAAAATTAAAATGGGCAAAAGAAGAGAACTTTATTAAACTTGCGGGATAAAAGGGTTCACACTTTTACAAAACAAAAGTAAAATTTGGATTACACCCTGGAATAATCCGATCAAAACAAAACAAACAAAACATAAATCAAAGCCTACTACCAAGACTCCCTCGGACAGGAAGAGGAGTAACTGTCCAATTGTTGGTTTTGGCCTCAGGCCCCACAAACTGTATCTCTGTTTTGCTGGAACCTTCTCCAGCTTCTACCATACTGACATCAGCGAATAGCCTCTCGAAACTCTGATTCAGGTCCCCATCCATACCAATCAATGGTCCTAGGATCTTCGGGACTAGCGACCCCTTGGCACTGGCTCTGACAAAGGACCTTGAGAGACGTGGCACCGGTTTGGGCAGAAACCAGACCCTCTTCTTCATTTTTCGCGCTTGCTTCCTATCTGCTGCGGTTGGTTTGAACCCCAATCCGAAAGTTTCTAGATTTTTAGGCAGGGTGACAGGTTGGACAATCCCCTGAAGCTCGACTCCCAGGCCTTTTCCCGGCACAAATCCATTACCCAGCATTTCCGAGACCATCATGACTGTCGCGGCAGCTACCCTAGGGTGCGGGATGATTTCTCCTTCAGAAATTTTGTTTGCCGACACTGTATCGAAAATCTGGTAGACCCAAGGACCTTTGTCATCATCGGTCTCTATGAAAGGTACAATGGCGCCACCCATGGTGCACGCTGTGTCCTCGCCGTGTAGCACGACCTCTTGCCTTTCCCACTCGAACTTCACCATCTGATGTAGGGTGGAGGGCACTGCTTTGGCTGCATGAATCCATGGTCGTCCTAACAGAAGGTTATAAGATACTGTGGCATCTAGCACCTGGAACTCCATGGTGAACAGGACTGGACCGATGGTCAATTCAAGTACAACATCCCCTACAGTGGCTGTTCCATTTCCGTCGAATCCTCGGACGCAGATGCTATTCTTGCGGATTCTTCCGTGATCTATCTTTAACTGGTTTAGAGTGGATAATGGGCAGATATTGGCACTTGAACCGTTATCCACCAATACCCGAGTAACTACCGAGTCTTCACATTTGACAGCTAGGTATAGAGCTTTATTATGCTCCGTACCTTCCACCGGCAGATCATCATCTGAGAATGTCACCCTGTTCACCTCGAAAATCTTGTTGGCAATGGTTTCCAGGTGGTTTACAGAAATCTCGTTGGGTACATGAGCTTCGTTCAATATCTTCATCAAAGCCCAGCGATGCTCCTCAGAATGGATCAGTAATGACAGCAGCGAGATCTGGGCCGGTGTTTTTCTCAGCTGTTCGACCACGGAGTAGTCCTGCACTTTCATCTTCCTCAGGAACTCTTCAGCCTCTTCTTCAGACACAGGTTTCTTGGTTGCAGCTGGGTTGGTTCTCCTTAACTCCACCGGAGCAAAACATCGACCTGATCGAGTCAGCCCTTGCGCTTCACAACTAACTTCTTCCACCTGTTTTCCCTTGTACATCACCACCGCCTTTTCATATTTCCAAGGCACAGCCTTGCTATCAATCATCGGCAGCTGGACTACAGGCTTTATGGTGACCAGTTCTTTATATACCCCTTTCAACACAACTGCAGGTGTGGGCGGAATCCCTGATATTACCAACTTGTTTGGCTCGGGTTTGCTCGTTATGGCGGACGGGCTCTTTCCCAATATCACTATTGGCTTGACGCCTTCTCCTTGTGACTGTACCCTCGTTCCCCCGCTGGTTGAAGCTTCTTTCGGGGCGGCCTGGATCATCATCACTGTTTGTGAGGGTTTTCTCAACTCTCCTCCCTCATACATCAACTCAATCATGTGAGTCTCGAGGTGCGCTGGCAGTGGGTTCTGGTTGATGTTAGGAGCCTCCGGTGTCTAGACCTCGATCTTATTGGTGTCAATAAGATCCTGTATGGCATGCCTCAATTTCCAACACTTTTCGGTATCATGCCCGAGCATCCCTGAGCAGTATTCACAACTTATTGATCGATCCAAATTCTGGGGTGGGGGATTTGGTTCTCGAGTCTGGACAGGACTAACCAAACCCAATTGCCTCAGTTTGTGGAACAAAGCGGTGTAGGTTTCTCCCAACTCCGTGAAAGTTCTCTGTTTCCGCAACCTGTCATTCCTAGCATCTGGATTTCCCCAAAAGCCTGCCCCTGGATGGTTTCTATACGCCCTCGGTGGAGGATAGGTGTTTTGTGGTGGTGCATATATGTTCTGGGGAGTCGGCGCGCGCCATTGCGAGCGAACCGGAGGCTGAGTGTATGCCTGGGCCCTGTGTACGGAGCAATGTGGTTCTCGAAGTGGATAGAAATGTTGTGGTGGGTTGTATGGGTAGTTTGGCCTGTGAGGTCTGGGTTGGTTGTAGTGTGGCTTGCCAGCCCTGGACCAACTGCCTGCCTCGATCGTGGCAACCTCTTCTTTCTTTCTTCTCAGCGCACCTCCTGTGCCTCTCTGAATAGCCTGGGTCGTGGCCTTGAATGCCGAGTAGTTCAAGATTTTGTCAGACCTCAGACCCTCTTCTATCATGACCCCTATCTTGACCACCTCGTTGAAGGATTTTCCAACCGTTGTCACCAAGTGACCAAAGTAGGTTGGATCCAATGTTTGTAAGAAATAGTCCACCATCTCTCCCTCTCTCATGGGAGGATCGACTCTGGCCGCTTGCTCTCTCCAGCGGAACCCGAACTCGCGAAAACTTTCCCCGAGTTTCTTCCCAGTTCTTAATAATGTGAGACGGTCAGGGACTATCTCGAGATTGTACTGGAAATGACCTGCGAAAGCCTGCGCTAGATCATCCCAAGTATACCACCTACTGGAATCCTGCCTGGTATACCATTCTAGTGCAGACCCTCTCAGACTTTGGCCGAAATAAGCTATTAGCAGCTCATCCTTGCCGCCTGCCCCTCTCATTTTGCTACAGAATCCCCGCAAATGTGCCATGGGATCACCGTGCCCTTCATATAAATCAAACTTAGGCATCTTGAACCCAGCCGGGAGTTGGACGTCTGGGAAAGGGCATAGATCTTTGTACGCTACGCTGACCTGGTTGCTCAAACCGTGCAGGTTCCTGAAGGACTGCTCCAGGCTTTTGAACTTTCTCAATACCTCATCCTGTTCAGGGGCTTTAACCGGCTTTTCAATCTCTGCCGGTACCTACAAGTGTGGATTGTAAGCATGTGGTTCGGGGGCATGGAATGTAGGCTCAGGGGGATAGTATTGCGTATCGTGAGCCTGAAATAATGGCTCACTGGTCGTTCTTTGCAAGGGGGCTGATGTAGGTCCCACAAAGGTGGGAATATTGGGTGTTGGGAGAGGTTGATGGAGTGGTGGGGCTTGGGAATCATGAGGGCTTCTTTCTTGATGATAACGGGGATTCGGGAGGCTTGTTGAAGGGCCGGAGTGAGGGTATTCCGGCATGTGCCCCAGTGGCTCAGGGCTCTTTTGTGCTTTGGCTAGAGCCAGCTACATTGCATTCATCTCTAGTCCCATCCTTTCAATCTTTTCCATCGCCTCTTTTAACAACTGGCTCATCGGCCTTTCTTCCTCATTACTATTCTCTGAAGTAGTCATGCTTGTTACTACTGGTCCTTTGGATCTGGTTTGGTAAGAGTGTGTTGCCAGAATTCTTTAACAACTAACTGTCTTGAATCAGACAACACCAAACTTTGTTAGATTTAGAGTTTAACAGATTTGATCACGACACATAGAGGATGCAATGCTCCTAGGAAGTTAACCGTTTCTACATGCTTTGCTTCAAACAACATACGTCATCCCGGTTTGCTCATTTGTCCTTTAGAGTATTTGGGAAACCATGTATTTTATTTTATTCTTTCTTTATTAAAAGTGGTCGAATCTTATCGGGATTGCCTATGTATCATGTCCCCGCGCGAATCAGACCAGGCGTAGTTCTGCCATAAAGTAAAGACACATAGAAATTCTTTTGGAGTCACTTAATTTCATTATCAAAATTTGCTATTACACATTACTTCAAACAAGAATAGCAACAGTACAGACTCCACAATTTTTAACTTGGTTTGACTAAACGAAAAGAAAACAACATATGGGAAAGCAACAAAGCCAAATAAACAGGACTCGATCAAAGACTAATTTTTCAACTTAGGGGCCCACGAGGCATCTTTCGGCCCTTTCGCGGCCCTAGGTGTAAGGTCTATTTGCAAGCTCTTCAACTCGTTCATAATCCGGTGGACGCAGCCCATGATGGAAACAAGGAGGGTCTTCCGAGGTGTTCGCTCACATGCTAGGCATTTCATGTAGATGTAATGCCCAATTTCGTCAATCCTTCCTCGAATGTTGTCCCTTTCAATGAACAATTGCCTGATTTGTCGGTTCTTCAATCCCAGTGCCTGAGCATTGTCGGCAAGTCGATCCTGGAACAACTCCATTTGTCTTTCCATGCAGGCCATTGCATCGTAACAATGTCTTCTGTCGGCCTGGGCATCTCGTGCTTGTTTGATGATCCGATCATGTAGAGTGGAGTTCGTTTCCCTTAATATCCCGATGCTCATTTCATAATCCCTTATGACCTGTTGCAGACGCTGCCTCCGGGCCATTGTGCATTTTGCCCATTTGACCTTCATCCTTGCGATGCAAGCTTCTGATTGTTCTAATTCTTCTTGGCCTTGGATGACCTGATTTCTCAAACTTGCTATCAATCTTTCGTCGGAGCGATGCTTCTGTCGGTCAATGTTATTCTTACTGGCTTGGCGAAGGCGGGCCTTCAGGGTCTGGTTCTCTTGGGCTAGCTTGTTTTTTTCAGCCTGCTCCTGGGCGACTTGCACGTTGTTTTCGAATACAAGCCTTTCAACTTGCCGTTTTAGCTTCCCGATTTCAACCCGGTAACCTTCCTCCTTTGCGAGCCAGCCCCATTGTTCTTATGATGACCCAACAAAATCTTGGAGGTGAGGCCGTTTGGTCGGCCGCTCTGCAATGTTCTTCTTATCATGCCAGGCGAGATAGGCTGGCGAGACTTCACCCCTAGACACATCACCTACCCGAGTATTTGCTGTCAGGTACTGGCATTCACTCCATATGCAACAAACTGTCTTTTCAGGGAATTGGCCGTCACTGCTGACCTCGACTACATAGGTGCTGAGATCTTCGTCCGGGTGTACCACCTGACACCTTCCTAACTGCCTCATCACCCTGTAAGGGGCATAAGGTTGAATACCTCTGAGTCCCATTAAGAGGAAGTGAGGACCAGTGGAGGGCATGTATATAATTTCTTCCACAGGGAGCCAACCCAAAGTCCAGTTTATTTGTTCTGCAGTGATGGCCCGGAGATAGGATGTCCATTCTTCGAACCCTTCTGGTAATTGGAAACCTGAAACCCTCATGTTATAACCTTCGATGCAGTCCTCGTTTGTAGACATGTAGCGCATACACTGAGGATGGCGGCACAAGTGTTCGATCATCCACATCTGTAATAACAAGTTGCATCCTTCGAAGAAATCTGCCCCGGCCTTACAAGCCGTGAGGGCTCGGTATATTTCCGACACTATCATAGGAGCAAGGATGCTTTTATCATTGGTAATCAGGACTTTGACGATTCCAACCACCTTCAGATTGATATTTCTGTCTTTTCGGGGAAACACCACAATGCCCAAAAATGCCACCATGAAAGCGAACCGCCTATGCTCATTCCATTTTGCCAGATTTCCTCTACTGCAGATACCACTTTCTGGATCATTGAATCCTCCTACGTATCCGTACCTCTGGTATATGAATTGCAGGGTAGAAAAACCTCTATCCAGTTCAGCGTATGGGACTCCCTTGCTTATTTTCAACAGATCCATGAATTTGTGTGAATTCACAGCTCTTGGGGCGATCAGGTATTTGTGTCTCAAACCTTCAGTGACGTCCATATAACCTGCCACTTCTTCTAAGGTTGGGGTGAGTTCAAAATCCGAGAAGCGGAATACGTTGTGGGCCGGATCCCAAAATGTAACCAAAGCCTTTATGATGTCGCATCGAGGCCTGACGTTCAACAAATTAACCAGACCTCCCAGGTGTAGTTTGATCTTGTCTTGCTCTGACTTTTCCAGATCCTCCCACCATAATCGCACCTCCAGAGGGATTTTGCTCCTAACCGTTACTGGCAAACTTGGACTTATGCTCATTCTGCATGTTTATTGGGGTGATTAAGCAAAGATCCAGACTCATTGGACTCAAATACCAAATTGACACACCTTTTTTTCCTAAAAACGAAATTTGGTTGTTTCTGAAAAGCATGATGTCACCTTGACTATTTAAAACTTTTGTTCTTTTGGATTGTACCTATATTTTGAAAAATAAGTTGAGCCCGATGGGGGTTGCCTACGTATCTCGCACCCCGCGAGAATCAAACTGACGTAGTTCGGGCATAAGCCGAACTTTGGAGACACACTATTTTTCCTCTTCTATTTGAAAATAAAACAAAGACTCTTATTTTTTCTCTTACTTTCTAAAACAAATTAATAAGACACACATTTTCTCTTTTTCTGTTTGTTTTTTTTTTCAAAATTTTGGCAGAGTTTTAACTGTTTTCTGGGTATTGGTTTTTTTTTCAAAAATAAATAATTAACTCCCTAACCGTTATTCTTCCTCTTTTTTTTTCACAACATTCCCGATATTCAGAAACCGGTCAGCATGCAAGCCTTGAAACAAGTAAATGCATAAAGCAAACAGGATGTAGCAGGATGGTCTTTATTCTCAGGTTGCTTGTCCTAGACGGACCCAACCCCTGTGTTCAGTTCCCTAAGTCAAATGCACATGATGCAAATAAACGTTCCTACTAGGGATCCAGCATGTGGCTTTGTTATACTAAGTTCATAACCTGGGTATTTGTTCTAAACCTGGCTTACCCGAGCAGACAACTCGAGCCGAGGATGGGAGCTGTGTACCGGTAACCAAAAGGCCATCCGATTTTGCAACTCCTCCGAATCCTCGTTCTATTTTGGTATATGACACTAACAGAAAGAAGCCACGACCAACGTGCACTCCTCAAGAGAGAGAAAAGAGGGGTTTCGGCACAGTTTATATGTACAGTTCAAATAATATCAAAGCAGTAAAAGCAGCACTTAGCACATTAGGCTCAAACACGTAAAAATTAGATAATAAATAAAGCCAAATAATAACAATTATTTTAAGCTCGAATTCTTAACCCTGAACAAGTGGTTCTGGGTAAAATCCCCAGCGGAGTCGCCAGAGCTGTCACACCTCCTTTTTACGCACCCGAGGGGGTGCAAGGGAGTTTTTTCCAATTAAAGGACAATCGAAACGGGATTGGTTTATTTATTTCAGAGTCGCCACTTGGGAGATTTAGGGTGTCCCAAGTCACCTATTTTAATCCCGAATCGAGGAAAAGAATGACTCCATATTACAGTCTGTGTACCAGAAATCCGGATAAGGAATTTTGTTAACCCGGGAGAAGGTGTTAGGCATTCCCGGGTTCCGTGGTTCTAGCACGGTCGCTCAACTGTCATATTCGGCTTATTTATCTGATTTTAAACACAATTATAAACCAATGTACCAATTTTAACTTTTTACCACTTTATTATTATTATTTTTAAAAGAATGTGAACATCGCTTAAGACATGTCTTCGGACTGCGTCACATGAAATGCACCCACAATCCGAAACATATTTTATTTGATGTTTTGGGATTTGGATTTGGGTTGCATGAAATGCACACCCAAGTTTAAGAATGTAGATTATTAAACATGCGCCTAAAGAGACTATCGTGTTATTTTTTTGGGAAGGCCACGAAATTCGCTAAGCGGCCCTCCTGAATTCTAAGTAAATTTAAAACAAGTATTCACTAAGGGCCCCGCAATTTGCATTTTTTGTTTGTCGAGGCTCGCCTCATTTATTATTTTTTTTAAAAAAAAGAATTCGCAACGTCATGGAAATGCATCTCGGGCCACGCCACAATCAATGTGCCCGTGATTAGAGACGTATTTCGATCCCGTTGAGATTTGGATTTGGGTCACATAAATGTGCACCCGAGTTTAGGGAAATAACATTATTAAAGGCGCGCCTAAAGCCACTAGCGCATTATTATTTTGGGGTAGGGCCGTGAAATTTGCTAAACGGCCCGTCCCGGAATCTAAGTATTTAATACATATATTTTGTGAGGGCCCCGCAATTTGTCCCTTTTATTTGGCGAGGCTCGTCTCATTTTATTTTTTATTATTATTTATTTTTTTAAATTTTTTTATATTTTTAAAAGGATGCCATTTTTACGCCTTTAACAATACTAAACCTTACGGCTTCTTTACCACTAAAATCTCATAACTTGTCAAAATTTAATAAAATGAGTCTAGTGAATGAGTGTTTCGGGAGTAGTAAGAGCATGTACTAATAATAATTTTGTCCGAATGACCTAAGCAAAGGAAAGGACGAACAGATTAACGTCAAACTTGTGTCATAGAACAACTAGTCCAACTTAATTAAATGACATCGGATAAATAAGAATCGCGTAACGCAAAATGAGCAAAAATGCATACGATGAAAATATAAGCAGAAAATTATCATACCAATTTCTATATTGCATCTTCGAACATTTAACGTAACATTTCCTTATCTAATACTTGAGGTTTACTAACCTTTGAACCTCGGCAAACTCGGGACGACAAACACGACCCCGACGGGACTCAAGCCGGACCTCTCTGAACGAAGAACAATGACGGAACCTCGGACAAACACCTCGACGTACCGGACCTCGATGAACCAAAGACGACCTCGATGGAAATAGAAAGCTCGGACCCACAACTGTCAACAACCAAGGATTGTTTGGTTGTTGCTGTATTTTTCCGGCGCAACACCTAGTACGTGAAGCTGCAGCAGGAGGGGGTCGTTTGGGCAGTTGAAGAAGAAGTCGATAGGATCTTTCTCTTCATGTGGTTTTGGGCGATAGGGAAGGTGACGAGATGGAGGGAGCTGGGCGACGGTGGACGTGGGACGGAGAGGGAGCTGGGCAAGGGTGGTTGCTGGTGGGTTCGGACGTGGGTGAGCAGCTGTGGAGATCGGAGGGTCGTTTGGGCAGTGGTCGATAGGGCTGAACGACGAGCAGCAGGGGTTGTGGGGAAGCTGGAAGGGTCGTTTGGTGATGGTCGATAAAACAGTAATGGAGGACTGCTGGTGGTTGTAGGCGATGGGGAAGGCGACGGTGGGAGGTGCGACTGGAGGTGGTCGCAGGTTTCAAGCGGTGGTTATGGCGTTGGGGAAGTGGGGGCAGTGACGACGAAGACTAAGCAGCAGTGTTCGTCGGATTTAATGGAGGAAGAAGGCGATGGTCGTTCGGACGTGAGGGGGGGCATCGCGACTGGTTTTTATTGGTGTTTGGACGTGGTCGACGGATAGCGACGACGCAGCAGCAACAGCTGCTGCTCGACGGCTTTAATGGAGGTTCGCCGGCAAATGGTTTGACGGAGCTAGGAGGAGGATGAGTGGTCTGTTTATGGTGGTTTCACGGTAGGGGACGATAGGGTTTTGCTTAGGGTTTTCGATCCTGAGCTAAGGAGGAAGACGATGGTGGTTTTTGTTTGCTGTTTCGGACGTGAAGGCGTGAAGGTTTTGGAGTAGGGTTTTTATCGTTTTTGTTCTTCTCCTTTTAGGAAGAAGATGGAGGAACAGTGCCAATCCTCTCAAAATTTTCAAAAGTCCTCCTCTTCAAAATCCTTGTCCGTGTATTAATGCCCATTTGTCCAGAAAAATGAGCCCCACGCGTGGTGGGGTTCGACGCTTGTGTTCCCCACGCGTGGTGGGGTTCCCCGTGTATGGGATTCCGTCCGTGTTCCCCACGTGTGTCCCCTCATGTGTGGTGGACTCGGATTATTATGGGCTAGGTCCGAAAATTAGGCCTAACAACGGGTAGTTTGAACCCGAATATTATTCTTTTGCCCGGGCCCGATTAAGAACACGACGTTGTTCGACTAATCCTATGTAAGCAAAATAACTACCAAAATAAGACTAATATTTAAACAAAACTATATCTTTTTTTAATATTTTTCAAGATTAAAATAGCTAAGAAATATTAATAAAACTATTTTTTTTTGTAATTTTCGTTTTTATATAAAGATAGAATATAAAGTAACATTTTTGTATTTTTCAAAATTTAAAATGACTACAAAACATTAATAGAACTATATTTTCTTGGTAATTTTTGAAATTATGTAAAGTACCGAAATAAAGTACAATTTTTGTATTTTTTCAAGTTTATGAGAAATACATAAACTAAAATTTATATATATATTTTTTGTAATTTTTTCCTTTTGCAACGAAATATGGTAAAAATAGTCAAAATGGCTATATTAGACCCAATTTCACATATCCACGCTAAAAATGTGAAAATTCTCGGGGAGGGTCAAAAATCCGGTGTCTACAATAAGGATATATACATGTATAACAATAACGAGATAAAAGTAATATCTATTTTTAAAAAACAAAAGATAAAGATACCATATGGTTTAAAGTAATTAATTTTTTTAAAAACAAATCCTAAAGTAAGCAATATCTGCATAAGAATTCTTACATTATTATTTACGGCATATCAATATCTAATCTCATCATAAATAGTATGTAAACCAAACAACCCCTAATTTTACTAAAATACAGATGTAACGATGTAAGTATTGCATAAGCATGTAGAAACGAACTAAACCAAGTACTATATAAAAGCAACGGAAAAGGGAGGCTAGCTAGAAACTAATAAACGGATTTTATTTGGTTATCTGCACGGTCTTTGATGATCATGTTGTTGGTATAGTTCTTGAAACGAAAGTCAAGAAAAAGTAGCAAAAGTGAGGTATTAAAGGTCATATTAAAGCACAAAGTTCCAACCCAAGAGCACCCAATCTCAGTTGTGAGGTGATAATACATTGTTGTCACTGCACATAGGAAGTTAAGGATGAATTGAAAAATTTGGCAGTTTGTGACCAACCTCTTCCACCGTGTCCTCTTTCCCATTGTACAAAGGAAGTAATAAGCGTACATTATAACATGAACTGAAGAATTTGTAATCACCCCTACATGGATCATCGACTGTGAATTCGCACTAGAAAGAGTGAGGTAACAGATAA
This sequence comes from Nicotiana tabacum, assembly GCF_000715075.1. Taxonomy (NCBI): domain Eukaryota; kingdom Viridiplantae; phylum Streptophyta; class Magnoliopsida; order Solanales; family Solanaceae; genus Nicotiana; species Nicotiana tabacum. The sequence goes on along the minus strand of NC_134089.1, from coordinate 81,253,774 downwards.
CAGGCACCGTCGCATGGTGGTACACGTGGAGGAACGTGAGCCTTCGTGATCGAGAATTACTGAGGATGATCAAAAGGGTGTCTATGAATTCAAAATTCTTGGAAAGGTAAAAGAATTTAGCCCAGAAGAACAAAGGTCCACGTGGAAGAGTATGATTGGCAGGGAAGCAGACTATTCATTTCCAATCATGACGTGGCATTCGATGAATGACGGAGAGGCTGCAGCCGACAGCCATGATGAGAGAGAGGAGGCAGAGAATGAGGCTGTGCACGGTAGTGATGCGGTGGCGGAGAAGGTGGGAAGAAATGGCGTGAAGCAAAGAGCTAATAGATTGAGAATGTGAAATAAGGATATATGCATGTATTAACAATAACGAGATAAAAGTAATATCTTTTTTTTAAACAAATGATACAGTACCCTGGTTTAAAGTAATTAAAAATTAAAAAAAAAAACTTAAAGTAAGCAATATCTGCATAAGAATTCTTACATTATTATTCACGGCATATCAATATCTAATCTCATCATAAATAGTATGTAAACCAAACAACCCCTAATTTTACTAAAATACAGATGTAACTTTATAGGCAGTGAATTTCTCCAAACTTCTCTTCCTTAGAGAAGCGTTTTACCTTTAATTCTTTTGATTAGCATTTTCATACTTTTGTCACTCAAATCATTGTCTGAATCCGAAGAAATATCACCAATCTCATTAAGCTTTTACGGATCAGACTTGGAAGAAAGTTGAGAATAAAACTTCCTTTCGTCTTTGTCATCACAGAGGCTTATGATCCCCGTTTTATGGGAACTGCCATGAGCAACAGACAGCTTTCCATTACCATCAACCTTGTCACTCTCAATTAAACTTCTTTTCCTCTTGGAAAATGAAGTAGAGAATTCCTCTATAACCTCTTCTTTTATCTGCTTAGGAATGTTAAATTCGTACCTACACCATCACTGTTTGAAACACATGTCATTGCCTTCTCATTATCATTATCGCTAATGAGAACAACAATTAAAGACTCACTCTGCCAGGTACTGTATCTAAGTTATTCTTGGTGGAAGTTCCATTGCATGTCTAATAAAGTCATCAACCCCTTCTATAAAATCCTCCCGCAGTCCCCACCGATTAGGATAATTCATATTGTACATCCAAGTACGATGTTCCATCTATACAAATAAAATAAGAACAAATTAATTTAGTTAATTCACATCCTAATCTTTTTTAGTTAATTAATTCCATATCTTAAAGGTTCAACTCATATCCTAAAAAGTTCAATTTATATCCTAAAATTTCAATTTATAAACTAAAATTCCAATATATAAACTAAAAGTCCAATTCATATCCTAAAAGTCCAATTCATATCCTAAAGGCTCAATTCATATCCTAAAAGTTCAATTCATACACAAAAATTTCAATTCATATCCTAAAAGTTCAATTCATATCCACAAAAATTTCAATTCATATCCTAAAGGTACAATTTATAAACTAAAATTCCAATACATAAACTAAAAGTCCAATTCATATCCTAAAGGTTCCATTCATATCCTAAATGCTCAATTCATATCCTAAAAGTTCAATTCATACACAAAAATTTCAATTCATATCCTAAAGGTTCAATTCATATCCTAAAATTTTAATTTATAAACTAAAATTCCAATACATAAACTAAAAGTCCAATTCATATCCTAAAGGTTCAATTCATATCCTAAAGGCTCAATTCATATCCTAAAGGTTCAATTCATATTCTAAAAGTTCAATTTATACACAAAAATTTCAATTCATATCCTAAAGGTTCAATTCATATCCTAAATTTCAATTCATATCCACAAAAGTTCAATTCATATCCTAAAATTTCAATTTATAAACTAAAATTCAAATACATAATCCTAAAGATGCAACTCTTAGGGTTTCTTCTCTTCAAACAATTTCTTCCCCAAATTAGTAGGTAAAACTAAATATTTTGGACTGAATGTATTAATAAGAACCCTAAAAATTGCAAATAATATATAACTTTTAACCCTAACATGGTTGAGCTAACTTTGAACCCTAACATGGAGAAATTAAACCCTAACATAGAGAAATTAACTTTAAACCCTAACATGGTTGAACAAATAATATATAACATTGAATCATCACTAGGTTATAAGACGATGAATCAATTATAACAGATTAATTGATATAAGTCGAGAGTTTTGTTTTTAATATTCAACAATGCATCTGAGTAGGTTATAAGTCAATGAATCAATTTACACACAGATATATTTGATGAAAAATTATATATACTACTTAGGATCTTGACAAATCTATCAATCCCTAAAAGAACCTCGAGAGCAATTGTATCTTCTCTTCTTGTTCATTGACACTTATCTTGCATAGTACTAACACATACAGGTCCTTTCAAGACTTCTTCAAGAAGTTTTTGTAAATCCCAAGACTACTTTTAAATAAAAGACAACACATTAATTTTGAAAAGAAAAGGCTACAGATTGAATGCCATAAGCAGTGAGACTTTTTCTCTGACCAATAGTCTTTTCTTGTCAAAAATAATATATGCGTATATTTCTTTAAATAGTATATAATATAATTTAAAAGCAGTCAAGACACTTTGATTTGTCAAAACTAGAAACTTTGATTTGCACACATAGGGTCCTTTGGTTTCCAGTTAGATTTATGCAGGTATTAGTTATTCATGTATTAGTTATGTATGTATTAGTTATGCAAGAATAAATAATACAGGGATTAGTTATGCATATATTAGTTGTATATGGATTAGTTATGCAAGGATTATTTTTTTGAATATTAGTTGTATATGGTCGGGTTCTTTTAGGGATTGATAGACTTGTCAAGATCCTAATTAGTATATATAATTTTTCATCAAATATATCTGTGTGTAAATTGATTCATCGACTTATAACCTACTTAGATGCATCGTTGAATATTAAACTCTCTCTCTCTCTCTCTCTCTCTCTCTCTCTCTCTCTCTCTCTCTCTCTATATATATATATATATATATATATATATATATATATATATATATATATAACACGCTTCGTTGTACTACTTTAACTACATATATAGCATGTTAGAGTATATTTTAGTGTATTCATCCCTTACAAAAGTGTTAATGGTTTACATTTATATTATTTAGATAGTAAATACAAAAGTGATTTTTAATTTTGACCAATATTGACACTACTAGAATTCCTGTAAAAAGCGACCAAAAAATAGCGACCAAATTTGGTCTATGGGAAAAGATCAAAGTTGGTTGCTAAACTAGCAAAAATAATAAAATAAATTGTGGAAACAAAATAGCGACCAAAGTTGGTCACTAAACTAGCAAAAATAATAAAATAAATTGTGGAAACAAAATAGCGACCAAGGTTGGTCGCTAAAGTAGTCAAAATATTGACTCGATTGGTCAGACTTGCTTGGTCAAACGTTTACTGAGATTAACGACCAATATTGGTCGCTAAAGTGGGACCCGCTTACAAAATTTTAATAATTATATTATTATTTTGAAAAAACTATAAAATATAAATATATATAATATAAAATTGGCGACCAACGTTGGTCGCTACATAAAGGCAAGAAAGGTAGCGACCAATTTTGGTCGCTTAACTGGGTCCCAGTTATTCAATTTTAATAATTATATTATTAATTTAATTATTATATGAAATATAATTAAATCTGATTTAAATTTAGCGACCAACTTTGGTCGCTAAACTAAATTCATGAATAAATAGCGACCATAATTGGTCACTATTCTGGTCAACAATGGTCAAAATTAAAAATCACTTTTGTATTTACTATGTAAATAATATAAATGTAAGTCGTTAATACTTTTGTAATACAAGGGATGAATAGTACTACGAAGCGGGCGTGTGTGTCTATATATACAATATATGTACTTACGCTATACTATGCACTAAGTATAAGTGTATGAGGTAATACCGTATCGAATATAGCTTATATATATACATAATATGTACTTACGCTATATTATGCACTAAGTATTAGTGTATTAGATATTACCGTATCGAATACAGCTTATATATATATAATATATGTACTTACGCTATACTATGCACTAAGTATAAGTGTATGAGGCAATACCGTATCGAATACAGCTTATATATATAATATATGTACTTACGCTATACTATGCACTAAGTATAAGTGTATGAGGTAATACCGTATCGAATACAGCTTATATATATATATAATATATATGTACTTACGCTATACTATTCATTAAGTATAAGTGTATTAGGTATTACCGTATCGAATACAGCTTATATATATATATATATATATATATATATATATATATATACTTACGCTATACTATGCACTGAGTATAAGTGTACGAGGTAATACCGTATCGAATACAACTTATATATATATAATATATGTACTTACGCTATACTATGCACTAAGTATATATAAGTGTATGAGGTAATACCGTATCTAATACAGCTTATATATATATAATATGTAATTACGCTATACTATGCACTAAGTATAAGTGTATTAGGTAATACAGTATCGAATACAGCTTATATATATATATAATATATGTACTTACGCTATATTATGCACTAAGTATTAGTGTATTAGGTATTACCGTATCGAATGCAGCTTTTATATATATATATATAAAATATACTTACGCGTATAAGTGTATTAGGTAATACTATATCGAATATGGCGTATATATATATAATATATATATACTTACGCTTTACTATGCACTGAGTATAAGTGTAGTAGGTAATACTGTATCGAATATAGCTTATATATATATAATATATATACTTACGCTTTACTATGCACTGAGTATAAGTGTATTAGGTAATACTGTATCGAATATAGCTTATATATATATAATATATATACTTACGCTATAATATGCACTGAGTATAAGTGTAGTAGGTAGTATTATATCGAATATAGCTTATATATATATAATATATATACTTACGCTATACTATGCACTGAGTATAAGTGTATTAGGTATTACTGTATCGAATATAGCTTATATATATATAATATATATACTTACGCTTTACTATGCACTGAGTATAAGTGTATTAGGTAATACTGTATCGAATATAGCTTATATATATAATATATATACTTACGCTATACTATGCACTAAGTATAAGTGTATTAGGTAATACTGTATCGAATATAGCTTATATATATAATATATATACTTACGCTATACTATGCACTGAGTATAAGTGTATTAGGTAATACTGTATCGAATATAGCTTATATATATATATATATATATATATATATATATATACTTACGCTTTACTATGCACTGAGTATAAGTGTATTAGGTAATACTGTATCGAATATAGCTTATATATATATGATATATATACTTACGCTATACTATGCATTAAGTATAAGTGTATTAGGTAATACTGTATCGAATATAGCTTATATAATATATATATATATATATATATATATATATATATATATATATATATATATATATATATACTTACGCTATACTATGCACTGAGTATAAGTGTATTAGGTAATACTGTATCGAATATAGCTTATATACTGTATCGAATATAGCTTATATATATATATATATAGGATATGAATTGAAAGCTTTAAACAATTAAATTACTTTAAATTCAATTTAAAATTATATATATTAAATTGAATTAAAATTAATTGAATTTTTTAAATTGAATTAAAATTAATTGAATTAAATAAATATAAATTTTAAATTGAATTATAATTAATTTAATTTTTTTTATATAGCGACCAATGTTGGTCGCTATTCTAGTAAAATGGTCAGAATTTAGCGACCAACTGTGGTTGCTATTTTGGTCAAAATAGTCAACACATATTTGGTACCAAAAATAGCGACCAAGGTTGGTAGCTTTTTGTAAAAACAGAGTTAAAAACGGGTTTCCCCTCCCATTCTCTTATTTTCTTCAAAAAATTCCCCAAACCCTCTCTTCTCTCTCTCACACTCAAACCCCCCCACCCCCCACCCTTCCGTCTCCCTCCAGCAGCGGCACCACCGACGCCCGCCGGCGGCAGCAGCAGCTCCGTCGGTGTCCTCCACTGCCCAGCTGGTAGGTTTCTCTCTCCTTTATTTATTTTTTTTCGAAATAGACTTATTTTAATTTGTTTAATTCCTTCTAGTTTGAACCCTAAAAATTAATTGTTCATAGCTAAATTAAATCTATGATAATTGTTAGTAGCTAAAATATTTGGTTTTACCGATTAATTTGGGCAAGAAATGGTTTGAAGAGAAGAAACCCTAAACTTTTAGGGTTTATGATTTTTTTCTTGTGAATCGAACTTTTTAGGGTATAAATTGAACTTTTAGTTTAATCTTGATTAGTTTATAGGTAGATATTTAATATAGACACGTGATAGTATATATATTTGGATTTTCTCTTAAAGTTTAAGACAATGTTAATGTTTAAGGCCTTAAGCGAATCGTTGCGTGGCTCTTGTTTGAGAACAACGAGTCACCCACATAGAGGATAACTAACATTAGCCGTGTAATAATGCTTGAAATAACAATGAGTTGAACCTTTAGGATAAAACTAGTTTAGTTATAGATAGAAATTTTAGGATATGACTTGAAGCTTTTAGGATATGAGTTGAACTTTTAGGATATGACTTGAGACTTTTAGGTATGACTTGAAGCTTTAGGATATAAATTAAACCTTTTAGGTATGAGTTGAAGCTTTTAGGATATAAATTGAACTTTTAGTTTAAGTTTAAACTCGTAGGATATGAATATAACTTTTAGGATATAAATTGAACCTTGAATCTTTGTATTGTCTTGATAGTTTAGTTATAAATAGAAATTTTAGGATATGACTTGAAACTTTTAGGATATGAGTTGAACTTTTAGGATATGACTTGAGCCTTTTAGGTATGAGTTGAAGCTTTAGGATATAAATTGAAGCATTTATGTATAAGTTGAACCTTTAGGATATGACTTGAACTTTTGTGGATATGAATTGAACCTTTTAGGATACGAGTTGAATTTTTAGGATATGAATTGAATCTTTTAGGTATGAGTTGAAGCTTTTAGGATATGACTTGAACTTTTTACGATATGAGTTGAAACTTTTAGGATATGAGTTGAACTTTTAGGAAATAAATTGAACATTTAGGATATGTATTGAACCTTTAGGATATGACTTGAAGTTTTAGTTTATGTTTAAACTCGTAAGATATGAATATAACTTTTAATTTTTAGGTTTTGTTCTTGTGAATTGAACTTGTAGGATATAAATTGAAGCTTTTATGTATGACTTGAACATTTTAGGATATGAATTGAAACTTTTAGGATATGAGTTGAACTTTTAGGAAATAAATTGAACCTTTAGCATATGTATCGAACATTTAGGATATGACTTGAACTTTTAGTTTATGTTTAAACTCGTAGGATATGAATATAACTTTTAGTTTTTAGGTTTTGTTCTTGTGAATTGAACTTGTAGGATATAAATTGAAACTTTTAGGATATGAGTTGAATTTTTAGGATATAAATAGAAATTTTAGGATATGACTTGAAGTTTTGTGGATATGAATTGAACCTTTAGGATATAAATTGAACTTTTAGTTTATGTTTAAACTCGTAGGATAAGAATTGATGAACTTTTAGTTTTTAGATTTTGTTCTTGTGAATTGAACTTGTACGATATAAATTGAAGCTTTTATGTATGACTTGAACTTTTTACGATATGAGTTGAAACTTTTAGGATATGAGTTGAACTTTTAGGAAATAAATTGAACCTTTAGGATATGACTTGAAGTTTTAGTTTATGTTTAAACTCGTAGGATATGAATATAACTTTTAGTTTTTAGGTTTTGTTCTTGTGAATTGAACTTGTAGGATATAAATTGAAGCTTTTATGTATGACTTGAACTTTTTAGGATATGAATTGAAACTTTTAGGATATGAGTTGAACTTTTAGGAAATAAATTGAACCTTTAGCATATGTATTGAACCTTTAGGATATGATTTGAACTTTTAGTTTATGTTTAAACTCGTAGGATATGAATATAACTTTTAGTTTTTAGGTTTTGTTCTTGTGAATTGAACTTGTAGGATATAAATTGAAACTTTTAGGATATGAGTTGAATTTTTAGGATATAAATAAAAATTTTAGGATATGACTTGAAGTTTTGTGGATATGAATTGAACCTTTAGGATATAAATTGAACTTTTAGTTTATGTTTAAACTCGTAGGATAAGAATTGATGAACTTTTAGTTTTTAGATTTTGTTCTTGTGAATTGAACTTGTACGATATAAATTGAAGTTTTTATGTATGACTTGAACTTTTTACGATATGAGTTGAAACTTTTAGGATATGAGTTGAACTTTTGTGGATATGAATTGAAGGTTTAGGATATGAATTGAACTTTTAGTTTATGTTTGGAATTTTAGATTGTCGGATGATTATTAGAAGAGGTTGATGACGTTATTAGACATGCAATAGAACTTCCACCAAGAATAACTAAGACACAGTACCTGACAAAGTGTGCCTTTAATTGTTCTTCTCATTAGCGACAATGATGATGAGAAGGCAATGACATGTGTTTCAAATAGTGATGGTGTAGGTAGGAATTTAGTATTTCCTAAGTAGATAAAAGAAGAGCTTATAGAGTAATTTTGTACTTCATTTTCCATGAGGAAAAGAAGTTTAATTGAGAGTGACAAGGTTGATGAAGACGAAATGTATTCCGTTGGTCATGGCAGTTCCCATAAAATGGGGATCATAAGACTCTATGATGACAGAGATTATAGGAAGTTTTGTTCTAAATTTTCTTTCAAGTCTGATCCGTACAAGCTTAATGTGATATTGGTGATATTTCTTCGGATTCAGACAATGATTTTACCGACAAAAGTATGGAAATGCTCTTAAAAAGAATTAAAGGTAAAATCTTTTCAGCATCCTTCTCTACCAAGAAAAACGTTTTACCTTTAATTCTTTTTAAGAGCATTTCCATACTTTTGTCGGTCAAATCATTGTCTGAATCCGAAGAAATATCACCAATATCATATTAAGCTTGTACGGATCAGACTTGGAAGAAAGTTTAGAACAAAACTTCCTATAATCTTTGTCATCATAGAGTCTTATGATCCCCACTTTATGGGAACTACCATGACCAACGGAAAACATTCCGTCTTCATCAACGTTGTCACTATCAATCAAACTTCTTTTCCTCTTGGAAAGTGAAGTAGAGAATTCCTCTATAACCTCTTTTATCTACTTAGGAAATGTTAAATCCTACCTTTACCATCACTATTTTGAAACACATGTCGTTGCCTTCTAATTATCATTGTAGCTATAGAGATCAATAATTGATCAAAGACACACCCTGTCAGGTACTGTATCCAAGTTATTCTCTGTATCCAAGTTCATCCCGAGTAATAGTACCACGAGGATAATCACCAAAGCCACCAGACAGCTTTATGATGCCAATGAAGCAAGATGAGCTATTCAATGAAACTCGTATTGTAAAGAAGAAGAAAGAGACTGATTCAGAAAGGAGGGTCGAGCCTCGACTATATACATGTAAGTTTTTTACTTTTCATTAAGTATTTTGATTTACTTTTATATAAATTTTGAAATACTAATTCAATATATATAATTTTTCATATAGGTTCGCTTCACATGCAGCTGACGTGGGGGAATTCATACGCAGTCAACCACCTAATGAATCGGGCGAGGCAATCCAACTTTCGGACGAGGATGCTGAAAGAACACTCCTTGAGTACTTTATATACTTTGAACTAGACAAAAAAACTTAGTTCTATTGTGTTAGTTCTTTTTAGTTCGAATGGGCTTGTAATAAGCGTTAACTTAGTTTTGTTAGCTTAATGTGTTAGTTCTATTGATTGTTGCTTTTAATTGTTGTTGTTGTTGTTGCTGGCATAAAATGCCTGTTTAGGATGTTTGGTAAGCTGACAGGTGGTGTAGCTGCCAAAACAGGCAGTTTCTGCCAAAAATATACCAAGAAAAGCGACCAACTTTGGTCTCTATTTGATCGTATTTCACTATAAAAAAAATAATTTTCTGGGCAATAGCGACCAACCTTGGTCGCTACCTGCCCAGATTTGTATTAAAAAAAATATAATTTCTGGAAATATAGCGACCAATGTTGGTTGCTTATCTTTAAAAAAAAATCTTGAATTTAGCGACCAACTTTGGTCTCTATTGTCCAGATTTTAAAATATAATATTTGGATTAGAGACTAAAGTTGGTCGCTTTCTAATGATTAATGATAAATTAAAAACAACGTATTTCATATGTAGAGACCAACTTTGGTCGCCAAATTTATATTATTAAATTAATATAGCAACCAAAGTTGGTCACTAAAGTCAAAATCAGAATATTTTGCCCTTTTAGCTTAGAGACCAAAGTTGGTCGCTAAATAGCGACCAACTTTGGTCCCTAAATAAAAGGGACCATCAATATAGCGTTTGGTCGCTTTTTGGTCGCTTCTTGGGCCATAAGCGACCAACTTTGGTCGCTTTTTGTGGTCGTTTTTTTCCGAATTTCTAGTAGTGTGACCTGAAAAGAGACCAACTTTGGTCGCTAATTATCCAGAATTAAAAAATAGCGACCAACGTTGGTCGCTAATTTTAAATAAGATTTATTTATATTTTATAAAATATTTTAAATAATAATATAATTATTAAACGTTAGAACTGGGTCCCAAAATAGCGACCAAAGTTGGTCGCTACTTGCTTCCCCTTTCATAACCGACCAACTTTGGTCGCCAATTTTAAATATTATTTATTTATATTTTATAAAATATTTTAAATAATAATATAATTATTAAAACGTTATAACTGGGTCCCACATTAGCGACCAAAGTTGGTCGCTAATTTCAATATTTCTTTGACCAAGCAAGTCTGACCAGTCCGGTCAACATGTTGACCACTTTACCGATCAAAAAGCGACCAATCTTGGTCGGTAAATTATTTAAAATAATTATTTTAATAATTTTCTCCACATTAGCGACCAACTTTGGTCGCTTTTTTTGACCGGCCAACTTTGGTCGCAAATTTTTGGTCGGTAATTCCCAGATTTCTAGTAGTGGGTTAATACTAGATGACCATAGAACAGTTCTCTAAAGTTGCTATTTATTTATGAATAATGAGTGGTGTTTTCTCTAAAAGCAAAAATCAGCTTCAAATAAGAATAAAAATCGAATCCAATTTCAAATACAAATGAAAAGCTAAAGAGAATAGGATTAGATCATTAAGTGTTTGGCGGGACAATATATGCATGGGCTCGACAACTTTGAAACCAGCATAAATAGAAATGGGTCACCCCATATAAGTAATATGGGCAAGTACGCATGATGTAACCAACATATTTTGTACCTTCATTAATGTTGAATTAATGGCCTTCAATGGAGGTTGAAAGTAATTGAATTTCGCCTAAAATGTCTCTAGTTTCTTTCCTGTTCTTGCCGATAATTATTTTTTGGCTTGCTTGCAGTAAATAGGACACTACTGATAATTAGACTATCCCGGCCGATTTTTATTTTTTTATTTTTTCCCTAATTAAAAAGCTCAGTTAGGATTAGCTCAAGCGACTCGGCTTGATACTGGAGTAGGCAGCTCGATTCGGCTCAGCCTAACGCCCAGGCGGCCAGGCCTATCCACCATCCTTGTACTAAGTGGAAAAAAACGTTTATTTTCAGCAAATATTTGCTTACTATGTTCTTAATAAGTGAAAATTATTTTTTTATCTCGCGTTTGGACATAGATTTAATTGAAACTTGAAAAAAGAGTTTTTGAAGTTGTGTTGAAAAGTAATTTTTGAAAGTTAGAAGTTGTGTTTCGACATGCATTTATTTGAAGAAAAATTAAAGTTCTGTGCGTGTAAGAAAATATTTCACTGGAACTTGAAAATATTTAAAATTTCATTTCTCAAAACATGTTTATATTTCATAAAGAGCCAAATCTATGTCCAAGCGGGAGCTCTTCTTCAATGCCAAATTACATGATTCACCTCTTTCTCATGGAGAATTTATTCTTGAAAATTTTCTTACTGACTTAATTATTAGCCTAGACTCCGCTAGTTCATCAGAATTTTAATTCGTTAGGCTTTAATTACTGCAGACAAAAGGATTTTGCTGGTTATAGAATGATTCCTCAGTATAGATGAAATTGCCTTTCCGAAGGCTCTCTCGGCTGTGAATTTATGAATATTGTGTAAGAACTTTATGAGATAAGGATGCTCTATATATAAATGAATATTTCTGGTTCTGCTACCGTCAGTACATATCCATTGGAATTTCTACAAGTTTTGAATAGTGATTTGGAATGGTTAGATTTCGGGTTAACTGATTTTGTGGCTCTTAGCAAACTTGTTTTAATTTTATGATCCTACCTCTTTTCTTACACATTGAAGATTTAGTTTTACATGTAAGAGATCTGTTTTTTATACAAAAAAATCTAAAAACGTCATTTTCTTAAATTATAAATTGTAAAGGGACATAATATACAAACACTGCACGTTAGATTCCCTTTGTTATTTCATATTTTATTAGGTCAGATTTGCTTCACCGCATTAACAAAAATAATTTTAACTTACAATTTCGCATAAATTAGTCTCACCATTTGGTAGGTTATACATGAAAATCAGATATTTGTTATATAACTTAATACAACATTTGGTTGGTCTCATTAAATTTCGCATTGCTAGTAGTTGCATAAATAAGTTATGCATGTGTATTATTTATTTTAATGTTGGAGGAATGTGAAATAAGAATGTATGCATGTATTAACAATAACGAGATAAAAGTAATATCTTTTTTTTAAAACAAAAGATACAGTACCCTGGTTTAAAGTAATTAAAAATTTAAAAAATCTTAAAGTAAGCAATATCTGCATAAGAATTCTTACATTATTATCGACGGCATATCAATATCTAATCTCATCATAAATAGTATGTAAACCAAACAACCCCTAATTTTATTAAAATACAGATGTAACGATGTAAGTATTGCATAAGCATATAGAAACGAACTAAACCAAGTACTATATAAAAGCAACGGAAAAGGGAGGCTAGCTAGAAGCTAATAATTAAACTGATTTTTTTTGGTTATCTGCACGGTCTTTGATGATCATGTTGTTGGTATAGTTCTTCGAACGAAAGTCAAGAAAAAGTAGCAAAAGTGAGGTATTAAAGGTCATATTAAAGCACAAAGTTCCAACCCCCGAGCACCCAATCTCAGTTGTGAGGTGATAATACATTGTTGCCACTGCACATAGAAAGTTAAGGATAAATTGGAAAATTTGGCAGTTTGTGACCAACCTCTTCCATCGTGGCCTCTTTCCGATTGCACAAAGGAAGTAATAAGCGTACATTATAACATGAACCGAAGAATTTGTAATCACCCCAACATGGATCATCGACTGTGAATTCGCCCTAGAAAGAGTGAGGTAACAGATAACAGGCACCGTAGCATGGTGGTACACGTGGAGGAACGTGAGCCTTCGTGATCGAGAATTACTGAGGATGATCAAAAGGGTGTCTATGAATTCAAGAATCTTGGAAAGGTAAAAGAATTTAGCCCAGAAGAACAAAGGTCCACGTGGAAGAGTATGATTGGCAGGGAAGCAGACTATCCATTTCCAATCATGACGTGGCATTTGATGAATGACGGAGAGGCTGCAGCCGACGGCCATGATGAGAGAGAGGAGGCAGAGAATGAGGCTGTGCACGGTAGTGATGCGGTGGAGGGCGGTGGCGGAGAAGGTGGGAAGAAATGGCGAGAAGCGAAGAGCTAATAGAGTGAGAGACAAGTAGATAAAGACTGAAACTGTAGGGAAAAGTAGGGAGGAACCTAAAGTGTAGCCATAATTCCATTCGAACTGGCTGATGCTTGGGTGTTCAACAAGCCAGTAGCGTATGCTTGAATATAGAGCCTCCATTTTCATGGAGATATGAAATTAGGTCCAGCAGTGGATCTTATTCAAGACTTCACTCTAGTACGTAATTGATTTGTATGATATATACGTGCACTGAGCATGCATATATATGCAATGTAAGTGATGCTTGCATATTTGATGTGATGCTTGTCGGTTGTATGGACAATATTAGCCATTTATACCATGAAGACTCCAGTCTTGGAGCCATCTAGAAATATTTTATAGATTAGTTTCAATCTTTATACACGTGTAAATATTATTTGTACTGTAAAGCTTCAATTCTTAAAATGTATACTTTAACCTCGTAACTAATGAATACTCTGCAGAAACAACGTGAAACACAAATAAATATTAATTGAATGTAAAAAAGATATACAAAAACAAACCAACCTTCAATTATTAAAGAAAAAATTGGGCTAAAAGAAAACAACAAATTTCGCAACTTATTAGAGTGATAAAGAAAACGTAGAAAATAAGAGACAAATTACAAATCTTATTACTAGAATAAACAAAATAATTTAAAAAAAATATAGTATCAAAGTAATGTAAAGAGAATGAACCTCATGTTGAGGCGCGAGCAATAAAGGTGTGAGTTAAATTTGAGTTCTATTTAGCAATAACCTCGGTTGAAAACAAGTGCAAAACATGCTTCTTGAAGGGTTCAAACTTGTGACCTCGGTTAAATTGTTTTAACGCACATATTATTTACAAATTTTATGTTTGCTCACATAATTAAATTTTAATTTGAAAATAAAAGAGACTTTGGCGCTAAAGCAAATGCAATTGACTGATCATCTACCAACAACGTACGTAGCAATACCTTACATAGGTTCGTCACAGTTTCTGTAAGAAGTGATTCAACTGGCTTTGCTCCAAATCTTAATGCATGCTCTACTATATGGCCTAGTTAAAGTGACTCCAAATCTTAATGCATGCCTAATTTTTTATTTTGGCACTTTAACTCAGTCTTGTTTTATTTTGGCTCTCCAACCCTATTTTTTTGTTCTACTTTGACACAAAAAAATTTCTCCCAGGTAAAAATACAGCGCGTGCAAATACCCAGTTGCTACCCCCACCCCCCCCTCCCCCCTCCCCCCAGAAAAAATTAATTTTTTTTTTTACTTTTTTTTTTGTAATTTCAAATTATTATTATTTTTTTCGTTTTTTCTTCCCACATCCGGGGAAAAATATTTTTTATATATATTTTCAGTAATAACTACGGGTTCAACTGAACCCATAACTTTCGACGCGGAGTAAAAATTTGTATGTAAAAACTCATTAAAATTGTAAAAAAATAAATATAAACCCATAACATTTGTTCCATTTGACACAAAAACTTTTATCCCAGGTGAAAATGCAGCGCGGATAAATACCCAACTGCTACCCCCACCCATACCCCATTGCCCCTAACCCCCAAATGTTTTTTTTTTGTAATTTCAAATTATTATTTTTTTCATTTTTTCTGCCCCCTCCCGTGGAAAAAATATTTTTTTGTATATATTTTCAGTAATAACTACGGGTTCAACTAAACCCATAACTTTCGACGCGGAGTAAAAATTTATATGTAAAAAATTATTAAAATTGTAAAAAAATAGATATTAACCCATAACTTTAAAAATATAATGGGTTCAATGTTAAAAACATTAAAATTGAATCCATAGGATTTAAATTCTGGATCCGCCTCTACCTTGAGAGTATGAAATTTGGCTTAAAAATGGCTCTCACGCGCCTACAAGGGTGAGACAAATCACACATGGAATCTAGTCAGCTTTTGTGTCAAAGTGGAACAAAAAAAATGGGGTTTGGGGGCCAAAATGGAACAATATTGAATTAAAGTGCCAAAATAAAAAAATTGGGCCAAATTTAATGGGCTATCTATGTATTTGGCCACTAATATAACTAGGAAGCAGCATACATACTTCATAAGTAGTTCATAGGATAGACTTCTTATTTAGGCATCATGACTATTAATGGACAGAAAATTATACTAAAGAATTAAGGAAATTTTACTGCTATATAGTATACATCCTATTTATTATAAATTAAAATTATTTTAAAATATTATTTTCTACAACTATCTTTTATATTTTATAGCAAAATAAGTATTTATGATATATACTACCATTGAGGCATGAAATACGTTATTTATGTTTTTCCTCTCTCTTAGACAGCTGGACATACTTATTTTTAAGGTGATTGTCGTTACTGTGTTCATGAATACATGACGCGAATACATATAAATACATGCGCATACACTGGACTGCCATGATTTTAGGCGTTTTTTACTGATGTATTCATGAATACAGGAGCGCGAATACATGTGAATACATGCGCCTATAGCTGCCCTGATCTAGGCGTTTTTTGTTGTTGTATTCATGAATACATGGCACGACTACATGTAAAATATACGTGCGCGTACAGTTGGACTGCGTTGATTTTAGGCGCTTTTTAATGCTGTATTCATGAATACAGCAATGCGAATACATGTGAATTACATGTGCAGCTGATCTGCCTTGATTTTAGGCGCTTTTTGCTACTGTATTCATGAATACAGTAGGGCGAATATAGCGAATACATTACCATAATAACTGAATAGTAGTTATATGAAGTACTTATGTATATGATAGCTATAAGAAGTTAATAGCCACTAAACAATAGTGGTTTCCGAAAATTCCTCAAGATTAATTCCTTGACCTTCAAGATTTGGCCCAATAAAAATCGACCCAACAATATATATGACTTGTTCGTGGCCTAAATTTATCCAAGTTACTGAATTTAAGCTACAACCACCATTTTGCTAGTCTTATATGAATATGTGACTTGCACGTTTTGAATCTCATTGCAAACACTAGCTGTTAACGTGCAAGTGTCCTCCACCCCCAGTATGCCCCTTTCCTTGTAAGTTTCTCCTCTATTTTAAAATTGATTTTTTTTTTTTTACTAATATATACTAATTAATTATATATATAGATACAGAATGACAATTTAGCTTGCATCCATAATTCACTGAGCAATTTATTAGCTCCTATATTTCGCAAGATACAATCAGGCATTACGTTGAATATAAGAGTGTGTTTTGGGAGGAGCCGTATGGTTCCATGTCCCAGAACCAGGGGCATAGGCGCCTTGCCCCAAGCGTGTCGCATGACATCGTTCTGTAAAACTATTTTACTGAAAATATATGTTAGATAATAAGAAATATAAAAATATTAGGTAAAAATATATAAGTAACACTGCTTATCATTATAGTAATTTATTCATGTGTTTTATATTTTCAAGTGGTGACTCTGCTTATAAAAAAATTTGTGTACGCCACTGCCCAGAGCCACATGTGGCGGTGTGAGGTTATGTCTATTCACTATACGATAGTAGATCACTACTAAAAAAATGGGGAAAATCGACTGCAAAAACCGACCGATTCATGGTGGTCGGTAATTGTAAAGTCGGTAGAGCTAATCAACCGACTTTGGTCGGTATTTTCCGACCGATCGGTCGGTCAATTAAATTCAAAAAATAAATTGCCGAAAAAAACGATCCGACCAAAGTCGGTCGGTATTTTAATTATGTAATTAAAAAATACACTATCTAGGAATCGAACCGAGATATGTACTGTGGCAGGATACTATTCTATCACTAGATCATTGGTGCATTTTGTTTTAAGACTATCTATTATTTTATCTATTCTCTTTAATTATATTTTCGTACGAAAATAACCGACCGATATCGGTCGGTTTTATTAAAAAATAAAATTACCGACCGAATTCGGTTGGTTTTTTAAATGACCGGCTGAATTAACCGACCGATTTTGGTCAATTTTTTAATATTAATTTTAAATGAAAAATTGACCAAAGTTGGTCGGTTTCTTGAAAAATAAATTTTGCTGGACTCAAAAATAGTTTCCTGCATTTTTGCGCTAAATAAAAACCGACCAAAGTTGGTTCATCAAAAAAAAATTAATAATAAAATATTTTGAAAAATCGACCGACTTTGATCAGTTTTTTGTCGATCGATCGCGGTCATTTTTTTTGTATTTTGCTAGTATTCCCTATCCTTCTCGTACTACATTACGAGTTGGTCTATATTCCTTGCCGATCAGTTGCCATGATGTACTACACATTGTGTATTGTGTGTCTAGAATATGAAACCTCCAGTATTAAGAAATATTTTTGTTATGACCTACTTGTAACATTGGATTGCACAAATAATTTTTCTAATGATTTGCCATATTCTTTTGATGCATTTGGGCCTTTTATGGGATGCTATATATTATTGGGATTTTTACCTAGCTATACTATATTAGAAACTTATTTACTACTATTCTTTATATTTTGTAGTTTTTAATAAGTATTTAGGTTTTTCTTACAAATTGTGTAGATTTCTCCTTAAAAGGCTCTCATCTCATTATTAGTGCCTTCAATTAAGGGATTCAATTATATCCTTTCCTTTTTTCGCTTTCCTCTTCTCTCTCCTTTTTTTTTTTTACATCAAAATCCCTTAATCTACACCCAGAATCTCCACCTTCTCTCTTTCCCCTATTGGCGACAGCTTTATATTATTAAATCATCAATTGCATCGTTCTTTTGTTGGGAGACCGGACAACACTGAAAATGAAAAAATATTCAGGGATTGTATGATAACTGTATCATAATTGTATTAGATATATTAATGCATAAAACATAATTGTATCATACTTGTATCACAATTGTATCTAACTTGCAGATGGTACATTAATATCCAAAATAATATCTGATACAATACTAATAAATTATTATATAATTATCACATATTTGTGATACAAAATGTGCAATTTGTCATGAACTCACAACTACTCATTATTCAGATACAAATTTGATACAATCCCGAAAGTATTCTTACACAATTCTAATGCAATTATGATACAACTTAAAACCGATTCTAAACTTAAACTAATACAATATCGTATTATATTTGTATTAGCATTGTATCATATATTATTTTAGGTACAAATTGTGATACAATTCTAGATTATGATACAACTTTGATCTTCATCTTTTTCAAGTTTCAATTTAAAACATCCACCTAGAACCAACTCTAAACTTAAATTATGATACAATATTTTAATAGTATTAGTGTTGTATCAGAATTGTCTTAGGTATTGATGTATCAAATACAATTCAGATACAATTATGATACATTTATCATACAATCATAATACAATTCCGAAACTTCTTCTTCCTCGAGTTTCAATCAGAAATTCAACCTAAAACCAACTTTAAACTTAGCGAATCTCCCTTAAAATTCAGATATAAACTCTAAAGGATATTTTCAATCGTTTTCAAGAACACCCAATCCAAAAAAATCACAAATTCGTAAAATCCGAATATCTAATTCAAAGGTTCGGAGCTTTTTAATGGTATATCAATGGCAGACCCCTCCACCTGCAATTTCAGAGATAATGTTGATGGATTTGTCAATAATTGAAGCTTTTTAATGGTTGTTGGTGGAATTGATCATTCAGAGAAATATATGATGCTACAATTTGTTTTAGAGATAATAGTTTGATTTGTATGGGGGGGGGGGGGATTAGTTGATTTGTATGAAAGAGAGGTGATGATTTTGGGTATCAGTGAGTTTCTTACGGTGGGTAAGTACAAAGACAGATGATATTTTGTAAACCTTTGAAAAAGTAAGAGTATCTTAAATGTAGGGGGATTTTGTGTAACTGATACCCGATATTTAAGGTATGCTTTATTTTCTCCTTTTTATGGTTTTGTATAAAACTGATAAATATAGGTATATAAAGTAATTAATAAGGAACCTAAATAAAGAAAGTAAATAGGTTGCTATTATAGTATAGCCAGATAAAAATCCCTATATTATTTAGTTGATATGACAGGGAGAATGGTTGGTTTAGCGCCATGCTCATGCTTGTCGTGTCGTTGTCTTCTGCTTTCACTGCTAGAAATTTGGCAAAAACCAACCAAGAAAAACCAAGCAACTTTGGTCGGTCAAAAAACCAGCCAAAAACCGACCAACTTTGGTCGGTTTTTCAAAATATTTTAATTTTAATTTTTTTTTTTACGAAATCGACCAACTTTGGCCGGTTTTCTTTGGCGCAAAAATGTGGGAAAGTATTTTTGAGTCCCGCGAAATTTATTTTTCAAAAACCGACCAACTTTGGTCGGTTTGCAATTAAAATAAATAAAAATTAATATTAAAAAAACCAACCAACTTTGGTCGGTAAATTCGTCCGGTCATTTTAAAAAACCGACCAGCTTTGGTCGGTAATTTTATTTTTTAATAAAATCGACCAACTTTGGTCGGTTATTTTCGTGCGAAAATACAATTAAAGAGTATAAATAAAAAATAAGACAATCTTAAAACAAAATGCACCAATGATCTAGTGGTAGAATAGTATCCTGCCACAGTACGCACCCCGGTTCGATTACCAGATGCTGAATCTTTTGATTACATAATTAAAATACCGACCAACTTTGGTCGATTTTTTTTTGCATTATTTTTTTTGAATTTAATTGACCGACCAACGTCGGTCGGTAATTTCCGACCAACTTTGGTTGGTATATTAAAACGGCCATCAAAATACCGTCCAAGCATATTTGGTTGGTAATTGGCCATACCGACCAAAGTTGGTTGGTTTTTTTGGTCGATATTTACCGAATTTCTAGTAGTGTTTGGTCATGATCAGAGGTGGATTCGGAATTTAAAGTTATGAGTTCTTCTTTTAAGGGTTTTAACATTGAGCACATTATATTTTTAAAGTTATGAGTTCATATCTACTATTCTTATAATTTTAATGCATTATTAGTTTATTACGTACAAATATTTACTCCACGTCGAAAATTAGAGTTTAATTAAATAGTTATGCGTAGACTAGGTACGCCCCTGGTCGTGACACTATTAATTTGTCTAACTTCGCCCAAATGATTTTAAAATCGTATATCATCTGTTAGATGGAAATAAAGTTTCAATTTGTTACCAGTTAAAATTGTAACTACGTGCGGTTTGATCCTATATTTTGAACCAATTATGTGAAGTTTTTTACAAAATGATAGATGCTACTGAGATTTCTACTTATTAAATTTATTTATTTTATGTCTACAACAGATATGAACAATACATCATAGTTTAAATCACCTGGATATTTTCTATAAGTGCAGAATGTAATTGCATTTGCATTAAATTGAGTACCAGCCAACCATATCTTTTGACGTCAAGTTGCGACTCTTTGGTAAATGATTTGTTTTTATTTTCTATAATTTGAAGATGCTCCTCTCCCTTTCAAATCATCTGTATTTCTTTTTATAATTTACAAACAATACTCTCTCAAACAGTCAAAACTAACTGGAATACCGCATCATGGCTGCAACTGCATTGACTGTCGTCTTGCATCTAAATGTATCTGATATTTCTCAAACTGTC
This sequence comes from Nicotiana tabacum, assembly GCF_000715075.1. Classification (NCBI taxonomy): domain Eukaryota; kingdom Viridiplantae; phylum Streptophyta; class Magnoliopsida; order Solanales; family Solanaceae; genus Nicotiana; species Nicotiana tabacum. The sequence continues at coordinate 81,232,395 of NC_134089.1, read as the reverse complement.
AAGATTAGTATTGAAACAGTCAAGATCGTACGCTGTCTTCATCATTTAAATGACAAAAATAGACTACAAAGAATTGTTATTGTCATTATATTGATGACGATATAATGAGTTCGCAAGTTCCTACGCTAAACTTGATAAACAGAATAAACAACGTTGGTTTAAGTCCAATTAGGGATGGATACACTTCTGCTGTCATGCGAAATAATAGAAAGATTAAGACGGTTACTAGGTTATAACTATTTATAACTTTAAATGAGGTAATATTGATAAAACATGATAATCATAAAGCGATATCAATATAATTAAAATATTCTATATTTTGGCATAACTGTTTATAATTTTAAATGAGATATCATTTGTGAAACATGACAATCAGGTAAAGTTTTTAGTTATCCAGCAAGATAGCTAAATTGAATAAATTAAAGTATGATTCCTACCGTTTTGTCATGAGTTGCCTGGTATCCTTCTGACATGTTTTTTTCTTAATCTTTTGTTTGTAGATTTATAATTATAGTAACCCGATAAATTTTGTGTATTACGCAACATGATAGATATGTTGAATGCAATATAAAGTCCTACCAATTTATCATAACTTGTGCATGGCGCAGTTCTCCGATTTTAGTTGCTCTTGATGCCATCTCTGCAACTCAACCTTAGAATTTTAGTCCAGATTATTTCATTAAACGCACGTCTATACATATCGGAGTCATTCTAGCAGTATTGTTAATTTCGGGGATAAAATTTTAAGACCATGCCCAAAAGGTCCTCTTTGTGTCAATATCCCTTAAACCTTAAAGGGTTGCCCGTATTTCTTTATTTTAACAACAAATAATAAAAATAATAAATAAGCAAAAAACCCAAATAGCAACCTTCTAGTGGCACTTAAGCCCTAAACACCGCTGTTTTCATGGCTCACGAGTAAAATAGCAGTGAGTTTAACGTTAATCAGTAAGATAGATATTATGCGAGCGTCAATATAAATGAATCTTAATTCATAACATAAAGAACCAAAGAAGCACTAAATATTAGTAATTTATTTGTTTAACAAACCAATAGATGCCTTTAAAGAAAATTGAAAACCACAATTCTTTTCTGACGGCGACAAATTGAAAAAAGGCTTTAATCAAAATCCTTAAAATTACAAGTAACGAACTTCTCTCTTGACAGAAACGTTAAGCCGCAAGAACAGCGCCTAAATCAACAAATAACCAAATGGAAAGCTCTCTGGCAATAATACTTTTTCCAAATACATTTGTCTAAAGAAGGGTTTTCAATGATTTAACGTCATACGTGCTCTTGATAATATAATTGTTAGAGTAAAACTTTATATGAAAACCGTACTTCCCAAAAACTATTATAGACAATAATTGTAAGAATAAAACTTTATATGAAAACCATACTTCCCAAAAACTATCATGTCAAATTAAGAACAAATATTATGTAACGTCTGAGACTAGAATTAGGAAAGTGAAGTAGTAGGTGTTGCTATATTGGGGAAAGGTGTGTAGAAGATTCTATGGGCTAAACAAAAGAATGAGAAGGTATTGGGCCAAGGTCATTACAGATTCGGTGGCCCAATTAATTACTCCAGCCCAACCAATAACTACAACTAATAAATAAACGGAAGGGAGATGGAAAGAGCAGTCAAAATCTGGTAAATCAGTTACACCTTCTTAACTACTTCTTTTTCTCTCTTCGATCCTAATCTTCTTTTTCTCTTCTCAATTTACAGGTCACATTCATGGAGTTATTAACTAGCATTTGTCTGTAATTCCATTGAAGTAACTCAATTGTTCCCCATTGAACAATAAAAGCTTCAATTCTTTCGATTTCATCTCATTTTCTATAAAAACTATTAGTTCATTACAGATTTGGTATCAGAGCAAGTCCTGACACCATGACAGTCCCAGAAACTAGGGCTAAGACTACTGAAGAAAGCATAAAAAAATTGGAGAATCAACTACAAAATTACATGTCAGAGACGAACAAGAAGCTAGCGTCCAATGACTCTAAAATGGACGAATTACATCACAAGTTCGACATAATGATGGACAAAATCTTCGTCAACAAGGATGGGATTCTGGGGAGTGCACCAACAGGAAGCCACCATGTGGAAGGATCTGGAAGCAGGATAAGAATGGTAGAGCCTCATGAGCAACCCATATGAAGATTTCACTCGAGCAATTCTGCTTCAAAGGTAGACTGTCCATGCTTTGAAGATGGTGATCTCAAATCTTGGCAAAGAAAATGTGAAAGGTACTTTCATTACAATCACATCTCTGATCCCCAGCACAAACTTGAAACTGGTGTTCTTCATTTAAATGGAAAGGCTGAGTCGTGGTACTTTTCATATCAAGTGAGTCCAGGTGTTGTGAGATGGCCTGATTTCGTGGAGGAAATCTGCAAAAGGTTCAATGATTCAGATAATAGTAATCTCAATTTGTTAGAAAGGTTCAAGAGGATTGAACAAATTGGTAGTGTTACTGAATACTTAGAAAAATTTGAGGACCTAAAAACTTGGGTGTTGATTAAACACCCTACTATTCCTGAAGAATTCTTTCTAGGGTTCTTCATTGAAGGGATTAAAGAAGAAATTTGACACACAATTAAGATGTTGGATCCCTTTTCTTTGAGCTAGGCTGTTGAGAAAGCTAGACACAAGGAGGAACTAGTTGAATCAATGAGCAGAAAGAGTAGGGGCAAGAGCGCAACTCAGTATAGTATGGCTTCTGGTGCTTCAGGAAGCAGAACTTCTAATTTCACCCCAAAAGAAGGCAACCCTAACTCTGCCATCTCAGGAAATAAATTATTTGAAGCCAGAAAAGCTAGGGGATAATGCTACTGGTGTGGAGAAAAGTATTTTCCAGGTCATAAATGCAAAGATAGACAGTTGAATACATTATATGGGATAACTGAACAGGAGGAAGGGGAAGAAGAACCAAGGGTGGAAGAGATAAAAAGATCATTGGAAGCTCCTGAAGAAGTAATTGATAAAGCAATAAGCTTGAATGCATTATCTGGCACTATCACTTCTAACACTATCAAATTGAAGGGAATGTATGGGAAGCAATGGCTGATTATATTAGCTGACAGTGGTAGTACTCATAGTTTTGTTGCCATTAATATTGCTAAACAGATAGGTTGTGTAATCCAAGAGGATGCTCCTATGAGGGTAACAACTGCTAATGGAAGCCATTTGATGAGCTATTCTGCATGTCATCAATTTAAATGGAAGATACATGGTATTGAGTTTGAGCATAAACTCAGATTGTTGGATATTGGTGGATGTGATATGCTGTTGGGTGGTGATTGGATGAGAAAACACAACCCGATACTCTTTAACTTCATTGAGTACAGGATGCAAGTTAGTGTCAAGGGAAAAAGGGTGGATCTGAAAGGCTTCTCTGAAGAAGGAAAGCTGCAAGCTATGACAACTTCTGGGGTCAAATAACTCTTGAAGAAATGGCAGGTGATATGGGCACATTTGTTTACAATAACAACTACAGAAGTGAAGAATCTTACAGTCATACCTGCTGAAATCATATCTGTGTTGGAGGACTTTCTAGGAGTATTTGCAGAACCCAAATCCTTGCCACCAAGCAGGAATCATGATCATTTCATCCCCCTGAAATCTGATGCAGCCCCAGTTAGTATCAAACCCTACAGGTACAACTATTTCCAAAAAAATGAAATGGAAAAACAAGTCAATGAAATGCTTACTAATGAGATTACACAACCAAGTTATTCCCCATTTTCATCTCCAGTTCTTCTTGCTAAAAAGAAAGATGGAAGTTGGAGATTTTGTATTGACTATATAGAGCTTAACAAAATGACCATTAAGGATAAATTTCCTATTCTTTTGGTAGATGACCTAATGGATGAGTTTAAAGGATCTTGCATCTATTCTAAGATTAACCATAGGGCCTTTTACCACTAAATAAGAATGGGGAAGAGTGACATTTTCAAAACTACATTTAGTACTCATTTAGGATATTATGAGTTCAAGGTCATGCCTTTTGGCTTGACTAATGCACCTGCTATCTTTCAAAGTCTTATGAACCATGTTTTCAAACCTTACTTGAGGAAATTTGTGTTAGTATTCTTTGATGACATCATAGTTTACAGCTCTTCTATGGAAGCTCATGCTTTACATCTTAGAAAAGTAATGGAAGTACTGCAAAAAGAACAGTTATATGCCAAGCTGTCCAAACATTCTTTTGGACAAGACAAGGTTAAATACTTGGGTCACATAATCTCTGGCAAAGGGGTATCAACTGACCTTGCTAAGATTGAAGCCATGGTGTCCTTGCCTGTTCCAAAGAATATGAAGGTTCTCAGAGGTTTTCTAGGGCTTACTGGTTGCTACAGAAGGTTTGTTAAATCCTATGGCATCATTAGCAGGCCACTGACTAATTTGTTTAAGAAGAACTCATTCCAATGGAATGCAGATGTAGAATTGGCTTTTCAGCAGTTGAAAGAGGCCATGGCATCAGTTCTAGTATTGGCTTTAGCAGATTTCACCAAGTCATTCATTGTGGAGACAAATGCCTGCTCCACTGGCATGGAAGCTGTGTTGATGCAAGAGGGCATGTCTATAGCCAATTTCAATAAGGCCTTAGCTCCCAAAAATAGGAGCCTCTCTACATATGAGAAAGAATACATGGCTGTGTTAGCAGTAGTGGATAAGTGGAGACATTATCTCCAAGGAGGACATTTTATTGTCAAGACAGATCATCAAAGTTTGAAATATATCCTAGAATAAAATGTGACTACAGCCTTCCAACAAAAAGGTCTCAGAAAACTAATGGGGTTAGACTATAAAGTACAGTATAAAAGGGGGTTGATAATAAGGTAGCAGATGCTCTTTCAAGAAGGCAAGAAGAAGAGTGCACACTACTACCTATGTCTACAACTCAAGCTACTTGGTTACAAGAAGTGAGCCTAAGCTATGAAACTAATCCTGTGTCATTACAACTATTGAGTGAATTGGCTATTGCCCCTGATAGTAATGCAAATTATTCATTACATCAGGGAATTATCAGATACAAACACAAGATCTATATTGGAAGGAGTACTAAGTTAAGACATAAGATCCTAGAAGCACCACACTAATCACCATTAGGGGGTCACTCAGGACAACAGGGTACCTACAGAAGAGTGCAATCTATATTCTACTGGCCTAACATGAAGACAGAAGTATGTAAATGGGTTAGTGAGTGTGATGTATGCCAAAGGGTGAAATTAGAACAAGTTCACCCTCTAGGATTACTACTGCCCTTACTCATACCCAACCAAGCTCGGGAAGATATTTCCTTAGATTTTGTAGAAGGTTTACCTCAATCAAGCCAGAAAAATGCAGTCTTGGTGGTGGTTGACAGATTGACCAAGTATGGGCATTTTCTACCTCTTAAGCATCCATTCACAGCTCCAGATGTAGCAGAATTATTTCTTAAGGAGATTTATATACTACTTGGGCTTCCTAAGACTATTGTATCTGATAGAGATGCTATTTTCACTAGCCATTTCTGGCAGCATCTCTTCAGGACCTTGGAGACTAAACTCAATATGAGCTCAGCTTACCATTCCCAATCAGATGGGCAAGCTGAGATGCTCAACAGATGCATGGAGACCTATTTGAGGGCTATGTTTTTTCACAATCCTAAATAATGGGATAAGTGGATTCATTTGGCTGAATGGTGGTACAACACAAATTACCACAACTCACTAAAAACCACTCCTTTTAAGGCCCTATACGGCTACCCCCGACTCAGTTACCATTAGGCTCTTTGCCTAACACTGGTCGACATCCAACAGGAGTATGCTTAGCACAGAGGCAACACTTATTATAGACACTCAAAGATAATTTGACTCAAGCTCAATCAAGAATGAAGTTTTATGCAGATAGACTCCGGACTGAGAGATCCTTTGAAGTTGGGGATTTGGCTTACCTCAAATTACAACCCTATAGACAGGCTTCTATTGATGTTCGCAAGAATGTGAAGTTGTGTGCTCGCTGTTATGGACCTTATAAAGTTTTACAAAGAATTAGTTCAGTGGCTTACCGTGGAGTTTCCAGCAGAATCCCAGCTACATCCAGTATTCAACATCTCTCAATTGAAGAAGAGGGTTGGACCAGCTATAGATCCTCAGCCACAACCTCCGATTTGGGACAGTGCAGGCCGGGTCTTGATTCAACCTATGGCAATTTTGCAGCGGCGAATGACTAAGGTGGGCAATGGGGTTCGCGTGAAGGTCTTGATTTACTAGGCTAATTTGAGTGAGGAAGAAGTTACATGGGAAGATTGGGGGGCGAACGACACAAATAGCTACTAAAAGTTGTGGCTTTTATTTTAAAACCACTGTTTTCAATGTATTTAGACTTTAGCCACTCTTTTTAAAAAACTTATACCTGACTGGACGAAAATACCCTTCTGGTATAACTTATACCTACGCTATCAACACAAGCAGCAGTTACACAAAGAGAAGAAGCGAGCAACAGCAGCAGCGGCGATCAACTGAGGACGAACCACCATTTCTCTTCCCGATTTCAAAAATTCAGCAATCTAATCCAAAAAAACAACATAGATAAACAGTAAGTTGTAATTTTATGTGTTTCTATCAATTTTTATTTTGCTATAGTTATACTTTTTAGATCTGTATTGATTTGATTATATATTAGATAAGAATTTGATTTTTTTTGAATTTCTGGATTGATAAATTTATAGACACCGCCTCCTATGATAATTCTGTATTCCGGACATAGTGTCTTCATTTTGGAAATTGAATTCAAAAAAATAAGAACACTATGTCCTTAACTTTGATTCTACTGGCCTCATTTTGCAAATTGAATAAAAAAACTTAAGGACAAAATGTCCTTCACTTTGTTGTTGTTCTTCTGTATACAAAGTCCTGTAGCTTGAGTTTCAAATTGTATGTTTTAATTTCTGGTTCAAATGTTAAGGACTGACAGTCCTTAACTCTTAAATACATGTTTAAATGTTAAGGACTAGCAGTCCTTAACTTTTAATTCCATGTTTAAATGTTAAAGGACAGGCAGTCCTTAGCTTTTAATTTCTGGTTCAAAAGTTAAGGACTGGTAGTCCTTAACTTTTAATTCCATGTTTAAAACTTAAGGACTGACAGTCCTTAACTTTTAATTTTAATTCCATGTTTAAATGTTAAAGGACAGATAGTCCTTAGCTTTTAATTTCTGGTTCAAAAGTTAAGGACTAGCAATCCTTAAGTTTTAATTCCATGTTTAAATGTTAAGGACTGACAGTCCTTAACTTTTAATTCCATGTTTAAATGTTAAAGGACAGACAGTCCTTAGCTTTTAATTTCTGGTTCAAAAGTTAAGGACTAGCAATCCTTAAGTTTTAATTCCATGTTTAAATGTTAAGGACTGACAGTCCTTAACTTTTAATTCCATGTTTAAATGTTAAAGGACAGACAGTCCTTAGCTTTTAATTTCTGGTTCAAAAGTTAAGGACTGGCAGTCCTTAACTTTTAATTCCATCTTTAAAAGTTAAGGACTGGCAGTCCTTAACTTTTAATTCCATGTTTAAATGTTAAGGACTGACAGTCCTTAGCTTTTAATTTCTTGTTCAAAAGTTAAGGACTGACAGTCCTTAACTTTTAATTCCATGTTTAAAACTTAAGGACTGACAGTCCTTAACTTTTAATTCCATGTTTAAATGTTAAAGACTGGCAGTTCTTAACATTTAATTCCATGTTTAAATGTTAAAGGACTGACAGTTCTTAACTTTAATTACATGTTTAAATGTTAAGGACTGGCAGTCCTTAACTTTAATTACATGTTTAAATGTTAAGGACAGACAGTCCTTATCTTGGTCTTGCACTTACAGTACACTTGTTCTTAATTCTACAAGGATTGCTTTATAACGTATGTCCTTTGTTTCCCATTCTCTTGACTTGTAGGATGGAAACAATATGCATAATAGTTGCTTTTAATGGTAGATGGACTGAAGACTATAAATATCTTGATCATCAAACAAAGCTTTTCCTAGCACCTGAGTCAATTCAGTTTGAAGATTTCGTTAAACAGATTTTTGAGCTTATTGAATTGGATAGTGAAAAGTTTGAAATAGTGATATGGTTTGATATCAACCTTGGAACAAGCAAAGGAATGCTTGTATCCAAAGATTTAGATTCTTCACACATGTATAGAGTTGCTAAAAACTCATTCACTCTTCAAGAGCTGTCATTTCATAGTTGATATTTCGGAAAGAGTTTTTGCATCAACAAGCAATGAACATGCCAACACAAAAACTCAACATGACAATCAAGAGCGATGCCAACAGATAGTTGAAGTAGATATGGTTGAAGCTCAACCATTAAATGAAGAGGTGCATCAAACATTTGATTCTATTCAAGTAGAAGGACAAAGCATTATAGAGATTGACAACGAACAAGCTTTGGGTATTCAAGTCTTAGAGAGTGCACCGGTAATCGAAGTAGTTGCTGACAAAACCTGCACTCAAATAACTAAACGAAGATCAAATTTGAAACAAAAAGAATCCCCAACTACGATATTAAGAGAAAATGCTTCTTTGGATCAAATAAAAGTCGGATCAGTATTTGACAAGAAGAAGAGCATAATTAATTGTTTTTCTAATGTAGCAATCAAAGGACATTTTGAATTCAAAGTTGTTAGACCAAGCTCAACAAGATATTCATTGACATGCAATGATGATAGGTGTCGTTGGTGTGTACGTGCTTTCAGAATTAAAGACTCAACATTATTCAAGATAGTAAAGCTTGAGAAAAAGCATGACTGCTCTGTTAACACTAGGAAAGCAGATCATAGGCATGCTACTTCAAAGTTGATTAGTGGTTACATTATCGATAATCTTCGGGACCCAAGATTTGAAGTTACACCAGCTTTTGTCATGGCAGAGATGCAAAAATTGCATGGACTAGACATTGGATATCACAAGGCGTGGCGTGCTATTCAACATGCTTCCGCTTTAATAAGAGGAAGTCCCGAAGAAAATTATGAATTATTGTGTTCATACTTGTATATGATGACAAGTAAAAACCCGGGAACTTATACTAACATAAAGATAGACGACAACAACAGGTAAACAATTTAGGACATGCTGTATTTAGCCTTGTTAACTTTTGAGTTATAACCAGAAGTTGAGGACTGTCTATCCTTAAGTTTTGAACTTGTAATTAAAAGTTAAGGACTTCCAGTCCTTAAGTTTTGAACTTTGAAATAAAAGTTAAGGACAACATGTCCTTAACTTTATAACTTGTAAATGTAAGTTAAGGACTGACTGTCCTAAACTTCGGGTATTTTAACCTTGTTTTATATTGTATTTTCAGGTTTCTTTATATGTTTTACGCATATGGATCATCGATAGCTGGTTGGAATCATTGTAGACCAGTGATTGCTATTGATGCGACTTTTTTGAAGTCAAAATATCGTGGTGTTTTAATGATTTCAGTTTCAAAAGATGCAAATAACCAAATTTTCCCATTAGCCTTTGGAATAGCAGAATCTGAAAACAACAATTCCTATGAGTGGTACTTTAGTCAGCTTCGCAATGCAATTGGGAGCCATGAGAATTTGATTTTTTTATCAGACAGGCATCAAGCTATTGCAAATGGCATTGTAAAGGTATATCCTGAAAGCCATTATGGGATTTGCATCTATCATTTGGAGCATAACCTAAAGTGAAGAAAGGTAAAAAGTGAGGTCATAAAACTTTTCCAAAGTGCTGCAAGAGTATACAAGCGTAAAGAATTTGACATATACATGTCAGATATTGCAAATGTAGATAAGAAAACTTATGACTACTTGATGGAAGAACCACCGGAAAGATGGGCACGTTCTTGTAGTCCACAACGAAGATATGACATGCTCACAACAAATATAGTTGAGTCGATGAATTCAGTGCTATTAGAAGCAAGGGAGCTTCCTATACTAAGAATGATGGATTTCATTCAAGTGAAACTACAACATTGGTTTTATGAAAGAAGAAATAAAGCAGAAGGAACATTTTATGATGTTTCTTGTTGGGTAGAGGAGGAATTGAAGAACAGAATAGATTTAGCATTTACTTTGAACGTAAGTATTATGTTTTATGTTTATATTATGATTTTGACATTTTTTAACATAATGTACTCACTTATAATTTTTCAATATTGAAGGTCTTCCCTGTTGATTCATGGCGTTCTAGAGTTGAAAAAGAAGGAATAACTTTCTTGGTGGACTTAAACAAAAGAACATGTGATTGTTTTCAATTTCAACTTGATGAATTACCATGCATACATGTAATTGCAGCTATCGAGAAGAGAAACATCAAGAAGTCTGACTTTTGTTCGCACTGGTACTTAAAGGAATCTTGGCTGAAAACATATGAAAGACAAATACATCTTGTAGGACATACTGTTTCATGGATTGTACCAGAGAGTGTTAAGTCACAAATTGTTAAACCTCCAGATTTCAAAGTGCCACCAGGTAGAAGGCAAAAGAAAAGGCATATTCCTGCTACCGAGCCATTAAAAATAATATTCAAATGTGGTCATTGCAGAAGAATTGGTCATAATAGAACAGCTTGTATATATTCTCCGGCACTCCATCCATTTTCAAGAAAGCATAGAGAAGAGTAGAAATATACACTTATGTTTATCGACTCTTTTAAGTTTTTGCTATAGATTGTATTCATTATTATTCTAATTTAAGCGGATGCCTAGATTTTCAATATTTATATCTTGTTACGTTCTTTTAATTTCTTTTGAGTTCAACAATTAAAAGTTATTAACAGGAGTCAGTAAGTTCAACTTGCAATTTTGAAAACGTAATGACTGTTTGTCCTTAACTTTGAATTTCAAGTTCAAAAGTTAAGGACATGAGGTCCTTAAGTTATAGTCTCATGTTAAAAAGTTAAGGACTGTCTGTCCTTAACTTTGAATTTTAAGTTCAAACGTTAAGGACATGAAGTCCTTAAGTTATAGTCCCATATTAAAAACGTAATGACTGTCTGTCCTTAACTTTGAATTTCAAGTTCAAAAGCTAAGGACATGAGGTCCTTAAGTTATAGTCCCATGTTAAAAACTTAAGGACTGTCTATCCTTAACTTTGAATTTCAAGTTCAAACGTTAAGGACATAGGTCCTTAAGTTATAGTCCCATGTTAAAAACTTGAGGACTGTTTGTCATTAACTACAGGAGTCCTTAAGTTTGAAATACAAGTTAAAAACTTGAGGACTGTCTGTCCTTAACTTTAAATTTTAAGTTCAAACGTTAAGGACATGAGGTCCTTAAGTTATAGTCCCATGTTAAAAACTTGAGGACTGTCTGTCCTTAACTTTGAATTTTAAGTTCAAACGTTAAGGACATAGGTCCTTAAGTTATAGTCCCATGTTAAAAACTTGAGGACTGTTTGTCATTAACTACAGGAGTCCTTAAGTTTGAAATACAAGTTCAAAAGTTAAGGACATGAGGTCCTTAAGTTATAGTCCCATGTTCAAAACTTAAGGACTGTCGGTCCTTAACTTTGAATTTCAAGTTCAAAAGTTAAGGACATTTGGTCATTAACTTTGAATTTGAAGTTCACTTACACTTAGTCATGAACAAATACTAACAAACTCAATGGACAAATCAACAATTGAGAGAGAAACAACGAAATAAATAACAAAATGCCTTGACATAACTTTTGAAATTGTAATTTTGCATAGCTGATACAAAAAATTATGCTATGCCAACAAACCAAAATATAAGTGCCTTTTCACAAATTTACAGAATATTTCAGAACTATCCTAAACTGGCATAATTCAGATGTCACCTTTACAACAATTTTATACAAAAATAACACCACAATTTCTTTACAACTCCTTTGGACAGAATGTTTCATTTTCACTCTCATAATCATCACCAACATTTTCTGGTGGAGTATCATAACCAGAATTTCTTTTCCATTCACCATGTGCCCAAAGATTTGCAGCAAGTTCTTTTCGAAAGTCTTTTATGTCTTCGGGTTGGAATTGCTGCACGTCCTTTCCAATCATCAGCAACTCGACAAATTTGATCAGGAATGCACCACAATCAGTCCTAAGAGAAATGTAAGATATGCAGTGAATTAAACAATAAATCTTAAGTACATATAAATAATATAAGAAATAATAACACGTACGATCCAGTTTGGTGTGGTGATATTTGCCACTGTATATCAAATTTGTTGAAGACATTCCCAAAAGACTTGTGATTTTTGTCAAACTGTGAGAACTTTAGCAAATGGGGGATCATGCGTGCATAAATTTGCATGTAGTTCATTCCTGCTTCATATGGCTCACTGTATATGGAATCATATACATCAATCTTTTTTTGATTCAAGTCAAATACTCCCAACAAAAAGTGTGTCACAACTTCATCATCTTCTGAAGGAAGCCGACATGGAAAAAAGATTTTGTCAACCTCAGTCCATGCAATTCCACATCTACGGCTGTCCCCCCACACATATGGTGTCAGAAATAACTGATTATCACCAGCACACCAAAACTCATCACTAGCATCTTCACTGAAATCTTTATACACAAGTGCCATATAATTATCAAAAAGAACATCAGTAGTTGTGCATCGAAAAGGATGATCGCGAGGGTGGTAGCATTCCTTCTTTCTCAGATAATAGAGAGCAATGTCAATATGCTTCATAAAAAGGCAAAAAATAAAACAAATCAATAACAAATCAGTCATAAAATAATGAAAAAATGATAAATTAATAATAGAAAAAATAAATGCCTTGTGAATTATCTAACCTTATCATCAAGAACAAATTTGCTATCTGAAAGCTCAAGGAAAAATATTTTGCTACTGATTTTTTGATGATACAATTTGTATGGTTTTTTCCTCAAACTATTATCATCAGCATATAAATCAATTTGTCCCCTGAAAATTTTGAAAATGTCAAGTTAGAATTTTGAAAACTTTAATCTATAACTTAAGGACCAAGTGTCCTTAGCTTTTGAATTTGATACTCAAACTTAAGGACTGCATGTCCTTAGCTTATGAATTTTGAATTCAAACTTAAGGACAAGAAGTCCTTAAGTTTTAAACTTGAATCTATAAGTTAAGGACAGTTAGTCCTAAAATTAGTCTTACAATCACAGAAGTTAAGGATGTAGTGAAACACATTAAGAGACTTACTCTTTTTTGCGACCTCTCCTTTTCTCCTTGCCCAACCACACAATGAATTTCTTCACTAATTTTTCATCTTCTTTGGCATAATGAAAAATACACCTACGAGTATAGGTTGATTTTATCCAACCTGAACTCTTCAGAGTATTTTGATTGTCTGCCTTGGAACTTACTGCTTTTCATTCCTTATCAAAAGGAGATTTCAACTGCCAGCTTAACTTCTTGTTCCTTTTACCTCGACCAAGTTCTTCTTCAACATTTCTTTCACCCTCCATAGTCAAAGTCGCATCAATGTCCATTTGTATACTTGGAGGAGTAGGAGTAAGAAGAGAAAATGACGGACCATCATAACCAATACTGTCTCTCTTTCTTTTCCTTGTATATTGGTTAAGATTGTCATCATTGGTGTCCTCTTTGTTTTCCTCTGCTGGCGACACTATATATATATATATATATATATATATATATATATATATATATATACATATTCATATTAGTTTTCTGCAACAGGTCAAATGAAAAGACAAAATTTCAATTGTACATATAATAATTAGGGCACAATCAGTACATGTCTTCTCCACAGTACCTTCTTGTGTTTTTTCAAGAGACAACTCAGCTAAAATATTGCGTGTAGCATTTTCTTTTTCTTGCAATTCCACATTTTCTTTATCTTGCAGTTGTTCACCATGATCTTTAGATGCTTGTTGACAAGATTCTGCAAAAATATTTACAACAGCTAACATGTTAATAATCTTTAATTAAAACAAACATATATAAAATTAAAAAAGCACTGCCTAACCATTTGCAATATCCAAGATCATTCCAGCTACATCATCATCATCACATATTGCATCTATAGATTTGGAACCAATCTCACTTCTGCCTATGTCTTGAGATTGTAGTCCAGTTTTCTCTTGATACTGCACTCCAGCTTCTTCGCTTGCTGCTTCAAAAGATACAATATATAATGAAATAAAGATACAATATATAATGAAAATTTTATCTAACCTTGACTGGAACAAGTTTGAACTCCAAATTTTTCTTTGTATGACAGCGGTGTAGAGAGATCATACGTTCCTTCTAAGCATTTGCATACAATCTCGCTGACACTTGTCCCCAATGGACTTGTTAAATCCTCCTGTGATTGCAATCCACAAACTCTACAAATTTTCTCCGGCACTCCACAAACTTCTGCATGCACATGCATAGTTTATATGTATTAATCTATTGAATATACATTTCAACGAAAATAAAAATCAAAATCTATAACTAACCTTTCCCAATATCAGTAACATTTTCAGTTTCATCATCTAGATGTGCATCTCTAAATTCTCTTTCATACTGACCCTCTGCATGCACATCCATATAATCACGTTCAACACCACCTGCATCTTGGTTGAATATGCCAGTACGCTCAGTAGCACGACAATGATCATCAACTCCATATTTTCTAATTGGAACACTAGATTCTCTATCTGTGTTCATCTGATCAGCTTTCCCAAACATGTTCATCAAAGTATCAAGCTTTGATCCTAGAGTTTTCTTTAAATCCTGAGAAAGCAACTAAGTTACAAAGAGAAGGACATGTTTAAAACTTAAGGACAGGCAGTCCTTAAGTTTGAACTTAAAGTTCAAAACTTAAGGAAATGCAATCCTTAAGTTTGAACTCCAAGTTCAAAAGTTAAGGACAAGAAGTCCTTAACTTTGAATTCCAAGTTCAAAACTTAAGGACATGATGTCCTTAAGTTTCATTTCAAAGTTCAAAAGTTAAGGACAAGAAGTCCTTATCTTTCAATTCCAAGTTCAAATTTTAAGGACACAAAATCCTAAAGTTGGACTAACTAAAATTACCTTGATTTCGTTCTCAATCTTTTTTTCTGATACAACAATTTTCTGATTAACTCTGGTAACTTCTGCTTGCAAATCCTTCTTAAAACTCTCTGATAATCTCTGAATCAAAAAACATAATATAAAAAAAAGGTGTTCGTAAGCAATAAATAATCAAATAAAAAACTAATACTATTCAAAGGCAGAAACACATACTCTAACAATTTCCTTAAGTACGCCTTCGTCAAATTGTGTGGAAGAAGACCTTGAGCCTCGATCTTGTGAAACTGGCTCCTCCACACAAAGAGGCTCTGTATCTTCTTCTTCCACGGGAATAAAGGGTGACACCTCAATCAACTTAAACACCTATTATATAAGAAAAACTAAACATAAGTATACATAACTAAAACAAATAAACAAAAAAAGAGATAGTAATTACATTAACTTACTTTTTTATTATGGAAATATTTTCTACAAAGAGCATCAAATTGTGGAGACTTCATTTCAGAATAACATAACATTCGAGGATAACCAACTTCTTTGAAGTTCACAAATTGTTTCTCTTGGAAAATAGGAAGTACTTCCATAATCCAGACACAAAACGCAAAAGGAAAGCCAACTAAAGTGTAGCTATCAATATCTTTTTCTTTCTCTTTCTCCTTCTTCACATCATTCTCATTTGATTTCAAGCAACTCTTCAATGATTTTAATAGCGTTTCATAAGCAAGAGAGCCCCAGTTGAAGGAAGCGCAAAGTGCATCATCGTCAACAATTTTCATTATTTGCTCCAACACATTCCTATTTTTCCTCTTGCCCATCAAAACCGACTCAACAAAATAGAGTGTTGCCAACTTCAAAGCATCATCATCACTGCCAGCAAATGATGAAGTTGTACCATGTGGGCGACTAGAAATAAAACTATACAAATCAGCCAACTCAATTTTGTCCTTTCCAGGGAAATAGACTCTTAAAAGCCTATTCTCTTTCTCATTTAAACCTTTCATGTCAAGCGACGAATAAGACTTCAAACCAGTAATAATATGGAATGCATCACGAGTAAACTTAATATCGCGGTCAAATACCTTGAAGGTCATCGAATCAAGTTCATTACTAACAATTTCAGAAAGCAATACACGGTGCATAAGTTTACCCGAGAACTTCACACTTTGTAATCTGAAGAAGTTGCCAAAAATATTTTCCCTCAATTTCTTCCATTGGCCATTCGACAGAAAACTTTTAATTGTTTCCTTATATTGAAAATCTCCTTTCCAATATACCAGAAAATTACGCCAATCGTCAAAATCAAAAAAATGATCGCCTTCCATTATAACACTAGAAAAGAAGGAAAAACAAACAAAGATTAGGACTTAACTTAAAATTTCAAGTTTAAAAGTTAAGCAAATACAATCCTTAACTTTAAATTTTAAGTGCAAACGTTAAAGAAATACAGTCCTTAACTTATACTTTCAACTTCCAAAGTTAAGGACACTTAGTCCTTAACTTCAAGTTTCATGTGCAAAAGTTAAGGACAATAAGTCCTTAACTTTAAATTGTAAATGCAAAGGTTAAGGAAATACAGTCCTTAACTTATACTTTCAACATCCAAAGTTAAGGACACTTAGTCCTTAACTTCAAGTTTCATGTGCAAAAGTTAAGGACAATCAGTCCTTAACTTTAAATTGTAAGTGCATAGGTTAAGGAAATACAGTCCTTAACATATACTTTCAACATCCAAAGTTAAGGACACTTTGTCCTTAACTTCAAGTTTCATGTGCAAAAGTTAAGGACAATCAGTCCTTAACTTTGAATTCCAACTACAAAATTTAATGTCGTTTCTTCTTTACCTTTAATGAACACAGTTAACTGAAAATTCATAATCAGTAAGCTTATGAATTTCTACGACTATTTTTATGAAATATACCTACATAATCAAATATATTGAATCAACCACAAACACATTTCAAATTTCACACACTAAAAATTTATCAAAAACATAATCACACAAAATATACTACACTGCATCAACATATAATGCTAATTTTTGAAATTTCACACATACTTCACACGGCATTGAACCAACTTACAAATAAAGAAAAACGAAGATGACGGAGAAGATGACGGAGAAGATGAAGGACAGAAGATGACGGAGAAGATGAAGATGAAGATGACGGAAGATGACGGAGAAGATGAAGGAGCAGAAGTTTAACTGAGATTGCAGTTTGCATACGAGGAAGATGAAGAAACGCAGAACTCTGAACGAATGAAATAAGGGTTTTCGTCGATTTTGGGATTATACAAGAAATAGAGAAAGGGTAATTGTGTCTTTTCCCCCTTAGTAGTGGCTATTTTTGATAAGCATTTTAAATAGTGGATAAAAATTAAATACACCCTTATTTAGTGGCTACTACACGCCATTTTCACTACGAAATGGCTACATCAAAAGTCGATTTCCTGAATTTGTGGCTCAGCAAAGACCTCGAGGACAAGGTAGTTCTTTGAAGAGGAAGGGATTGTAATGTATGAGGTTAGAATTAGGAAAGTGAAGTAGTAGGTATTGCTATATTGGGGAAAGGTGTGTAGAAGGTTCTATGGGCTAAATAAAAGAATGATAAGGTATTGGGCCAAGGTCATTACAGATTCGGTGCCCCAATTAATTACTCCAGCCCAACCAACAAGTACAACTAATAAATAAATGGAAGGGAGATGGAAAGGGCAATCAAAATCCGGTAAATCAATTACACCTTCTTAACTACTTCTTTTTCTCTCTTCTCTCTCTTCGATCCTAATCTTCTCTTTCTCTTCTCAATTTACAGGTCACATTCATGGAGTTATTAGCTAGCATTTGTCTGTAATTCCATTGATGTTAACTCAATTGTTCCCCATTGATCAATAAAAGCTCCAATTCTTTCAATTTCATCTCATTTTCTATAAAAACTATTAGTTCATTACATATTAAATATGGAAGTATACCTAAATCCATAAAAATTGGCGAAATCCTTCAACTAGTGCTCTACGATATTCCATACCAAGTCGTGTGCGTCTCTACCTCTTCCAGTAATGGGGAAATCAGCAAAGAGAACTCTTTATAGACCACGATCTATTTATAGTTACAGATGTTTATATAAAATTATAATTCATTCGGGTATTACACATAAGTCCTTATACTTTAGGTGTTTTATAAACTCATTTAAATTTAAACCTTAGTAGATCACTTTTAGTTTGGGCCAACCTTTTAATAATATCAACCAACATATAATTATTCTCAATAAAATAATTGTGCAAGTCAACAAAAAATTCTAACATGTTACACATATGGATACTGCGAAAATCAATGGTAGAGAAAATTTATAACAAAACATATGGACACAAATACCTAAAACTAAAAGAAGATTAAGAAGCATGAACGAAAAAGAAGAGATGCAATCTCAAACAAACATACGACCATGAAAAAAAAATAGTCTCGTGAAGATGAAGATATTCTTTCCCTTGCCATAAAACGGATATATAACACTCACAAATATCCACTTCTTGGCCCAACATTTTGAAATAGTTTCATTTATATCTGATCTGTACTTGCATCCTAACGCATGATTTCCTACATAGCAATAAGTTCTTTATATGAACTACAATTTCACATTCACAAGTACAGACCATTGTCGATAAATAGTGACAAACATTGTCACATAGAATGCAACATATTACTTAGATGGTGTATATAAACAACTTTAGTATCTGCGCATTCAAGAAAATGGATTTTTCTCCATTCATCAAATTACATCCATGAGGATAGCCATACAAATTACATTCGCAAATCATCACTACATATTCATGTACACCAATTTCAACATTTTCAAATTGCTCTCCAACAATCTAAAGATAGCACATGCAGTCATTTGTCTTAAATATATTGTAATGCAACATCAACATGATATTTTTTTTATTTTTTATTTTTAGAAAAAGGAGAAAAAAAACTATATATCATTAAAGAGGATACCGATGAACTTACAATTAAATTACAATTTAATAGCAAAATTAATAGTAGAAACACTTTAATAACCTGTAGATTCAAGAATAGTAAAACTTTGCTCCCCTCTACAAATTACATTTCTTGTGTGTTTGTTCTTGCACACTATTCTGGAGAAGCAACACGTCAAATCAATTTACAAGAATTTAAGGATGAAACGTATCAAGTCAAAGGAGGAAACTTGAGGAAACCTGCTGGAGTTGATCTAACCCCGATGACCATGAGTCACCTTTGACATGGTTGAGATACTAAAAGAGACACTCTACAAGGCTGAACAACTATTGAAGGCTTTTCACCATTGATGGCCAGATTATATATACATGGTATAGGATTTTGACATACATATGAGCCTCAATACTGAGTATTTTAGCAGCCTCAACCATCAAAGAGCTGAAAAATGCTAAATCAATTAGATGAGAGAAAAAGTTTCACCTTTTAGTCTTTAATAGCGAAGCACATTTTCAAATAGCAGCAAGTCCATGTACTAATAAACAAAAGATGCTTGTTCACCGTATTCAAAGCAAGCTCAAAAAAAGAAGTAGCTGAGAATCATGATTCAGAAAGGAAAATCCCATTAGAGACACATCCAGAAGGAACAACATTTTATTCCTTATAGACATGAGTACTATTTATTTATTTATTTATGAAGTATGTGAGTAGCCGATAACCTTTTAGTAAGTTTTGAATTTTTATAAAGGCCTTACTTTGATTACGAACTTCGAACGTCTCCAAGCCGTTTTTTGGGTTGCCGTTGACTTCAGTTTTTGGGCACCACCTAATAGGTTTGGTACTCCCGGGATTTGGTAGCCCAGTTTATCCAAACATTTTTCGGAAGATAGTCCCCGAATAGGGGTAGCCCTTGGGCTTGATAGTCTCCGAATAGGGGTAGCCTGTGAGCTCTTAGGATCCGGGTTTTAAGAGGCAAGGAAGTGCGTAATAGCAAGACGGAACTTTCTTTCATTTCAATGTGTAATGTACATGATAAAAATTTGTATCATGGCTAAAGTGGGCTACGTGGGCACGGGTCTCATGACTGTTTAGACCTTACAATGAATCCTAACCATCGAACCTTAGCTACTTAAGTACAAAGTTTACTTCTTTCCTTGTTAAGACCCTTAACCCGAGGGTAATGGCCACCCAGTATTCGAGGTCAAGCTTGAGAGGGCTCAGATACTTTTGATACACCCATTGACTCCAGTTTGAGACCGGCCTTCGAATCTAAGTTAGCACGATTTACTGTTGCCTCGTTAAAAACCTTGCTGAAAAATCTTTTTTGGGACAAAATCTGTTCAAGAGAAAAAGAGTGCAACACATGCTTTCAGACCTAACAACCACATTCATCCTTGTTTGTTGTCTGCAATTGGTAGTCCGATTCATGACTTCCACTTTAAGTGTATCACGTTCCAGTTGTTCGGTAGTTGCACAACGTTTCTTGCTTCGAGTTTGTATGAGCCTTTGTCGGTAACTCTGATGACTCGATATGGTCCTTTCTAGTTTGATCCCACCTTCCCTTTATTCGGGTTCGGGTATGTAATGATACTTTACACAACACCAAATCCCCAATCTTGAAGTGTCGGAGGTTGGCTCTTCGGTTGTAGTATCTTTTTATACGCTGCTTCTGGATGCCCAACTAGAATAGGGCAGCCTCACGCCTTAGTTCCAGGCTCGTGATCATGGCCTCTCCATTCGACTCTTCGGTCGCATATTGAAATCGGAGGCTCAGTCTCCCACTTTGACTGGTATTAGGACTTCGGCATCGTAGACCAACAAAAATGAGGTGTCCCCGGTACTAGACTTCGAGGTCGTACGGTATGCCCACAGGACTTTGGGCAATATTTTCTTCTATTTTCCCTTGGCATCGGTAAACCTCTTTTTCAGGTTTTGGTGTATGGTCTTGTTCGTATATTCTGCATGTCCATTTCCACTCGGGTGGTAAAGTGTTGATAGTATTTTCTTAATCTTGTATTCTTCAAAGAACTTATTTACCTTGCTGCCAATAAATTGTTTCCCATTGTCACAAATGATTTCGGATGGTATGACAAATCGGCATATTATATGGTCCCAGATAAAGTCAATAACTTCTTTTTCCCATACTTTATCGAACGCTTGAGCTTCGACCCATTTGAAAAATTAATTGTTCATGTATAATATGAATTGAGCCTTACCGAGTGCCCACGGTAGGGGACCGACAATGTCTATTCCCCAATTCCATAAATGGCCATGGGGACAAAATAAAATGGAGTATCTCTCCCAGTTGATGGATCATCGGTGCGTGTCTCTAGCAACCTTCATATTTTCGTACAAAGTCCTTTGTATCCTTCTTCATTTCGGTCCAGTAATAGCGGCCCTGATTAATTTTCGAACCAAAGATTTCGCCCTCGAATGGTTCCCGCAAGTGCCTTCGTGAATTTCTCTCAAGGCTTATTGGGTCCGTTGAATGTTCTTCGAAGCAAAGTCCATTCGACCAAGCTAAATCTAGCAGCCTTGGTACGGAGAGCTCTGGATTTTTTTGGGTCTAGGGCAATTTTCCAGTCTTCAAGTAATTTGTGTACTTGTTCCTCCAATCCCAAGTCAAACTTGTTGTGTTTACTTTGGCGTGGCCATCTTCTATCACCGATTTGATGAGTCATACTATTATTCCCTAGTGAACTCATCTCTATCAATCGACGACCCTAAATTAGCCAGAGCATTGGTCTCACTGTTCTGATCTCGGGGCGCATGTTGCAGGGTCCATTCCCTGAATTGATGCAATGTTACTTGTAATTTTTCGTACCTCCACATCCGTTCTTCTTTCACTTCGAACATTCAATTGACTTGATTTACTACGAGGAGGGAGCCACACTTGTCTTCGATCACCTCGGCCCCAATGCTTTTAGCTAATTTGAGACCTACAATCATGGCCTCATACTTGGCCTCATTGTTAGTCAATTTCACAATTCTAATAGATTGCCTAATTACACTCCCCGTAGATGGTTTCAACACGATGTCGGGTCCGGACCCTTTTGCGTTCGAGGCAGTGTCTGTAAAAAGGGTCCAAATTCCTGAGGAAGTCCTCGAGGTTAACAATATTTCCCTTTCAATTTCAGGTATTAAGGCCAGTGAAAATTCGGCCACGAAGTCTGCCACAATTTGTGATTTGATGGTGGTTCGGGGTCGATACTTTATAGTATACCCACTGATTTTGATGGCCCATTTGTCCAATCGGCCCGAGAGATCGGGTTTGTGCATGATGTTCCTCAATGGGTAAGATGTTACAATACATACTGAGTGACACTGAAAGTATGATTTTAATATTTGGGAGGCGCTTAGAAAAGCGAGCCCCAATTTTTCCAGGTGAGCGTACCTTGTTTTGGCCTCTCCTAGAGTTTTACTAACATAGTAAATAGAAATAGTATACTTTCCTCGTCCTGGACTAAAACTCCACTTACCGCCACCTCGGATACCGCCAAGTAAGGGTACACCTGCTCATCTACCTTTAGAGTGTCGAGCAAGGGCAGACTTGATAGGTACCGTTTAAGTTGTTCCAAAGCATGTTGACACTCCGGAGTCCAAGAGAAGTTATTCTTCTTCTTCGATAGCGAGAAGAACTGATGTATTTGATGATCTCGATATGAACCGGCCTAGGGCGGCTATACGCCTGGTCAGCCTCTGAACGGACTTTTCGTTGTCCACACGATGATTTTTTTATGGCTTTGATTTTGTCGGGATTGATCTCGATTCCCCGATTGGATACCACGAACCTAAGGAATTTTCCCGATCCGACCTTGAATGCACACTTCTCCGGGTTCAACTTTATATTGTATTGCTCCACTATGTCGAAGGTCTAATGTAAATGTTTCAAATGGTGCTCTGCTTACAGGGACTTGACTAACATATCATCAATATAAACTTCCATTGATTTTCCAATTTTTTCTTCAAGCATACGATTTACTAGGCGTTAATAGGTGGAACCAACATTCTTTAATCCGAATGGTATTACATTATAACAATAGGTGATGAATATAGTGATAAAACAAGTCTTTTCCTGGTCGTCTAGGTCTATCCGATTTGGTTGTACCTGGAATAGGCGTCGAGAAAGCTGAGTATCTCGTGCCCAGTTGTTGCGTCGATCATGCGATCGATGTTAGGCAAAGAAAATGAGTCCTTAGGGCACACCTTGTTCAAGTCTTTTTAGTCTATACACATTCTTAGCTTGTTTCCTTTTTTAGGAACTACCACTACTTTAGCTAACCAGTTCGGGTACTTAACTTCCCGAATGGACCCTATTTTAAGGAATTTAGATACCTCGTCTTTGATGAATGCATGCTTAACCTCGGATTGAGGTCTCCTCTTCTGTTTAACCGGGTGGAACTTTGGGTCCAAATTCAGCTTATGAGCGGTTACCTCTAGTGGGATCCCTGTCATGTTAAGATGTGACCAAGGGAAACAATCTACATAAGCTTTAAGAAAATTAATGAGTTTTTTCCTGAGCTCGCGGGCTGAACCCGTACCAAGGTATACCTTTTGATCGGCAGGTGCTCTATCAATATGACTTGATCCAACTCTTCGACCGTTGATTTGGTAGCGTCGGTATCATTATGAGCTATGAATGATCTCGGAACTCCGTAATCATGTTCCTCATCAACTACTTGTTCCTCCGATCCGACCGGGACTGGCATTAGTGATTTCTATAAAATTTCGGCCTTTCTGGTCGGTCCCGTGCTCTTAAATATTGAAACGGAAGGTACCAGGAGTACTTCATCGACCACAAATATCTCTTTTGTAGCCGGTTGTTCTCCCTATACCATCTTTATTCCTCTTGGTGTAGGGAACTTCAACGCCTGGTGCAAGGCCAAAGGAACTGCCCTCATGTTGTGAACCCATGATCTTCCAAATAGAGCGTTATATATCATATCTCCTTTGATCACATAGAACTTTGTTTCCTGGATGATCTCGGCGGTGTTCACCGGTAGGTTTATTTCCCCTTTAGTAGTTTTGCATGCCATGTTAAATTCGTTCAACACCTAGACTGCTGGTACTATTTGATCTTGTAACCTCAACTGCTCGATGATCCTTTATCTGATAATGTTGGCCGAGCTAATTGGATCAATCAATACACATTTAACTTGAGATTTATTGATAAGTACAAATATTACTAGTACATCATTATGAGGTTGCACGATGCCCTCGACATCCTCATCGTTGAACGAAATGGTCCCCTCGGGATATAATCTTGGGTTTATTATTCCCTCGTGATAGATACTTTAGTGTGTTTTATCATCGGCCCTTGACGAACATCAACCCCTCCAATGATCATGTCGAGGTTCCTCATGTTCGGCCTGTTTGTTGGCGTCCCTATTTCTGAAATGGTTCTTGGCTCGATCATTCAAAAATTCTCGTAGGTGCCCGTTATTAAACAATCGGGCAACTTCTTCTCTCAATTGCAGGCTATCCTTGGTCTTGTAGCCATATGATATTTACACATCAAGTTAGGATCTCTCTAGGTAGGTTCAGACTATAATGGTCGAGGCCACTTGGATTCCTAAATGTGTCCAATGGCCGACACATACTAGCAACATCGATGCTGAAGTTATATTCGGACAATCTTGGTGCCTCCCTAGCCCCGAGTGATCCTTTGAAACCATTTTTGCTCATCAGACCTCGGCTATTAGGCCCTCGATCATTTCTCTTTTTATTCCTCGTAGGGTGATGCCCGAACCTGTTTCTCGCATGATATCCACCGTATGGTTGATACCTATCTTGGATAGATCTTTATTCATGATCGATGACTCTCTTAGATCTGTCATCGGTTCTAACGGGATAAATGGACCCAGAAGGGGTTTCGAGTTGGTCGTCCTCAACTCTGATTTTCAATTGTTATTTTTTGTGGACGTCGGCCCAAGTTACTACCAGATATTTAACTAAATTTTGTTTTAGCTACTAGGAAGCCAAGGAGCTTTGGGGGTCAAGTCCTTGAGTGAATGCCTGAACGGCCCAATCATCAGTGATCGGAGGCTAGTCCATCCGTTCCATTTGAAACCTTGACACTAACTCCTTGAGCATCTCGTTGTCTCTTTGTTTAACCTTAAAAAGGTTTGATTTTCTGGTCGCAACCTTGATGGCCCCAACATGTGCCTTCATAAAAGCATCTGCAAGCATAGCAAACAAATTAACAAAATTTGGGGATAAGTTGTGATACCATATCATTGCTCTCTTTCACAGGGTTTCCCTGAACTTCTTTAGCAAAACTGAAAAAAAGTTCAATTTTCTGGTCGCAACCTTGATGGTCCCGACATGTGCCTTCACAAAAGCATCTGCAAGTATAGAAAATAAATTAATAGAATTTGGGTGTAAGTTGTGATACCATATCATTGCTCCCTTTCATTGGGTTTCCCTGAACCTCTTTAGCAAAACTAACTCGATTTCGTCATCTTCGAAGTCGTTTCCCTTGATGGAGCATGTATAGGAGGTCACATGCTCGTTTAGATCTGTGGTTATATTGTACTTTGGAATATTGGGCATACAAAACCTCTTTGGTGCAGCGCTCGGAGGGAAAGACTTTTGGCTAAACTTCTTAGAATCCGGTCTTTTTAATATCGGGGGTGCTCCCGGGATTTTATCGACCCTGGAGTTATATGATTCAACCTTTTTGTTGTTCGCCTCAATTTTCTTGTTGCCTAATTCCACCCGCTTCGTCAGTGCTTCAAGCATTTTCATTATCTTAGGGATAGCCCCGGGCTCAGCTTCACCCGACCTTTTGGTGGTTTGCTCGTTTCTTCGGGTGTTCTCCCGAGATTGTTTGGGCTCGACCCTACCAGGGTGTGGCCTTGATTCTGTTGATGTGCTATTGCCGCCTGTTGAGTATGCAACAATTTGATGATTATCCGTAGACTTATCCCATCACCTTCGCCTTCAGGCTTTTCTCGGACTGTTGGTCGAGGGCCTCCACAGATGTTATTTTCGGGGTCAGTTGGCAAATGTGCATCGATAGCGAACTTTGAATTGACATCGATTGGATCGGCAGTCGGGACTTCATTGGGATTAGCAGGGGGCACCTCATTGCTAGGCAATAGGTTGTTGTTTTCTCCATGATGCCCAAATTCAGCCTCAACGTTCAAATGAGCAGATTGAGAATTTGACATCTTTAAGCAAGCCTGAAATTGAAAACTTAAAGAACAAGCGTAAAATAGAATGCATTATGAAAATTTATAACAAATCACCACTATTATCCTTAGCCCCACGGTGGGCGCCAAACTGTTTACCCTTAAAATGGATAACAATTAAATTTATACGCGATTTTAAAGATATTTGGATTGATTTAACACAAATGATCAATATTGTTAGATAAATGAATTAAAGGTACTGTGGATCATGATCCATACATTTAAGGAGAAGAAGTTATATGTAAAGTTCTCCAAATGTGAGTTTTGGCATGATTTAGTAGTAGTTTTGGGTCACCTGGTGTCTAGTGAGGGAATCAAGGTAGACCCGAAGAAGATTGAGGAAGTTCAGAGTTGGCCTAGATCGTTTTCAGCTACTGAGATCCCGAGTTTTCTTGGTTTGTCTGGGTATTATCACCATTTTGTAGAGGATTTCTTGTCCATTGGTGTACCTTTGACTAGATTGACCCTGAAGGGTGCTCCTTTTAGATGGTCTGAGGTGTGTGAAGAGAGCTTATAGAAACTCAAGATTGCTTTGACTACAACCCCAGTGTTGGTATTTCTTATAGGTTCGGGGTCTTAATTCATGTACCATAATTCATCGCTTATTGGGCTTGGCGCTGTGGTGATACAGGATGGTAGGGTGATTGCTTACACATCTCGGCAATTGAAGGTTCATGAGAAGAATTACCATGTGCATGACCTAGAGTTGGCAGCCATTGTTCACACATTAAAGATTTGGAGTCACATTTGTATGACATTCTATGTGAGGTTTATACCGACCATCGGAGTCTCCGAAATCTATTCAAGTAGAAGGACCTTAGTTTGCAGCAGCGAAGATGATTAGAGTTGCTGAAAGACTATAATATCACCATATTATATCATCCAGGGAATGCCAATGTGGTGGCCGATACACTGAGTAGGAAGGTAGAGAGTATAGGCAGTTTGGCATATTTACCGGTAGCAGAGAGGCCACTAGCAATGGATGTCCATGCTTTGGCCAATCAGTTTGTGATATTGGATGTTTTAGAGCCTAGTCGGGCTCTTATTTGCGTAGTTTCTCAATCTTCTTTGTATGAGTGCATCAGAGCGCGTTAGTGTAACGAACCTTATTTGCTTGTCCTTAAGGACACAGTACAACATGACGATGCCAAGGAGTTTTCTATTTGAGATGATGGGGTATTGCGGATGTAGGGCAAGATATGTGTGCCCAATGTGGATGGGTTATGTGAGTTGATCCTTGAGGAGGCCCACAATTTGTCGTATTCCATTCATCCGGGTGCCACTAAGATGTATCAGCATTTGAGGCAGTACTATTGGGGGAGAAGAATGAAGAAAGATATAGTAGAGTTTGTGGCTCGGTGCTTGAGCTGTCAGCAGGTGAAGTAGCAACATCAGAGACCTAGAGGTTTGCTTCTAAGATTTGAGATTCCTGAGTGGAAGTGGGAGCGTATTACCATGGATTTCATTGTTGGGATTCCACGGACTTTGAAGAATCAGATGCAGTGTGGGTTATTGTGGATAGGCTGACCAAGTCGGCACATTTCATTTCGATGGTGACTATTTATTCTTTAGAGTAGCTGGCTCAGATCTATATCCATGAAATTGTTCATCTTCATGGTGTGTCAGTGTCCATTATCTCTGATTAAGGCACATAGTTCACATCACATTCAAAGGGTCGTGCAGCGTAGATTAGGCACACGGGTTGAGTTGAGTACAATATTTCACCCTCAGACGAACGAGAAGTCTGAGTGCACCATTCCGATCTTACAGGATATGGTACGTTCCTATGTTATGGATTTTGGGGGTTCAACATTTACCGCCTTCAAAGTTCTCCGACAACAACAGTTACCAATCGAGTATTCAGATTGCTCCTTATGAGGCCATATATGGGAGATGGTATCGTTTTCTAGTTGATTGGTTTGATCCGGGAGAGGCTAGGTAGTTGGGCACTGATTTGGTTTGGGATGCCTTGGAGAAAGTCAAGTTGACTTAAGATCGGCTTATAACACAATCTAGGCAGAAGGGTTATGCTGATCGGAGGGCTCGTAATGTAGCATTTATGGTGGAATAGAGGGTTTTGCTACGGGTTTCACCCATGAATGGTGTGATAAAGTTCGGAAAGAAGGGCAAGTTAAGCCCTAGGTATATTGGTCATTTTGAGGTTCTTGAGATAGTTTGTGAGGTGGCCTATAGACTTGCATTGCCACTTAATTATCGATTGTTCACGTGGTGTTCCATGTTTTCATGCTCTGAAAAATATTATGGTAATCCATCCTATGTATTACATTTCAGCTCAATCTAATTATATAAGGATTTGACTTATGTTGAGGAGTCGGGGGCCATCTTGGATAGGCAGGTCCGAAAGTTGAAGTCAAAGAACATTGCTTCAGTAAAGGTTCAATGGAGGGGTAATCCGGTCGAGGAGGTGACCTGGGAGACCGAGAAGGACATGTAGATTCGTTATCCTCACCTTTTCGTCACTTCAGGTATGTCTCTATACACGTTTGAGTATTAACGTTTACTTTAAGAGTGGGAGATGTAATGACCCGACCAGTCGTTTTGTGTATTTGAGCCGCATTTTTTTGATGATTCACATATGTATTTTTGTGGTTTTGTGACTTGCGGGGTTAGTTAGTTTCGTCCAGGAAGGTCTTGGGTTGATTTTAACCGTTTGGTTTTGATTTTGACCCTTTGGTTCCAATAGGTTCGTATCATCATTTTGGACTTGAGCGTATGCCCAGAATCAAATTCGGAGGTCCATGGGTTGATTTATCTTATTTTTTCAATAGTTAGCAATTTGAGGTTCAAAAGCTTTTCCAAGTTTGACAATAGGTTGACTTTTGGCTATCGGGTTTGGAATTTGGTTTTGGCACTTGGAATAGGTCCTTTTTTCTATTTGGAACTTGTTTGCAAAATTTGATGTCATTTGGAGTCGTTTTGATAGGTTTGGAGCTTGGTTGCAATTTTAGAGGTTCTTGAGTTTTTCTTTCAAATTCATGCGTTTTAATATCTGATTCGTAGTTCTAGATGTTATTTTTGTGTTTTGATAGCGCGAGCGAGTTCGTATGATGTTTTTAGACTTGTGTGAATGTTTGGTTTGGAGCCCCGAGGGCTCGGGTGAATTTCGGACGCATTTCAGATTGGATTGAACTCACTTTGGGTTGATGGTGTGCTCGTGCTACAGTTATCACAATTGCGAGCACCAGCCTCGTAATTTCAAATTGAACAATGGGGAGACAGGTATCGCAATTGTGATGCTCGACTCCTAATTGCGAAGACAGGCTAGTCTGGATAGGAACGCTGTAGACATCGAAATTTTAACGGATCAAGCTAAATCCTAAATTCAAGATACTACAAGATGACTCTTAAAATTCTAGGAGTCTAATAGGGTTGCTTGGAGGCTACTCTATGGAAACACTATCTTGGTGGCTACTCTATCATAACTCTAAGTCACTCATATAAAAAGAGTTACACATTCCCTTAACAAGGGTCTAAAAAAAATCCCATAAATTCTCGAGATATTCATAAAGGGATCAAGGCATAAGATAATGTCGTGATCAATAGATGTTCTTCTTGATAATAAAATACTTCAGGAAGAATATTCATACAATGATCGACTTTCATGAAGATCAAATAATCTAGAGAGGTCTGTATCATCCTACGTTCGAGAATACGCTGATCCAGCTCTCGAATCACGGAGAACAATTTGGAGAAAGAATTAAGGGATAAACAGAGTTGTAACCCGCAATGTTTATCAATAATTTTTTTTCTTTATAGTTGTTTGTGATTGCAGTTTTATTTTTCTCCACAAATTTATTGCAAACAAAGTGGCACGCCCAATGGGATCAGTTCTGCCCTTCATCTCCTCCTCCTGCAAATCGAAAACAACAACTTCCAAAATTATATGTTGCGATGATCGGATACTTCAAGTCTCGTCTTCAAGTTTCGGCAATCCTACACCCCGACAAACCTTGAAGTATGGGTCATTTGTAGACATCGAAATTTTAACGGATCAAGCTAAATCCTAAATTCAAGATACTACAAGACGACTCTTAAGATTTTAGGAGTCTATTAGGGTTGCTTGAAGGCTACTCTATGGAAATACTATCTTAGTGGCTACTCTATCCTTAACCTAAGTCACTCATATAAAAAGGGTTACACATTCCCTTAACAAGGGCATCTCAAGAGATCATCTCAAAAATCCCATAAACTCACGGGATATTCACAAAGAGATCAAGAAGTGGTCGTATAATTCTTGATAAACAAATACTTCAAGAAGATCCACAACATACTTCATGGATATCAAATAAATCAACGAAAGCCCGCATCATCCTACATTCAAGAAATGCACTACTCCAGCCCCCGAATCACGAAGATAATCAGGAGAGAATAATCAAGGGAACAAACAAAATTGTACCTGTATTATTTTATCAATAAAATTATGTTTCTTCATATTTATATTGTGGTTGCAATTTATTTTTGTATTACAAATAATTTATTGCAAACAAATTTGGCATGCCCAGTGGCAATAAAATGGTTGGATGTTAAAGAATAGGCTTAGTAGATGTGAAGTTTGTTGGGCCTATCTACTCTCAGCAAAATTGGGCACGTCTCACAATTCTACATGAGTTGTCAGCATTACAAAATCAAATGATTTCGGGGTAAAGCTTGAGGGGCCCCGAGGCTGTGGTGAGGCTATGGGAAACTTACCACACCTGTTGGAGAGGCACCATCACTTTCGTAGAAATGTGCCTACTGGGCTTTATTCCAACACACAACCACTTTATTGCCCCACTTCCTAATTTCTTGCTTGTCGTACCCGTTGCGAGGTTCATAGATGGGCAACCTTTCATTTCCAACAGAGGCCATGCTTAATTCCATGTCATGGGCACGAGTTGCAAATTCTTCAAATGTTCTAGGCTTGATACCTTGCAAGATGTAGCGCAATCCCCAATGCATGCCTTGGATGCCCATCTCTATGCCAGAAACTTCACTAAGCCTGTCTTTACAGTTGAGGCTTGCATTCCTCCAATGATTGATAAAGTCAATAACTGGTTCACCCTTCCGTTGGCGAGTATTTGTGAGTTCCACCATGCTCACAATGCGCCTTGTGCTATAAAAGCGATTGAGGAACTCTTGCTCTAGTTGATCCCAGTAATCAATAGATCCACCCTCGAGGTCTGTGTAGCCGTGAAAAGCATTACCTTTTAGCGAGCGGACACACTGCTTGATGAGGTAATATCCATAAGTCCCAGCATTGTTTCACGTCTTAACAAAGTGCGCCCCATTATCGCTTTGGATTTCCTTTGCCATCAAACTATTCAAATTTTGGAGGTTGATAGCTAGCAGACATCTTCAATATATCGATCCTTGAAGTGTAAGACTTTGCGTAGGTAAATGAGGACTTGGAAGCAACTTCATATTTGTTTTTTATAGTCCCTTCAATGAACTCCTTTTGTTGATTGATTGGAATCATCCCTTCTGAAGAGACTGGAATTTCCTTAGTGGATGCAACTTGTCGTGGGGGAGGATCAATCTCTTGAACTTTTGGGAGTTTGCCAATTGCATGGGTGGATTCTTCGTCAATCAAGATTCCCACCCTATCTGTTAGCTTGTCGATTCTACCATCTTGATTTTGTATGCACTTGGTCAAGCCAGTGATTGCTTCCGTCAAGTTTTCCAGCTGCTCCTCCACAGATGAAGTGTTTGTCACCATGGCTTGCATGATTGTCATGGACGATGGAGAGTAGCATGGATTTTCACACAGATTGATCCTTGATTGGCTCACGCTATGTGGTGTAAGCGGGGGAGGATCCATCACTTGAAGCATCGTCATCTTCCTTCATAGTAGAGTGCTTGGATCCAGAGAGGTCAAGCAGAGCAAGATTTTTCTTGATCTTTTCAGCAACATCGCTTCCTCCATCAGGTGCGTTTGTGAAAGATCTTGCTCCTTTTGAGGATGAAGATCCGAAAATAGGGGTTGACATAGACGACACTTGGGGTGCTTTCTGTCCCAACGAGCTTGCTTTGCTCCTCGTAACTTATCCAAAGCTTCCAAAGGTAACATCGAGGATGCTTTCCTCATCAGCACAGAACCTGAAATTAGCAGCCTTGGTGGAAGTTGAATCGGAGTTAATTTTCTTTGAAGCCATTTCAATATTCTTAACTTTGGTGATTGAAAAGTTGAGATGAGAGGTAGAGATTGTCCCACTAGGTGTATATATTTGTTTGCAATAAATTTTTCAACATACGAAGAATAAATTGCAATCACAAAAGAATAAAGTGATTTTATTGATAAACATTGCGGCTCAAATTTACTATGATTCTTGTGATATTTTTCGGTCTTGATTTTATTTTCTCGATGCGAATTTAATCTCTTTTACGAGGTCGCCAAGTATTTTCATTGAAGTCCGCGGATTCGCTATGCCTTCATGTTCGCCAAACCTTCAAGTTTTTTGGTGAGCTCACGACGTTTCAAATTCAGTGAGACTTGAAACCAAGATATTTGGTGAAAATGATGATCTTGAATTTCAATTTTTGGCAATTAAAAAGGTCTTGCAATCTCGAGGCTTCCACATCAAGATACATAATTTTGGTGAAGTCATGCTAATTTGGGATTGTCGACATATCAGAAACCAAAGTCGATATCGAACTATCATCTGAAACTATACATAAGGTATTAAATTTTAAATTTTGGATATGTTTTAGATTTTGAAGTTTAGTTTTCAAGAAATCAAATGGTTCATGATTTTGACGTCCCTACTTCTAGATACAGAACTTTTGGTGAAGTCGCGCAAATCTAAAACTATCAACGTGTCGGAATTTAAAGTTAGATTCAAAATAATATCTGGGATGATTCTCAAAGTATTTGATTCCAAATTTTGGATATGTCTTAGATCTTGAAGTCGAGTTTTCATAAAATCAAGTGGTTTGTGATTTTGACGTCCCTACATCAAGATACAATTTGTTTGGTGAAACTGCACAAATCTAAAACTATCAATATGTCTAAATTTAAAATTAGATTCAAAATAATATCTGGGACGATTCTCCAAAATGTTTGATTCTGAATTTTAAATATGTCTTAGATTTTGAAGTCTAATTTTCATGAAATCAAATGGTTCATAATTTCGATATTTTTACACCAAGATATTAATTTTTTGGTGAGACTGCACAAATCCCAAATTTTCAACATGGTAGAATCTAAAGTTGATTTCAAAGTAGAATATGGGGAGATTCTGAAGGTGTTTGATTCTATGTTTTGGATATGTTTTAGATATTGAAGTCTAATTTTGGAGAAATCAAATGGTTGTTATTTGGACTCTCCCACGATAAGATATGAATCTTTTGTTACAAGCGCGTATAGCTGAAAATTATGCGACTAAGATAAAAGTCGGACAATGTAACGCAAAAGAGAAGATGAAATATTTAAGCCCTCGAAGTCTCCAAGTTAAAGTCTTCAAATCCATCGGTCTTCAAGTTGAAGTCTCTAAGTTGAAATCTTCAAGTCCATCTGTCTTCAAGTTTCAGTCTTCAAATTCGCCGGTCTTAAAGTTGAATTGTTTAAGCCCTCCAAATGTTCAAGTTGAACTCTTGTCCGCTAATTTTCAAGTTGAATTTTAAAAGTCAACCACTCTTCGAATTGAAAAGTCTTCAAGGAAAGTTGGCATACCTTAGGAGATTCATCTCAAACCTAGCTGGGAGGTGCCAACCATTCAGTCGCCTTAGGAAGAAAGGCGTCCCTTTCAAATGGGACCAAGCGTATTGCAATGCCTTTGAGAGCATTAAATCCTACTTGATGAAGCCTCCAGTTTTAGCAGCCCATATACTTGGAAAGACATTGATACTATACATTTTAGCACAAGAAAGGTCTGTTGGAGCAGTGTTGGCCCAAGAAAATAGTGAAGGGAAAGAAAACTCCCTTTACTACTTGAGCAGGATGATGACACCAAACGAGCTGAATTATTCGCCAATTGAAAAGTTGTGTTTGGCGCTAGTCTTCTCAATTCAAAAGTTGAAGAACTACTTTCAAGTTCATGTTGTCCGTCTCGTTTCTAAAGCAAATCACATCAAGTTTGTGATTTCAAAACCTGTCCTTAGTGATCGACTAGCGAGATGGTACCTCCAATTTCAAGAATTCGAGATTTTGTACATCCCTCAAAAGGATGTAAAAGGACAAACATTGGCAGAATTCTTGGCAGATTATCCGATACCTGATGACTGAGAGCTAATTGATGAACTACCTGATGAGGACGTAATGGTCGTTGAAGTTCAACCTCCATGGAAGATGTACTTTTATGGTGCTGCGCATCATGGAGGAGCTGGTGCTGGCGTAGTATTTGTCACTTCCCAAGGTGAAGTCCTGCCCTACTCCTTCACCTTGACACAACTTTATTCCAACAATGTTGCTGAGTATCAAGCATTAATACTTGAGCTTGAAATGGCCGTTGATATGAAGTAATTGCAATTTCAAGTCTTTGGTTACTCCTAGTTAGTGGTCAATCAGCTTTTAGGTATTTACGAGGTTAAGAAGCCTGAACTACACCCATATCATAATTACGCTAAAAAATTAATGGGGTGGCTCGGTGATGTGACTATTCTGCATATTCCAAGGAAAGAAAATAAGAAGGTTGATGCTTTAGCTGCCTTATCTTCATCGTTAACCCTGCCTGATCAAGCGCAAGTTACTGTCTGCCAAAAATGGGTAGTACCGTTGCCAAATGAGACTAAAGGTGAAGAAAATAAACTCAAGCATCTTGCCAATGTTTCTGAAGTTGAGTAAGAAGAATGGTGACAACCCATTATCGACTATTTATGTTATGGGATACTTCCAGAAAATCCTAGGAGAATGACTGAAATCCGTCTCTGTGCACCTCACTTCCTTTACTACAAAGATACTATATGCAGAAAGTCATTCGAAGGAATACTCTTGCGATGCTTAGGGGAAGAAGAATAAGCACTCCAAGCTTTGCAAGAGGCACATTCTGGAGTATGTGGGTCACACCAGTCTGGACCAAAGCTACACTTCTATATAAAAAGGATGGGATATTATTGGCCAACGATGGTAAAAGATTGCCTGAACTACACTCGAAGATGCAAGGCTTGTCAATTCCATGCGAATTTTATTCATCAACCTCCTGAAGTGTTGCACCCGACTATTGCATCCTGGCCATTTGACACTTGGGGATTGGATGTTGTTGGACCACTGCCAAAGTCCTCTGGTGGGCACCTATACATCTTAGCTGCAACTGACTACTTCTCGAAATGGGCTGAAGTTGTTGCTATTAAGGAAGTAAAGAAGGAAAATGTTGCAAGTTTCATCCGAGTAAACATAATCTATCTCTTTGGCATTCCTCGTTGCATAATAACGGATAATGGAAAGTCGTTCGACAATAGGTTGATGAACAAGATTTGTGATCTCTTTTGCTTCAAGTAACGTAACTCTTCGATGTACAATGATGCCGCCAATGGTCTAGCTGAGGCATTCAACAAGACTCTATGCAACTTGTTAAAGAAAGTCGTCTCCAAATCCAAACGAGATTGGAATGATCCATATGGAAGAAGCTCTGTGGGCATATAGGACAACTCACCGCATGCCAACACAAGCGACCCCTTATGCACTCGTTTATAGAGTTGAATCCTTCTTGTCACTCGAGCGTCAAATACCTTCATTATGATTAGCTATTCAAGAAGGCATCACTGATGAAGAAAATGGTCGACTTTGATTAGCAGAGTTGGAGGCTCTTGATGAGAAAAGGTTGGAAGCTCAACAGAGTCTTGAATGTTATCAAGCTTGATTGTCTCGCGCCTTCAATAAAAGAGTTCGCCCAAGATCCTTTCAAGTAGGTAATCAAGTCCTTGCCATACGAATGCCCATTATTACTTCCCATAAACCTGTAGGGAAGTTCACTTCAAAATGGGATGGGCCATATGTCGTACAAGAAGCTTACTCAAGTGGGGCTTACAAGCTAGTTGATATAGATGACATGAGAATCGGTCCTATCAATGGCAAGTTTTTGAAGAAGTATTATCCTTGAAGTGCCACGCTCCTTGACGTACGAGCCTAAACTACAAGTCATGATGCTCCTTGACGTACGAGCCTAAACTGCAAGTCATGACGCTCCCTGACGCATGAGCCTAAACTGCATGTTCTTACACTCTTGGCTCGCATGAGTCTAAACTATGTACAAACCACAAAAAAGATTCCGCTAGGTTGAAAACCTCGAAAGAGACAGCCTAGGAAAAATTAGGACATAAAAAAAAATCACTCATTCTGAACTACGGTATGACTTGATCCTCTTCACCAAGGTACGTAGGCAGCTTAGAGTTTCATTCTGAGTTCATTCGCATGATTTAAAAAGATATATAGTGCCTCAATTGTCGTTCGAATGAACTACCATGGAATGTAATCCAGACATTTGAAAAATCGAGCTGAGATACCATTCTTCTATTAAAATTTAAATATCATTCGATTTAAAGGGGGCATTTGTAGGCATATAAATTTTATTGGAAATAAATCCGTAAAATAATTTGGAATATATTTTAAATTTAAGATATATTAGTTCAAATAAATTTATTGGGCTATATGATTAAATAATTCCAACATATATAGATTAAATAAATAAGTCTTAATCCATTGGGCTAGCCCATTTAATTGCGCTAAAGTGATGAGCCCACTTCATTAGGCCCAAGATGACATCTTCTTATAGGCCTAATGCCACGTGTCGAATGATGTGGCATGCCACGTCAAATGGAAGATCCAGTAGGACCACGCCACGTGTCAAAATGGCAAGGCATGCCAAGTCACATTAAAAGGCTAATAACACTTGTGCAAGTGACATGTTCTAGTTAATCAAATGCGGCCATGTCACACTTCAATTTGATTGGTCGAAAAGAGTTTGTTCTTATCACAACTTCTCCCTTCCACAACTATAAATAGGGGTCTTCATAACCCAGAAAAGACACCAGAAGTTATAACAAGAAGCAAGAAAGAGCTCGTGGATCAAACGCTGCAAAGTCCTCCACAAGTTTCAAGCTTCAAGCAATCAAGTTTAAGTTCAAGAAATCAAGTTCAAGCTCAAGAATGAAGAACAAATCAAGTTCAAGCTCAAGTTCAAGAACGAATAACAAATCAAGTTCAAGAACAAAGAACAAATCAAGGTTCAAGGAGTACGAGTTCAAATCAAAGTTCGTGCTAGTTGAATTCAAAATCATCATTCGTGGCAACAACTACATATTCAAATTCAAGCTCAAAGGCCTTTGAATTTATTTACTAAATTTGTTTGCAATAAATTTTCAACATATGAAAAATAAACTGCAATCACAAAAGAATAAAGTGATTTTATTGATAAACATTGCGGGTTACAACTCTATTAATCCCTTGATTCTTCCTCCAAATTATTCTTTGTGATTCGAGGGCTGGATCAACATATTCTCGAATATAGGATGTGCAGACCTCCTGGGATGTATTTGATCTCCAACTTCTTAAACTATTTGATTTTCAAGAAGTATCCGGCCATATTTTGATCTCTTTGTCAATATCCCAAGAGTTTATGGGATTTCTGAGACACCTCCTTAAGGGAATATCTATTCCTTTATATAAGTGTAAGTTAGGGTTTAGGGTAGAGTAACCTCCAAGAAACCCAGATAGATACCTAGGATTTCAAGAGCCCTGTAGTGTCATGACCTGGATTTCCCACCCTCGGGAGTTGTGATGGCGCCTACTAGAAAAAGCTAGGCAAGCCGACCATTTGCACAAAATTACTTTTTTTTCTTCTCATTTTAATTCTTTAACAAGTGTGGAACAACAGTTATAAACAGCGGAAATTTAAAACAAGCGGAAGAAACAATTAAACCGCTTAAATAGTTCTAACATGATTCTTAAACAAAATCTACCCAAAACTGGTGTCACGCTTCACAGACAGTCTAGAATTAATACAAACAAGATCTGAAAAATAAATGATACACTGTTTCTGAAATAGGTAAATGAAATAGGATGAAGGGATAGGGGGAGACTCCAGGGCCTGCGGACGCCTGCAGGGCTACCTCGGAATCTCTGACTGGACTAAAGGCAGCCACCCATGCTAAGGTCCGAATGCTGCTGCTCCGGGATCTGCACAAAGTGCAAAGTGTAGTATCATCACAACCAACCCCATGTGCTGGTAAGTGCCTTGCCTAACCTCGGCAAAGTAGTGACGAGGCTAGGACCAGACTACCAAATAAACCTGTGCAGTTATATCATATACAGCGGGAAATAAACAGAAATATACAATTAAGGATGGGAGGGGGACATGTTATGGGGGAATATCATTTACCAAAAGTGACTCAGGGAAAAACATAAAGAACAATCTAAATTTGCAGCAGAAAGAATAAGGAAACTGTAACCAATCAACAACCACTTTTATCATTTATTGTTGCGGTGTGCAACCCGATCTAGATTATAAAAACACTGTTGCGGCATGCAACTCGATCCAATTATAATGTTGTTGCGGCGTGCAACCCGATCCAATTATAATGTTGTTGCGGCGTGCAACCCGATCCAAATATAATATTGTTGCGGCATGCAACCCGATCCAAATATAATGTTGTTGCGGCGTGCAACCCGATCCCAATATACAATTCAACATCAATCACAAGAAAAGAGTCTCGGCAAGGGAATAATAAGGAAACAACACTATCCCGGCAAGGGAATTGACCATATAAGTAAATACGTCCCGGCAAGGGAGCCAACTATAACCAAACTTGTTCCAACATTTAACTTCGCAAAGAAACCTCAACTAGCACCAATACTCAACCATAAGCAACTTCCACGAGAATAATCATAATTCTTTCCCAACACAGAAAATCAACAATTTAGGCATTCGTAGTACTTATTAAAAAAACACAACAATGTCAATTTAAGACTCACGGGCATGCTTGACTCCAACGTATAGATACTTGTCACCATGCCTATATGTTGTACTCAACAAATAACACGTAGCAAATAGGACTCGACTCCTACTCCCTCAAGCTAAGGTTAGACCAAATACTTACCTTAAACTTCCACGGCCAACTCAAGCCTCAAACACCGCTTTTCCTTAGAATTTGCCTCCAAACAACTCGTATCTAGTCCAAATTGATTTCACAACATCAATAAATGCTAAAGAATTCATACCCAATGCTTAATTATAGGTTTTCTATCATTTTCCCCAAAAAGTCAAAAATCGGCTCTGGGCCCACTTGGTCGAAACTTGAGGTTCTGACCAAAATTCTATCACCCATTACCCCACGAGCCCAAGTATGCAATAATTTTCAAAATTTGACCCCAAAACGAAGTCTAAATCCCAATTAATCAAAAGCCCTAACTCTACCCAAATCTCCAATTTTCTACCATTAAAACCCTAGGATTTTAGATAAAAGTTGATGAAAACATTATAGAGTTGAAAGAAATCAGTTAATGAACACTTACTTATGAATTGGGAAGAAACTCTGTTGAGAAAATCACCCTAGGCCTTCTATTTTTATGAAAATTTGAAAGAGAAAACGCTGAAGTTTTGTTTTAAAAGACTCCACTGCCCGACTCTCGCACCTGCGGTGCTTGGGTCGCACCTGCGCAATCGCACGTGCGGAAAATAGACCGCTTCTGCGGAAATGATTAGGCCCGCTGGGGCCGCATCTGCGAGGGGAGACCCGCTCCTACGAAAGCTAGTCCGCATCTGTGAGAGGCTGGACTGCACCTGCGACCCACTATTCACACCTGCGGTGCTTCACTCGTAGGTGCGTTTACACTAGACCTGATGCAACAACAGTGTTTTCCTAAGCCTAAACACCCCGGAACCTACCGAAACTCACCCGAGCCCTCGGGAACATGCATACTAACTCAAAAAAATCATATGAACTTATCCGTGCGATCAAATCGCCAAAATAACATCTTAAACAACGAATTTAGCATAGAAATCTAAGAAAAATCTCAAAACTTTCAAAGTATTAATTTTCACAACTATGGGTCCGAATCACATCAAACGACTTCCGTTTCTTACCAAATTTTAAAGGCTCGACTTAAACCACATATAAGACTTGTACCGGGCTCCAGAACCAAAATACAGGCCCGATACCATCAACATCCAAATATTTTTCATTTCTAAAAACTCATATATATTTCAGAAAACAATTTTCTTTAAAAATTCATTTTTCGAGCTCGGGACTTCGGAATTCGATTCTAGGCATACGCCCAAGTCCCATATTTTCCTACGTACCCTCCGTGATCGTCAAATCACGGGCCCGAGTCCGTTTACCCAAAATGTTGACCAAAGTCAACTTAATTCATCTTAAAGTCAAAATTCATCATTTTTCACAGATTTTCACATATTGGCTTTCCGTCTACATGCCCGGACTACGCACGCAAATCGAGGTGATGCTGAAAGATGTTTTTAAGTCCTCGGAACACAGAATTCATTTCTAAAACAAGTGAGGGTCATCACATTCTCCACCTCTAAAACAACCGTTCATCGTCGAACGGACATAAGAAGGAAGTACATGAGTTGGGGAAAAGATGGAGATAACAGCTCCGCATATCAGACTCGGACTCTAGGTCGATGCCTCAGCCGGCTGACCTCTCCATTGAACATGAACAAAAAGGAAAAACTTCGATCTTAACTGACGAACCTGCCGGTCTAGAATAGCTACCGACTCCTCCTCATAAGACAAGTCCTTGTCCAACTGGACAGTGCTGAAATCTAACACGTGGGATGGATCGCCGTGATACTTCCGAAGCATGGACACATGAAACATTGGATGCACGACTGATAAACTCGGCGGCAATACAAGTCTGTAAGCCACCTCTCCCACTCGATCAAGAATCTCAAATGGGCCAATAAACTGAGGGATAAGCTTGCCCTCCTTCCCAAATCTCATCACGCCCTTCATAGGTGACACTCGAAGCAATACTCGCTCACCGACCATGAAAGCCAAATCACGAACCTTGCGGTCGGCATAACTTTTTTGCCTGGATAGAGCTGTACGAAGCCTATCCTGAATAATCATGACCTTGTCCAAGGCATCCTGAACTAGATCCGTACCCAACAATCGAGCCTCCCCCGACTCGAACCATCCAACCGGCGATCG
Source organism: Nicotiana tabacum (assembly GCF_000715075.1). NCBI lineage: Eukaryota > Viridiplantae > Streptophyta > Magnoliopsida > Solanales > Solanaceae > Nicotiana > Nicotiana tabacum. Next base: position 81,191,142 of record NC_134089.1, on the reverse strand, counting down.
ACACCGCCTACCATACAAAGCCTAATAAGGAACCATCTGGATACTTGACTGGTAGCTGTTGTTGTAGGCAAACTCTACTAAAGGCAAAAACTGATCCCACAAGCCTCCAAAGTCAATGACACAAGCTCGGAGCATATCCTCCAAAGTCTGAATGGTATGCTCGGACTGCCTGTCCGTCTGAGGATGAAACGTTGTCTTCAACTCAACTCGTGTGCCCAACTCTCGCTGAACTGCTCTCAAAAAATGTGAGGTAAACTACGTACCTCGGTCCCAAATGATAGACATGGGCACACCATAAAGACGAACAATCTCCCGGATACAGATCTTAGCTAACTTCTTGGAAGAATAGGAGACTGCCACAAGAATGAAATGTGCTGACTTGGTCAGCCATTCAACAATAACCCACACTACATCGAACTTCCTCTGAGTCCGTGGGAGTCCAACAACGAATTCCATCATGATACGCTACCACTTCCACTCAGGAATCTTAATCTTCTAGAACAAACCATCGAGTCTCTGATGCTCGCACTTAACCTACTGACAGTTCAAACACCGAACCACATATGCATCAATGTCCTTCTTCATTCTCCGCGACCAATAATGCTACTGCAAATCCTGATACATCTTAGCGGCACTCGGATGAATAGAGTACCGGGAACTATGGGCCTCATCTAAAATCAAATCTCGGAGTCCATCCACATTAGGAACACAAACTCGACCCTGCAATCTCAAAACTCCATCATCTCTTAAGGTAACCTGCTTGACACCTCTATGTTGCACCGTGTCTCTAAGGACACATAAATGAGGATCATCATACTGTCGATCTCAGATATGCTCCAATAAAGAAGAACGAGCAACTATGCAAGCTAACACACGGATGGGCTCAGAAACATCCAACCTCACGAACTGTTTGGCCAAAGTCTGAACATCCAAAGCAAGCGGTCTCTCACCGACCAGAATATAAGCAAGACTGCCCATACTGGCTGACTTCCTACTCAAAGCATCGGCCACCACATTGGCCTTTCCCGGATGATATAAGATGGTGATATAATAGTCTTTCAACAGTTCCAACCACCTTCTCAGCCTCAAATTTATCTTCTTTTGATTGAACAAGTACTGTAGACTCTTGTGATCCGTGAACACCTCACATGCCACGCCATACAGATAATGCCTCCAAATCTTCAATGCGTGAACAATGGCTGCTAAATCCAAATCATGAACCGGATAGTTCTTCTCATGAATCTTCAACTGTCGTGAAGCATAGGCAATGACCTTGCCATCCTGCTCAACACCACATCAAGTCTAATACGAGATGCGTAGCAATAAACTATGTAAGGCCCTGAACCTGTGGGCAAAACCAACACTGCTGCCGTAGTCAAACATGTCTTGAGTTTCTGAAAGCTCGCCTCACACTCATCCAACCACCTGAACTAGGCACCCTTCTGGGTCAACCTGTTCATCGGGGCTGCAATAGACGAAAACCCCTCCACAAACTGACAATAGTAGACCTGCCAAACCCAAGAAACTCCGAATCTCTGTAGCTGATGTGGGTCTAGGCCAGTTCTCGACTGCCTCAATCTTCTTCAAATCTACCTGAATACCCTCTGCTGATACAACATGACCCAAGAATGCAACTGAACTTAACCAGAACTCACACTTCGAAAACATAGCATACAACTGACTATCTCTCAAAGTCTGGAGAACCACTCTCAGATGCTGCTCATGCTCCTCCCGGCTGCGGGAATAGATCAAAATATCATCAATGAAAACTATCACGAACGAATCTAAGTAAGGCCTGAACAGTCGGTTCATCAAATCCAAAAAAGTTGCTGGGGAATTTGTCAACCCGAATGACATCACTAAGAGCTCATAATGCCCGTACCGATTGCGAAAAGCTGTCTTAAGGACATCGGATGCCCCAATACTCAATTGATGGTAGCCAGATATCAAGACAATCTTCGAAAATACCTTGGCACCCTGAAGCTGATCAAACAAATCATCAATCCTCGGCAATGGATACTTATTCTTGATTGTAACCTTGTTCAACTGCCGGTAATCTATACACATTCGCATCGATCCATCATTCTTCTTAACAAATAACATTGACGCACCCCAAGGCGAGACACTAGGTCTAATAAAGCCTTTCTCAAGCAAGTCTTGCAACTGCTCCTTCAATTCTTTCAACTCAGGCGGAGCCATACAATACGGCGGAATAGAAATGGGCTGAGTGCCCGGAGCCAAATCAATGCAGAAGTCAATATCCCTGTCAGGTGGCATGCCCAGTAGGTTTGAAGGAAATACCTCAAGAAACTCACGAACAACGGCACAGAATCAATAGACGAAACCTCGGCACTAGAATCACAAACATATGCCAAATAGGCCAAACACCCCTTCTCGACCATACGTTGAGCCTTCATATATGAGATGACACTACGAGTAGAATGACTAGGAGCCCCTCTCTACTCTAAACGAGGTAAACCCAACAAGGCTAAAGTCACAGTCTTAGCATGACAGTCCAAGATAGCATGGTGAGGTGATAACCAGTCCTTCCCCAATATGACATCAAAATCAACCATGTCCAGAAGTAGCAAGTCTACTCGGGTCTCAAGACCCCCAAATCACAACTATACAATAACGATGGACTCGATCTACCATAATAGAATCGCCCACTGGAGTAGACACATATACAGGAGCACTCAAAGAATCACTAGGCATGACCAGATACGGTGCAAAATAAAATGACACATAGAAGTATGTAGACCCTGGATCAAATAGAACTAAAGCATATCTACTACAAACCAGAATAGTATATGTGATAACTGTATCGGAATCCTCAGCCTCAGGCCTAGCTGGGAGAGCATAACATCGGGGCTGAGCCCCTCCACCCTTAACTACATCCCTGGGACAACCTGCTGTTGGCTGGCCTCCACCTCTAGCTGCCTGATCTCCACCTTTAATACCTCTACCTCCACCTCTAGTACCCCTACCCCCACCCCTAGCTGGCAGGCAGTGGAACACCTGGCATCTGAGCCATAGCACGGGAACCTTGCTACTACGACTGAGTACCAACTAATCTCGGGCAAGCCCTCCGGATATGACCATACTCACCACACTCAAAGCATTTACCTGAATGCTGCGGCTGAGGAAACTGAGACTGACCCTGGTGACCTAAATGACCACCCCAAAAACTCTAGAACGGTGGTGCACTAATAGGAGCTGATGGTACACTGTAGGGCTGCTGATCAGAATACTGCATGTGAGAACCACGACCACCTAAAGCACCAGGAGAAACCTAAAAGGCTAACTAAAAAGGCCTAGGGGGATGGCCACTATATACGAATGCCCGCCTCTCGACAAGGCACCACTGAATCTGCCTGAATGGCGAGGCCTCTTGTCAGACCCCTGACTACCCCCCTGCGATAGAACCATCTCAACTCTCCTGGGCACATTGGGTGCCTCTTGAAAAGAAATCTCACTCCCTGTCTCCTTAGTCATCTGAATTCGAATCGGCTGAATGAGTTCCTCAATTAACCTCGTCACCGTCTCTCTATCCCGGTGGGAAATATGATAAGAGTATGACGGGCCAAGTCGATGAATCTTGTCTCGTACTGAGTAACATTCATAGAACCCTGCTGGAGACGCTCAAACTGCCTTTGATAGATCTCTCTTTGAGTGATAGGGAGAAACTTCTCTAGAAATAACTGAGTAAACTGCTCCCAAGTCAAAGCTGGTGATCCGACTGGTCTAGCCAAACAATAATCTCTCCACCAAGTCTTGGCGGATCCAGACAAGCGGAAAGTAGCAAAGTCGACCCCATTGGTCTCCACTATCCCTATGTTCATGAGAACCTCATGACAACTATCTAGATAATCCTGGGGATCCTCAGAAGATGCACCGCTGAAGGTAGAAGTGAAGAGCTTGGTGAACCTGTCCAATGTCCACAAAGCATCGGCAAACATAGCTGCTCCATCACCAATCTGAGCTACCACACCCAGCTGAACTGCTCCAACTAGCTGAGCTGCTGGAGTCTGAAACTGGGGAGCCATCTGCTCTAGAGTGCGAGTAGCAGGAGTCTGGTCTCCTCCTCCAGCCTGAGAGACGGTTGGTGCTATAGGAGGCAAGCCTGAGAGACGACTGCCCGGGTGACACTCTCTATAAGGCCCACTAGATGGACCAGAGCATCCTGGAGTACTGGGGTAGCAATAAACCCCTTTGGGACCTGAGCTGGGCCCACCAGAACTGTCTAGGCCAGAACCTCATCATCAAAGTCAACTTGAGGCTCTGCCGCCGCTGCTGCTTTGGGCTAAGCTCTGTCCCTAACTCGCCCTCGCCCTCTACCCCTCGTGGGAGCTATTGCTGGGGGCTCGAGCTACTGATCGGTGGATGAGGAAGCACATGTTCTCGCCATCTGCGAAAGAACAGAGTAGAAATTCAATTAGCATTGAGAAACCAAACCGCACGACACGAAAGAATAGATGTGAAGTTTTTCCTAACTCTGTAGCCTCTGGGGGATAAATACAGAAGTCTCCATACCGATCCCACAGACTCTACTAAGTTTGTCTGTGAATTGTGAGACCCATGTAACCTAGTGCTCTGATACCAACTTGTCACGAACCGGATTTTCCACCCTCGGGAGTCGTGATGGCGCCTACTAGAGAAAGCTAGGCAAGCCGACCATTTGCACAAAATTACTTTTTTTTCTTCTCATTTTAATTCTTTAACAAGTGTGGAACAACAGTTGTAAACAGCGGAAATTTAAAACAAGCGGAAGAAACAATTAAACCGCTTAAATAGTTCTAACATGATTCTTAAACAAAATCTGCCCAGAACTGGTGTCACGCTTCACAGATAGTCTAAAATTAATACAAACAAGATCTGAAAAATAAAGGATACACTGTTTCTGAAATATGTAATGAAATAGGATGAAGGGATAGGGGGAGACGCCAGGGCCTGCGGACGCCTGCAGGGCTACCTCGGAATCTCTGACTGGACTGAAGGCAGCCACCCATGCTAAGGTCCGAATGTTGCTGCTCCGGGATCTACACAAAGTGCAAAGTGTAGTATCATCATAACCAACCCCATGTGCTGGTAAGTGCCTTGCCTAACCTCGGCGAAGTAGTGACGAGGCTAGGACCAGACTACCAAATAAACCTGTGCAGTTATATCATATACAGCGGGAAATAAACAGAAATATACAATTAAGGATGGGAGGGGGACATGTTACGGGGGAATATTATTTACCAAAAGTGACTCAGGGAAAACCATAAAGAACAATCTAAATTTGCGGCAGAAAGAATAAGGAAACTGTAACCAATCAATAACCACTTTTATCATTTATTGTTGCGGTGTGCAACCCGATCTAGATTATAAAAACACTGTTGCGGCGTGCAACTCGATCCAATTATAATGTTGTTATGGCGTGCAACCCGATCCAATTATAATGTTGTTGCGGCGTGCAACCCGATCCAAATATAATATTATTGCGGCGTGCAACCCGATCCAAATATAATGTTGTTGCGGCATGCAACCCGATCCCAATATACAATTCAACACCAATCACAAGAAGAGAGTCCCAGCAAGGGAATAATAAGGAAACAACACTATCCCGGCAAGGGAATCGACCATATAAGTAAATATGTCCCGGCAAGGGAGTCAGCTATAACCAAACTTGTTCCAACATTTAACTTCACAAAGAAACCTCAACTAGCACCAATACTCAACCATAAGCAACTTCCACGAGAATAATCATAATTCTTGCCCAACACAGAAAATCAACAACGTAGGTATTCGTAGTACTTATTAAAAAACACAACAATTTCAATTTAAGACTCACAGGCATGCTTGACTCCAACGTATAGATACTTGTCACCATGCCTATACGTCATACTGAAAAAATAAAACGTAGCAAATAGGACTCGACCCCTAATCCCTCAAGCTAAGGTTAGACCGAACACTTACCTCAAACTTCCACGGCCAACTCAAGCCTCAAACACCGCTTTTCCTTTAGAATTTGCATCCAAACAACTCGTATCTAGTCCAAATTGATTTCACAACATCAATAAATGCAAAAGAATTCATACCCAATGCTTAATTATATGTTTTCTATCATTTTACCCAAAAAGTCAAAATTTGGCCCCGGGCCCGCTTGGTCGAAACTCGAGGTTTGGACCAAAACCCGATCACCCACGAGCCCAAATATGCAATACGTTTCAAAATTAGAGCCCAAAATGAGGTTTAAATCCCAATTAATCAAAAGCTCTAACTCTACCCAAATCCCCAATTTTCTACCATTAAAACCCTAGGATTTTAGATAAAAGTTGATGAAAACATTAGAGAGTTGAAAGAAATCAGTTAATGAACACTTACTTATGAATTGGGAAGAAACTCTGTTGAGAAAATCACCCTAGGCCTTCTATTTTTATGAAAATTTGAAAGAGAAAACGCTGAAGTTTTGTTTTAAAAGACTCCATTGCCCGACTCTCGCACCTGCGATGCTTGGTCGCTCCTGCATAATCGCTCGTGCGGAAAACAGACCGCTTCTGCGGAAATGATTAGGCCCGCTGCAGCAGCATCTGCGAGGGGAGACCCGCTCCTACGGAACTACTTCTGCGGAAGCTAGTTCGAATCTGCGAGAGGCTGGACCGCACCTGCGACCCACTATTCGCACCAGCGAGCTCACACCTGCGGTGCTTGACTTGCAGGTGCGGTTACACCAGAACTGATGCAATAACAGTGTTTTCCTAAGCCTAAACACCCCAGAACCTACCCGAAACTCACCCGAGCCCTCGGGGCTCCAAACCAAACATGGATACTAACTCAAAAATATCATATGAACTTATCCGTGCGATGAAATTGCCAAAATAATATCTTAAACAACAAATTTAGCATAGAAATCTAAGAAAAATCTCAAAACTTTCAAAGTATCAATTTTCACAACTACGGGTCTGAATCACATCAAATGACTTCCGTTTCTTACCAAATTTTATAGGCTCGACTTAAACCACATATAAGACTTGTACCGGACTCCGAAACTAAAATATGGGCCCGATACCATCTACTTCCAAACATTTTTCATTTCTAAAAACTCATATATATTATAGAAAACAATTTTATTTAGAAATTCATTTCTCAGGCTCGGGACCTCAGAATTCGATTCTGGGCATATGCCCAAGTCACATATTTTCATGCGGATCCTCCAGGACCGTCAAATCACAGGTCCGGGTCCGTTTACCCAAAATGTTGACCAAAGTCAACTTAAATTCATCTCAAGGTAAATTTTTATCATTTTTCACATATTTTCACATAATGGCTTTCTGGCTACGCGCCCAGACTAGCACACACAAATTGTGGTGATGCAGAAAGTGGTTTTAAGGCCTCGGAACATATAATTTATTTCTAAAATGAGTGATGACCTTTTGGGTCATCACATTCTCCACCTCTAAAACAATCGTTCATCCTCGAACGGACATAAGAAGGAAGTACCTGAGTGGGAGAAAAGATGGGGATAACGGCTCCGCATATCGGACTCGGACTCCCAGGTTGAAGCCTCAGTAGGCTGACCTCTCCATTGAACACGAATAGAAGGAAAACTCTTCGATCTCAATTGACAAACCTGCTAGTCTAGGATAGTTACCGGCTCATCCTCATAAGACAAGTCCTTGTCCAACAGGACAGTGCTAAAATCTAACACGTGGGATGGATCGCCGTGATACTTCCGAAGAATGGACACATGAAACATTGGATGCACGGCTGATAAACTCGGCGGCAACGCAAGTCTGTAAGCCACCTCTCCCACTCATCAAGAATTTCAAACGGGCCAACGAACCTAGGGCTAAGCTTGCCCTTCTTCCCAAATCTCATCACACCCTTCATAGGCGATACCCGAAGCAATACCTGCTCACTGACCATGAAGGCCAAATCACAAACATTACGGTTGGCATAACTCTTTTGCCTGGATTGAGCTGTACGAAGCCTATCCTAAATAATCCTGACCTTGTCCAAGGCATCCTGTACTAGATCCGTACCCAACAACCGAGCCTCCCCCAACTCAAACCATCCAACCGGTGACCAACACCGCCTACCATACAAAGCCTCATAAGGAGCCATCTGGATACTCGACTGGTAGTTGTTGTTGTAGGCAAACTCTACTAAAGGAAAAAACTGATCCCACGAGCCTCCAATGTCAATGACACATGCTCGGAGCATATCCTCCAAAATCCGAATGGCACGCTCGGACTGCCCATCCATATGATCATGAAACGTTGTGCTCAACTCAACCAGTGTGCCCAACTCTCGCTGAACTGCTCTCCAGAAATGTGAGGTAAACTGCGTACCTCGATCCGAAATGATAGACACATGCACACCATAAAGACAAACAATCTCCAGGGTATAGATCTCAGCTAACTTCTCGGAAGAATAGGAGACTGCCACAAGAATGAAATGTGCTGACTTGGTCAGCCTATCAATAATAACCCACACTCCATCGAACTTCCTCTAAGTCCGTGGGAGTCCAACAACAAAGTCCATCATGATACGCTCCCACTTCCACTCAAGAATCTCAATCTTCTAGAACAAACCACCGGGACTCTGATGCTCGCACTTAACCTGCTGATAGTTCAAACACCGAGCCACATATGCAACAATGTCCTTCTTCATTCTCCACCACCAATAATACTACTACAAATCCTGATACATCTTAGTGGTGCCCGGATAAATAGAGTACCGGGAACTATGAGCCTCCTCTAAAATCAACTCTCGGAGTCAATCCACATTAGGCACACAAACTCGACCATACAATCTCAAAACTCCATTATCTCCTAAGGTAACCTACTTGGCACCTCTATGCTGCACCATGTCTCTAAGGACACACAAATGAGGATCATCATACTGCCGATCTCGGATATGCTCCAATAAAGAAGAACGAGTAACTGTGCAAGCTAACACACGGCTGGGCTCAGAAACATCCAACCTCACAAACTGATTGGCCAAAGCCTGAACATCCAAAGCAAGCGGTCTCTCACCGACCAGAATATAAGCTAGACTGCCCATATTGGTTGACTTCCTACTCAAAGCATCGGCCACCATATTGGCCTTTCCTGGATGATATAAGATGGTGATATCATAGTCTTTCAACAGTTCCAACCACCTTCTCTACCTCAAATTTAGCTCCTTCTGCTTGAACAAGTACTGCTGACTCTTGTGATCCGTGAACACCTCTAATGCCACACCATACAGAGAACAATGGCTGATAACTCCACATCATGAACTAGATAGTTCTTCTCATGATTCTTCAACTACCGCGAAACATAGGCAATGACCTTGCCATCCTGCATCAACACCGCACCAAGTCTGATACGAGATGCGTCACAATAAACTGTGTAAGGCCCTGAACCTATGGGCAAAACCAACTCCGGTGCCGCAGTTAAAGCTGTTTTGAGCTTCTGAAAGCTCGCCTCACACTATTCTGACCACCTGAACTGGGCACCGTTCTGGGTCAACGTGGTTATCGGGGCTGCAATAGACGAAAATCCCTCCACAAATCGACGATAGTAGCCTGCCAAACCCAAGAAACTCCGGATCTCTATAGCTGATGCTGGTCTAGGCCAGTTCTCGACTGCCTCAATCTTATTCAGATCTAACTGAATACCCTCTGCTTATACAATATGACCCAAGAATGCAACTGAACTCAACCATAACTCACACTTTGAAAACTTAGCATACAACTGACTATCTCTCAAAGTCTAGAGAACCACTCTCAAATGCTGCTCATGCTCCTCCCGGCTGTGGGAATAGATCAAAATATCATCAATGAAGACTATCACAAACGAATCCAGGTAAGGCCTGAACACTCGGTTCATCAATTCCATAAAAGCTACTGGGGCATTTGTCAACCCGAATGACATCACCAAGAACTCATAATGCATGTACTGAGTGCAGAAAGCTGTCTTAGGGACATCGGATGCCCTAATCCTCAACTGATGGTAGCTAGATCTCAAGTCAATCTTCGAAAATAGCTTGGCACCCTGAAGATGATCAAGCAAATCATCAATCCTCGGCAATGGATACTTATTCTTGATTGTAACCTTGTTCAATTGCCGGTTTTATATACACATTCTCATCGATCCATCCTTCTTCTTAACAAACAACACCGACGCACCCCAAGGTGAGACACTAGGTCTAATGAAGCCTTTCTTAAGCAAGTCTTGCAACTGCTCCTTCAATTTTTCAACTCGGGCGGGGCCATACGATATGGCAAAATAGAAATAGGCTGAGTGCTCGGAGCCAAATCATTGCAGAAGTCAATATCCCTGTCGGGTGGCATGCCCGGAAGGTCTGAAGGAAATACCTCAGGAAACTCACGAATAACGGGCACATAATCAATAGAAGGAACCTCAGCACTAGAATCACGAACATATGCCAAATAGGCCAAACACCCCTTCTCGACCATACGTTGAGCCTTCATATATGAGATGACACTACGAGTAGAATGACTAGGAGCCCCTCTCTACTCTAAACGAGGTAAACCCAACAAGGTTAAAGTCACAGTCTTAGCATGACAATCCAAGATAGCATGGTGAGGTGATAACCAGTCCTTCCCCAATATGATATCAAAATCAACCATGTCCAAAAGTAACAAGTCTACTCGGGCCTCAAGACCCCCAATCACAACTATACAAGAATGATGTACACGATTTACCACAACAAAATTGCTCACTGGCGTAGACACATATACAGGAGCACTCAAAGAATCATTAGGCATGACCAGATACGGTGCAAAATAAGATGACACATAGGAGTATGTAGACCCTGGATCAAATAGAAATGAAGCATCTCTACTACAAACCATAACAGTACCTGTGATAACTGCATCGGAAGCTTCAGCCTCAACCTCAGGCTTGGCTGGGAGAGCATAAAATCGGGGCTGAGCCCCTCCACCCTTAACTACATCCCTGGGATAGAATGATGCTCGCTGGCCTCCACCTCTAGCTGCCTGACCTCCACCTCTAATACCTCTACCTCCACCTCTAGCACCTCTACCCCCACCCCTAGCTAGCAGAGCGGGCGGTGGAACACCTGGCACCTGAACCATAGCACGAGAACCCTGTTGCTACGATTGAGTACCCACTAATCTCGGGCAAGCCCTACGGATATGACCATACTCACCGCACTCAAAGCATCCACCTGAATGTTACGGCTGAGGAAACCGAGACTGACTCTGGCGACCTGAATGACCACCCCGAAAATTCTGGAGCAGTGGTGCACTGATAGGAGCTGATGGTGCATTGTAGGGATGCTGATCAGAATACTGCATGTGAGAACCACGGCCACCTGAAGCACCGTGAGAAACCTGAAGGATGATGCAGACCTCCTAGGAATGTATTTGATCTCCAGCTTCTTGAACTATTTGATTGTCAAGAAGTATCCTGTCATATTTTGATCTTTTTGTGAATATCCTAAGAGTTTATGGGATTTTTAAGATGCCTCTTCAAGGGAATATGTATCCCTTTATATAAGTGTGCGTTAGGGTTTAGGGTAGAGTAACCTCAAAGAAACCTTGATAGACTCCTAGAATTTCAAGAGTCTTGTAGTATCTTGAATTTAGGATTTAGCTTGATCTGTTAAAATTTCGTTGTCCTACTGGGCGTGCCAATTTGTTTGTAATAAATTATTTGTGATACAAAAATAAATTGCAACCACAATATAAATATGAAGAAACATAATTTTATTGATATCCATGAAGTATGTTGTGGATCTTCTTGAAGTATTTGTTTATCAAGAATTATCCGGCCAACTTGATCTCTTTGTGAATATCCCATCAGTTTATGGGATTTTCGAGATGATCTCCATTTTTGAGATGCCCTTGTTAAGGGAATGTGTAACCTTTTTATATGACTGGCTTAAGGTTAGGATAGACTAGCCACCAAGATAGTGTTTCCGTGGAGTAGCATCCAAGAAACCCTAATAGACTCCTAGAATTTTAAGAGTCATCTTGTAGTATCTTGAATTTAGGATTTAGCTTGATTTGTTAAAATTTCGATGTCTAAAAACACATTTGCGACAGTTTTAGTCGCATTTGCGATGGGAATAAGTTTTGCAATTGCGAACCTAGTGTCGTATTTGCGACTTTCCCCTTAGGCTTTCAGGAGCTGCAATTACGAGGATTTATTTGCAATTGTAAGGTTTTACAATTGCGAACCTAGTGTCGCAATTGCGACATCTACAACTGAACAAAGGGCCGGAAAGCTGGGATTTCATCTTCTTTTGTCTCATTTTAGAACCCTAGACTCGGTAGGAGGCAATTTGGAGAGGGAATTTTCATCTACAATCATTGGGTAAGTAGTTTTAATCAATTTTCAACTATATTTCTTGAGTATATATGATATATAACACCAAATTTATGATAATCAAAGAGAATTTGGGGGATTTTTGTCAAGGTTTTGAAAAAAATAATTAGGTTTTTATAGTCGAATTGGACTCGGATTTGAAAACAAAACACATATATAGACTCGTAGGGTTATGGGTAGTCAAGATCTACCCTTGGATTGGGGTTTTGACCGGGAGAGCCAGGGATTAACTTTTATTGACTTTTGGAGAATTGTGTAAAGAACATAGCTTTATATATTGAGCCGTGTGGAGGTGAATTTTAGGGGTAATGCTATTTTTTAGGGTTTATTTGGCCTAGTTGAGGTAAGTATCTTGCTTAACTTTATGTGGAGGAACTACCCCATAGGATTTGGGTTGATTGTGTTATTTGAATTTTGTGTAAGACGTGTACACGAGGTGATAAGTGTATACACGGTCTTATTGTCACGACCCTAGTTCTCCCTTCATGAACTATCGTGACCGCACCTAGTCTCTACAACTAGGTAAGCCTAACAAATTGCGGTAAAAAGGAAATGAAATATGAAACTGGCAAGTTACAAGTAAAAACATAAATAAAGAGTTTAAAAATGCCGCTCGGCTTATACAATACATACTCTCAAAATTGAATCAAACTCCCAAAACATGAAATCTCATGAAATCACAAGCTGTAGAAAAACTATATAGTGTTCTAACTCCAGAATGTCTAATCAAAAGTAAATACAAGAAGTCTAAAACTAAAGGGGAGAATAGAGAGGAACTTCTAGGTCTGCGGACGGGGTAGATGTACCTCGAAGTATCTGATTTCGCCCGCCTCACTGATAGTACGGCTAAGATGAAGAACCTATATCTGCACATGAAAAACATGTGCAGGAAATGGCATGAGTACACCACAGCGGTACATAGTAAGTGTCAAGCCTAACCTCGGTCGAGTAGTGACGAGGAAGGTCAGGGCCCTACTGGTAATAGATATATAAAACAAGGTAAAACAGTATGAGATATGACAGTATAATTTAAAATACCAACAGTTGATAAAGAATAAAATCACAGAAAGAATATAACTCAGTACACAGAGATAGCAACAGGGGATCTCCCAGGATATCGTCCCGTAGTCCCAAAAGTAAATGTGCAGAGGACCTCCCGGGATATTGTCCCGTAGTCCGAATCATAAATACGAAGGGGAATCTCCGAGAATACCAATCCGTAGTCCCAAAGTAAATATCCAGTACATGGGAATCTCTCGGGATGTCGTCCCATAGTCCCAAATATAAATGTACAGGGGGATCTCCCGGAATACCGATCCGTAGTCCCAAAGTAAACATGCAGGGGGATCTCCCGGGATATCGTCCCATAGTCCCAAAGTAAAAATACAACAGTCTCAAGAAAGAATCTGGAGTTCTACCCAAGTTCGTACCAAGAAAGCAGAGATTTCTATTCTATACATGTTGCACAGAATTTCAAGTAAACAGTTTAAGTAGATAAAACATTTAAGTCATTTAAGCATGCTTTCCTAAGCTAAATAGTCGGCTTTAAAATACAAGTGGTATTCAACAAAAAGGAAACACAGATATTTACTTAATGAAAATGGAGTTTCCAACAATTAGCACGTGTACGCACTTGTCACCTCACGTACACGACATTCATATAACAACAATACCAAATCCTAAGGGGATTCCCCCCCCCCCCACACAACCCCACACAAGGTTAGACAACCACTTACCTCGAACCAGCTTAAAATCAATCTGAAATCATGCTCTTGCCTTGAGTATCCAACTCTGAGTGGCCCAAATCTAATCAAATCAATGTCATAATATAAATATAACTACAAACAACAAATTTAGCTAAAGGAATCGAAACTAAGGTAAGAAAATAGAAAAACGCCAAAAATCCTCCCCGGGCCCACGTCTAGGAATCGGGTAAAAGTTACGGATTATGAACACTCATTCACTCACGAGCATACTCGAACAAAAATCATCAAAATTCGATGCCAAAATCTCCCTCAAAACTCAGATTTTAAGTTGGGGAATATTTCCTCATTTCTCCCAATATTTCACCCCAAATCCGAAATAATATGACAAAACTAAGATTAGATTGATGGAATACAACTAGAAAGGGATAAGGAACCATTACCCACTGATTTCCTCTTCAAAATCCTCCCAAAATCACCTTCTCCCGAGCTAAAAATTCAAATTTGGTGACATGAGCTTCAAACCCTCAAAATTTCATATTTCTGCCTAGCGATTTCCACTTCTGCGATCATGTGCAGTCCCGCTCCGCATCTGCAGAATCTCATTAACTCTCCAGGAACCGCACTTGGGCTCCCTTCATTGCAGATGTGGTCTGCTTCTGCGGTCCTTTAGCCGCATCTGCGGTCACTGGCTTTTAGTTCCCAAACTGCACATGCGACCTCCTTCATCTTTTCTGCGGGCCGCACCTGCGGGCTCCTCACCGCAGCTGCGAAAATACCAGAAGCAGCAACTTCAGAAAATAGCCTAAGTCCAATTCAACTTCCGTTAAGCATCCGAAACTCACCCGAGGCCATCGGGACCTCAACCAAACATGCCAACCAATCCTAAAACATCATACGAACTTAGTCCAACCCTCAAATCACATCAAACAATGCTAAAACCACGAATCACCGTCCAATCCAAGCCTAAAGAACTTGAAATTTCAAGAATCCTACAACCGATGCCAAAACCAACCAAACCAAGTCTGATTGACTCCAAATATTGCACACAAGTCACATTCAAAATTACTGAGCTATTCCAACTTTCGGAATCGAATTCCGACCCCGATATCAAATTTTCACTATCGGTCGAGAAACTTCAAAAATTCAACTTTCAGCATTTCAAGTCTAAATAAGCTACGGACCTCCAAAATACAATCTGAATACGCCCCTAAGCCCGAAATCACCCAACGGAGCTAACTGAATCAACGGAATTCAATTCTGAGGTCGTCTTCACAGTTTTCTGACTACAACCTAAATTCTAAAGCTTAAGCTCTCATTTAGGGACTAAGTGTCCCTAAACACTTCGAAACTCCCAACAAATCTTCCCGGCAACTCACAAGAGCAGAAATAAAAATGGGAAAAGCAGTTAATAGGAGATCAAGGCATTAATTCTCAAAATGACCTACCGAGTCATTACATCCTCCCCCTCTTAAAACATTCGTTCGTCCTCGAACGAGCATAGAGACATACCTGAAGTAGTGAAAAGATGAGGGTAACGGCTGTGCATATCCTGTTCGGTCTTCCAAGTCGCCTCCTTGACCGGCTGACCTCGCCACTGAACCTTCACTGATGCAATGTTCTTTGACTTCAGCTTTCGAACCTGCCTGTCCAATATCGCCACTGGCTCCTCAACATAAGATAGATCCTTATCCAGCTGGACTGAACTGAAATCCAACACGTATGACGGATCACCGTGATACTTTCGGAGCATCGAAACATGAAATATCGGATGGACTCCTGCCAAGCTGGGAGGTAAGGCAAGCTCATAAGCAACCTCCTCAACACATCGCAATACCTCAAAAGGACCAATAAACCTCGGACTAAATTTCCCCTTCTTCCCAAATCTCATGACGCCCTTCATAGGTGAAACCCGAAGCAAGATCCGCTCTCCAACCATATAGGAAACATCACAAACCTTCCGGTCCGCATAACTCTTCTATCTGGACTGGGCTGTGCAAAGTCTATCCTGAATCACCTTAACCTTCTCCAAGGTGTCCTGAACCAAGTCTGTTCCTAATAATCTAGCCTCACCCGGCTCAAACAAACCCACCGGGGATCAATGCCACCTACCATACAGGGCCTCATATGGTGCCATCTGAATGCTGGACTGATAACTGTTGTTATAGGCAAACTCTGCCAATGGCAAGAACTGATCCCAAGAACCTCCAAACTCCATCACACACGCACGAAGCATATCTTCAAGAATCTGAATAGGGCATTTGGACTATCCGTCCATCTGGGGGTGAAATGTTGTGCTCAACTCCAACCGAGTACCCAACTCGTATTGTACGACCCTCCAGAACCTTTATGTGAACTAAGTACCTCTATCTGAAATGATGGAAACTGGAATACCATGCAGACAAACAATCTCTCGGATATAAATCTCTACCAATCGCTTCGAAAAATAGGTAGTACATAGAGGAATGAAATGCACGGACTTGGTCAGTCAATCCACAATCACCCAAATGGCATCGAACTTTCTCAAAGTCCGTGGGAGTCCAACTACGAAGTCCATGGTGATCCGCTCCCACTTCCACTACGGAATCTCTATCTGCTAAAGCAAACCACCCCGTCTCTGGTGCTCATACTTTACCTGTTGATAATTGAGGCACCGAGCTACAAATCCATCTATATCCTTCTTCATCTACCTCCCCCAATAGTGTTGTGTCAAATCCTGGTACATTTTCGCGGCACCGGGATGGATGGAATACCGTGAACTATAGGCCTCCTCTAGAATCAACTCCTGAAGCCCATCAACATTGAGTAAACATACCTGACCCTGCATCCTCAATACCCTATCATCACCAATGGTCACATTTCTGGCATTACCATGAAGAAACTTGTCCTTGAGGGCGAGCAAATGAGGGTTATCATACTGACGCTCTCTGATACGATCAAATAAGGAAGACCGAAAAATCACACAAGCTAGAACCTGACTGGGATTCGAAAGATCCAATCTCACAAACTGGCTGGCTAAGTCCTGAACATCTATCGCCATGGGCCTCTCCACTGCTGGCAAATAAGCCAAACCCCCCAAACTCTCTGCCGAGCGACTCAAAGCATCCGCCACCACATTGGCCTTCCTGGGTGATACAAGATAGTGATATCATAGTCCTTCAGCAGCTATAACCACCTCCTCTGGTACAAATTAAGGTCCTTCTGCTTGAACAGATGCTACAAACTTCGGTGATCAGTATAGATCTCACAAGGAACACCGTACAAATAATGACACCAGATTTTCAAGGCGTGAACAATAGCAACTAACTCAAGATCATGGATAGGATAATTTTTCTCATGTACCTTCAACTGTCTAGATGCATAGGCAATCTCCCTACTGTCCTACATCAATACAGCTCCGAGTCCAATCCTTGAGGCATCACAATAGACGGTATAAAACCCCTAACCTATAGGCAATATCAATACTGGGGCTGTAGTTAAAGCTGTCTTGAGCTTCTGGAAGCTCTCCTCACACTCTTCCGTCTACTGGAATGGATCACCCTTCTGGGTCTGTCTGGTCATAGGTGCTGCAATAGATGAAAATCCCTCAACAAATTGATGGTAATAACCTTCCAAGCCAAGAAAACTACGGATTTCTGTAGCTGAGGATGGTCTGGGCCAACTCTGCACCGCCTTTACCTTCTTCGGATCCACCTTGATCCCTTTATTCGATACCACCTGACCAAAGAATGCCACGGAATCCAACCAAAACTCACATTTCGAGAACTTCGCATATAATTTCTTTTCTCTCAAAGTCTGAAGCACTGTCCTCAGGTGCTGCTCATGATCCTCCCGACTCCAGGAATATACCAGAATGTCATCAATAAAGACAATGACGAATGAGTCAAAATATGGTTAGAACACGCTGTGCATCAAACGCATAAAGGTTGCTAGGGCATTGGTCAGCCCAAATGACATAACAAGGAACTCGTAATGACCATACTGAATCCTGAAAGCAGTCTTCGTGATATCTAGCTCCCAAATCTTTAGCTTATGATAACCTGTACGCAAGTCAATCTTAGAAAACACTCGAGCACCCTGTAACTGGTCAAACAAATCATCAATACGAGGCAAAGGATATCGGTTCTTCACTGTAACTTTGTTCAACTGGTGATAATCAATGCACATATGCATAGAACCGTCCTTTTTATTCACAAACAAGACAAGAGCACCCCAAGGTGATACACTAGGTTGAATAAAACCCTTATCAAGCAATTCTTGTAATTGATCCTTCAACTCCTTCAACTCACGAGGGGCCATACGATAAGGAGGAATGGAAATAGGTTGAGTGTCCGACAACAAATCAATGTCGAAATCAATATCTCTGTCGGGTGGCATAGCCAGAAAATCAACTAGAAATACATCAGGGAAATCCCGTACACTAGGACTGAATGAACTGTAGGGTTATCAATACTGACATCTCTCACATAATCTAGATACGTATCACACCCCTTCTCAACCATTCGCTGAGCTTTAAGAAATGAAATAACTCTATTGGGAGTGTGATCTAAAGTATCCCTCCACTCTTCTCGCGGTACACCTAGCATAACCAGCATCACGATTTTGGCGTGACAATCAAGAATAGCATAATGGGGCAACAACCAGTCCATGCCCAAGATAACATCGAAATCTACCATACTATGTAATAATAAATTGGCTCTAGTCTCAAAACCACTAAGAGCAATCAAACATGACCGATAAACGTGGTCCATAATAAGAGAATCTCCCACAGGAATAGAAACATAAACAGGGGAACTCAAAGAATCCCGAGGTACGCCCAAATGCGGGTAAAAATAAGAGGACACATAATAATAAGTGGAGCCTAGATCGAATAAAATCGATGCATCTCTATGACAACCAGGATAATACTTGTGATAACAAAATTGGAGGCGACAACCTCAGTATGGGCAGGAAGGGCATAATATATGGCCTGGCCTCCCCCTCTAGGGTGACCTCTGCCTCCCTGACCTCTACCTCTAGCTGGCTGGGCGGTGGGGCAGCAACTGGTGCTGTAATTATAGCCTAGGAACTCTGCGGAGCACGTTGTGGCTGAGAAGTCTGCGGAGGTGCACCCCTCATAAATCTGGGTCAATCCCTCACTATATGGCGTGTGTCACCACACTCAAAACAACCTATGGAAGGACGTGGCGGCTATGACTGGCTCGATCCAGGTCTGCTGGACTGACCAGTGAAAGCACCTCGTGCAGGAGGCGCACTAGATACTGAAGGTGCATAATAACGCTCTTGAGGTCTAGGAGGAGTTAGAATGCCACTGGCTGCTGGAAGAGCTGAATTAGTGGGGCGACTCATATAACCCCTACCATGACGAACTGCGGCTAGGGCACGGGCACCAGAATAATGACCCGACTCTCGAGACCTTTTGGCCTCACTCTCATTTCTATCCCGGGCATGCATAACCCCTACTCTCCTAACAATGCTCACCACCTGCTGATAAGAGATATCCATCTCCAACTCCCGAGTCATGCTAGACTTGATGCTGTGAATGTGCCCCTCAATAAACCGGCGAACTCTCTCACGAACTGTAGAAACCATGGCTGGTGCATTCCTAGCCAAGTCAGTGAAACGTATAGCATACTCCGACACAGTCATAGGTCCCTAGCGCAAATGTTCAAACTCTGTGCGCCATGCGTCCCTGAGGCTCTAAGGGACAAACTCTTTCAAGAACATATTTAAAAACTAAGTCCAAGTAAGGGAAGTTGCCTCAGATGGACTGTACAACTCAAAAGTATACCACCATTGATAGGTTGCTCCTCAAAGCTGGAAGGCAGTGAAAGCAACCACACTCGATCCTGATATACCCATAGTGCCGAGGATACGGTAGCACTCTTCCAAAAATCCCAGAACATCATCTGATGCTAGACCACTAAATACATGAGGCTTGTACTTCTTAAACCTCTCAAGCCTCCGATGCTCATCCTCTGAAGTTGCTGCCCTGCCCTCGGGCTGAATTGGGGCTACAGGCGGTATCAGTATAACCTCTAGGATCTGATCAACCTGGACCCACTGCTCTGGGGTGCGGGCGGCGGGAGTTTATGCTCCTCCCCCAGCATGGGATGTGGCTGCAGTAAGGGGAATCAACCCTGCCTGAGGTAGAGCGATGTACCTGCTCATGAACTGTGCAAGGGCCTCCTGGAGAACTGGAGTAGTAGTAGCAGTAGGCGTATTAGGTGTCTGGGCTCTGGTTGGAGCTGCTGGTGGCTCCTCTATGGCATCTCGCGCGGGTGCTCTAGCTGCACCACGTGCGCATCCTCGGCCTCTACCCCGGCCCCGATCTTTAACAACTTTAGCAGGGAGCGCGGGTTCCTGGTCATTTCCGGTAGCATATGTCCTCACCATCTGTGAGAGAATAAAAGACAGAGGATTAGAATTTTCATATCAAAAATCTCACACGACAAGTAAATCAAATGAAGTGGAATTTTCCTAACAGTTACATAGCCTTTCGTAAATAAGTACAGACATTTCCGTACTGATCCGCAAGACTTTAATAAACCAGCTTGTGATTCATGACTTTTATAAACCTAGAGCTCTGAAAACAACTTGTCACGACCCTAGTTCTCCCTTCATGAACTGTCGTGATGGCACCTAGTCTCTATGATTAGGTAAGCCTAACAAATTGCGGAAAAAAGGAAATGAAATACCAAACTGGAAAGTTACAAGTAAAAACATAAATAAAGAGTTTAAAAATGCCGCTCGGCATATACAATACATACTCTCAAAAATGAATCAAACTCAAAACCCGGAATCTCATGAAATCACAAGTTGTAGAAAAACTATATAGTGTTCTAACTCCAGAATGTCTAATCAAAAGTAAATACAGGAAGTCAAAAGCTAAAGGGGAGAATAGAGAGGGACTTCTAGGTCTGCGGACGCGGTAGATGTACCTCAAAGTCTTTGATATCGCCCCCTCACTGATAGTACAGTTGAGCTGAAGAACCTGGATCTGCATACGAAAAACATGTGCAGGAAAGGGCATGAGTACACCACAGTTGTACCCAGTAAGTGCCAAGCCTAACCTCGGTCGAGTAGTGACGAAGAAGGTCAGTGCCCTACTGGTAATAGATATATAAAACAAGGTAAAACTATATGAGATGTGACATTATAATTTAAAATACTAACAGTCCATAAAGAATAAAATCACAGAAAGAATATAAACTAGTACACACAGATAGCAACAGGGGATCTCCCAGGATATCATCCTGTAGTCCCAAAGGTAAATGTACAAAGGATCTCCCGGGATATCGTCCCATAGTCCGAACCGTAAATATGCAGGGGAATCTCCGGGAATACCAATCCGTAGTCCCAAAGTAAATATCCAGTACAGGGGAATCTCTCGGGATGTCATCCCGTAGTCCCAAATATAAATGTGCAGTGGGATCTCCCAGAATATAGATCTGTAGTCCCAATGTAAACATGCAGTGGGATCTCACGGGATACCGTCTCGTAGTCCCAATGTAAAAATACAATAGTCTCAAGAAAGAATCTGGAGTTCTACCCAAGTTCGTACCAAGAAAGCAGAGATTTCTATTCTAAACATGTTGCACAGAATTCAAGTAAACAGTTTAAGTAGATAAAATATTTAAGTCATTTAAGCATGCTTTCCTAAGCTAAATAGTAGGCTTTAAAATACAAGTGGTGTTCATCAAAAAGGAAACACAGATATTTACTTAATGAAAACGTAGTTTTCCAACAATTAGCATGTGTACACACTCGTCACCTCACGTACACGGCATTCATATAACAACAATACCAAATCCTAAGAGGATTTCCCCCACACAAGGTTAGACAGCCACTTACCTTGAACCAGCTTAAAATCAATCCGAAATCATGCTCTTGCCTCAAGTATCCAACTCTGAGTGGCCTAAATCTAATCAAATCAATATCATAATATAAATATAACTACAAACAACGAATTTAGCTAAAGGAATCGAAGCTAAGGTAAGAAAATTAAAAAATGCCCAAAAATCCTCCCCGGGCTTACGTCTCGAAATCAGGTAAAAGTTACGGATTATGAACATTCATTCACTCACAAGCACACTCGAACAAAAATCATCAAAATCCGATGCCAAAATCTCCCTCAAAACTCAGATTTTAAGTTGGGTAATTTTTCCTCATTTCTCCCAATTTTCACCCCAAATCCGAAATTAAATGACAAAACTAAGATTATATTGATGGAATACAACTAAAAAGGGATAAGGAATTGTTACCCACTGATTTCCTCTTCAAAATCCTCCCACAATTGCCTTCTCCCGAGCTAAAAAACAAATTTTGTGATATGAGCTTCAAACCCTCGAAATTTCATATTTCTGTCCAGCGATTTCTGCTTCTGCAATCATGGGACCGCACCTGCGCCTTGGGCTCTACATCTGCAGAATCTCATTAACTCTCCAAGAACCGCACTTGCGCTCCCTTCACCGCAGATGTAGTCCGCTTCTACGGTCATTTAGTCGCATCTGTGGTCACTGGCTATTAGTGCCCAAACTGTACCTGGGACCTCCTTCATCTCTTCTGCGGGCTGCACCTGCGGGCTCCTCATGACAGGTGCAAAAATACTAGAAGCAGCAACTTCGGAAAATAGCCTAAGTCCAATTCAACTTCCGTTAAGCATTAGAAACTCACCCGAGGCCCTCGGGACCTCAACCAAATATTCCAACCAATCCTAAAACATCATACGAACTTAGTCCAACCCTCAAATCACATCAAACAATGTTAAAACCACGAATCACCCTCCAATCCAAGCCTAAAGAAACCAACAAAACCAAGTCCGATTGACCCTAAATTTTGCACACAACTCACATTCAACACTATGGAGCTATTCCAACTTTCAGAATCGGATTCCGACCCCGATATCAAAATTTCACTATCGATCCGGAAACTTCAAAAATTCAACTTTCAGCATTTCAAGCCTAAATAACTACAGACCTCTAAAACACAATCTGAACATGTCCCTAAGCCCGAAATCACCCAAAGAAGCTAATGGAATCAACGGAATCCCATTCCGAGGTTGTCTTCACACTGTTCCAAATACAGCCCAAATTCTAAAGCTTAAGCTCTCATTTAGGGACTAAGTATCCCAAAACACTCTGAAAGTCCTAACAAATCTTCCCGACAACTCACAATAGCAGAAACAAACACGGGAAAAGTAGTTAATAGGGGATCGGGGCGTTAATTCTCAAAATAACCGGCCGGGTCATTACACTTATATGTGGTATTCTGACCGGTTTAGACTCTTAGGTTTCTTCCATGCATTTAATTAAAATTATCATAACATGTTATATCTTCTATTATTAAATTTAATCTCACATGATCTATTTGACTTTGTTAGCACATGTTCTACCTTTTATTGTCAAGTTTGCTCTTATATGTTTTAGTTTAAGTTATTAACTCTCTTATTGTCTTGTTACCTCTATTCTTGTTGAATTATTCTTATTTGAAGTTGTTATTACATGATGTCTCTTCGTGCTATTTTATTCTGAAGCACTTAGACGTAGTTGCTATTACATACTATCTTATTCATCGTTGAGCTTATGCTATACACTTGAATTGGAAGTTATCATTCCATGGGAATATCTTCATTTCGAGATATTATAGCTGAAATTGTGAAAGTTACTATGACATTGAGGGTGAAGTTGTTGATTATTGAGATAGCTTTCCTCGTTGAGTACTTCTCATACATTTTGTTATTATTGAATTCACATTGTAGTTGAGCTGTGAGCTATATGTTGTAGTAACATTGATTTTGCTAATTTTAGCAAGTGTTGTGACATATGGATAAGTGTGGTGCGAGGTGATTATTGTGTTGTGATATTGATATGCATGCGGTGGTATAAGGACAGGGATTGGTATGCATACGGTGAGATAAGGTGGGCTTGATACGCGTGTTGCTAGTAGGGTAGTTACTTGAAGCAACACGATGAGATAAGGGGGCTAAAATGCGTGTAACTCTTACGGGAAAATATTTTCAAAATAAATGCAAGGCTCACGTGATAATATAAGGAAGATTGTGATTATGACTTGTGAAGTGAATTTATGAGGTGTGGTACCTCGGTTGTTCTACATTCTATGTTAAAAAGGCTTGTTGATTTTGGAACATTCGTTATCTTTTCTTCACTGTTTGTACTTGTATTTTTATGGTACTTAATCACTTGTTGTTCCTATCATGTGTTCACTCTTTATTGCCTTTATTGCCTTAAATTATATTGTTAGCCTACATTATTGTACTACTTTATTGTCATTCATTTTCTCGCTTTTCATTATTAGACTATATGATACTCTGTTCAATTTTCTTGTCCTAGTAGGTGTCTTGACTTGACCTCATTAATACTATACCAAGGTTAGGCTTGATATATATTGGGTACCATTATGGCGTACTCATGCTACACTTCTGCATATTTTAGTGCAGATCCAAGTACATCTGCTCGTGCCGGATGCTAGTGATTGTTCAGTTATTTTTGGAGACTTCAACGTACACCTACTCGACGTTCGCAGGCCTCGAAGTCACCTTCTGGTTTTAGTTGTATTACTGTTTATTTCCTGTTCAAAATATTATTGTACTTCGAGATTATTAGTGTACTCTCTATAGAGCTTATGACTCGGTGATAGGGTTACCGTTTGAGTTTATTTATGATACTTTAATAGTTTTACTCGTATCTAAGTTGTAATTTCTATTAGTCCTCAATGTATGTTAGACTTACCTAATCTTAGAGACTAGGTGCCATCACGACATTCTAAGGTAGGAAACTATGGTCGTGACAGGGCATGGATGCTATCGGCCCAATTGAGCTCACTGCCTCTAACAGACACAAATTTATCTCGGTGGCCATTGATTACTTCACCAAATAGGTCGAAGCCACATCCTACAAAGCCGTAACAAATAAAGTCGTAGCAGATTTTGTTGGGGGTCGTATTGTCTACTGATTTGGGGTGCCTGAGTCAATTATTACTGACAATATCGCCAATCTCAATAATGATCTGACGAAAGCCATGTGTGAAACATTCAAGATCAAACAATAGAATTTTACTGCATATAGGCCATAGATGAACAGATCCATAGAAGCTGCCAACAAAAACATCTGGAAGACACTAAGGAAGATGGTAGAAAACTACAAATAGTGGCACGAGAAGTTACCATTTGCTCTGCTTGGATACTGCACTACAGTCCGAACATCAACTAGGGCAACTCCCTATTTATTGGTCTATGTCACTAAAGTTGTTATACTCGCTGAGGTGGAAATTCCTTCCCTTCGGATCACATAATCCGAGCATAGTGATGCGGAATGGGTGCAAAGCCAATATGATCAGTTGGCTCTCATTTACGTCAAACGGATTAATGCGGTATGTCACGGCCAACTTTACCAAAACAGAATGGAAAGGGCTTTCAACAAGAATGTTAGACCAAGACAATTCATACCGGGGCAACTAGTTTTGAAGCAGATGTTTCCACATCAAGATGAAGCCAAGGGTAAATTCTCACCTAACTGGCAAGTTCCTTACATGGTTCAACGAATGCTGACAGGAGGAGAACTAATATTAGCATAAGTGGATGGAGGGATATGGACAAAACATATTAATAAGGATGCTGTCAAGAGATATTATGTTTGAGATTGTATTTGCACTTTTTTCTTGATGTAACATGAACTACGCTTGATCTCCGTGGTCGGAAACTGGGCAAGATTTTGAGCTTCATTATATTTAATGTCATCATGCCAGGGGTCGTCGAATAAATATTACCGAAAGTATTCGTCAGAACTAGGGAAGAATTTTGAGGGAGTCCTCAAAATTCCATTAAGGAAAAGGACGTTGCAACGTCACAAAATGTGTCACAGTATACGATTTGACAAAACTATTTGTGTTAGACATTATCACATATTTTGAACAACTGCATTCTTTAACGCTAACTAATTGCAAAATGCATATTTCCAAAACTCCATTTTGTAATTGCCAAATTCTATCCAGGCTAGCTCAAGCACAATAGCGTCAAGTCAGAAGCAAGGTTGTAATGAGGGATCAAAAGCACAAACCAACCTTCCCCCGACTTATAATTTTTCTTTGAATGCAGGAATAACAGATGTAACATTCTCGGGAATATCCACCAAAAGATATACGACAAGACTGCTAACTTCACATAGACAAATGCTACCAAGCCCAAACATGTCAAGCTATGAATTGCTCTCATTTTTTGTATTTATTTGTGGCTAAACACTGCCTCCACCTCTGCATAGGGATAAGCACTACCCTCATTATATTTCATAGGGAAAGCACTGCCCTCATTACGTTGCATGAGGCTAAGCTCTGCCTCCATCATTGTATAAGGCTAAGCATTGCTTTTCTCTGCATAGGGCTAAGCACTTCCCTCATTATATTGCATGGGGCTAACCTCTGCCTCCATCCTTGCATAAGTCTAAGCATTGCCTTTGTCTGCATAGGGATAAGGACTGCCCTCATTACATTGCAAGAGGCTAAGCTCTGCTTTCATCATTACATGAGGCTAAACCACTACCTCTCTCTGCGTAGGGTTAAGCACTGCCCTCATTACATTGCATGAGGCTAACCCCTGCCACCATCATTACATAAGGCTAAGATTTGCCTTTCTATGCATAGGGCTAAGCACTGCCCCTATTACATTGCGTGAGGCTAAGCTTTGCCTCCATCATTGCATAAGGCTAAATCATTGTCTTTCTATGCATAGGGCTAGGCACTGCCCTCATTACATTGCATGCGGCTAAGCTCTACCTCCATCACTACATAAAGATAATAATTGCCTTTTTCTGCATAGGGCTAAGCACTGTCCTCATCACCTGCATAGGGCTAAGCACTTCCCCTATCTCATATAAGTCTAAGCCAAGCCTTCCTTCATTACTGCCTTCACCTGCATAAGGCTAAATACTGCCTTCGTTATCCGCATATGACTAAGTAGTACAAACTTCCTTTATCGAACAATCAATATCGCCACATCTTTACATTTCATGGGCTGAAATATAGCCATATTATCCAATGGCGTCATAGTTTGAATGCACCATTTTCATGGCTCGAGGACACCATTCCATGGCCTAAGGATCTCAATACTGCATATCATTATTCAAAGGCGTCATAGTCCAGATGCACCATCCTTATAGCCCAAGGACACCATTTTATGGCCTACAAATCCCTTTATCATACGCTTCATGGCCTAATACATCATGGTCTAAGGATATTATCCTCATTATCTGAAGACAATTTTCATGATCCGAGGGGAATTTGCATCATTTATAAATTTCCACACTCACAACAATGATATTTTCACTGTTATATATACGTTTCCACACGTGATGTATTTTTAAGCTTTGCTAGTAACTCAAAAGATAAACGTTCTCCAAATGGGAGAAATCCACTCTCCGATTTCCGTTCAAATGTTAATATTACTTGAGTGTCTCAAAGTAACCGCCAACCGGTAATTGATTACTTCATTTTCTGTAATCGCCCTCAATCACATTTCCCCATACATCCGGAATGATCGATTTCACATTATTGCCATTTATACTTTTCGCTCGAAATATCAATTGTTCATGATACCACCCTCCCTCAAAGGAAATCATTCGTCAAAGCATACAGTCTTTCTATAATAACTCCATCAGTCTCATTCGTTGTTGGATCCAAAACTACACTCGACCTGATTTCCGTAAAACCAAGAGTTTGTAGGCAACCCAAGGACTAGGGTTCGGCCCCCGTATTTTAAAGCGTCCCATTCGAACAAAATTAATCATCATCTCGATTTCTTTACCCGACAATTCATTCATTATTCTCAGATAAAGACGAGCAGCTGTTGATACTCAATTTTATCCACATGATTCTCCATTTAGTCTTTGTGGGTTGGTATATTTATAATGTACTATATATTTATAGGATATTTTTCTGCATTATTACTCCATGTCTTGTCTAAAATATCAATTTACTATTTTATTACCACTTCATAAGCATTTTTCTTAAATTACTATTTAATAGTTTTTAGATACATCATACACATTTTTATTAATTCTAGCAATTACAACTGGAAAAAAATTTACTTATTATTTTCTTAAAATTATTTCTGAGTGACCAGTTGGTCAAAATAGTTATTTATGTTACTATAATATTTTTTGCATATGTTATGAAATTTTTCTACAATTGTATTATATTTTATAATTTTTGTGCATTATTTGCAACAATAGCATATACTTTCACAATAATTATATTTATTATACTATTTAAGTTAAAACAACATTTTAATTTTTCTATAATCATAATTTACTATTTTAAAAGTCACTAATTTTATAAATGGCATATTTACGTATTTGTTAGCTATTTTATAATTTATTTTTCTTACTAATTCTATGTATTTTAAAAATCAACCCATATAAGCTGAAATATTCAAACCTAAAGAGGTCCAAAACCTCTATGCCCAACACTCTGAGCCCAATAACCATATCCGGTTGATGACCTTCTACCCGCCCCGTTTAATTCATTTAATTATCTGTTGATCTTAAATGATCAACGACTCTTAACACACCCCCTTTTTCCCTATACCCGCCTAACCCCAAACCTTAAACCGTTTCCCCCTCACCAGCCGCCCCTCAACGCTCCCAATCCTCTCCACTCTTTCCCCTTTTCTATGAAACCCTAGCCGATTCACCCTAAATCCTCTCCAAATCTGACCACACTATGGAATCTCCCTGTTATTTACTCACCTTATATGTGTTACTCTATTATTATTTACACAACCAAGGAACCACTTAGTACTTGCCTGATTTTGGAAAGTACTATCTCTCAGAATCCAGTCGATTAGCCTCGATCTTTGAAGATTCAGTCGATATTTCGTCTATATACACTCGAAACAAGGTTATACGGGTTCGATTCAGTGAGAACTTTGGCTGTTTTTGACCACCTGTCGAACTAGGGTTTGCCCGATTTTACCCTGTTCTGATTAGAAATAAGTTTGCATGTTGATTTTTTCCTTATTCTGTGTTTAATTGTTGTTTTTCCTTTCTTGATCTGGGTAAATCAAACACTATATAAATTCCACCCCAATTCCCCATAATGGGGACCAGAATTACTTTCTCTCACTCACACTTATTCTATTTTGTTCTGAAACTATTGTGTTCAATTAGTCATTGGCCAGATGAATGCCAAGGCCACTATGGTGCTGTTTAAGAACCTCCTCCACCACAAACACTGAGGAGTCCTTTTTGAGGCTCTTGTGAACTCTGAAGCATTGGGGATTTGGGGTTCTCTTTTAATCACTATTGTTTGAGCCATCAGTGAAACTCTACTTTTCTTCATTCTTTGCAAGTTTATCTTACAACTAGTTAGTGTTCTCAAGTCTTACAATTCAAATTACTTCCCTCATATATGATTATGCCTTTGTGAATTCTGTGTGCCACTATTATTTGAATAATCATAAAGAAAGCTTGACTTAGCTTCTCTACTCTTTGTAAATTTCTAGTATTGTACTATCGTGGTTCAAGTGATGCTCTATAGTTTGTTTGCTTACTAGTCTCAAATCTGCTTAAGTCAAAGATTCTAAAACAAGGCTCAACCCATGTAGTTTAGTCTCACCATGTGTAGTTAACTTGAATGAATTTTGATCATCTTAGAATTGGGTATTTGCCTGCTAGTTGATTTGTTGATCATTACTTCGTATGATTTCATGGTTATGCATTACTTTAGATTCCTTTAGTGAAACCTTCTAGGAGTGACTGATATCTTCTCAGAGTTAATTTTGTTCGCTTTTAGGGATATCATGCTAGGGTTTCCTGTCACGCCCCAAACCTGGGAAGGCGTGGCTGGCACCCGGTGCCGCACTGGCCCGAGCGAACTACTCTGCAACTCTTTTTGTTCTTTGTAACTATCATGGGCCAACATGAATACAACTCGTAATGTATAAATATAAGTGGCAACACTGTATCAATAAACTATCGTTCTTAAAACATTAATACATATGGGCCGTCAAGGCCTCTGACATACTGTACAAAATGAACCTCTGTCTACAAAGCCTCTAAGAATATTTGACACCAAATTGGATATGGTAACGACCTACCCATAAGTTTGTAGCCAACTTCTGACACGATGACTCATAGACTCGGCTGCACTCCGAATGAGATGGAGTCTTACCGATCCTTCGCTGAATACCAATCTCGTCTACTATGAGGGTTCGTCAAACTGATTATCTATACATGCAGGCATGGATGCAGCGTCCCTAATAAAAGGTCATCAGTACGAATAATGTACCGAGTATGTAATGCGGAACTGAAGTATAACAATATGTCAACATTAATTAAGGACATATAAGAATCAACTTGAATCTCTGAAGTGCCATCGTATATGCATACTTATCATACTTACATATATATAATGCTTAACTTGAGAGATTTTTTGAGGACTCTGGATGAATACCGAGAATTTCTTGATATAAAGCTGTTGGAAATGTACGTCAAGGTTGAAGACGTTCACAATAATGAGGTTGCGCAAATTAGGGATATCCCTCAATCATCGGGTGGTTATTTTGGAGCAGTTTTAGCCGAACAAATTTCGGGTGAAAAAGTGGGCCTGATCTAAACTTATCTCCATGGGCGAATGAGGAGCGAGGAAATAATTTCTCTTCTAGTTTACATAATCCACAAGTAGAGTGGTAAACTTCAATTTTCCTTTGTGTTACGATGTATATTTTTATATATTGAATTTGTATTAACACTCATATATTCCACAGGGGGTACCGACCATATATGAATTTTACAAGTTATGAACCAACGACCAGTTGGAATATGCGTAGTTTTGGTGTGTTGGATCATGGTGGTCCATCCGGGAGTCATTATCAACAGGATAATGTGCATCATGAGATATCAACACATTGTAATTTGTAAGTGAATATATACAATTATATGTATAGTTTGGAGCAATTTGAGTAACTCATTATTTTATTGGTTGAGCAGTGAAAACGAGCCACTTGATAGTCTTGTCCTTACTCAATTTCCCAAAGACGACATATTTAATCGGGATCTGGCAGATGCGTAGAGTGAGGAAGAGAATAGTGATTATGACAACAATGCCGATGAGTCTGGAGATGACACACCCTTCCCCGATGAGGGTGATGATGAGGAGAAAGAGAATATTGAACCTGATTTGATGAGGGAGCATGTTCCACCTCCCATTAGACCTAGAGTGTACGAGTCCCACATGTCGTTTTATTCTAGGGAGATTCCCTACCTTGATCATTTGCCAAGTATGCCGGATGTGAATGCCCTCACAAGGGATATTGACGAAATTCGGGCAGTAATATAGGATGAATCTAGAGCAACGGTGTTGTTAAAGGGCATGCTTTTTCTTGATAAAGCGCGCCTAAGCAGAGCAATGCGAATGTACAACGTAAAAGAGTGTCGTGAAATGATGGTAGTAGAGTCATCTCCGGATGTGTACAAGGTTATTTGCCGTAGATGGTTTACAGGTTGTATTGAATGCTGCGTGCGAGAAAGAAAAAAACAAATATGTAGGTTGTGGATAAATACATTGGCACCCACAATTGTGAAATGGATACATTCAGTGGGAATCACTTTAACTTGGATGTTGATTTGATTTCTCTTGTCTTGATTCCACACATTGAAGTGTCCATAAGGCACAAGGTCAAAGAGTGTATAACATCTGTCCATGGGGAATATGAGTGTACCATTATCAAAAGAAAAGTATTTCTCGGGCGCAAACATGCGCTTGAAATTGTTTAGGGTAACTGGGATAAGTCATTTTCATCTCTACCCAGGTACATGGCCACATTGCAATACTTTAACCCCAGGACTATTGTTGAATGGAAGCTTGATCGGAGTCCAGGAATACTATAACATATATTCAGATATGTGTTTTGGGGCATTTAAACTAGCAATTTATGATTTTGTGCATTGTCGGCCAGTAATATTCATAGATGGCACTCATGTCTATGGAAAGTATGATATTAAGTTGTTGATCGCTGTTGCAGTAGATGCTAATGGAAGTATATTTCTCCTCGCTTTGCTATTGTGCCAATGAAAGCCAAGAGACGTGGACACTATTTTGAACCACTTGAAGGAGCATGTTGTCAGACAACGTTCAGGTATTTGTCTAATATCTGATTGGCATGGCATTATTTTAAGTTATGTACAGAATTTACCTGCATCGCAGGAACCGTATGCGTATCACCGTTTCTATGTGAGGCACCTAAAAGCCAATTTCCAGAAGGCACATCCCAATAAGGACTTGCATGATTTAATGTGGATGGCTGCAACAGATCACCAAGAGTGTGAATTCAGGAGGCGCATGGAATCGTTCAGGTAGGAAGACGAAGGAGCCTATCATTGGTTGATGCGACATGAGCTTGACAAGTGGGCATGCGGATGGTTGCAGACGATAGGTAATTCTGACTACAAATGTGGTAGAGTCTTTCAACGAGTTATTGAAGTCTGCACATGAATTGCCTGTCACTGCCATAGTGCAGATATCATTCAAGCAGATAGCGGAGAGGTTTGTTGAAAGGGCTAGAGGTGCATCATCATTGATGGAGATGGGCGTTAAATTTATGCCAATACCAATAAAAAGATTTGAGAAATACAGGAGGTGAGCACATTGACTTTCATATTTACAATATTGCAACGAGCAAAATATTTTTGAAGTTCGCACCGCTATGTATCAAAATCGAGGGAATAATACACACACTGCAAATGAAGCTACAAGGTTATGCTCTTGTGGAAAATGGTCCATCTACCACATGTCGTGCTCACATGCCATAAAGTACTTTCAACATACAGGTTTCGCGGCAACCAGCTTTGATAAGGAATATAATGTTGCTACATTCTTAAACACCTATAGTGGATAATTGCAGCCAGTAGGTGCTGAGCATTATTGATTGCCGGAACCATTTAAAATGGTGTGTAACAAGGAGTATTTGCGTTAGTGACAAAAGCAAAAAAACGCGTATATAGAACCAAATGAATGTTGGTGATACCGTTTATGCGCTTAAATGTGGCATATGCTCGCAAACTGGACACGACCATCGTAAATGTCTTTCAACTGATTTGGATAGCGATTGTAATTCAGCTCCCGATGGAAGTGTGTCCAATGTGCCCAATTATCAAGGATACACATAGTGTTTGTTTTTCTAGTAATTTATTGTAATAAGTGTATGTACATATTTATCTTGCAGAATGTATGAAATAAAATTATGTTTCCATTGGTGTTAAGTCTTATTGATGTTTAGCATTAATTCTTCAGTACAACAATTTAACATACACCCCAAGAAAAAAAAATAATTGCCATTCGCCATTATCGTCGTTGTCTGGCACTATTTCATTGTCACTGTCTTCAACTTCTTCATCAACATCATGTATATATTGATACATTTTCAATATTATAATTTTATATTTTATATGTTACTTTAATATGTTAGTTTTACTATTTTATATGTTTGTTTGTTACTCACCTATTTTCTTTACTATAATAAAATTAAATAATTAATTTTCATAACTATACAGGATTTAATTATTAAATAATTATATTTTGGTTTTGGACTCGATATTTGAGGCCCAATAGCACCAAGGTATCCTGAATTCTTGTGTTCATGATGAGAAATTTTTAGAATTTATCACTCAACAGGTCTATTATTGTATACGTTAGTTTATTATTGTATATATTAGTTTTATTATTTTATATGTTTATTTATTACTCACTTATTTTTTACTATAATAAAATTAAATAATTAATTTTCATAACTATATAGGATTTAATTATTAAATATTCATATAACAATACTTAGTTTGACAAATATTATTATTTTATCATGTTATTTTCTTACGTTTGTTGACTAGAATTGGGGAGAGTTTGTGTTTGAACTATCAACTTTTTTGACGTATTTTTGGGTATAAGAGATACTTAAATGATTAATTTCAATAACTACAAGGATATTATGCTAAATGGCACTACATTTTACTACGCTAAAAGAGCACTACATTACAAATACGGGCACTACATTAGGCCACAAGATACCACTACAGGGAACTAAAGTAATAATTTATTTATTTTACAAGTTTTTTAGCAAATAAATAATCTAAATCGGATAAAAATAAAAAATAAAGTTAATCACAAAACAATCACGAAAATACATATACCACAGTAAAAAGTAACTAACTAATATTTTTTTAACAACTAATAATAATTTTTCTATTTTACTAATTTTTTTAGAACACTAACACTATGGTCCGGATAAAAAATAACAAATTCGTTAAATTGTAAAACAATCACAAAATAACATATAGCACATTAAAAACAATTAATATGCATTTTTATACGAGTTTTAACAAAAACTAAGTCGGAATACCTCAATTTAAAGTTTTTGGAAAGTTGAAAATTTGGTGATTTGAGCCGAAATGAGCAACCCATTCCGAGATAACACCTTAGCTAGAACGTGGGACCAAAATCTATAGTGGGCTGCACTCGAGCTTTTTTTGTCTAACAATTGGGGGGGGGAGACCGCTGGCTTTGTTTTTTAATGGGAGGGGGGGGGGGGTCGTTTTCTGTTCTGTAGGGAAAGGGAAAGGAACGACTTTATATAAGTATAGCGCCCTTTATAAGACACTATACTATAGCGTCTTAATAAAGAGCCCTATACTATAGCGTCTTAATAAAGAGCGCTATACTTTCCCGTTCAAATAAAGCGCCTTTTAAAAGGGCGCTATACTTAACTGGGCAAACACCCGTTAGGGTACAACGCCCTTTAAAAGGGCATTATATATAAAATAGTCACTAAGTTTTTTTTCCAAACATTTTAATTCTTTGAGTTCAAAAGAATCACATTTTGGTTCCGGACTCGAGTTACGTCCGGATGTAAACAAATTAATCCGGATAATATTATTGTTAGGAAAAAAGAAAACACTTACGAATACTTTATTATTGGGAGTAATAATAAAACCTATGCACCAAATCATATATCACGACATAAGTAAATTTTTGTCTAGCTTTTGTAAGACTGTAATTTCCAGATTGCCCCCATCTCAAAACACCCCCTTTTCCATTTCTTTCGTGCACACCCAAAGTTCTCTACTAAGCCTCAGCTCTCAAGCAAGGAACCCAAAGAAACCCCATATCCTCACTTTTCTCTCTTTTCCTCTGTAGCCATGTCTGAGGTACTTACTTTCATAATTGGCACTTCAATTTATCGTTTCTCCATATGTTTGATTCAAATCTTATCACTTTGTACCGGCAATCTGCTAATTGTTCTAAGGAGATTGGATTTTTTTTTAGTTGGTCTATACAATAAATTTACACCGTTTTTTTGTTTTTTTTTGTTTTTGCTTTTTCTTGTTTTCTGTTAGGTGGTTTTAAGGATTGTTTTCTTTTGAGGGTTGATTTAATTGTGGAAAATTCTACTTTTTCATCTTATAAAACTCTGTTTTTTTTCCTTTTGATTTTCTGTGTTTTTGTTTTTTGGTTAACAGTAACGCTAATACATAATATGTTCCCTGTCTTCAGGCAGATAAAGTTGTACCTGCTGCAGCAAAAGAAGGTATGCCTTTTCACTGTTCTCCTTCTTCCCTGTTATATTCTAGTATTATATGTGCATCTATGTTATAATTAGTGGCATTTATAAATATGGTGCATAGGCTTACTATAGAGTCGTAGCCTATGAGTGATTATCGGGTTTAAAACATCATATTTCCAGTTTTTTCCCAATCTAGCCATGATATGTTGGATGAAATATATGATGGTGTTTGGGGCAAGAGAGGTCTAATGGGATGTAGACTGGGATTTAAAGTAGGATGATGATAATGTCATCAGTAAGCTTAGGGGACCTATATTCAATCAGTGGCGTACACAGGATTTATCACAAGTGGTGTCAAATTTGAAAGAAATAGACAAATCGCTCAAGTGAACTTCACTTTAACTTTTATCACTTCAACTAACATATAGGGCCTTGTCCCATTGGTTTAGTTTAATTTTATTCTTGAAGAGGCCAAGGGTTCAATTCCGCTCGACCTATATTATTTTAACAAAAGAGAGAGGCTCAAAAATTTGCAAAAGAAAATGTTAAAGAAGAGGTTCTAACCAGAGAACCAGAAGGTTTTCTTGGTCAAGTAGTGTCATTTTATTTCATCGATGCAAGTTTTGCATAGTATTAATTATACATATTTAGTAAAACTTTTCGACGAAGGTGACACCTTAGTCCTGTGTGCATCCACCCCGGCGGATGTGGCCTAGTGTTCAATGAAGCGAAAAGAGAACTACGGAGTCACAAGTTCAAATTCCAGCAGAGTCAAATAATACTAGTTGATTTTTTGCCTAGGAATAGGCAGCATCGAATTCGCGTTTTTATTGAGGGGTGTCAAAATTTAAAGAATAGCAAAGTAGCATTTTTATTGAGTGGTGTCAAAATTTAAAGAAGTAAATATACAAAAAAGTCAAGGAGAGTTAACACATACTCCCTCTGTTCCAGTTTATGTGAACTTATTTCCTTTTTTGGTCCGTTCAAAAAAGAATGACCCCTTTCTAAATTTGAAAATAATTTTACGTAGAGAAGTTGTTTCCGATAGACCCTCGGCTCAAGAAGACGGAAAAGATGAGGAGAGACAATATATCAGTACCATCAACAGAACCATAGAAATAATAACAGCATCATAAGAACTAGAAAATAGATGAAATGCAATAACAATGACTAGTAAATCAGGCCCGGTGCTATGAAAAACGGAAGGATGGTGTGAACACAACATTAACCACTAGCTGTCTAGGACCAACCTTATCAAACTAGCCTCGCCCCGGTACAAAGTAGAAAAATGCTCGACTACCTTCTAACCTACAACCCTAATGCTCGACCTCCACACCTTCTTATCAAGGGCCATATCCTTGGAAATATGCCGCCACGCCATGTCCTACCTGATCACCTCTCCTCAATACTTCTTAGGTCGCCCTCTACCTCTTCTCATACTCGCCAAAGCCAACCACTCACACCTCCTCACCGGAGGATCAAGACTTCTCTTCCGCACATGTCCGAACCATCTGAGCCTCGCTTCCCGCATATTGTCATCCATAGGAGCTATGCCCACCTTCTCCCGAATATCTTTATTCCTAATCTTATCTATCCTAGTGTGCCCGCACATCCACCTCAACATCCTCATTTCTGCTACTTTCATCTTCTAGATATGAGAGTTCTTAACCAGCCAACACTCTGCCCCATACAACATGGCCGGTCTAACCACCACTTTATAAAATTTACCTTTGAGCTAAGTTGCTCGGACTCGGGTGCGGGTATCCGATACGGGGACAGATCTAGGTATCAGATTCGGCAAAATCTAAATTTTAAGATTCAAGGGTGCGAATCCGGATATAGATACGGGTGCAGGGATTAGGCTAATAAAAAAATAGAGCTATAAAAATATTGTAAATTTTGAGAGATATTTTGTGAAAAACTTATATGAATATTGTAGAATTCAATCTTTCATTCTCCACGATGGACATTATTCTTTCATTCCCCTAAATCTATTTTATTTTTGATTTTGAGAAATCAAAATCTCAATTTTTCTCCCAAATTTGTCGATGGACTCCGATCAAAGTGTTCGAAGTCAGTTGACCGTATCCGGGACATATCCTGCTCCCGTCCCCGTCTCGTATCGGGACGGGGACAGCACCAAAATCGAAGAGTCCACGCAACTTAGCCTTTGAGTAATGGTGACACTTTCTTGTCACACAGGACTCCAGATGCTAGCCTTCATTTCATCCACGCCACCCCTATACGGTGTGTGACGCCCTCGTCGATCTCTCCGTCCTTCTGGATAACCGACTCAAGGTACTTGAAACTACTTGGGGATGACCTATGATCCAAACCTCACGCTTATGCCCACTTCCCTCGATTCGGCGTTGAACTTACACTCCAGGTATTCTATCTTAGTCCTGCTCAACTTGAAACCGTTAGACTCAAGGGCTTGTCTCCAAACCTCTAACCTCTCGTTAACACCGCCTCGTGTCTCATCAAACAGAACTATCATCAGCGAATAACATATACCATGGCACCTCTGCTTGAATATGGTGTGTCAGTGCATCCATCACTAGGGCAAAAAAAAACGGGTTGAGCGCAAATCCTTTGGTGTAACCCCATAACTACCGAAAAATGCTCCGAGTCGCCTCCCACTGTCTTAACCTAAGTCTTAGCTCCATCATACATGTCCTTGATCGCTCTAATGTAAGCTACCAACACACCTTTTGCCTCTAGGCATCTCCAGAGAACCTCCCTAGGTACCTTGTCATACACTTTCTCCAGGTCAATAAAGCTCAAGAGTTGGAGGAGTAGTGGGGACGCGAGCTCTATGTGGACGACGACGGGAAACCGCGTAAGAGAGGCGATGAGAAAGGTGTTAGGGGTCTGTATGAGGAATTGAGGGGAAAAGGCCGGGATAAGAAGTTATTTCGGCTGGCTAAGGCGAGAGAGAGGAAGGCTCGAGACCTGGACCAAGTGAGGTGCATCAAAGACGAGCATGGTAGAGTATTGATGGGGGAGTCTCAGATTAAGCAGAGATGACAAACTTACTTTTATGGACTTCTAAATGAAGAGAGGGACCAAGATATTGTGCTAGGTGATCCGGGGGCATTCGGAGAGTCTCTGAGACTTTAGGTATTGTAAGCGCATTAAGGTTGAAGAGGTCGTGGGAGCTATGCGTAAGATGAGTAGGGGCAGAACGACCAGGCTAGGTGAAATTCCGGTCGAATTTTGGAGGTATGTGGGTAGAGCAGGCTTGGAGTGGCTGACTGGGTTGTTTAATGTTATTTTCCGGACGGAGAGGATGCTAGATGAGTGAGGTGGAGTACGGTGGTACTGTTTATACAAGAACAAATGTGATATCCAGTGTTGTAACTATAGGAGTATCAAGTTATTAAGTCATACCATGAAAGTTTGGGAGAGGATGGTGGAAGTGAGGGTGAGGAGGACTGTGTCTATATCCGATAACCAATTCGGGTTTATGCCGGATCGTTCAACTACGGAAGCTATCCACTTTATTAAAAGGTTGATGGAACAGTACAGAGATAGGAAGAAAGATCTGCACATGGTGTTCTTAGTTAAGGCTCCCACCTGATCTTCGGTCGACCTCAAGCAGACCTCTTCTTTCTCCTTATCATGATACCGACGTCCATTACCTAGAGCCTATGCTTCGTCGCGAGGATCTCACCCAGGATAACCTTGCAATCCTTGCACAACCCTCTATCACACCTCCTGAGGAGGAGATAATCAATGCGAGTCTTAGCCACCGTACTTTGGAAAGTTACCTAATGCTCCTCCCTCTTCGGAAAACTAGAGTTCGCAATCACCAGCTCAAAAGCCTTAGTGAAATCCATCAGCGAAGTACCTCCTCCGTTACTATCCCCAAAGTCAAAACCGCCATGCCATGTACCTCGCCATAGCCACCAGCAGTCGACCCAATATGGCTATTGAAATTCCCTTCTATAAATAACCTCTCAACATGAGGAATACTGCACACAATCTCATCCAACCCCTCCCAGAAGCTCCTTTTAACCTCCTCATCCAACTAACGACTTTAAGGGTGTACTCTCCAACCACTAACTTAATAGACATTAATCTATCATTCACCCGCCTAACTTCTACCACAGACTCTCTAAGATCCCTATCCACCAAAATACAAAGACCAACATTAGTGGAGAGCACGTCTCAACGCGAAGATATATAATTCTAGATCATGCTCCTATGGTCGAACTTGATTTTTTTAACTGAATTCCAGATTGACTTGTAAAGAAATCTGATTGAGTGAAGGTTAGGTTCTTCAGAATAGATACTTGAGTCCAGGAGTGAATTTAAGCATACATAAACTTATTTAGATAAAAAAAGATAATAATAAAAGGCCAGTAAAGATACAGCAAGGCTTTTATTATTTGGTTTTTTAATAAGGAGCTTTTATTATTTGTTCCTTTAGCTTGATTGCTAAAATATCATCATTATTCTTCGGGATCCTATCATTGTTTTCTCAGTTGTTATCTGGATATATGTGTTATTCTCTCACCGCCTAGAATTATCATTTTGCTGTTTTTAAGCCTCACAGTTTGTTTTACCTCCGACAAGTACAAAATGGTATACCTTGTTGAATCTAAAAAGTTGTCTTTGTGTCATGGTGAATAGTCGAGCATAAAGCTGTAATTTTATTTTTTGATTTGTATCTTTCTCTTTTCCAGATGAGAAGCCTGGATCTTCTGAGAGTAAAAGGTCTTCTGAGTCTGCCTCCACGGAAGCGCAAACAGGAGAGACGAGACCAACCTCTGCAGCTGCAGCTGGGCTTCAAAATCCCTTTGATTTCTCAGCCATGACTGGACTGCTTAATGTACATATCTGTCACTACTCAAATAAGAGTTCGCTAGTCGGGTTTGATAAATTTCTATGAATTCTATATTACTGACCGTTGTGAGGAAAAAACATCCATGGTATTTTTTCAGTTGCTTTCTTTTTGAGTAATAGGATATTCTATTAAGAGAGATGCTGTTGGGAAAGTAAAAGTGCAAAATGTAACCAATTGTCATTTTGGTTGAATTTATTAGACGTGAAATTGTGAACAATTTGTGTACCACTAGTGTTGCTTAAAATAACATAAGAAGCCCGTGACACCAATATTTGGCAATATAAACTGTTGACACACACTCTCTCTCTCTCTCTCTCTCTCTCTCTCTCTCTTCGATATGATATAATAGAACCTAAAATGTAATATCAGAATTCAATTAATAAATGTTTTGGTGCTTGGTTGCTTGACATGTTCATTTTATTTTCAAATAACATGGCTAATGTAGGATCCAAGTATTAAAGAACTAGCTGAGCAGATTGCAAAAGATCCTTCATTTAATCAGATGGCTGAGCAGCTTCAGAAGACCTTTCAGGGTGCTGCGGTGGAAGAAGGTATCCCCAACTTTGATAGCCAACAATATTACTCTACAATGCAACAGGTTATGCAAAATCCTCAATTTATGACGATGGCTGAGCGACTTGGTAGTGCATTGATGCAGGTATCATTTCTTTCATGTTGTACAGAAAGCCACTGGATTTCTTAGTACATAACGATTCAGCTGAGTGTCATTTTTTTATTTATCAGGATCCATCTATGTCCGGCATGCTTGAGAATTTGACAAACCCATCACAGAAAAACCAAATTGAAGAACGAATGGCACGCATCAAAGAAGATCCATCACTGAAACCAATTTTGGAAGAGATTGAAAGTGGAGGTCCAGCTGCAATGATGAGGTCATATGTGCTCCTATTTGATATTATTAGTGGCATTCACTTTTGGTTAACCTAATTTCTAGCTCAGAACGTACATGTGTTAAGTATAAGATCTCTCTGGCGGCTAAGTATTTCAGATTGAGATCCACATTTTTTCCTTGTTGAGGGTATCTTTTGGAATGAACACGCACCATGATAAAATGATATTTTCAGGATAAGCTTTTCTTGTAGAAGTTTTAGTTGATTAAATTAAGGCAACAATGTCATAGAAAGGGTGGTGGGTCTTATATTAAGCATAAACCATTATTCGAAATTAAATTTTGCAGCTTTACTGGAACTCACTATCTGTTATGAATGTTTGGTGACTGGAATC
The DNA here is from genome assembly GCF_000715075.1 of Nicotiana tabacum. Taxonomy (NCBI): domain Eukaryota; kingdom Viridiplantae; phylum Streptophyta; class Magnoliopsida; order Solanales; family Solanaceae; genus Nicotiana; species Nicotiana tabacum. The sequence goes on along the minus strand of NC_134089.1, from coordinate 81,149,436 downwards.
AACTAGACAATGCCAGTCCCAGTTAAAGAATCTCATCTTAAGTTCTCCAGAGCAGGGAAAAAGGAAACATTTTGGTGGCTACTTTTGATATACATGTGGCGGAAAATTGAAGTGAGAGAGCTTTAGAAGAAATGGATGTGAGCCTGCAACTTTTTCTTTGTGCTTCCCAGTTTATTTCGTTCTGAGATTGTTCATTTACTGCTCTTCTGAGCTATATAACATGTTGGACTTACGTGTCCAGAAATCATATTATGTGCACTCCTGCAGCTCCATGTGCTTGCTAATTATTTACTTCAGTTCTCTTCCTTAGATACAAGATGTTATGTACTCTGCACTTTTGATCCTTGATCTTAACTATGTTATATTTTATCTTTTTGCTGTATTATAAACGTCTTCTGTTTTGTACGTTATGATGTAAAAAAAATTTGTTTTGCTTTTTATTTTGTTATTTGACTGTAAGGTATGATATTTTTCCCCTCAGGTATTGGAATGATCAAGACGTTCTAAAGAAGCTAGGTGAAGCAATGGGTTTTGCTGTTGTAGGGGAGGGTGCCACCTCGGCTGGAGTTTCTGGGACAGATGAAACAGAAGACGCAAATGAAGATGAATCCGTCGTTCACCAGTGTGCCAGTGTGGGTGATGCAGAGGTGCTTATTAAGTGTACTATTTTGGGGTCATAAACGTGAAATATGTGGAAGTTCATTTTGTTATCTTGAGTTCAGAAGCCATTTACTTGTTGGAGAAAAATCCCCTCCCCCTTCTCTTCATCGAAAGCCATCCTGCTGGCCGAATTTGTGGATGAATTGAATATATATTGAGCTTTGATGTGAACATATTAACTAAATATTCCTGAATAGAAGAGACCTCATTTAAACTTATATGGCTTTTCCTTAACTTTTAGGGCTTGAAGAGTGCGATAGCTACTGGTGCTGATAAAGATGAAGAAGATTCAGAAGGAAGGACAGCATTGCATTTTGCATGTGGATATGGGGAGGTAAGAAGATAGTTAAAATGTTCCTTTATTTAGGACCATTGTCATACTCCATATACTTACAGCTGTATCCAGGGATTTGTGTATTTTAGCATAATAGAGTATCCTATTTGGCTTCCTAATGGGCTTAGCTAAGCTCCAAAACTTGGCCCCAGTGGGAACAATTCTTCCTTAAAGCAAAAATTGGTTTTCCCTGGAAATTTGCATTCATTTTAAAGCTTTTATCTTCACTAGTAGTCGTAGCTGATTTACAGCATCCACTAGTCCCCTACTGACTCCCTCTCTTTAATGTTTTATTTTCCTTGGAGCTTACTAATATGCTAAGAATCTTATGAAATAAAATAAAAGAAAAAAATTACTACTATGCTGATAATTAGCAATTTATTAGGAGTCATCCGTAGATCAGGTATCCTGTTAATTTAATTAGGGGTCAGTTCTTGTAGTCAAGTTTATGTCATGATCTGGTTGTTATTGATTTATTGATTTCTTTCCTCAGAAATCAGTTCTTATAAGCGCTCCTTCTATTGTACAATCCACCAGGGTGGACGTGGCGTTGTAAATTTCTTTTTCCTTTATTGGGTGTAACCATACCTTTCCACCTTCACTCAAGAGTATATGGAAACATCAACACCAAATGTGAGGTCTCCCACATTGTTAATGTGGGGGGTGTCAAGATGGATTACGTGTCATTTAAGAATGTAGTAGAATTGAATTTAGCAAAGGTTTAGCCTATTTTTCAGGTATTAAGCTGTTTCGCTGTATTGCTATACAGGTGAAATGTGCTCAGGTTCTTCTTGAGGCTGGGGCAAAGGTCGATGCTTTGGACAAGAATAAGAATACTGCCCTGCACTATGCTGCTGGATACGGAAGAAAGGAGTGTGTAGCACTGCTTTTAGAGAATGGAGCTGCTGTGTAAGTCTAATTCTTTGTGCATCGCGATATTTATGTTCCTGGATGCCCCTTGTTTCTTGCTATTTATTCTATCTTTCTTATCCCATTTATTAGATTCTATTTTCTTTGTGCAGTACTCTTCAAAACTTGGATGGGAAGACACCAATAGATGTTGCCAAACTCAATAACCAGAACGAGGTCCTAAAGCTGCTCGAGAAGGATGCATTCTTGTAAATCGAACTATCCCAATTTCCTGGATGTATTTTGAGAACTCAAGTGATTGCATCATCGATAATTGATGCATTTCCCATGTTATCTTTGCCATTGTATTATTTATATATTTTTTCTGGAATGTTTTGTTTTTGTAAGTTTACACTGTTGCAATGAAAGTTGCTTAATTTGCATCCTGGCGAATCTAGTTTGATTAGTAGAACTCAAGCAGTATTCCGGACCATTGTCATAAAATCCTCAATATCAGCTTACAACTGATAGAGAAATAAATACTTGTATAAGGGGTAACAACCATCGTCCACTGGCAGAGAAATAGTAAACTCATGACCTTGAATAAGGGATATCTACCATTATCACCTATAGAAAATTGTCAAAGCCCAAAGGCGACCAACCCTTGGGTTGCAGACGAAGATACAAGGAAATAGAGTTTTTGCTCATGACAATGCAATGTAACTTATGAAAGAATTTACTACTTTTTACTCCCTCTGTTCCAATTTATGTGAACCTGTTTGACTGGGTACGGAGTTTAAAAAAAATGAAGACTTTTAGAATTTGTGGCTCTAAACAAGGCAAAAAGGGGTCCGAGTATTTGTGTGGTTATAAAAGCTTCTCATTAAGGCTTGAGAGGAGTCAATATAACTGGTCGATCTAACTTCTCCAATCTTCCAAGACCTTGGACATACTTGCAAGCCATGTTAAGGACTTGCTCAATTTCTTCCACCAACTCGTCTTCACTTTCTTCTTTATCCCCCAATAAAGGTCGTCTAATGGGGTCTGTAGGGCTCATAAAAGGCACCGCTAAAGTCACATCACCTTCCACCAAAAGAATTATGGATAACTCTTCATAGTGGATTGACAATTTAAGTTCTTTATAAAAATTGAAGGCCTTCACTCGATCACCCACTCTAATTGTCATCTTTCCTTCACAAACATTAATAATGCCTCGGCATGTGGCTAGGAATGGATGCCCCAAAATAAATGGGATTTCTTGATCATGCTCGTAGTCCAAGATAATAAAATCAACAAGGAATATGAAAGAACCTACTTGGACTAACACATCTTCAATCACCCCTTCAGGACTAGCAAGAGAGCGATCCGCCAACTACAAGATCATAGTAGTCGGTCGCGGCTCACCCAACCCCAACTGTCTGAACACAGATAGCGACATCAAATTGATGCTCGCTCCGAGATCACATAAGGCTCACCTGACTGTGTGCTTACCAATGGAAATTTGGATAGCGAAACTACCTGGATCCTTTAACTTTTGAGGTAGCTTGCTTTGAATTCTTGAGCTACATTCTTTTGTGAGTGCCACAGTCTCGAACTCGGCTAACCTTCTCTTATTCATCACTATGTCTTTGATATACTTTGCATATTTGGGCACTTCCTGCAAGATTTCTACTAATGGAATATTAACTTGCACCCGATTAAAAATATCAAGGAACTTTTTGTATGTTGCATTATACTTCGCTTTCTGCAATCTTTAAGGGAATGGAGGTGGTGGCTTCGCAACTATTGGTTGTGGTTGCTTTGCCATAACCTCTTCAACCGGCTTCTCTAACTCCTTTGTAGTTTCTGATTCTACTTCTGTGGTGGCCGGTTTATCACTAAAAGTCACTTGCTTTCTCTTCTTCGATAGGACTTCTTCTAATTCTTTCCCATTCCTCAGTGACACAATGTTAATAGGAGCCTTAAGATTAGCCTCAGTGTCGCTTGGAAGAGCCCTAACTGGCCGAGTATTTTGTGCACTGGAAAGTTGCTTCATTTGTCGCTCTAGATTCCGAATGGCTGCTGAGTGGGCTGCCGCTTGGGCTTAATGGTCAGCCATCATTTTCTTTAGCATCTCCTCAATATGGCTCATCGAGTTTGTTGGTTGTTCAGTATCTGATAGTCTATATTGCCGTTAAGGATATTGTGTCTTGTACTAATTCTGAGTACCTTGATTTCCACCCCAAAAAATGTTTAGGTGGTTTCTCCAGTTTGGATTGTAGGTGTTCCCACACTGATTTTCCTGGCCTCAATATGCATTACCCACAAAGCATACAGACTCTTGATTTGTTGGGCATTGATTGCTCGTATGACCCTTTCCACAATCTTCACAAAATGTCTGAACCTGTCGCACTGACTGAGCTTGTTACTTATTGATAACCAGGGTCATCTTATTGACTTGGTTGGCCAATGTGGCAACCTGCACTGATAATGCGGAAACAACATCTAACCCAAGGACCCCTGCAGATTTATGGACCGTGTGTCTGTCCATCTCTCCTTGCCAATTAGGATTACTTTTGGAAAATTTGATCAATAATGCATAAATCTCATCAAAGCTTTTCAACCTCCTGCTTCAGCGTCTACCACAATCTTGGTCTCTGGGCGTAGTCCCTCTATGAAGGTATGAGCCAACACTTTATTAGTTTGGTTGTGATAAGGACAATCCCTAAGCAGCCCCTTGAATCTCTCTCAAGCTGAAAATAAAAACTCGCCCGACATCTGTTTAAAGGAGACTATCTCACTTCTAATTTTGTAGTTTTTCTTGAAGGGAAGAACTGTGCTAAAAGTTTACAATCTAGATCATTCCATGATGTAATAGAGTTAGTCGGTTCCGCCTTCAATCATCTCTTCGCTTCGCCCAACAGAGAGAACGGAAATAGTGTGAGCCTCACATAATTCAGAGTGACTCCATTAGTGATGTAAGTATCATTCATCTCCAAGAAGTTCAGAATATGTTGTTGTGGGTCCTCACTTGGTAGACCTAGAAATTGCTCGTTTGCTTGTAGCAACTGGATCATACTATGTTTCAGCTTAAAATGCCTAGTGATTCTAGGCTTCACGATGATGGAGGTGACATTAGAAATGCTAGATATCTCCACATCCTAAACCACCATATGTTGGCTCGCTTGCTATCTTCACAGGTAGTTGAACAAGTGCCTGAAGATTATCTGTGTCCCTTGCTTCTCTCAACCTCCTGTGAAATGTTCTCTCAGGTTCGGGTTCAAATAATTGAATTCTATCTTGGATCCTAACACTTCGCATTCAAACAACGTTCCTGAGAGCAAAGCAACCACTAAGAAACGTTAGACTTGACGAAGTAAACAACAGAAGTTAAAGCTGGTGAAGTAGTCAATATTCAAGTCCCCGACACCGACACCAAAAACTTGTTTCTCCCAAATGCACATGCAAGTATACGTGGTCAATAAGTAATATAATGATAAGTAGAGTGTCGAATTCACAGAGACTTGTGTTAACTACCTATTAATTTCACTCAAATTGTTATTCAGTCGAGTCAATCAAGGTTGAATTGTGTGATTATAACTAAGCAATGAATGTGACAATTAACTAATTAAGCAAGCAGAAAATGGTTGTTGAGAATTAAATAGAGATTAACATTCTAGGGTTGTGATCGACTTATCAATCCTATTAAGTTCTAATTAACTCTCCTTTTCATGCAATTCGCTTGTGGTTGCTAATTAATCAAGCAGTTGCTCTCTTAGTATTCCCCCGAATTACTACTCGCCTATTCAATCTATCAAGAACGCATTAAGATCAAGATGTTAGGTTAAGCATGGTGATTAGGTATATTTCTATCCTAGCCACAAATCCTCTTCCCACAATAGAGTTAAGATTATGCCCTCTTCAATTCTTCTCTAATCTAAGCATAGTTTTCCCAAGCATAATTTAGATAGTTGATAAAACTTAACTGTTGGCCGGACAATCAAGCAATTTAACACTGGATTGAAGAAACAACTATGTATTAGCGAATTATAATCAAGAAAAAGTCAACTACGAACAATAATATTCATGGCTAAATCACAACCCCAGAACTAATGGGTCTTAGCCACTCATGATAATGTTAATAATTTTCCAAGTATTTGAATGGTTGAAAATACTAAGAAAGATTAAGAAAAACTGTGAATCCTTGCTCCCGAGTGTTCAGTGCTTGTGTTTTCCTCTCAAAGTGGCATCTCCCCATCCAAAATAGGTTTAGCCTTCTTTTCGAGTTGGGGGTGTGTAGGGCCAACAAAATGTTGTCCCAAGCAAAGTGGGGAGTTTTCGTCACCCAGCGTCCGGGCAAGTGCATCACGCTGGCCCTGCGCTGGGCTGTTGCCCAAAATAATTCTTGCCTGGTTGTAGCGACCCAGGTAGTGCGATGCACTGGCCTGGACGCTAGACTGGCGAGTTTTTTGCTTTTTTTTTTTTGCTTCAAATTGTGCACTTTCGTCCCATATTGCGTCCTGGTGACTCCTATACACAAAAATATCACGAATTAGCATAAATCATTACACTACATATACAATTTTCACAAAATATGAGTAAAATGCGAGGCGACATGCATATAAATACATATACTTTAAGATAAATATCACTCCATAAAAAGTTTTTACCTTTTAAATTTAAAGATTACAAGTTTCTAAAGTCTTTCTTTTCTCTCAAACGACACGTTGCGTCAAATTGCATCATATAACTTGAAACGAGGGAGTATTATATTTTATCATTTGATCTCCCCCCCCCCCCTTTTCCCCCTCATTTCTTGTTTTTGACCTCACTGAATTTGAGTTAGTTTAAGTGAGTGTAAGTATGCCTGTAAAGAGTCATTGATGTCACCATGATGTTTAAATTGCTGGAATGAGTAGGGAATAGACTGAATATAGGAGTTAGTCTACATCTTGTCCTTTTTCCACCAAAAAACTATACATAAAATCCTAATCTGATCAAACACAGAATTTGGAGTTTCCCGTCATTTTTTACTTTAAATAATAGGATCACTAATTAATCATACCGATAAAAGCCTAACCAGACAAGAAACATGGCCCTACTTAAACACCGTACTAATTCTTACCAAAATAGATAATCAGTTCATCTCCTTTACTCTTTTCTCTCTATGTTTCTGACAATTGAATGAAAGAAAGAGCCAGAAAGATTAATTATTAAAAAAGAATGGCACGTGAAAAGAAACAAGAAACAGAAATAGACCAACAAGATAGAGTGAAGTTGGATCACGGGTGATCTATGTTTTTCTAGTTTTCTTTACTTATAGCTTGATGATGACCTTAAAAAGATACAATCTTGATTAAATCATCTTATATGGATTTAACTTATTAGCAAACTTTTAGTCACCTAATCAATTTTAACACGTAACCTATCTTATTACATAGTAATACTTAAAATTCTTATCTTATTTAGCCCACAACACTTTGGGCGTGTATGTGTTAATGTGGCGACCTCTCTCAAAACCCACCGTCAGAACACCACGACAATAAATTTATATTTTATGATGATCAATGGAATATGGAATAAATACCTTAATAGGATTACTGGACTAAGGTTTGGTTGAGCAACGTAACCACTGTTTTAAAAGGCTTTTCTGGGACTCGCCTTGGGGCTCGCCCCGGGGCGTGGCACTATCAAAACGCTTTGAGACTCATGTGTGGGGCTTAGTTCTCTGAGGCTTATGCCCCAAGCGCCCGACGGTGCGCCCTAAACACGCCTAATGCTCAACGCTTAAGACTCGCCTAACAGTTCCTATGCAAATTATGTGCTGAATTCACTAATTTGCACTGTTAACTATCAAAATTCTTTAACAAATGAATGATTAAAGTTCTTTTTATTATAGAAATATGAAAATTGTGAATGATTCAAATAACGAAATATATTATTGCATACTTACTAATTAACAACATCTTGAGGGTGAATATCATTTGAATATTTCTTCTAAAAATAGATAATCAAAATTTACATAGATCTACATGTCTTAGTTCCATGTCACTCAAAATTATCATAAATTTTTTATTTTACTATTTAAAAATAATTTTATATTTACTGGGTCGTTGTTGTTGTTGTTGTTGTTGTTTATATTTACTCATGAAGGAGTAATATTTTAAATTATAGTATTGAAAAATTTATTGTGTATTTACTTTTAAAGAGGTAAAATATGCAGTTTGATAATATTTTTAAGAAATTATAATTTTTAATTGTTTGAAAGTTAAGAGGTTGGAGTTTATTTATATTTCATAGTAACTTTAACAATATTGTATTATTTATACTTGTAAAGCATGCTAGATATTTTATTTTATATGAGTTTCTTTAATTCTTTTTAGTTTCCTTGAACTTTTAATGCATCTCTTTATATTTATTGTGTTATAATGGTATACTATTATTTATTCATAAATTTAAAAAATTAAAGATCTGTGGGGCTTATGCCCCATGTCTCGAGGCTTTTACCTCGTCCCGTATTAAGTAAAACGCCTCGCCTCACGCCCTTGCCTTTTAAAACACCGAACGTAACTCAAGCGAACCGCCTCACCTTATTTCAACACACGGACATATGTAGAAAGATGTGAAGGTGGCCTCATTATCCATACTTGATCCTTGGAAAGAAAACCTAGCTGGGATGGGAGATAGCATCAGGGCACCTAAAAATTAAAAACAAGTATGAAATTTCATGCAAAGTAATAAAGAACATACGGAAGCTTTGATATATTATTTTCGAGCGGTAGAGAGAAATCCATTCTTAATTACTAGAAGCTTATAATAATATGGGATTAACTTGTCATTACGTGCGACTGGAGCTCCTATAGAGCTAAGCTCAAACTCACCATATCTATCTTTTTCTTCACCATGTTTACTCTTCTGGCTAACTGTAAAACCTAGACCTATTCTCCTCCCTCCTCCCAATCACACCTAGAGAGAGAGAGAGAGAAGGAAATGGGCGTAGAGAGGTTTCATTGGCTGATAAAAGGCTAAGATGAAGGTGATATATCATTGGCTGCTCAAAACCCCTAATGGAGTGAAGCGACTCCCAAGCCTGCCGATTTATTATATAGGGAGAGACAGTAATTTGAGGTTGACACCTAACGCTACTAATTGGTTGCTAGTGTGGGAAACGCTTAACAAACAATTCCATATAGTGTCTTATAGCCCGTTCGGCGAAGCTGCAAAAATCAGCTTATTTTGAGAAAACGTTTTTTTTTCAAAAGTACTTTCGGTGAGAAACAGTTTGTGTTTGACTAATTAGTTTGAAAAGCACTTCTGAGCAGCAATTAGTGTTTGACCAAGCTTTAAAAAACTGCTTCTAAGTGTATTTTTCTCAAAAGTGCTTCTCAAAAAAGTATTTTTGGAGAGAAGTTACTTTTTTCTACTTCTCCAAAACTGCTTCTGCTTATCCTCAAAAGTACTTTTTTTTCCTTCCAAAAGCTTGGTCAAATACCTCAATTTTTGGCCAAACAGGCTATTAAAAACTATATATACACTACTATAAAAAAATCATATATAATGGTACTGAATTTCAATACAGGTGATAGTTAATATTAGAATAATAAACATTTTATTTGACAGAAGTTTAGTCTGGAATGACGAAAAATAAAAAAGTCGTCACATAAAGTAGATCAGACAACAGATTTATATTATAGATGATATACGTTGTGACGAAAATAATGGCTTGTCGCATATAAATGAAGCAAACTTGACGGGCTATTTAGTAGGGTGGGCATACATCGGGTAAAACCGATAACCCGAACCGTTAATTCTTTATTGGGTTATCGGTATTGGGTTATTGGGTTAACGGTTCGGTAACGGGTTAAATTTTTTTTTATTGGGTTATCGGTTCGGGCTCGGTTTGCATTTTTGTTAGGAATTTTTACACCCTATAGAAAACCTTAGTACCCTATTTATTTTAAATAAATACCATTTTAAAATATTACATCCTATAGATACCTTTTATACTTTATAGCCAAATATCTAATTATAGTTACATCCTACATTTAAGGCACCATATATGCTAAATAATATTTTTCTCTCTCCTTTTTAGTCTTTTCTCTCACATAATCACAGTAAAATTGACTAACCACGTTCTCTCTCTTTTTGCATACACTTTACTCTTTCTCCCTCAACCCACGATTCATACCTCTCCTCCCACCCAAATTCTCTAGTTCTCCTCCATTATCACTCCATTACAATCGCCTAGGGTAAGTTTAATTCGTTGATATTGATAGACGAAGAGCAAGTGGTTCAATTGTAGCAGCTCGATTCTGCTTTGGCAGTGGTCGTTGAAGTAGGGTTCACAACTTTTGCGTAATTCATGGCTTCGTTTGTGGGATTTGAGGGTTAGGGATTGTTTGTAGTTGTTGTAGGAGGTTGGGCAGATGTGTTAAGGGGCTGACCAGCCGGAATTAATGGCTGGCCGCCGACCGGCGAAGCCATCAGGCTGCTTCTCTCTCTAGATCGCCCAAACCGCCTATTTGTATTCAGTTGTATTCGAATGTATATTTCAGCTGTATTCACATGTATTCAGTAGCATTAATTTATATATTTGTAGATGTATTAAAAAGTTATGCGTATTCTCTTGTATTCAGTTTTAATCAGTTTTAATCAGTTGTATTTAACTATTTTATTCAGCAGAAGTTAGTTTTATTTTGTTGCATTCAAGAGTTTTATTCAGCTGTATTCAGTTGTATTTTGTTGTATTCAACTGTATACAGTTCTACTCAACTGTATCATGTGATTTGATTTCAACTGTGATTTCATGTGATTTCAACTGTATCCTTCATTAATCCTTCATGTGATTTCAACTGTATACAGTTCTACTCAACAGTTCTACTCAACTGTATTATTCAACTATAATCTTTATTATGTATCTTTCAAATACAGATTAATGAAGGATCGTTTTAGTTCCTTGAGTTAAATTAGGAGAATATCATGTGATTTGATTTCCTTAGTTCGTGGAGTTAAATTAGGAGAATATCATGTGATTTGATTTCCTTAGTTCGTGGAGTTAAATTAGGAGAATATCATGTGATTTGATTTCCTTCCATTTTTAACCAGTTTAACCTTCTGTATTTAACGTTAATGCCGCTTGAATACAGCAAAATACATGTCAAACTTAGCTGAAATTTCAGTTTTTACGCCTATTTTTTTGGTTGTATTAATGAATACAACAACTTAAATACATAAAATACATTGTATAAAAACATAAAAGGTATCTATAACACGTAATATAGCAAAGGGTATCTATAAATGGCTAATTAGACTTAAAAGATGGTGCTTTATGAAAAATTCCCTTTTTGTTATTGGGTAAAAACCGATAACCCAATAAGAATGATGTAATTTACTAATGTACCCTTAAGTATATACTAGGGTTATTTATTTTCCTAATTCCCTCTTCACTCTTCAGTCTTCAGTCGTTTGTCTCTCAGTTCTCATTCTTGTTTCCGTCGCAGCCCCCAAGAGTCAAGACGCAAGACTCACCACCAGTTCTCCGCCAGACATCAGTAGATACTGCACAGAAGTGGGAGCGTGCTTTTGTTAAGAAACAACAAAAGTTGGCAGTTTACACGTTCTGGCAGTTTGATTTCTTTGTTTTATATATTGCAAATTTTTTTAGTTGTTTTATGTTATCGGGTAAACCGATAACCGAACCGATAACGATATATAACCGATTAATCGATAACTGATAACCAATATCTTATCGGTTTGATTATCGGGTTATGATATTTGTAAACCGATAACGGATAGGCAAAACCGATAATGTTCAAAACCGAACCGAACCGACCGATGCCCACCCTACTATTTAGTAAGAGTATTATTAATAGTTTTTCTTCTGAAAAAGAACTATTTTGAATTGTTCTCATCGTAAGTCATCCAGGCAACAAATATATATAGACCTACTGTTGCATAAATATGTTACATAACTATCGGAGTCGAATTATAAGATAATTCAATGACTCCATGTAAGGAAGATACATCAGTCTTATGCACAAGGGCAGCTCTAGGATAAGCCAGGTGAAGCCGTTGTCTTAAGCCTCCAAATATTTAATGCCCAAAAAAAGAAGCACTATTATATTATTATATAATATATACTCTAAAATTTATATTTATATAATAATTAATAAAAGATTTTAAATTTTAATAATTTTTAATATTTGGTGACGTAAGATTGAGTGAGTTAATTGGACAAGTTTATCTCACTAAATTAAATAATATATTTACCTTCTCATTAATTTTATTTTTCTTCCTTTATATATAGTCTTTTTTCATGGTTCTCACAATTTTACTTTCTAATTTAAACTCAAATTCTCTAAATTAACTATTTTTATTGTCACATTTGATTGATCCATACACCCGAAAGCAAGTTCTTTTGTGTCTCATCTTTTTTAACTAAGAAATCCCCGAGACAAATGTCGCAAGGTTCAAAATGGATAATAGGCTCACCCTTTACCATTTTAACTTAAGGGAAGAATTCAATACCATATGACGTGCCCCTAACTCATACATCATGAGTTGTGCTCTCGCCACTAGACCAAAGTCATGTAGGTTTTTTTTTGTCTCAAAGTCATGAGTTGTCTCAATATTATACAGATTTTATAAAAGAAGTTTAAGGGTCGATAATCCTCATTGACGATCAATAACTATTTACAGACTACTGTCCCACCATGAACGTAATGTTCAACCAGATTCATTGACATTTGGTAATTGAATGACACACTCACAACCATTAATGTTCTTGTCAATGTTGCCTTATCTCAAGTGAGACTCTATAAATTTGATTGAGAATGTGAGGGGTGGATAAGTGGCTCTAGTAGGAGACTAGTAAAGCCTTGATTTAGGTCCCCCAAAATTTTTAATAATAAATTTTATAATTTTATTTTAAATTAGACAATATTAATATTTGTAGAAAAAAATAAAAAAATACAAAAAAAATATTGTAAAAAAGAAAGAAAGGTGTCTATTCTTTAACAGTAAAAATATTTTTAAAACTTTGAATTAAACTACTTAAATCTTCATATTAGTAAATATATTTTTTACAATAATATCAAAGGTAACATATTGCAAATACATGTCTAACATCTCATTTATTAAATAATAATATTATTATGTGAAGTTAAAGACATTATGTCATTTAAAAATATATACTATAAACAACAAGTATGAAAAAAATGGCAAGATTAATATTTTTGCATATATGTGTGTATATGTACTAATAAAAAAAGTATAAGGCCTCTTATTAAAATTTGACTTTAGGCCACTAATTTTATGGAGCTTTCCCTGCTTATGTACTTAATTAGATCATATGTTTTTGTATTCTTAGGGAGGAGAAGTGGAGGATTTTACATAACTGTCAATATAAGATAATTTAATAACTCCACATAAGCCATATTTGAAGATATATCAGTCTTATGTACTTAAATAGATTTAAACATTTAACTCTTAGGGAGAAAAGTTAGAAGAAGGAGAGTTCTACTCCATTTTGTGGTATACCTTTTAATATGAAAGTGACAATAGTAATGTGTCTCACTATTACAACGAAGCGCCTGACCGTTACAATAAAGATTCCGACTATTAATATTTGTTTCTTTCTATTTATAATCTTACCTATTAAAATAATTACCTTTTATACCTATTTTAGTCCCTTACTCTAACATTCTCTTATTATGCCAAATCATCTTTTTTTCTTTATTGTTTCTTTTTCTCTTTCGTCACTTTTCCACTTTTTTATTTCTCTTCTCGCTTTTTGTTTTCTCACTTTTTTTTATTTCTTTCTCCTTTTCTAATTTCATTCGAAAAAATATCTTCAATCTAATTTCATCCACTTTTTTTTGGTTATTTTCTTTATTGTTCTCTCTTTTTTTCTATGCAAAAAAATAACTGATTTGGTAAACATAAAATAGTGAACGCTTCTAGCATATAATATACTAAAATAATATATAAATAAAATAAAATAAAATATCAACATAATAAAATAATATATAGTGTCTAAGACAATAAGATACCCAAACGGTATAAAAATATATCAAATAAGTATATCACTATTTAATATATACTCCTACACTATTTTAAGTAGTAAATAATACCTTGGCTGACCCAGGGAAATCCCAATAGTTGACCACAATATTAGGTGTAACTCACTAGAAAATAGGTAAATACACATAACACAATACAAACAATTGAAGTAAATGTCACAACCCAGATCTTCTACTGTCGGGATCGTGATGGCGCCTAACTCTTGAATGCTAGGCAAGCCAACAATTATGGCTTTTAACACTTTAACAATAAACTCAATCAGAAATAAATATTAACTAAAGCTAAACAAATATAAAATGCGGAAGTGTTATAACAACTTAAAATACTCCAATATGTGTCTGCCCCAACGATCTGGTGTCACAATTCACAAACATTTAATAAGTTCTACAAATACTGGTTTAAAAGAATTATAACTGTTCTCGAAATGAAAAGAGACAGATAATCCAAAATAGGGGGAAAGGGGGACTCCAGGGTCTGCGGACGCCGACAGATCTACCTTGGGTCTCCCGTGGACTGAAGGCAGCAACCTCAACACTACTCACGTGGTCCCACACCGAAATCTGCACAGAAAGTGCAGAGTGCAATATGAGTACAATCGACCCCATGTGTTGGTAAGTGTCGAGCCTAACCTCGGGAAAGTAGTGACGAGGCTAGGATATGATAACCATATAAACCTGTGTAGTTAAATCATATACAAGAAACATTAATAATAGAATTAAATAGATAAATACGGGAAAGGGAATATGCTGGGGGGGATATCAAATTCTTACAGTAATAGCGTAGGGAAGCAAGGTAAAAAACAATTCTGAACCAACAGAAATGATAATACAGTAACAAGTGCATGGCATCACCCTTCGTGCTTTTACTCTCGTTCTCACCATAGAAATCAACAAAAACGGCACGACATCACCCTTTGTGCTTTTACTCTCTCATAATCATGGCACGACATCACCCTTCGTGCATTAACACTCACAAAAATATGGCACGACATCATCATTCATGCAATAATACTCACTGAATATGGCACGACATCACCCTTCGTGCTTTAACACTCTATCACAATAATGTGCACGACATCACCCTTCGTGCTTTACACTCTTCCTCACCCAAACAATAGAAACAATAACATCCTGGCAATGGAATCAACAATAGAAACAATAACATCCCGGCAAGGAATCAGCTATAACCAATCTCGTTTCAACAGTTAACTTCACAAAATAAATCTCAACTTGAGTCAATACTCAACAATGGTCAATTACCATGAAAATATCATAAGTCTTGTTCAACATGGATAATCATCAACTTAAGCATGAATAGTACATAATAAGAATCATAACGGTCACAATTTAAGACTCACTTCCATGCTCGACGCCAACATATAGATACGCGTCACCACATCTATACGTCGTACTCAACACTAACACGTAGCAAATAAGATAACAACACCTATTCCCTAAAGCTAAAATTAGACGAAACACTTACCTCCATTCCACGGCCCAAATCAAGCCTCAATTACCACTTTACCTCTCGATTCCATTTCCAACCCGCTTGTATCTAGTCATAATTTACTTAATAACATCAATAAATCCTATATAAACCAATTCTAATGCATGGATATAGATTTTCCAATGGTTTCTCCAAAAACTCAAAAATCGACCTCGGGCCCGCCTTGTCAAAACTCAAAGTTTGAACCAAAACCTGACTACCCATTCACCCACGAACCCAAATATGCAATTGGTTTTGAAATCCGACCTCAATTTGAGGTCTAAATTCCCAAATTTCGAAATTCCTAAATTCTACCCAAAAACACCAAATTTTTCATGAAAAACTCTAGATTTTGAGATGAAATCATGTAAAAAGATGGAATAGATTGAAGAAAATGAGTTAGAAATCGTTTACCTATGATTTGGGGAAGAACTCTCTTTTGGAAAATCGCCTATGGGAGCTTAGGGTTTGAAAATTTGTGAAATGAGTTCAAAATCCCGTCCAAGTGATGTTTTGATTAGTTGCGGATATCGAATTTGCGACAGGAGCTTCGCAATTGCGAGACAGGCTTCGCAAATGCAAACATGCTGCAATGTCTGCTTCTGTTGCAATTACGAACAAGTTGTCGCAATTGCTAATGTTGACCCCCTATTGATTTCGCAAATGCAAAGAAAATGTTCGCAATTGCGAACTGTGCTGGCCAGGGCTTTGTTCGCAATTGCGATTAAGCCCACGCAATTGCCAAGCCTGTGAGGCTTGCAATTGCGAAGTCTGACCTCGCAATTGCGAGATCAGAGCCTGCAACAAAAATACCAGATGCTACAGAATTTTTTTAAGTCCAAAACCTATCCAAAACTCACCCGAGCCCTCGGGGCTCAAACCCAAACATGCACACAAGTCTAAAAACATTATACAGACTTGCTCGTGTGATCAAATCACCAAAATAACATCTTAAACAAGGAATTTAACACCAAAACTCATGAAATTCTTAAGAACATTGAAATTTCTATTTTCCCAACCAAGGGTCCGATTTATATTAAATCTTTTCTGTTTTTCATCAAATTTCACAGATATGACATAAATACTATATCAAACCTGTACCGAGCTCTAGAACCAAAACACGGGCCTGATACCGATGAGTTCAACCATTATTCAATTTTTAAAAATCCTTATATTTACCAGCAAACAATTTTCTTCAAAAATTTATTCTCGGGCTAGGGACATCAGAATTCGATTTCGGGCATACGCCCAAGTCTAATATTTTACTACTGACCCTACGGGACCGTCAAATCATGGGTCGGAGTCCGTTTACCCAATATATTAACTGAAGTCAACTTTAATCAATTTTAAAGGCAATTTCAATATATTTCTTAAATTTCACATAAAAGTTTTCTAGAAACGCGCCCAGACTGTGCTCACAAAACGAGGAGGAAGAAAATGAGGTTTTGAAGGCCTCAGAACCCGGATTTGGATTTTAAAACAAAAGATGACCCTTTGGGTCATCGTTCTCCACCTCTAAAACAACCGTTCGTCCTCGAACGGACATAGAAAAGTGCTAGAGTCAGTGAAAAGATGGGAATATCGGCTCCGCATATCGGACTTGGACTCCCAGGTAGCTGCCTCTACAGGTTGACCTCTCCTCTGAATATGAACCGAGGGATAACTCTTTGATCTCAACTGACGAACCTACCGATCTAGGATAGCTACCGGCTCCTCCTCATAGGTCAAATCCCAGTCCAACTGGACAGTGCTGAAGTCTAACACGTGGGATGGATCGTCGTGATACTTTCGAAGCATGGACACATGAAACACTAGATGCGTAGCTGATAAACCCGGTGGCAATGCAAGTTTGTAAGCCACCTCTCTCACTAGATCGAGCATATCAAAAGGTCCGATGAACCTAGGGCATAGTTTGCCCTCTTTCTTAAATCTCATCACGCCCTTCATGGGCAACACCTGAAGCAACACTCGCTTTGCGACCATGAATGCCGCATCACGAACCTTACGATCAGCATAACTCTTTTGCCTGGATTGAGCTGTACGAAGCCTATCCTGAATAATCTTAACCTTATCCAAGGCATCTTGTACCATATCTGTACCCAACAACCGAGCCTCTCCCCACTCAAACCATCCAACCAGCGACCGGCACCGTCTACCATATAAGGCCTCATAGGGGGCCATCCGGATGCTCGACTGATAACTGTTGTTGTAGGCAAACTCCGCTAACGACAAGAACTGATCCCACGAACCTCCAAAGTCAATAAAACATGCTCGGAGCATATCCTCCAAAATCTGAATAGTACGCTCGGACTACCCGTCCGTCTAAGGATGAAATGCTATGCTCAATTCGGTCAGAAATAATAGATACAGGCACACCATAAAGACAAACAATCTTACAAATATAAATCTCTTCCAACCGCTCAAAAGAATAGGAAATTGCCACAGGAATGAAATGCATTGACTTGGTCAGTATGTCCACAATAACTCATACCGCGTTGAACTTCCTCTGAGTCCGTGGGAGTCCTACAACGAAGTCCATAGTGATACGTTTCCACTTTCACTCAGGAATCTCAATCTTCTGAAGCAAACCACCAGGTCTCTAATGCTCGTACTTAACATGCTAACAATTCAAACACCGAGCTACATATGCAACAATATCCTTCTTCATCCTCCTCCACCAATAATGTTGCCACAAATCCTGATACATCTTAGCAGCGCCCCGATGAATAGAATACCCAGAACTATAGGCCTCCTCTAGAATCAACTCACGGAGTCCATCTACATTAGACACACAAACTTGACCCTGCATCCTCAAAACTCCATCATCTCCAACTATAACCTGCTTGGAACCTCCGTGTTGTACTGTGTCTCTAAGGACAAGAAAATAAGGATCATCATACTATCGATCTCTGATACGCCCAAATAATGAAGAACGAGCGATTGTGCAAGCTAGAACATGGTTGGGCTCAGAAACATCCAACCTCACAAACTGATTGGCCAAAGCCTGAACATCCAAAGCAAGCGGTCTCTCATCGACTGGAGTATATGCAAAGCTACCCATGCTAGCCGACTTCCTACTCAAAGTATCGACCACTACATTGGCCTTCCTAGGATGATACAAGATGGTGATGTCATAGTCTTTCAATAGCTCCAACCACCTCCTCTGCCTCAAATTTAGCTCCTTCTGCTTGAACAAATATTGCAAACTCTTGTGGTCCGTGAACATCTCACACAACACGCCATATAAATAATGCCTCCAAATCTTTAGCGCGTGAACAATGGCTGCTAGCTCCAAATCATGAATTGGATAATTCTTCTCGTGGATCTTCAACTGCCACGAAGCATATGTAATAACCTTGCCATTCTGCATCAATACCGCACCAAGTCCAATATGAGACGCGTCACAATACACTGTATATGGCCCTGAACCTGTAGGCAATACCAATACCGATGCCATAGTTAAAGCTGTCTTGAGCTTCTGAAAGTTTGCCTCACACTCGTCCGACCACCTGAACTTGGCACCCTCCTGGGTCAATCTAGTCATCGGGGCTGCTATAGATGAAAACCCTTCCACAAACCGATGGTAATAACCTACCAAACCCAAGAAACTCTGGATCTTTGTTGCTGATGTGGGTCTAGGCTAGTCCTTGACTGCCTCAATATTCTTAGGATCCACCTGAATACCCTCTGCTGATACAACATGACACAAGAGTGCAACTGAACTCAACCAAAATTCACATTTCGAAAACTTAGCATATAACTTGCTGTCCCTCAAAGTCTGAAGAACGACTCGAAGATGCTGCTCATGCTCCTCTCTGATACGGAAGTAGATCAAGATATCATTAATGAAACCAATCACAAAGGAATCTAAATAGGGCTTGAACACTCGGTTCATCAAATCTATAAAAGCTGCTGGGGCATTTGTCAACCCAAATGACATCACTAGAAACTCATAATGCCCGTACGAAGTGCAAAAAGCTGTCTTAGGGATATCGGATGCCCTAATCCTCAACTTATGGTAGCCAGATCTCAAATCAATCTTCAAAAACACTTTGGCACCCTGAAGCTAATCAAATGAATCATCAATCCTCAGCAATGGATACTTGTTCTTGATGGTGACTTTGTTCAACTACCGGCAGTCTATGCACATCCTCATCGACCCATCATTCTTCTTAAAAAATAACACCGGCGCACCCCAGGGTGAGACACTAGGTCTAATAAAGCCCTTATCTAGCAAATCTTGAAACTGTTCCTTCAATTCTTTCAATTCCGGCGGTGCCATGAGGTATAGCAGAATGGATATAGGCTGAGTGCTCGGAGCTACATCAATGCAAAAGTCAATATCCCTATCAGGTGGCATCCCCGACAGGTTTGTAGGAAATACCTTTGGAAACTCACGAACAACTAGTACGGAATCCATAGAAGGAACCGCTTCACTGGAATCACGAACATAAGCCAAATAAGCCAAAAACCCCTTCTCGACCATACGCCGAGCCTTCATATAAGAAATGACCCTACTAGTAGAATGACTAGGAGTCCCTCTCCACTTCAATTGAGGCAACCTCGGGAATGCTAAGGTCACGGTCTTGGCGTGACAATCCAATATATAATGATAAGATGACAACCAATCTATCCCTAAGATGACATCAAAATCGACCATATTCAGAAGTAGGAGGTTCACATGTGTCTCAAGACCCCCAATAATAACCGCACACGAGTGATAGACACGATCTACAATAATAGAATCACCCATCGGTGTGGACAGATAAACAGGAGCACTCAAATAATAACGAGGCACAACCAAATATATAGCAAAATAAGATGACACATATGAGTATGTAGACCCTGGATCAAAAAGAACTGAAGTGTAGACCCTGGATCAAAAAGAACTGAAGCATCTCTACTACAAACTCAAACCGTACATGTAATAATGACATCAGATGCCTCAACCTCAGGCCTGGCTGGGAAAGCATAACATCGGGGTTGGGCCCCACCACTCTGAACTATTTCCCTGGGACGGCCTCCTGCTAGCTGGCCTCTACCTCTAGCGGCCTGACCTCCACCTCTAGCACCTCTACCTCCACCTCCACCTCTAACACCTCTACCTCCACCTCTACCTCTAGCTGCCTTACCCTGCCCCTAGCTAGCTGAGCAGGTGGTGGGACACCTGGTGCCTGAACCATGGCACGAGAACCCTAATGCTGAGAACTGCTCGACGCTTGAGGGCAGAACCTAGCAATGTGCCTCGGGTCAGCACAAATATAACAAGTCTTCGGCTACTGGGACTACTGACCCTGACGGCCTGAGTAACCACCCTAAAAACTCTGGAGTGGAGGTGCACTAATCGGGGCTGGTGATGCACTATAGGGTAGCTAATCAGAATACTGCATATGAGAACCACAACCACCTAGAGCACCGTGAGAAGCCTAAAGTGCTGAATGAAACGGCCTGGGAGGATAACCCCTACCAAAAGAATCCATGCCTCCAAGTGAGGCACCACTGAACCTACCAAAATGACGAGTCCTCTTGTTAGACCCCTGACCACTCCCCTAAGCTAGAACTGCCTCAACTCGCCGAGCCACATTGGTCGCATCCTGAAAAGAAATCTCGTTGCCTGTCTCCTTAGCTATCTGTAATCTGATAGGCTGAGCGAGTCCCTCAATGAACCTCCTCCCTCTCTCTCTCTCTCGGTGGGGAGTATAAGAATAGCATCACGAGACAAATCAAAAAACCTAGTCTCATACTGGGTGACAGTCATAGAACCCTACTGAAGATGCTCGAACCGCCTGCGGTAGTCCTCTCTTTGAGTGACAGGAAGAAACTTCTTAAGGAATAGCTGAGAGAACTGGTCCTAAGTCAAGACAAGCGAACCAACTGGTCTGGTCAACACAAAATCATTCCACCATCTCTTGGCGGACCCTATCATCTGGAATACAGCAAAGTCGACCACATTAGTCTCTACTATCCCCATGTTCCGCAACACCTCATGGCAGCGGTCAAGATAATTCTAGGGATCCTCAGAAGCTTCCCCACTGTAATGAACCGGGAAAAGCTTGGTAAATTTATCCAACCTCAACAAGGCCTCAAAAGACATAGATGATCCACCAGTGGCCTAAGTCGCAACAACTGGCTGAGCTACTCCTATTGGCTGAGCTGCCGAAGTCTAGAACTAGGGAGCCATCTGCTCCGGAGTGCGAGTAGCAGGAGTCTGTGCACCTCCCCTAGCCTGAGAGACGTATGTTGCTACAGGAAGTATGACTGCCTGAGTGACACTCTCCATAAGGCCCACTATACGGACCAAAGCATCCTGAAGTACCGGGGTAGCGATGAACCCCTCTGGAACCTGAGTTGGCCCTGCTGGAACGGTCTAGACCAAAACCTCATCCTCAAACTCTACCTGAGGCTTTGCTACCGGTGCTGCTGCTCGAGCTCTAGGCTGAGCCCTGCCCCTACCTCAGCCTTTAGCACGGCCTCGGTCTCGTCCTCTGCCCCTCGTAGGAGCTGCCACTAAGGGCTCGGGCTACTGATTAGCGGATAAAGCGGTACGTGTTCTCACCATCTGCGAAAGAACATAGTAGAAGTTCAATTTACATTGAGAAGTCAAATCACACGATAGAGAAGAATAAATGTAAAGTTATTCCTAAACTCCAGCCTTTGGGGATAAGCACAGACGTCTCCGTACTGGTCCCTCAGACTCCACCTAGCTTGTTTGTGAATTGTGAGACCTAGACAACCTAATGCTCTAATACCAACTTGTCACGACCTGGATTTTCCACCGTTGGGATCGTGATAGAGCCAAACTCTTGAATAATAGGCAAGCCAACAATTACGATTTTTAACACTTTAACAATTAACCCAATCAAAAATAAATATTAACCAAAGCTAAACAGATATAAAATGCGGAAGTGTTATAACAACTTAAAATACTCTAATACGTGTCTACCCCAATGATCTGGTGTCATAATTCACAAACATCTAAGAAGTTCTACAAATATTGGTTTAAAAGAATTACAACTATTCTCGAAATAAAAAGAGACAGATAATCCAAAATAGGGGGAAAAGGGGACTCTAGGGTCTGCGGACACGGGTAGATGTACCTTGGGTCTCCCGTGGACTGAAGGCAGCAACCTCAACACTACTTAGATGGTCCATCACCGAAATTTGCACAGAAAGTACAGAGTACAGTATCAGTACAACCGACCCTATGTACTGGTAAGTGTCGAACTTAACCTCGGCAAAGTAGTGATAAGTCTAGGACATGACAACCATATAAACCTGTGCAGTTAAATCATATACAAAAAACAGTAATAACAGAATTGAATAGATAAAAACGGGAAAAGGAAACATACTGGGGGGAGGATATCAAATTCTGACAGTAATAAAGTAGGGAAGCAAGGTAAATATTAACTCCGAACCAACAGAAAGGATAACACAGTAACAAGTGCATGGCTTCATCCTTTATGCTTTTACTCTCGTGCTCACCATAGAAATCGACAAAAACGGTACGACATCACCTTTTATGCTTTTACTCTCTCATAATCATGGCACGACATCACGCTTCGTGCATTAACACTCATAGAAATATGGCACGACATCACCCTTCGTGCATTAACACTCACTGAATATGGCACGACATCAACCTTCGTGCTTTAACACTCTCTCACAATATCGTGTACAGCATCACCCTTCGTGCTTTACACTCTTCCTCACCCAAACAATAGAAACAATAACATCCCGGCAAGGGAATCAACAATAGTAACAATAACATCCCGGCAAGAGAATCAACTATAACCAATCTCGTTTCAACAGTTAACTTCACAAAATAAATCTCAATTTGAGTCAATACTCAATAATGGTCAATTACCAAGAAAATATCATAAGTCTCGTTCAACATGGATAATCATCAATTTAAGCATGAACAGTACATAATAAGAATCACAATGGTCACAGTTTAAGACTCACTAGCATGCTCGACACCAACGTATAGATACTCGTCACCACACCTATACATCGTACTCAACACTAACACGTAGAAAATAAGACAACAACACCTATTCCCTCAAGCTAAGATTAGACCAAACACTTACCTCGATTCCACGGCCTAAATCAAGCCTCAATTACCGCTTTACCTCTCGGTTCCACTTCCAATCCACCTGTATTTAGTCATAATTTACTTCGGGTCAGCTTGGTCAAAACTCAAAGTTCGATTCAAAACCCGACTACCCATTCACCCATGAACCCAAATATGCAATTGGTTTTGAAATCTGACCTCAATTTGAGGTCTAAATCCCCAAATTTTGAAATTCCTAAATTCTACCCAAAAACACCAAATTTCCCATGAAAAACCCTAGATTTTGAGATGAAATCATGTAAAAAGATGGGAAAGATTGAAGAAAATGAGTTAGAACTCGTTTACCTATGATTTGCGGAAGAACCCTCATTTGGAAAATCGCCTATGGGAGCTTAGGGTTTGAAAATTTGTGAAATGAGTTCAAAATCCCGTCCAAGTGATGTTTTGATTAGTTGCAGATGTCGTATTTGCGACAGGAGCTTCGCAATTGCGAAGCTTGCAATTGAGAGACAGGCTTCGCAAATGCGAACATGCTACAATGTCTGCTTCTATCGTAATTGCGAACAAGTTGTCGCAATTGCGAAGGTTGACCCCCTATTGACTTCGCAAATGCAAAAAAAATGTTCGCAATTGCGAACTATGCTGGCCAGGGCTTTGTTCGCAATTGCGATTAAGCCCTCGCAATTGCCAAGCCTGTGAGGCTCGCAAATTGTGAAGTCTGACCTCGCAATTGCGAGATCAGAGCCTGCAACAAAAATACCAGATACAATAGAAATTTTCTAAAGTCCAAACTCACTCCGTGGCCTATCCAAAACTTACCCGACCCCTCGAGGCTCCAACCCAAACATGCACACACGTCTAGAAACATTATACGGACTCGCCAAAATAACATCTTAAACAACGAATTTAATACCAAAACTCATGAAATTCTTAAGAACATTGAAATTTCTATTTTCTCAACCAATGGTCCGATTTATATCAAATCTCTTCCGTTTTTTACCAAATTTTACAGACTCGACTTAAATACCATATCAAACCCATACCGGATTCCGGAACCAAAATACGGGCCTAATACCAACAAGTTAAACTATTATTCAATTTCTAAAAATCCTTATATTTTCCAGCAAATAATTTTCTTCAAAAATTCATTTCTCGGGCTAGGGACCGCGAAATGCGATTCCGGGCATACGCCCAAGTCCCATATTTTACTACGGACCCTACGAGACCATCAAATCACGGGTCTGGTTCCGTTTACCAAAAATGTTGACTGAAGTCAACTTTAATCAATTTTAAAGGCATTTTCAATATATTTCTTAAATTTCACATAAAAGCTTTCCGAAAATGCGCCTGGACTGCGCTCGCAAATCGAGGAGTAAGAAAATAAGATTTTCAAGGCGTCAGAATTCAGATTCGGATTTTAAAACAAAAGATGACCCTTTTGATCATCACAGTAAAAGAAAAAGAAAGCAAGGGCATAAGACAATGATACGATTGAGCTCTAAAGTAGTTGAACCTCTATTCGTATAACCTGGAAGACAAGAAGCGACTAATGAGCGAATTGGAGAAGATGAGATGAGGGAAAGGTATTTGAGCAGGGCAGATAATTAATTTAGACTAAATAGATAAAAAAATTGAAATAAATAAATTTAAGATAGGTAAAACCGGGTACCATAATAGGTCATGATGACGCCCAACACACCATTAGGCAAGCTAACAATTAAATCAA
This sequence comes from Nicotiana tabacum, assembly GCF_000715075.1. Taxonomy (NCBI): domain Eukaryota; kingdom Viridiplantae; phylum Streptophyta; class Magnoliopsida; order Solanales; family Solanaceae; genus Nicotiana; species Nicotiana tabacum. Next base: position 81,124,251 of record NC_134089.1, on the reverse strand, counting down.
TACATCAATGGTAAATCCAAAATGCATTTCAAAACAATTTAAGAAATAAAGAGTGAAAGTTTGTTCATTGTTGTAAAAAGTATACATGTTATTATTTTAAATATTCAAATGTGATCGAAATATAATGTGATGACCCGGCCGATCGTCTTAAGAATTAACGCCCTGATCCCCTATTAACTACTTTCCTCGAGTTTATTTCTGCTATTTTGATTTTCCGGGATGTTCGGTTTTGAGTTTCAGAGAGTTTTGGGACACTTAGTCCCTAAATGAAAGCTTAAGTGTTGGAAAGTTGATTGTAGTCAGAACAGTATGAAGACGGTCATAGAATACAGTTCTGATGGTTCCGTTAGCTCCGTTGTGTGATTTTGGATTAGGGGTGTGTTCGGATTGTGTTTTGGAGGTCCGTAGCTAATTTAGGCTTGAAATGCTGAAAGTTGAATTTTTAATGTTTCTGGTTCGATAGTGAGATTTTGATCCGACGGTCGGAATGGAATTTCGAAAGTTGGAGTAGCTCCGTAGTGAGTTCCGCGAAGGGCACAAGGCGAGTACTGGAAGAAGTATACGAAGGGCACTGTGGCTCCCACACGGAAAACCGCATCCTCGTCCGATGCCTCATCCGCATCGGGTACTACTGGCCTACCATGAAAAAAGAAGCCGCGGACAATGTCTGGAGATGCGAACAATGTCAAAAGTACGCCCCTATGATACATCAAGTAGGTGAACTCCTTCATTCTGTCACTTTGCCATGACCATTCATAAAGTGGGGAATGGACATTGTCGGGCCCCTCCCAGTAGGACGAGGTAAGGTACACTTCCTCTTGGTTTTAACTGACTAACTTTTCTAAATGGGTAGAAGCAGGTGCATACACTCAGATACGTGAGCAGGAGGTCATCGCATTCATATGGAAGAACATTATATGTCGTTTTGGCATCCCCAAAGAAATCAGCTGCAACAACGGACCTCAGTTCGTCGGAAAAAGAACGACTAAGTTTTTCGAAAAATGGCACATCAAACGAATACTCTCCACGCCATATCACATTGCCGCCAATGGTCAAGCTGAATCCTCCAATAAAGTAATACTGAATATATTGAAAAAGAAGCTTGAGGATGCTAAAGGGCTATGGCCCGAACTACTACCGGAAGTATTATGGGCATACCGTACCACGTCAAAACCAGTTCAGGAGAAATGCCATATTCACTGTCTACGGGACTGCCGCAGTTATACCCGTCGAAGTCAGAGAACCCAGTTTGAGATACTCCAACGAGAGCGGAACAAGGAACAACGAAATTATGCTACAAGATTTGGATGAAGTCGAAGAACGAAGAGACATGGCCCACATAAGAAAGGTAGCCCAGAAGCAGCAAGTAGAAAGATACTACAACAAGAGAGCCAAGGTGCGACCACTCAAAGTCAGAGACTACATCCTCAAGGCCAAAACACAAGCATCAAAAGACCCTAATGAGGGAAAATTGGGAACGAACTGGGACGGACCATACAAAATCATAGCTGTAGCAAACAAAGGAGCATTCCAGTTAGAAACAATGGAGGGAAAACTACTCCAAAACAACTGGAATGTCGCCCACCTCAAGTACTTCCACTTCTTAAAGAATGTGTCACCTAAGTCATACTCTTTTTACCTCACCCAGGTTTTGTCCCAATTGGGTTTTCCCGGGGAGGTTTTTATCGAGGCGGCAAGGGAGACGCCCCAAAGGTAGAAGTGTTGTTCATTACCTCGATCCGTTGACATGATCTCTGAAGCAAAGTAATGAAGGGACTGGATATAAATAATCAAATCTCCATTGTTTGTGCAGAGTCGACATGTGATTATCACAAGAATTTAATCAAATCCCCATTATATGTGCAGAGTCGACATGCGATCCTTACAAGTATATACATAAACCTCTATTGCATAAACAAATTCTTCTTCCTACAGTAATATGATCAAAACCTCCCAGAAGAAATGGCCAAGGCCATCGACGATAATATGAGTTCGACCTCGATCGAACTACGACGGGATCCTACTTCGACGACAGCTCAAAGCAACATCCCAATGGCCAAGGCCATCGACGACAATATGAGTTCGACCTCGTTCGAACTATGATGGGATCCTACTTCGACGACAGCTCGAAGCAACATTCCAATGGCCAAGGCCATCGAGGATAATATGAGTTCGACCTCGATCGAACTATGACGAGATCCTACTTCGACGACAACTCAAAGCAACATCCCAATGGCCAAGGCAATCGACGATAATATGAGTTCGACTTCGTTCAAACTACGATGGGATCCTACTTCGATGACAGCTCGAAGCAATATCCCAATGGCCAAGGCCATCGACGATAATATGAGTTTGACCTCGTTCGAACTACGACGGGATCCTACTTCGAATGACAGCTCAAAGCAACATCCCAATGGCCAAGGCCATCGATGATAATATGAGTTCGACCTCGTTCGAACTATGATGGGATCCTACTTCGAAGACAGCTCGAAGCAACATTCCAATGGCCAAGGCCATCGATGATAATATGAGTTCGACTTCGTTCAAACTACGATGGGATCCTACTTTGACGACAACTCAAAGCAACATCCCAATGGCCAAGGTCATCGACGATAATATAAGTTCGACCTCGTTCGAACTACGATGGGATCCTACTTCAACGACAGCTCGAAGCAACATCCCACTGGCCAAGGCTATTGAAGATAATATAAGTTCGACCTCGTTCGAACTACGACGGGATCCTACTTTAACGACAGCTCAAAGCAACATCCCAATGGCCATGGCCATCGACAATAATATGAGTTCGACATCATTCGAACTACGACGGGATCCTACTTCGACGACAGCTCGAAGTAACATCCCTATGGCCAAGGCCATCGACGGTAATATGAGCTCAACCTCACTCAAACTACGATGGGATTCTACTTCAATGATAGTTCGAAGCAACATCACAACAGTCGAGGCCATCAATAATAACATGGGTTCAATAAACACAAGAAAAGACAAATCGACGAAATAAATTTTACATTACATCAAAATATTATTTACACTTGCCCTTAAAAGAGAGCTCAAGTATGCCCCCGCAAAAACCCCAAAACAAAAGCAAACATAAAAAAAGACTACACATCACCCCGGGGGGGGGGGGGGGGTAAGCATGTTCGTACCACGAATCAGAGGCAAGGCGGTTCGCATCATCAAAAATAATGTCATCCTCATCAAGTGTGAGGGGGTCGTACCCGCATGCCTCGTAAGCTACACGAGCTTTGGTGTGCACGGCCTAGAGCTCCGACTCAGTAGCCCTTCCCTCGGCGTGAAAAACCTTATACACGTCAAGCCGAGCCTCAGCATGGACCCACAGCTCATATAAACGATGGGGCACAACCGGATCGACTGAGGCATGAAACGTGGATGGATGAGAATGTCGACTTACATCCTCCGACCTCAGCATGGCCATTTGTCCATTCAGCGTAGCCAGCTCAGCCTCCGGCTCTTTGACACGCCCTTTGAGCCCGACAACCTTACAACCAGAGGCTTCTTTCTCTCCGGTCAGCTTTGACCGGCAAACGTAGAGGGCATTCTCCAAAGATGCAGTTCCAGAAATAGCTGCCACCAATTTATTAGTATCGATGCTCAGCTCGCCCTTAAGCCCTTCCACCCCTGTTGCTTTCGCATTCAGCCCAACGGTCAAACCGGACACATTTGACTGCAAGTTGGCATTTTCGGCCATCACCCCCATACTCAACTCCAGCTCATCATCCTTCATTTTGAGGGAAGCCCCGAGTTTGCTGTTACGAGCAACAGTTTTCATAAGCTCCTCCTCCCACTCCCTTAACTCTTCAATCTTACGCTCTAATTGGTCATCCAGCTATTTGAGCCCCTTGCAAAACAACTAGAACTCGGGGTCCTGATGATAAATGTCGGCCATCACCCGATGCTTAGCATGATACTACTGATATTTGGACGACATCTTCTCATAAAGTCCCGTCCTTCTCCTATCTCGACGCTCTCTCTCAACCTCCATGACGAGGGTCTAGCAAAAAAAAGAGAAGGGGATAAGTTAGAAATAAGATACGAACGACGATCATCGCACAAACCTAACGACGAAAAGGGAAGAAAAGGCACCTACATGCAGGGTCATACCGACAACCTTCTGAGACAACTCTACGTTGCTCATCGCCCTAAGAACCTCGCTTTCAGGAGCGACACATAGAGTAGCTAGGGCAGATGCCACCTACTCGTTGTTCAGCAGCAAGTTGTAGTCCCCCGGGATGGCCACATGACGGTCAGATTCGTCCATCCTAACCTCCACATGGGTATGGCAACCCACGAACTCATTAACATCCTCTAGGTCGACATCCGAACTTGAGCCGTCACCTTCAACACGACGGCATCCACCGTTGGATGATGCACCACCCTCAACAGAGCACACTAAACTGGCTCTTGGGTAAATTCCTTCCATTTGGGGAGATCTCCCCGATAAAATGGCGTCGTCCATGAATACAGGCATAGGGGATATCAACGATACCCTGCTTCTATCAACATCCATGGCCACACCCTTCCCAAGTTCCAACCTCCTTCTTTTTCTCGACAGTGGCTCATCTCCATTAAAGGATTCGTCCAAAGGGAGTTAGGCCGGCACCGAAGAAGCCTCTTCCCTCACGACCATGACTCGAGGTGGACCTTCTAATTGAATAGGTTGAGGACGACCCTCTCGAACAGACTTACTCAGAACAAACTACGTATCTGTAATAGCAATGGCTTGTCGGAAGGCAGGGACTGGCACCCGTCGCCAAGAAGCTCCTCGACCTGTCATGACAAAGGGTCATACCATTAAATAAGGTCGCACGACCAACAAAGTAGTAAGTAAGACATTTACCAAAAGGGACTTTATGGCTGTAACGCTTCATGAAGGCGGACCAATCTCAAGTTTCTGCTGCATGAGGCAACAGACGGGCTCCCCAACCCCTGATATCTGCAACAGGGCGAGGCAGACATCCCATATCTACAAAAGGGAAGCAAATAAACTTTACAGTAAACACGAAAGAAAGGAGAGTAAAATGAGTGATGACACTTACGAGCTTTATTCCACCGCTCCGAGAATTTAGCAGAGTCAAAAATGACATGCTCGATTTTGACAAAGAAATACTTGTGCCAAAACTTGCGACTTGCCCGGTCATCAGTCCAGACCACCAGCCCCTTCGTGCCGCGGATCTTCAAGTGCATCATGGTGCCTCTGTGAAAACCGGGCGTGAATAAGTGCAAAAGGTGGCGGATAGAAATGCCACACTCTGCCAATTCTACATACTTGGTCAGTAGCAGAAGTATCTTGAACGTATATTGCGAAAGCTGCGCTGGACAAACTTGGTAGAACCTACATAATTCTTCTTCTAAGGGAAATAGAGGAAGAGTATAGCCTATCATAAAAGGGTACTCGTAGAAAGCGCAGTACCCAGGTCTGTGGACATCCACGAAATCTCCCCCCGCCGGAACCATTTCTACATGGGTAGGAATGCTATACTTTACACGGAGAGCATCGATATGAACTTGCTCTGTCTCAGAAATTACGGGGTTTGGGGTAGGAGGGGGATCTTTGAGGAAGTCACTCCGGGATGAGGGGTGTCTCGGTAGTAACTCGTCCACCGTAAGAGGGCTGTCACCCTCTTCTACCACCACATCTTCGCTACCAGAAGGGGACGCCGTAGATAACGGAGTGGCTTAAAGAACCTCTTCATGAGAACGGCGAGACCTCGACATAACATCAATCAGAAAAATTTCAACACTAAAAGAAGAAAGAAGAAGAAGCTTCGAATGAAGAACGTTAGAAGAAACATAAGGATATGAGAGCAATTGCGGAAGAGTGAAAGAAGTTATCAAGAGTGAAGTGGCTAAAATCTTTCGAAAAAACAAACCTTTCACCTATTTATAGGGTTTGGTGGCACCAGAATCGAGGCGGCAAGTCATAAAGTAGCACAGGAATTGAAGCACCAAGCCGTCAGTTTTGCCTCAAAAATCTGCGTGATGATGACGCATGTGAAGCTGACATCATTTCCCAGTAAAGTACACCACTCATTGTCTTACTGAACACGATGACCGTTCCTCGTTGGCCACAACGTAACATTTCAGCGGATTAAATTTCTACATGATGAATGCATGAAGTCCGCTCATCGGGGACGCACCCGGTCGCAACCCTGATAAGCGGATGGACTAACTGTATGGGTTCAAATTTGACTGATAACGACCAATGATGAGTACGACAAATGACCAGGTATCATCAAGTTGACGTCCCAAGGGAGACGATCTTAGGGCAAAAGAAGAGATTGTACGACCCTTGTAATAGTGTAAGCTCATTAGGGGACATTAAGGATATTCCCTCGAATATTCCTTGTATTTTGCTTCATACAATTTAGAGGTTTTTCTCTCTTAGTATAAAAGTGGGATAGGAACCTTGTAACAGGACATTTCGACCTGGGGTAGATTACTATTCTTGAACGAAAAGAAATTTAACAACAATCTTCTCTTTATCTGTTATCCTCTCTAGAGATTATTATACTCAGTTAAGATTTACCCCTTTATCTTGGATTGATTTGTCCAAAAAGGTCTTCGTATCTTTTGAGTCAGACATATATGATTTTGTATAGGAAGGAGAGATTGCATCTCTCATCATTGCAAATTTTTTGTAAGCTTAATCTGAAATTGTTAGTTTCATACTTTCAGTTACGTTGACCCAGAGGCGTATCCAAAATTTTAGGAGGATGAGTGCACTATTACTTCTTCTTTTATTCTTACGTGACATTAGTCACCCATTTTAATTTTCCGTTTGATTTGATTTTATTATCATGGTAGAACTTGACGAGTAAACTATAGCTTATATCATTATCACAAATATATTTTGTTTTATTTTCAATCGTCCTTGAATAGTTTTCCTACATTGAAAATAATCAATAATAACATCATTATTTATAGGTACATCTTAGTTTTATGTAGCAAAATCGTACAAATATTGAAATAGAGATTCGTAAACGAAGAAAAGAGGAAACTTGAAATTATAGAGATTTATATCTAAATTAGAATCTCGATTTCTTTTGAGTTTTGAAACTCCATGAATAAACCATAAAAAGAAAATAAAGAAAAGGCAAACAAAAAACTCAAATAAAAATAGAAAGATTGAAATCAAATTAAAAATAGCTCAAAGAGTAAACCAACAAGAATAGAACAAAAAAAAAGGGGAAAAATAGAACAGAAAAAGAAATAGAAATAGAAAATTGAAACTTAGTAAAAATAGGCGAAAAAGGGTTAAACGAGAAAAGAACAAATTGAAAAAATAAAGAAATAGAGATGAAAGAAATAAAACAGAAAGTAAAAAGATTGTAATTGGAAAAAGGGGCACGAGTTACGATCTACGAGTCAAAGGGGCACAGATTGGCCAGTGCACCCAAGTGATCTCTTGAGCATGAGGGCACACATTGAAACAAATGTACATTTACCAAAAAGATAGCCAATGATGCACATAGCCTGGGAAAGAAGCATGGGCTCATGTGAACCATCCTCATACCTATAGATCCGCACCTGCGTTGACCCTTGGTTTTAGGTGTTTAACTTGATTCAATTATGATGAAAGGTCAAGGTGTATGGGTGAAAACTTCATTTTATGTTCTTGACCCGGTCAATGGTGATAGAGCCTCTGAAGGCTGTGACATGTCAACCTCACTCTAAAATGTCGAGGTTAGATGGAGGATAACTCTTTGTCGGAGGTCGAAATGGCTTAATAGAATACGAGGACGAGCATCCGCGTTCGAAGTGAAGACCAGTTTTAGGATCTAGATTCCTTAGGGAATATTATAACGAATATACCTTTATGTTGTACGATCTAGGATTTTGTGGCACATGTGCTCTTAGAAATTGGAAGAGATGTATATGAGAAGGGGTATTGAAACTTTTGTAAAGAATCCCATGAACATTCTTTGTAGAAGATTCTGACTTTATCAAATAGAAATAAAGCTTGACTTTATACTCTCTTTATTTTATCCCTCTCACCCGATCCAAGAAGGATTGGAATATAAGGTTGCTCATCATCCATCATTGTTAGAGAAACATCCGAAAATCCCATCATTGTCGGGTTTTCTATATCTCATTTACTATTTAGAAGTCATTTATTATCATTTTTTGCTATTCTTTATAATTCTAGGTCTTTATTAATTCATTATTATATAAAGCTACCTTCTTTAGTGTTGCACGTTAATATACTTATCATAAAATGCCAAATCTGTCCTTGAATATTGATATTGACTGTGATTAGTAATTTAATTGTATAAACCCAAAATTAATTTTTTGGGCTATACAGTTTGGCGTCGTCTGTGGGGATTTTATAGTTAAACTATTTTCATTCAGATCTACAACACTCATATCTTGTTAACCTAACATTCTGTAAAGCCACTCCCTTTCTTTTTGCATATAAGGATTCCATGGAAGGTAACCAAGGCAAGGTTGACCAAGGAAAGAGAATAAGAGCGGCGGACAACGTCTCGCTTAATCTAATGAGTGTCATCGATGAAGGGTATGAAACTCAAGATGAAGAAGTAACCCCCACGGCATCCCCCAAGTTAGGGAAGTTGCCAACACCCTTCTGTAGCACAACCAAGGCCAACAGAAAAGAAGCTTTCATGTCCGCGGAAGAAAGAGGACCACCCACTATTAAAAAGCTCTTATATGCTTGGATAACTGACATTTTAGTCAGTGTGATGAGCAAGCAGGACCTACGCACGAGCGTGGAAACCCCAAGGACCCCCTATAGCCCAGCATAAGAATAGGTAGGATGACCAACTGAACCCTCCGAGTTCAAGTAAAATCAATACAACTGTTGATTTTCTAGGTGATAGCGCCCTCGCCGCAGTATTAAAAAGAATGGAAGAGATGGAGAATGAGAATAGTGAACTCAAGGAACAAATGAAAGAGCATCAAGAATAGGTAGACAAGATACCAGGTGCCCCCAAATTCATATCGAAAAAAAACACCGGCAGGTTTGTGGAACAGCCATATATTGGGAGGAAGCAGCTCATCATTCCATACCAAAAACTTTCAAGATGCCTCTGTACCTCAGAATCTACAATGGGACGACTGATCCTGAGGATCATGTGACCCATTATGTCACTGTAGTAAAAGTAAACAACCTCACCAAAGAACAAGTGTCCTCCATATTGTTAAAATATTTCATGAGACCCTCATAGGGGAGCATTGATGTGGTATTCACGGATGTCAGCCTACTCCATAGAAACGTTCGAGGAAATGGCGAACAAGTACGCAACGGAGCATGCTAGGGCCAAGAAGGCTTAAACCAGGATAAAAGATATATTCTCCATTAGGCAATCCATAGGGGAAGGACTGAAGGACTTCTTGGCTCAATTCAACAGCGTGAGGATGACCTTACTGAATGTCTTCGAAGGAATGGCCGTAGCAGCCTTCCAGAACTGGTTGAACAGAGAATGGTCAAGGGCAACTAGACAGCTGCTGAGGCGATTGATAAAGTACCCACTAGCCAACTGGGACGAGATCCATAACGCCTATTATGCCGAGGTCAGAGTAGACGATGAGGAACTTAATAGGCCAACCAACGAGTCATCTTAGTGCAATCTGAAATCAAGAGGGAACTTAAGGATAATATAGGGAGAGGCCCTCCAATGCTGTGATCGGGTAGAGATCGGCATCAATCTTACATCAGACCACCCGTCCCCAACTTCCATCATGAAGACGACCCCTCTAGGCCAAAATTAGGCATTCCTAGAAATGATCGAGGTAGAGTTCATTTACTATCTACTCATAATTTATGTGTGTCACCTATAGAGGTGGTCTATGCACTTGAGAAGCTCGGACCAAAGGTGAAGTGGCCATTAAAGATGAGATCTGACCCGAACACAAGGAAGTCGGACGCCATCTGTGAGTTCCACCAAGACCGAGGACACAAGACATAGGATTGCCAGGATCTAAGGTTAGAGGTAATTGCTCTTGTGCAACAAGGACACCTTAAAAAATTTCTCAGCGACAAAGGCAGGAATACCTTAGCAAAGGGGCGAGAAGGCCTAGGCCCACCAAAGCTGTTATCTCTCGCTCCTACCATCAAAATGAATATCGGAGGTAGTGATGACACCTCCATCAACGACATCAAGTTCACTTCCACTCACAAACTTAAGAGATCGATCACTCACAATTGGTATGACGACCTCAAAGAAAGTATCATCTTCGATGAGTCGGATGCCGACAGTTAGACTTTTTCTCATATTGATGTACTTGTTATTGCTTTGCACATTCTTGATAATGATGCTCAGAGGAATATGGTTGACGATGGAAGCAGAGCACACATTATCCACGCTCGAGTCCTTGTATAGATGCGGCTCAAGGATAAGATATTGTCGCACTGCATCATACTAACCAATTTTAACAATGCAGTTGAGCGGACTTTGGGCGAGATCACACTCCCCTTCCTTGCCGGTGGGGTGACGTGGAGACCACATTCCATATCATGGACAAGGACACGGCGTGCAATGCCATCATGGGTTGTCCGTGTATACACCCCATGAGGACAATCCCTTCCAACCTGTACCAAATGATCAAGTTCTCGACCCCCTGGGAATATTAAACATACGAGGGAAGCAATACACATCTAGGGAATGCTATCGGATCACCCTGTATAGTACAACCACTCAACAAACAAAAGAAAAAAAGAAGAAGCATAGCAATTAGCAGGGTTGACGTCTCTTCAAGTTGAAGCCAAGGACACCATAATAGATCTAGAAATAGTCAAAGTTGCAGGATTGACCATAGTGGACCCAGATCCCGTCCAGCTAGATCCAAGTGACCCAAGAAAAAAGGCCTACATAGGCTGCAAACTCAAAGACCTAGGTAAGGTGACTCAATTCCTAATAACTAACGCAAACTTGTTCGCTTTTAGCCATGCAGATATGCCAGGAATACCCAAGATGATATCCACGCACAAGCTAAACGTTGACCCTTGCTACCCTTCAGTAAGGTATGTCCGACGAAATTTCAACCCCTCCATTAATAAGGTCGTCTACAAGGAAGTGGAGAAATTGCTGGCACGGCTCTATCAGGGAATCAAAGCACCCTAAATAGATTGCTAATGTGGTAATGGTCAAAAAGAAGAACGGTAAGTGGAGGATGTGCGTGGACTTCTCGATCTAAAAAAAAGTTTGTCTGAAGGATTCGTTCTCATTTTCGCATATCGACCAACTCATCGACGCCATAGCCTGACACGAGTTGCTGAGTTTTCTAGACGCATACTCATGCTACAACCAAATACTCATGGAGGAGGACTAGGAGACAACTACGTTCATCACTCACAGGGAAATGTATTGCTATAGGTTTATGCCGTTCGGGTTGAAGAACACTGGAGCCACGTACCAAAGGTTGGTCACAAAAATGTTCAAAAATCAGCTCGGTAAAACCATGGTATTCATAGATGACATGTTAGTCAAATCTTTAAGGGCCGAGGAATACATCGACCACCTAAAGGAAGCATTGAAAATCTTGAGGAAGTAGCACTGAGAAATGTGCGTTCGGTGTGACTTCGGGTAAATTCCTGGGTTTCCTGGTGTCATAGCGTAGGATCGAGGTCAACCCAGATCAAATTAAAGCTATCGACGTGATATCAGAGCACCTAACTACGAAGAAAGAAGTCCAACGACTAATGGGTCAAATTACTGCCTTATCTAGGTTTATCTCGAGATCGTCTGACAGATGCCACAGATTCAATAATGTACTCAAAAAGCACAACGACCTCAAGTGGACGATCGAGTGCGAACAAGTGTTGAAGGAGCTCAAGGAATACATGTCATCGCTAACCCTACTTTCAAAACTCAACCTAGAGAACGTCTCCTAGTTTATCTTGCCATTTTAGAAGTAGCGGTAAATGTGGTCCTGACTCGAGAAGATAAAGGTACGCAATCTCCAATCTACTATATATGTAAAACACTAATCGACACCGACACAAGGTATCCCTCATCTCGAGAAATTGGCTCTGGCCCTTATCATTGCTTAAAGAAAACTAAGGCCTTACATTAATCTCGGTCGTCACCACATCCATAAAGTCACAAGTTAAGCGAGTTAAGCGACATCACTTACCAGCCAAATGGGCAATAGAGTTAAGCGAGCACGACATCACTTACCAGCCTCGCACATCCATAAAGTCACAAGTGCTCGCCGACTTTGTCGCGGACATTAGCATTAAGGTGATGCCCGAGGCTAAGAAAGAAGTCATACAAGAATCTAGCATGATGCAAGACATCTGGGTCTAGCACACTGATGGCGCAACTAATGCATGCCGATCCAGACTGGGACTCGTGCACAAAATCCCCACCCGCAAAATAATTCGCCAATCTATAAGGTATCTATATATGACTAAAAATGAGGTCGAGTATCAGTCTGTAATTGTAGGACTAAAACTAGAACTTGAATATGGCACAAGGTGCCTAAGGCTACGCTGTGACTCTCAGCACGTTGTCAAACAACTTAATGGGACTTTCCAGATCAAAGAGAAGAGGTTACAGTAGTACCCAACCGAGATCTGTAAACTGTTTCCCAAATTCAACGAATGTCAGCTTGACCAGATTCTATGAATTCAGAACGTGGAGGTGGATGGCCTCGCAAAACTAGCCACCACAATAAAAAGCATAACCCCTAGGGACAAATGTGGTGCATCTCCTCAGCCTAGCCTTAGATCACATCGAGGTAAGATCCATTAACTTAACCTAGGACTGGCGCAATTTCATTATAAAGTACTTGCAGGATGATGTTCTCCCAAATGATATAAAGGAAGCTAGGAAGTTGAGAATACAAGCGGAAAGATACAACCTCTTCAACAATGAATTGTATAAAAGGATGTACGGGGGCCCGTTGGCAAAGTGCTTAGACCCAAACAAAACTCAACGTGTCCTCAAGGAAGTCCACGAAGTCCACTATGGCAGTCACTCCGGTGACTGAGCACTCGGCAAATGCCTCATACGAGTAGGATACTATTGGCCCACCATGAAGAAAGACGCTCTAGAATTTGTAAGAAGTACGAACAGTGCCAGAAGTACTCCCCAGCAATCCACCAAGCTGGTGAACACCTCCATTCTATCACCTCACCATGGTCGTTCATCAAATAAGGGATGGACATCGTAGGACCACTCCCACCGGGATGAGGTAACGTTAAATTCCTTTTAGTTTTTACTGACTACTTCTCTAAATGGGTGGAAGCAGGCAGTTTCGTCCGTATTTGTGAGAAATGTAATCAGATGCATATGGGAGAACATCATCTGCCAATTTGGCTTGCCTAAAGAAATAAGTTGCGACAATGCACCCCAGTTCACAGGGAGAAAACCACCGAGTTTTTCAAAATGTGGCATATCAAAAGAATACTCTAAATCCCGTACCAACCAGCCGGCAACGGGAAAGCAGAATCCTCCAACAACTTGATTTTGAACATCATTTAGAAGAGTCTCAAAGGTGCTAAAGGATTACGGCCCGAGACCCCAAAAACAAGCATGGGGGAAACACCTTACTCTTTAGTCTACGGGACTGAAGCAGTCATACCGACCGAAGTAGGAGAACCCACCCTAAGGTATATCAATGAGAGCGACAACGATAACAGAAAATAGGATCTCAATAAAGCCGAGGATTGAAAAGACATGGCATATATAAGAATGGTCGCACAGAAACAACAAGCAGAACGATATTGCAGCAGAAAGGACAAGGTACGGTTACTCAAGGTCCGGGACTACATGATCAAAGAAATCCCTGAGAAGCCAAATTAGGAACCAATTGTGATGGACTGTACAAAATCATAGGCAAGGCAGATAAGGGTTCATTCTAGCTGGAGATATTGGAAGGAAAGCTCTTACCGAACAATTGGAACATCAGCCACCTAAGTACTTCAACTTATAAAAAACAAGAAATGCCCCATAAGTTGTACTCTTTTTCCCTCACTTGAGTTTTGTCCCAATAGGGTTTTCTCAAGGAGATTTCTAGCGAGGCAACGGACTAGACATTTCGAGGTGAAGTACACAGGAACAGCCACATTTCATTTCCCGACTCCTCAAGATTCTCCAAGTCAAAGAATGAAGGGACTAGATATATTGGGACTGGAACGCCAGCCAACACCCAAAACTTGTAATTTTCTCCAAGATGCCTCAGGGCGAAATGATGTAATCGGCACAATGTGATCAAAATGAATGAGACGTTTTTTTGATAAAATTGTTCTCCTAAGTCTCAACTAAGAGGTATGTTCAACCAACTCAAACAAAACCTCTCGGCCTTTGGCCACGTCTCAACTAAGAGGTACGTTCAACTAGCTCGAACAAAACTTCTCGGCCCTTTGCCACATCTTATATAAGAAAACGTACGTTGGATCAGCTCGAACAACACTTCTCGTCCCTTAGCCACATCTCAACTAAGAGGTATGTTCAACTAGCTCGAACAAAATCTCTCAGTCCTTGGCCACATCTTAACTAAGAAGACATACATTCTACCAGTTCGAACAAAACTCCTCGGCCCCTAGCCACATCTTCACTAATAGGTACGTTCAGCCAGCTCGAACAAAACCCCTTTGCCCATGGTCATTCAAACCGACACAAAAAGCATTCACTCAATCCGCTTGAGTAGAATTCCCTAGCCCCACGACCATTGCAACCCAGAGGGCAACAACAAAGGAGAGAAGTGCAGAAGTAAAGCACACAACCTTATAAACAAAAATATGCAAATATAGGAACGGTGTATAAAACAAAAACAAACTTTGATATTCAGAAAAGAATCTTTTCAAAGGCGCACAAAGATGCCAACAAAAAAAAAGAGATAAAAGTACAAAAAGCTAAACAAAACAAGGGTGAAATATCTAGTGAGTGTCACCACCTTGGTCCCCACCACCCTCTTTATCCTCGCCTCGGTCATAAGCAGAGTCGCATCAAGTGTTGTCTTCAAGCTCGCTGAGGCCTTACTCATTATTATCCTCTGCATCAGGCTGAGGCATGTCAGGGTCTTAACCGCAGGCCAACCGAGCTTCACGAGCTTTAACTCGAGCCTCCTCCAAGATTGTCTCATGGACGAAGACCATCTGGACAAACTCTCGGACCACTTCTACTCGAGCCTCAGCAAGAATCTACTCCTCGTACTACTCTCATGGAATGGCTGACAACTCGGAGGCATGAGAAGTAGAGGGCAATTTGAGTAACCTAGCATTCTCACCCTCCACAGCAGAGATCCGCTCGTGAAGCTCGGCATTCCCTCTCTCCAACTTTCCAATCCTCTCCTCAATATCAGCCTCTTTAGTATTAGCTCTCCACCGAACATTATCCCAGTCAGCATGGAGACTTATATTCGCCAACTCAATAAGAGCGGCCCTTTTCCGAGCTTGTCTCCGGGAGGATTCTGCCTCCTCGATCAGCTACTGCTTAACAGCTACCTCCTCTATGAGCCTGTCCACTTTGAAGTGGCATTCATTCAACTAACCTTGCAATTGGTCAACCCAACTTTAAAGGTCTTGACACTAAAATTCTATGCCCCTACTGAGCTTGAGCTCATCATCTTTCTTCTTCAACGCTCCTTCAAGGATACTGAGCTCCACGAATGCGAGAAACTCTTAATATTTCTTTTTTAGATCCTTTTTCAGGGTAGTCACATCACTTCCCTCATGAAGCCTCCTCTCAGCCTCCCTATACGACCCTCGAAACCCATCATACTTTGTATTCTCTCTCCACACACTCTCAATCTCTAGGATAACGTCCAACACGTAAAAGAAAAAAGAGTAAGTAAGGTAAGATCCGAAAGCAAGACAAAGTAAAAAAATAAGGATGATAGAGAGGAAAGAAATGATTTACCTGAGAGTGAGGCCAGTGATGCTCTTGAAAAGAGTACTGTCACTCAGCTCCCCGATAGTCTGGTGCACGACATCAAAGTAGAAGGGGCCAAATGCCTAAATCACATCCTCAGAATTCTTAAGCAAGTCATGATTCACTAGGATCGTGATGGTCCTCGATCCACCCTGTACTCTAACCTCAGTCTGAGTTGTCCCACTGTCGATCATCTCATGTTCTTCAAGATTGAGGTCAAAATCGTATTCATCACTAATAGGTTGATGGTAGGCTATAATTATGTATTTTAGTCACTTATCGCACTCTAATTTACTACACTTTAATTGATTCTGAGCTTCACTCGCTAGTGTTTTGCACTAATTATGTGTTTTACGCCTTGTAGGAGTGATTCCGAGCTATGTAGATATTATGGAATGAATTCGAGCTATTTGGATCTTTAAAGTCTGAGTAAAAGCCCAAAGGATTAAGCGGGAATCGTGTTCGGGGGGTCAAGGATCAATTCATGACGTCAAAATTCAAGGAAGAAGCAACTGCTGAAGAAATACACTAGTGCGAGGTACTGTGCTCACACAGTGCAATGCATCACTGCAAATTTTTGTCGGAAATTTCCAAAGTTCAGAGACTAGGTTTTTTGTGGTCTGACAGGAAAAAGCATTAGTGCGACACACAGAGTGACACATGGAAAGCACTAAGTTTGCATGTTTTCCTATTTCGGCTAGAAAAAAGAGATTTCATCTAGGCCCAACCCTACTTGGTATAAATACATGAAAAAAACATTATTTTCTGGCTTTTGACACATTTTAGACCTAGGGAGACTATTTTGGAAGGAAGAAGACGTTTGGAGCATTCTTGGGAGGAGAAAATCATCGAGTTCTTCATTCCTTCATCTTTTCTTTGTAATTTGTTTATGCAAAATACTTGAAAAATTGTTGCTACGAACATGAGTGGATAAGCACTCTAGTTTCTAGGGTTGTGGTTGACCTGATTATTAACGTTTATTAATTACATCTCTGTTAATTCGGATTATCATCTTGTGGTTGTTTCTCTAATTCTAGTTTTAACTTGTGAATTATTGTAGATACCAATTCACCCTACTATCTATACTATGCTTGAGAAAGCCGTGGTTAGATTAGAGTATAATTAAAGAGAGCTTATTTCTGAACCCGTGGCTGGGGGAAAGATTTTGCGGTTAGGATAGGAATATACCTAATAGCCTTGCTTAGTTGAATGTCATATTATATTCATTCATGATAGATTCAATACCATAAGACTATAGGATTGATATATTGTGGACAGGCGAGTAGTAATAAACTTGTTGGTTACCCAAGTATACGTGGTCATCAAGTAATAAAGTGACTCGAAAGTTGAATGTCGAACCCACAAAAACTTAGATTAACCATTAACTAAGCAAACTAAAATTAATTTGATGTCCAAGATAATCAAAAGTTGATTTTTCTATTAAAACTACTATTGGGAAATTTAAACATGTAACTAAGGGAGATATAGATTCCAGGGTTGTGGTCGGTTTATCAATCCTATTGAGTTCATAATTACACCTGTTGATCCAAATTATCTATGATTGCTAGTAGACCAGATCTTTTATATAAATAGCATGTTCCCACAATACTATCCTTCTATCCATAATATATCAACCTTATATTCCTATGGTATTGAGTCTATCATGAACGAATATAATACGATATTCAACTAAGCAAGATTGTTAGGTATATTTCTATCCTAACCGCGAAATCTTTCCCCGAGCTATGGGTTTAGAAACAAGCCCTCTCTAATTTTACTCTAATCTAAACTCCGCTTTCCCAAGCATAGCATAGATAGTAAATAGAACTCAACTGCTGGCCAAACAATTAAGCAATTATTCGCAAAATTAGAGAAACAACCAAAGATGATACTCGAATTAACATTGATGTAATTAATAAACTTCAACATTCATGACAACCAAAATCCTAGAACATGAAGTTTAGCTCCACATAGATATGGTAGCAAAACAACAATTCATCCAAAGAAACGTAAAGGTTACTTAGTTTGATGGAAGAAAGATGAAACCTGATGAATTCCGTCCTCCACGATGGCTCCGTGCTCTCCTTAGGTCGAAAGTATGTCAAAATCCAGAAAATAACATTTTTTCATGTATTTATACCAAGTAGGGTTGGGCCTAGACGAAATATCCTTTTCCTATCCAAAATAGGAAAACTTGCAAACTTAGTGCTTTCCATCTGTCGCACTGTGCGTCGTACTAATGCTTTTTCCTGCCAGATCACAAAAACCCAGTTTTTGAACTTTGGAAATTTCTGACAAAAGTTTGCACTAATGGCTCACACCGTGCCTCGCACTAGTGTATTTCTTTAGCAGTTGCTTCTTCCTTGAATTTTAACGTCCAGAATTGATCCTCGACCCCCGAACACGATCCCGACTTAATCCTTTGGGCTTTCACTCTTACTTTAAAGCTTCAAATAGCTCGAATTCATTCAATAATATCTACATAGCTCGGAATTACTCCTACAAGGTATAAAACACGCAATTAGTGCAAAACACAAGTGAGTGAAGCTTAGACTCAATTAAAGTGTAGTAAATTAGAGTGCGATAAGCGACTAAAATACGTAATTATAGCCTACCATCAAGACCCCACACTTAAGCCATTGCTCGTCCTCGAGCAATCAAACTACACTTTACAACAACACGACCTTTTTAAACAATTCTCCTAACTCAGACACCAAGAATATTTAAAATAGACTAAGCACAATAGTTTAACATCATCACCTCAAGATTTGACTCACAAGCACCACGCATTTTTCACAACCCGCTCACTTACTCTAACGTAGAGGTCTTGCATTATCATTCCTTTATGAATCAAGTGCCCTCACACAACAAAATAGAGTAGTTCTGCACTCGATAAAATTTAAGAACAATTAGGAACTCAAGATAGAAAGAATTTTCTCACTCTGAGAAAAACATTCATATGCCACAAAAGATGCACCATAGGCTTGCATGTAGTGTACTGCTCTACTAATCGAGCTCATTCAGTCTAAGATCAAGTAGGACTTTAATTGGTTTGTAATGTAGGCTGCGGGATGGGTATGATACATTTAGATATAAGAGTGACTATACCTCCCTAAGCACTTTAATACATACATTTTAACAATTAAAACCCTACACTTATGTCAAACCATAAATTCATCTTCTCATCAATATATATCAACTCCCTACTTCTTTAAGCATAATTATATCAAGAGTTACCAAGGAATATTTTTCACAACAATACAACTATTTTTATTTCTTTTCTTTATCAATTCAAGTGGCTCTTACTTTTTTCAAAATAGTGCACCTTTCTCCTTATTTCATTAGTTCTACTCAAAAGCCAAACCAACCACCCCCACTTTAACTTTTACCAAGTTCATTCCAATTCAAGTGCTCATGAGAGGTGAAAAGGTTCAATAGATGGTTTAATTCAAACAAATGGGTAAGGCATGTAATGTGGCTGCCAAAGAAACAGGATTATAGGCTCAAAAGGGGTTAACTACGATACATAACACTTAGGCGGGTAAAATATATATATCTGGCTCAACAAAGAAACGCCTATATCACTTCCAAGGCTGAACAACACTACTATTTTGCTTTGCACACACACGGGGCAAGTTCTAGACATCAAATGCAATGCACAAAATAACATATAACCCTCACACACACATGGCACATAACTCACTTAGGATTGGACTCATCAAGACACTCTAGTCAAAACAGTTAAGATCATACAATTTAAGGTACTTCTACAAGAGTCAAAAACTTAGCCTAAGCGTCACAACCAAAGTACTCACTATTCTCAAGGCATAACAAAGTCAAGATATATTGCTTCAATTCAAATCACAGCACAATGGCTCCTACTCCTAAAAAATAAAACTAGCTACACCCGATTCAAACAAAACCCTTGGAAAAGAACCGTGCACAAAGAAAAACCAAGGGGGAATTATTACACTACCTAACAAAAGAAAATCTTTTTATCTTTTTTTTCTTTCAACTTAAATCCCTCGAGAAAACTTTTGAATGAGATCCATCGTCGGGAAAAGTCCAAGTTTTTTTAATCGATTTATTTTAGGAGCTACTAAAATACTACACAACTATGAAAACAAAAATAAGACGTTAACATTTTTCTAACACACTACTCCTAATTATTAAGAGAAATTCTCTCACCCCATACTTGAAAGAGTGCAGTGTCCCCAATGCACAAATAAAATAAAATATTAACGATGGTGGACAAGAAACTCCCTAAAAGGCCAAAGGCCGAAGAATTAGCAGCTCACGAGTACTTAGACTTCCCCTAGATATAGTCCTTTGTGTGGGTACACCATACTTAGTTCTCATCAACTAGCTCATTTTTTGCACCCTTCCAATGGCTGTAAAGTTGGGTTACCTCCCAATAAGCGCCTAATTTAACGTCACAGCACAATGCAGAATCTCGTCTACTCATTGGCAAGTAACACCTTCGACTTCTGGTGATCAAAGTCGCCTTCATAATAGTGTTTTACTATTTGTATGTTCACTAAGAACGTTCTCTTTCCACCTAAGACGCGTAGCTCAACTGCACCATGTGGAGTGACTCTCACTACCTCAAACGGGCCCGACCATGTCGATTTGAGCTTCCCCAGAAAGAGTCTCAGCCTCGAATTGAACAAAAGAACTAATTGGCCCAGTTCGAACTGCGATTGTGGATATGCTTATCATGTTAGTGATTGGTCTTTTCTTTACATAACTTGTCATTCTCATGCGCGTGCAAGCAAAACTCACCAAACTCGTTCAATTTCATCAACCACTTTCTACCAGCCAATTCTGCGTCAAAGTTCAGCTTCTTTATCACTCAATGGGCCTTGTGCTCAAGTTCTACCGGTAGATGACATGCCTTATCATAAACCATCTTGTAAGGGGAGATTCCGATTGGAGTTTTGCAGGTGGTCTGGTATGCCCATAGAGCATCATTAAGCTTTGCAGCCCAATCTTTCCTACTTGCACTAACCGTCTTCTCTGCTTTATCTCTTTATTTGAAACTTCAACTTGTCCACTGTTCTAAGAATGGTAAGCAGTCGCAACCTTATGTTTGACTCCGTATTTTTCTAAGACATTATCCAATAACTTGTTACATAAATGGGTGCCCCATCACTTATCATCACACTCGGGGTGCCGAACCTTGTAAAGATATATTTTTTCACAAAGTTGACCACAACCTTGGCATCATTGGTAGGTAGAGCAATGGCCTCCACCCATTTTGACACATAGTCAACGGCCACCAAAATGCACTTACACCCATTAGACGTAGGAAACGGACCCAGAAAATCAATTTCTCACACATCAAAAATTTCAACCTCCATAATACCATACAATGACATCTCATGCCTTTTCATAATTGTACCAATTCTCTGGCACCTGTCACACCTCCTCACGAAGTCATGGGAATCTTTAAACAACCTAGGCCAATAGAAACCCGATTGCAACACCTTTGCTGCCATTTTGTCACCCGCATGATGACCACCATAAGGCAACGCATGACAGTCATGTAAGATAGCATTTATTTCGGATTCAGGCACACATCTTCTCATTAACTAATTGATACAAGATTTGAACAGAAATGGCTCATCCCACAGATATGTCCTCACATCTCACAAGAACTTCTTTTTAGCATGAGGTTCAAGATCAGGCAGCATTTCTCCACTTGTAAGATAGTTTACAAAATCTGTATACCATGGCACCTCCCCAGCAGTAACAGCCAACAATTGCTCATCCGAAAAAGTTTCCTTGATGACATATCCCTCAGCTACATGGTTTCGAATTTGTAACCTGGACAAGTGATCAGGCACTTGATTCTCTATTCCTTTACGGTTTCGGATCTCTAAGTTAAATTCCTACAAGAGTAAAATCCAACGGATTAGTGTTGGTTTAGCATCATTCTTAAACAAATACCTAATGGCTGCATGGTCTATGTAGACGATGACTTTGGTTCCAACCAAATAGGCCCCAATTTTATCGAACATCCACACTACAGCAAGAAACCCTTTTTCTATCACAGTATAATTTATTTGAGCAGGAGTGAGAGTCTTGCTTGCATAGTAAATGAAATGAAATATTTTGCTCCTCCTTTGGCCCAATACGGCACCAATGGCACCATCACTAGTGTCACACATCGGCTCAAATGGCTCGTTCCAATCAGGAGCCACTATGATTGGTGCACTCACTAACTTCTTTTTCAGCTCTTCCATGCTTTCAGACAAGCATCGTCAAACTTGAATGGCACATCTTTCTCTAAAAACCTCCACAAAGGAGAGGAAATTTTTGAGAAATCCTTTGTAAATCGGTGATAAAAACCTGCATGTCCCAGAAAACTCCTAGCTCCTTTCATTGAGATCGATGGTGGCAACTTTTCAATTGCTTCCACCTTAGCCTTGTCAACTTCCAATCCATCTTTGGATACCTTGTGCCCTAGCACTATACCTTCACGTACCATAAAATGGTATTTTTCCCAATTCAATACCACATTAGTCTCCTCGCACCTAGCAAGAACTTTAGCAAGATTGGCCAAGAATTCATCAAAAGAAGGACCTAACACAGAAAAATCATCCATAAAGAACTCCACAAACCGTTCTACCATATCGGTGAAAATAGCCATCATACACCTTTGAAAAGTCGCAGGTGCATTACACAACCCGAATGACATTCTCTTAAATGCATAAGTGCCATAATGGCATGTAAAAGTGGTCTTTTCTTGATCTTTTGGGGCAATAGCAATCTGATTA
The DNA here is from genome assembly GCF_000715075.1 of Nicotiana tabacum. Lineage (NCBI taxonomy): Eukaryota > Viridiplantae > Streptophyta > Magnoliopsida > Solanales > Solanaceae > Nicotiana > Nicotiana tabacum. Next base: position 81,101,597 of record NC_134089.1, on the reverse strand, counting down.
TACCCCGAATAGCCGTCAAGGAAACAATAGTATTCCTGTCTAGCTAACTTGTCAAGCATTTGATCAATGACAGGGAGAGGGAAGTGATCTTTTCATGTAGCATTATTCAACTTCCTATAATCTATGCATATTCGCCAACTAGTCACAGTCCTAGTAGGGATTAATTCATTTTGTTCATTCACTACAACAGTCATACCCCCCCCCTTTTTTTAGACATTGAATATGGCTTACCCACTTATTGTCGGAGATAGGAAATAATATACCTGCGTCGAGCCACTTAATCACTTCTTTTCTTACCACCTCTTTCATGATTGGATTTAGGCGGCACTGATGTTCCCCCACTAGCCTTGTGTCTCTCCTCTATGAGTATTTTGTGCATGCAAAATGCAGGGCTAATACCCTTTATGTTAGACATTGTCGAACCAATGGCATGCTTGTGCTCCCTCAGCACTCTTAAGAGTTTTTCTTCCTGCAATTTAGACAAATGAGAAGAAACAATCACATGTAAAGTGTTAGAACTTCTTGAATATACATAATGAAGATGAGATGGTAAGGGTTTAATTTCCAGTTTTGGGGCCTTCTTAACTGAGGGTTTAGAGGGCGAGTCGATTGTCCTATCCAGAGGCTCAAACTGGGATCCTTCTCTTATGTATTCGCAAGATGCATCCAGAATTTGTAACATCTCTTCAACCTCTTCTTCAAGTTCCAAGTGATTGAACAACATCAATGCCTTTTCTAGTGCATATTATTTAAACATTTTTAGCTCTACGGCTGGTTCATTTATCTCAACCATAGAAATCATGGCCAGGTCCTCGTAATGATGAGGCAACTAAATAGCTCGATATACATTGAAGACTACCTCTTCATTGTCCACCCTGAGGATCATCTTACCTTCTCGGACTTTGATAATTGCATCTCCAGTAGCCAAGAGAGGTTGTAACACTCCTCAAATTTATAAAAATTTTGAGACACGCAAATTATAGAATTAAATTATTATTATTATTATTATTATTTTCTTACCTATAGTGAAAATATATATATACATATACACACACACGCACTTAAATAATTGGAAATACAATTAGTGAAATATAAATAATTTTAATATTATTAATTATCAAAAGTGGGTATCATTAAGTATTAGTTAAGTTAAAAAAATTAAACAAACAAAACAAAGAAAAAAAATGCACGTGACCTAACCCATAAAGTGGGTTTTAAAAAGGAAAACAAAAGGGGCTTAATGCCCTGCACAGAACAGAAGGCATTCTGTTTAAAATGCAAGAAGAGAACTTAAAGCCTTGCAGACAGGTTCGGGTGGGTTCAAAGTGTATTGTGATGCCTCCAGAGTGGGCCTTAGTTGTGTTCTTATGCAAAATGGAAGTTATTGCTTATTCTTCCAGGCAGTTAAAGAATCATGAAAAGAACTACACCATACACGACTTGGAGCTTGTAGCAATGGTGTTTGCATTAAAATATGGCGACACTACCTTTATGGCTAGTATTTTGAAGTGTTTACGGATCACAAAAGCCTCCAATACATTTTCAAGCAAAAAGAATTAAATTTGAGACAGAGAGGGTGGCTCGAGCTATTGAAAGATTATGACATCAATATCCTTTATCACCCGGGCAAAGCTAATGTGGTAGCAGATGCACTTAGTAGGAAGTCAATGGGTGTCTTGGCCCATCTTGCAGTACAAAGGCGATCTTTGGGTCGAGAAATTCAAAAACTAGCAAATGATGGAATTAGATTGGATGAGACCGAAGAAGGAGATATAAATTCTTATGCCTTAGCGCAATCCTCCCTTGTTGCGCATGTTAAGGCTAATCAAGACGAAGATCCGTACTTAGTGAAATTAAAAGAATGAGTTAGAAACAAAGAAATTACTGCTTTCACTCTAGGAAGTAATGGAGTTTTGAAGTTGAATGATCGGTTATTTGTGCCTGATGTGGATGGTCTTAGGAAGGTCATAATACAGGAAGCTCACAGTTCGAGGTACTCTATCCACCCAGGTGCTACCAAAATGTATCTAGATTTGAAAGAGTTGTATTGGTGGAAAGGTATGAAGAAACAAGTAGCAGATCATGTGGCTAATGTTTGAATTTCCAGTTAGTCAAAGCCGAGCATCAGAGGCCTGGTGGCCCTGCTCAAGATATAGAGATACCACAGTGGAAGTGGGAGATGATTAATATGGATTTTGTAGTAGGTCTACCTCGCACATACCGTAAACATGATTCAATTTGGGTTATTGTAGACCAACTGACAAAGTTCGCACATTTCCTACCTATAAAGACGGCAGATTCCGCAGAGCAGTATGCGCAGTTGTATATCAAAGAAATAGTCCTATTGCATGGTACTCCAGTTTCAATAACATTTGACAGAGGCCCTCAGTTCACGGTGCATTTTTGGTAGGCATTTCAGAAAAGATTAGGTACCAAGGTCAAGAAAGCTCTCCGAGTGATGAAAGCATTTGATGATGAAGTTGTGGAGCTGGCTGCTTACCAGCTTAGAGATGTGGTTGGCGCTTGGTTTGAGATGTGGGAAAGGGAAAGAGATGAAGATGATGGTCTGCCTACTTGGGAAGAATTTGAAGAGGCCTTCATGGCTAACTTTATCCCAGAAGAGGATAGGGAAGCTAAGGCTACAGAGTTCGAATAGCTCAAGCAAGGGAATAAAAGTGTGCAAGAGTACTACATGGAATTCATAAGGTTATCTAAGCATGCTCCTCACATGGTTAAGACAGAAAAAGCAAAGATTTGCAGGTTTGTTGGCGGTTTAGCTTACCATATTAAAGATACGACATCAATTGCAGCAGTAGGGATGAAATCCTTCTCCTCTGTTGTGGGATTTGCCAAGCACTTAGAAAAAGACAGACAACTAAGGAGAGAACAAAAAGAGCATAGCAAGAAAGCCCGGACAACGGGGAGGTTTAATGGTACATCCAGCAGAGGTGGAAGGGATTCCTCTAATAAGGAGTATTAGCACCAGCTCAGTCCAGTCATCAGTCAGGTGGTGGGTCTTCCTTCAAACGTACTCAGAGTTATGGAAATTAGTCTCGCCGGAATCAGAATTTTAGGACATCATCCTCACATAGACAAAGTCATACTGAGCAACATTCACACCAGCAAGGTCTTTGTGGAACATGTAAGCGGCAACATTCAGGTCAGTACAAGCTTGGGTTTCATGGGTGCTACCATTGTGGAGACATTGGTCATATAAAGGCCAACTGCCCAAAGTTGCGACATAATTTTAGTGGTGGATCAACTCGTCCTTCTAATTTCTCAGCTACTGCAGTTGCACCCCCTCAGGCTCGTGGTTATCATAATCAGATCGGGCATGGAGCAGGCAGAGGTGCAGACTGAGTTACTCAGGGAGGGGGACAAGCCCATTTGTTTGCTACACTTGATCGTCAGAGTGTAGAAGCATCTGTAGAAGTTATTACATGTATACTTTTAGTCTGCTCACATAATGCTTATGCCATAATGGATCCAGGTTCAACGTTTTCATATGTGACTCCATACTTTGCAATTAGCCTCGGACTAGAACCTGAAAAACTTAGTGAGCCATTCCTAGTATCTACTCCAGTTGGCAAGTCAGTAAAAGCCACCAGAGTCTATAGAGGTTGTATAGTTTCAGTCCAAGGTCACAACACCAAAGCCGATCACATAGAGTTAGAAATGGTGGATTTTGATGTGATCATGGGTATGGACTGGTTGTCTTCCTGCTATGCCATGTTAGATTGTCATGCCAAGATAGTCAGGTTCCAATTTCCAAATTAAGAAGTCTTAGAGTGGAAGGGTCGTTCAACATCGCTTGTAGGTAAGTTTATTTCTTATCTTAAGGCACAACGAATGATAGGTAAGGGGTGTCTCGCCTATTTGGCTCACATTATTAATCCAGAATCAGAACTACCAGCTCTTCAATCAGTGCCAGTTGTTCAAGAATTTCCATAAGTTTTCCCAGATGACCTTCCCAGACTTCCTCCCGAAAGAATCATAGACTTCGGCATTGATCTTATTCCAAGCACTCATCCCATATCTATACCTCCTTATAGGATAGCTCCAGCAGAACTTAATGAGTTGAGAGAACAGTTGAAAGACCTTCTTGACAAGGGTTTCATCAGACCGAGTGTTTCACCATGGGGTGCCCTGGTTCTATTTGTCAAGAAGAAAGATGGGTCTCTCAAGATGTGTGTCGACTATCGGTAGTTGAATAAAGTTACCATTAAGAACAAGTACCCACTGCCAAGAATTGATGATTTATTTTATCAACTCCAGGGTGCAAAGTACTTTTCAAAAATAGACTTGAGGTCGGGGTACCATCAGTTGAGAATCAGAAAAGAGGATATATCTAAAACAACCTTTATAACTCGCTACGGGCACTACGAATTTCTAGTGATGTTCTTCGGGTTGACAAATGCTCCATTTTCATTCATGGACCTCATGAATAGAGTTTTCAAGCCATTCCTAGATACCTTTATTATTGTGTTTATAGATGATATTTTGGTGTACTCTAAGAGCAAGGAAGATCATGCAGAACACCTCAGAATAGCCTTGCAGACCTTGGAGGAGAATGAGCTTTATGCCAAGTTTTCAAAATGTGAGTTCTGGTTGTAGTCAGTGGCATTCTTAGGCCACGTGGTATCTAGTGAAGGAATAAAAGTAGACCCTCAGAAGACAGAAGTAGTCAAGAAGTGGCCTAGGTCGACAATGCCAATAGAAATCAGGAGTTTCTTGGGGTTAGCTGGCTACTATAGAAGGTTTGTAGAGGGGTTTTCTTCACTTGCAGCTCCATTAACTAAGTTGACTCAGAAAGCAGTTAAGTTCTAATGGTCAGACACTTGTGAGCAAAGTTTTCAAGAGTTAAAGAAGAGGTTTACCACTGCACCTGTGTTAGCCTTGCCGACAGGTTCGGGTGGGTTCAAAGTGTATTGTGATGCCTCCAGAGTGGGACTTGGTTGTGTTCTTATGCAAAATGGAAAAGTTATTGCTTATGCTTCCAGGCAGTTAAAGAATCATGAAAAGAACTACCCTACACACGACTTAGAGCTTGCAGCAGTGGTGTTTGCATTAAAAATATGGCGATACTACCTTTATGGCGAGCATTCTTAAGTGTTTACGGATCACAAAAGCCTCCAGTACATTTTCAAGCAAAAAGAATTAAATTTGAGACAGAGAGGGTGGCTCGAGCTATTGAAAGATTATGACATCAATATCCTTTATCACCCGGGCAAAGTAATGTGGTAGCAGATGCACTTAGTAGGAAGTCAATGGGTGTCTTGGCCCATCTTGCAGTACAAAGGCGATCTTTGGGTCGAAAAATTGAAAAACTAGCAAATGATGGAATTAGATTGGATGAGACCGAAGAAGGAGATATAACTGTTTATGCCTTAGCGCAATCCTCCCTTGTTGCGCATGTTAAGGCTAAGCAAGACGAGACTTAGTGAAATTAAAAGAAGGATTCAGAAACAAAGAAATTATTGCTTATACTTTAGGAAGTGACGGAGTTTTGAAGTTGAATGATCGGTTATGTGTGCCTGATGTAGATGGTCTTAGGAAGGCCATAACGGAGGAAGCTCACAGCTCGAGGTACTCTATCCACCCAGGTGCTACCAAAATGTATCTAGATTTGAAAGAGTTGTATTGGTGGAAAGGCATGAAGAAACTAGTAGCAGATCATGTGGCAAAATGTTTGAATTGCCAGCAAGTCAATGCCGAGCATCAGAGTCCTGGTGGCCTAGCTCAAGATATAGAGATACCATAGTGGAAGTGGGAGATGATTAATATGGATTTAGTAGTAGGTCTACCTCACACATACCGTAAACATGATTCAATTTGGGTTATTGTAGACCGACTGACAAAGTCCGCACATTTCTTACTAGTAAAGACGGCAGATTCCGCAGAGCAGTATGCGCAGTAGTACATCAAAGAAATAGTCCTATTGCATGGTACTCCAGTTTCAATCATATCTGACAGAGGCCATCAGCTCACAGCGTATTTTTAGCAGGCATTTCAAAAAAGATTAGGTACCAAGGTCAATTTAAGCACCGCTTTTCATCCACAGACCGATGGCCAGGCAGAAAGGACCATTCAGACTCTCGAAGATATGTTGCATGCGTGTGTTATAGATTTTGGAGGTAATTGGGATGATCACTTGCCACATATAGAATTTGCTTACAATAACAGCTATTAGACCAGCATTGGTATGGCTCCTTATGAAGCGTTGTATGGGCGGAGATGAAGGTCTTCAGTGGGTTGGTTTGCACCAGTAGAGGTGTCGTTGATTGGTCCAGAGTTTGTTTGTATGGCCTTGGAGAAAGTTCAGCTAATTAGAGAAAGACTTAAAGCGGCTCAGAGTCATCAGAAATCCTATTCTGACAAGAGGCATCGTGACTTAGAGTTCATGGTTGGTGACAAGGTGTTTTTGAAAGTTTCACCAATAAAAGGAGTTATGAGGTTTGGTAAGAATGGGAAACTTAGTCCTAGATTTATTGGACCTTATGAGATTATAGAAAAGAAGGGAAACATGGCTTATGAGCTAGCCTTGCCCGTTGAGTTGTCCTCTGTTCATCCTGTCTTTCATGTATCTATGCTTAGAAAGTACATTCATGATGAGTCGCATATAATACCTACCGATACCATATAAATTAAAGAAGGCTTGACTTATGAAGAGATACCTATCAAATTTCTCGATAGGCAAGTAATAAAGTTGAGAACAAAGGATATAGCATCGGTAAAAGTTTTGTGGAGTAATCATGATTCAAAAGAGGCTACGCGGGAGGTCGAGGAAGATATGAGGAAGAAATATCCATATTTATTTGAGTAACAAGGTATGTGAACCTAGGTTTGGCTTGACATTTATATTTTATTTATTAAATACAAGTTAGCATGTGTATATGTCCTTCCTAGATTATACTTAGTTGTTGTAGTAATCTAGGTATGCTAAAGTGTTGTGCTTTAGATTCTTGTTAGTTATTGTGGTACCTCCTTGCCGGAGTGTGAGTAATTAATTTATGAGTTGTGTATAGTACCTATGAATGGCCTGTTATGGTATATTTGGTTGTTGTTGGTGTAGTTGTGGTATTTGTGACAGGGATATTTTTTTGGATAGTCCAATTTACAAGGGAAACTCTGCCGAAATTTTTGAAAATTTAGGGAGTTAGCCAAAAATTTGAGTCCCTTGGAAGAGTGGGTAGTGCTAAGAAAACTTAAGAGGTTCAAGGACCTAAGAAATGATTGTTAGCTTAAGAATAAGGCCCTAGAAACATTCGAGGACGAATGTTTTTAAGGAGGAAAGATTGTAACACTCCTCAAATTTATAAAAGTTTCGAGACACGCAAATTATAGAATTAAATTATTATTATTATTATTATTATTTTCTTACCTATAGTGAAATATATATATATATATATACACACACACACACTTAAATAATTGGATATACAATTAGGGAAATATTAATAATTTTAATATTATTAATTATTAAAAGTGGATCTCATTAACTATTAGTTAAGTTTAAAAAATTTAAACAAACAAAACAAAGAAAAAAATGCACGTGACCTAACCCATAAAGTGGGTTTTAAGAAGGAAAACATAAGGGGCTTAATACCCTGCACAGAACAGAAGGCATTCTGTTTTAAAACACAAGAAGAGAACTTAAAGCCTTCTGCGCAACAGAGGCAGTCACAAAGTTACTCACGCACGGAAAATTCTAGGGTTCTTTACCAATCACTAATTCTTGAACTCAGGTAAGTAAATTTCCTTATTGTCAATTATCCTACAATGGTAATAGGTAAGAATCGAATAGTTAATTCCCTTCTTCCTCTATATCAACAGTAAATTCCATATTTAGGCGTGAAACTTTAAAATTGATTAAAATGCACTGGTTATGTTAGAATCGATTGTTTGACTGGTGTCAATTGGATTGGGGCCTACGTATTGGCTCGAGAATTATTGAGGTGAGTTGATATAACCCTTTACTAAAGTGGTTTAACTCATATAAGCACACATACAAGGTGTTTGATGAATTGCTTAAAAGAGTTTATATTTACTTAATTGGAGCGAGCACAGTTGCTCGTTTCTCTCTTCAATGCTTCTAACAAAAAGATAGTTAAATACTTTAGTAACAAACATTACTGGACAAGTTGCCTCTTGATTTGGCTAGCAATTGAATTATAATATAAATAAGCTTAACGAGAAAATTTTGCTACTGTCATTAGCTAAGACTAGCTCCAGTTACTTCACAAAGCCTAATCTAATAGTTCGTTCAATGCTATTAAGAAGTTTTGTGGTTAAGATCCAAACTGCCGTTGACACTCATAGTAGTCTTAAAAAGTTAATTATGTCTATTTATGACCTTACCATTTAAGTACAAATAATTTTTAAGCTCCTGTCATAATCCCTGTGCACTTGAGATTTGAAAATATATTAACTTATAAGTGTTCTAGCTAAAGTTTAGATGATTTATTATGATATATGTGCATAAGTTTTCATATTTTTGTGTTATTCTTATATGCCATTTTCATGTTAAAAAATTATGAAGAAACAAAAATCTCCAGAAATACTTTTGAATGTTTATTTCATTCTTATGCCATGTTTTACATTTAAGGATACCGATATGAGTATATATTGGAAGTTCCAGAAAATATTTAGACTTGAAAAGTCACAAGAAGAAGTTTTAGAAAGAATTTTTTTTTGGAAGTATCCTTTATTCTGAGAAGGGGTCATCGTCCAGGCCAAGGGTCCTGACCAAGACGTTGACTTTCTGTAACTACTTGTGCCAAAGTAGGGAGCACAGGAGCCGAGGGTCTCGTTGCTGAGAATTTACTTAGCTAGGCTAAGGTATGATAAATGAGCGCTGAGAACCATGAAGCGAGTGGCACCTCGTGGATTGGGCCTATTCGAGCAGGTTGGGATCGAACCCGTGCCGATCACACGGTGACTGAGACAGAATTAAGTCAGGATAGTTGGAACTCCCAAAGTATAAAGTGAAGTAATTTTTTTTATAAGAAAGAAAAAGAAAAGAATTTCTTTTAGAATATTTATAAACTGCTATTATGCAATTATTTTAGAATTATTCTTATAAGCTTTATGTTTTACATGCATTTAGAACCTTTGCTTGTAATGTATATGTTATTAAAGTTTTGCCCCCTGTTATTGAGACTCACTGAGTACAATGGATGGTACTGACGTTCTCTTTTGGGAACCTATGTTGGTCTGCGGTACAATGTAGGAACCGGTTTTGCAGGCGAGCAGGCTATTGGTTAGGAGTTCTTTATCTTCCAGTGCTATTGGTGAGCTCCGCTTTTGTTCGTAGAGTATTCCTTAGAGTTATCTTTATTTAGTTATTTCTTTGTTTACTTAGAGAACTGGCCAGGAAATCTCATGTCCTGAGCAGTGCGTCAGTTTATCAGTAGAGGCTTCATAGACATAGTCGTTGGGTTAAGATTCAGATGTTTTTGATGATAACTTAGCAGTAATTCAGTAGTTACTACAAATAAAGTTTTGGAGTTGATTTGATTAAATATTTAAATTAATCAAAAGTATTTGGTCAGAGTATTGCCTTGTTGCATATAAAGTTTGGAGTTATAATAAATTTGATAAGTAGATATGGTTCGCTCGGTCATGTTTAGTGATCGGGTGCCGGTCCCGGCTTGTTCAGAAAATGGGTCGTGACTGAGGTCGTCCCAAGATGATATGAGCCAACTCCTCATCCTCATAATCCAGGATGATAAAATTTGCAGGGAAAATAAACTTCCCAATATGCAACAAGACGTCCTCAATTATCCCCTCAAGATAAACATAAGATCTATCAGGTAACTATAGCATCACCGTGGTGGGTCTCGGAGCTCCTAAGCCCAATTTTTTGAACATTGACAGCGGCATCAAATTATTACTTGCACCCAAATCATACAAGGCTCTACCCATGTCAATTTTACTAATCCTCATAGGGATGGTAAAACTACCCGAATCCTTAAGCTTTTTTGGAAGCTTATGTTGAATCTTGGAAGTGCAATTCTCAGTAGGTGTGATGGTCTCAAACTCAGGTAATATTTGCCATCTTAATATAATTTGTATATTTTGGTACCTCAAGAAGCATGTCCACCAAAGGGATGTTCAAGTGTATTTGCTTCAGCATATCTAGAAATTTGTGAAACATGTGGTAATCATTATTCTTTCTCAATCTTTAAGGAAAAAGGGGTGTCACCCTCTCTGATATGTGCTCAAACTCTATTTTGTTTCTCTCATCTACCTCTACAGGTTTTGGCACTCTTTCTTCTTCGAGCCTAGACTGCTCATTTTTCTTCTTAAGCACTTCTACCAACTCTCTACCATTTCTCAATGTCACTACATTGACTTGAGGATTTTTCTCTGTATCACTTGGGAGGGCCCCAGCATGTCTAGTATTCTGATTGTTATCCATTTGCCCTCTCTAGATTTCTAAACTCTGTGTACAATTGTTGATTCTCAGCCATAACTTTCTAATTGTCTAGCAAGAGCTTTTTCATCATGTCACTCAAACTCTCTTCTACTCGCTGTGGGGGTTTAGGTGGCTGATTATAATTAGCTTGAGGCTCAATATTCTGATTTCCACCCCAAGATAAGTTAGGATAATTCCTCTAGTTCGAATTGTATGTGTTACCATATTGAACATTTTGATTCATCGGCCCTCTAGCTTGTTTCCCCACATAGTAGATGGATTCAGGATTCATGGGGCATATGTCACTTGTGTGACCTTCACCACATAACTCGTAGCAAGTAGACATCTGTTGCACATGCTACATCTGTTGTTCTTGGTGCATTGTCATTTTGTTCATCTGATTTGCTAATCTTGCTATATATACCCTCATGGCTGAGAAATCATCAAGCTCAATCACACCTACTGCCTTTTGTTTAAATGCTCTTTATGATTCCCTATCTCCTTGCCAATTATTATCATTAGCAGTAAACTTGTTTAGCAGTATTTGGATCTCACTATACGGTCTTGCCATGCAACTACCATCACATGATGAGTCAAAATTCATCTTTTATGCCTCGTCCAACCCATCAACGAAAGTGTGACCCAGCACCTCATCAGTTTGACAATGATGTGGGTAGTCTCTGAGTAACTTCTTGAATCTTTCCCAAGCTTAACGAAGAGTCTCGCCATCTCGTTGTTGAAACCCAAGAATCTAGTTCCTCAGGGACTTTGTCTTCTTAGTAAGAAAAAACTTGATTAAGAATTTTCTTGCTAGATCATCCAAAGTGTTGATTGAGTTCGTGGGATCCTTTTTCAACCATTCCTTAGCTTCCCCCAGCAATGAAAAGAGAAACAGTGTCAGCCAGACATAGTCCTTGGAAACATTCGGATAATTGTAAGTGTCTGTAATTTCCAGGAAGTTTTAAATGTACCTCTGCAGATCTTCATAAGATAGACCCATATACTGCCTAGTGGACTGAATCAGCTGTACCATGTACCGTTTGAGTTCAAAGTGACCCGTGATATCAGGCTTCACAATAGCCTGAGTCATATTAGCAAGATTGGGCCTTGCAGCTTCTATCACCGGACGCTCTTCATTACTTGCCATCTCTATTGGTTGTGGTTGAACTATGATGTCCAACTCTCTTTGTATTCTAGTTCTAGTTTCGACTTCCCTCCTCACTCCATGAAGTGTTCATTCGATTTCAGGATCAAGAAGAAGGAGATTGTTTGCACTTCTACTCCTCCGCATTCAAGAGAAGAGCCTGCATTATCACAAACAAGGCAAACTAAAAATTAAAACTTGAACAAATAACGAATAAAAGCTTAACCTAAATAAATAAACAATAACTAAGTCCCCGACAATGGTGCCAAAAACTTGTTCGTTCCCAAACACATACATAAGTATACGTGGTCGTCAAGTAATAAAGTGACTCAAAAGTCGGATGTCAAACCCACAGAGACTTAGATTGATCGTTAACTAAGCAAACTAAAATCAATTAATTGTCTAAGATAATCAAGAGTGATGCTTTTCTATTAATCTACTATTGCGGAAATTAAACAAGTAACAACTAATTTAACAAGAATGCAAATGTATATGATGAGATCTTAATTCAAAGAAGATAAAGAATCCAGGGTTGTGGTTGGTTTATCAATCCTATTAAGTTCAATAATCACACTCGTTAATCCAGATTATCTATGATTGTTAATTAATCGGATCGTTTATATGAATAGCATGTTCCCACAATACTACTCACATGTCTATAATATATCAATCCTATATTCCTATGGTATTGAATCCATCATGAAGGAATATAATACGACATTCAATTAAGCAAGGCTATTAGGTATATTCCTATCCTAACCGCAAAATCTTTCCCCGATCCATGGGTTCAGAAACATGCTCTCTCTAATTCTACTCTAATCTAAACACGGATTTCCAAAGCATAGCATAGATAGTAAATAGAACTCAACTGCTGGCCAAACAATTAAGCAATTATGCACAGAATTAGAGAAACAACCAAAGATGATAACTCGAATTAACATTGATGTAATTAATAAACTTCAATATTCATGAAAACCACAACCCTAGAACGTGAAGTTTAGCTCCACATAGACATGGTAGCAAAAATAATTCATCCAAAGAAACGTAAAGATTACTAAGTTTGATGAAAGAAAGATGGAATCTGATGAATTCCGGCCTCCACGCTGGCTCCGTACTCTCCCTAGGGCTAAAGTATGTCAAAAGCCAGAAAATAACATTTTTCCATGTATTTATACTAAGTAGGGTAGGCCTAGATGAAATCTCCTTTTTCTAGCCGAAATAGGAAAACTTGCAAACTTAGTGCTTTCCAAGCGTCGCACTAATGCTTTTTTCTGTTAGACCACAAAAAACCCAGTCTCTAAACTTTGGAAATTTGTGACAAAAATTTGCACTAATGAGTCGCATTGTGCCTCGCACTAGTGCATTTCTTCAGCAATTGCTTCTTCCTTGAATTTTGATGTCCAGAATTGATTCTCGACCCTCGAATATGATCCCGGCTTAATCATTTAGGCTTTTACTCAGACTTCAAAGCTCCAGATATCTCGAATTTATTCCATAATATCTACATAGCTCGGAATCACTCCTAGAAGGCATAAAACACACAATTAGTGCAAAACACTAGCGAGTGAAGCTCAGACTCAATTAAAGTATAGCAAATTAGAGTGTGATAAGCGACTAAAATACTTAATTATAGCCTACCATCATAGGTTCAGCTCATTCATTGACGAGCGCAAAATGCAACACGAAATTGATGCTCGCTAGTCAAAGATAGAATAGTCAGGGATTGAATTTAAGCAATGCTCAAGTAATTTCTAGCTTAACTCTATTCAGGATGATCAAAACTTGATTTGTAATGATTATGAACTACATTTGTCTACTAAAATAAAGCAATTGACAGTTGACGGAAAGGAATTATAGATTCATGGAGTGGTTTCTTATAAATGTGAGGAATAAGGGTTTGAAAAGATAGGTGCAAGATAGTTATTTAAGATGTAACTCTAGTTTAATTCACTCTAATGTTCTAATGATTCTCATAAATTCACTCGATGATTAGTTCAAACGTGTAGTCAAGACTCCTCTCTCAATTAAATCTTAACTCTATGAGATGAACTAACATAAGCATTGTGAAGTATGCAAGCATGCGTTAATGGATTGGTCCTTAGGAAAACATATCTCAAATATTCTCCTAACTTGATTTAATCAACAGTTCAACAACTATTCTGATTACTTAAGAGAATCAATGAATTAAATCAAACAAAATAATGCAAATATAATTACCAAGATATTCTTCTTTTGATTAAATAAACTGATGAATAAAGTTGCAATCATTCAAAACTCCATAAATGAATTCAAGCATGAAATAGAGTTAAAATTCACAAATATTTATGAAAATACCATATCCATCAAACCCTACGGAAATTACTCCATAATCATGGAGGAAGCCATCATAATTATAATTGAAGAATAAGAAAGCATCAATCTAACTTTACAATCCAAACTCTCATATTGAATCGATGGAAATATGATGGAGTCTCGTGTCTTCTAGCCTCCAATGCTCTCCCAATTCTTCCAAGGTCAAAAGTCCCTTCAAAAATATCTTTTTGTGTATTTATACCATGTAGGAGTGGGCCCAGGAGAAATTACCTTTTCCTAAATGAAATAGGAAAAATAATTTGAGAAAATTACACAGGCGCGCCGCCCTATGAGGGGCACTTGTGGAGAAGTTCAGAGAGCAAGTTCTGACGGGAAGCAGCAGAAATACACTGCTACGCCACCCCATGTGCCGCCCAATGTGGCACGGCAGTGCAAGTTTTCTAGAGTGTTTCCATTTTGTCGATTTTTTATATCTAGACTTGGGTCTCAGGCCCCGAAAGCAATCCTGGTTTAATCCCTTGGGCTTTTACTCAGACTTCAAAGCTCCAACTTACCAATTTAGCTCCCAAATATCTTTTTGACTCGAAATCACTTCCTACAAGGCATAAAATACATAATAAGTGTAATACAATAACATTTACGCTCAAACACAAGTAAAATGCAGTAATTAGACTGCAAACTATGACTAAAACACGTGATTCTAGCCGACCATCAACACCCCACACTTAAATCACTGCTCGTCCTCAAGAAATCAAACTGCATTTCACATAGAGACGACCTTCTTATCATATAACTTCCCTCACGCATCATGCCAAGAATATTTAAAACTGACTAATAACCCAATCATAACATCCTCACCTCAAGGCTCGACTCAATAACATCATGCGTTTTTCACAACATGCTCACTTACTCTAACACATAGGTCAAAGATTTTACCTTACCTTCGCAAATCATGTGCCCTCATACCAAAAATAGATAGTAGTTCCACACATAATAAGTTTCAAGAACACATAGGAACTCAAGATAGAAAGAATTCGCTCACTCTCAGAATTAAGATTCATATGCCACAGAAGAGGTAACATAGGCTTTCCCATAGTGTAATACTCTACTAATTGAGCTCAGTAAGTCAAAGATCAAGCAGAACTTAATTTGGTTGTAATGTAGGTTGCAGGACGGATAGGATAGATTTGGATATAGCGACTACACCTCCCTAAGCACTTTAATATATGTACATTAACAATTTACGTGGTATCAAACCCCAACCTTCATACATAATAGCATCAAACTCCCAGCATTTTTAAGCACAAACAAGATGAGAACTACCACTGGTAAGAGTTTAGTTTTTTTCCTGATTTTTTTCTTCTTTTTCAATCAAACTCTCTTCTTTCAATTTTCTACAAGTGGCTCTCACAAATTTTCAAACAGTGCACATTTCTCCTTTTTCTACAGCTCCACTCAAAAACCCGATCATACATCATTTAGCTTTTACAAGCTCATAACAAAATCAAGTACTCAATAGAGGTAAACGGTTTAGGCAGATAGACAACTTAAATAAAGGGTCGAGTTTGTAGTGTGGTTGCCAACGAAATAGGATTACAGGCTTAAAGGGGCTAACTAAGATACATCACATTTAGGTGCGTAAAAATATATATTTGGCTCAACAGAAAAATATCTATATCACTTCCTAGACTGAACAAGACTACTATTTCTCTTTGCAAACACACGAGGCAAGTTCTAGACACCAACTGACATTCACAAAATATCTACACAAACCTTACTCATACATTGCCACATAACTCACTTAAGATCGGATCTATCCTGACTCTCAAGTCAAAGCAGTTTAGCAAAGTTACAATCGCACAATTTAAGGTACTTATTTAAGAGTCAAGAACTGAACCTAGGCATCACAAATAAGGCAGTCATTGCTCTCAAGACACAACAAAGTCAAGGAAAGTCATCTCCATTTACTACATAGCACAAGACTTCACTATCCCTACTAAAATAAAAACAAACTACACCCAGTTCAAACAAAGCTCTTTAAAAAGAACTACGGCACAAAAAAAGGAGGATTTGCTACACTACTTAAGAAAACAAAATATTTTTTTTCTTCGACTTTAATCCCTCAAGAAGACAGTCGAGAAATCTATCATCGAGAAAAGTCAAAAAAAAATCAATCAAAAGAAGAGACTACAAACACACATATACATATATATATTCCCACCCTACACTTTAAATTGTGACATGTTCCCATGGTACACAAATAAAAATCAAGAGGTAAAGGAAACATCCCTAATTCGTCTAGTCGGGTTTGAATTGAAGTCGGGATCTTCTTAGCACACCTAACCCAATGCACACATCTATGCTGAGAGCTTCTTTTCGGCCTACTTGGTGTACACTCACACTTATCAACTTCACTCTCTTCAAGTTGCTCCTTCAGGGCTCCCTTTTCTCCTTCCATCTTGAAGATTAGCCTTTCATCCCCCACTCTGAGCATGAGCTACCTTTCCTGAATATCTAGAATTACTTTGGCCGTAGCCAAGAAAGGTCTTCCTAAAATTAGAGGGACCTCCCTATTTTACTCCATATTTACCATAATGAAGTCCACAGGGAACACAAATTTGTCTACCCAAACAAGCACATGTTCCACTATTCCTTCAGGTATGATTCTGGTCTGATATGTCAGCTGAAAGGACATGGGTATCGACCTGATCTCTCCAATCTCTCCATCCAATTTCCTGAAAATAGACAAAGGCATAAGATTAATAGAAGCACTGGAATCACATAAAGATTTTTTAAATTTTGTACTTCCTAAAGAGCAAGGTAATGTCCCTGTCCTTGGATCTCCACATTTTTTTAGGGAGCTTATTTTGCAAGATGTCTCTTCCACCTTCTGCTTCTTGGACAATATCTCTTTCATGAATTTAGCATAAGCTTGCATCTGTGAAAGCAGCTCTGTGAAAGGTATATTCACATGTACCTGCTTGAGCACTTCTAAAAAGTGCCCGAATTGTTTATCCAGCTTTTCTCTTCTTTGCTTCTGGGGAAAGGTAGAGCAGACATGTATTTGCTCTCTTTAGTCTCATTAATTGTTGCATTATCATCTCTCTTCTTTTTTTGGGCTCTACTCTTCCCGTTCTTCTTCAAACCCTCATCTACCATCACTTCACCTTCTTAAATATTGTTATTTTTCTGTTGATCCACAATTTGTACTTGTCCTTCCATCAACTCATGTTTTTTCTTTGCTATGGAATCCTCCAACTCGTGACCACTCCTCAAAGATACTGCATTTATTGTCTTTTTTGGATTTGTTTAAGTATCAGTAGGGAGCGTTCCTGCAACCCTCTCAGACAATAGAGTAGCTAGTTGCTCAACCTGTCTTTCCAGGTTTCGAAAAGTCGTGCCCAGTTCCTTGATAGCTGCACCATGTTCTTGTATAGTTGAGCTATGGGTTTCAAGCCTCTCATTTATCTTAATAATAAAGGCCTTCATCAGATCTTCCATGCTAGACTAATTAGACTGTGCAGGCTGATATTGCTGCCTCTACTGATTTTGAAAGCCTAGAGCTCCTTATCCCTGGGGTCTAGAGTTATTTTGCTGTCATGAGTTTAGGCTACCACTTGGTGAATTCCAAGAAAAGCCTGGGTGCCTTTGTCCCATAGGATTGAAATTATTACCACTATAGTAGTTGCCTATATCAAAGCTTCCCATAACATTTACCACTTCATCTGCAGCTAAGGCCTGGCACTCATGCGTTGGATGACCCATTCCACAGAAATAACAAATTGGTGTTGGTTGGCTATGGACCTTGGCTAAGGTCAACTTTCTCTTCTCTTTTGCCATAGCATTGAGTTGTACCGCTATGTTATAATTTACCTGATGAACCCCAACTGATTATCTTCTATCATTACTCTTAGTAGGCCATTGATTAGCATCTTTAGAGAGCTCATCAAGAATTGCCACAATCTCCTCAGAAGTCTTCTTCATTAAATGACCTACAACTGCAGTGTTCAGAGTTCATCGTGAGGGAGGTGTCAGTCCATCCCAAAAGTCCTGGAGTTACATCCACAATTCAATACCATTATGCTGACACTTCCTCACTGTCTCCTTGAATCAGTCCCAAACCTCAAAAACTATTTCAGTGTCAGTTTGGCAGAAGTTGTCTATTTCCCTTCTGAACTTCACTGTTTTTGCAGCTGAGAAGTATTTGTCAAGAAACTTTCTAGTCATATCTTCCCGTGTCCTGATCGACCTCCTTGGTAAGCTATGAATATAGTGCTTTGCATCATCCTTTAGTGAAAAGGGAAATGCCCTTAAGTATAATGCATCTTTTGACACTCCATTGTACTGGAAGGTGTTCATAATTTCCTCAAAATCCATCAAGTGAGTGTTAGGATCTATATTCACCTTCCCTCTGAAGACACAACTATTCTTCATCTTTTGACACTCCGTTGTACTAGAAGGTATTGCTAAGGATAGAGGTTTGACACTGGACAGTCCCTGATTGTAGACTGGTCTAGCATAATCACCCAATGCTCTACCAAGCCTAGGTATCATACTTTCAAGCTAGTCTTCAACCAATGGTTAGTTTAGATTGAATCTTCGACCCCTACCATCTCCGACAGTCTCATCAGCAATTCTCCGGGATGCTTCAACTGCTATCCTTGCAGCTTCTTCTCTCTGTTGTGCTGCCTCTCTTGCAGCTAACTCTGCCTCGTCTTAACACTTATTTTCCATGTGTTCTTGGGTTGAAGGTTTCCCCAAGAACTTTCTGGTGAACTCTTTCTCTTTCCTCATTTGTCACAGACTCTTTTCCACCTCTGGATTGTATGGAATCAATTCCTTTGAAGAAGATCGAGTCATATACCAAATGAGTCAATTTGTTACCTGCACACGAAAGAGGAAACCCGTGAAGAATAAAATAAAAAAATAAAAAATAAAAAAAAACTTGAATTAGCACCAAAAACTATTTTGAACACTATTGATTGCCAAATCCCCAGCAATGATGCCAAAATTTGACGAGCACAAAACACAAATACAAAATTGATGCTCGCTAGTCAAAGATAGTATAGTTTAATTATTGTCTCCGCATGGATTGGATTTAAATAATGCTCAAGTAATTTCTAGCTTAACGCTATTCAGGATGATCAAAACTTGCTTTGTAATGATTATGAACTACGTTTAACTACTAAAATAAAGCAATTTATGGTTGACAGCAAGGAATTAGAGATTCACAGAGTGGTTTCTTATAAATATGACGAATAAGGGTTTGACAGGATAGGTGCAAGATAGATATTTGGGATGTAACTCTAGTTTAATTCACTCTAATGTTCCAATGATTCTCATGAATTTACTCGATGATTAGTTCAATTGTGTAGTCAATACTTCTCTCTCGATTAAATCTTAACTCTACAAGATGAACTAATATGAGCATTGTGAAGTATGCAAGAATGCATTAATAGATTGGTCCTTAGGAAAACGTCTCTCGAATATTTTCTAATTTGATTTAATCAACAGTTCAACAACTCTTCTGATTACTTAAGAGAATCAATGAATTCAATCAAACAAAATAATGCAAATATAATCACCAAGATATTCCTCTTTCAATGAAATAAACTGATGAATAAAGTTGTAACAATTCAAGACTCCATAAACGAATTCAAGTATGAACTAGAGTTAAAATCCAGAAATATTTATCAAAATACCATATCCGTCAAACACTAAGGGAATTACTCCATAATCATGGAGGAAGTCATCACAGTTATAATTGAAGAATAAGAAAGAATCAATCTAACTTTACAATCCAACCTCTCGTATTGAATCGATGGAAAGATGATAGAATCCCGTGTCTTCTAGATTCCAATGCTCTCCCAAAGCATCCAAGGTCAAAAGTCCCTTCAAAAACGTCTTTTGGTGTATTTATACTATGTGGGAGTGGGCCCAGGAGAAATTACATTTTCCTAGCCAAAACAGGACAAATACTTTGAGAAAATTACATAGGCGCGCTGCCCCATGTGCCGCCCATGTGGGGCGCTTGTGGAGAAGTCCAGAGAGAAGGTTCTCATGGGCAGCAGCAGAAATACACTGCCGCACTGCCCAATGCAACGCGACAGTGCAAGTTTTCTAGAGTGTTTCCATTTTGTCGATTTTTGATATCCAGACTTAGCTCCCGACCCCCGAACGCGATACCGGTTTAATCCCTTGGGATTTCACTCAGACGTCAAAGCTCCAACTTGTCAATTTAGCTCCCGAATATCTTTTAAACTCGAAATCACTTCCTACAAGGCATCAAACACATAATAAGTGTAATATATTAACATTTATGCTCAAACACAAGTAAAATGCAATAATTAGAATGCAAACTATGACTAAAACAAGTGATTCTAGCCTAGCATCATTCATCGCCATGTTCGGCAGGCAGCTTATGTTTCCTTTTATCATTAGGGAAAGTTTCTCGAGCTAATTTAGCGGACACAGTCTCCCCATGGCCGGGAAGTATGAGATCTTTGGTAGAGGCCCCTATGGTGGCCTCCTTCTCTTCGGACCGCAAAGAAGCAGCAACATCGGTTTCCTCCAACCGAGGAACCTCTGGGGCCACCCCGAAACCTCCCTCAACCAATGTCGTCACGGTATCCTGCACCACAATCTTTGGGGAGACTTCAGATAAGTCAACTTCCACCGGTACGCCAGGTCCGCCATCTACGGCCCTCCTCCTCTTGGGCCTCAAGTTCGTGTCGTGCAGAGAACCCTCCTCATCCTCAATATAGGAGGGAGCCAAAGGAAGAACGGGCGTAGTGGACAAAATGAGGGTAGGAGTATATAAAGAAAAATCCCTCCTTCTACTGAAAGAAGGCATCAGTGCCAGGTTCCTTTTAGCAACCTCCTTGGCGGGGCCTAGAAACAAATATAAAGATAAACACAATAAGGTCAGTGAATATAAACACAACACCATCTAAAAACGACGTACCGACATTACCTTTCGGAGGGGAAGCGGTGTGTACTTCTGCTAGAAGCTCGACCAATCTCTAATCCTTATAGTGCAGGGAAGGACTTACCTGACCCAATCAGCGAGATGCGCTACTTATTGGAGGTTCCGAGCAGGAGCTGCAAACAAGAAGAGTTAATTTACAAAGTTAAAATGCGCAATCGCATGATGGAACATAGACCAGAAAAAGCACTTACAGGCATGATTCCAAGCCTCCGAGAAGTCCGTGACATCAGCCACGACGACCTCGGTCCTAACAAAAATGAAGTCGAGCCAAAACTACCGACTACCCTTGTCGTCCATTTTGACGACCAGGGATTTGTTTTTATGATGGTGAATGTTCAATATCGTACCCTGATAGAAGTTGGGCATGAACAGATGTACAAGATATCGTAACGTGATCTCGACATTGTCCAATTCAGAAAATTTAGACAGCATCTTGACCGCTTTGTAAACCAAGGGTGCAGTTGGGTCGGGCAGACCCGGTAATGGCGGCAGAATTCCTCCACCAAAGGGGGAAGAGGAAGACAGTAGTCGATAATGAAGGGTAAGCATAAAGGGCGTAGTACCCTAGACGGTGAGTATACACTTCGTCCTTGCCAGCAGGGAAGGATCTCTATTTGGTCAGGAATGCAGTACTTGGCCTTGAACTCCGCCAAATTCTTGGCCGTTAAAAAAGACCAGAAAACCTCATCCACCGCCTCCGGTTGCCACTGCAAGTACAGTTTTGCATCAGGGTTACAAGGAATTATCTCCTTCACCAAGGGAAGAGCCTTCGCTTCAACGACGGCGATGGCATCTTCCCCATGGGCAGGGGCTGCAACCACCATCGGGTTGGCTAGAACCTCCTCATTTATACTAGATGAGTCTCCACCATGAACTCCATAAGGTAAGTTGGACATACTTGTGAGGTTTATAGAGTTTATGAAGAAAGAGAGTTGAGAAAATGGAAGAAAAGCTTTAGAGAATGGTGAGCAAGAAAAGAAAATTCAAAGAAAACAAAGATAATTCTAGCAGTGAAAGTGAAGGATAGATTCAAGTAACGTCGATCATCCCCATTTTATAAAGGAGGAACCTTGGGATTTGAAGAAATTCGTCATAATGGCAGCCGCAGTCAAAACGGCAAAGCCAATCCACGAGCTACGTGTGTTTTGACGCGACGCATTGGGAACAGACGTCATCATGATGAATGACGTCACATCCCATCCATGTCAGGTCCTCTCCAAATGTCACCCGGAAAAATTAAGACGACAAGAGTTCGAATTATGCGGCTCTCATAATGCCACATCATCTGCATCTGATGACAACCACGACCACGATCGTTATTATCCATTAATCAAGCCCATCCATGAGGATGACCTCGACAAGCAGAGGGACTAATTGTATGGGCGAAAACTTCATTTTATGTGCTTGACCCGATCAACCGCAATAGAGCCTCTGAAGGTTGTGACGTGTCAACCTCACTCCAAAAGGTTGAGGTCAGATGTGGAGGATAACTCATTGTCGGAGAGGCTTAACAGAAGACGATGACGAGAATCCGTCTTTGGTACGAAGTGACGACCAATTTTAGGATTTAGATTCCCTAGAGAATATTCTTATGGATATTCCTTTCTATTGTACTATCTGGAGTTTTGTGGCACATGCGTTCTTATAAATAGGAAGAGATGTATATTAAAAGTATTGGACCTTTTGTAAAGAATGTTATGAACATTCTTTGTACAAGATTCTCACTTTCTCAAATAAAAACAAAGCTTGACTTTATACTCTTCTTTCTTTTATCCATCTCACCCGATCCAAGAAGGATTGGAATATAAGATTGCTCATCATCATCCATCATTGTCAAAAAATCATACAAAAATTCCATTTTTGTCGGGTGGTATTTATCTTTTTTTTTCCCTCCCAAGTTAGGAGGATCTATAGTGTTTCCACACTTCCCCTCCATGGTGACTCGAACCCAGGACCTAACGATCGTAGGTGGAGGTGCTTTTACCAACTGAGCAAGCCTCACTTGTCGGTGGTATTTATCTTATTTACTATTTAGAAGTCATTTATTATTATTTGTTGCTATTATTTATACTTCTAGGTCTTTATTGCTTCATCATTATCTAAAGTTACCTTATTTAGTGTTGCACGTTAGTATACTAATCATAAAACGCTAGATCTTTGAATATTGATATTGACTGTGATTAACCCTGATTTTCAAGTAATTTAATTATATAAAATCAAAATTTATTTTTTGGGTCATACACAAGGCTCATCTAAATCATCAATTTTTGAGTGTGTAGAAGTAGAACATGCAAGGCAACGATATGAAGCACATTTGCCTAACCAAAGATAAATAGATAAGAATATCATTGAAAGCAACATGTGAAAGCATGAGGACCAATAGTTTGAACAATTTGTGTTTTAGTAGTTAAAGGATAAGACAAACTATACTCCTAATCCTTAATTATTGGCCAAATGATTAATTAGTTATAGCAGCCAAAAAGAAGGCGAAATGGCTTCCTAGCCACTTAAACTTGTCGGATTTTTTAAAGTCGATACATAAACTTATAACTTTCCTATTTGAGCACTCGAACTCGTTTTTTCCATAACTAATAAACACATCTGATCATTGACCATGTGCGCGTGTATTACATATACGTGTCCATCCAGTCAGCAATGACCAATGGATGTCTTACACGTAAGGGCGCGAAAAGTCAAGCAACAACTCCTTCTCTTTGACTGCTTTAGCGTTCTTCTTCATCAGCAATAGCTATCTGCTTTTCATTATTTTGTTTCGCAGGTGGCTCAGCTTGATCCTTTTCCATGTTACTCTTTCGTTCCTCTTCCTTCTTTTCTTCAGCTTTTTTATTTCAAGGATTCAACAGTTAACAAGATAGTGCCCTAATTTCCTACAATGTTTGCAGAATTTGGGTATGTTTGCAGACCTTCAATTTCAATCACCCGCTTATATAGAACAAAACTGTAATCTTCATCATTAGTGAAGCTGAGAAACACATTTAATTTATCATAAACTCCAATTTTTGCAGATCTCTTCAAAGGGAATTTTTTAGAGAATCTTGACCTATAATTCGGGGTCGGGTCTTCAGAAATCGACCAATAATTGTCCTCTTACATTGAGCCGCCATGATGACATAGTAGTCTCTTGTTTTGAAGATCACTGCCGGCATGTCGTTGTGTGTCGTCTTTCTAGCATGGAGTTTCAGAGAAAATCCGAAGGCCCTGCTTATTGAAACTTGAAATCCCCCTGAATCTTTTCTTCTATGCAGAATGAAAACATGGAAGAAAACATTGCAGAATTTGGCCCTCCTAATTTTTCTACTTTCCACCATTTTCACGATCTAAAAAATGAAAAAAAGAAATTGAAAAATGGAGCTTCAGATTTTTAAAAATGGAGGAAGGGGGTATTTTGTACTGTTGGGCGTTGGGAAGGGGGTTTTCATGCTCCTGTGCGTCGTGTTCCTCACGCGGGCTACTGATTAGGACCAACTGACGCCACATGGGCATGGTCAATGGTCAAATGTGTTTATTAGTTATAGAAAAAACGAGTTCGAGTGTTCAAATGGGAAAGTTATAAGTATATGTATCGGCTTTAAAAAACCCGACAAGTTTAAATGGCCAGGAAGCCATTTCGCCAAAAAAAAAAAAAAAAAGGTCAACGAAGTCCAATTTGATATGCAGTGGTCTGTTAGAAACCCATAAAAGACCACGTTTCTTTATTGATCTAAGGACTATATCTCATCTAACCTTAACAGAAAATGAACTATATATGTTCTAAGTACCACCCTGAGGAATCTTATTGACTGGATAACACTTTACTAGTAATTACTATACTAACAAGTCTAACATCACTACTATATATATTCACCATGGCCCATCCAGGAAGAAATTCAAAAATAGCCAAATTTATAGGTGGTCATTCAAAAATAACCACAGTTTCAAAAGTAATCGAAATTTAGTCACTTTTCATGTAAAGATAAATCTGAACGAAAACACTGTTCAAAATCCGGAAAAATACTCCAGCATAATATACTGAAGTTCTAGTATAATATACCGGTCCAGCATAATATGCTGGTAGTTCATACACAGGTGCACCGAACTCTAGTTTATTATGCTGGACCGGTCTCTGTTGCGGCAAAATAATTGCTATTTTTCAATGACTTGACAAATACTGGCTATTTTTGAATGACCAGTCCGAAAATTGGCTAGCCCGTCCAATTTTAACATACATCTAAGGTAACTAGATGGGTCAGACCTTAAAATTCGTACAAAGTACTAAATGTATTATATTTTAAAACTATGGGTACATATCAGTCTAATATTTGTTAAAATTTTATTGAGTTTTCAAACATATGTTATGCTTAGTACAGAAAATACTGAATTTAAATGAACCTGTTGTCTAAGAGCTAGATCCACCATTGAGCCGGCACACCACCTTGCCTACCAAAACTTAAACTAGTTAGTTTACAAGACCTCTTCCACAGTTGATCAGGCCCAACTCTAGTATGGATAAGCTGTTACCGCAAATATATCTATATAAATAGTGCAGAATTGAATCTTATAAAGAATCATAGCTTAGCTATAACTATTCAATATCACTAAGAAAATAGGGTCAATCAATTTCAAGGTTATAAAAATTAAGGTTTTTATTTTAAACTACTTAACTAGCAAATATTAAAGCACTAAATTATCAAATAAAGAGACAAAGGCGTATACAAGCTACTGATAATTATACTCAAAATCAAATAAACTAGCATCAATATATATCCATAGCAATAAAGGTAGAAAAGTAGAGAAAAACTCTTTGATCCGTCCAGTAAAATAGACTTGAGGATCTTTCGAGCTCAAATCTGCTTCAACAATGGTGTTACTTGCCTTCAGAGATCGAGTATGGCTGCTACGGATAGGTTAAAGTGGCCATAAAATTCAACTGGACAAAAATACCTCGTAAGTGAAATCGCCAGAAGTTAAGCCTTTGTGGCCGCTAAAAAAGATAGACTGACCAAACCAGAAATTTTTTGACCCACCATTTTCTGTCATTTTTCGATCGAAAAAGGCCCGCCCTTTAGTGGTGCGTGCCATGGAGCTGCCGCGCACGAATTGGGTGAGCAATTTTTCTAGTTCCAGTTTTTCTCGCACTATGAAGCTGCCAATATGGCCTGTAACTTCACCGTAAACTTTCAGAAACTCAAGCAAAAATTCGTCTAAGTTCCAATTGCAAAGGACTTGCTTCCTAGACGTGCAAATCTTCCATTTTTCAGCTCCAACTCAATCTAAATCATCTCGTTTTCTACCAATGAATTACTACACAATAAGATTACACCAGCAAGCTCAATTGGATATTTTTCCACCTTTAAATCACTAAATATACTAAAGTAAGGGTAAAACACACCGAACTACATGCAAATCTAGTATATTATCAATATCTATAGAGATAAAGTCAATGCACCATCAAAGAGTGTCATGTGATACATAGTTGGGATCTAGTCAAAGGTCTTACAAGTTTTGAGTCCTGAAAATGAGGAATCTTTATGTAGATCACCCCCTTGATGAATTTACAAACGCAAACGAACCAATAAGTTACTGTTGCTAGATAGTTTAATTTGGAAAGAAAAAAAAAAGCCTCTTACATGTCAACATGAAATGCCTAACATTCTACTTGTTGTCTCTGTGTCATACTCAAGCCCCCAACTCCCCGCACCCCACTTTTAGATGGGGTAATTAGCTGGCAAGGAAGAGGGCCCTACTGGACAAATGTTCAAAATGGGCCAATTGCCAGACCAATATATACGACATGATCTATCTGCAATTATATTGGAGAGCACTCTTCAGAATAAAAATCAATCAGTAAGGGCACTAAGGCAATTAATTTCATACACTTCCTTTAAAAGGTCACTATTCTCATATAAGGACCAGGGGCGAAGCTATAATCTCTTAAAGGAATGGGCTTATTCTTCGTCGAAAAATTACGTTACATATACAGGTAAAAGAATGGGCTTTATAACTTATATTGAACACCTTTGTCGAGGAATTTTTTTCACTTCTTTCAAGTTTGAATACCTTTATCGAAATTCCTGGTTTCGCAGGACCACCAACAACAGCAGTAGCTAACCACAACTTATGATCTGCCATAAATCCCTTCTTCCCCCATACCTTTTATGCCTCCAACATAGTAGCTGTTTTTTCTTTGACAACACCCTCAACTCCCTATCCTTGTCAATTATTGCCTCACAATATATAATTCATCTAAGGATCAGAACAAGAAACAAATACTTTTGTTAATATGATGAATATGGAACTGAAGTATTCATCTTATGGTTTCTATAATGGTTCAACAAACATGACTCCTGAAGACGGCAAGTATGACCAATCAAAAGTACTTCCACATGCAGGCAGTAATGAAGAACATAGCTATGATCACATGAGGGACACATGCACGCAGTAAGGAAGATGATCACATGAGGGGTAAATCAGGTTTAGGAAATCTCAGTTTTTACAACCTGTCAAAACTCATTCTCCCTCCTTTAGGTTCCTCTGGTTATAACCAGAATCAGACTCTGCAGAAAGGCAACACTATTTCTCCTATGACTTCAAGATACAGGTAATTATATTGGTGAAAACAAAAGTGTCTATTTCTTGGTATTTTCGTCTTTCCCTTTGTCTTTTTTGGTGAACAGTTTTGGCAAAATAACTGCAAAATTAAACAAAAAGGGAAAATTAAACGGCTACTAAATTTGTATCAATGTTTTGGTACCACTTCTTTCTATTATTAGATTAACATTAGTTTGTTACTAGAAGTAGAAGTCTTTATTCTCAGACTAAGGAGCTTAATTAGGTGATATTCGTCATATAAGATTATCCTGATTAACATTCAGAAACAAGTAATCTTCAGTGAAAACGTCTTCCATACATAGGTCGTCATCATGACCATATATACTTGGAAATAATTTGTTTGATAGATAAGTTTAGGTTTTATTCATGATACTGCAAAAAATATAAGTTTATATGATCAGGAAGATATTATATTGATCGTCCAAATATTTTTATTACGTTTTGAAACCTGGATGGATTTTAATTTATGCAGGTGGTGGGAGACAGTAATGGTGCTACTGGTGGCCTATTGTGCATGGGTATGTCCATTTGAGATAGCGTTCATGAAGTCCAATACAAACAAGGATATTATACATAGCAGATAATATTGTCAATCTCTTTTTTGCGGCTGATATCATCTTGACATTCTTTGTCGCCTATATCGATCCAACCACTCAACTTCTAGTTCGCGATCCAAGAAAAATTGCCATCAGGTTTTCTTTTCTTTTTCATTTTTAATTTTATTAAAGTTTATTATCATATTTACTTACAAATTCTTGAACTGGCGTTGATTATATGGGAAATATGTTGTGTTTTGCAGTCCTAAGGTGGTGGAAATAATTATTATTTCCTTCTCTTTTTTGGGCCACCAAAAGGGTAACCGAAATATAATCCAAAAACGCCGTGTAGCTAGTACATGCTAATTTGTATTAGCAATCTTAATTTATTTTTATTTTTTTAAAAAGGGGGGAAAAAACTCCTGCCATGCCATTGAGCCGAAAATCGCTAATTAGAAGTGGAAGAAGTTTTTTAAAAAAAATTAAAAAAACAGTGAAAGAAGGTAAATATAGCACGGGCTAGCCAGTTTTCGGACTGGTCATTCAAAAATAGCCAGCGTTTGCAAAGTCATTGAAAAATAGCCACTATTTTGCTGCAACAGGGAAAGTTCCAACATAATATAATGGAGATCGGTGCACTTATGTATGAACTTCCAGCATATTATGCTGGAACTCCAACACACGGAAAGTTCCAGCATAATATACTGGAGATTGGAGCACCTGTGTATGAACTTCCAGCATATTATGTTGGAACTCCAGTATATTATGCTGGAACTCCAGTATAATTATACTGGAGTTCGAAATTCCAGTATATTATGCTGGAGTATTTTCCGGATTTTGAACAATGTTTTCGTTCAGATTTACCTTTACATAAAGAGCGGCTAAATTTCGATTACTTTTGAAACTGTGACTATTTTTTAACGAGCACTTGTAAATCTAGCTATTTTTGAATCAATCCCTAAAGAAGTTATTATGGGTCCAAAGCATCTTCCAATTAGGTGGAAGCAAAATGACCAATCATAAATATATCAAAAGCTATTACGTACAATCGAATAAATCCTATTCAACAAATTATCACATGATATTCAAACAGAAATGTTAGAATCTATTTGATAAAAGTGTGAAGTAACGTGACAATTCGAATTTGAAGAAGTAATGTAGTAATTATCTTCTTATCGTCAACGAATAAATTTGATCCTATTCAAAGAATCGTTCTTCCACCCACCAAGGGATCGGGTGCAAAGAAGTGAAAGAACCAACTTTTGTGGGAGTTAATAAAAATAGCCTCCTAATTTCTTTTCCAAGATTTGGATATTCGAACAGTATATATCAATTATTCCCTCAATTATTGAGTGGGAATAATACGACCCTAACCCACACCGCCACTACGGCAAATTAAGGGGAAAAAAAGAGAACTTGTGATGAACAATAAAAGTAGAAAAATAATATTGCAGAGAAAGAGAGAGGAAATTCTTATTGAATTTTGGGATGATTTATAATAGGGTAAGATCCCTTTAATTATAGGGAAAAAATGACTTAGCCATAAAGTAAAATTCTCTACAAGATAGACATTCACTCTAAATAAAATTCTATTCATAACACTCCCCCTTGAATGTCTACTCGATAAGTAATGTGCCTCATTAAAACCTTAACTAAAATAAAACTCAATGGGAAAAAATCTAGTAAAGGAAAACGAGTACACATGTTTAATAATACGTCTTTTGGTTGCCTCGTAAAAAACCTTGCAAGGAAAATCTATTTATAGCCAACAGGCTAAACACCATTAGGTGTTTGGACTACAGGCCCAAAAACTTCACGTTTTGCAAGTGAATTTAACTCTGGTTGGATTGCTTCTTGCCATTTTGGCCAATCAAGTCTTTGTTGACATTCTCCAACAGATTGAGGTTCAAGATCCTCACTTTCTTGCATAATGCTAGATGCAACATTATATGCAAAGACATAATCCACCAGTATATCCACTCGATTCAAATTTGTCTCAATATCGATTGGGTTTATTGATAGTTCCTTATTTTCTTGAGTCTCGAGCTCAGTGGATTCCTCATGAATCTCAGAATTTATTAAATCGTGGATTTCTTCATGAGATTCTTTCGTAGTGTCATTTTGATCATTTGTTTTCTTTTTTCTAGGATTTCGATCTTTGGAACCTAATGATCTGCCACGTTTTATGCGTGCTTTTGACTCATTAGCTATGACACTAGAAGATTGTCCAATAGGGACATCAATACGGATTGGAACATTCTCTACAGGGATATGTGATTTTGTTATCCTTTTCAAATCTGTAAATGCGTCTGGCATTTGATTTGTTATTCTCTGCAAATGGATAATCTTTTGCACCTCTTTTTCACAAATAGAGGCACGTGGATCAAGATGAGATAATGATGGATTTTTTCACAAAATTTCCCGTTTGGTTTCACCAACTTCTCCCCTAATTTTAGGAAAAGTGTCTCATCAAATCGACAGTCTGCAAATCGTGCAGTAAACAAATTCCCCGTCAATGTTTCGAGGTAGCGAATAATGGAGGGCGATTCAAACCCAACATATATTCCTAACCTTCTTTACGGGCCCATTTTGGTGCGATATGGCGGTGCTACAGGCACATATACTGCACATCCAAAAATTCTTAAATGGGATATATTAGGTTCATGACCCAAAACTAATTGCAACGGGGAATATTTATGATAATTTGTCGGTCTGAGACGAACTAGCATTGCTGCATGCAAAATGGCGTGACCCCAAACAGAAGTGGGCAACCTCGTTTTCATGAGTAATGGTCTTGCTATCAATTGCAGACGTTTAATTAAAGACTCTGCAAGACCATTTTGAGTGTGAACATGAGCTACAAGATGTTTCACTTTTATTCCAGTTGATAAGCAATAATCATTAAATACTTGGGATGAAAACTCAGCAGCATTATCAAGTCTAATAGACTTAATTGGATTATCGAAAAATTGTGCCCGTAATCGAATTATTTGTGCCATTAATTTTGCAAACGCGAGGTTGCGAGATGACAATAGGCACACTTGAGACCATGAAGAAGATGCGTCTATTAAGACCATAAAATATCTAAACGACCCACTAGGTGGGTGAATAGGTCCACAAATGTCCCCTTGTATACGTTCCAAAAACGCAGGGGACTCAATTCCAACCTTTGTTGGTGATGGTAAAATAATTAACTTGTTTTGATAACAAGAAGTGCAGGAAAATTCATTATTTAAAAGAATCTTTAAATTCTTTAATGGATGCCCATTTGAGTTTTCTATAATTCGTCTCATCATAATTGATCCAGGATGTCCCAATCGATCATGCCAAAGTACAAAAGTATTGGAATCATTAATCTTTTGGTTTACGGTAGAATGTGCCTCAATTGCACTAATTCTTGTCCAATACAGGCCACAAGATAAAGACGGGAACTTCTCAATAACCCTCTTTTGGCCAGAGACATTCTTGGTAATGATGAGATATTCAAGATTATTCTCATCTATTGTCTCAATATGATATCCATTTCGACGGATGTCTTTAAAACTCAACAAGTTCCTCTTGGACTTGGAGGAGAACATTGCATTCTCTATAATAAGTATTGTTCCTTTAGGCAGAGTTATAGTAGCTCTTCCAGAGCCTTCAATTAATTTACTACTACCAAAAATTGTAGTAACATCTGTCTTACACATACTTAAATGAGAGAAATATTTCTTCTCTTTGAATATTGTATGTGTCGTACATGAATCAACTAAACAAATATTTTTACAATTGAACTTTAATCCAAGTTTGCTTTGTGGAATATCCATATTTGCTTCCAATAGTTTGGCATACAAAAGAAATAGACGAATAAATATTAGTATTTTCAGAGAAAAAGAAAGGAAAATAAATAAAGTTAACTCAATAATGACTTATAATGCAATTTCGAGCAATGCATATCTTATGTTACTATTCAGTCACTTACTTACTATAATCATCTAAAAACATGCATTATGTCTATTAGAGTTAACAATGTTTTATGTGTCACACGTGATGCAGTATAAAAATACATTTGTTAAAGTTTGTTGCTCCAGCAAACACATAACTATTCTATGTTCTAAGTTCTATCATTCATCATGTCTTCAACTATATTAAACTGTGTAAAACTGTGCATATGAAGATACAGCATACAAAATGATATTATATAACACAAAAAATCTAATATTATATTTGTGACAACATCAATTCAATACAACTTTATTTTTGTAGTACAAAGCATGAAACAGTTTTGCTAAATAATGCAAACGAAATTAATAATTGTCATACACCTTTTGAGATTGCATTTTACATCTGTGTTAATTAGTATCTAATACATGCATAACAAATGCATTCATCAGAACCGAAAAGGAAAAATAACAGAAGACATTTAAGGGGGCTGAAACAACTGTCCATATATAGTTAGATTATTTTGCTATTTGTTCTAAGATTGTTTGTTTTTCTTTCAACAGAATACATATGTTGTGCATATATATATATATATGTATGTATGTATTCCAAAGTGTTCCAACGTTATTTTAATGAGCACGTGTTGTTTAAAACGAAAACAGAAGACTAAATAAACTGAAACATTGTTTAAAACGAATACTAGAACTATATTTAATCGAAACGAGCTAACATAATTTCATAAAATAAATAAAACTAATGACTACTACTCATGTAAAGAACTATAATTACATGATGTTTATTCACTAACTACTACGAATAGGCAAAAATAAAATTTAAACTACTCAATCATTTTTAACCACGGAACCATCACCAATCAAGTGGTCTATTTTCCCATTAGGGTGCTCAAAGAAGTCTGCCAAATCCAAGTTGGCGATGTCAAAATCATTGTCAGAGACAAAATTGGCTTCAGGGCCTTTATTCTTTAGAGATGCTTGATAAAGCTCAACCAAATGTCTTGGCACACGACAAATATTTGCCCAATGTCCTTTTCCACCGCAACGATAACATTCAGTTTCTGAACCATTTGCCTTTGGCTTCTCATCTTTCCCTTTCCACTTTTGGTGGTTATTTTTCTTTGGGGGGTGATTAACACCAGGAAAATATCTTCCTTGTTCACGGTCACGGCCACGACCATGACCACGACCACGAATAGGGCCACAGCCTTTTCCACGCTTAGTATAATGGGAATACACCCCATCCACTTCAGGCAATGGTGTAGACCCAGTGGGTCGATTTTCGTGATTTCTCATGAGCAAGTCATTATTTCGCTCAGCCACAAGGAGGAGAAATCAGCTCAGAGCACTTCTTGAAACCTTTCTCTTTGTACTGCTGTTGCAGGACCATATTGGAGGCATGAAACGTTGTAAACGTTTTTTCAAGCATATCATAATCAGTGATAGTATCTCCACAGAGTTTCAATTTAGAAGTAATTCTGAACATCGCAGAATTATATTCAGAAACACACTTAAAGTCTTAGAGCCTCAGATGAGCCCAATCATATCGTGCTTGTGGAAGAGTGACCAACTTTAAGTTGTCATATCTTTCCTTTATGCCATTCCACAAAACAAGTGGATCTTTGACTGTGAGATATTCTATTTTCAACCCTTCATCAAGGTGATGGCGCAAGAAAATCAAGGCCTTAGCACAGTCTTGGGTGGATGCTTTAGTTTTGTCTTTAATGGCGTCTCCAAGACCCATTGCATCTAAATGGATTTCAGCATCCAACACCCATGTCATATAGTTCTTGCCCGAAATTTCAAGGGCAACGAACTTTCTTTTCATAATGTCAGTCATAATTAAAAAGAGGAGAAAAGTTATACCTTAATCTTCTCAAAGAGCTTCTTGAGACGGTAAAGTCTCGTGCTGATAACGTGTGATGAACCATAAAAGTAGAAGAACAATATTGCAGAGAAAGAGAGAGAGAGGAAATTCTTATTGAATTTTGGGATGATTTACAATGGGGTAAGATCCCTCTATTTATAGGGGAAAAATGACTTAGTCACAAAGTAAAACTCTCTACAAGATAGACATTCACTCTAAATAAAATTCTATTCATAACAGAACTTAATTTGTTGTAACATGTTATGTTTCTTAATTATTTTTAGGATATTAATTCTAGTTGGCTCACCTCCTGTACGGAATCTCTCCATTTCCATCAATGCACATTTAATTTAATGACACTTGTCCTCTTTCATATTTAAGAGCTAAGATTTATTTAGAGTAAATCTTGGTTAAACTAAACATTCTTTTGCTAGGTTAGACTTAAATTGTAAAGAGATAGTAATCCAAAAATTTTGCCGATTGGGCTGACAATATTAGTTAGTCGAGATTTTGGTATGAAATAGTTAGTTCCTTTATGCAATCATTGAAGCATTTTTTCTATTTAAGTCTTTTATTTCTCATTTCTAATGTGGAGTTTTTTTCTTCTTCAAAAGCAGCCATCTGCTTTTAATAATGCAATTGTCAACTACAAGAAACACAATATAGTTCACTTATTTTGTTTCTAAGAAACAAGAAAGGTGCAAGAACCAAAAAAAGATGTCCCTTCTTAAAAGAAAGTTGTTATGATGTTGATGAAAATAATACTCCCTCTGTTTATTTTTACTTGTCCAATATTCTAAAAATAGATTTTTACTTTTACTTGTTACTTTTAGCATATCAAGAAAAGACTATTTCTTTTCCTATTATACGCACATTATTAATTACTCATTTCAAATCATTTTCTCAAATCAATTAATAATAGAAGAATTAACTCAAACAACCGCCTACCCAATTGCTTAAACTAAAAATAGCCGGTGGAGATATAATGTATGCATAATTTGTGTATTATATGTGTATAATTATGTATAATGAATGTATAATCTATGTATAAGGCTAGAAAAAATAAACAATGAATATGACCAGCTATTTGTGTAAAGATCCCTTAATAATATCCATCAATTAATGTGGATATCATGGTAAATTATGCACTTTATTTATTATTTCTTAAGGGATGTGCAAAGTCTATAATGGACAAATAAAAGTAAACGAAGGGAGTATTTTCATTTGAAGGAGCTTAATTGGGATTAGGGGAGAAGAAAGTTAACGATTTGGATATTTGATTAATGAAAAAATATAGGATTTTTTAGTTTTAATCATGGTAAGAAATATTTTTCCAATCAGAATGAATTCTCAGCAAAATTTAGGATAGCTATCTTCTCTTTCCAATTAAAGCCTAATCCAACAAGAGAATGTTTAGTTTAACCATAGTTTACTTTAAAATAAACCCTGGCCCTTAGATCCTAAAGAGGACAAGTGTGATTGAATTAGACGTGCATTGATTGAAATGGAGAGATTCTATATAGGAGGTGAGCCAAATCCCTAATATGGACAATTATAAGTAGTAAACTCTTGGATGACTTCATAACGTAATTTCTTTTATAATGTGGAGTAATATATAAAAGTAAACAAAAATAAAAAATATTGATTTTGGAATATATCCTTTGCCTTTAATTACGTAAGTGGAAAGATAGTAGCATGAATATGAAAAAGTACATGCATGGAGCAAGGCATATTTTGTCGACTGATGAATCAAATTAGTTTAAATGATTGTTAATCAACTTTAGTCAAATAGTTTACTTACAGAGTCAATGCATTGACCCAGTGGCTAATAGCTTACGAGTCAACCCCTAAACTAGGGACAATTTAAGCTTATATATAATCGACTTTTTAAATTCTTATCTAAACTCGTCATTCAACAACACCCAAAAATACTACATATATATAATCTATGGTTAAGAAATGCAAAAGCACTTTAATTTACTTTTTTCATGTAATTTAAATTAAATCATAATCTAAGCAATTACTATTAATTACTCGTTTGTTTGTAGTACATTAAGTGCTGGAAAACATTTCTCACCAGATTGTAGCACCAGAAAACTGCCCCGTTATTGATTATTATTAAATGGTACAGTAATAATTTGTTTGTATGGTTAATTATGAAACAGATACCTATCAACATGGTTTCTAATGGATGTGGCATCCACCATTCCATTTGAGGCTCTTTCCTTGTTGTTCACTGGCAAACATCAAATTGGTGTTTCTTACTCCGTTTTGGGAATGCTCAGATTTTGGCGTCTTCGCAAGGTTAAGCAATTCTTTACCAGGTTTCACTTTATTTTATTTACTTCCCTTTTTCTTTCTGATCAAGATATATATATATATATATATATATTTGCACCATCCCCGCAACTTAACATGTAATTATAATAGGTTGTTTACTTTATTTTTCAGGTTAAGATATCATGTTTGTTATAATAAAATGGAGTACATGTTATTGCAAGTAACTTAACCGAATGGTATAAAAGTGTTTGTTATAAAGCGTTTGGACATAGATCTGTTTGAAACTTGAAAAAGAGTTTTTGAAGTTGTATTGAAAAATAATTTTTGAACGTTGAAGTTGTGATTGGACATGCATATTATTTGAAGAAAAATTGAAGTTTTGTGCGTTAAAGAAAAAAATCAAATTATTTAGAGCAGTTTTTGGGAACTTTAAAAGAAAAAATCAATTATTTTTTTTGAAACATGATTATATTCCATGAACAAACAATATTTCAAAAAAAATTAAAATAAAGTAGCCAAAATCAATGGCTAAATGGGAACTTAAAGTTGTATCACCTAATTTGATATTAATTACACTTGTTCTATATGTTCATTGGCAGACTTGAAAAGGACATGAGATTCAGCTATTTTTGGGTCAGATGTGCAAGGCTTCTGTTTGTAAGTTTGCAGAAAAACAATATTTTGATAGAATAATTTTCCTTACCAAAAAAAGAAAAGAAAAGAAGGATTTATGAATGAGTCCATGGCATGAAACAGGTAACACTGTTTTCAGTGCACTGTGCTGGATGTCTATACTACTTGTTAGCTGACAGAAATCCCCATCAAGGAAATACTTGGTTAGGATCTGTGAATCCAAATTTCAGAGAGACAAGCCTTTGGATTAGGTACATTTCTGCAATGTATTGGTCTATCACCACTATGACCACAGTTGGCTATGGTGATCTCCATGCTGTCAATACTGTGGAAATGATCTTCATTATTTTCTACATGCTCTTCAATCTTGGCCTCACTGCTTATATTATTGGTAACATGACCAATTTAGTCGTTGAAGGAACTCGTCGCACCATGGAATTTGTAAGCTCCTTTCCAATTAGTTTTTATGGTATAATAAGCAGGAAAGCAAAAATAAATGCATAGTGTACGCATCATTCAATTGATTTGTCATACAGAGAAATAGCATCCAATCAGCATCAAACTTTGTTTGTCGAAATCGCTTGCCCCCAAGACTGAAGGAGCAAATACTGGCTTACATGTGTTTAAGATTCAAGGCAGAGAGCTTAAACCAGCAGCAACTGATTGAACAACTTCCCAAGACGATATGCAAGAGTATCCGACATCATTTATTTCTGCCTACTGTTGAAAAGGTCTATCTTTTCAAGGGTGTCTCCAGGGAAATCCTCTTACACTTGGTAAGACAACATTATTTTTACTAGAATGACGCGTTCAAAAATCTCTATTTGATCTGTTGTGTGTCTAATCTTAGTGACTGCTTAGGTTGCAGATATGAAGGCCGAATATATACCCCCAAGGGAGGATGTTATAATGCAGAATGAATCGCCAGATGAGGTTTACATCATAGTGTCAGGGGAGGTGGAAATGATTGATAGTGAGATGAAGAATGAGCAGGTTGTTTGGACATTAAAATCTGGGGACATGTTGGGAGAAGTTGGGGCATTTTGCTGTAGGCCTCAGAGCTATACGTATCGAACCAGGACACTTTCGCAACTCTTGAAGATAAGAACAACTTGTTTGATTGAAGCAATGAAGAGCAGGCAAGAAGATAATGTCACCATGATGAAGAATTTCCTTCAGGTTCTACCTTTAGCTAGTTAAAAGAGGTTCCAAATGTGTCATTTCAGAGCTCAATCTTAATATTTTTCGTATACTGTGTTAATTGCAGCATCACAAGAAGCTCAAGGATTTAAGACTTGTAGACTTGTTCCTTGAAGTTGGGGAAGAAGATAGTGATCCCAACATGTCCATCAATTTGCTTACTGTTGCCAGTACAGGCAATGCTGCTTTTCTTGATGAGCTTCTCAAAGCAAGATTAGACCCTGATATTGGAGACTCTAAAGGAAGAACCCCACTGGTATATCCCAAAAACCAACTTTAGTCTTATACTGCTTCTACCATCAATGTACTAGTCGCTACAACAACTACACATTAGTCCCAAACAAGTAGGGGTCGGTGATACGAATCCTCATTACTTTCTGTTAATTCAACTCATATCATCATCATAACAAAAATAAAGTATAAAAAAATGATATATATATCTAAGTAATAGCGATAATAATAATAATAATATTAAAAGTTTTCTACCAAGTCTAATACGTATTCCCAACTAGTAGGTATTGCCTATATAGATTTTTCTCGTCCATTGTGCCTTATATTTAGCACTAGTTGCTATAATAAGTATTTCAACATTTTATGTCTCTGCGAAATGAGTCAGCATATAGCAGCATCGAAAGGGCACGAAGAATGTGTAATGGTGCTTCTCAGACATGGATGTAACATACACTTGCAAGGTAGGACATCCTCCATTAATGGTCACTGTAAAACTTAGTGAATTTTTTGACAGGACAAGCGGTATCTAACTTGATTGCCTGATAACTGGCAGATGTAAATGGTAACACCGCATTATGGGAAGCTATAGCAGCAAAACACCATCCCATATTTGAAATTCTGTACCATTGGGCTTCCATATCTGATCCCTATGTTGCTGGCGACCTCTTATGTACAGCAGCTCGGAAAAATGATTTAACAATTATGAAGGAACTCCTAAAACATGGATTACTTGTTGACTCAAAAGATCGCCATGGATCAACTCCTATCCGTGTCGCAATAGAAGAAAATCACGTAGAGATGGTAAAGCTTCTTCTAATAAACGGGGCTGAGATTGATGATATATTGAAGTACAAGCTTTCATCAATGAACCTAACCGAAATGCTGCAAAAACGAGAAGTTGGGCATAGGATAATTGTATCCGATGCAACGGATGATTTTGATCGTAAGTGGTGTGAACAAGAGCAGAAGTATGCCTCTGAAAGTTGTAAGGATCAATGTTCTTTTAGAGTTAGCATATACAGAGGTCATCCTGAGGTCAGAAGAAGAACTCATTGCAGTGAACCTGGAAAATTAATTAGGCTTCCAAATTCACTTGAAGAACTCAAGAACACTGCAGGTACTTTTTCAAACGAATTCCTCTATTTATTCTTACATTACTCCTAATATTATATTTGTTTTAATTTGCAGGTCAGAAGATTGGATGTGATGCAAAAGATGCCGTGGTGACAGATGAACAAGGAGCAGAAATTGACTCTATTGAAGTCATAAGGGATAATGATAAGCTTTTTATAGTTGAAGATATAAACTCCATAATGTAGTATTACCTGTTCAACTTATTTTTAAGTCTCTGTATAATTTATACACAGAACTAGCCATATATAAAATTCAAGAAAAGAAGTTTACCTCTTCCACTCACCCACCTCCAGAAATAGTGGACATATGCCGCCTCCATCTTTCTGGTATATTGAATTAGTAGGTTGCTAAATACTCTGATCAAGTCAAACTTGCCAAACCAAGCCCGGGACTACTTCAAGTCATACAAGGACTCTTCAAATGATACATTTTCTCATACTCCCCGCAGCAACAAAACCGGATGGTTGCGGTTGGGCTTAACCTTATAATAGCTTAAAATAGAGTGAATGAAAAATAGAGAAAAAAAATTTAAATTTCTCTCTTTGACAAATGGACATTATCCCATACTGGAGGGGGAAAAGAGTATATAATTACACTTCTTCTAGCTTTTAAAGAGTTGGGATGAAGGCAAGTCTCGTGCCGCCGTCGTCGCTCGACTTCGGCTTTGGTCAAACTAAGATTAACGTAATATTATTTCAATCCAAATCAACTATTCTTTTAACGGCAAATTGATTTTCGCTCTCCTTTGGTGGTTCGCGTAAATGGCTGTTTTATAAAACAACCACTTTGAATTGTATCCTTAAAATGAAGAGTTATAACTCTTCGGTATTACCCAACTTTTTGGCTATAAATACATGATATTTCCCACAGATTTTCCTTCCGAAAATTCTTATCTCTCCTTCTTCCTTTTACATTATTTTTAATAGAAAGAAAACAACATTAAGTGCGATTTGTTACCGATCTTTGAGTTCGTTGGTCACTGTGGTTTGGAGTACCGCTACATTAGTGAAGGTAATCCGTTCTATCTTCAAAAGAAATAATCCTAAATCTCGGTTACTAGATGGGGATTAAGTTCCTTAAGGAAACACTGTAAATTCAGTGGGCTCATATTAATTTTCTACTTCTTCTATATTTTTGGTTTTACTTTAATTCTATTATTGAATATATTTTTGAATACAGAATACTAACAGTTGTTCCACACCTCTTCATAAAGATCACCATCAAGCAAAACATTGTTGATAGATTGATACAAAGGCCAATGCGTAGTATCAGCTAAAGAAATGAACAAGCAGACAAAAATGAGGTTGGCCATTGGGGAGAGGTGTCTGAAGAATCCACCCTATATTTGAGAATATCCTTTGGCCACAAGTCTTGCCTTAGGTTTTGCCATAGAGCCTTACAGATTAACTTTGATTGAGAAGACTCACTTGCATCCCAGTGCTTTCTTTCCTTTGAATAAATCCACCAAATCCCAAATGTTATTTTCATCTAAAGTATGTATCTCTTAAGGATTGCGTCATACTATCTAGGATGGTCCAAGAACTCCTTCACTATTTTCGGTTATACAGATAGAGTCTAGAGAGTCAATCAAAGAACTAGATGCAGGAGATAGGTAGTCAAAAGAAATAAAAATAGCAATGGAATATGTGGATAGGGGTAGAGAAGTTTTACAAACTAGCTAAGGTGAGAGAAAGGAAGGCACGTGACCTAGACTAAGTGAAGTGTGTGAATGAAGAGGATGACAGAGTTTGCTGGATGAGGCACCTATTCGACGAAGATGGCAGACCTTCTTCCATAAACCCTTGAATGAAGAGGGGGACAGGAACATTATCCTATGTGAATTGAGATATTCTGAGAGTCGTACGTATTTTGGATATTGTAGGAGTATTAAAAGTGAGTAGGTTGAGGGGGTTATGCGTAAGATACATAGGGGTAGAGCGATCGGGCCGGACGAAATACCGGTGGAATTCTAGAAGAGCACAGGCAGGGCGGGCTTAGAGTGGTTTACTGGGTTGTGTAACGCCATTTTCAAGACAAAGAAGATGCCCGGTGAATGGAGATGGAGTACGATGACCCCTTTGTATAAAAATAAGGGTGATATACAAAACTACAACAACTATCGGAGTATCAAGCTACTAAGCCATGTTATGGAAGTCTGGGAGAGAGTGATGGATCAGAGAGTGAGGAGGAGTATTTTGATTTTCGAGAACCAGTTCAAATTTATGATGGGCATTCAACTACGAAAGTCATTCACCTTGTTAGAAGATAGAGCAATATAGGAAGAGGAAGAGGAAGAGGAAGAGAAACTTACACATGGTGTTCATCAATCTTGAAAATGCTTATGATAAAGTCCCTATGGAGGTGCTATGGAGATGTTTGGAGGCTAGAGTGTACATATTGCATACATTAGGGTGACTAAGGATATGTACAATGGAGCTAAGACCCGGGTGAGGATAGCAGGAGGGGAATCAGACCATTTTCCAATTGAGATGGGGTTACATCAGGGGTTAGCTCTTAGCCCATTTTTATTTGCACTAGAAATAGACGCGCTGACACGCCACATTCAGGGGGAGGTATCGGTTCTTGTTATTTGCAAATGGCATTGTACTGACTGATGAGACGCGAGGTGGTGTTAGCACGATGTTAGAGGTTTGTAGGCAGACCCTATAGTCAAAATGTTTAAAGTTGAGTAGGACTAAGAAAGAATACTTGAAGTACAAGTTCAGTGGTGCAGATCTCTCAACCATTGTGTCATACTATCCAGGATGGTCTAAAGCCTCCTTCACTATCTTAGGTTATAGAGATAGAGTCTACAGAGCCAATCAAAGAACTAGACACAGGAGATAGGTAGTCATAAGAAATAAAAATATCAATGGAATATGTGGATAAGGGTAAAGAAGTTGTACAAACTAGCTAAGATGAGAGAAAGCAAGGCACATGACTTAGACCAAGTGAAGTGTATTAAAGACAAGGATGGCAGAGTTGTGTTAAATGGGGCACTTATTTGACGGAGATGGCAGACCTTCTTCCATAAGCCCTTGAATGAAGAGGGGGATAGAAATATTATCCTGGGTGAATTGGGACATTTTGAAGGTCGTGGAGATTTTTGATATTGTAGGTGTATTAAAGTTGAGGTGGTTGATGGAGTTATGCGTAAGATGCATAAGGGTAGAGCGACTGGGCTAGACGAAATACCAGTGAAATTCTGGAAGAGCGCGAGCAAGACAGGCTTAA
This sequence comes from Nicotiana tabacum, assembly GCF_000715075.1. Classification (NCBI taxonomy): domain Eukaryota; kingdom Viridiplantae; phylum Streptophyta; class Magnoliopsida; order Solanales; family Solanaceae; genus Nicotiana; species Nicotiana tabacum. Next base: position 81,059,076 of record NC_134089.1, on the reverse strand, counting down.
AATATTTTACTGGGTTGTTTAATGCTATTTTTAGGACAAAGAAGATTTTCGATAAATGGAGGTTCAGTACGATGATCCCTTTTTACAAAAACAAGGGTGATGTACAGGACTGCAATAACTATCGGGGTATTAAGCTACTAAGCCATATTATGAAAGTCTGGGATAAGGTGATGGAGCGGAGGGTGAGGAGGAGTGTATCTATCTCCGAAAATCAGTTCAAATTTATGCTGGGACGTTCATCTACTAAATCCATTCACCTTGTTAGAGGATTGATGGAGCAATATAGGGAGAGGAAGAGGGACTTACATATGGTATTCATCGATCTTGAAAAGGCTTACAATAAAGTCCCTAGAGAGAAGTGTACATATTTTATACATTAGGGTAATTAAAGATATGTACGATGGAGCTAAAACCCGAGTGAGGACATCATAAGGCGAATCAGACCATTTTCCATTTGAGATGGGGTTACATGAGGGGTAAGCTCTTAGACCATTTTTATTTGTACTAGCAATGGACGCGCTGACGAGACACATTTAGGGGGAGGTGTCGTGGTGCATGTTATTCGTAGATGATATTGTACTGATTGATGAGACGTAAGGTGGTGTTAATGCGAGGGTAGAGGTTTGTAGGCAAACCTTATAGTCGAAAGGTTTCAAGTGTAGCAGGACCAAGAAAAAATACTTAGAGTGCAAGTTCAGTGGTGCAGATCAGGAAGCAACGTGGATGTAAGGATGGATTCACAAGTCATCTATAGGAGAGATAGTTTTGAGTACCTTGGGTCAGTTATATAGAGAAATTGGGAGATTGATAAGGATGTCATGCATCGTATCGGGGCAGGGTGGATAAAATGGAGGCTCTCTTTTGGTATTTTGTGTAATAAAAATGTACCACATAGATATAAAGGTAAGTTTTACATAGCTGATCACACACAACTATGCCTTATAAAAAGGACAAGCGGTCACTGCCAATATAATCAGGGTATTTAGCCCATAATCGAATCCCATAGGGAATTATCCTACCAATTACTTTTGCCAGGCTCACTGAATTCTTCGTAATCAACTACCCATATATTTTGAATAACAATTAATGATGTTTTTACTAACTATAACTGAATAACGTTAAGTAAACTAAAAGCTAAATATGACTGAGTTGTAAACAAATAAGAGAAGGATCTAAGGTTGTGATTTCCCCCATTGATGGAATCCCTTCCTGTTATGTTTCGCATAGATTTGCCTAATCGTCTCTATCGATCATGAGCACTCTTACTACTGTAAATCTCTCCCAAGTAATTATGACAATTCACTAGACGCACTCTCTCGAGTTACGCTAGCTGGAATTTTATTATAACTCACTTAGATCGCACCCAAGGTTTCGTTATCCCTAATCCCACCTTTAAACCCTCGATTATTGATTCCTCATATACTTTGGGAGTGGTGTTGTTCAATAATTACCTAAATATTCACTCTCTCCCGAGTAATACATACTAAATAGTCATAGCTAATTGAGGATCCTATCAATTAACTACAATAAGAACGTAGTTAAACAAATAGAGATTAAACTGGGCAAACTATATTAACACGACAAAAAGTTCATCCTCAATAGGTTCCATCAAAACCTTAGACTAAATAATTAGCTACTCATAATCGTATTCATACTAACAACATCAAAATTCGTCATGAATGATAAATACAAAAGGAAGAAAGGTATAACTCGATGTCGAATTATCCTCCTTACCTCTTGCCTCTTCTTGCCTTCACAAAATCTATAAAAACCTTTATATTCTCTTTTTGGGCGAGTTGGACCTCTTATAGGTTTAAGTGGAATTACCCCCAAACTTCCAAGTTTATCCCTGAATTTCCTACGCTCTGGATTGACTAGTGTGGCCGCACTAGTGGTTGCGCATATCTCTTTGTGTACTGTCCCAGTCCCTTGCTCTAGCGCGGTCGCACTAAGGCCACGCTTGGCCCACGCTAGAGTGACTCAGCGTTTTCTCTCTTCTTTTCTTTCTTCTTTCACACGTATTCAGCTCCGAGGGGCTTCCCTTGCTTTAATTTAGCTCCAAACATTGTCCTAAGTCCTCATAAGCACAACTTGCTCCTGCAAAACATGAAATTCATAATTAGAGCCAAGTTATCGTCATTTAACCATCCTAGAACGGTGAAGCATAGTCAAGTTGGGGCATAAATAGTCGTCAAACTACATGAATCTAACCTATTATCAACACCCACACTTAAATCATTGCTAGTCCTCGAGAAATCCACCATACTCTATAAAGGTTCCTTCATTAAGCTTTTCCCTAACGTATCACACCAAGCAAATCACCAAAGTTACGTCTAGTAGTATACCCTCTTTGCCTCAAGAGTCGACTCTCACATGTCGTGCAATATTCATACTTACTCAAATTACTCTATACAGAGGTCAAGACTTACCTTTCCTTCGTCAATCAAATGCCCTCACATCACACAAGAGATTAGTTCCACAAATAATAATATTAAGAACAATTAGGAACTTAGATAGAGAAAATTTGCTCACTGTCAAAAAGAAAATTCACATGCCACATAGATGCACCATAGGCTTGCCCGTAGTGTACTATTCTACTAATCGAGCCCATTCAGTCTCAGATCAATTAGGACTTCATTTGGTTGTAATATAGGCTAAGGAACGGGTAGGATATATTTGGATATAGTGGCTAACCTCCCTAAGCACTTTTAATACACTCACATTCGCATTCAAAACCATACTTATGTCAGACCAGACATTCCACCACACTTCTATTTATAATACCCCAAACTCCATTAGGTGCAATTGTATCAAGTCACCACTTATAAAGTACTACATTTACTTATTTTGTTTTTTTTCTTCTTTTTTTTAAGTGGCTCTTATTCTTTTATTTTTAAAAATACGGCACCTTTTTCTCTATTTCATTGGTTCCACTCAAAAACCAAACAATTATCCCACACTTTAACATTTGCATATTTCATAACCATTCAAGTGCTTATGGGAGGTAAAGAGGTTCAAACAGATGGGCCGTTCAAACAATTAGGTAAAATTTGTAATGTGGTTGCCAAAGAAACAGGCTTATAGGCTCAACGGGGTTAATTACGATGTATCACATTTAGGTGGGTCTACTTTATATATCTGGCTTAACAAAGAAATGCCTACATCACTTCTAAGACTGAATAAAGCTACTATTTCGCTTTGCAAACATACGGGGTAAGTTCTAGGCATCAAATGCAGAGCATAGAATACAATACAACTCACACACACATGGCACATGACTCACTCCAGATTGTCTTATCAAGACACTCTCGTTTGAGTACTCAAGTCAGTTACAAACATACAATTTAAGGCACTCTAACAAGAATCAACCACTGAGACTAAGTGTCACACTTCAGTGTCTACTGTGTTCAGGTGTATCAATGTTAAGGACTTCTCTTCCTATTTCAGCTCATCGCTCATAAGTACCAACTAAAAACTAGAAACAAAATAAATAAAAACTAACTACACCCAATTCAAACAAAGCCCTTGGAAAAGAACCGTGGCCCAAAGAAAACCAAGGGGGAGTTACTACACTACCTAAAACAAAAAAAATCTTTTTGGTAGTTTCTTTAGACTTACTTCCCTCACGAAAACTGTCTAGAAGATCCGTCATCAAGAAGAGGCCAACATATATCTATTTTTTTCCAGATTTTCACGTCGACTTACCTAATTTGACTGCTACTCAAAACCACAAAAACAATCAAGAAAACATAAAACAGTCAAGTTCCTACATATATACACATACATTGAAGTATCCCCCACCTCACACTTAAAAGGAAGACATGTCCTCATGGCATATAAAATAAAGAACAGTAAGATAAAGGAACTCCTCTGATTGATCACTCTTGATCGGAGACCGTGTCCGGGTTCAGATTGCATGCACGACCCAGAGCTCGCAGCCAGCCCAATATTTTCTTCTTAGATTTAACCTGTTGGGTTGCCACCGCATCAATACGTGTACCTAAGTCAGAGACCAAAGTATGCAACCCTGCCACCTCTCGCTCTAAGGTTGTGAACCGGGTGACCCGACTAACCCAGATGGTCCTGCAGCCTCTGCAATCTGCTCATGGGCGGGTGACTCAGCCCTTACTTCCTCCTGCTCATCCTCCCCTTCCTCAGAGTCATCGGATTTAGCATTATCATCACCACCAGCTGCCACATGCTCCTTCCCAATAGTTACCTTATCGGCTCGAAACTTGGAGTCTCTTGGCACTATCCCATCCACATTCAAATTTTCCAACACCCAAGCTACCAGCAAAGTCTAGTGACTAAGGAAGGGAATAAGAACCCATACCTCTTCACCGGATAACGTGTACATATCTCCTCGCGAATGAGCTTAGCCACGTCAAAGTCGTGACCATTTATAAAGCACCAAATTAAAGCAGCTCGAGGAGCATTCACCTCCGTGGTGTTGGAAGAAGGGATCAGGCGGTTGTTGATGACATACAACCAGCACCTCCCTTCAAAAGTGAGCGCCACAGAATGAAACTTCTTCCCATACTTCATCCATACAATTTCCTTACCGTGTACACAAATTGTTTCAAAGAACATCTCCCACTGGGTGTATTTCCTCCTATACAGTTCATAATAGTCGTCGTACTCCCCCACAGGTTTAGGCAGCTGGTATATCCTCCGAATAGCCTCAACAGAGGCATCCACAGCCTTCTTGCGCACTATTACTACACCATTCACATGTTCTTTTACATTGACATAGAATTCACGGACAACCATCAAATTTCCCTCGTCTGGCTCTTCAAAGAAGATTTGTAGCCCCTCCTGACCAACTCATTATACAAGTTAGGGAAGCCCAACTGGAGCGACCCTATATCTATGACCTTCTCCGGTATTGGTATCTTAGGGACCTTATCAGCAAAGTGGTCCTGAGCCTTAGTGGAGACGAACCTGCTGCTATCAAAAGGACGAGTAGGAGCTGACCCGCGCGCCCTGGAAGATCCAACTTGACCACTGGATAAAGCACCGACGGTTCGGCGTTTCTTGGAGGGATCCATAGTACCTGAAAGAAGAATAGAATTAGCACAGCACAAAAGGTGTAACTCAACTGCGGTTACTCAGACTTCACTCGTACAATTGGTCACAATTACCCATTTACACTTACTGTGGCATTTAAACAAACATCTTGTGGGCATCATATACTGGAGCCCCTAATTAAACATGTAGTAACCCAATTACCACCACAATTTCCCCAAATTCACCCACTAAGTTAAGAGATACAACTCCACAAACATCACCGCCCACAAGCACTACACATACACTACAAATTACTTCTAAGAAAAGAGAAAAAAAACTACTACACAATTAAGAAATCAAACAAAAATTTACAAAAATTGAAAAAAAAAAACCTTATCTGTAGTGAGAGAAGATGGTGAGAAGTGAAGAAGAGTAGTGGAGGGATTGGCTTGAACCTTGGGGAGTTTGGGCTGGGATTATTTGGGAATGGAGAAGAGGGGAATTTGGAGAAGAGGAAAATGAGGAGAAGGTGGGAGTTAGGATTGGGGTGCTTAGGCGTTGGGTATTTGGGAATGGAGAAAAGGGGAATAGTTAGGGTGGGCGGGGAAATCAACAACTAAAACAATTAACATACAAAATAAATAAAATAAAATAAAAAGTTAAGTTAGGCGGAACGGCACTAGCGCGGTTGTAGCGCAGTTCGAGCGCGGCCCCGCTAGTGAAACAGTGTACTTGGCCATATGTGCGGTCGTGCTACTGGGCGGAATACTGAGGCAGAATGTTTGGCGATTTGTGCGGTCTGTAGCGCGGTTGGTAGCACGGGCGTGCTCCTGGGGCTCAAAAAATTTCCACTTTTTTTTTACCTGTTCCTTCCGCGTCTGATGGACTTATCACTCGCCCAAGCTCACCTGTATTGGTTAGTACTTACCAAAATCAAAATTAACAAATACTAACTATACTAAAGTCACTACGCATTGGGTTGCCTCCCAACAAGCGCCTTAGTTAATGTTGTGGCACGACTGTTACAATAAGTCAATGGGTTGCCTCCCATGCAACGTCTGATTTAACGTCACGGTTGTCGCACCTCCTTTTTCCGCCCCCGCGAGGGCGCAACAGGGAGTTTTTCCAATTAAAGGACAATCGAAATGGGATTTGTTTATTTAATTCAGAGTCGCCACTTGGGAGATTTATGGTGTCCCAAGTCACCGGTCGAATCCCGAATCGAGGAAAAGATTGACTCTGTTTAACAGTCCGCGAACCAGAAATCCGGATAAGGAATTCTGTTAACCCGAGAGAAGGTGTTAGGCATTCCCGAGTTCCGTGGTTCTAGCACGGTCGCTCAACTGTTATATTCGGCTTATTTATCTGATTTTTAACAATTAAGAACTTATATGCAAATTTTAACTTTGAACCGCTTTTATCAATTTTATTATTATTGTTATTATTTTACGGAGAATTGCAACGTTGTGAAAACGTATCTCGAACCACGTCATAGTCAATGTACCTGTGGTTATCGACACATTTCGACTCCGTTAAGATTTGGATTTGGGTCACATAAATGTGCACCCGAGTTTAAGAAAGTAATTTATTCAAGGCGCGCCTAAAGCGACTAGCGTATCATTATTTTGGGTAAGGCCGTGAAATTTTGCTAAACGGCTCATCCCGAAGTCTAAGTAATTTTTCAAACACGTATAGAGGGCCCCGCAGCTTACGATTTATTTTTGCGAAGCACGCCTCATTTATTTTAAGGATATCCTAAAGTGACTACATTTCTATTAAATTCGTCTCTAAAATAAAAGAGAAAAATCCTAATTAATTATATGCTTAAAAAAAAGCGTAACATATTAATTGCTAGATTAAGACAAATGTTAACGGAAAAGAAGATTACTAAAATTGAGATTATAAATAAAATACGGAATCGACAAATAATATATTCAAAAGAAACTAATTAGCCTATAACTAGATTAAACTCGCATTGTTAGACGAATTGATTCATTGGGACTAAATGCTTTTCAACTACTTGAAACTAAACCCACCTTAATTACTGATGCTTACGAAAGTTTGTTGAAGCTAGCTCGTTAACTTGAATAACCTATTGGATTAAGGTTCTTATCCTTTCTACATTGAATCGCGCTTCAAATATGTCAAGCCTACGGATTCTATAAAATTAATGGCCTTTTTATTTCTGCCTAAAACTGGCAGAACTAAACCTATTCAACACTTACCTCTTCAAACCAAACAAGCCCCCTTTTTAACAAACAAGCTGCATGAACCAAACCTTAATGCCTAATTCACAAAATTATCCCAAATTCACGCCTTAACTAGGTTTATCTACATGTTCACGATTAACCTATTATTTCAGACTGATGCCGACTCCAATTAGGATTACCTAAACTTGTTCAATTCCAACAACTTGATATATTTATTTAAAACAAAACAAAACCCCAACTATCATACATTGAAACTAAGGAAAATTGTAGAAAACAGTTTAGTCGAATATAAATCCTATAGTCCACCTTCTTTATTGAATTACAAAAATAGACTATAAAACTACTTATCATTTGACTACTAAGCTATCAGTACAACTTAAATACTCGACTATTCGAGCATTGCCTTTCATTTTTTTAACAGCTACATGACATTGTGATTCGAGAATGTACCTGATAATAGAACAAGAGAAGAAGAGGAAGATCAGCAGGACAGCAGTAAACAACACAATAACAGCAACAGCGCGGGAATGCACAGAACAGCCCCGTAACAAACAGTGGCAGAAACCCAAGATCCAGATTCAGATACCAAGCAGAAAACTTGAAAACCAAATAGAAACCTAGAAATTCAAACGAAACAACACTCCAAAACCAAAAGAAAAACTAGGAAAGCCAATCCGAAAATCAGTAGTACCAAATGCAAATCACGGAAGCAGTAATAGAATTATGATTTTCAGCCGTAAAGAAAGGCTTCACTTTCAGTTTTTAACTCTCAAAGAATCAATTTTAAGTTCTGAAAAATCAGTTCTTTTTTTAACTTAAACCCTGAAAATTTTTCTTTGTCTTCCAAAAAAATCCCCCCTCTTAGTCCCAAATGACCCCTATCTTATACCCAAAGCAAGACCCTTTCCAGTCCCCTTTTTCTTTTACTTTTTACTATTACCCTTTATTATTACCCTTTTCTAATTACCCTTTTCTAATTACCCTCCACTTCTTTCTTACTTTCCAGCCCTATATTCCTCTACTATGTGAGTTATTTAGCCTTTCATTATTACCCTACTATTTCTAATTCCCAATCAGCCAAACATCTCTCATTCATTAGTGGTCCCCTCTATCAATTAGTTCAAATTAAAGCACATTAGGACCCCACTAGACAGACCACTTAGTCAAACCAATTTTCCACTATTACATTAAATTATGGTATTTAGGTGCCCCACTTCCCACTACTATCAGTAAACCAAATTTCTCTATTTCTCTATTCCTAAAACACCCCGGAATCCCATCAGCTATGGCCAATTGATCTAACAGGTAAACTAATCACTAGTTAACCTAAGCCAATGCTCAATTAAACACTGAAATATAAAGAAGTGTATCTAAATTAAGAACAACATCAGTTATAACCAACTTAAAACCTATCAATTTGATTACTAAAACTATGAAATTAATTTCTTATTAACCAAATGACATAATTGGAACAAAGCTGCAATGAACTACTGGAATCAAAACTGACTGACACAGATGCATATTATTCATATTTGAAACAAATTATACTTTCTAAATCAAACCTGAACAAAAACAATTTGAATACTGTAAGCATACTGAATTACAATAGACATAAGCACAAATTACATATAATCACAGGTGACATACTTTGAACTAACAACAATGTCGAACAATTATGGGACTGAATAAATTTATACAAAACTACTAATACTGACTGATTCGAATCAATCAGGAAACTAAAGAAGAAACAAAATACAGAGCAAACACGAAACCTTCGGATTTGAACAATAATAAGAAAGGAGTAGAAGATGAATTCACTGAGCAAAAACTAATAGAAAAAGAAAAATTGAACGGAGACCTACCAGTCAAACAGGGACTGAGTTCGAACCTCCAGAGCCTATTTTTTTGGGACTTGAGGCCAAGGCGGACCCTAGTCAAGTGTTCTTAAACAAGAACACATTCGACTAAGGTCCGTTTTGACCTCAGTCTCTGACCTAGCTTCCAACTATCATCCTGAAACTCCTGATTCGAGATCTCCCAGTGTGATTTGAAGCAATCTAAGGGTAGTTTAGGAACGAGGGAGGTCCGGTGGTCACAAGGTGTGAATTTGGGGTCAAGTTGATAGGCTAGGGTTTGGGGCGGGGATCTTCGATTGAAGATTCGAAGAGCCTCATTGAGATTCAAGGTAAACTAAGTGCGGGTTTGGAGAGAGGAGGTTGTGGGAGAGCTATGGTGTAAAAATGGGGAGGTTTGGGCCACCGGAACTGCCGTGAGGCGATTTCCGGTGGCAGAGTGAGGCGGCGTTATGGGCTAGTCTCTAGGTTAGAGACGAAAGGGAGGTAAGGGGTCTGATTAGGTTTGGGGGTAAGGGGGTAGGGATTTTGATATATTGAAATCAAGTGAACTAATCTGGGCCGTTGGATGATGGGATCCAACGGCCTTGATTAATTCATTTAATTAAAACGGGGTCGTTTGGCTTCAGGGTGGGTTGGACCGGTGTGGGCAAAACGGGTCGGGGCTGCTTACGGGTTAGGGTTGGTCGTTAGGGACCGTTTGATTGATTTGGGTGGACGGCTGTGATTTTTGACGACGAAACGACGCAGTTTCGACATCACACTACGTCGTTTCGCCCGTCTTCGAGGCTGGCTGGTCTGGATCGGGTGAAGATGAGACTTGGGCCTGATTTTGGCCCAAATTGAAATGGCCCAGTCCGGTTTTCTCCTTATTTTCACTTCCTTCTTCTTTTTCTTTCATTTTATTTTAATTCCTAATTACTAAAATTTCTAATTAGAATTGTAAAAATCAAAATTAACCTTACAATATATTAATTACCCTTTAACAACAATTAACACACAAGACAAAACATTTAAAAAAAATAAAATCACACAATGGCACATTTAAATGACAAAAATAGGATAAATGCATATTTTTTGTGATTTTCTTTCTTTTAAAACCAAACTATGGTTTAATTAATTCCAAAATGCACAATTAAATCCTAAATAGGCATGCAACATGTATTTTTGTATTTTTCAATTAACTAAACAAAACAAACACTCACAGACAAGAATAATTAACCAAAATGTCACGCGAAATTCTCAAAATCGTACCCAGAGGCAATTTATTTTATTTATCAATTTATTTTGGAGTAATTTTCATGAAGCAAAAATCACGTGCTCACAACGGCACGACGCAGATGAGCGCATTTAAGGCTCGCTCAACCTCTGAGGTTTAGTCAGATGGATCACTAACACTTCCTTGGGTTCATCAATGCCCACATATGGTTTCAATCTTTGCCTATTGACTCTAAATGTATGGGAATCCTTTTCTGAGGCAATCTCTATGGCACCTGAAGAGAGAACTTCGACCACCCGAAATGGTCCAGACCATCGTGACTTGAGTTTACCCAGAAATAGCCTTAATCTTGAGTTATAAAGCAACACCATGTCTCCGGGATTGAAATTTCGCTCAACAATGTTCTTGTCGTGCAACCTCTTCATTCTCTCTTTATACAACCTCGTGCTCTCGAAAGCAAGAAATCGAAACTCATCTAGCTCATACAATTCTGTGACTCTATTTGTTCCCACAGCCTTAATGTCCAAATTTAGTCGTTTCATTGCCCACCAAGCTCTATGTTCTGGTTCTACTGGCAAGTGACAGGCCTTCCCGAACACCAACTTGTATGGTGACATACCAATTGGTGTTTTGAACGCGGTTCTGTAGGCCCAGAGTGCATCATATAACTTTTTTGCCCAATCAATTCTTGTGGCGTTCATAGTCTTGGTCACCACACTCTTTATCTCTCTATTCGACACTTCGACTTGTCCACTAATTTGAGGATGATATGGGGTTGCCACCTTGTGGCATACATCGTACCTTGCTAGCAATTTCTTGAAGGCTCGATTACAGAAATGAGTGCCTCCATCACTGATAATAGATCTCGGGGTCCCGAAATGGGTGAATATATTCTTCTTCAAAAACCCCACTAGCACCCTTGCATCATTGGGGGGAGTGTTGAAACTTTCACCCATTTGGACACGTAATCCACAACAACAAGTATGTACTTATTGCCAAAGGAGCTGACGAAGGGGCCCATGAAGTCTATCCCCCATACATCGAACACTTCAAACTCTTGAATTGGGTTCATGGGCATCTCATGGTGATGGGAAATGTTCCCGATTTGCTGACATTCATTATATCCCTTCACCCATTGATGTGCATCCTTAAACATTGTTGGCCAGTAAAACCCGGCTTCTAGCACTTTTGCTGTCGTCCTAACTCCTCCAAAATGTCCGCCATATGCCGATGCGTGACATGCCTGCAAAATAGAAGATTGTTCTATCTCGGGGACACACCTCCGGATCATATTGTCAACACATATTCTAAACAAATAAGGTTCATCCCAGTAATACATGCGGCAGTCACGATAAAACCTTTTCTTTTGCACAGAGGAAAGATCATAGGGAACTATACTGCTTGCCAGGTAATTTGCAAAGTCAGCATACCATGGCACTTCCTCAAGGCTTGTGGCGAGTAGTTGCTTGTCTGGAATGGTTTCCATAATATCCTCTACCTCAACTGAGTTTTCAACTCCTTCAAGTCACGATAGATGATCAGCGACTTGGTTTTCTGTGCCCTTACGGTCACGAATCTTCAGGTCGAACTCTTTTAGTAACAGCACCCAATGAATCAGGCCCAGTTTGGATTCCTTATTTTTAATCAAGTACCTGAGAGCAGCATGATCAGTATATACAATTACCTTAGAGCTAATCAGGTATGATCTGAACTTGTCGAATGCGAACACTACAGCTAGCATCTCCTTTTCAGTCATAGTGTATTTCAGCTGGGCTCCACTCAACGTTCTACTGGCGTAGTAAATTGGGTGCATTAACTTGTCTTTTCGCTTTCTTAGCACTACCCCCACTGCATAGTCACTGGAGTCACACATGAGTTCGAATGGTTGCTCCCAGTCGGGGGCAACAATGATGGGTGCTGTGACTAGCCTCTTTTTCAACTCCTCGAATTCTACCCTGCAATCATCAGAAAACATGAAAGGGTGATCTTTTTCTAACAACTTACAGAATGGGTTGGCAATTTTTGAGAAGTCTTTTATCAATCTCCGGTAGAAACTGGCATGCCCGAGGAAGATTCTGATTGCGTTGAATGATGTGGGGGTGGAAGCTTTTCTATCACATCAACTTTAGCATGATCCACCTCGATTCCCTTGCTTGATACCCTGTGTCCCAAGACTATACCCTCTTTTAGCATGAAATGACACTTTTCCCAATTAAGTACAAGGTTAGTCTCGATACATCTCTTCAACACTCTGGTCAGGTTTGTAAGGCATCCATCGAATGAGTTTCTCACCACTGAGAAATCATCCATGAACACCTCCATTATGTCTTCAACCATGTCAGTGAATATGGACATCATGCACCTTTGGAATATGGTTGGTGCATTGCATAGGCCAAAAGGCATCCTCCGGAAGGTATAAATTCCATATGGACATGTGAAGGAAGTTATCTCTTTGTCCTCTGGTGCAATGGAGATTTGGTTGTACCCTAAGTACCCATCCAGAAAACAAAAGTGGGACCTCCCTGCCAGTCTATCAAGCATCTAATCAATGAAAGAAAGTGGGAAGTGCTCTTTCCGGGTGGCCAAATTTAATTTCCTATAGTCCATACAAATTCTCCAGCATGTGACGATTCTTTTAGAGATCTCATTGTTATCATTTTTTACCATCGTCATACCACCCTTCTTAGGAACACATTGCACCGGGCTAACCCAATTGCTGTCAGAGATGGGGAAAATGATTCCCGCACCTAACCACTTAATCACCTCCTTCTTCACCACTTCCTTCTTGTTGGGGTTCAGCCTTCTTTGGTGCTCCCTGGAAGGTTTGTGCCCCTCTTCCAGCAGAATTTTATGCATACAATAAGCCAGGCTGATTCCCTTAATGTCTGCCATGGTCCATCCAATGGCAGTCTTGCACTCCTTGAGTACCTGCAAATGTTGTTATGCCTGCACATCTAACAAACTAGATGAGATAATAACAGGTAATGTGGAGTTAGGTCCTAGGAACACATACCTGAGATAGGCGGGTAGTGGCTTTAACTCCAGCTTTGGTAGTTCTTCTATGGATGGTTTGGCTGGAGGAATTTCTCTATTTTCTAAGTGCAGGGGCTCGAATTCAAGTGTTCTCTCCCAAAACCCTCTGCCCTCTAGAGCCAACACCCATTCTGTTAATTTTTCCCCGTTCACCTCATCTAAATTCAAAAGACATGCAGCAAGAGGATCTTCAATAGTCAATGTCTCATCATCCTCTTCCACGATTATATCCATGGCATCAATAAGAGAACAATTGGCGAATTCACTTGGTCGCCTCATAGATTTTTGCACGTTGAATGTTATCTCCTCGTCGTTCAACCTCATCTTGATCTCCCTAGTTTCACAATCAATGAGGGCTCGCCTTGTGGCCAAGAACAACCTTCCCAAAATTATGGGAATTTATTTATCCACCTTACAATACAGAATCACAAAATCTGCAGGGAACACAAATTTCCCTACCTGTATCAACACGTCATCCAAAATACCAAAGGGTCTTTTCACAGTTCTGTCAGCCAGCTGCAACAACATAGACGTCGGTATAGCTCTTCCAATCCCCAACCTCTTATAGATCTCCAGGGGCATAAGATTTATGCTATCCCCCAAATCACAAAAGTGCCTTGGTAAAGGCAAAGTTACCAATGGTGCAAGGAATTGCGAAATTCCCTGGATCAGACAACTTCTCAGCAACTGGTCTAGTCACCACAACACCTTAGGTTTGAGTTAGAGTCACTATGGCCAAATCTTGGAAGTCGAATTTTCGGGACGTCAAGTTTTTCATCATTTTTGCATAACCAGGCATCTCCTTCAAAGCATCAATCAATGGAATATTTACCTAGATTTGTTTCAACATCTCCAAGAATTTCTTGTATTGCTCCTCTTCTGGTATTTGTCCAGCCTCTATGGGAATAGTGTTGGAGGTCTCTTCTTCCCAATGATTTAGGTTCTCTCTTTGTCAGACACCACCTCAACTACCGGTTCCTGGGCTGTCTCAGCTTCTTTCTCAGTCTCAAGATGTGTGTTGGTTTCTTCCTAGACAGGTTTTATTGTCACCTCTGTCAGTTTTGTTGAATCATCTAGCTCAATAGGCATTGGTACAAGTGTCTCAGCCTGTCTACTTTCTCTAGCCCTCTCTTTCTCCAAGTTTAAGTCTCTGCCATTACGTAGACTCACTGCCATCAGCTGTTTCGGGCCCTGATCTTTTGGATTTACCTGAGTGTCTGCAGGAAATGTCCCATGAGGACGATTATTCAAAGACATCGAAATCTGGCCCATTTGCACTTCAATATTCTTTATAGCTGACTCATGTGCATCTACTATTTCACTCATTTTCGCATTTGACCCAATAACCTGCTGCATCATTGCCTCGAGTCTAGCAAACCTATCTTCCTGTCTCCCACCATGTTGTTGCTGAGAAGGGTGATAACCCTGCTGTTGATTTTGATTGTTGTATCCCTGTGGTCTTTGGTAGGGTTCCACATTATTGTGAGGTCGTATGGCTCCTATATTTCCATTGTTGTGTTGTGGCTGGACTGGCCTATATGGCTGATTCTGTTGGCCCCAATTCTGACCACCATGTCTCTGGCCCCCATAATTAGACACATAATTCATGTCCTCAGGGTAATGATGATGATCACTTTCTGCATTCCATTGGCTACCAATTGGCTGACTAATGTAAGATGTGCATAAGCCCCCATTGGTTGTATCTACAATGTGCACCTGCTGCTTCTGCCCTGACTCTTCCACCTTTTTGGTGAGTATACTTATTTGTGTCATTAAGGTGGCCATATTTTCAACAAGAGTGTTGGATGGATCTAAGGGCACTGAGTGAACTACTAGAGTGATAGGTGCATTCCTGGTTGTCCACCCCGAATTCTATGTCATCTTGTCAAGCAAGCTCTGGCTTTCTCTCCATGTTTTGCTCAAGAATGCTCTACCAGCTGAAGCATCAATATTAGCCTTCACGCTATCTGTCATACCCATGTAAAACCGCTGCCCCAACATCTGATCTGGAATACCGTGGTGCAGACATATAACCAACATCCCTTTGAATCGTTCCCATGTTTCTTGCAGTGTTTCAATTGGTTTCTATTTAAAGCTCAAAATTTCATCAATTTGCTGAGCAGTCTTGTTGGGTAGATGAAACTTATTCACAAATTACTTGACTAACTCCTCCCAGGTCGTGATGGAATTAATGGGGAGTGAATTTAGCCAAGTCTGAGCAGCTCCTGTCACTGAGAATGGAAACAACAATAGCTTTATTGCTTCCTAAGTTACGTTGGGTTGCCTTTGAGTTTTGCAGATTGACAGAAAATTCTTCAAGTGTTGTTGAGGATCTTCAATGTATGACCCCGAAAATAGTCTCTTGGTTTGCAACAAGTGCATCATGTTGTTTGTGATTTGAAAAGATTCGGCATGTATCAGCGGGACTAATATCATTGTGGCCAAATTCTCTATTGTAGGTTGCACCAAGTTATATAGACCAGCCTCTGGCATAAGAGGCGCCACTACTGGTGCAGCCGGGTCTACCTCGCGATCCCCCATGTCTGGTTCAAGTTGTTCAGCTGATTGTTGTTGTTTGTTTTTCCGGTTGGCCCGATTCAATGCCTTGAAAACTTTTTCGGGATCTGATAATGCTTCAAATACTTCACCAGTTCTCGATGAGTTTCTAGGCATGCACATGTACAACCAAGTTAACAAGCGTTAAAATTTCAATGTATAGATTGAAAATAAAGAAAACTGACTACACTAAGAATTTTTGTATTTCTTTCAACTGTAATTGATAACACCTTAATTCCCTGGCAACGGCGCCAAAATTTGATCATGCCAAACTATGCCTTATAAAAAGGACAAGCGGTCGTTGCAAATATAATCAGGGTATATAGCCCAGAGTCGAATCCCCAGGGAATTAACCTACCAATTACTTTTGTCAGACTCACTTAATTCTTAGTAATCAACTTCCCAGATATTTTGAATAACAATTGGTGATGTTTTTACTAACTATAACTGAATAACATTAAGTAAACTAAAAGCTAAATATGACTGAGTTGTAAACAAATAAGAGAAGGATCTAAGGTTGTGATTTCTCCTATTAATGGAATGCTTTCCTATTATGTTTCGCATAGATTTGCCTAATCGTCTCTATCGATCATGAGCACTCTTATTATCGTAAATCTCTCCCGAGTAATCACGATAATTTACTAGACACACTCTCCTGAATTACGCTAGCTGGCTTTTATTACAGCTCACTTTAGATCGCACCCAAGGTTTCGTTATCCCTAATCCCACCTTTAAACCCTCGGTTATTGATTCCTCATATACTTTGGGAGTGGTGTTGTTCAACAATTACCTAAATATGCACTCTCTCCTGAGTAATACATACTAAATAGGCATAAATAATTGAGGATCCTATCAATTAACTACAACAAAAATGCAGTTGAACAAATAGAGATTAAATTGGGCAAACTATATTAACACAACAAGAAGTTCATCCTCAACAGGTTCCATCAAAACCCTAGACTAAATAATTAGCTACTCATAATCGTATTCATACTAACAACAGCAAAATTCATCATGAATGATAAATACAAAAGGAAGAAAGGTAGAACTCGATGTCGAATTATCCTTCTTGCCTCTTGCCTCTTCTTGCCTTCACAAAATCTATAAAAACCTTTATATTCTATTTTTGGGCGAGTTGGACCTCTTATAGGTTAAGTGTAACTACCGCCAAACTTCCAAGTTTACCCCTGAATTTCCTGTGCTCTGGATTGACTAGTGCGGTCGTGCTCGAACCGTGCTAGTGGCCATGCATATCACATAGTGTACTATCCCGGTCCCCTGCTCTAGCGCGGTCGTGCTAAGGCTGCGCTTGGACCACGCCTAGCCCGCACTAGAGTGACTCAGCCTTTTCTCTCTTCTTTTCTTTCTTCTTTCACACGTACTCAGCTCTGAAGGGCTTCCCTTGCTTTAATTTAGCTCCAATAATTGTCCTAAGTCCTCATAAGCACAACTTGCTCCTGCAAAACATGAAATTCACAATTAGAGTCAATTTATCGTTATTTAACCATCCTAGAACGGTGAAGCATAGTCAAGTTGGGGTATAAACAGTCGCCAAACTACATGAATCTAACCTATTATCAATAGCGGTGGTCAGACCGACTATGTTGTATGGGCTGAGTATTTGCCAATCAAGAACTCTCATGTCCAAAAAATGAAGGTGGCAGAGATGAGGCTGTTGAGCTAGATGAGCGCACACCAGGTTAGATAAGATTAGGGATGAAGTTATTCATTGCAAGGTAGTAGTGTCCCCAGTGGAGGACAAGATGCAGGAAGTGAGACTTATATGGTTCGGACATGTGAAGAGGAGAGTTGTTGATGCCCTAGTGAGGATGTGCGAGAGGTTGGTCTTGGAGGGCCTAGTTTTAGCACTTTATTTTGTGCTAGCCTTGTATTTTTTGTTCTCGGATGTTTGTTATTGTTTGTGGTTTCTTGCGCTTTGGTTTTCTGATTTCTTTGTAGGTATTGATGCTTATTGTTGTTCCCTGCTTTTTACTTTTCCTAGCATTTTTACCTCTTTACCTTTATATCTTTTCTGAGATGAGGGTCTATCAGAAATAACCTCTCTACTTTCTCTAGGTAGGGGTAAGGACTGCGTACACACTATCCTCTGTATATCCCACATGTGCAATTTCACTGGATTTGTTATTTGTTGTTGAATATGTAGATATACAATGATGTGAGAAATTGAAAGGTCAAAGAGGATACAATGATGAAGGAAGTGGCGTAGGACATGTATCATTGGTCTTTTTCGTCGTAAAATAAACTTAAACAACTGTCTGTCTTGATGGAAAAGATGGTGAAATTGCTGACTCATGAGACATGATAGGTGGTTGTTACTTAATAGAAGATATGGGAGAAGAAGAAAAAAAATCATCAACTAATTGTTCAGTCAAAGAACTAATGACCTGGTAGATTAACCACTCATCTTCCTCCAGTTATGTTTATAGAAAAATTGGTGCATTCTCTAAATACCATATTAGTTGACACAAGAAATTTGTCAAGTTAAGAGTAACAAGGATAGTCCTTCTGAATACTACCTAGGGAGTCATCATGGATTGGCTCGTGAACTAGAGGAAAGACACAATGCAGATAAAGCTTCCTGAGGTCAAAACAAGATGGCTCACACTACAGATACATTTAGTGCAGCGCTGAGTAAGGGCTTGATGAGTTTTGTACTAGAGAATGTATGAAACATTGTCCTCTCAATAGATTAAAGAACCTATAGGGATGGCAATGGGGTGGGGTAGGTACGGGGCATGGCGGGTTTGAATGTTGGCGGGGCAGTGCAGGTTTGAGAATTTGCGGGTTGCGGGGCGGGGTGGGTGGTCGCGGGTAAAGTACGAGGCGGATGAATTACAAGGAAATGCACATGACTTAATCCCATAACAAAAAATAGCCCATGTTTTTAAGTTTTACGTGGCCTAACCCATATTGTACATATTTTGAAAGCACTAGCAGATTCAAAATATGTGTTCTTACAACCATTGCTTCTAAAAGCTATGGAGTTAAATCTGCATTCTCACAACCATTGATTTCATTCTCTCTTCTTCTCACATCTTCTATATATGCTTCAAGGGGCCGTTCGCAACTGCTGTTTCTCTCTCTGTGTCAACTAATGGCTGTTAGAATAGTTATGTAATAGTTATGTAACCCTAATCCCATATGTATTAGGAGTAAGACATGTTATGTCTATATATATAGGGCTCATTGTAACATGATTAACATATGAGAATAATATCAATCATATTTTCTCCCGTGCATTCTCACATGGTATCAGAGATATTGTGAGAGATTTATCGCTGTGCACAAATTCCAATGATTCCGGAAAGAGAAATTAGTCACCAGAAATCTTTTTTCGGCGACTTTTTCAAGGTTGTTTGCGTTGTCTCCGTCAGTGTTGTGAAAAATCCAACACTACTACAAGAGTCGCCACTGTCCGGCAACCAAACCCCAGAAAAATCTCCGGCAACAAAAGCCCCACGCGTTGCCAGAAGCTCACGCGTGTGAGTTCACGCGCCGGCGCGTGCAGAACCCTCCAGCCATTTTTGAAAAACTTTCTTCAGAACAGTTGGGTCATGTACCAATTCCGACCCCACCCATACTTTTTTCGTTTGATTCTGACCACTTTGAGTTTTTCCGGCGACTATACTGATTCTTTCCGGCAACTACAATAATTTTCCGGCAAAAACAGTGTTTCCTTCATCTGTTTCAGTGAGTTGTTAGTTGTTTCTTTCTGTTATTTGGTGATAATTTTATAGACCTCACTTCAATCCAACGATGTCTTTGGGAGTCTATGCCTTTGGGTCTAAAAACCAAGGTCTGGCAGTTCCGGTGTTATGATTACCTCAGAACCTTTAATGGGAAGTTCAAACTACTTAGCTTGGGCTTCGTCTATCGAGTTTTGGTGTAAAGGTCAAGGTGTTCAAGATCATCTAATCACGAAGTCTAGTGAAGGAGATGCAAAGTCCAAAGCACTTTGGGAGAAGATCGATGCTCAATTATGCAGTATTCTGTGGCGGTCTATTGATTCCAAGTTGATGCCCTTGTTTTGTCCATTCCAGACATGTTATTTGGTTTGGGAAAAGGCTCGCACTTTTTACACTAATGACATATCTTGTTTCTATGATGTGATATCGCGGATGACAAATTTAAAGAAACATGAATTAGATATGTCTACTTAATTGGGACAAGTACAGACAATCATAGAGGAATTTGAGAAGTTGATGTTTGTTTTTGCTAGTGTTGAAAAGCAGCAAGAGTAGCGACAAAAGATGTTTCTAGTTCTTACTCTTGCTGGGCTTCCTAATGATCTTTACTCAGTACGCGATCAGATTTTGGCTAGTCCAACTGTCCCTACAGTTGATGAATTATTCTCTCAATTACTTTGCCTTGCTGCAGCACCAAGTCACCCAGTGATCTCATCATAGACACCTGACTCATCTATTCTCACATCCCAAACAGTGGACAATCGGGCATCTCATACTATAGAGAATAGGTGAGGAGGAGGTCGTTTTGGAAGATCTAGACCCAAGTGCTCTTATTGTCATAAACTTGGACACACTCGTGACGTGTGCTATTCCTTACATGGTCTCCCACCCAAAAATGCTTATGTTGCTCAAATGAGACTAGTCAGGGATTTTCTTTATCTGAATGGGAGTATAATGAGTTCCTTCTATATCGAGCAAGTAAGCAGACATCTCCACAAGTAGCCTCTGTTGCTTAGACTAATACTTCTGTTACTGGTAATTCTTTTGCTTGTATTTCCCAGTCTAGTACTCTTGGACAATGGGTTGTGGACTCAGCCGTTTCTGATCATATCTCTGGTAATAAATCACTTTTGTCAAATATTGTGTATTCACAGTCTCTTCTCACTGTTACTTTAGCCAATAGGTCTCAAACTAAAGCAAAAGGTGTTGGACAAGCGAATCCCCTGCCCTTTGTCACTCTAGATTCCGTTCTTTATGTCCCTGGCTGTCCTTTTAATCTTGCATCTATTAGTCGTTTGACTTGTGCCCTCCATTGTCGTATATATTTTATTGACGATTCTTTTATTATATAGGACCGCAGTACAGGACAGACGATTGGAACATGATTTGAATCAGAAGGCCTTTACTACCTTTACTCACTCAATTCCTCCAAGGCATGTCTAGTTATAGATCCTCCGGACCTAATTCACAGACGTTTAGGACATACAAGCTTATCCAAGCTACAGAAGATGGTGCCTAGTTTGTCTAGTTTATCTCCATTAGAGTGTGAGTCATGTCAGCTCAGGAAACATACCCGAGCCTCCTTTCCTCGTAGTATTGAGAGTCATACAGAGTCTGTTTTTTCTTTAGTTCATTCTGATATATGGGGTCCTAGTAGAGTCAATTCAACCTTGGGATTTTGTTATTTTGTTAGTTTCATTGATGATCATTCAAGATGTACTTAGATTTTCTTAATGAAAGATCGTTCTGAGTTGTTTCTATATTCCAGAATTTTTGTGCTGAAATTAAAAATCAATTTGGTGTTTCCATTCGCACTTTTCGTAGTGATAATGCCTTAGAATATTTATCCTCTCAATTTCAACAGTTTATGACTTCTCAAGGAATTATTCATCAGACCTCTTGTCCTTATACCCCTCAGTAAAATGGGGTTGCAGAGAGAAAGAATAGGCACATCATTGAGACTGCTCGCACACTTCTCATTGAATCTCATGTTCCGTTGCATTTTTGGGGCGATGCAGTTCTCACAGCTCGTTATTTGGTTAATCAGATGCCTTCCTCTCCCATACAGAATCAGATACCGTATGCAGTATTGTTTCCCCAATCACCCTTATACTCTGTTCCCCCTCGTGTTTTTGGGAGCACTTGTTTCGTTCATAACTTAGCCCCTAGGAAATATAAGTTAGCTCCTCGTGCTCTCAAGTGTGTCTTCCTTAGTTATTCTCATGTTCAGAAGGGATATCGTTGTTACTCACCTGATCTTCGTAGGTACTTTATGTCCTCTGACGTCACATTTTTTTAGTCTAAACCTTTCTTTAGCTCTTCTGACCATTCTGACCACCTTGATATATCTGAGGTCTTACCTATACCGACCTTTAAGGAGTCTACTATAGCTCCTCCTTCACCTTCTGCCACAGAAGTCCTACTCGAGTCTACCATAGTTCCTCCTTCACCTTCCGCTACAGAAGTCTTAGCCATTCCAACCGTTGGGGAGTCTAGTGTGGATTTTCCTAGACTCTCTGCCACAGGAACACCACTCTTGATATATCATCGTCGTTCGCACCTAGCATCAGGCCCAGCTGATTCACGTCCTACACCTGACCCTGCTCTTACTGCGGACTTGTCTCTTCCTAGTACACCGATTGCACTTCGGAAAGGTATACGGACCACCCTTAATCCTAATCCCCATTATGTCGGTTTAAGTTATCATCATTTGTCATCACCCTATTATGCTTTTCTATCTTCTTTATCCTCTGTTTCCATCCCTAAGTCTACAAGTGAAGCATTGTCTCATCCAGCATGGCGACAGGCTATGATTGACGAGATGTCTGCTTTACATACGAGTGGTACTTGGGAGCTCGTCCCTCTTCCTTCAGATAAATCTACTATTGGCTGTCGTTGGGTGTATGCAGTCAAGGTTGGTCCAGACGGTAAGGTTGATTGTCTTAAGGCTCGTCTTGTTTCCAAGGGATATACTCAGATATTTGGGCTCGATTATAGTGATACCTTCTCTCCTGTGGCTAAGATAGCATCAGTCCGCCTTTTTATTTCCATGGCTAATGTTCGCCATTGGCCCCTCTATCAGCTGGACATTAAGAATGTTTTTTTACACGGTGACCTTGAGGATGAAGTTTATATGGAGCAACCACCTGGGTTTGTTGCTCAGGGTGAGTCTCGTGGCCTTGTATGTCGCTTGTGCTGGTCACTTTATGGTCTAAAGCAGTCTCCTCGAGCCTGGTTTGGTAAGTTCAGCACAGTTATCCAAGAATTTGGCATGATTCGGAGTGAAGTTGATCACTCTGTATTCTATTGGCATTCTGCTTCGAGTCTCTGTATTTATCTGGTGGTCTATGTTGACGACATTGTTATTACCGGCAATGACCAGGATGGTATTAATAAATTGAAGCAATATTTCTTTCAACACTTTCATACTAAGGATCTGGGCAAACTAAAATATTTTCTGGGTACTAAGGTCGCTCAGTCTAGCTCAGGTACAGTGATCTCACAACGAAAGTATGCCTTAGATATTCTTGAGGAGACAGGAATGACAGGTTGTAGACCTGTTGACACTCCGATGGATCCGAATTCTAAACTTCTGCCAGGACAGGGGAGCCTCTTAGCAATTTTGCAAGATATAGGCAGTTGGTTGGTAAATTAAATTACCTTACAGTGACAAGACCTGGCATTTCCTTTCCTATGAGTGTTGTGAGTCAGTTTATGGATTCTCGATGTGATAGTCATTGGGATGCAGTTGTTCGCATTCTTCGATATATAAAATCTGCTTCAGGCAAAGGTTTATTGTTTAAGGATCGAGGGCATGAGCAGATCGTTGGATACTCAGATGCTGATTGGGCAGGATCACCTTCTGATAGACGTTCTACTTCTGGATATTGTGTCTTAGTAGGAGGAAATTTGGTATCTTGGAAGAGCAAGAAACAAAATGTGGTTGCTCGGTCTAGTGCAGAAGCAGAATATCGAGCAATGGCTATGGCGACATGTGAGCTAATTTGGATCAAACAGTTGCTCAAGGAGTTGAAATTTGATGAGATTAGTCAGATAGGACTTGTGTGTGATAATCAAGTTGCTCTTCATATTGCGTCAAATCCAGTGTTCCATGAGAGAACTAAACACATTGAGATTGACTGTCACTTTGTCAGAGAAAAGATACTCTCGGGAGATATTGCTACAAAGTTTGTGAAGTCGAATGATCAGCTTGCAGATATTTTCACCAAATCTCTCACTGGTCCTCGTATTAACTACATATGTAACAAGCTCGGTACATATGATTTATATGCACCAGTTTGAAGGGGAGTGTTAGAATAGTTATGCAATAGTTATGTAACCCTAATCCCATATGTATTAGGAGTAGGACATGTTATGTATATATATAGGGCTCATTGTATCATGTTGAACATATGAGAATAATATCAATCATATTTTCTCCCGTGCATTCTCACAAATGTAAGAAAATTGAAAAGTAGAAGTCTACCATTGTAGGCCATTCAAAGTTTTTCTTTTGAAAATAGGATTTTTTTTATTTTGTTAGTTGATTGGATTGGGTGTTGTTCCAATTGATTGAAAATATCAAAAGGAATTCAAAATTTAAATTTGAAGTGATTTGGAGTAGATTTGAGCAAGATTTGAGTTAAATTTCAGAAAAGACGCAAGGAAGAAGACGGAGTCAGTTTTTTGTATAATCATGTATAATCTTGTATAATAGTGTATATGAGTGTATAAACACATCTTATACGCTATTATACACTTTATACACCTTTATACAAGCGTCTGTGGACGAACTTCTTCCACGATTTTCAGTTGCAATTCTTTTCAAAACCAGTCCAAATCTCCATTAAATGACCTCAAATATTATATCCAACCTCCTTATACTATTTCTAACAAGCCTAAATAACACTCATTCCAAATTTTCCACAAAATCAAATTCGAAATTTAAATCTACATATTTAAGCTTGTTAGAAATATAATTTTTCACCATCCAAATGGATTTGGTTTGTTGAACTAAAAATTGTGTCACAGTTAATAATTCGAAAATTAACTTAAAAGTTTGAGCAATTTTTTTAAAAATTAAATAGTAATTTCGAGAATCTATTGGAATTGAATGTTGAGTATTAACCTATTATTTTTGGGCTAGTTAGTTGTAAATTGAAATATGGGTTATAAAATTAAAAAATAGGGTGCCCAGTTGTTCTAATATAAAATTTTCCCGGTTTAATTCCTATGTGGGGCGAGGCGGGTTTAAATTTCATGAGTTCAGACAGAACATGCCCCGCACCCGCACCACCTGTCATTCCTAATTCTCACAGGACAACGAAGAATGTGATTCTTGTTAGTAGACTATGTTCAAAACCAAAATAATCAGTATTATGCGTGTTCTCTCTTTTATCAATTCCTTGTTTTCTATTGTCTTCTTTTCCTACTTCTCTTTATGATTTCTTTCTCTTCGCTTATATCCTACAAAAAGCAATTCATATTAAACTCTATTTTAATTCAAAAAATTAAATTGTGGTTCTCTCTTCCATAATTTTTGCTAAAACATGAGAGTGCTTTGCTAAAATTACTTGTAATTTACTAATTTAGTTTTGGTTTAGTTTATGTTGAAATTATTAATTTGTGCTATATTGAAAATTAGTTTGATGTATAATTTCTTTTACTTTAAACGATTGTATTAATTAACTTATTTTATAACTTTTTTTTAGTACCTTTTGTTTGTAAATACATTACTATGTTAAATTTTTTAGAGTTATAAGATTTTTAAGTTGATTAAATATCTTTTTAGTAAAATTAATAAATTTTTGAATTTGATGAAGAAACTTTGATTAATTTATATAGATAAAAAATTCAATAAAAAAAATGAGTGAACACTTTTTTTTAAAAAAAAAATTCCTTACTTTGTTGAAAAAAAGAGTGTAAATGACTTTGTTTTGATGTCACATGATGAATAAAAAAAAAGAGCAAATTTTGTTTATCGTTGTCGCTCATACGATTGGCTATTATAATCTTTGATTGAACACGCTTGTATAAAATTTTAGATCCGTCATTATAATTGATGGGTACGTTCATGTATTATATATCTCATCAATTTAAGAGAATCACTAGTTACACAATTGAATGATTAATACTCAATCGTGGAAGAAACCCGTTAATAACCAATTAAATTGTGATCAAGGATTTGCTTGTATATGTAGAGTCTTAAATTGATTAAAATATTTCACTTCCTGTAAGAACTTTGAAATTTCTAATTAAGCTTATTTGTTCATCTCTTGCGACATACAAATCTGCTCTATAAGTATAAAATCAGGTAAGCTTATTCCTTTTTTTTATTTAACTTCCAAATATATGTATTCATGAAACTGTATATTTTTATTTTCCCAGATAATAGCAAGAACAAATGATATATTAGCCATTTGACAGTTTCTTATAGTTTTTGTTTTGAGAGATAATTTTGTTTGGATATTCAAAATTTTAAATATTTAAGGAATCTACTCATTGCATACAATAATCTGTCAATACATCAAATAGTGTTTTCCTGTCTTAAACTTTTTTTTTGTTCGATCTGAAAAACTTAAAAATTATTTCATTTAGCATGTCTCATCACACTATCTGCCCAGGTAAATTACCAAAAAAAAAATCTGTTAGTTGTTTTTTCGCTTTTATTTTCTGTTAGTTCATTTGTTCTGCTCAAAACTTTTGCAGCTCTATCTCCTAAGGTTAATTCTTGTAAAACTAGACAATAGAAGAACGTGGATGTTTATATTAAAAAATATATATATATAAATCGTGCCTTCTAATACGTGTTTGCTTGAGGAAGTCGTTTGCTGCTTCTAATATTATTTCTAGAGTTAATTTTATCCATGGTCATTGAACTTTTGTGTTTATTACCCAAAAGTCACTTTTCTTTTTTTGGTTACGTAAAAATCATTCAACTTTGTGTTCATTACACAAAAGTCACTTTTCTTTCTTTTGTTACACAAAAATCATTTTACTTTGCTTTAGTTATCACAAAAGTCACATTTTTACTTGAAAATCTATTGTGCCCTTGATATTATATAAACCTTCATAAAATATTTATGTGATACCTTCTATATTATATACTATATAATATATTTTTAACTATGTATTTTATTTATAAATAAAATAACTTAATATTATTTTGTTTATTATTTTTAAAATATATTCGTATATTTAATTTTTTCTTAACGTTAATTTTCAAAATATATTAGTAGCGTTATTAAATTTATCAGTAACTTTTATATATATTAGTAGAGAAATAAATCGGCAAGTACATTTTTGTGAAAAAATTTGCAGGTAAACAAACAAGAAAATGAGAAAAAATCATATGTTACTCTGAAGGAAAATCCCTAGGTACTACATGCGAATTTAGCTAGGGATATTTTCTTGGGTATTTACCAGGGCAATTGGTTATTTAGGAAATTATATTACTAGAAATTTGGGAAAAACCGTCCAAAAAAATTGATCAAAGTTGGTCGGTAATGGTCAATAACCGTCCAAAACGCGACCATTAACGTGTGGTCGGTATTTTGAAAGTCGAAAGGGAATATCGACCAAAGTTGGTCGGTAATTATAGACCAACTTAAGTCGGTCAATTAAATTCAAAAAATAATTGCTGAAAAAAAATTGTTTTATAACGCTACTAATATATCTTGAAAATTAACGTATAGAAAAAATTAAATATATGAATATATTATAAAAATAATAAATAAAATAATATTAAATTATTTTATCTATAAATAAAATATATAGATAAGAGTTTTTCCTTTATGTTCTGTGGAAATCACATGTGTCACGACCCGGATTTCCCACCATCGGGTGTCGTGATGGCGCCTACTATCGGAGCTAAGCAAGCCAAATATATAAAACATTTTTCCTGCTTTCTTCCAAATAATATAATAAACGAGACAAAATTTAAGAGGAAGACTTTAAATCTAAAGCAACTGAGAACCAAAAGTGCAGAAGTTTGAACCAAAATGCTACCCAGAGTCTGGTGTCACTAGCTCACGGACTACTACAGAATACTACAATCAATGTCTGAAAGGAAAATACATCATGTTTGTCTGATACAAGATAAACAAACGAAAAACATGGAAAAGGGACTTCGGCCTGCGAACGCCAGCTAGGCTACCTCGAGAGTCCCTGGACTGAAGATAGCTCCCAGAAGTCCTACTGCTGCAGTCCATAAGCTGCTCCCTGATCTTTGCACAAAAATGCACAGAGTGTAGCATCAGCACAACCGACCCCATGTGCTGGTAAGTGTCTGGCCTAACCCCGGCGAAGTAGTGACGAGGCTAGACACTACCTACCACAATTAACCTGTACAGATATATATACAACAAGTGCAAGAAAACAATAACAAAATAATACAAAGTAAAACTGGGAGGGGACATGCTATCGGGGAGTAACAGATAAAAATGAAATCTCGGAAATAAACAGAAGAAACTCCGTGCCACACGATCCCATAATATCATATATAAGTGGACGGCGTGCCACACGATCCCATAATATCATATATAAGTGGACGGCGTGCCACACGATCCCATAATATCATATATAAGTGGACGGCGTGCCACACGATCCCATAATATCATATATAAGTGGACGGCGTGCCACACGATCCCATAATATCATATATAAGTGGACGGCGTGCCACACGATCCCATAATATCATATATAAGTGGACGGCGTGCCACACGATCCCATAATATCATATATAAGTGGACGGCGTGCCACACGATCCCATAATATCATATATAAGTGGACGGCGTGCCACATGATCCCATAATATCATATATAAGTGGACGGCGTGCCACACGATCCCATAATATAGTTCGTAATATCTGACTTCATATAGTAGACCCCTTCAGGGGAGAATAACAACTCAATACCTTTAACCCGGCAAGGGTACAGTTAACAGCCCAAAATATCCCGACAAGGGAGAATATATATATCAGTCTACACATCCCGGCAAGGGAGTATTCACAACACATTCTCCTTTTAAATCATTCTTCCTCAACCGTTCACATTATATGAAACTTTCAAATAAACAAGGAGCTTGTGTCACATTATTCGAATTAAAAGCAATCAAGACTCACGGTCATGCTAGACTCTGGTGCATAGATAACCGTCACCATGCCTATACACCGTACTCCACATTAGCAAGTAGCAAATATCATCCTAATCCTATTCCCTCAAGCCAAAGTTAGAACAAACACTTACCTCGAATGCTCCAAACTCAACTCACACTTCTAGTATAGCTTTACCTCTTGATTCCACCACCAATCCGCTCGAATCTAGTCATAAGTTACTTAATCACATTAATAATTACTAAATGAATCATCCCCAATGCATGAAAATAGATTTTTCAAGGTTATTCCCAAAAAGGTCAAAAATACCCTTAGACCCACGTGGTCGAAACTCGAGGTTCAGACCAAAACCCGGTTACTCATTCCCCCATGAATCCAAATATATGATTTGTTTTTAAATCGGACCCCAAATTGAGGTCCAACTTCTCAATTTGTAAAAAACCTAAATTCTACCCAAAACACCCAATTTTCCCCATGAAAAGCTTTGATTTGAAGTTGAAATTATGTTAAAAGATGTTAAGGAATAAAGAAATTAAGTTAGAAATCACTTACCAATCGTTTTGGGGAAGAAAAGTTGTTGGGAAAATCGCCTCTTAGGTTTTGGGTTTTTGAAAAGTGAAAAATGACTGAGATTTTCCGAACTTGTATACCTTTCTGAGGACCTGGCGCGGACTGCAAAAAAATGTGTTGCGGCCGCGCCGAGTGGGAGAAAAATTGGGGCTTCTCTGAACCTTTCCAGCGCGGACCACACTGTTTTGGTGCGCGGCCGCGCTGGTTAACCTAAAACCCTAGCCCTCAGACTCATCCACGCGGATCGCACAAAAATGCATCGCGGCCGTGCGGCTCCAGCGTGGACCGCGCGGACCGCGCGGAAATGACCGCGGCCGCGCTGGTGTCTGCAACACTTGAACCTGCATTTTCTTAAGTCCAAGACCTCCCGGGCCCCATTCAAAACTCACCCGAGCCCTCGGGGCTCCAAACCAAACATGCACACAACCTTAAAAACATCTTACGGACTTACTCGTGCGATCAAATCGCCAAAATAATATCATATACATAGGATCAAGCCTCAAACACATGATTTTCTTTCTTCAACTTTCATAACTCAAATTCTCCATTTTAAGTCCGAAACACGTCATATGACGTCCGTTTTTAGCCAAACTTTACAGATAGTGCTTAACACATATTTAAGACTTGTACCGGGCGTCGGAACCAAAATACGAGCCCGATACCTATATTTTCTAACTCCTTTTCATTTCAAATTTTCATATCAAATTTCAAAAAATAATTTCTTTCAAAAATTCATTTCTCGGGCTTGGGACCTCGGAATTTGATTTGGGGCAAACGCCCAAGTCCCATATTTTCCTACGGACCCTCCGAGACCATTGAATCACAGTACGGGTCCGTTTACCCAAAATGTTGGCCGAAGTCAACATTATGCATATTAATACCAAAATTCATAAAAATTTTCACAAAATCCACATATTCTAACATAAAAACTTTCCGGCTACGCGCCCGAACTGCGCATGCAAATCGAGGCGACTAAAAGCAAGGTTTTCAAGTCCTCGGGAGCACGGAACAGGGAAGAATTACGGTGATGACCCCTTGGGTCGTCACATTCTCCACCTCTAAAACAATCGTTCGTCCTCGAACGGACAAAAGAAAGAAGTACCTGAGTCGGGAAATAAATGAGGATAACGGCTCCGCATATCGGACTCGGACTCCCAGGTCGATGCCTCAGGAGGCTGACCTCTCCACTGAACACGCACCGAAGGAAAACTCTTCGACCTCAACTGTCGAACCTGCCGGTCTAGAATAGCCGCCGGCTCCTCCTCATATAATAGATCCTTGTCCAATTGGACAGTGCTGAAATCTAACACGTGCGATAGATCTCCGCAATACTTCCGGAGCATAGATACATGAAACACGGGATGCACAGCTGACAAGCTAGGTGGCAAGGCAAGTCTATAAGCCATCTCTCCCATACGATCAAGAATCTCAAATGGATCGATGAACCTAGGGCTGAGCTTGCCCTTCTTCCCAAATCTCATCATGCCCTTCATAGGCGATACACGGAGCAATACCCGCTCACCAACCATGAAAGCAACATCTCTGACCTTGCGGTCTGCATAACTCTTCTGTCTGGACTGAGCTGTACGAATTCTATCCTGAATAATCCTAACCTTGTCCAAGGCTTCCTGAACCAGATCCGTACCCAATAATCGAGCCTCTCCCGGCTCAAACTATCCAACTGGAAACCGACATCGCCTACCATACAACGCCTCATACGGAGCCATCTGAATGCTGGACTGGTAGCTGTTGTTGTAGGCGAACTCTGCTAAAGGCAAAAACTGGTCCCACGAGCCTCCAAAATCAATGACACAGGCTCGGAGCATGTCCTCAAGAATCTGAATAGTCCTCTCGGACTGACCGTCCGTCTGGGGATGAAATGTTGTACTCAACTCAACCTGGGTGCCCAACTCTCGCTGAACCGCTCTCCAGAAATGCGAGGTAAACTGCGTACCCCGATCCGAAATGATAGATAGCGGCACCCCATGAAGGCGAACAATCTCCCTGATATAAATCTCGGCTAACCTTTCGGACGAATAAGTGGCTGCAACAGGAACAAAATACGCTGACTTGGTCAGCCTATCAACAATGACCCAAACTGCATCAAAATTTTCCGAGTCATCGGAAGTCCAGTAACGAAATCCATCGTAATCCTCTCCCACTTCCACTCGGGAAGTGCAATCCTCTGAAATAGACCATCGGGTCTTTGATGCTCGTACTTAACCTGCTAACAATTCAAACACCGAGCTACATGCGCAACGATGTCTTTCTTCATCTTACGCCACCAACTCAGATCCTGATACATCTTCGCGACGCCCGGGTGAATAGAATACTGAGAACTGTGGGCCTCCGCTAAGATCAACTCTCGAATCCCATCAACATTGGGCACACAAACTCGCCTCTGCAATCTTAATACACCATCATCATCTAAGGTTACTTTCTTGGCACCTCCACGCTGCACCGTGTCTCTCAAGACACACAAATGGGGATCCTCAAACTGCCACTCGCGGATACGCTCTAATAGTGAGGAACGACCAACCGTGCAAGATAACACTCTGCTAGGCTCAGAAATATCCAACCTCACAAGACGATTGGCCAAGGCCTGAACATTCAAAGCAAGCGATCTCTGGCTGACTGGAATATAAGCAAGACTATCCATGCTGGAGGACTTCCTGCTCAATGCATCGGCCACCACATTGGCCTTCCCCGGGTGGTATAAGATAGTAACATCATAATCCTTTAGCAACTCTAACCACCTCCTCTGCCTCAAATTCAACTCTTTCTGCTTGAACAGATACTGAAGACTCTTGTGATCAGTGTAAACCTCACACGTCACGCCATATAAGTAATGCCTCCAGATCTTCAGGGCATGAACAATGGCTGCCAACTCGAGATCATGAACCGGATAATTCTTCTCGTGGATCTTCAACTACCTTGAAGCATAAGCAATGACTTTGCCTTCCTGCATCAACACTGCACCAAGCCCAATACGAGACGCATCACAATAGACCGTATATGGCCCTGAACCTGTGGCAAAACCAATACTGGTGCCGTAGTCAAAGCCGTCTTGAGCTTCTGAAAGCTCGCCTCACACTCGTCCGACCACCTGAACTGGACACCCTTCTGGGTCAATCTGGTCATAGGGGCTGCAATGGATGAAAACCCCTCCACGAACCGACGGTAGTAACCTGCTAACCCCAGGAAACTCCGAATATCCGTAGCTGAAGCTGGTCGAGGCCAGTTCTTGACTGCCTCTATCTTCTTCGGGTCTACCTGAATACCTGCTGCTGATACGACATGACCCAGGAATGCGACCGAACTCAACCAAAACTCGCACTTTGAGAACTTAGCATACAACTGACTATCCTTTAGGGTCTGAAGGACCACTCTGAGGTGTTGCTCATGCTCCTCCTGACTGCGGGAGTATATAAGAATATCGTCAATGAAGACTATCACGAACAAGTCCAAATAAGGTCTGAACACTCGGTTCATCAACTCCATGGACGCTGCTGGGGCATTAGTCAATCCAAATGACATGACCAAAAACTCATAGTGCCCATACCGAGTGCGAAATGCTGTCTTAGGGACATCAGACGCCCTAATCCTCAGTTGGTGGTAGCTAGATCTCAAATCTATCTTTGAAAACACCCTCGCACCCTGAAGCTGGTCGAATAAATCGTCGATCCTCGGCAGTGGGTACTTATTCTTAATTGTAACCTTGTTCAATTGCCGGTAATCGATGCACATCTTTATCGAACCATCCTTTTTCTTAACAAACAACACCGGCGCACCCCAAGGCGAAACACTGGGTCTAATGAAACCTTTCTCAAGCAAATCCTACAGCTGTTCCTTTAACTCTTTCAACTCCGGCGGGGCCATACGATATGGCAGGATAGAAATGGGTTGAGTGCCCGGAGCCAAATCAATACAAAAGTCGATATCCCTGTCGGGCGGCATACCCGGCAGGTCTGAAGGGAAAACCTTAGGAAACTCCCGAACAACGGGCACAGAATCAATAGAATGGGCCTCCGCGCTAGAATCGCGAACATACGCCAAGTAGGTCAAACATCCCTTCTCGACCATACGCCGAGCTTTCACATACGAGATAACACTGCGGGTACAATGACCAGAAGTCCCTCTCCACTCTAAGCGGGGTAAACCCGGTAAGGCTAAGGTCACAGTCTTGGCATGACAATCCAAGATCGCATGATACGGGGACAACCAATCCATCCCTAATATGACGTCGAAATCCACCATATCCAAGAGCAACAAGTCAACACGGGTCTCAAGACCCCTGAATACCACAACACATGAATGATGAACCCGGTCCACCACTATAGAATTCCCCACTGGCGTAGACACATATACAGGAATACTCAAGGCCTCACTAGGCATAACCAAATAGGGTGCAAAATAGGACGACGCATATGAATACGTAGATCCGGGATCAAATAGCACAGAAGCATCCCTATCACAGACCAGAATAGTACCTGTAATCACAACATCTGATGACTCAGCCTCTGGCCTGGCTGGCAAGGCATAACAACGGGGCTGGGCCCCACCTCCTTGAATTATATCCCTAGGACGATCTGTTGCTGGCTGACCCCTACCTCTAGCGGTCTGAGCTCCACCTCTAAGACCTCTACCTCCACCTCTATGTCCTCTACCCCCGCCTCTAGCTGGCTGGGCAGGCTGTGGGGCAACTGGTGCCTGGATCATCGGGCGAGGACCCTGCTGCTGCGAGCTGCTGGAAGCTCGAGGGCAATATCTGGCAATGTGACTCACATCGCCGCAAGTATAACAAGCCCTCGGCTGCTGAGAATAACGAAGTGGTGGTGCACTGATAGGTGCTGATGGTGAACTAAAGAGCTGCTGGTCAGAATACTGCGGCTGAGAACCACGACCACCTGGTGTACCATGAAAAGCCTGGAGAGCTGACTAGAAGGGCCTCGAAGGATGGCCTCTACCATAAGAATCCCTACCTCCAGACGAGGTACCACTGAATCTACCCGAATGATGGGGCCTCTTATCAGACCCATAACCACCTCCCTGAGCAAGTTCCATCTCTATCCGGCGGGCACCATCTGCCACCTCCTGAAATGAAATCTCACTACCGGCACTCATGGCCATCTGAACACGGATCGGCTGGGCCATCCCATCAATAAACCCTGGACCCTCTCTCTATCGGTAGGGAGTATCACAATGGCATGACGAGCAAGATCAATGAACCGAGTCTCATACTGGGTGACCGTCATAGGACCCTGCTGGAGACGCTCAAACTGCCTGCGAAGAGCATCTCGCTGAGTAACTGGAAGAAACTTCCCCAGAAATTTTCTGAAAATTGATCCCAGGTCAATGATGGCGACCCTGCTGGCCTGGCTAAACAGAAATCCCTCCACCAAGTCTTGGCGGATCCTGCGAGGCGAAAAGTGGCGAAGTCGACCCCATTGGTCTCTACAATGCCCATAGTCCGTAGAACCTCATGACAACTGAATATGAAATCCTGAGCATCCTCTGAGGGGGTGCCACTATATGTGGTTGTGAAGAGCTTGGTGAAATGATCAAGCCTCCACAAAGCATCTGCGGACATAGCCGCACCATCGCTGGACTGAGCCGCAATACCTGGCTGGGCTGCCACAGCTGGCTGAACTGCCACGGCTGGCTGAACTGCTGGAACCTGAGCATGAGGAGCTACCAGCTCTAGAGTACGAGTATCGGGAGTCTGAATTCCTCCCCCAGCCTGAGATGTGGCTGGATCTACGGGAAGCAAACCCGCTTTAGAAATGCCCTCCATAAAGCCTACCAGTCGGACCAAAGCGTCCTGAAACACTGGAGTGGCTATAAAACCCTTTGGGACCTGAGCTGGGACCACTAGAACAGCTGGGCCCGGAACCTCCTCCTTAAAATCGACCTGAGGCTCCGTCGCTGGAAATGCTGCTCGGGGCTGAGCTCTGCCCCGACCTCGGCCTCTGGCACGGCCTCGGCCTCACCCTTTGCCCCTAATAGGGGTTGCTGCTGGGGGCTCAGGCTGTTGCGCAGTAGAAGAGGAAGCACGTGTCCTCGCCATCTGCGAAAGAACAGAGTGGAAAGACAATCAGTACTTGAGAAACAGAATCGCACGACAAGAATGAACAAGGTGAAGTTTTCCTAACTCAGTAGCCTCTGCGGGATAAATACAGACGTCTCTGCACCGATCCCTCAGACTCTACTGAGCTTGTCCGTGAGTTGTGAGACCTAAGTAACCTAGTGCTCTGATACCAACTTGTCACGACCCGGATTTTCCCACCATCGGGTGTCGTGATGGCGCCTACTATCGGAGCTAAGCAAGCCAAATATATAAAACATTTTTCCTGCTTTCTTCCAAACAATATAATAAACGAGACAAAATTTAAGCGGAAGACTTTAAATCTAAAACAACTGAGAACCAAAAGTGCGGAAGTTTGAACCAAAATGCTACCCAGAGTCTGGTGTCACTAGCTCACGGAGTACTACAGAATACTACAATCAATGTCTGAAAGAAAAATACATCATGTTTGTCTGATACAAGATAAACAAACGAATAACATGGAAAAGGGACTTCAGCCTGCGAACGCCAACTAGGCTACCTCGAGAGTCCCTGGACTGAAGATAGCTCCCAGAAGTCCTACTGTTGCGGTCCGTAAGCTGCTCCCTGATCTGTGCACAAAAATGCACAGAGTATAGCATCAGCACAACTGACCCCATGTGCTGGTAAGTGTCTGGCCTAACCCCGGCGAAGTAGTGACGAGGCTAGACAGTACCTACCACAATTAACCTGTACAGATATTTATACAACAAGTGCAAGAAAACAATAACAAAATAATACAAAGTAAAACTGGGAGGGGACATGCTATCGGGGAGTAACAGATAAAAATGAAATATTGGAAATAAACAGAAGAAACTACGGCGTGCCACACGATCCCATAATATCATATATAAGTGGACGGCGTGCCACACGATCCCATAATATCATATATAAGTGGACGGCGTGCCACACGATCCCATAATATCATATATAAGTGGACGGCGTGCCACACGATCCCATAATATCATATATAAGTGGACGGCGTGCCACACGATCCCATAATATCATATATAAGTGGACGGCGTGCCACACGATCCCATAATATCATATATAAGTGGACGGCATGCCACACGATCCCATAATATCATATATAAGTGGACGGCGTGCCACACGATCCCATAATATCATATATAAGTGGACGGCGTGCCACACGATCCCATAATATAGTTCATAATATCTGACTTCATATAGTAGACCCCTTTAGGGGAGAATAACAACTCAATACCTTTAACCCGGCAAGGGTACAGTTAACAGCCCAAAATATCCCGACAAGGGAGAATATATATATCAGTCTACACATCCCGGCAAGGGAGTATTCACAACACATTCTCCTTTTAAATCATTCTTCCTCAACCGTTCACATTATATGAAACTTTCAAATAAACAAGGAGCTTGTGTCACATTATTCGAATTAAAAGCAATCAAGACTCACGGTCATGCTAGACTCTGGTGCATAGATAACCGCCACCATGCCTATACACCGTACTCCACATTAGCAAGTAGCAAATATCATCCTAATCCTATTCCCTCAAGCCAAAGTTAGAACAAACACTTACCTCGAATGCTCCAAACTCAACTCACGCTTCTAGTATAGCTTTACCTCTTGATTCCACCACCAATCCGCTCGAATCTAGTCATAAGTTACTTAATCACATTAATAATTACTAAATGAATCATCCCCAATGCATGAAAATAGATTTTTCAAGGTTTTTCCCAAAAAGGTCAAAAATACCCCCGGACCCACGTGGTCGAAACTCGAGGTTCGGACCAAAACCCGGTTACTCATTCCCCCATAAATCCAAATATATGATTTGTTTTTAAATCGGACCCCAAATTGAGGTCCAACTTCTCAATTTGTAGAAAACCTAAATTCTACCCAAAACACTCAATTTTCCCCATGAAAATCTTTGATTTGAAGTTGAAATTATGTTAAAAGATGTTAAGGAATAAAGAAATTAAGTTAGAAATCACTTACCAATCGTTTTGGGGAAGAAAAGTTGTTGGGAAAATCGCCTCTTAGGTTTTGGGTTTTTGAAAAGTGAAAAATGACTGAGATTTTCCGAACTTGTATACCTTTCTGAGGACCTGGCGCGGACCGCACAAAAATGTGTTGCGGCCGCACCGAGTGGGAGAAAAATTGGGGCTTCTCTGAACCCTTCCAGCGCGGACCGCACTATTTTGGTGCGCGGCCGCGCTGGTTAACCTAAAACCCTAGCCCTCAGACTCAGCCACGCGGACCGCACAAAAATGCATCGCGGCCACGCTGGTGTCTGCAACACCTGAACCTGCATTTTCTTAAGTCCAAGACCTCCCGGGCCCCATTCAAAACTCACCCGAGCCCTCGGGGCTCCAAACCAAACATGCACACAACCTTAAAAACATCTTACGGACTTACTCGTGCGATCAAATCGCCAAAATAACATCATATACATAGGATCAAGCCTCAAACACATGATTTTCTTTCTTCAACTTTCATAACTCAAATTCTCCATTAAGTCCGAAACACGTCATATGACGTCCGTTTTTAGCCAAACTTTACAGATAGTGCTTAACACATATTTAAGACTTGTACCGGGCGTCGGAACCAAAATACGAGCTCGATACCTATATTTTCTAACTCCTTTTAATTTCAAATTTTCATATCAAATTTCAGAAAATAATTTCTTTCAAAACTTCATTTCTCGGGCTTGGGACCTCGGAATTTGATTCCGGGCACACGCCCAAGTCCCATATTTTCCTACGGACCTTCTGGGACCGTTGAATCACAGGCCCGGGTCCGTTTACCCAAAATGTTGACCGAAGTCAACATTATGCATATTAATACCAAAATTCATCAAATTTTTCACAAAATCCACATATTCTAACATAAAAACTTTCCGGCTACGCGCCCGAACTGCGCATGCAAATCGAGGCGACTAAAAGCGAGGTTTTCAAGGCCTCGGGAGCACGGAATAGGGAAGAATTACGGTGATGTCCCCTTGGGTCGTCACAATAAATATGAATGTTTATATAATATCAAGGGCATAATAGACTTTTAAGTAAAAATGTGACTTTTGTGATAACTAGAGTAAAGTAAAATGATTTTTGTGTAACAAAAGAAAGAAAAGTGATTTTTGTGTAATAAACTTAAAGTTGAATGATTTTTACATAATCAAAAAAAGAAAAGTAATTTTTGGGTAACAAACACAAAAGTTCAATGACCATGGATAAAATTATCTCTTATTTTTATTAATACAAATATATTCTTTAAGTATATTTTCGTTTTAAACAAATTTATTCTCATTGATAAGGGGTACTCATGCATTGTGCGTGCCCAGAAATTAGTTAAAGTGAAAATTGGAATTATGCTTCCTCCCCACATAGTGATAACTAATTTTAAGATAATGTCAAAGAACGATGCTTTTTAAATTCTTTGTTATCGCATCAGAATCTAATTTTCTTTTCCAATTAGAAATGTCTAATTCACGTTAACCTATACCTTTCAGAACCTGATTAAGAATGTCAAACCAGCAAATTCTTCAGCTGTTAACAGCCCAAAGAAAATCTAAAGGAAAATTTTACAATACCCAACTTTGACTTCCCGTTTTCACGAGCAATTCAGGATTTTCATTCAAAGAAGTCAGCAAACATAAACGGCATAGTTGTCCTGTACATTCCACTTTGTAACCTCTTATATATAATAGAGAAAATAACAGAATACGTACTTCTTCAACCCAACCATAATAATTACTGTATAACACCATAGGTACAAAGAAAGAATAATGAACGAAATAGGACACTATGGCCATAACAAATAAAAGTGAAAATCTTGTCTGAGGTAAACTATTTCATAAACCCAAATCTCCGCCTAAATAATTACAAGTGCGGCCAGGTTCAGGCCTTCAATTAACCTCTAATTTCAGTAGTCATGTCAACTGACAATGGCATATCTTTAGTTAATCAAGGATGGCGGTGTGGAAAAGGCTCTCCAGTGTTGACATCATAGTAGTCCAAGAAGATTGCTTGGACAAGAATTGAGCGCACTTCTCCCAAGAAAAGGTTAGCGTCAAACACAAGAATGTGGTCTTCTGCAAGAATTACCCCTCCAACTATACTTCGAATCCAGGCATTTCAAACAGCGAAGCAAAATTTTCAACACGTGTCCGTAGCTCAATAATGTCATTGTTGTTCTCAAGGCCCTTCAAGAAAGCCTTTGCCAGCTTTCCGTGTCCTTTCTGTACTGAATTAGCAATCTGTGCTGCTCTAAGAAGGAAATCTGCTATCATCTCAAAATCATTCTCCAGGCAGCCTCTTGATGTCATAGCAGGGGTCCCTGCACCCGAAGAAACAAAAGAATATATATAAAGGGCTTCTCAACTCCTGAAAGTTGATAAATGAAACTCAGCATCGAAACAACTTACCTATCCTCACACCTCCTGGGGTCATACTCCCATTATCATCAAAGATCATCACTTTGTTGACAGTGATGTGACACAACTCACAGACCTTTTCGAAATTCTTACCTACACAAATATAGTAGTATAAAGACCAATATACCATCAAAAAAATGGCAGCAATTCAGCAACTGCAATTGTAATTCCATGACAGCAACTCCCAGAATCAAGAAGACAAGAGATTGCAGATTGCAGGAAGTGAGTTCATCATCATGCAAGTGAGCTAAGCCCATTAAGCAATTATTTTAGAAGTGCAAAGTTACACCAAAATTAATACCTTAGTTTAAGCTACCTATTTGTTAGAAATCAAATGTCCAGTATAACCATAAATAATGCGCTCAAACTAAACACATGCCAGTATAACTAAAATAAGGCTAGTTTACTACATTGATCGTCACCATCCTTTACATATATAATTACCATCTCAAGTACAAGCAATTACCGGTACCAACTTCCAAGTATATTCTGTTGAAACATAAAACTAGAAACTTAAAACTAGAAGCCTAGCCAAACAATCAAATATGTTGAACTCTATGTTCTGTATCTAGTTCAAGCAGTAGTAAAATGCACAAAAGCTAATCTATGGACCCCACATGTTTCTCCAGTAAATATTAAGCAAAAAACATTTTACATTGTTTTCTTCACAATTGAATCAAGTCAACCCACCGCACTCCATCTTAGATGACATAATAAACGAAAAAGCAGTCATATTCTTCTAGGCATCAAGGCCACAAAGGTAAGAAGTGGCAGGTTTGCTGCCTATCAACAATATTGGATGCCATCAGCAGTCGTCCCATATAACTTATTCTCTTCCAACTTAACTTAAGGAAGAGATAACTACTAAATTACAGAGATTTATCATCAACGGCATTTGCATGAGAATGCCTCCAGTGTTTCAGTTCTCATTAGCAGCAAGGAAGTTAGGTTTTTAGAGAAACCTAAAGACGAGGCAAACTACAATGTTCCCAACGTTGGACAACCATGATACCAGGATAGTAGAAAATAGTAATTATGCCACCACAGTAGTGAGAAGTCGATTCAGAAATGTTGTGAAACAAATTGATACCAGGATCATCGGAAAAACACCAACTCTTCAAAAAAAAAAAAAAAAAAAAAAAAAAAAGAATGACCTAGTCTGATGATTGACCGCACTAGTATGAATATGAAAATAAGAGAGTAATCGCTCAACCTAGTGAACGACTTAGACTGGACTCCAACCCAAACAATACTTGTGACATTCACTTCTTTTTTTTCCTACAGCCATATCTTCCATGCACTATCCCTTTCCTCAGATTTGAAATAACGAAGAGGTAAAAAATGAATACGCTGGCAACCACAAAAAGAACATGTATCAAATAGTAACATTTGACGCATCAGTTTCACTAGACACAGGTCCAATAATTTAACCAAATGAAATAACAACCGTACTTCAGGCAAGTGGAGGTAATTCAGGAAAAGATATTCAACCTGTTAACCCAAGATTTCTCAGATCCCACAATATCATGTTATTGTCTGTCCCTCCAGTAACCAGCCTACAGTTTCTTCTCAATAAAGCAGCTGCTAACGCCTGAGCATTTCTCTTTGCTTGTTGCATATATGCCTTGTATTCAGGACTAGCCACTTGTTTCAATGCCACTGCTAGGGCAGCAATATGGTTATTGTGTGTCCCACCCTGAAGAGCAGGAAAAACGGCAAAGTTTATCTTCTCCTCAAAATCATATTTATCACTGCCATCACCTTGATTCAAAAGCATGCCTCTCTTCCTTGGCTTTGAACCTTTCCTGTAGAAGATAATACCTCCCCTAGGGCCTCGGAGACTCTTATGGGTTGTTG
Source organism: Nicotiana tabacum (assembly GCF_000715075.1). Lineage (NCBI taxonomy): Eukaryota > Viridiplantae > Streptophyta > Magnoliopsida > Solanales > Solanaceae > Nicotiana > Nicotiana tabacum. The sequence goes on along the minus strand of NC_134089.1, from coordinate 81,017,439 downwards.
AAGTAACAATGTCACAATAGTCAAAGGGACTCAAACACTCCTGCAGAGACAGTACTATGCATCAGATTTAACAGAACACCTGATCATCAATGTAAGGAAAGGAACCAATGGGAAATCAAGAGTAGTAACACAAAGACGAAGAGAGATTCCTCACAACAGATTTACTCAGGGCAGCAAAAAGCACACAGATACTTGAGTACATATTTACTACACCAGGAAGAAAAGTAGACTTTATCAGGTTATATCTGCAGTAAATTTCTTTTAGTCTGCAACATCGTTACCTAAAAATACTCCACCTATGATGTCTTGATCTTTTATCTAACAAACGGAACCAAACATTAAATCAAGTTTAAAAAATCCCAAGCAAATGAACTCATCACCAAGTTCAGTCACAAGCAAATATTTAACCATTTGTTACACTAACAATCTCGAGCCAAGACGAAGCATATACATAAAGAGAAGATGCATAACAATTGCAAGTTATCAAAATAGATTAAAAATACAATGGTGTAGCTATTCCATTGCTTTCCGGAAAGAGCATAAATGGTTCCTTAAGTAGCACGGATTTGTACTTTACAATCGGAAATGTTCTTTAGACAAATTCAGCAGGTAACAAAATGGCACTATAATCATGGCAGTATAACCACAAAGCAGATTTAGGTACTGTGTGAAATCAGAAAATTGGCATGCTATTAAAGGGATGCAAAATAAGGTACTAAACCTACAAGGTTTAAGTAAGGAGCGATTTGCTGTCAGTAAAGTGTAGTTATTCAGCCTAAGAAATCACCTTGAACATCCAAAACTAATGCAAAAAGCACAACACATATTACTTGATGGGTTCTTTCTGCTAGCCAGCAAGAGATCAGAGTGAACACTAAACTGGTTAATAAAAGCGAGTAAACTGATGCACGTGCTAAGCTGGGTAAAGGGGCCAAAATAAATCAAATAACCAACAGGACTAAAAGAAAAAATTACCTTTGCGGCAACAAGGCCACTAATCTGTGCCATGTCACACATTAAAACTGCTCCACATTTATCAGCAATTTGTCTAAACTTTGCATAATCCCATTCTCGGGGATAGGAACTTCCCCCACATATAAGAATCTTGGGCCGGAAATCAAGAGCCCTTTCTTCAAGCTTATCAAAATCTACATACCCAGTTTGGGGGTCAACCTTATAAGATAAACTCTCAAAGAAGATTGAAGCTCCTGAAACTTTCCTCCCATTGGGCAAATAGTATCCATGGCTCGTGTTTCCACCAGATGGTGTATCCAAACCCATAATCCGATCACCAGGGTGTAATAAACCAGTATAAACAGCAAAATTAGCTGAGGTGCAGGAATATGGCTGCACATTCACACCCCAATTCTCTGGATCAAGTCCAAAAGCAGCCAATGCACGCTTACAACATAGCGTCTCGATTTCATCTATATACTGATTGCCACCATAATACCTTGCCCCTGGCATTCCTTCGGAGTACTTGTTCGTTAAATGGCTACCTAATGCCTCCATTACTGCCTTGCCCACGAAATTCTCGGAAGCAATTAATTCAATCCCTTTGTGTTGCCGTTGCTTCTCCTTCTCCATTATCTCATACAAATCAGGATCAGCTACACTTAGGCCCTGATTGCCCCATGCTCTAACAGCATTTCTTCGCGATTCAAGCCCTGGCGTCGAACTGATCTCTCTCTTCCTCTTTAAACACATCGAATGCCCTAAAATGCGGAACTCTTGGACATCCCTCTCCTCATCCGAATGGGAAGAGTCACGAACGCGAGGATTGAGCCGAAAGGTGATCGACTCATGAGAAACAAACCCTAGAGACAGATTGCTCGATTGCGACGGAGTAATATCCATCCTAATCCAAGAAACGACCAAAAACAGATGAAATTGAGATTCTCCCTTTGTTGCTCCAATTCCAAAAAAAATTAAAAAAATTCAACTTATATTCAATTTTAATGGATAGTAGCTCACCGTGGAAGAGTGCAAACAGAAGTGTGCTTGGAAATGAATTCAACAGCAGTGACAAGAACAGAAACAGCGACCGGAGCAGTCAGAGTTGGAAGGACGACGGTGGAGGTGCATGGAAGAGGGTGCGGTGAAGGTGTACCTGATCGTAGCCGGAGCTTCCATAAAAAGGGAGGCACAAAACCTAGGAGAAGATAAATATTGAATATCGATTTTGTTTCTTTGTTACGTTACTAACGTTGTACTTTTATGCTTGATATATATGGAGAAAGAAGGGAATGAAGGGAATTGAAGAAGAAGGGGAAGATTCAAGGGGGATGTACCTGGACGTATTTGAACTGTGACATACTTGTGTACTTAATTTTAAGGAAACCAACTCCACGTGGTGGCTTTGCGCTCGACGACCCTCTTGTGTACTTTTGTATTTACTTATAGATATATGTTTCTTAGCGGTACAATCGAACAAGGTTTTGCCACGCTATATCAACATAGATTCCTGTAGACGCTATACCAAGTACACATCATTCAAAATTTAGATCGTAAATAATATTTCCTAGTAACAAGCAATTGTATATAATCCAAAACTTGAGTGCATGATATAATATCTTCTAATAACGAAGCATTCCACTTCATTATAAAATTCTTAATAGTTATAATAATATAAATATAAATAATATTAATCTAACTTAATTGTCAACCGACATCATGGTCAACAAAATAATTTTGTGGTCTTCCCATGGACATCCAATTAACGTGCGGCACAAGTCTGCATGTTGGCAAAGAAATATATAAGCCTTTGGGACCAAACGCGGTTCCAAATTCATCTCCTTCACCATCTGCCATATCTCACTCTCTAGAATTGGTGGCATAGTTGATAAGCGATTTATGGCATTGGCCAAATTATCCATCCCACCTCTCAACATATCAGTCATACCTTTAAGATGATCTTGTTTTTGATTTTTATTCTTATTAGAAATTGGTGCCTCTGAATATGCATTCAATGTAGGCGTTTTGGGAGTTGTTTGCTCTTGCTCGTCTTGCCCATCTTTCTCAGTGTTTTCCAAAGAGGCAACATTCATAGAAATTAATTCATCTACCTCATCAATGGTCAATGAAGCAGTACTTGATCTTCTCGAATTATTGTGAGCACTTCTTTTCAACATGTCTGATCCAGTTTCGGCATGCTTTCCAGTAGCCCTATCTTTTCCATATAGCACTATTAGTTTATCATAATTTCTAATTGGCTTGTTCCTCAATTCAGCAGCTTCAGGCTTAGCCTACATATAAAAAGTATAACATATATTAATTAATAAAGAAAACATGAAAAATAAGAACAAAACTAATAAATATAAATTTACCTGAATTAATTGATCCCATACTTCAGATTCAGCATTCCATGTATTTGTATTGGGATCCCATGCAAACCCACTCATCCCATTTTGAAACATGTCATAGCACTTTCCAAATTGTCTTTTAATTAATCTCATTCGATTGTGAACTCTCTCTTTGTTAATAATTTTATCAGGAAATTTTGATTGTAGCTCATTCACTATATTATCCAGGGCGTGTGAAGTGAAGGTTCCACCAACTCTGTTACCAAGTATATGCTGATGATGAAATGCATCAATTAAGGCGTCGTCCATAGCATTTGACCAAACACAAACAGAATTGTTATCTAAAACATTTATATCGCTTGAGGATGACTTTGACCTTTTCGGCATATTGGCAACTACATAATTAAGATGAATCAAAAAAATTTAGATTCAATAAAATTAAATTACACATAAATACTCATAAAAGTTATAAAATAAAGAAAACTGCAATACATTTGGTCTATACTTCAAAAATAACTTATAGAAATTACTTAGCACAGAATCAATCAAATAGTCACGAAAATATTCATTTGAGTTTTACTTCCTAGAAAATTAAGCAAGGTAGTCAAGCCACATGTCCGTTGCTATGTGATCTCGAATCAACTTTGTGGAACTTTACTTCCTAGAATATTTAGGTGCTTCACTTTGTGGAACTTTAACACGTATGTGTGTTCCATCAATTGCACCAATACAATCCTGACATTATGTTCATGATTTAAAATGCAAGCAATCTTGGCATTAGTTAAAACTTAAATAAAAATTATAATTGTGTTCACCTTAAAGTATGGGTAGAATCTCTGACTGCTGGCAATTTCAGAAGGAACTTGGAAGCCATCGGGTTGTGTAATAAATTTTTCATATAACCCCAAGATAGCTCTCAAGACAGTATGAAAATGACGACTGACTGATTCACCAGATCGACGAAAGAAGAAAGCTAGTTCACGATTTGTCACATTATGCGCTAACAGGTAAAGTGTTTTTGCAACTTGTTCCTCAACGGTAGTTCGAAGTGTTGGTCTAAGACCACCCTCTCTACCTAATATCTCACATAGACCGATAAAGGCTGGAGGGGTCATTCTCAAGATATTATGACAGAGTTCAGTTGAGAATAAATAACTCATTAATTCACTTCTGACTCGTTCTCCTTCAATTCGTAAATCATGTGTGATCGTACGTCGATCATTTTCAATTTCACATGCATAATTCCAAAACCAGATAACAACTAAGCAAGCAACATATGCGGCTAAAGAGCTCAACTGTCGTGATATTTGACTATTATTTTGATTATTCCGATCATCCATCTATAATAAAATTGAATGAGATCATCGTCAATAAATTAAGTTAGAAAATAAAATATTTGAAATGATAGCAGATCCAAGATGCTAGACCTTAGCCATACTTAAAATACTAGTTTTCAGTATATATGTCTCTAATGTGAAGAATAAGAAGTGATGGACAAATCTTCACTGAATACATGCTATATATATATATATATATATATATATATATATATATATAACAGATAGTTGACCTTAGCCATGAATTTAGTTAGGCAAATCATATTACCAGATTACACTTCAAGTTTTTCCCAGAACCAAACTATAGTTTAACCATATACTCAAGTCATGCAACAAAAAATCTCCATAACTAGATGTTAAAGTTGCAACACAAAATGCGATATCGACACGTAGACCTTAAGCTATAACTTATTACTCGGTGAATCATATTAGCAAATCATATTACTCATCAAATATTTACATCATGCAAATAAAAATCTTCAAAATAATCATACATAGTTTCAACATAGTAGGAGATGAACTACTCAAACAGCCGAATCTAGTTACAATAAGAACTGAAACACATGATAACTAACCAAAAAAAAGGAGAGAAAAGTACCTGTATTTTGTATCTTGAAAACAAGCCCAGAAACCTAATCAAGGAAAAAAGTTAACAATTATTAGCAATAAAAAAAGTAGAACAATGGAAGAACCATAAGAAACAAAAGCGGCAGATCTAACCAAATTCTTACGGGAGACTGAACGAAGACAGTAGGTTTAGGTTGGACTTGGAGTTAAAATAATAAAATAAGGAAAAGAGTAAAGTAGGATTAATAAGTAATAAATAAGGGTATAGTTGGAAAGAAAAATACGTAACGATCCGACCACACCAAATCGGTCGTTACGTAAAATGGCTCTTTTCGTTGTTACGTAACAATGGATTTAATAATACAATACAACGGATTTTAAATAACAATCAAAACAAACATTGTAATTATAATAACGATACGATACGATACAACGGGTAACAATCATCCAAACAAGGGGTTAAATGATGGAATTTTTCTATAAAAGTGTTTTTTTTCCTTTTCTTTTGCTGTGAGAATAGCACAGCTGTCAAAACGGAGACCAGCCCCAGCCCGACTTTAGTGGGTTATAAAATTCAAATGTCAGATTCAATACAATCCCTCAATTTTTTGGTGGAAAAAGGAAAATTTTATTTCAACTAAGTACACTGCAATCCTTCAATTTCAAATATTTTTCAAAATGCTAATTCAGCAGAATATCAAAGCGATTTTTACGTACATATACACTATTGGAAAACTTTATTATCCTCCCTACTCAAGTTTTACTTCAATTACCTGTTATATACAAAATTACCAATTATATACATTTTTAGGATTTAAGAATATTAATCAATTCTTACAATCACTTTAACGTACAAATCCCACTCCCCCCAACGTTTCTCTCTCCACATCTCATCCTCCCCCCTTCTCCCCCACGTATCTTGCACAAGAGAGCAGCAATTCCACCATTGACAACCATTAAAAAGCTTTAAAGCTTTGAATTCGAATTTGGGTTTTCAAAAAATATTATTTGTTTGAATTGGGTGTTGTTGCAAAGAATTGGGATCCTCTCTACGTCTCTCTCTATCTCTCGATCCCTAATATCTGTTACACCTCACAATATTATGTCCTGCAGTATTATATTACGACAATGTTATGCTCTGCAGTAATATGTTACGATGATGTCACCCTCTGCAGTAATATATTACGATGATGTTACGTCCTGCAGTAATAAGTTACGACAGTGTTGTACCCAACAGTATTATATTACAGTAATGTTACGCCTCGTAGTAATAAGTTACGACGATGTTGCACACTGCGGTAATGTTTGTTGAATTTATCATAAGATAATTGACATCAGTCCAAGGAAAAGATTATTTGGTGATTAGGATTATAAGTGATGAGTAAATTCGTGAAGGTAAGAGGGTAAGTAAAATTGAAGAAAACGAATTTTGTCGAAGTTTGGCATTTTGGGATAAAATACGGCCCGAGCTAAAATACCCGGTATTTATGGACTAGTGTCATACAAGGTACTACATGACCATAAGGTGTACAAGATATATTAAAAGAGAATAGTATTTAATTAAGTTGAAACAATTTTTAAATTATGTGGGTACTTGATTAATTACCGGGTAATAAAATATTACCCAATTAACTAATAAGTGGGTAAAAATTAATAATTCTCATCCTTAAACGTGGCAGTTAGCCACTTCATAAAGAAATGACTAAGGGTCTTCCTTGATTAGGTGTCATACCCTTGCCAATTTAAAGAATTTTCTATACAAACATATAATGAGAAGTTGAGACATTTGCATGCTCGTGAGTTCCAAGAATTTCATTTTCAAGAATATTACAATCAGAATATATATTAAATCATTCCTATACTTAGAACTTAGTCATGAATTGTCTATTAAAAAGCACTACAACATCCAACGTTAACCATTTCTTTTCCAACAAAAATGCTTGCAACCAGAATAATTAGCAAGCTAAACGTCTTTCAATCAAAATCCACGAGAATTATTGGGAGCTTAACAACGTAAAATTTTGTGGTTCTAAACGAGCAGGGTGCAATCTTTTTCAAGAATATCATACGGATATTTCACTACTCCAGGTATGTTAAGGCTATCCCTTCTTTTTTTTGGCATGATCCATACGATACGAAGGAAACTTGCAAAAGTACAAATTCCATAAATGACTCTATTCATAGAAGTATTAGAGATATCTATGTTCCTGAATTTCCATGTGTCATAATATTTTATCATCTGTTCATGGATCTCAGAAAAATACGAAAGTTGAAAAGAGTTTACTTTATGATATTGCTCAAGACACAATGGTCTTATAAAATTCCGAAAGATTTTATTAATGTACTTTTCATGCATTGCATTCATGAGCATTGACCCCTAACCATATGGCGTAATATACGCGTATATATGTAAATATATGTATATGAGATATGAGAAAAGGTTACGGCGTTATATGCGCATCACCACCTAATCAGCTGGTATATGATGATGATGTTGCCCACAGTGGCTGAAATATGATTCAAACGGCATTATATACGCGTATATATGTATGTATATATATGTATATGGGATATGGGAAAGGTTATAGCGTTATATATGCACCACCACCTAATCAACTGATATATGATGATGATTTTGCTCACAGTGGCCGATATGATATGACGGGATGCCCTCAGAGGCTGATGATGTTATGAAACATGTACATATGCACGACATGACATTCATACGCATATGCATGACGCTAAAAGTAATTTATGATTTACAAAGTTATTTAGACTTACAGGTTGAGTCATGTACTCTATATGTCTTCTATGGCTCTTATGTATTTATTTATGTGCCTTACATACTTGGTACATTATTTGTACTGACATCCCTTTTACCTAGGGATGCTGCGTTTCATGTCCGCAGGTCCCGATAGACAGGTCGAGAGCCCTCCAAGTAGGCTATCAGCTCAGCGGAAGATGTTGGTGCGCTCTATTTGCTTCGGAGTTGCTCGTTTGGTTAGTATGATTTAGATGTGTATTGTTTGATATGGCGAGATTCTGTCCAGACCTTTATGACATTTATGTATTCTTAGAGGCTTGTAGACATATGTCTTGTACATAAAAGATTGTACGGCCTTGTCGGCCTATATTTTGAGTTTATAAAGGATCATGTTGGCCTATTAGGTCCGTATGCATGTGTATATGATGATGTAATAAGAAAGATACATTACGTTGGTACTCGGTTGAGTAAGGTACCGAGTGCCGTCCAGCCCATCGGTTTGGGTCGTGACAAAAGTGGTATCAGAGCAGTTCTGTCCTAGGGAGTCTACAAGCCGTGTCTAGTAAAGTCTTATTTATGGGTGTGTCATGCACCACACTTATAAGCAGGAGGCTATAGGGCATTGAAGACTGTCACTCTTTTTTCTTACTCTAGATCGTGTGGTAGAGCTCACTTGTAAGAATTCAAGTCATGAGCTTCTATTTTTATTCGTAATAAGACGATGCCTACGTTCAGAAAGATGATCGATAAGATATATAGATGTGGAAGTGTTGAATTAGAGGAACTCGACTTCATATCATGCTTATGATAAGTAAATATGAGGTCTTCAGCAGATCATGGGTGTACTGAAAGGTGCAAGCTTTCTGATAAGAAGCCTTAAGGCAAGAATGTCTATCCGTCTTTATGGTAAAAGACAATGAGAGATTAAGAAGATAAATACAAGTTTCAACAAGCAAAAGAAGCAAGAGGAAGAAGAGTACGAGGTACCCAATTAATTAAGGCTAACGACATTTATAATTGAGGCAGAGGAACATAAGCTTTTTGAGTTATATTCAATAGTAACAGAGGTATATACAATTGGTCGTACCCATTCCAGATATGCCCTATGGGGGTTAATAGAAGCAGTATAAGAAGAAATGATGGATGAATTGTTTGTGACAGTTGACATTTCCAAAGGATATTTTAAATGTGCTAATAGATCTCCTTGTGAGACACCCAGATGGTACACTTTAAAATAGTGCAGCCAGATATGAGTATTGCAAAGACATGCACTATAAGCCTTGAAGGGATACATATTACCTCAGTGTGGCTTGTGTCCCTAGTAAATCTAGAACGCTAAGCAACTTGAAGAGCCACGAGAGGGAGTAAAGGGAATTTAAAAGCAAAAGAATGTCTTGTTCGAGATTTCAGAATAAAGTGATAGGCATAAATGTTAGCGGGAAATAAGAAAAGAGTTAATGAAGCATTATGAGTAAGATGTGGTACATGGATGACAACGGTAGATCCAAAGATCATAATATTAAAAAATTTATAGTCAAGTGAAGGAAGAGACAAGGGGTGACATGCCTTAGGACAACAAAAGAGTGTAGGCCATACAGTCATGTCCTTATTTTGAGAAGTAAGTCTGCAACTCTAGTGCGATTACCAAGAGGAAAAGCTAGACCCCAGAGTAATAGAAATCAGTATGGGCTGGTGAATAAGATAAACTAAATATGAATTAGGGACTGAGTGATTTGGTAATAGTCAACATTATGAGAATTTCAGATTGCATTCCGGCAATAATAGAATGGACGACAGAAGAATATCCTTTAAAGGTCATTCAGGAAGACGCTTCCCTAAAGCAAGCAATGTGAACAAAGTTAAGCTTAAGGGACTGTATGTGCCAGTTATATTAAGTGTCACCCTCGCGAGTAAGGAAATTTGTTATCCTTGGTACAGAAGGATTACTGTATGGCGAGTAAGGGTCATGGATGATGTGAAAGGATGCCAAAGATGAAAAGGTAAAACATCTATAGGAAAGTCGTCATAGCTCCAACTCTTAGTACTCCCCTAAAGGAGGGAATATGGAATGATAAAGGAAGAATGCGATAAAAATGAGAAAAGGGATGAGATTGCACTTATCCGAATCCTACAGTTATGTTATGATTCCATAACGTTACGTAAGCACAATGTCAGAAAAATGAAGTAAGTTTTCTTGCCCAGAAGGTTATTGATAAATAAGGAGCTAGTGCAAGAGGTAAGTTAGACAAAGGAAATAACCTAAGAGAGATTACGCCGAATATGGATATGAGAATGGGCCGATGAGTAGTTAGTAGTTGATTCAGGAAGAGCCTACTCATGGCTAGACAAGAAGTTACAGACAAATCAGTAGATCATGCAAGGTAAATGTAGTAAACCCTAACATGGAGATTTCATCCTCGCAGCAATATTGTTATAATACTTGAGATATATTCAAATAGGAATCGGGGTAGTTAAAGATATCGTATGAGTGTTACGGGGATAAAAGAAAGTGCCACTAGGAAGGCAGTCAAAATATCAGTTGTAGCAACCCTATAAGCACAAGGGCGCAGAGGTAAGAAACTACGGATAATTATAGGAAAGGAAGGACATCAAAAGATCCGTAATAAGCTCACAGCTTTACGAGAGTCAAGGGTTCTCCCTAAATAACGAAAGACTAGCTGAGGAAATAAGGAAGAAGGCTTCAACTTAAGCACAATGACTTAAAGAGGAAATGGTTGTGTAACAACAGTATCACAACAACATTATAAGCACTCTAAAAGAAAGTGGCACCTACCATGACTAATGAACGAGAAGTAAAATTAAAAGTAATATTCGAGATCATATGAGTTGGATAAAAACTCTGGCATGTGTAAGCACTAAGATGAGCTAAGTATGGATGTAACAAGGGGGCAAAAGGACCAGGAAAAGTAATAGCTTACGTTGAAAGAAAGCTAAAATGGAACGAAATAAATTATTCGATCAATGATCCAGAGTTAGTTACGTTACGAACTTACTTAAGGATTTGGAGTTTTATACATGCATCATATACAGCCACAGAAGATTCTGGTATACGTTAAAAGAAAGAATTGAGCCCAGGTCATAGATGAAGGATTGAATTGTTAAAGGATTTTATCATAAATATCCATAACGCCCATGAAAGGATAAGGTAATAACTGATACCATGAGCCACAAACCGGAAGATAGCTTAAGCCTACGTAAAGGCTGATCAGAAGGAAGAAGAAACTAAAGAATTACATTACCCAAGTAAATGAGGAGTCTGATTATTGGACCTAGAAAAATTATAGAAGTTGTTCTTGAGAACATGATAGATCACTCTTAATATTAGATGTTCAAGAGAAATCACAACAACCATAATCTATAATGGCTCTACAAGGAAGCCAGTTAGATAAAGTACCAGCCTCATAAGAAGTCAGTATGAAGCTCCCACCGAATTGTGTATGTACCAGAGGTGTGAGTATTATAATAGAGCTTCAAGTTATGGACGTGAATTACACATAAGTGGAAGAGAGGTTATGAAAGATATAAAAGATACGATATGAGATTTTAAGGTAAGTAAGGTAAATGTGAACAGTGAACGAGATACTCAAAGGCAGAATATGTGAATAGTCCATACTTTGGATAGAAGGCTAGAAGTGCTGGGATTCAATATCCAGGAATGATAGCGGCATAGTCAGTGGCATATCTCATAGCCTATGGTTTCTAGGTATCGAGGAGGCTAATTAAGACAGTAAAGAAGAGTTAGAGATGATGTGATGTCTCGCTTGATGTCCCAGAATGACATAAGGAAATCTATGATGCAAGCAAGTTGAAAGGTTACAAGTAATATAAATAGAGTTGTGTAGGTCACAAGCCATTATATGGTGAAGCGACAAGGTTCTAGAAGACGAGAGTAAGGATAAGAAAGGGCAAGTGAGAAGGTAACAAAAATGGATAAGTCCCCAGGATTAAGCCCATGAAAACAAGAAGAGAAGATGGTTTCTCTAAATTATACAAAGTTCACTATAGCCTGAATGAACTCAAAGGAGTCTAAGACTAATAGCATTTAGAATGCCACCCTGGTAATAGAATGAGGATGTAATTGTGATAGATAAAAGATGACGTTTGGGCCTTCGATTGAGTAATGATTCTACGATGAAAAGAAATGAATCTTATGAATTGGACAAGATTAAAGTACTCACGCAAGGTGAATAGCATTGGGATGCTGTGAGGTATGGTTATGAAAGAAGGGTATCTCCCCAGGTGGATCAATCTAATCATTTCAGACGTTCCCCGATAAAACGTGAATCCTAGCAGCAATATTACATAAAAGGTTAAGTTATCAGTGGTATATTGTAGATCAATATTGAGGTGAATCAATAATGGATGGACAAAAGTTACAAAGTATAAGATAAGATTAGGCCGTCATTCTATAGATGAACATTAATAAGGAAGCATTAAAGGACTTAAATTTATATATATGTAATGAGAAACGAGAGTAAGCTGGGATTTGGTAGTAGACCTCAACAACGATAAATTAAAGTAAGAGTTATGGCAGTAAATTCATATGGATGGTTAAACGGACCTGTGCGATGAGATATAACAATATTCATGAATTCAACCAAGTACCGAGCGAAGAACTTCAGTATACTCATAAATGCCCAAAGGGACATCTTATCAAGCTCTACATGTGAAGCCTAGAGATCGGACACACTTACAAGATTAAAACTATACAGGCTGCATGATGAAAAGTAGCAACAGTTACGAGATTGGAAGGATTCCGACTACAAGTTGTGGTGTGAGAAGGAGGCCTAAGGAGGGATGCCCTAGACTTTGGACCTATTCATAGAACAGTCGCCTAGATGGCAAGGATAGTTCTAAAGTATTCGGAAGATATAAGTTTAGAAAATGATAAGTGCATTGGTCAACATTCGAGGACGAATGTTCCAATGGGGGAATGATGTTACACCCCGCAATATTATGTCCCCCAGTATTATATTACGACAATGTTATGCTTTGCAGTAATATGTTACGATGATGTCACCCTCTGCAGTAATATATTACGATAATGTTACGTCCTGCGGTAATAAGTTACGCTAGTGTTGTACCCAGCAGTATTACATTACAGTGATGTTACGCTTCACAATAATAAGTTATGACGATGTTGCACTATGCAGTAATGTACGTTGAATTTGTCGTAAGGTAATTGACATCAGTCCAAGGAAAAGATTATTTGGTTATTATAAGAATTATAAGTGATGAGTAAATTCGTGAAGGTAAGAGGGTAAGTAAAACTGAAGAAAATGAATTTTGTCGAAGTTTGCATTTTGGGATAAAATACGGCATGAGCTAAAATACCCGGTATTTATGGACTAGTGTCATACAAGGTACTACATGACCATAAGGTGTACAAGATATGTTAAAAGAGAGTAGTATTTAATTAAGTTGAGATAATTTTTTAAATTATGCAGGTAATTGATTAATTACCGAGTAATAGGATATTACCCAATTAACTAATAAGTGGGTAAAGATTAATAATTTCCATCCCAGAACGTGGCAGTTAGCCACTTCATAAAGAAATGACTAAGGGTCTTCCTTGATTAGGTGACATACCCTTGCCAATTTAAAGAATTTTCTATATAAACATATAATGAGAAGTGGAGACATTTGCATGCTGGTGAGTTCCAAGAATTTCATTTTCAGGAATACTACCATCAGAATATATATTAAATCATTACTATACTTAGAACTTAGTCATGAATTATCTATTAAAAAGCACTACAACATCCAACGTTAGCCATTTGTTTTCCAACCAAAATGCTTGCAACCAGAATAATTAGCAAGCTAAACGTCTTTCAATCAAAATCCACGAGAATTATTGGGAGCTTAACAACGTAAAATTTTGCGGTTCTAAACGAGTAGGGTGCAACCTTTTCCAAGAATATCATACGGATATTTCACTATTCCAGGTATGTTAAGGCTATCCCTTCTTTCTTTTGGCATGATCCATACGATATGAAGGAAACGTGCAAAAGCACAAATTTCATAAATGACTCTATCCATAGAAGTATTAGAGATATCTATGTTCCTGAATTTCCATGTGTCATAATATTTTATCATCTGTTCATGGGTCTCAGAAAAATACGAAAGTTGAAAAGAGTTTACTTTATGATATTGCTCAAGACACAATGGTCTTATGAAATTCCGAAAGATTTTATTAACGTACTTTTCATGCATTGCATTCATGAGCATTGACCCATGACCAGATGGCGTTATATACGCGTATATATGTATGTATATATATATATATATATATATATATATATATATATATATATATATATATATATATATATATATATATATATGTATATGTATATGGGATATGGGAAAGGTTATGGCGTTATATACTCACCACCACCTAATTAGTTGGTATATGATGATGATTTTGCCCACAATGGCCGATATGATATGATGGGATGCCCTCAGAGGCTGATGATGTTATGAAGCATGTACCTATGCACGACATGACATTCATACGCATATGCATGACGCTAAAAGTAATTTATGTTTACAAAGTTATTCAGACTTACAGGTTAAGTCATGTACTCTATATGACTTCCATGTCTCTTATGTATTTATTTATGTGCCTTACATACTCGGTACATTATTCGTACTGACGTCCCTTTTGCTTGGGGACGCTGCGTTTCATGCCCGCAGGTCCCGATAGACAGGTCGAGAGCCCTCCAAGTAGGCTATCAGCTTAGCGGAAGATGTTGGTGCGCTCCATTTGCTTCGAAGGTGCTCATTTGGTTAGTATGATTTAGACGTGTATTGTTTGGTATGGCGGGACTTTGTCCCGACTTTATGACACTTATGTATTCTTAGAGGCTTATAGACATATGTCGTGTACATAAAAGATTGTACGGCCTTGTCGGCCTATGTTTTGAGTTTATAAAGGATCACGTTGGCCTATTAGGCCCGTATGCATGTGTATATAATGATATAATATGAAAGATACACTACGTTGGTACTTCGGTTGATTAAGGTATCACGTGCCCGTCCCGGCCCATCGGTTTGGATCGTGACAATTTCAGTAATGTAAAGCAAAGAAAAAAAGAGCAGCAATTCCACTATTGACAGCCATTAAAAAGCTTTGAAACTTTGAATTCGAATTTGGGTTTTTAAAAACTATTATTTTGTTTGGATTGGGTGTTATTGCAAACAATTGAAAATATGGTTTGGAGTTTATATCTCAATTTTGAGAGTGTTTTGGTGAAGATTAGACTTGATTTTGGCTGAATTTCAGATTGAAACTCGTAGAAGAAGAAGAAGAAGACATGAATACATTATACTGCCGAAATTGTAGTAAAGTTATAGTAAAATTGTTGAAAAATTGTATTCTGTTGTTTATATATATATATTTTTAATTTAAATATTCTTTAAAAATTGAACAATATTATATAAAAATTATATTTAAGTTGTATGATATTGTAGTTGTATATAACTTAGTAGAAACAATGTATGAAAATTGTAGATAAGTTGTATAATATATAATTAGTTGTATGAAATTTATTTTTACTATGTACAAATCAGACACTAATTATACAAAAGACATATTGTATAAAATTTATATTTACGCTGTATGATATTGTAGTTGTATTTAACTGTGTAGAAATTTGTATCTCATTTTGAATATTAACCTTTCCTTGGTTTTGCCACACATTTTGTCTTAGGAGAAGCCTAAGATCATGTCTGCCCGAAGAATTAGCAACAACTGTATCTTAATGAAATATGATAATCTCAAGATTAAAGCAATGCTACTGAAACGTTTTTTATTGACCTTCACCCCTGTACATGTTAAGTTTCTGCTTGGGCATTACATCAACTCAACTAAGAAACTGAATAGGGGGTGGTGTAATTTTTATTTCTTCTTGTTAATATTATTTTCTGTTGCTATATTATTGCATTTTTGCAACTGCTACTGCAAAGGCAAGGGTTGGTAGTATCGGACTGTACATAAAATCAGAGTTTCCAGCCTTTGCTGTTTGTATTATCGTCTCAAACTGAATCAATAGAGGGATGACAATACTATTCAGATAGACATTACACTTTTCTTATGTGAAAAGGAAGACGGGACTACTGGCACTTATATTACATAAATCCCTAATAGGCAAAGGAAGAGGGGACTACTGGCACTTTTCTGGTTCCAGATAGATAAATAGTTTAAAATAATGGAAGATCCGGAGAGAAAGGAGAAAAAAAGGAAAATGGTGTAACTAAATCCCTTGATTGAAGGTACAAATAATGTATTGAGGAGCCTTTTAAAGTGGATTATATATATTTTGTATACAAAACTTGTTTATGCTGGGTAATTAGCTAAATATGGACATTAAGAGTAATAAAGTTTCAAATAATGTATAGAAATGAAACAATCCCTTTTTATAATAGTATAGATTATTACTTATTATTACTAGGGGAAGGGAGCACTACTAGAAATTCGGCCAAAACCGACCGCGGCGAACCGACGGACTTCAGTCGGTCAAAAAACCAAACAAAGTCAATCGCTTTTTTAAAATATTTTATTTTTAAAAAATTTTACGAAACCGCCAACTTCAGTCTTTTTTTTGTACAAAAATGCGAGAAACTATTTTAGTATCCCGCGAAATTTTTTTGTTAAGAAACCGACCGAAATCGGTCGAATTTTATATAAAATAAATTAAAACTAATATTCAAAAACTGACCAAAATTGATCACTTATTTTAAAAAACCAACCGACTTCGGTCGGTAATTTTGTATTTTTAATAAAATCGACCGAAATCGGTCGGTTATTTTCGCGCGAAAATGAAATTAAAGAGTACAAATAAATTAAAAGAAAGTCTTAAACGAAAATGTACCAATAATCTAGTGGTAGAATAGTATCCTGCCACAGTACAAACCTTGGTTCGAGTCCCAGATGGTGCATTTTTAATTGCATGATTAAAAATACCAACCGAATTCGGCCAAAAAATACCGACCGACTTCGGTCGGTTTTTTCAACAGATTTTTTCTTTTTGGGTCATTTCTGAAAATTAATTTACCGACCGAAGTCGGTCGGAAATTGTCACCGACCGAAATCGGTCGGAAATTGTGACCGACTTTGGCTCGCTATTTTTTGCCGACCAACCTATTTTCGACGGATTAAAGTCGGTCGAAAATTGGTCGGTTTCTCCAGTTTTTTGACCGATTTCGGTCGATATTTTTGGACGGTTTAGGCAGTTTTCTAGTACTGAAAGGGAAAATTTATTTGTGTAATAATTAATGTTGTTTGTTTTAGATTTAATACCCTAAAACCCACCTAACGATATAATTTTGTCAGTTTCCTGCCTAAACTATCGTCTGTCCCCGAAAATTCCCTATACTATATCCCCCTTCATAATAAAACTCTCTCGTCTCTTATGTGGTATAATGCGTGTAATAAATCACCAAAGAACGCGTGAAGACTGAAAAAGCTATTAAAATGGCCCACATAACAGTGTTTAATGGCTAATTGGCCTTTCTCTTTTTAAAATGCATATTTCTTTTTATTTTCTCCTCCTTTTCTTTATATTTCACCTTCCTTCATCATCATTTTACCTTTCTTCTCCATTTCTTCATCTGAATTCATTTGAAATTCCCTGTCTCTTGTCAAAGCCCTAATCTTCTATAGAGATTCAGGAGCAGAACCTAATTTTTATCTCGATTTTCAAACAGAAGCAAGAACAAACAATACAATGGAGGTTAGAAGCAAGATTAATAGAGAAAATCACTACCGAGAGAAGGTGTAGCCATTCTCCGATGAGAGCAAAGAGAAGATTTTTTTTTTACAATGACCCAGTAATTTTAACCCTAGCACCCTTTTATATTTTCTTCATGTAATTTTTTACAAATGATATAATCAAGAATATTAATATCTTAATTAAGTTTATTTTTTAGATTAAGGTAAGTAAATATCTACGTATATTGCCATATGATAGATTTTAAAAATAATTTGGAGCGTGTATTATACGCACTAGTAAGAATACGACGAACGGATTTTATTGTGAAAGATGATATAGTTCAGGGAATTTTCGGGGATAGACGATAGTTTAGGTAGGTAACTCACAACGAATGTATAGTTTAGGCAAATTTTAGGGTACTAACTCTTTGTTTTATGGCTAAAAAATGAAGAAGTCTATCACAACCTCACTCGCGCGCTTCAGTGAAAAAGAGACCATCAAATATATTTTTTGCAAAGTCGAGTTTAAAGTACTAACATAAATGTAGAGACGGAGCTAGTATTTGAATTTATGGGTTTCTAAATTTTAATCCTTTTAAGTTAATATGTTCTAAATTAATAATTTATATATATTAAATAAATTTTTAAGACAATACAAAATTTGAACCAAAACTAATCTATAGCCGACACTCTATAGCTCCTCTACTGAATCCGGAAGCACCACAGAAAACGGAGCATATATTTATGTCAAGTGGCCAGTTTGATGAGGATGCCATTGTCTTTAGGACCTTATCCTCAAATTAAACCTCTCTATAGTCATCATTTTATTCTCCACCATTTGGTTCTCTTCTTCCTTATCTTTTCCATCATATGTATTTGACTTGGGGTTTTTGGAAGTTTATGAAATAGGGACCGGGTGTCCAAAGGAACTTTAGCTACATTTCTCAAATCATGAGGCCATTTAGGAAACGACATATTGTGTTTCTTTTTCCATTTTTCGCCATCAACTGACAAAACTTGAACTCATAGGAGAATCACATCAAAAATCACCCTTCCGTGATGAAACAAATACAATTCAAAGTTAAGCTTTGGTAATTAAGATTATGATTTCAATTGAATTAATATTTATTTATCCGTAAAATAGTACAGTTGAATTTTTAACGTGATTTATAGAGAAGCGAATCGATTTGATCCCAAAATGATAAATAAACTAAATGAAATGCAAGACTTAACAGAAATCGAGATAAGACAGTAAATAGCTTGGTTCTGGGAGCACCATCATTCCCAGAAGACTCAACACGGCCAAGGACTCCAAAGAGAAATTTCCTTCTACAAGCCCTCGTACATGGGCTGTTGGCATGTACCCTTCTTCCATCCGTCCTTCTAGCATCCCTACTATGAAAGAGGACTGTGATTTTCATGATCTGAACATCATCGCTCTCGAACTGGTGGAGCAAGTAACCTTCCCTAAGAAGGGCTTTATGTACTTTTATACATACCCATTTACTTTGGGTGCGTTATCTCTAAGCAGGGGAATTGACCCCCTGATTTTGGAGTTGTGCCACAGATACCAAATTTGTTTGGCACAGGTGGGCCCTTCGGTGTGGTGAATGGTAGCCTGTCTATGGTGGTTGTATTAAGAGATGAAGGAAGATCTCACCTTGGTTCACATGATAAACCTCTACTCCCTTAAGATTTTTCGTGGAGGAGTAATAAACTTTAGAAAATGTGGCCACCATGCTTTGTTCACCAGCATGGATGATGACAACGACCGAGGATTTATGGATCGGTTTGTTGTTATTGCCTCCACATATATCATCCAGGCCACGACTCTATCTTTCCTTAAGCCATAGACTCATACACATAAGTTTAAAGCCTGTCTTTTCTCTAAAAAATGTAGTTTTGTGTTGTTATTGATTCTTCTCTTTTTACTATTTCAGCAACTCGATGGATACCACCAAGGGTTGAAGGTTTGTACTAGTGGTTTTAGAAGATCCTGGGTACTACTGTGACGACCCAAAGGGTCATCACCTATTTTCTTACCTATTATGTGCTTCCGAGGCCTTGAAAACCTCATTTAGAGTCGCTTCGATTTGCGTGCGCAGTCCGAGGCGTAACCGGAAAGCTTAAATATGAAATTTTGTGAAAAATGCTAAGTTTTGATGTTTAAATGAATAAATTTGACTTCGGTCAACATTTTGGGTAAACGGACTCGGACCCGTGATTTGACGGTCCCAGAGGGTCCGTAGGAAAATAAGGGACTCGGGCGTATGCCTGAAATCGGAATCCGAGGTCCCTAGCCCGAGAAGTGAATTTTTTTAAGGAAATTATTTTTCTGAAAATGTCTAAGAAAATTGAAATGAAATTTGATTAGAACGAGTTGGTATCGGGCCCATATTTTGGTTCCGGTGCCAGGTACAAGTCTTATATATGACTTGAGTCATTCTTGTGAAATTTGGTTAAAATCGGACGTCGTTTGACGCGATCCGGACCTTAATTGAGAAATGTGATGTTTAAAAGAGTTTTGAGAAACTTCATTGATCTTTAGGTTTAATTCGATGCTCGTGATGTTATTTTGGTAATTTGATTACACGAATATGTTCGTAGGATGTTTTTGAGGTTGTGTGTATACTTGGGTTGGAGTTTCAAGGGCTCGGGTGAGTTTCGAGTAGGTTCCGGGATGCCTTAGGCTTAGAAAGTTAGGTCTTGCAGGTTCAGGAAGCCACAATCTCTGAAACCTCTAGTGTGGTCTGCGAGAAATCGCGTGCGACCGCGGAGGGGCCAGCGTGGCCACGGTTGCCTTTGTTCGGTCCACGGTGGAAGCTGTGCGGCCGCAGTCGCCTTTGTGTGGTCCGTACAGGGTGCTCAACTGCAGGTCTTCAGGGAGGGGCCAGCGCGGCCGCGGTCGCCTTTGTGCGGTCCGCAGTGGAGGCTGTGCGGCCACAATCCATTTGATGCAGTCTACACTAGGTGTCAGAGAGGGGTATAAATAAACGGAAATTTTAGATATTTTTCACTTTTCAAAACCCCAAAACATAAGAGGCGATTTTCAAACAACCTTTCTTCTCCAAAACGTTGGTAAGTGATTTCTAACTCATTTTCTTCACTCTTTAACATCTTTTAACATGATTTCGACTTCAAATCAAAGATATTCATGGGGAAAATTGGGTATTTTGGGTAGAACCTAGGTTTTCTAAAATTGGGGATTTGGACCTCAATTTAAAGTCCGATTTCAAAAAAAATTATACATTTGGATTCGTGGGGGAATGGGTAATCGGGTTTAGGTCTGAACCTCGGGTTTCGACCACGTGTCCCCGGGGGTGATTTTTGATTTTTTGGGTAAAATTTTGGGAAAACTCATTTTCATGCATTGGGGTTGATTCATTTAGCACTTATTGATGTAATTAAGTAATTTGTTACTAGATTCGAGCGGATTGGTGGTGGAATCAAGGGGGTAAAGCTATAATTGAGGCTTGAGTGGTGTTCAAAGCTTCAAGGTAAGTGTTTGGTCTATCCTTAGCTTGAGGTATTAGGAGTTGAGTCTTATTTGCTACGTGCTTATTGTCGAGTACGACGTATAGGCATGGTGACGAGTATCTATACGTTGGTGTCTAGCATGACCGTGAGTCTTTATATTGGGGATATTCTGATCTTGTTGTATCTTTCATGCCTTAATGATGATTTCTATATGTTGTAAAAAGCATGTGAAAGAAATTGTGATCTTTGAACTTCGGGAAGCATTGGCTCGAGTGGTAATACGAATTGTGAAAGTATATGAGATAAATGGAACCCTTTGGAGCATTGGCTCAAGTGGAGAAGTGAGTTATAAAGTAAGAAGTGAATGAAGGAGAAAGAGTTATTAAATTGTTCCCTTGCCGGGATGCTTGTTGGTTTGTTGATTATCTTCCTTGCCGGGATGTTGAGATTTATTGATATTGTTCCCTTGCCGGGACTTAGCTGTTTAATTGTATTCCCTTATTGGGATTTCTATTATTATTATTTTTTTAATCCCTTGCCCCTTGTTTGTGATTGTTGTTTGGGTGAGGAAGAGCGATAAAGCACGAAGGGTGATGCCGTGCATTGTTTGCTATTGTGAGAAAAGTGTGTAAAGCACGAAGGGTGATGCCGTGCCATACGATGTACCATTCCATACCGATATTCATTGACTATATTGTGAGGAAAGAGAGTAAAAGCATGAAGGGTGATGTCGTGCACATTATTAAGATATGATTGATTTGGTGAGGACGAGAGTAAAAGCACGAAAGGTGATGCCGTGCATTTGTTGATTTCTGATTTCCTTGTTGATATCCGAGTTATGTCGTTTCTTTCATTACTTGCTGTTATTTGATTTACTTCGATGTATTAGATTTCCTTACCCTATATGCCTTGTGATTGTTGTTGTGAGGAAGAGCGTAAAGCACGAAGGGTGATGCCGTGTATTGTTTTGGTGAGGACGAGAGTAAAATCACGAAGGGTGATGCCGTGCATTTGTTGATTTCTGCTTACTTGTTGATATTCTAGTTATGTTGTTTCTTTCCTTACTTGATGCCTTTCTATTCGGAACTATATTCACCCCACAGCATGTTTCCGCTTCCCGCATTGACTGGTTATTCTTATATCTCTTTTCCGTTGTATATATATATATGAACTGCACAGGTTTATTTGGAGTCTGGTCCTAGCCTCATCACTACTTCGCCGAGGTTAGGCTGGACACTTACCAGCATATGGGGTCGGTTGTGCTGATACTACACTCTGTGCTCTTTTGCACAGATCCAGGTCTTGGACAACAGCATAGCGCGAGAGTCATCCTTCAGTCCAGTGAGACACCGAGGTAGCCTTGCAGGCATCCGTAGGCCCGACGTTTCCTCTATCTTTTATTTCAGTCTGTTATCTCATGTTTCCGAGACAAACAGTTTATATTTTTCTTTCTAACGGTTGTATTTAGTACTCTTAGAAGTTCGTGAGTAACATGACACCAGTTCTTGCATAGAGGCATATGTGGATTTCTGCATTATTGTTCAGTTTCTTTAATTTACGTCTTCCGCATATTTATTTAATTCTGTTGTTTTCATGTTATTACTGATAATTGTCAAAAGAAGTAATTTGTTAATGAAGTAGCAGTTAAGAATTGGCTTGCCTAGCTCACATTAGTAGGCGACATCACGACTCCCGAAGGTGAGAAATACGGGCCGTGACAAGTTGGTATCAAAGCTCTAGGTTACATAGGTCTCACAACTCACGGACAGGCTCAGTAGAGTCTGAGGGATTGGTACGGAGACGTCTGTATTTATCCCCCAGAAGCTACAGAGTTAGGAAAATCTCACATTAGTTCTCCCTTGTCGTACGAATTTGTTCCTCAAATGCTAAGTGGATTTCTACTCTGTTCTTTCGCAGATGGCGAGAACACACGCTTTCTCATCTACCACTCAACAGCCCAAGCCCCCAGCAACAACTTCCACTAGGGGCAGAGGGCGAGGGAGAGGCCGTGCTAGAGGCCGAGGTAGGGGCAGAGTTTAGCCCCGAGCAGCAGCGCCAGTGGCGGAGCCTCAAGTTGATTTTGAGGAGGATGTTCCGGCCCCAGCAGTTCCGGTAGGCCCAGCTCAAGTCCCAGAAGGATTTGCTACCCTAGTTCTTCAGGATGCTTTGGTCTGATTGGTGGACCTCATGGAGAGTGTCACCCGAGCAGGTTTGCTTCCTGTAGCACCAGCCACTTCTCAGGCTGGAGGAGGGGACCAGACTCCTGCTACTCGCACCCCGGAGTAGGTAGCTCCTCAAATTCAGACTCCAGCGGTTCAGCCAGTTAGAGCAGTTCAGCCGGGTGTAGTAGCTTAGACCGGTGATGGAATGGCTATGTCTGCCGATGCTTTGTGGAGGCTGGATAGGTTCACCAAGCTCTTCACTACTACTTTCAGCGGTGCTTCTTCTGAGGATCCCCATGATTTTCTATATAGCTGTCACGAGGTTCTCAGGAACATGGGTATTGTTGAGACCAATGGGGTCGATTTTGCTTCATTCCGCTTGTCTGGATCCGCCAAGACTTTGTGGAGGGATTATTGCTTAGCTAGACCAACTGGGTCGCCATCTTTGACTTGGGAGCAGTTTGCAGCATTGTTTCTGGAGAAGTTTCTCCCCGTGACCTAGAGAGAGGCCTATCGGAGGCAATTTGAGCGCCTCCAGTAGGGTTCCATGACGGTCACTCAGTATGAGACCAGGTTCATCGACTTAGCTCGCCATGCTCTTGTCATACTTCCTACCGAGAGAGAGGGTAAGGAGGTTTATCGACGGTCTTATTCAGCCGATTCGTCTTCAGATGGCCAAGGAGGCCGGGAGTGAGATCACTTTTCAGGAGGCGGCCAATGTGGCCCGCAGAGTTGAGATGGTTTTGTCACAGGGAGGTGGTCAGGGGTCGGATAAGAGGCCCCGTCATTCAGGCAGATTCAGTGGTACTTCATCTGGAGGTAGAGATTCAATTGGAGAGGCCATTCTTCTAGGCCCTTTCAGTCAGCTCTTTAGGCTTTTCACGGTGCTTTAGGTGGACGTGGTCCTCCAGTTAAGTATTCTGATCAGCAGTCCATCAGTGTACCGCCGCTTCAGAGTTTTCGAGGTGGTCATTCAGGTCGACAAGGCCAGCAGTTTCAACAGCCGAGGGCTTGTTACACTTGTGGTGATCTCGGTCACATTGCTAGGTATTGCCCTCGGGCTTCGAGCAGTTCTCCGCATCAGGGTTCCCGTGCTATGGTTTAGGCACCAGATGTTCCACAGCCTGCCCAATTAGCTAGAGGTATGGGTAGAGGTGCTAGAGGTGGAGGTAGAGGTCCTAGAGATGGAGCTCTGGCTGCCAGAGGTGGAGACTAACTAGCAACATGCCATCCTAGAGAGGTAGTTCAGGGTGGTGGGACCCAACCCCGATGTTATGCTCTCCCAGCCAGGCCCGAGGCTGAGGCTTCAGATGCAGTTATTACAGGTACGGTTCTGGTTTGTGATAGAGATTCTTTAGTGTTATTTGATCCAGGGTCTACATACTCGTATATGTCATCTTATTTTGCACCGTATCTGGTCATGCCTAGTGATTCGTTGAGTATTCCTGTTTATGTGTCTACACCGGTGGGTGATTCTATTGTGGTAGATCGAGTCTATCGCTCTTATGTAGTTGTGATTGGGGGTCTTGAGACTCGTGTGGATTTGTTGCTTCTAGACATGGTCGATTTCGATATCATATTGGGGATGGACTAGCTATCACCTTACCACGCTATCTTGGACTGTCACTCCAAGACTGTGACCTTAGCTTTACCGGGTATGCCTCGTTTAGAGTGGAGAGGGACTCCTAGTCATTCTACCCGCAGTGTTATTTCATATGTGAAGGCTCGGCGTATGGTCGAGAAGGGGTGCTTGGCCTATTTAGCTTATGTTTGTGATTCTAGTGCGGAGGTTTCATCTATTGATTCGGTGCCCGTGGTTCGTGAGTTTCCTGATGTTTTCCCTTCAAACCTGCCGGGTATGCTACCTGACAGGGATATTGATTTCTGCATCGATTTGGTTCCAGGAACTCAGCCCATTTCTATTCCGCCATATCACATGGCCCCACCAAAGTTGAAAGAGTTGAAGGAGCAGTTGCAAAACTTGCTTGAGAAGGGTTTCATTAGACCCAACGTTTCGCCTTGGGATGCGCCAGTGTTGTTTGCCAAGAAAAAGGATGGTTCGATGAGAATGTGCATTAATTACCGGTAGTTGAACAAGGTTACCATCAAGAATAAGTATCCACTGCCGAGGATTGATGATTTGTTCGATCAGCTTTAGGGTGCCAAGGTATTTTCAAAGCTAGACTTGAGATCTATCTACCATCAGGTGAGGATTAGGGCATCCGATGTCCCTAAGACAACTTTTCGCACTCGGTATGGGCATTACGAGTTCTTAGTCATGTCATTTGGGTTGACAAATGCCCCAGCAGCTTTTATGGATTTGATGAACCGAGTGTTCAGGCCTTATTTGGACTCGTTAGTGATAGTTTTCATTGATGATATTCTGGTATATTCCCGCAGCCAGGAAGAGCACTAGCTGCATCTCAGAGTGGTTCTTCAGACTCTGAAGGATAGTCAGCTATATGCGAAGTTCTCGAAGTGTGAGTTCTGGTTGAGTTCAGTTGCATTCCTGGGTCATGTCGTATCAGTAGAGGGTATTCGGGTTGACCCGAAGAAGATTAAAGCTGTCAAGAACTGGCCTAGACCAGCATCAGCTACAGATATTCGGAGTTTCTTGAGATTGGCAGGCTACTATCGTCGGTTCGTGGAGGGGTTCTCATCTATCGCAGCCCCGATGACCAGGTTGACCCAGAAGGGTGACCAGTTCAGATGGTCGGACGAGTGTGAGGCGAGCTTTCAGAGGCTCAAGACAGCTTTGACTATGGCACCAGTGTTAGTATTGCCCACGGGTTCAGGGTCTTACATAGTCTATTGTGATGCTTCCCGTATTGGGCTTGGTCCAGTGTTGATGTAGGATGGCAAGGTCATTGCCTATGCTTCGATGCAGTTGAAGATTTATGAGAAGAACTATCTGGTTCATAATTTGGAGTTGGCAGCCATTGTTCACGCATTGAAGATCTGGAGGCATTATCTATATGGCGTGGCATGTGAGGTGTTCACTAATCACAAGAGTCTTCAATATTTGTTCAAGCAAAAGGAGTTGAATTTGAGGCAGAGGAGGTGGTTGGAGTTGTTGAAGGATTATGACATCACTATCTTATATCACCCAGGAAAGGCCAACGTGGTGGCCGATGCTCTGAGTAGAAAGTCAGCCAGCATGGACAGTCTTGCTTATATTCCGGTCGGTGAGAGGCCGCTTGCGTTGGATGTTCAGGCTTTGGCCAATCGATTTGTGAGATTGGATATCACTGAGCCTAGCCGAGTATTAACTTGCACGGTCGCTCGTTCTTCATTATTGGAGCGTATCTGTGATCGACAGTTTGATGATCCCCATTTGTGTGTCCTTAGAGACACGGTGCAGCGTAGAGGTGCTAAGCAAATTACCTTAGGTGATGATGGAGTTTTGAGATTTTAGGGTCGAGTTTGTGTGCCTAATGTGGATGGGCTTCGAGAGTTGATTTTAGAGGAGGCCCATAGTTCCCGGTACTCTATTCATCCAGGCACCGCAAAGATGTATCAGGATTTGCGGCAGCATTATTGGTGGCGTAGAATGAAGAAGGATATTGTTGCATATGTGGCTCGATGTTTGAACTGTCAGCAGGTTAAGTATGAGCATCAGAGGCCTGGTGGATTGTTTCAGCGGATTGAGCTTCCCGAGTGGAAGTGGGAGCGGATCACTATGGACTTCGTTACTGGACTTCCACTGACTCGGAAGAAGTTCGACGCAGTTTGGGTCATTGTTGATAGGCTGACCAAGTCAGCACATTTCATTCCTATGGCAGTCTTATTCATCCGAGAGGTTAGCTGAGATCTATATCCGGGAGATTGTTCGTCTTCATGGTGTGCCCGCATCTATCATTTCGGACCGAGGTACACAGTTTACCTCGTATTTCTAGAGAGTAGTTCAACGAGAGTTGGGCACCCATGTTGAGTTGAGTACAACATTTCATCCTCAAACGGACGGCCAGTCCGAGCGGACTATTCAGATTTTGGAGGATATGCTCCGAGCTTGTGTCATCGATTTTGGAGGTTCGTGGGATCAATTTTTGCCTTTAGCAGAGTTTGCCTACAACAACAGCTACCAGTCGAGTATCCAGATGGCTCCTTATGAGGCTTTTGTATAGTAGGCGATATTGATCTCCGGTTGGGTGGTTTGAGCCGGGAGAGGCTCGGTTGTTGGGTACAGATCTGGTTCAGGAGGCCTTGGACAAGGTCAGGATCATTCAGGAGAGCCTTCGTACGGCTCAGTCCAGGCAAAAGAGTTATGTTGACCGCAAAGTACGGGATGTGGCTTTTATGGTTGGCGAGCGGGTATTGCTCTGAGTGTCGTCTATGAAGGGCGTGATGAGATTCGGGAAGAAGGGCAAGCTTAGCCCTAGGTTCATTGGTCCATTTGAGATTCTTGATCGAGTGGGAGAGGTGGCTTATAGACTTGCATTGCCGCCTAGTTTATCAGCCATGCATCCAGTATTTCGTGTGTCCATGCTTCGAAAGTATCACAGCGATCCATCCCACGTGTTAGATTTCAGTACTGTCCAGTTGGACAAGGAATTATCTTATGAGGAGGAGCCGATGGCTATTCTAGACCGGCAGGTCCGTCAGTTGAGATCGAAGAGTTTTCCTTCGGTTTGTGTTTAGTGGAGAGGTCAGCCTTTTGAGGCATCAACCTGGGAGTCCGAGTCCGATATGCGGAGCTGTTATCCTCATTTATTACCCTACTCAGGTACTTCATTCTTCTGTCCGTTCGAGGACGAACGATTGTTTTAGAGGTGGAGAATGTGACGACCCAAAGGGTCATCACCTATTTTCCTACCCATTATGCGCTCCCAAGGCCTTGAAAACCTCATTTAGAGTTGCTTCAATTTGCATGCGCAGTCTGGGGCATAGCCGGAAAGCTTAAATATGACATTTTGTGAAAAATGCTAAGTTTTGATGTTAGAATGAAAAAATTTGACTTCGGTCAACATTTTGGGTAAACGGACCCGGACCCGTGATTTGACGGTCCTAGAGGGTCCATAGGAAAATGTGGGACTCGGGCGTATGCCCGGAATCGTAATCCGAGGTCCCTAGCCCGAGAAGTGAATTTTTTTAAGGAAATTGTTTTTCTAAAAATGTCTAAGGAAATTGAAATGAAATTTGATTAGAATGAGTTGGTATCGGGCCCGTATTTTGGTTCCGGCGCCCAGTACATTTCTTATATATGACTTGAGTCATTCTTGTGAAATTTGGTTAAAAACGGACGTCGTTTGACGCGATCCAGACCTTAATTGAGAAATGTGATGTTTAAAAGAGTTTTGAGAAATTTCATTGATCTTGAGGTTTAATTCGATGCTCGTGATGTTATTTTGGTAATTTGATTACACGAATATGTCCATAGGATATTTTTGAGGTTGTGTGTATACTTGGGTTGGAGTTTCGAGGGCTAGGGTGAGTTTCGAGTAGGTTCCGGGATGCCTTAGGGTTAGAAAGTCAGTTGTTGCAGGTTCAAGAAGCCACAGTCTTTGAACCCTCTAGTGCAGTCCGCGAGAAATCGCATGCGACCGTGGAGGGGCTAGCGCGGTCGCGGTTGCCTTTGTGCAGTCCACGGTGGAAGTTGTGCGGCCGCAGTCACCATTGTACGGTCCGCACAGGGTGCTCAACTGCAGGTCTTAAGGGAGGGGCCAGCGCGGCCGTGGTCGCCTTTGTGCGGTCCGTGGTGGAGGCTGTGCGGCCGCAGTCCATTTGATGCGGTCCCCACTGGGTGTCAGAGAGGGGTATAAATAAACGAGAATTTCAGTTATTTTTCACTTTTCAAAACCTCAAAACATAAGAGGCGATTTTTCAAACAACATTTCTTCTCCAAAACGTTGGTAAGTGATTTCTAACTCATTTTCTTTACTCCTTAACATCTTTTAATATGATTTCGACTTCAAATCAAAGATTTTCATGGGGGAAATTGAGTGTTTTGGGTAGAACCTAGGTTTTCTAAAATTGGGGGTTTTGGACCTCAATTTGAGGTCCGATTTCAAAATAAATTATACATTTGGATTCGTGGGGGAATGGGTAGTCGGGTTTTGGTCCGAACCTCGGGTTTCGACCACGTGGGCCCGGGGGTGATTTTTGACTTTTTGGGTAAAACTTTGAGAAAACTCATTTTCATGCATTGGGGTTGATTCATTTAGCACTTATTGATGTAATTAAGTAACTTGTGACTAGATTCGAGCAGATTGGTGGAGGAATCAAGGGGGTAAAGCTATAATTGAGGCTTGAGTGGTGTTCAAAGCTTCAAGGTAAGTGTTTGGTCTAAACTTAGCTTGAGGGATTAGGCGTTGAGTCTTATTTTCTATGTGCTAATTATCGAGTACGACGTATAGGCATGGTGACGAGTATCTATACGTTGGTGTCTAGCATGACCGTGAGTCTTTATATTAGGGATATTCTGATCTTGTTGTATCTTTCATGCCTTAATGATGATTTCTAAATGTTGTAAAAAGCATGTGAAAGAAATTGTTATCTTTGAACTTCGAGAAGCATTGGCTCGAGTGGTAATACGAATTGTGAAAGTGTATAAGATAAATGGAACCCTTTGGAGCATTGGCTCAAGTGGTGAAGTGAGTTATAAAGTAAGAAGTGAAAGAAAGAGAAAGAGTTAATGAATTGTTCCCTTGCCGGGATATTGAGATTTATTGATATTGTTCCCTTGTCGGGACTTAGCTATTTAATTGTATTCCCTTGCCGGGATTTCTATTATTATTATTTGTTTAATCCATTGCCCCGTGTTTGTGATTGTTTTTTGGGTGAGGAAGAGCGATAAAGCACAAAGGGTGATGCCGTGCATTGTTTGCCATTGTGAGGAAAGAGTGTAAAGCACGAAGGGTGATGTTGTGATGTACGATGTATCATTCCGTACCGATATTCATTGACTATATTGTGAGGAAAGAGAGTAAAAGCACGAAGGGTGATGCCGTGCACATTATTAAGATACGATTGATTTGGTGAGGACGAGAGTAAAAACACGAAGGGTGATGCCGTGCATTTGTTGATTTCTAATTTCCTTGTTGATATCCGAGTTATGTCGTTTCTTTCATTACTTGCAGTTATTTGATTTACTTTGAGGTATTAGATTTCCTTACCTAATTTGCCTTATGATTGTTGTTTGGATGAGGAAGAGCGTAAAGCACGAAGGGTGATGCCGTGTATTGTTTTGGTGAGGACGAGAGTAAAAGCACGAAGGGTGATGTTGTGCATTTGTTGATTTCTGCTTCCTTATTGATATTCTAGTTATGTTGTTTCCTTTCTTACTTGATGCTTTTCTATCCGGAACTATATTCACCCCCACAACCTGTTTCCCTTTCCTATATTGACTGGTTATTCCTGTATCTCTTTTCCGCTGTATATATATATATATATGAACTGCTCAGATTTATTTGGAGTCTGATCCTAGCCTCGTGACTACTTCGCCGAGGTTAGACTGGACACTTACCAGCACATGAGGTCGGTTGTGCTGATACTACACTCTATGCTCTTTTGCACATATCTAGGTCTTGGACAGTAGCAGTAGCGTGGGAGTTGGCCTTCAGTCCAGTGAGACATTGAGGTAGCATTGCAGGCATCTGCAGGCCCGACGTCTCCTTTATCTTTTTTTTCCAGTCTGTTATCTCATGTTTCCGAGACAAACAGTTTATATTTTTCTTTCAAACGGTTGTATTTAGTACTCTTAGAAGTTCGTGAGTAATGTGAAACCAGTTCTTGGGTAGAGGCATATGTTGATTTCTGCATTATTGTTCAATTTCTTTAATTTACGTCTTCTCCATATTTATTTAATTCCGTTGTTTTCATGATATTACTGATAATTGTCAAAAGAAGTAATTTGTTAATGAAGTAGCAGTTAATAAATGGCTTGCGTAGCTCACATTAGTAGGCTCCATCATGACTACCGAAGGTGGAAAATCTGGGTCGTGACAATTACCATGCTTGAGACCTGCCGGTGGAAAACACTGGCCTCAAAATATGGGTAGAAAACCAAGAACCATGATAAGTTGACTCGCGAAACTAATCTTGTATTCATCTCATCTTTGTGTGTAAGAAAATTGGTTTTCTTTTTCCGTTGAATTCAGACATTCCGCAGGTATCTGTTACCATCCTTGAGGAGGATGTTTTGGCTGATCCCGTAGAGGCTGCAAGTTATTAAAGGAGGCCTTTACCTGAACAGATGCCATCGGATTCGCTTCTAGTACATGTGTTTCCTCTTGGAGTCCTTGGCCGGAGATCACACAACCAATAAGCCGGTGTTCTTTCTCGACCGAGGGCAAGAATAAAAGGGTGAAGAAAAATCACGCCCGAGGATAAAAGCCATCGATGAAGGGGCTTCCCTAAAAAGGAGACAACAACTTACATCAGCTCGACGGAATGATCCATCTGAAGAGCTTATAACCCCAACTGGAGACGATGCTCAAGCGCTCTAGGGAGAGTTTTACTTGGTAGAGAATGTCAATTCTCCCTTTCCAGTCCCAGTTGTTGCTCCCGATTTTATGAGGCCGAGTGCCGGGACACTTCCATCTTCGGTTGATGAGCAACCTACAACCAGCATTACCTTTGCCATAACTGCTTCTCAACCCCCAACACCATCAGATTCATCTCCTTTCACGCCGGTCATATCTTCGTCACCAGCAACTGCTACATCATCCCAACCGGCTGTAGACATCCGAGAGGAGGATATCCCCCTTCCCCAGTCCCCAGACCATGGGAATTTGGGGAAACACTATTCGCCCCCTCTGCAGATCCCTAGAGGAGGAGGAGCATCTCCCTCTCGGTCTTTACCGAGTGTAATCTGCTGTCCCGGCCGGTGGAACTCGCCAATTACTTGAAGCCACTGGCTTCAGAGAAAGACAAGAAGAAAATACACTCTCTTTCGGGGGAGTATATGATGAATAATTCCATGAACAATGCATCAGTGACATGGTAGTCATTCTTTTTGCTGTTTATTTTCTCTTGATTTGTTATGAAAAGATTTCTAACTTGGATTTTTGCTTCGCAGACCAATTTCCTTTCTTCCTAGGGCCTTCAAAAGCTGATCCTTGATAAAGAAAAGCTTACGTCCGAGAGGGACCAACTTTGGTTGATAAGGACCAAGTTGTTGCTCGCCTTTTGGCACTGGAAGCACAAGCTCCTAAAGCCGGTGAGTTGGAGGCTCGGTTGCAGGAGAGCGGCCAAGAAGTGATGGCCCTTAGCCAAGAAGCCTCCCAGTTAAATGTACAATTTCAAGAAGCCAAGGCTAAATGGTTTGAGGTCCAAAATGTTGTTCTTGCTGCTGTCGAGTGCAAGGATGCCTCTACTAAGGGATTGAATATTTTGGAGGCAGCTTTGAACTCCAAAGCTAAAGAGGTTGCTGCCACTGAGGAGAAGCATTCCCAGATGGAGGAAAAGTATAAGAAGGTCATGGAATACAGTAAGGTTCATATCTTTACTATTTGTGACCTTGATCTCAGCCTTAGGGCCATAAGATCAGAACGGGATAACCTTTTGACTGAGGTTGATCAGCTTAAATCAGAACTCCAGCGCTGAGTGGATTCCTTCACTATTGAGAAAACACATTCTAGTATGAGGAGAAAAACCTTGGAAGAGGATAAAGCGTGCGTCATTGATTTTGATATAGAGATTGCCAAGCCCTATGAGCTGGAGTCAACATCCTGAAGGTGTCAACCTGTTTGACCCGATGCAACTGACTTTTCTGGTTTTGGTTTCGGTTCCGAGTTCTCGGGAATTAAGAAGGAACTTGAATGGGATGATGATGAATACCAAGATCCCGAGCTGACGGAAGATCCTCCTACTTCTCCTGGGGGCGCAGATATTTCTCTTCCCTCGAGTTCTGGGGATGCGGTAGTTTAACCTTTTGCTTTCTTTTTGTTGCTTTCTCCTTGCATTTTTGTACTTGTGTTGTTTGGCATATATATATATATATATATATGTGTGTGTGTGTGTGTGTGTGTGTGTGTGTGTGTGTGCTTTTTGTTTAAGCATTGCGCAAAGTTTACTTTTTTGCGTCGAATTTTGCAAGACTTCAGGTGCATTTTTCCCCGATACCATTTGCGTTCTGGGCATAAACTCTTTTGGAACCAACACTTTACTGTGAGAGTTTCATAAGAGAGGGACCTCTTATGAAAACATTGCTTTTGAAGAGGACATCTCCTGTTATATTCATTTCGGCACTAACATATGAAGTAATTGATTAACTTTCAAATGATAAAATTAATTCATCATTTGGACAAGAAATAAGATAGAAATAAAAAGATCTTATATCTTCAAAAGTATATAAGCATTCATTTTGCTGAAAAGGAGAAATTGCCATTACTTGTGCTAATTTGTACAACTTGTTTCTACGGGGCTAGTTGTGCAGTCCCCTGTCCCGATGAGACATTTTTGTTCTCGAATTTCATAGTCCCGATAGATGTGTCAATTAGGTTGTCGTATCCTTATATCATTCCCCCAGTGCTCGAATGTGAATAATGTGAATTGGATCATTATAAGTCTCACTCCTTTGAAGAAGCCACTAGTGAATGATTGGATAATCTTTGGTCCGATAGCAAGCTTCATTTCCCGTTAGGAACTTTGCTACCGAGCTAAAAGTTATCAAACCACCCCTAGTGGCTTATAGTGGAGGGAAACTCGTGAATAGTCTGATAGCTTTTGGTCTGATAACAAGCTTTGTTTCCCGTTAGGAACTATGTTATCTAGCCAAACACTACCTAGCCATCCTGTAATGGTTTGTCGTTCCATGCCTTGTTATTAAAGGTCTTATTTCTGCTGATTGCGTTTCCTTCATAGTATGTTTTCCGTTGTTGCTTCATAAAAAACCTTGCCAGAAAAACCCACTTGGGGCAAAAACCGGACGAAAGGAAAAAGAGTGTAGCACATACTTTCAGCATATGCGGTGCTCATCAGCAATAATACCTTTTGAGGTGTGCCACATTCCAGTTGCTTGGAAATTTAACTTTGTCTTGATTTTTTAGTTCATATGATCATTTCTCATTGATAGCTAAAACCCGGTAGGGGCCTTCCTACGTTGGACCTAGATTTTTTGCGTTGAGATCTCAGGTGTTTTGATTTACTTTTCTTAAAACCAAGTCCCCACTTTGAAGTATCGGAGATCGACTCTTCAATTATAGTATCTTTCCATTCTTTGTTTCTAGGCCACCATTCTTATATGCGACAAGTCTCTACATTCATCAAGCATCTCCAACTTAACCAGGAAAGCTTCGTTGTTTGCTTCTTCGTCTGCCCGGAAGTATCTCATGGTAGGTTCTCCCACTTCCACCGGGATCAAGGATTTTGCTCCGTATACAAGAGAGAAAGGTGTCTCTCCCGTGCTTGATTTGGTCGTTGTTCGATATGCCCATAACACTCTCGCTAACTCCTCGGGTCATTTGCCTTTTGGCTGCTTCCAATTTCTTTTTGAGATTTTGAATAATCACCTTATTTGTTGATTCCGCTTGGCCATTTGCGCTCTGATGGTATGGCGAAGATGTTATTCTTTTGATTTTCAAGTCTTCAAAGAATTTTGTAACCTTTGCGCCTATAAATTGTGGCTTGTTGTCGCAGGTTATTTCCTTTGGTATTCCGAACCTGCAAATTATGTTCTCCCATAGGAAATCTACCACTTCAAGCTTGTCGATTTTCTAGTAAGGACTTGCTTTAACCCACTTAGGTGATTGACCATTCCTTGAATCATGCGAGCAGAGTTTGGACTTTCACTACATATTGTTGCATGCATTCCACTTTGGTGTCGAAGATCCCGTATACTTAATTTACTACCAGTTGTGAATCGCATTTGATTTCAATGATAATGGAATCTAGTCCCTGATCCAGTTCAAATCCTTCAATGAAAGCCTTATACTCGACTTCATTGTTAGTCAAGGGAATAGTTCTTATGGCCTGCTTTAGGGTTTCTCCCGAGGGAATAATTAGTACCACCCCGAGCCCGGACCCTTCACGTTGGAAGCTCCATTTATGAATAAGGTCCGGACTCCTAATGTCGTTTCCGACACCATTACCACTTCTTTGGTGGACAAAGGGAACAATCTGGGACTGAAATCGGCCACGAAGTCGGCCAAAACTTGCAATTTGATTGCAGTCCTCGGTATATATGTCAAATTCCTTGATTTTGACTACCCAACTGGGCAGTCGACCTGAGAATTCAGGTTTGTGAAGGATATTCCATAGGGAAAAAGTTGTCACCACAGCTATCGGGTGGCATTAAAAATAAGGCCTAAGCTTTCGAGTGGCGACTACAAGAGCTAAGGTCAATTTTTCGAGGTGTGGTTAGCGAGTTTTCACCCCCGTTAAAATTTAACTAACATAATAGATAGGAGATTTTTTATATTCATCTTCACGGACTAAAACGACACTTACCGCTACCTCTAAGACTGCTAAGTAAATGAGCAATTGTTCGCCTTTCTCCGGTTTCGATAGTAACGGAGGGCTTGATAAATATCTTTTCAAATATTTCAGGGCTTGCTGGCATTCCAGAGTCTATTTGAAGTTTTTCTTCTTTTTTGAAAGTTAGAAAATGTGATGGTATTTTTTTGAAGACCAAGAAATGATCCTGCTTAAAGCGACCAGCCTACTAGTTAACCTCTGGACCTCTTTCACATTTGACTGTTGGTCAGGAATGGACTCAATGGCTTTAATTTTATCAAGATTGACTTTGATCCCCCTTTGTGGCACCAGGAAACCCAAGAACTTACCGAAGCTGACTCCGAATGCGCACTTTTCGGGGTTAAGCTTCATGTTGTGCTTCCTTAGGATGTCAAAGGTTTCTTTGAGGTGCTTCAGATGATCAACTACATTCAAAGACTTAGCCATCATATCATCTATATAAACTTCTATTGTTTTTCCTATTAACTTTTCTAAGATTTTGTTCACAATCCTCTAGTAAGTACCTCCGACATTCTTAAGCACGAAAGGCATCACATTGTAGCAATATGTGTCAAAGTTCATTATGAATGAAGTCTTTTTGATCCTTCGAGTTCATTTTGATTTGGTTGTACTTGGAATAGGCATCGAGGAAACTCATCAACTCGTGGTCGGTCGTTGCATAAATCATTTGATCAATATTTGGCAATGAGAACAAGTCTTTTGGGCACGCCTTATTGAGATCCTTATAATCTACGCACACGCAAAATTTATTATTCTTTTTTGGAACTACTACTACGTTAGCTAGCCAGCCAGGATACTTTACCTCCCGGATTGAACCGATATCAAGCAATCGGGTTACCTTTTCTTTGACAAACCTATTTCGAACCTCAGCAATAGGGTGTTTATTTTTCCTTACCAGAGAGATGTTGGGGTCCAGGCTTAACTTTTGCACGACCACCTCTAGAGGAATACCTGTCATATCCATATGCGACTACGTGATTTACTCCAAATCCGCACTCAATAATGAGTAAAAGATGTCGTTAGAAGAATAGTACCCAACTATGAGTTGGGGTCGAGTTCCTCAAGGAGCTAAATGTGGGTGTTAGAGTTTACGCTTGATGAGTGAAGAAGAAATAGCTTAAATACACTTCCAAACAAGATGGTTTTGCAAATTACTTCTACAAACTATACTAACAATGATTAACTAGAGAAATGAAACTAGAGATTGATTAATTGTTATTGGTTGTTTTCAAATAGGTAAAAGGCCTAGCGATGTAACCTTCACCTAGGTGTTTGCCTAATGGGTTAATTACGTTAACACTTATTTTAGTGATTGGCATATATTATAGCCCTCAACTCTAAGTTACTCATTCAATACCTCTCGGTCATATAATGATTTAGCCCAATTTGGATTTCTCAAGTTCAAATGAGTATCAAACCAAATAGTTGATATAAGCTCAAGTCGGATTTTCTCTATCTCTAGTTCAAACCCTTTAATCAGGCTAGTCAAAATATTAACTAGCCCAATTTCTTGTTAGCTAATTTTTCCTAGACTAAGTCCATCTTTCTCAAGTAAAGACCAAGTCAAAAAGGCATGAATCAATATTTGCAGCCATTAATTCTAAAATTAAAGCATGAACAGGGCTAAATAACAAACACCCAATCATTAACAAGTATTAGATTAATTACCCATAAAGTTTACACACTAGATTTGGGTCACAACCTTAGAAAATATCTAGCTACTCATAGTAGAAACAGAATAAAATAAAGAAGAAATAGAAATTAAAGCCATAATATAAAATTAAAATAATAAACTAATGTGTTTTTAACCAAATTGGTCACAAATTACCAAAAGTTGTAAACTACAACCGCAACAGTTATAAAAAAACCAATCTTTACCTAAAAAGTGATTCCCGTCTATTTATAATGGCCAAAATTCGCTCACAAAAATGCCTTTCGGGAGGTTCTGTGGCAGCACAATTCCATGTGCAATCCGCACTTTGCTTGAGTCTGCAGGTTGAGAGATTCTGCAACCATAATATTTGAATTGCGATTGCATTTCAGCTTCTTCAGCCGCACAATTCCATGTGTGGTCCGCACTTCTGGAAAGACTTCACTCTTGGTCATTTTGCACACTCTCTAAACTTTTTGAATTCTTGACAGTACGACCATGTTTTGCGGTTGCACAAATTGTGTGTGGTTTGCGCTTTACTTCAATCAACTTATGAGCTTCAACACCAGATTTGTGGCTACAAAGAGAATTCTGCGGTCCGCGCTTTCTTCTGCGGGCCGCACTTTTGGCATGTTGCGCTCCTTCTTGCCTATGAGCCAGGACACTCCTTTTTTAGTTAGATTTATTTATTAGAGTCCAAGTCTCCAATATTCCTACAACTTGCACAATTTTATTAGTTTTGAGAACGTAAATCAACACTTTCGGACTTAAACTAAAGCAAGAAGGTACTAATAAGTGGTTAAAATCCATACTTATCAACTCTCATAACTTAAGTATTTTCTTGTCCTCAAGCAAATAGATTAGTTCCCACCTTCTAAGAGCAAAAGGTCATTTCAGAGAGTCAATGGTGAGCCATTCATACTCAGTTGAGACCAACAATTACTCACACTACTCATGCATTATCAACAAGGTGTCAAATCACATATTATGCATATATAGTTCTAATGTGACATCTGAGCTTCAAGAATTGACTTTATTCATCAAGGACTCTTGTTCTATCATGTAGATCATAGAGGACTCCAAACTCTTCCTTCTCTACCTTTCATTTTCCAAGTTCACTTCAAAAGTTAGCACTCAATCTTTAGATCAATGGAAGGTTCACTCTTCTCTCACAAAATAATGTCACAAGTACGGCTTCAAATATCATAGCTTGCCTCTCCTGTAGATTACCACTAATGTAATCTTACCTAGTTCAAAATCAAGTAGGACTTCTTTCGAGTTGTAATGAAGGCTTTTGGATTAGGGTAGGATACTATATGGGTAAGTGGTTACACCTTTCCTAAGCACTCCACATTTTCATTTCTTGGCTCACATTTACCAACTCTTAGAGGCATTCTCTTTTTCTTGGAGGTTAGAGAGACTTGACATTACTTTTTCTTGTTCATTTCATTCTTTTTCTCCCTTGATGCTCATGTTAGGGATAATTACCTCTTTTGATTCCACCAAACCTTCCTTTTATTCTCTTTCTTGCATTTTCTTTTTGTTCTTTTTTCTTCTTCTTCTTTTTTTGCCTTCTCTTTTCATAAAGATCATTTTTTTTGGGTGCCTTGATACCTCTTTTAAATTCATGAACTCTCCCCCCAAACTTATGCTTAAGCCAATTATTTCACAAGAGTGTTAAAGAAGGTCCGGGTGCCAAGAGAGGATCACGACAAAATGGGTAAAGGCTTTTATCATGGTTATCAAATGAGAAAGGCTAAAGGCTCAGAGGGGGTTGACTGGGGATAACAACATTGGTTGGCAATAGAAAGCTTAAATGGACCAAGGAAAGCCTACAATCATTTCTCAAACCAAGCAAATTTAGGATTTCGCCTGAAGCACATTCAGAGGAAGTTCTAAACCATTCGCACAGGTACTTGGACTTTCAATGAAAGACCACCTCACCCTTCACGCAATTAGACCATAAAAGAGGAAAGTGTCAAGAGCCTACAACAACCACAATCAAGTTAAAGATCACTATGGTCCAATAAACCACTCAATGATTACCAAAGTCAACTCAAAAGTCTCAATGTCACTAACTAGAGTTATTTTCTTTCTAAAACCTTATTTCAAACCATAAGCACATAGTTAAGTGTATCGATACCAATTATAGCATGAACAACTCTTTTTTGAGAATGACTTGATTAGGCATTTTATTCATCACTATTACTATTATTATTACCTAAATACAAAAGGTGGACCCATTCCTTTAAAAAGGTTGTCACGCTATCCATCCTCGGGAAGAGTCACCCGGTTCATACAAAACTACGTTTGGAAAGAACCGTGGCATAGAAAATCAAAGGCTTATTATTCATACTACTACGAAAAATATAAAAATAATCTACTAACATAAGAAGAAGCTACTAACAAAACAAAAACCAAAATGTAAAATTAAAGAAGTTAATGAGAGCAATAACTAACTAAAGATAGATAAACTAAAAATAAGAAAAGAAACAGAATCATCCAATTATTACAGTCCGAATGTATCTAAATGTATCAATCAAATAAACTCTACCGCTCCCCTGAATAAAAGTAAGCATTGTCCCCAATGCTTAACAAAATAAGAGTGAAAAGAGAGAGGGCGAAGAAAACTCCTTAAGTATCCTTGGACATCTCAGTATCCCCAACAACATCATCTTCCGTTGGGTCAGCCAATTGTATCTCATCATCATCATATCTGGGAGTGGCAGGAGTAGCAAACATCACACACACTGCTTCAGCACTGTTGGCATCAAGGCATGGATCATCAGGTTGGCCAGCTGGTACAACCGATGCAAATAGTATAGATGGATCTAGGGTGGACTGGTCTAGGTCAAGTAACATGTCAAATGG
The DNA here is from genome assembly GCF_000715075.1 of Nicotiana tabacum. NCBI lineage: Eukaryota > Viridiplantae > Streptophyta > Magnoliopsida > Solanales > Solanaceae > Nicotiana > Nicotiana tabacum. Next base: position 80,977,161 of record NC_134089.1, on the reverse strand, counting down.
AAAATCCCCAGCTGTCAGAAGTTGGGTCACCTCCTTCCTAAGCTTATCAACTGATCTCTTGCTGGCTTGGGACTTTCTCAGCTTCTTCACTTCCTTGGTCAACTCCTCAATAACTAACCCATGTTATACCAGAGTGTCCATGATCAACTTCTTGTTGTCCAGAATCTTGTGCATCTTCTCATCAAAATCAGTAGGGACATGTGGTGCCTATTTAGATGATTGTGCTGCAATAGTAGTAGATATATCAGACAGCTTTGAAGTAGTTGTCTGCATCCAATTATTGAGAGTCGCTAATGTTTGGGGGACTCGCATAGCAGATAATGGAGTTGTAGGCATGGGCACCAGCCTTGGAGTTGTAGCAGGGGATACCCTGGGGGCTATAGTAGGATCTGAATATGGTGGCAGAGGCATAGCAGCAGCACTAGAAGAGGGCACAACAGAGGTAGATGGAATGTCAGCTGTCTCAAAAACTACCACTACCGGCTCACCAGACTGGCCTGTAGTGGTAAGAGGCTGAGCTCGTTTATTTGGGTTGGTCGAATCCATCAATGAGTACCAATCACACGGCTTCTTCGACTTCACCTTCGTATCATATGCTCTTGGTTCTAACTTTGCATCATCAAGGTACTCTGTGATAGTGTTGGGAAAAGGGTAAGCCATGCTGGTCTGTTGTGCTACCAATGTAATGTTGGCCGACAACATGGCACCCACATTAATTGGGTACCTAGCCATGATAGAAGCCACTAGAACAACACGTGGAAGAAGCAAATGAGGTCTTATTCTGGCATAGATCAACTCTGCTACACACAAGAGTTTGCCAACCCTTTTGCCTCAAAGCTCAATGTGTTCCGTTGAATGGGAACCCTAGCAGTAATCCATGGTGGTGGTGGCCCCAGTGGTGCTAAGATCTTAGCTAGCCATGGTCAGACTTCTTTCATAACACACTTCTCTAGGTACTATTTTGGCTTTAAGTTCTCAAACCCCAAGTACGCATTTAGCGTGTGCTGATCAAACCTCACCTTGAGGTTGCGTACTTTGGTCACCTTTGTCCCCTTTCGGATGTGAGAAATATTAGCGTAGAACTTACGGACAAGGTGCTCCTTGGAATCTACTACTCTATCAGTGAACAACATCCCGCCCTTTCTCGCTCTGAACTGTCTCAGTACAGCAGGGTTGTATTGATATAGATCCTTCAACAGAAACGACCTCTCAAGGGTCAAGGATCTCGTGGGCCACCACATTCGGAAGTCACTGAAGGCAGCCAAGCAAACAAATCTGTCCTCTCATATCTCCTTATTTGATCTCTCCACACCAGTGCATGTACCCTCTCCCTCTCTACCATTATCAGGGACATCCTGAATAGTCTGCGCATCCATCTCTAGAACAGCTACTGGCTCAGAAGTCTAGCTAGCACTTTCTGAACCCTCAAAAGTGATGTGAGATGAAGAGGCATCATCTATGGGCTCAAATCGCCCTTGTGGCCTAGAATGTGCAACTGCCTGCTCCTCCGGAACAGAGGCAGAGTTGCCCTCAGAAGCTTCTGTATACTTGACATAAAAGCTAGACTCAGAGAGGTCTAAACTCCTCCCTCTACCCGTAAAACTGTACAGTTGAATTTGTATTATCGTTTATAGACAAGCGAATTGATTTGATCTCAAAATGATAAATAAATTAAATAAAATGCAAGACTTACCATTGAAATCGAGATAAGATCCAAATAGCTTGGTTCCATGAGGAAGGCTATCAAAAGAGAGAAAATAAAGTATTATTGAGCTTAGAACTGTGTGTAGTATCAGTTTGTCAGAAATTTCATGTCCTACAATGGTTGTTGAAGTTACTATTTATTGCTACACCTAGGTAACAAGGTCAAAGGATCAAACCCCTCTTAAGTGAAAATTATGAGGGCCATTGATGAACGTGTAATAGCAGGCTATGAATGCCAAAATTCTCTGTAACGGATTGCATGTTTAATGCTGAAGAATATTCTTTATTGAATGTCATTTGGTGGAAAACGTTCATTTGTCTTCGTTAATAATATTCCCTTCGTGGTTTGCCTGGTGCCATCCGAAGCTGCTATCCCCGATCTTAGTTTCCACTTGCATTGCTTTCTATTTGTCTCCGATTCCACTTCCACATGTCGCTCTACAATTTGAGTATTTATACGAACCGATTTTATCCTATACAATGTCCATAATACTATTAGTCTCGTGTTTTCTTTTTACCTTTCAAAATGATAAGTGTATTCTTTGTGATAAAAGTTCAAGCATATTATCATACGTGTAATGACCCGGCCTGTTATTTTGCTTTCTAGATCCATGTTCCCCTAAATAAGACTCTGTGTATGTGCTTTTACTGTTTTATGATTTGCGGGGACGGTTATCTCAGGTTTGGAAGGGTTCGGGTTGAAATCGGAACACTTAGTTCCTTAATATTGGCTAAAAAAGGTTAAGTTTGACTTGAGTCAATATTTTGAATAAATGACCTCGGAACCGGGATTTGGTGGTCCCAATAGGTTTGTATGATAATTTTGGACTTTGACGTATGTTCGGATCGAGTTTTGGATAAACCGGGAGTGTTTCGGCGCTTAATAGTGAAAGTTGGCACATTGAAGGTTTTAGAGTTCTTTAAATTTGTTTTGAAGTAGGATTTGGTGATATCAAGGTCTGTTTGGGATTTTGAGCCTGAGAATAGTTTCGTATGGTGATTTAAGACTTGTACGCAAAATTTGGTGTCATTCCACGTAGTCTAAGTATGATTCGGCGCGTTCGGAGCGAATTGGAAACTTTAAGCTCATAATTTGATTCAATTTGGTTTTGGGGTGCGATTATTAGTTTTTTATTGTTTTACGTGTTTGGAGAGTTCAAGCAGGTCTGTATTATGTTTAAAGACTTGTTGACATATTTTGACGGGGTCTCGGGTGACTCGGGTGAGTTTCGGACCGCCCAGAGCTGAGTTCCAACAATCTGGTGTGCTGGTTCTTGTTTCCTTCTTCGCGAACGTGAGAGTTGCGTCGTGTTCGCGAAGAAGGAAAAGGTGAGGGGATGAGATTTCCTCTACGCTTTTGCGACCTCTTGCCTGCGTTAGTGAAGGTCTGAGACTTGTGGCTTCCGCGTTCGCGTAGGGAAATAGGCTTTTGGGGGGAGTGGGGGCTGAGCCTCTTCTTCTTCCATTCGCGAGCTGAGCCTCGCGTTCGCAAAGCTCAAGCTCGTCAGCGTTTGTGTGTGGTTCCTCGTGTTCACGAAGGCCATTTTCCTGGCCCCTGGCAGGTAGCCTTCGTGATTGCGATAGCCTTTCCGCGATAGCGAAGAAGGCATACTTGGGCAGTGACTTCTTTTAAAAACGGGACTTAGGCTATTTCCTCTCATTTTTCATTCCCTTGGCCGATTTTGGAGCTTTTTGGAGAGGGCTTTTCACCTAACTATTGAAGGTAAGTAATTCCTACAAATATAAGTTTAATACATAGATTATGGGTAGATTTTAACATGTAAAATTGTGAAAATTGTAGGTTTAGTTGAAAAACCTAGGTTTTAATAAAAATGGGATTTAACTACAAAAAAGATTATGGAATTGGGTAAAAATTATATATTTGGGTTCGTGAGGTTATGAGTAAGATTTATCTTCAAAATTTGGAATTGGGGCACGTGGGCCCGGGGGTGAATTTTAGGAATCTTCCAATTTGGGTTGGGTAATTACTCTAATAGTTAAATTGTGAACTTTTGAACATGTATTGATTAATTTATGTAACATTTGACTAGTTTCGGATTGTTGGGCACCGAGTTGAGGCTTTAGAACGGATTTGTGGCCCAGAAAGTGAGTTTTGAGATGAAGTAAGTCTCTTGCCTAACCTTATAAGAGGGAATTTACCCAATAGGTAATTTAAATTACTATTTGCTTCTAATTGTGGGGGCTACGTACGCATGAGGTGACGAGAGTCCGTGTGTAGCTACTAATTATGCTTATGTCCAGGTAGTTTAGGACCCAAATCATGAATTACTTGAAATGTTTTAAAGTTCCTAACTTTTATCGGAACTTGATAAAAAATTCGTAAAGACCAAACTTCACTTACTTTGAGTTTTGACGGATTATTTGACTGTTAATAGAAATTGTGCTTCCTTGTGTATTATCCTTGTAATAACTTTTATTTCGGATGTTCATAAAGTATCCTCTCCTCTTGTGGAACGAGCCGAACACCTCGACAGTAGAATAGATGCATCTATGGTTCGTCCCGCTTGACCCTCGGTAGTGTACACATTATTCTGGATCGAACTGTACGACCTGGGCATAAATCATGCTTAATAATACTTGGTGCCTAATTACACTTGATATTATTTTTATGGCTTGTGAGGTTGTAGTTATTAAATGATAGAAAATGACTTGGAATTTACTATTTGTGAAAAAATTATTTATTCACTGCTTGTTACTGAGTTACTATTATTATTTACATAACCCAATGCTTATTTAAAATTTTTGTATTTATTATTAACCCATAGTAAGTGTCGATGTCGACCCCTCGTTACTACTTCTTCGATGTTAGACTAGATACTTACTGGTACATGTTGTTTATGTACTTACGTTACACTTTTGCACTAACTGTGCAGGATTTGAGGCAGGTGCATCTGGCAGTCACACAACCGCGCGCACCCATTACCCCGAGGCCTAGTGGTGAGCTACTTTTTGAGCCGTTCAACAGTACCTAGAGTCTCTCTTTTGTATTTATATTTTGTCTACTTTATTTGAGACAGTAGTTAGAGTTTTATATATTCTACTAGTTGCTCATACACTTGTAACACCAGGTCTTGGAACACATACTAGTAGATTTTATGATTTTGGAGTAACTGCTATTGCTCACTCATTAGTCTCCGTTTACTTTATTAAATTTTCTACTCCTTATTTTCTCAATAAATGGAATTTAAACTAATTGAAAATTTATTAAAAAGGGAAATTTCTTGATTAATTCATCGTTGGCTTGCCTAGCGGTAACGTTGGGCGCCATCACGGCCTATGGGAGAAATTTGGTCGTGACAATACGGAATATTATATATATATATATATATATATACTTTAATTTGTAATGTAAAATTTGATATATATCCAACCAACATAGGCGGATTTAGAATTTAATGTTTAAATATTTTTACAGCAATTTTAAGTTAGTATATAATAATAACGAGATGTTATGACTAGAAAAAATCAGGTATCATGCAGAAGCTAGTAAAGCAAACCTTGAACAACGATAAATTAGACAATAAAAAAGAAATATACCAAAGAGACAAAAATATTTAACGCGGTTCGGTCAATTGACTTATGTTCACAGAGGAGATGAGAAATCCACTATATAAAAAAGAGTACAAAATATCGATAGAACAACCTCACAAAGAGGCAAACATAAGTGTGTCACGACCCGAATTTCCCACCGTCGGGATCGTGATGGCGCCAACTTGTGAAAGCTAGGCAAGCAAACTACCATGATTTTAACACATTAGCAATTAACCCAAACAGAAATAGATAATAACTAAAGCTAAGCAGATATAAAGTGCGGAAGTAACAGTTCAAAATACTCCAATACATGTCTACCCCAATGATCTGGTGTCACAATTTCACGAACATCTACGAATTTCTACATATACTGGTTTAGAAGAAAAAAAAATACAACTGTTCTCGAAATGGAAAGAGACAGTATATAGAAAACATAAGGAAGGGGACTTCGGAGTTTGCGAACGCCGACAGATCTACCTCGGGTCTCCTACGGACTGAAGGTAGCAACCCCCGATCTATTCACGAGGTCCAACACCGAAATCTGCACAGAATATTCAGATGCAGTACCAGTACAACCGACCCCATGTAGTGGTAAGTGTCGAGCCTAACCTCAGTGAAGTAGTAACAAAGCTAGGGCACGATAACCATATAAACCTGTGCAGTTAAATCAAATACGAGAAACAATAAAAACAAGAATTTAATAGATAAAGACGGGAAAAGAGGGAACATGCTGAGGGGATATCAGATTATGACAGTAATAAAGTAAGGAAACAAGCTAAATATCAAACTTGAGCCAACATAAATGATAACACAGTAACAAGTGCACGACATCATCCTTCGTGCTTTTACTCTCATCCTCACCATAGAAATCAACAGAAATGGCATGGCATCACCCTTCGTGCTTTTACTCTCATCCTCACCATAGAAATCAACAAAAACGACATGGCATCACCCTTCGTGCTTTTACTCTCTCATTATCATGGCACGACATCACCCTTCCTGCTTTTACTTTTAATAATATGGCACGGCATCACCCTTCGTACATTAACACTCACAATATCGGCATGGCATCACCCTTCGTGCATTAACACTCACTCACAATATCATGCACGACATCACCCTTCGTGCTTTACACTCTTCCTCACCCAAACAAATGCAATGATAGCATCTTGGCAAGGGAATCAACAATAAAACAACAATAGAAACAATACCTTTCCGGCAAGGGAGTCAACAATAGAAACAATATTATCCCGGCAAGGGAATCAACTATAACCAATCTAGTTTCAACACTTACTTTACAAAATAAACCTCAACTTGAGCCAATACTCGACAATGGTCAATTACCCAGAATTTATCCTAAGTCTTGTTCCACAATGCTAATCATCAATTTAAGCATGAACAATACATAATAAAATCACAACAATCTTAGTATAAGACTCACGGGCATGCTTGACACCAACGTATAGATACTCGTCACCTCACCTATACGTCGTACTCGACACTAGCACATAGCAAATAAGACATAACACCTATTCCCTCAAGCTAAGGTTAGACCAAACACTTACCTCGATTCCACGGCCAAACTCAAGCCTCAAATACCACTTTTCCCTTAATTTTCACTTCCAATCCACTTGTATCTAGCCATAATTAACTTATTAACATTAATTGAAGCCAAAGAAACCAATTCAAATGATAAATTACAGATTTCCCAACATTCTTCCAAAAAAGTAAAAATCCGACCCCTGGCCCGCTTGGTCAAAACTCGAGGTTTGAACCAAAACTCGTTCACCCATTCACCCACGAGCCCAAATATGCAATTAGTTTCGGAATCCGATCCCAAATCAAGGTCTAAATCCCCAAATTTGTAAAATAACCAATTATCCTAAAATCCCTAATTTCTACCCTTAAAGAACAAGATTTAGGCCTAGAAATCTAATGGGTGTTGATGGAAAATGAAAGAAATGAGTTTAAGAACACAATCCTATGATTTTGTGTTGAAACTTCTCTTCAAAAATCGCCCAAGGTCGGATTCTAGGGAAGGAGATATGAAAATTTGAAGAAATCCCGACCTAGGTTCTGTTTTAAAATCATTGAATAGACCTTCTTCGCGTTCGCAAGAGGTCTATCACGTTCGCAATGCATTGCGGCCAGAAAGGCCTACGCATTCGCGATGAGCTGCTCGCGTTAGCGATGGTATGGTCCCCCCGACCATCGTGTTCGCGGGCCTGGGACCGCGCTCGCGAAGAACAACTCAAGAACTCCCCTCACCCACCTCCATTACTCTACACGTTTGCGTGCGGTCAGCCGCGTTCGTGAAGAGCAATTCCCTAGTGCTCCGCATTTGCGACCAGGGCCTCGCGTTCGCATAGAAGAAACTCCTCCCAACCCAACTTGCACTTCACATCCGTGAGAGTTGGTTCGCAAACGCGAAGCACAAAGCATCAGAACACCAAAAGCAGCAATACATCAGAAATCTCTAAGTCCAAAACACCCCGAAACCTATCCGAAACTCTCCCCAGCCCTCAGGGCTCCAATCCAACATGAACACAAGTTTAACAATATCATACGGACTTGCTCGTGCGATCAAATTTCCCAAATAACATCTCAAACAACGAATTTAGAATCAAAATCAATAAAAATCTCAAAAACTCTTAAAGATTCTATTTTCACAACCGAGGGTCCGAATCACGTCATATAAACTTCGTTTCTTACCAAATTTTACAGACATGACTTAAGTACTATATTGAACCTATACCGGGCTCTGGAACCAAAATACGGGTCCGATACCATCAAATTCAAACATCGTTAAATTTCCAAAAACCCTTATATTTTTAGTTAAACAATTTTCTTCAAAAATTCATTTCTAAGGCTAGGGACCTCGGAATTAAAGTTCGGGCATATGCCCAAGTCCCATACTTCGGGACCATTGGATTACGGATCCAGATCCGTTTACTCAAAATATTGACCGAAGTCAACTTAATTCAATTTTATAGGCAAATATTTTGCATTTTTCTCAAATTTTCACATAAAGGCTTTCCGAAAACGCACCCGGACTGTGCACGCAAATCGAAGAGAAGGAATATGAGGTTTTCAAGGCCTCAAAACCCGGATTCGGATTCTAAAACAAAAGATGACCCTTTGGGTCATCACATTCTCCACCGCTAAAACAATCGTTCGCCCTTGAACGGACATAGAAAGGTACCTGAGTCGATGAAAAGATGGGGATATCGGCTCCGCATATCGGAATCGGACTCCCAGTTAGTTGCCTCAACAGGATGACCTCTCCACTGCACACAAACCAAAGGATAACTCTTCGATCTCAACTGACGAACCTTTCGGTCTAGGATAGCTACCGGCTCCTCCTCGTAGGTCAAATACTTATCCAGGTGGACAGTGTTGAAGTCTAACACGTGAGATGGATCGCCGTGATACTTACGAAGCATGGACACATGAAACACTGGATGCACTGCCGATAAACCTGGTAGCAATGATTTGGGGTCGAATTCCAAAACTAATTGCATATTTGGGCTTGTGAGTGAATGGATAAACGAGTTTTGGTTCGAACCTCGAGTTTTGACCAAGCGAGCCCGGGGCCGGGTTCTGACTTTTTTGGAAGAATATTGGAAAATCTATAATTTCTCATTTGAATTGGTTTCTTTGGCTTCAATTAATGTTAATAAGTTAATTATGGCTAGATACAAACGGAAATTAAGGGAAAAGCGGTATTTGAGGCTTGAGTTTGGCCGTGGAATCAAGGTAAGTGTTTGGTCTAACCTTAGCTTGAGGGAATAGGTGTTATTTCTTATTTTTTATGTGCTAATGTCGAGTACGACGTATAGGTGAGGTGACGAGTATCTATACGTTGGTGTCAAGTATGCCCGTGAGTCTTATACTAAGATTGTTGTGATTTATTATGTATTGTTCATGCGTAAATTGATGATTAGCATTGTGGAACAAGACTTATGATAAATTCTTGGTAATTGACCATTGTCGAGTATTGACTCAAGTTGAGGTTTATTTTGTGAAGTAACTATTGAAACTAGATTGGTTATAGCTGATTCCCTTGCCGAGATGATATTGTTTCTATTGTTGACTCCCTTGCCGGAAAGGTATTGTTTCTATTGTTATTTTTATTGTTGATTCCCTTGCCAGGATGTTATCATTTCATTTGTTTGGGTGAGGAAGAGTGTAAAGTACGAAGGATAATGTCGTGCATGATATTATGAGTGAGTGTTAATGCACGAAGGGTGATGTCGTGCTGATATTGTGAGTGTTAATGCACAAAGGGTGATACTGTGCCATATCATTGAAAGTAAAAGCACAAGGGGTGATGTCGTGCCATGATTATGAGAGAGTAAAAGCACGAAGGGTGATGCCGTGCCGTTTCTGTTGATTTCTATGGTAAGGATGAGAGTAAAAGCACGAAGGGTGATGTCATGTCGTTTTTGTTGATTTCTATGGTGAGGATGAGAGTAAAAGCACGAAGGGTGATGTTGTGTACTTGTTACTTTGTTATCATTTATGTTGGCTCAAGTTTGATATTTACCTTGTTTCCTTACTTTATTACTGTCATAATATGATATCCCCTCAGCTTGTTCCCCCTTTTCCCGTTTCTCATATATGATTTAACTACACAGGCTTATATGGTTGTCGTGTCCTAGCCTCGTCACTACTTCTCCGAGGTTAGGCTCGACACATACCAGTACATGGGGTCGGTTGTACTGATACTGCACTCTGCACATTCTATGCAGGTTTTGGTGTTGGACCTCATGAGTAGATCGGAGGTTGCTGCCTTCAGTCTATAGGAGACTCGATGTAGATCTCCCGGCGTTCACAGACTCCAGAGTCCCCTTCCTTATGTTTTAGATATACTGTCTCTTTCCATTTTGAGAGCAGTTGATTTTTTTCTTCTAAACCAGTATTTGTAGAAATTCGTAGATGTTCGTGAAATTGTGACACCAGATCATTGGGTAGATATGTATTGAAGTATTTTGAACTGTTATAACACTTCCACACTTTATATCTGCTTAGCTTTAGTTATTATCTATTTCTGTTTGGGTTAATTGCTAATGTGTTAAAATCTTGGTAGTTGGCTTGCTTAGCTTTCACTAGTAAGCGCCATCACAATCCCGACAGTGAAAAATTCGGGTCGTGACACATTAACTAAAAATATAAGGGTTTTTGGAAATGCGCCCGGACTACGCACGCAAATCGAGGGGAATGAATATGAGGTTTCAATGCCTTGAAACCCGGATTCGGATTCTAAAACAAAAGATGACCCTTGGGTCATCCCAAAGTGGTAGGCCAACATTTGTCCTGAAATTCTCCCCCTAATTAACAAGACTCTCAAACCTCATATGGCTACATTGTGGATGCTACCAAATTAGAAGGAATGATCCTCAATTTATAGAAGTCCAAAAAAAATTTCTCCAAGAAAAATGATAAGCCAAACATGGAAGAATTATATTTTTCTTTTCGTAAAAGAAAAAAATCAATTATGGTAAATATTGTGCCCTTCCTTCAAGAAATAGGAGAATCAAATACAACAACAACGACCTAGTAAAATCCCACAAAATGGAGTCTGAAATAGGAGAACAAAATATGTTAAGAAAATCAGGACAACACCTAAGACAGGATTCACAGTTAAATATTTATAAGTATTTTGGTAAATTTCTTAATATATATATATATATATATATATATATATATACAAAGATGTACGTAAAGGCGAGTTGAGGGATCACGGGACCACGTTGGCCTCGGCAAATACTCTATATATATAAGTTATATATATCTGTACATAAATGGATGGAACCCTTAAATATTTTTCTTATGCCCCCCTCCCCCCAAGCACAAAAGGCCTAGCGGGGGAAGTGGTAGGCTTGGGTGCTCAAGTTCCATTCTTTGCTAATTGTCACGGGTTCGAAACCTTTTTCAGCCTTTCCTCATCCTTTGTTTCTTGGTTTTTCTTCTCCTTTCTATTTTAGTTCTATTCTAGTACTTTCTAATTTATACATAATAGTAAATTGCTTTATTTTTTTATATTTATGTTTTTTTAATTCAATTATAGTTTAATGCTAACACATAACAGTCAACTTCATTAATTTTTCTTTTTCGAATCCCTCCCTTAAAATTAAAGGCTTCAAATTGCAACTTATCGCTCCACAAATAGAAAAATAAATTTTTCTGCCACAACCTTCTTCAACAATCACTTTGTCTCCAACTCGACAAGGCAACTAAGAGTTTGAAACTCTTCTTTAGTTCTTTGACTATTAACATACTATTAATCTTTAATTCTTGAGTAAATTTTGGATAATTTAGAGTCTGAACGCGCTTTTGATCACTGACCCCCCTTTTTTATAATATTAATAGACTAGAAATTTTAAAGTATGAAACATGCTTAATCAAATACCTTCTCTTCCCATAACACCCATTTTGCGAAGTGCTTTCTTTTTCTTTTTATTTAGTACTTCCTTTTGTTTGTACTTGGAGGATAAGTCATCATAATTATTAAGTTTTCAAAGAGTTGAAAGCCGAATTTTATCGCTAGTGACTAGTATACAATGGTTCCCCCATTATATTGGGAAAAATTGTATATAAAGGTGACTTGTCAAGACACGTGGACTGGTCAAATGGTCAAAGAATTACAATTAGCCAAGAGGCACGAGCAGCAACAAAAACGAGCAAAGACAAAGGAAGAGGCACGGGCGGTTATTCGAAGGATTCAGTGCCCGTACCTATTTAAGTCATTTATATCCAAAAATCAAAAGGAATGGATCTGACAATAGAAAAGAGTGCAGATACAGTATTTAATAGGCATTAAATGCTGAATACGTTAGAGAATTTGTATTGAATATAATGATTATGTAACGTAGCATTCAATATCTTTAATTATTCATAATAGCCTTATTATGATTTGGGCAAAACGTATATCTCCAAGATATCTATAAAAGGGAGATATCTGATCAATTGTAAGGATACGAAACACTATTGGAATAAACTTTGGTTTTTTATTTTTCTCCTGATTATATTCTTGCTACTCAAATTACTCTTTTACATATTCTTTCGATTATCAGTAACCCATGTTCTTTTAAATTCTAGCTTTGACTAAAATTCCATTTTTTGGTTAAACAAATTATTTCCGTTACCAGGAATCTGATAATCTATTTTCTTTTAGCTTAACTTTCCTTGTTGCATCAACTATGTCGAACAAAAATGACAACATTCAAGGAAACCAAGAAAACCAATTAAACCAACAACTTTAGAGAGACCCTCAAGATAATAACGCACTGATTATTTGTCCACAAGGCTCTCCTCGGTGATCTCGTGGAGGCACTCCTGAGGGATCTCATACAGATGGACATGCTCAATTCGAAAATGTTGAAGCTATGGATGAGGCTTTGCAAAAACTTATTACCGCACAGGTCAATAAAGCCGTTCAGGCCTTGGTTAGCCAGTTACCTACTGCACCACCCACACCTACTCCAAATAACAACACTCTAGAGAACCCTCATTCCGGGCTTGTTAATTCAGGCAGCGGTGGAACCCCCAGTGAATCGCAAGATGGAGAACCAGGTAATTTAGTTAATTCAGATTTACAAAATTTAGTACTAACCTTGTAGAAACAGCTCAAGGAGCAAAGTGAACGCATAGAGCAGATACCCGGGGTCCCGCCCATAATCAAAGGGGTAGATATGGATAGATATTCGCAACAACCTTGGAGGCCAAGTGCGACTCCACTCCCAATTTCAAAAAAGTTCAAAATGCCTGATATTCCAAAATATGATGGAACAACAGACCCATGAGATCATGTGACTGCATTCACAACGGGTGTAAAAGGCAACGATTTGACTAAGCAGGAGATTGAATCAGGAAACGCTCACCAAAGGAGCGCTAACATGGTATTCTCTTTTACCCGAAAATTCTATAAATTCTTTTGCTGAGCTTGCAGATTCTTTCATCAAAGCACACTCGGAAGCTCAAAAAGTAGAGAAAAGAATGGATGATATTTTCAAAATCAAGCAAGGGGACTCAGAACTGCATAGAGAATTCGTGGATAGATTTCAACGTGAAAGAATGATATTGCCACGTGTACCTGACAACTGGGCAGCTATAGCTTTCACAAGTAATTTGAATGAAAAAAAGCTTGGAAGCTACAAGGAGTCTCAAGGAAAGCCTTCAAGAATTCCCAGCTACAACGTGGAATGATGTTTATAACAGGTATAGCATGAAGCTGAGGATTGAGAAAGATACTGTTCCACGATTTCAAAATGAAGAAAAGGTAAGTTTGAGACGTGTGGAGACCGAAAAAAGATCCGGTAAAAATAGGTACGAGCCTTACATGGGACCTGCGGGAAAGGACTCACGGTCAAAGCAGAATAATCAAAGGTACAATCACAGATCAAGAAACAGAGAATCGGGTACTTCATCAAGATTCGGGAACGAGCGAAATAACTATGAGTCACGAGATGATGATAGAAATTTAAAAGCGAGATTCGGTGGTTACAACTTCAACGTCAACACCTCCGAGCTCGTAGCTATTTTGGGAAGCATGGAAGATAAGATTCGATGGTCAAAGGAAATGAGATCGAATCCAAATAGGCGCAACCCTGACCATTGGTGCGAGTTTCATAATGACCACGGATATAAAATAGCATTGTAGATTTTTACAAAGTGAAGTTGATCATTTATTAAACCAAGGGTATCTTACTGAGTTTTTCAGTGAGAAAGGCAAGCAAGCTTACATGAAGAACAGGCAGGAGCCTCCAAAACCACATTCTCCCAAAAGAACTGTCAACGTTATAAGTGAGGGTGAAGACGTCAATGGTATATCATATACTGCATCTAACAAAATTTCCAAAGTAACAATTACCCAAGGGAAACGGGTGTGACATGTTTTAGAGGAAGACAACATTACATTCAATGGCGCAGATGCAGATGGCGTATTAACCCCTCATAACGACGCACTGGTAATATCTTTAATTGTATATGATACTAATGTGAAACGAGTTTTGATTGATCCAGGTAGTTCCGTGAACATTATTTTACTAAGAGTATTACGTGAGATGCAAGCTGAAGATAAAGTGATACCAAAGGCGCATACTCTATCTGGATTTGATAATTCTAGTGTCCTCACGAAAGAAGAGGTAACACTCACCACATTCGCTGAAGGAGTCGTTAAAGATACAAAGTTCCAGGTGGTAGATATGGAGATGGCTTACAACATGATTCTTGGGAGACCATGGATCCATGAAATACATGTTGTTCCTTCAACCTTGCATCAAGTTATTAAATTTCCATCACCATGGGGAGTCTGTCAAATTCGTGGAAATCAACATACAGCCAGGGCTATCAAGTCTGTTGCAGATACAAGCACAAGAAATGAAGGTAAATAGCAATCACAGAAGGCAGTTGAGGACACCACAACACAAACCTCAACTGAACAAGGGCAAACAGATGTAGATTCAAGGCCTGATACCATTCAAGAACCAGAAGAGAATGAAAATATCAAAACAACAATAAAGGAATTAGAGCTTGTCGTGTTATTTGCTCAATGGCCTGATAAAAAAGTCTTTGTTGGAGCCAATCTTAGCCAAGGTGTGAGAGGTAAGTTAATTGAATTTTTGAAAACTAACGTGGACTGCTTTGCTTGGTCCCATTCTGACATGACAGGAATATCACCGGAGGTGATGACTCATAAACTAAATAAAGATCCATCATACCCTCCTGTCAAGCAAAAGAAAAGAAAGCAAGGAACTTTCAAGAATCAGGTGATTCAAGAAGAAGCCCAAAAATTGCTAAAAATTGGTTCCATTCGTAAGGTAAAGTATCCTAACTGGTTAGCTAACACTGTTGTAGTTCCAAAGAAGAACGGTAAGTGGCAGGTTTGTGTAGATTACACAGATCTTAATAAAGCCTTCCCTAAAGATTCTTTTCCACTACCACACATAGATAAATTGATTGATGCAACTGCAGGTCACGAACTATTAAGTTTTTTAGATGCATATCAGGTTATAATCAGATTAAAATGGATCCGAGAGATGAAGATAAAAACTTCATTCATAACAGACAGGGGGACTTACTGTTATAAAGTAATGCCATTTGGTCTAAAGAATGCAGGTGCAACGTATCAGAGGTTAGTTACCAAAATGTTTCAAGAGCATTTAGGAAAGACTATGGAGGTATATATAGATGATATGCTTGTTAAAACTCAGTATTCAAAAGATCACATATCACACTTATCTAACAGATTTTCAATTTTGCGCAAATTTAATATGAAGTTAAATCCCGAAAAATGTGCATTTGGCGTTGCATCATGCAAGTTTTTGGGTTTTCTTATTTCTAACCGTGGTATTGAAGTGAATCCTGCACAGATTAAGGCCATTGAGGAAATCCCTGATATACTTTCAAACAAGAAAGAAGTTCAAAGATTAACAGGGAGAATTGCAGCCTTGGGAAGATTCATTTCTAAATCATTAGAGAAGTGTTTTAAATTCTTCTCAGCCCTTAAGAAGCAGGATCATTTTGAATGGAATGAGGAATGTCAACAAGCACTCAGGAATATGAAAACGTACTTATCAAATCCACCTTTGCTAGAAAAACCAAAGGTTAGGGAAAGACTACTCATTTACCTTGTTGTTTTGGAAGTTGCGGTAAGCAATGTTTGGTCCGAGAAGAACAAGGTAAATAATTCCCTATCTACTATGTTAGTAAATCTTTGTTAGATGCGGAGACGCGGTATCCTCAGTTAGAAAAACTTGCACTTGCATTAATCATGGCATCTAGAAAGTTAAGACCTTACTTTCAGTGTCATCCTATCGTTGTAGTAACTGCCTACCCTTTACGTAATATATTACATAAGCATGAGTTATCAGGTAGGTTAGCTAAGTCGGAAATAGAGTTAAGTGAATACGGAATCACATACCAACCTAGAACTACTATAAAATCACAAGTGTTAGCTGATTTTGTGGCTGATTTAGCCAAGGGATGCAATTAGAAGCAGAAAAAGAATTACAGGTATTCAATGGAGCTAACCCGGGAACTTGGACTTTATTCATTGATGGCTCATATAATGTAAAAGGTGCAGGTTTAGGGATTGTTTTGGTACCACCTATGGATGAGACCATTCGACAAGCTATTAAATGTCACTCCATAACTAACAGTGAAGCGGAGTATGAGGCTATGATTGCAGGTCTAGAATTGGCACGAGAGCTTGGCATAAATCAGATTATAATTAAGAGTGATTCGCAACTCGTGGTTAATCAAATGTTGGGGACTTATATAGCTAGGGAAGCAAGGATGCAACAATACTTAGAAAAGGTACGGGAATTCATAAAGCAATTTCAAACTTGGAAAGTTATACAAATACCAAGGGATGAAAATGTTGAAGCGGACGCCCTAGCCAATCTCGCATCTGTAGCTGATGTGGCAAGCGATGCAAACGCCTCATTTATACATTTATTTCATTCAGTTATCGATCTTGATATGAATGAGGTAAATTTTAATAATTTAACTTGGGATTGGAGGAACGAGATTGTTGCTTTTTTTCAGTATGGTACCGTCCCTGATGATAAGAAAAAAGCTCATGCCCTTCGAAAGAAGGCTGCTCGGTACTGCTTAAAGCAAGATAATTTATATCGTAAAATGTTCGGTGGTCCCTTAGCAAGATGCCTCGGACCTTCGCAAACGGAGTATGTAATGAAAGAAATACATGAAGGACATTGCGGGAATCACGCAGGAGGAAGGTCATTGGTAAGAACCTTAATTAAGGCAGGTTATTACTGGTCTAAGATGGAAGAAGAAGCAGAAAGTTTCGTGGCGAAATGTGATAAATGCCAAAGGTACGGTAACAATTTGCATAAACCTGCGGAGTTATTACATCCGGTCATTGCGCCATGGCCATTTATGCAATAAGGAATGGATATCGTGGGTCTATTACCACAAGCAAAAGGACAGGTAAAGTTTCTGCTCGTACTCACTGATTATTTTACTAAATGGGTGGAGGTAGGAGCATTTAAACAGGTGCGAGAAAGGAAGTCAAAGATTTTTTTTGGCGGAATATCATATGCCAATTCGGTGTACCAAAGGAGATCGTTTATGATAATGGCCCTCAATTTATTGGAGCTCAAATCACGAAATGCTTTCAAAGTTGGCAAATTAAAAGGATTACGTCAACACCTTATCATCCGGTGGGTAATGGGCAAGCAGAATCAACGAACAAGGTTATTATCAATAATTTAAATAAATGATTAGAGGAATCAAAAGGTAACTGGCCTGAAGTGTTACCTGGAGTTTTATGGGCATATCGCAAAACTGCAAAAACAAGTACAGGAGAAACACCGTTTTCATTGGTTTATGGAGCTGAGGCTTTAATTCCAGTTGAGATAGGGGAACCAAGTATATGGTTCACACATGCGACACAAGAATCTAATGACGAGGAGATGCGGGTCAATCTAGATTTACTCAAGGGGAGGAGAGAAGTTGCATTAATAAGAATGGAAGCACAAAAGCAAGTCATAGAACAATATTACAATCGAAAAGCACGCCTCAGATTCTTCAAAATGGGGGAATTCGTGCTTAAAAAGGTTTTTCAATCTACAAAAGGCAGCTAACGCGGGTAAATTAAGTCCAACATGGGAAGGACCCTATAGAGTTCGTGATATTGCAGGAAATGGAGCATATGAGCTGGAGACAATGGATGGCAAGATACTACCTTCTCATTGGAATGTTGTTCATTTGAAGAGATACTATTTCTAAGGAATACCCACAGTCAGGTATCACTACTTTAAATTTAATTTTTGAATTATTAAAATTTTACTAACGATTTTAGATGATAGGCAAAAAGCTAACTCATACTAAATGATGAGTCATGACCTGTAAGGCAAAGGATCGTATAATCGCGCCTTCGAGTTATTCTGATAGAAATTCAAACGGGTTAAGCAGTCTTCATCTATAATCGCGCCTCCGACTCCCGTATGTTTTTCCTTTTCAGGAAAAGGATCAAATGAGAGAAACTATCAAGTGCTCGAGGCTTCATACTTCAACACTCAAACACTTAGGGGACTTCATAATATACACAGACATGTGTATAAAGAAGGCAAAGAAGATTAAGAAAAAATCAAGCCTAAAAGAGTCAAGTGCAGAGTAAAAGTCACAAAGTCACGAGATGGAGCCACGAGCTAAGGCCAAAGAAAAACCTCACTATAGTTAGGGTAAAGGCTATGTACTAAAATGGGTTATAAGGAAAAATCTCGTGTCTATTATTCTTCTTTTGAAAAAATCCGTTACAATAAAAACAATTACGAGAAAGTTATAGATGTAATTCAAATACATGTAAAGTATTATTCAAAACTTGTCAAAGTTATTTCAAAGAAACATGTGTGTTTCAATTTCTTTTATCGTATGACAACACCATTATGAAGTTGAGACGTCTTCTTCATTAAGTGTCGAAATATAAAAGGGCCCTCTTTTATAAAAATCATGTTTAAATTAATTAGTCATGAGGTTAACAGAAGAATTTTCGAAAAACAAAAATGCAAATTATTCTGTAAGTCCTTAAAAATAAAGGCAAGAATAAAACAAACAGAAGTTTAAGATAATAACATGAAAAACTTCTTAATATGTAAAAAATCTAAGACTAGGTTCGAACTTAGTCATAAAACTATGAAATTGTTTATACAGATTGCCCCATAAAAGACTTGGGGACTTGCGTTTCAAAATCAACCCTCAAATAAAGCTAAGGGTTTGATTACAATTTTCCAAAATAAAAACAAAAACAAAATCATTCAAATGATTAAAACTGGTCACTGAGAAGTTTGTGGAACTGAAGCAGGAACATCAATAGCAGCGGGATCAATTTGGGCAGGTGCATCAACAGATGCGGTTTCAACTTGGCTTGCAGCAACAGGCTCGATTAGGCTTGAAGGAGTTGGGATACCCATATCAGCTTCAACATTCACGGGAGCTTCAACCACGGGAGAAGGGAAGTCCTGAGTTTGCTGAGATTTTTCAATGGTTTCATTGATCTTAGCTAACTCCGACTCCAGGTTGAAGTTTTCTTGGCCAGCTTCAATTAGGGTATCACGACGTGAATTCAAAAATGCCCAACTTACCTCAATAGCAGATTTTTCTTCAAGGGTCTCATAATCCTTTTCCCAATCAGTAATCTCATTCTTTAGCTCTTCATTTTCAGCCAAGGCGGAGTTGTAAGAAGCTTGAAGAGAGGCATGGGAGCTCTCTAAAGCACGAACCTTATCAGTAGAGACTCGAAGGTTTTCTTGTGCTTGAGTTAAGCTTTGCACGAGCTCCCCAGCGTAATCTTCTTTTTGACTTAAAAGAGCTTTCAACTCTCTGTTCTCTTCGCTGGCCTTAGATAGTTGCTCTGAGAAGGAGGATTCGAGACGTTCTTTTTCTTTTTCTGCTTGGCTTGAGGAAGCTTTTACAACCGCTAACTCTGAAGTTAAAGCCCGCACCTGCTGCTCTAAGGTACTCTTGCTCTCTTGTAAATCTTCCATATCAATTTGTGCACTCTCAAATTGTTCCTTCCAATTGATCGCCTCCAACTGAGAATCGCGTGCTACCTTCTCCAAGAGGGAAATTCTGTTCATCATTTCTGTGCCGATAAGATTGGCCTATAAAAGAAGGAAAATAAGAATCCCAAAGATAAAAAAATTTACAAAAAAGAAGGGAGATAAGGAAAATACCTTCAAAGTGGCATGCACGATATCATTCATTAGAGTCAGGGAACTATGGCTCTCCAGCTTTGCTTTTTCAATTGGGTCAATTAAAGGCTCCGGCCATACATCTACCTGACCTGACTTCCTCAAAAGGCTGCTATCAGCAGGAACTTCAGCTTTAGTGGTTAAATGCCTTAAACAGGCAACAGCTCTCCATATGATTGGGCCAATTTGACCCAAACAGACATTGAAGAAACGACAAAATTCAAGAATGACTGGGTCAATAGCTGGTTTGAACCCTAAAGTGAAAGGGCATGTGTAAACAAAAGAGAACCCAGTCAAATAAGAAGTAATTCTCTGATTTGGATTAGGGATAATAATGGGAAAATCGTTACTCCAATGGCAGTCTTTACGAACTACAGGAGTCAAAACTTCTGTAGTTTGAGTGGGGTAAGCGTCAGCACGATCTAAAGCGGAAACCTGGTTCCTAAGAGATTCCCTATCATGGTAAAAAGATAGTTCTGTAGGGACTATCTCCTCTACTAAAGGCTCACGTAATGGTTCAGAAGGTTCTTTACCCCTAGAAGAAAATTTATGAGAAAGGTAACCTCTGGTTCTAGAAGAAGGACCAGAACTAGGAGAAGGCATAGACGGACCACCACGAATAGATCCTACGCTACGAAGCCTACCTCCCCTTCTATGCCTAATGGGGGCATTGGGAAATGTATCAACAATGGGAACTCTCCTAGGGTTAGGGTTTGGTGAAGACATAGCGAAGAAGAATGATGTGAGGAAGAAGTAAACAGAGATTTGGAGAATTAAGTGTTTAATAAGCTTTATTAGGTAAAAGACAAGGAAAGAAGTTATATTTATATCGATAAGCAACCACCAAAGGTAAAAGTGCAGTGATGGAAGGACCATAATAATGATAACTGGCACTTTGTGAATAGTGAAGCCGTAAAAAGCCTTGAAAAGGGCTGCAAAACAGCAGAACCAATGGAAAAATGACACGTGTACGGAGAATTAAATGGAAGCGACAATTGAAGCGTCAATTTTGTCATAGCATTAATGGTGACAAAAATTCTCTTTTAATGAAATCCACTTCCCAAATATTCAATTGATGAATAAATGGAAAGTGAGGAGACTATCTGTATTGGGAAAAATTTTATATACAGGTGACGTGTCAAGACACGTGGACTGATCAAATGGTCAAAGAATTACAATTAGCCAAGAGGCACGAGCAGCAACAAAAACGAGCAAAGACAAAGGAAGAGGCACGGGCGGTTATTCGAAGGATTCAATGCCCGTACCTATTTAAGTCATTTATATCCAAGAATCAAAAGGAATGGATCTGACAATAGAAAAGAGTGCAGATACAGTATTTAATAGGCATTAAATGCTGAATACGTTAGAGAATTTGTATTGAATATAATGATTATGTAACGTAGCATTCAATATCTTTAATTATTCATAATAGCCTTATTATGATTTGGGCAAAACGCATATCTCCAAGATATCTATAAAAGGGAGATATCTGATCAATTGTAAGGACACGAAACACTATTGGAATAAACTTTGGTTTTTTGTTTTTCTCCTGATTATATTCTTGCTACCCAAATTACTCTATTTTACATATTCTTTCGATTATCAATAACCTGTATTCTTCTAAATTCTAGCTTTGACTAAAATTCCATTTTTTGGTTAAACACTACCTCTGTTCCGTTCCAATTTATGTGAA
Organism: Nicotiana tabacum; assembly: GCF_000715075.1. Classification (NCBI taxonomy): domain Eukaryota; kingdom Viridiplantae; phylum Streptophyta; class Magnoliopsida; order Solanales; family Solanaceae; genus Nicotiana; species Nicotiana tabacum. The sequence goes on along the minus strand of NC_134089.1, from coordinate 80,955,492 downwards.
CCTGTTTGACTGGACACACAGACTTTTGAAATTTGTAGTCCTAAACAAGCTAAAAAAGGGCATCACATGCTAACTCCGCTGCTTTCAACCGTGAGATTTTGGTGAGGCAAATAGTTATTTGCGAGGTAAATAGCTACATCAGCATCGGCTGCAAAACAAAATCAACAATTGTGTGCAGCCAGCAGCCACAGCATGCAGGGGCAGACTTTTTTTTTTCTTATTTTTTTTAGTTTTAATTTTTAGCATGGAACTCGTGTTCCTATACTTGTTTAATTTTGGACCATCCAATAGTTGAATAATATTTATTCAGAAAATCAGAATCCACAGGGAATTGGTGTGGGATTCCGTCAAGCATTAGCCTAACTAGGGTTTGGTGTGTCTATTCTTTTGAAAACAAAACAACTCTGTCTTTCACAAAATAATAATTAGTTCGTCTGTCTTAATTTATTTGACTGCATCCGAAACTTAACAAAACTAAATAACCTTTAACGCACACAACAACCACAATAATAATTATTCTGCTTCAATCTCAAACAAATTAAGAATCTTTATCGCACATACTAAATCTTTTATATTTATATCTATATTATATTAAAAACATGAACCCCCAAACTTAAAAGTTAAATTACTTATATACCCTTCTAAATTTTTATATAAAACAATAAGATTATTGATAACTGAAAAATTAAAAACAAATCGGTATGCCTTTTCCTTAACAGGTGTGTCTTTCTAATTATGAGTAACTAAAGCTAATCCCTTTTAATTTTTCGTTTAAACCGTTGGCAAACATTAGATAACATGATGTCCATATATGTTTGCCTATTTGTTTGATATTACATTCAATTTTATCTCAAGACCACTTTGAGGAAAAAATATATTGAAGTGATTCTAATGACAAAAGCCACTCCAAAATGTGGCATGACCTAAAGAAAGGGTAAAGATAGGTATTATTTTATGTTGGCAGAGTCATGAGAGCAAGTCTCCAGTTATGACTAAAAGAAAAAGTTCATTTGGCAATATTTTGATCCATATTATAGATAGTTATTTTGGCCTTTGTGATGGTGGCGGACCATATATAGGAGATGAACCAGTGACTCGGATTGTATGAGAAATAGGAAATTGCACAAGCACATATAAACGGCTAAGGATTTTTTCTTACTTACTATCTTGTGATTTATTCTTGAGAAATATGTATATATCCTTGTCTAACTTTTTTTTCCTAAAGAATGGAAAGCGAATACTAAGCCGGTGAATAATGTAGCAATATTTCGCCTTATTTTTCCTCCATTTCTTACTTCTGACTTGGTCTATAAAGAGCTACGACTTCTGTTTGAGTGAATGCTCACTATCGGCTTTCTTTCTGGGAGAATGTCAAGCATTTTGTTTCTTCATTTGGAGAGTGATTTGGTATTGTGGTAAATTAAATTATATGTTCATGAAAAATATTCATTTGATGTGCTATATAGATAAATTAATATAATTTATACAATTTATAATTTAAAATATATTATACAACTGCTACTTTATGTGGTGATTTTGGTGGAAATAACAGTTAAATCTTGACAAAATAAAAGATGATAAACTAATTCTTGGCTTTGGTGATGTTAGAGTCTCAATTTACAAACAAACAAAAATGTCTTATATGTGTGCTTATATATATCATATTTAATGGATTAAAATTATACTAAATTCTTTATTTCTTCTCTAACTAGGGAATTCCAGAATATTGACTATCCTTATCAGTATTGTGTTAAAATAATTCAAAAGGCAAATAATTTTCGAGATTGATAATGTGTGTGTTTCAGACACCTAGACAAAGATACACAATTCGTACTTACTTGTATTCAGATGGGTTGCAATAATATCCCAATCCTTTTATTTCCTTCACACTTCTTTGAGAAAATAACCTTTGTTATGCGATTGGAAAGGCAAGTTTGAATCGTGAAAAATCAAGTATAACTATAAATTCTCTAAAAAGCAATCTGCTTCTTGGCTTTGGCCTTTGGAATATAACCTTCTAGGCAGGTAGTAACAATGTTGCATTCTTTAAGTATCTTTACAATTTTAACCGTATAACTCTAGTATGGAAGAATACTTAGTTCTATTTTGTCCTTTATTATATCAAAACTTTATTACAAAGTTGATCTGAATTATATATTATATTCTTCTTTTTTATTTTGAGGAATCAATTATTAAATTTCGTACATATTGAGTAACAATTTAGAATATCGATTCAATTGAAAGTTTAGTACTTTTGATATGCACTTCGTAATATTTGACACAAGATATTTTAAACTATTTTATCTCTTCACTTGAATTTTCTCGTATGTCAATGGAATTTAATAACTTATATATAATTAAAAGAAAAAATTGCTATATTTGTATAATATAATTTTATACAAAGGAGATTTACTTGAGTCCCTATTCTTCAACCTTGCTCTGCCACTAAGGATATTCATGCATCGCACGAACATAGAGACTAGTAATAATGAAAATCATTATTATGCTTGATAGCTTGAAATAGCTAGATTCTAAGAATTCTCAATATCATAAATGTTCTATTAGCAAGTTAAATACACTTATTTATCTATATTTATATCTATATCTATATTTATAATATATTAAAAGCACGAAAATCTTTAGCGAAATGTCGTTTGACTTTTTTACCCTTTTAAACTAAAGTTTACATTAGATAAAATAATCATTTAATTATTTACCTAATATATTTAGGATCTTATAATCACCTAAAATTTTGTATATTAAATCCTGCCTTATTTAAAATAATACTCTATCTATAAGAAGTTCAAATATTTAGGACTTTAAAGCAATTACAATTATAACTAATACAAATCTTTCCAAACATGAGTTGTCGACATAAAAATGTAAAGTTTACATGGAAACTTTACCTCATTAATATGGTGGTAAAACTAGAGCACCTTTATGAGATATATTTTAAAATTCAAGTTTTATGTTATATTCAACTAGATTATATGTATGATTGATATTATTTGGTTCAGTATTTAAATGATTGATTCATGGGTAAAATACTAGCACTTCGGTCCAAATTAGAATATATTGAACTTTCTGATAAGTCTATTCATTCATATACTAACATTTATTTTACAAATTGAAACTAGATAAAAAAGGAAAAATCAGATTTATATAATTATAAAACCAAACAAAAAGCACGATTCAATTGGATTAAAATAAAATACCACAAAAATTATATAGTGTTGGATTTAGTCTCAAATTTTTTTTGAATCGCAATATCTTGAAAGTTACGAATACCAATCTCAAGCTACTTTAAGAAATAAAAAACTAATGTAAACATATACATCTTATAAATATATTTAATATTTCAACTAAATCTCGCGTATTAGATCCTTTCCTTATTTTAATCATGTGATATAGTAATTTTATAAAAGAAAATTAATACCAAACTTGAAACTAGATAAAAAGGAAAAAATCAGATTTATATAATTATAAAACCAAACAAAAAGCACGATTCAATTGGATTAAAATAAAATACCACAAAAATTATATAGTGTTGGATTTAGTTTCAAAATTCTTTTGAATCGTAATACCTTGAAAGTTACGAATACCAATCTCAAGCTACTTTAAGAAATTAAAAAACTAATGTAAACATATACATCTTATAAATTTATTTAATATTTCAACTAAAATCTTGCGTATTAGATCCTTTCCTTATTTTAATCATGTGATATAGTAATTTTATAAAAGAAAATTAATACCAAAAATGAAAATTTTCACAGAGAATAAGTAAAAACATAACTATTACTCGTTGTAAGTTTGAATTATTCGTTGTATAAAATTATAATCAATTAGTTTTATATAATTTAATTATCTTTAAATAAAAAATGAAAGTGAAAAAAAAGTAAAAGTAGGAAGCTATAACTAAATTAGATAGTGCCAATCACCTCTCCTTCGATTTTTTTATTCTTAATTACATATATATAATCGATCAAAAATTAAAATCAATTAGTTTATATAATTTAATTATCTTAGTAAAAAAATAAAGAATAGAGAAAAAAATTGTGAAAATTTATGTTTAATTATCTAGGTATCAAATAGAGTATCATTAGCCTTTAATCAAAGATTCATATTATAAAATTTATGTACCAAAATATAAAACTTATAATAAATTCTATAATTAGATATAAATAATTTTAATATTTACAATTATTATACTCTTTAATCAACATCCAATTCTAAAGTTACTTTCTAAATGACACTTAACAATTGCACGCTCGGTATACAAAATTTAATAATATTTATATAGTTTTTTTTTTAAGTTCTAAATTTCATAATATGTGGTACACGCACAAAGCACGTAGGAATAAATTCTTTTAGTCTTTTATATTGTTTTTAATGTGCCATATATTTCAAAGTTATTGTAAATTTTTTATTGGCTTGATGATATAATTCTATTAATTTATGATTCATGCTTTAATTATTGATTTAAACTCCATGCTGCTTAGTATTTTGTATGTTCATATGTAACTTTATTCATATATTTGATATTTTCTTATATTATTCTTATGCCGATTTTGGTTGTATAATTTTTTTTTGAGATGAGAATAAGCAGAACAATCAAAAGAAGGAAATAAAATAGGATTGAAATGGTGAGAATATCCTAAATATTTTTAAATGACTAGATTCATTTATCTTATTCAAAAACTGTAATTCTCCATTTTTTTCTAACCATTTCTCCTTTGAAATTACAACAATTGAAAATATAATACAAGGTTAGTATATATGGAAATCACAAATATATCAATGCAAAATCGTGATGAAGCATCTTTAGTTAAACACATTGTTCTTGCACATATATTTACTTGACGCGAGGCACACGTGCGACTCACGTACACTAAACTAGTACTATATTAAAAGCACGAAAGCCTTTAGCGAAATGTCGTTTGCCTTTTTTACCCTTCAAAAATAAGTATCACACTAGACAAAATCGTAATTAAATAATTTTCTTAATTTTTAGGACTTTGAAATCAACTAAAATTTTCTTTTCTTATTTGAATTATGTAGGAGCTCCTAATATTTAGGAATACAAAAATTAAGATATCTTTTGCTTGTATAAGTTTTGAAAAAAACAAAACATCGTTCAATTAGGACACGACAATTATAAATCAATTGTGTTGGCAAGGTACGTAAAAACAAGTGCAGTAAAACATAGTTTTGATTATAAATAGGGAATATTATATTGAGGTGGTATGAATTTAGACTTAGCAATCAAGACTTTCTTTTTGGTCAAAGGTCTTAAAATTTGAAGTATACTCAAATTTTTGTCCACTTTTGTTGTCTAAATATTAGGAAATTCAAATGACAATCTTTTAAAATATAAAATTATTTTAAATGGTAAAAAGATTAATCAATATTTTATACAAAGAAATAAAAATAGAGAAAATAACGTATATATGTAATTTGCCCCAAGTAAAAGTACCTTTGAAAGAAATCATAGGTAAAATAACGCAACGATCTAGCTAAAAAATTTAAAAATATTGTTAATAATAATCGAGTTCGGATGCCTATATAATTACTTAGGTATCAATAGAATAAGGCTACATTTTAGAAGTCCCGTTAAAATGAGCAAAATGTGGGTAAAGAATTTTTAATTTTTGGTAAACTAACTAACACAAATCTTATAATAAATAGTACGAAATATATATATGCAATGCACGTACCTATGTGTTCAGATAAAGTTGAACGAATATTTTACATATCAATCAGTCTACTCTTATGACTTTTTTGTACAATGAAGCAAGCAAGAAAATAAACTGAAGGAAGAACCTGTGGAGTAGATCTAACTCCCATATATGATTAATATTTATTATTTTAGAATTTGCATTATTAATATTTATGTTATAATGCAAATACATCTTTTGAATAATATTTATGTTGTTTTTAAAATTTTGTTTTCAGTAACACGAAGAACACGCGCAACGTGCGTGCGTTAAGACTAATAGTTTAAAAAAGCTTATACACCATCATGTTAATTTAACTAGTTATAAGAAGTTACTCTTCTATTTCCAGGTTATTATAACACGGTCTGCCATAAAGATTTACCCATTGTTCTAAGTAAACTTAAGCAATAAAATTCTATATGTTTCCCTGCACAGAATTTAAACTTATATTTTAATACTTTGTAACACTAGTAGTTCTCCTATTACTAAAAGTCATCTAATAATCACTCAGTGGAGGAGCCTAAGAGGGATTCAACCCAAAAAAAAAAAAAATGCCAATATGTTACGCTTGTGATTTGAATATATATATAACACATGTAACCTAAAGTAATTTTTAAACCCTTTATTTGCCCCCACTACTAAAATCTTCCTTTATATTAAGATCTAGTTTCAATAGTTTATATATAAATAAAAAATTATTTTTACGCTATTTAAATTGTACAATTTCAGCGAAAGGAATTTGTTTACCTTGAAAATGGTAATTACAATTAGATTTGATTTTGTGGTTCTAAAAATATATTATTTATTTTAATGCTAGTTGTTAGGCAATAGATGCTAAGTGTGAGTTAAGAAAATGAGATAAGAGCTTGAAGATAGTATGCTATGCAAACCGAATGGCCGAGAATCGGGGCCTTGAGCTGGCCTACGCTGGGCCTCGAGGTCGAGCTAATGAGCTCGACTGGGACGATCGATGAAGGAATAACAGTTTCAAGGGCCTCAAAAATGGCTCTTTATGATCAATGATGAGTAATAAATGAAGAACAATCAATGAAGCACAATAAATGTAAGCAATAAATCAAAGGAAAGATAATGGAGAATGTTTTAGCTAGAGAGCAGAGAATGTTTTTGTTCTTGTATTGAATATCATGTATCCTTACAAAATGACAAAGGTCCCCTTTATATAGGAGGGGGAATTCCAACATAGTACATGTGCATTTATTACAAAGATAAACAACTAGTACAACTATTTAATGTCGCAGTACGGACTTGTACTATTCTTGTAGACATGTATCCTTACAAAATGACAAAGGTCCCCTTTATATAGGAGGGGGAATTCCAACATAGTACATGTGCATTTATTACAAAGATAAACAACTGGTACAACTATTTAATGTCGCAGTACGGACTTGTACTATTCTTGTAGACCTGATCAGCTTCAACCATGTGCCTTTTGGGATTTCCTGCTTGTCTAAAATAACCATCAATTTGCGCTGCCCCGAGGTCGAGCATTGGGAACCCTCGGGGTCGGACCTCGAGCTATGCTTCAAGGCTTCTAAAGACGGGCTGTGAACTGCCATGTGATCAGAAAATTGGACTCTCCGATTTTAGCCGAATAGAGATAGTCCTCGCGTTTCTTAGAGTGAACTGATAAGAAACGGTCTTGAATTTCTACCTCCTCGATACTCCCATTATGACGTCAGCCCATCAGAGCATTAAATGCCATGACTCGAAAGCAGCGTAGAGGTCGCTATCAACGCGATTATCGAGAAGCCCACGAACTGCTATTGACTCAACTCTTTTGCTTCTCAAACGTTGCTCAAACGACTTCTATAAATACTTCAATTCGCTTGCCATTCACACTTTTACAATATCATCAAGTTTTTTAGAGCTAAGCTCACAACTTTCTGCATCTATCTTCTTTATGCGCTTGTTTCTTCATCTTCTTTCTTTGAAATTAAGTTATAATCATGGCAAAAACTTTAAAAACGGTACCTCAGAAAGAGGACACTGCTTCTTCATCATGCCCGTCCAAGGGAAAACCAAAAGCACCTCCATGTATTGAGCAGTGCACTCCCAGCCACTTCGATATGGTCTCTGATTTCAATATTGAAAACCCCCTTCTACATTGGGCCAATGCGATCCCGTGTTTCGGTACATTAGTGTGGTGACCGATACAAAGAGGGTAAAGATAGACTGCCGATGGGGGGAGGCAGTGCAAGTAGAGATCCCCAAAGCGAAGGAAAGCATAATAGAACACAAAGCTGGCTTCCTTAGCGTATACATATACCTCTTCACTCTAGGCCCCGTAGATCTTTCTTCCCCATCGATAGATCCGGTGATTCTTGACTTTTGTCATGAATATCAAATGACACTCGGTCAGATCTATCCTTCTTTCTGGAGGATTGTTTACATGCTCAGATATTTCTCCAACCGGGTTGAGGGAATGACCTTCACCCTCAATCACTTAGTTAGATTGTACAGCCCCCGTCTCTTCCGAGTTTAATCAAGATTCATCCTCGATCCGCCAAGACATTCTTTGCGAGCGTCGATGAGGACAAGGACCAGGGATGGATGAGCCGGTTTGTCAGAGTAAGAACCTCAGACATTATCCCTGCCGATAGGATGCCATTCCCGAAGGAATGGAACATGAAGTGTAAGTGTTCCTACCTCGAGCACATTTTATTGCCCCTTCTTCCCCTCCTGAAATGATTTTTTCTTGATTGTGCAGCCACCGTTTGGTACTCTGGCGCGGTTCAGGACCTTCCAGGATGGATCAGACAAGTAGACTCTGCCTTTCCTTGTAGCGAGCGTGCTTGGCGTGATTTGGCCAATGCGGTGGCAGGCTAAGAACCACGGTAAGCACTTCTTACTGTCGTTGCCAAATTTCTTACATGTATTCTTTGTGGTGGTAAGTTTAACACATCATGCCTGTGCAGGCCTCGGGGATGGCGTGTTGATGAGATTGCCTCCTCCTGGTGAAGAAAAGACCTCGAAACCCAACAAGGGTAAGAAGAGGAAGAAGGAGGCGTCGGCAGAGTCTACAGAATTAAAAAAGCCCAAGGTTCCCAAGCCTTAGACCGATGCCACGGTCTTGACTTTGACTGTTGTGGTGAGTCTTTGTAAAGATGACGATGATGGTGATCGCCCTTTGGTACAAAGGGTAAGACGGAGTGTTGATGCTCCACAAGCTGTTGGTCAGAAAGCCGCCGAGTCGGAGATGGCCGATATGGACCAAACTCGTACTGAAGAGACCCTCGAGGAGGGTTTGGGCGCAATCCTCGAGCCTCAAGTTGGACATGGTACAGTCCGTGCCAGCGAACCCTTGACTGGAAATTTCGGAGGGCCTGACTCAGAAATTCTTCGGGGTCGAGAAGAGACCCCTATAGATATTGATACCGTGGGCGGCTTTAAATTGGGCCCTTCATTTTCTCTAGGGGAAATAAGGGACGGTCAGAACAAGGGTGTTGCCGATGTGGAGGCCTCTCAGGGAGAGGATGATATGTTCAAGGACTACTTCATCAACATCGGCGTGGACACATACCTCGACACCCCCGTCACTCTCGAGCAGGCTGAGAAGCTTCAACATCAGGTAATATTCTCGACATACCATTTGCGCTTCAAATTTTTCCCTTGTCTTTCTAACTCCTTTGATTTTGTTGTAGGTCAAGAAATTGTATGACCACGCCTTTTCCAAGATCCAAGATGAGCTTTCATGCTGTGAGAAGGAACTCTAGAAGCTCACCTCGGAGCTAAATAAGTTGAAGGCTTCCTCTGCCCAAAAGGAAGAGGAGTTAAGTGAGCTTTGGGCAAGTCTGGAGGGAGTGCACCAGGAACGGACTAGCTTTGCTGAGCAGGTAACACGACATTCGTGTGTTCATCTTTTTATTCTTATACTTGATGCTTACAATCGTGTTCCGCCTTTGCAGATTGGGCAAAAAGGTGCCCTGGTGGGGAAACTTCAGGAAGAGGTTGCAGCCTAGGATGCGGAGATCCTCGAGCTTAAGAGGCAGAATGGGGACGCAACCTCGGAGAAAGACCTTTTGCGGGGAGAGTTGGCCTCGACCCAGGATATTCTTCGAAATTCTCAGAAAGAGGTCGCTGCATTATCTGTGGCCAAGGCTGAGGCCGTTGAAGATGTGTCCTCATATAAGAGAGATGACGCCACCGCAAATGATCAAGCTAGAGAGATATCCGAGAAGGCCGAGCAGAAGCTGGCTCGGGCCGTTGTTTATGCTCGTTTGCAAGCAAGGAGGAAGGCTTTCGAGGAGGCAAGCGTCGAAGGTGTCGATCTCTCTGTTGAGATCGAGAAAGTCAAAACCTTGGAGGAAGAATCAGTGCTTTCAACTACTTTAGATGAGGACTCTGGAAGTGATTCAGACGGTAGTTGATCAAAGCCTACCCTGCACTACTATTGAGTAGCGAGAGAGGGTCGAAGCAGCTTTTACCCGATTTAGGGTCGGGATCAATTTCCACAGAGAGCTAGAAGTTGGAGTCAGGTATCTATCTAGTTTAGAGTCGTGTATGTGTTCCAAATTACACTTCTAAATATTTTTGGTTTTTTTGTTTTACTTCTACTTTTATCAAACTACAATGGTAAATTAAACTAGAATAAGCTAAGAGTAAAATGTTGTGGGTTGTTCAAATGGTTTAAAAGGCACTAGGGTAGTGACTTTTGCCTAGGTGATCAATTGACGGATAATTGAGTCTAAGGCATGATTGACATATTTGGAGAGTATGATATAACCGTTGCACGATTTTACCCACTCTACACCTCTCGGTGGTTCAAGTGATTTTGCCCGAATAGACTTTCTCAAAACCAATTGGGTATGCAAATTTGCACAAGCAATCAAAGGTTCAAGTCGGGTATTACTCTCTCGAGGTTTAACCCTTTAATTGGGGCTATCAATCTGTTAAGTACGCCCCAATTCCTTGTTGGACCAATTTCAGAGACTCAAGCTCTCTTTCTCAAGAAGAGCTCAAGTCAACTAAACACAAACTAGTGTTTGCAACCACTAATTCAGCAATTAAACATGAAATTAGCCCAAATATCAAACACCCATATTTAATCTAGCCCTAAAACACAAGACCCATCAATTACCCACACTAGGGTTGAGCCACAACCCTAGCTTATGGGTTTAGCTACTCATAATTAAAGAAGAAAAGCAAGAAATAGATGAAGAACAACTCATATTAATTAATTACTAAGATAAACAAGAAGATTCAATGTTGAAATGTAGATAAAATTGCCCAAAATAGCTAAAATATTCGAACCCACGAGCGCAACTCTTAGCTAAAACTATCTGATAACCTAAAAATGGAAAAGAAGCTATTTGTACTAAGCTGAAAAATCTGGACAAAAATACCCCTGCGGGGCTAGTGCGGACCGCACAAAATGGTGTGCGGCCGTACTAAGGATCTAGGCTTGAAAATCGAACTCTCTGAACTCAGGCAATGCGGACCGCACAAAACGGAGTGCGGCCGCGAAGGCTTCTGATGCGGTCCGCATGAAATGGAGCACGGACCTCATTGGCTTGAAACTTGGAACTGACAACTCTCTGATCCTTCTCACTGCGGACCGCACCAAATCGAGTGTGGCCGCGTTGATCCCAGTGTAGGCCGCACAGAACCTAGTGCGGCCACATTGCCTGTTTGCCTGAATATAATAATCTCTAAACCTCACTCATGCGGACCACACAGAATGGTGTGCGGCCGCATTGGGCCTGTTTTGCCTGAGCTTTGTCTTGTCTTGGTACTTGTGTAAGTTTCACTCCTTTTTGAGCTGATCTTTGACATCTTGTCACATTGTTGATCAAACATGTAATCAAGCACAACTTGTGAGCCTTTTAGGACTATTTTGTACAAATTTCTAATCAAAACATAAGCAAGAAGGAGTATAAAAGGTATCAAAATCCCTAGTTATCAACTCCCCCAAACTTAAGTTTTTACTTGTCCTCAAGCAAACAAAATAAGACCCACCCCTTAAGGGAACATCCAGAAAATTCAGTTGTCCTAAAGTAACCTCATCTAGCATCAATTGGGACTAACAATTACCCTCAATACAAATGAATCATTAACAACTTTTACTCTTTGTAACACCATGGATCAAGTGCAATACAAGAGCATAAAGAGTTGACTCAACATATCAAAGAACTCTTTCTATTACTTTGGTCATTGTGGAACCCAAACTCACACATCCTCAACTTTCCCTAAGCAAACCTCACCTTTAGAATAGTGGCACTTAGAACGAGGTCAATGGAAGTTCACTCATCTCTCTCAAGAAAAAGTCACAAGTCCGGCTCTAATGTAAGCTTCATTCAACTCAAGATCATATAGGACTTTTGTGGAGTCATGGTGAAGGCTTTTAGTTTAGGTAGGAAATGTTTGGTCTAAGTAGGTTCCATCTTCCCTTAAGCACTTCTTTTTGTTTCATTCGACAGACATTCCCTTGACTCTTTGAGTCATTTCACTTCTTTCTAAGGGGTTAGAGAGACACACTATCACTCTTTCTTATTATTTCAAATCTTTTCTCCTTTCTCAACTTTCCACACCTTTCATTCTTTGCTTTTCTTGAATTCCTTTTTATTCAATTCTACATTGAGCATTCTTTTTGTCTTTTTGCTTTTATTTCTTTTTCATTGCCTTTCCTTTTCTTTATTTTGTACCTTTTTACCACTTTGTTGCCATCCTCGTCTCTCCCCCCAAACTTATACTTTTGCCATGTGCTAAAGGAAAGATCAGGTGCCAAGAGAGGGTATTCAAGCTATCATTTGGACCAAGGAGAGCCTATAATCATGTCTCAAGTCAAAATTCACTTAGGATTTCGCCTCAACAAACATTCAGGGCAAGTTCTAGACCAATGGATCGGACTTGGATTTGCAATGCAATTTCTCACCACACAAGCTATGGGATTGCTAAAGACACAGAGTCGGGGACCCATAACGATCTTAGATAAGATTTGAGCACACAATGGTCCCGAAAAACCACTTGATGATTATCGGTCAATACAAGAGTCTCAAAGTCACGACTTTCACCATCCTAAACACAACAATTTATTTTTTACCATAAGATCAAAGGTAAATGTGCTAGGCCCAAGTGAAGCTTTGCTTGAGGCACCCTTAACCACTAACTACTAAAAACAAAAAGAAAAACGGACTCAAACCCTTAAGAAGGTTGTCACGCCATCCATCATTGGGAAGAGCCACCCAGTTCACACAAACTCCACCTTTGGAAAGAACTGTGGCATTAAGAAAACTAAAGGCTTATTGCAAACTTTCAAAACAAGAAGCTACGAACATAAATAATAAGCTAAGAATGAAAATTGCGGAAAGTAAAATGAATATATACAAGAGGGGATTTGTCGAATATACAATAGATGAGATGAATATATACAATGTAACATAACTTTATATACAGACCCAAAGTAAAATAAAAGTACGCAAAATGTAACGAAATATTAAAATTATATACAAACCAAAGATGAAAAATAAAGAAAGCCTAAAAACTGTCAAATATATACAATAATCCAAGTCCATAAAAGTAGAGCCTACCCCCTCAAATGAAAGCTGGCATTATCCCCAATGCCAACTAAACTAAATAAGCACCAAAAAGAAAGGGAAAAAGATATAGAGACTCCCTATGGCCCGTTTGCCTACATGGGCTCCTGAGTGGTCCCTGGGTCCTCACTGTGCTCGGGAACCTCAGACTGGTTCCCTATAGCCTACTACTCTGTTGTTGGGACCTAGGTCTAGACCTGGACAGGCTCTTGAGGTGCATCATATGGCTGACTAGAGGAGGCCTCCAGTGGGTCTGCCAACTGGATGACTGCATTGTCCGCTCTGGGAATCATCCTCTTCCTCTTGGGAGGCCTCTGGGACTGATCGGGCTGGGGATTAGCTGATCGTACTAGGTCCTATAGAAATAAGTCCAAAGGCAGATGATCTGCCTTCATCCTATCAACATCAACCCTCAGCGCCTTTGCAGACTCCTTAGAAGCCCGCGTTTTCCTCAACTTCTTGTGCTCCTTAGCAAGCTCCTTAAGAGCCTTGCTGTGTGAATCAACTGCATCTGTGAGCACCTTCTGAGTGTCGAGGATTTTCTTTTGGTTGGCCAGAATCTTCTTGAGGGCATCCTCTATGGACTGTGGGACTTGTGGAGGCGGAGGAGCCGATTGAGCATCTACTGTGGTAGTGAGGATAAACAACTTGGATGATGATGTCTGCATCCAGTTGTTGATACTGAGAAGAGCCTGGCTCAGTCGGTGGGCAGACACTGGGTAAGATGGGGAAGAGGGTATCTCCGGATCTGTTGAGGTGAATGGGCTAGGAGGAATGTCTATGGAGGTGGAGGCAGGCTAAGCAAGAGCCACTACCACAACTGGCTCTTCAGACTGGCCAGTTGGAGTAGTAGTTGTTCCCTTAAAGTTCTTGCTCTTTGGGTTGTCATCCCCCTGCATGATTTACCAAGAGAATGGGGCCCTCGCTTTGACCTTGATATCAAATGGCCTCTTCTCAACTTTGAGGTCCCTGAAGTACATAGTCAAGAAGCTGGGGAAAGGGTAGTTTTTGTCATGCTCATTGCCTACAAGTGTGATTACCCGAGATATTACCTTTCCCACATTAATCGGGCACCCCGCCATGATCGATGCCACCAAAACTGCTCGAATGAAAGGGGAGGGAGTTTTTATGAGTAGTGGGGTCCAATATGCTGCACACAAATGTTTCCCACCCCTTGGCTTCGAAATTCATACTTCTTATCAAAATTTTCACTCCCGCATTTAGCCAATCGGGGGTGGTACTTGGGATTGCCAGATACTGTGCCAACCAGGGACGGATTTCCTCACCCAATTCCATCTTTTCCATATACAGTTCCTCATCATCCTCATCAAAGCCGAGGTAATCATTTATTGTTTTCCCATTAAAAAGCACCTTCAGATTTCGCACCTTGGTCACTTTTGTACCCTTTTTGATGTGGGCAACATTGGTATAGAATTTCTTGACCAGGTGCTCGTTTGCATCCTCACAGTTGTTCAAGAAATACTCCTAACCAACTCTCTCCCTAAATTGCCTCCTCACATTGGGGTTGTGAGGCAGTAAGTCCCTATCCACAAAGCTCATCTCCGGGATTAATTTCCTTACCGGCCACCATTCCTTAAACTTGTGATAAGCTACCTCACTGACAAATTGGTTTTGCCACACCTCCAGTTTTCTAGTTCTCGCAACCCCGCCAACCTAAGGTTCACCCCCTTCTCCTACTTCTCATTTTCCTCCTACTTCCTAATCGTCTCCTACTACACCCTCTCCGGATAATGAAGTTGTGGGAGAGGTGGAGTATTCATCCTCACCGCCTTCAGTTGAGCCCTCAGACGACCTAGAAGATACATTTACTGATGCTTGGGCAGCAGGGAAGTGGGAGGAATGTCTCTTAGTCTGTTTCTCTCCGGACAGTCAGGGATGTACTCTGGGATTGAGCCTGAAGATATCTCCCGGGAGGGCTCGTACTCACTCCCAGACATGTCAATGGCCCTTTCCTATCAACAGCTTTAATCATCTTCCTCATGTTTTTAATATTTTGCCATGCTTGAACAGTCAATCTTACCATTTTCTGTTTCCCTTCCTGGGAGTGAGTCAATCTTACCATTTGCCATGCCTCCTCTCAATCCAATTAACTTGTTAGTATCGGTAGAAGCAATTAAAAGCAGAGTTGCAGAAAGAATTGCAGACAGTTGCAGAAGATATGCAGTGCAAACCGCACAGAATGGTGTGCGGCCACATAGAGGCCAATGCGGACCGCACAAAATGGCCATGTGGTCCACACAGAGGTGGGGTTCAGACTACCTACTCTTTGTATCCAGGAAGTGCGGACCGCACAAAAGGTAGTGCAGCCGCACAGGGACCAATGCGGACCGCACAAAATATAGTGCGGTCGCAGTCACCAAAGTTCAGCTTTCAAGTCTTTCAGCAATGCGGTCCGCACAAAATGTTACTGTGGACCGCACAAGGGCATCGCGACCGCACAGAATCGACTGCGGTCCGCACTGAGTGCCCAGAGGCAACACTAACTTAGGGTTTCATGAATTTTGATTTTAAGTCCTATTTTTCACCTAAGTAAGGTCCCTATGTGTTTCCCCAGTGTCATTAACTATCTAAGTCAACATTAATCAAGAATTTAACTACTCTAACCTAACCAATTGAAGAAACTACGGGAGGAACAAAATAAAAGACAAGAAAAACAAAAAGTAAAGGAAAATAACAAAATTAAAGCAATTAAAAAGAAGTTAAGTTACCAGATGTGAGATGAAATGAAGATTAATGATTCCAAGCAGTTAATTTTGAGTAAATGAGCAGATGAGCAGTGATTTACTATTTATGAGAGTCAAGAGTTCAAAAAGTGTAACAGGAGGGCCTTAGGCCCTATTTATAGAAAAGGGCCTGGGGCCCAGTCTTACCAACCAATGCGGACCACACAGAATCGACTGCGGTCCGCACCACACAGCTTGATTTAAATTTGAGAAGGCAACTCACTGCAGTCCGCACAAAATGTCATGCGGCTGCAGTGGTCCACTGCAGACCGCACAAAATGTAGTGAGGCCGCAGTGGCAAACTTTAGAGAGGCCAACATTTCACCTTCCACCAGTGCGGTCCGCACTGAATGTAGTGCGTCCACATTAACAACTTCAGAGACCTGAACACTTTTTCCACTATGTCGTGCACTGCATCAACACAATCTTATAGCATCTCATAACCAGTTAATCCAAAAATCAATCCTATACTACAATAAAAATCAAATAAAAACAAGAAGAAAAACACATAGGTTTCCTCCTAAGAAGCGCCTGATTTAACGTCGCCGCACGACGCAGGTTACCATCACATCATTTGAGATAAAGAAGTGCCACAACTTGGTTATCATCAACTTTTCCCAAGTAGTGCTTGACCTTATGCCCATTCACTCTGAAAACTTCACAATTTTTGTTCTTTAAATCAAGAGCACCAAACGAGGTCACACACACCACTTCAAAAGGTCCACTCCATTTTGACTTGAGCTTTCCTGAAAACAGACGCAATCGGGAGTTGAACAAGAGAACCAAATCGCCCACTTTGAACTCCTTGCTATGAGCATATTTATCATGAAAGTACTTCATCTTGTCCTTGTACAAGGACGAACTGGAGTAGGCATGAAATCGAAATTCATCAAGTTCATTAAGCTGCTCCACACGAAGATTAGCTGCAACATCCCATTCAAGATTTAGCTTCCTCAAAGCCCACATGGCCTTGTGCTCTAACTCAACCGGTAGATGGCAAGCTTTCCCAAACACCAACCGATACGGAGACATATAAATCGGAGTCTTGTAAGCAGTCCTATAAGCCCATAGAGCGTCATCCAACTTCTTTGACCAATTGGTCCTATTTGCATTGACCTTCTTTGACAATATGCTTTTGATTTCCCTGTTGGAGACTTCAACTTGACCACTTGCTTGAGGATGATAAGGAGTAGAAACTTTGTAATTGACACCATACTTTGAAAGCAAAGTGTCAAAAGCTCTATTGCAAAAATAAGACCCCCCCAATCACTTATGATTGCACGAGGAGTGCCAAACCTTGTAAAAATGCTCTTTTTGAGAAATGCAACAACACTCCGGGCCTCATTGTTGGGCAACGCCACGGCTTCAACCCACTTTGAAACATAATATACCGCCACAAGAATGTATGTGTTCCCACACGAGCTAACAAACGGGCCCATAAAGTCAATGCCCCATACATCAAAAATATCAATGATACACTCAAATTACACTTTAATAAATAGTGTAAGGCGGTCAGTGTCAAATATAATAACCCAACAAGGTTGGGGTCGAATCCCACAGGGAATAGGTGTGAAAAAGTTACTCGATTAGTGTGTTGCTCGACTAAAATCGTAGTTCTATCCAGTTAACGGTAACAAGAGTATGAATTAATGGTAACAAGAGTATCAGTTGAGTTTGATTTGAAGTAACAGCTAGTTGAAATATTGAGAATATAAATAATATGATTAAAGAAACCAAGGTTGTGTCCCCTTTTATGAAGTGTAATGCTATCGGTGTTAATATGATATATTTCTAATGGAAGGTCCTTTTGATATGCAAATGATGTCTAAATGCCTACCCAATATTTTCCAATAGTTGGGTAGTATTTCCTCTTTATGATTTTTTTCAAATATAAAAGAGTTGCAATTAAGAACAATCAATATATGCCAAATAAAACCTACTTATTCCTAAGCGATTCTATTAAACAAGGTTTAAAACCTTGAGTCTTTGATATTTACTTCTTCCAAATTCCAACCCACTTTCCCAAGCAAAGCAAGAATTTAATGGCACTTGTTAATGTTTGCAACCACCAACAATAAATGAAGAATGAGAAGTAAATAAATATCAACCAACCATTATATATATATTCAATGTTAAACACCCATTAACATAACACCCATTTAGGGTCCACATCCTTAGTATTTAAAGTTATCTACACATGCTAAAATACAAAAGGAAGACACTATTTAATGTCATAAAGCTTACAAAGTGAAAGATTCTTGACCCAAAAGCTTCCAAAAGAGAGGAATATTAATGCTTTGTATTGTAGCTTCAAAGTCAGACCAGATGAGCCCACAAAATCACAATAAATCTATTTATAGAGGGCCAAAAATTGAGACAGAAAACGGACAAAAATGCCCTTTCAGGTCCAGTATGTGACCGCATTTCTGTCGCAAATCAGACATGCGGTCCGCATTCTCTTCATGCCCATCGCACTTCAAAACCCTAGTTTCCAGGTCGTCATCGCATTGTAGGTTGCGGACCGCATTCCAGCTATGCGATCGCATTCTGCGTCGCATTTTCCACCATCAGCACTTCTCTTCATGAGTTTGCGGTCCATTATACGGTCCTCAAACCTATTATGTGATCGCATTCTAGACCGTATTTCTTGCACCAGATTTTGGCTAACTTTCTGTTTTGATTTGCGATCCTTTGCACCTTTTGCGGCTCGCATGTAGGGTTTGCGATCGCATAATGCGTCGCATATCCATATTTTTGCTACATTTTGCTCTTTTCTTGGCTTTTTGTGGCTTTTTGCTTTCATTTCCATGCTCTTGGGTCCTTAAACC
Source organism: Nicotiana tabacum (assembly GCF_000715075.1). Classification (NCBI taxonomy): domain Eukaryota; kingdom Viridiplantae; phylum Streptophyta; class Magnoliopsida; order Solanales; family Solanaceae; genus Nicotiana; species Nicotiana tabacum. The sequence continues at coordinate 80,936,653 of NC_134089.1, read as the reverse complement.
TCATGTACTATAAAAAAACTAAAATTACATAAGTAAGGGAGGTAATTGCATTCAAAACAAGCTAAAATCTAAGCAATTAGTATTTAAATGTGCCGAAAATCTCCGGCACATCAACACCCCCAACTTAAACTATTGCTTGTCCTCAAGCAACTAAAACAACACTATTCTAGTCTAGACTCCATCTACCAAACATGAAACAATAATGACCATAGATGGTGTTTGTTGCTAGTACTTCAAGCATGCATCTTCGGTTATTTTACCCTTCCTGAACCATCAATATATACAAGGAAAACTAATCAACTTGTGAACTTTGAGCCTCAGACAATGTGACAAAATGCTACCCTCAACTGAGTGCACTTGCATTTGACTCAACAACTCAACTTGTGTTCAACCTTACAGTTCATGTGCCCTCACTAGAAAGAAAGTCCCAAAATCACAATATGTACAATTACAACAAAAAGGGACGAATTCACAAAGACACTCACTCTCAGAAAAGAATTTCAAGTGTTTCAACATACCATACCATAGGCTTGCCCTTATTTTAATTCATCACTTTATTCTAAGAACGCTCGGTTGGGGATCCCATAAGGACTTTTTAAGCTTGTAATGTGGGCTTAGGGAAGGGTCGGATAAGCATTTGGATACAAGTGACTTCATCCTCCTTGAACACTACTCACATTTGTCATTCTTTTTATGCTTTGTTTCTCTTCAACCACATAGCCTCATTGGCATCTAGTTCCCAATATAGAACCACCTTAACTACCTCTCTAATTTTCTTCAAGGCTCCATAATTTATATACATACAAATATTTCTCTCTTTTTTTATAAAAGTTTTTCTTTTGGAGCTTGAATAATTTCACATTTTGAGGTTCACTTTCCTACGCTCATTGTACAATCTTGCAATTTCCGACTTTACACCACACCCCTAACTTAGGCTTTTAGCCTCATTCTCAATGCTCAAGGAAGAACGGGTTCAAAAGAGGGAATTATTTCACAAAAAGGGAAATATTTGTAATGAGGTAGCCAAAGAAAATGTTAAAGGCTCAAATGGGGTAACTAGTGATACTATCTGTACAATTGGTGCCTTGAAAGGCTAACTGATTTTCCAAAAATCACAAAGACTGCCTAAAGTCATTTTTCCAACCAAGTGTAATTATTATAAGCGTCGAAAAACCAACAGGGCAAGTTCTAGATGGCAGAAGCAAACACAAGAATTATTTACACAAAGAACTCACACACATGGCACACGAACTGTTTGGCTAACATAGTTTGAAGCCGTCGAGTCAACACTTGGCAACTCAAAGCTTTCATCAGATATACAAGTATAACTCTAGGTAGACATAGAGTCACAGAGCGAGCCTCAAGTTCACACAGTTGATATCTTTTTTTAATGGAGGGGTATATGCTATATACAGTCACACATGCTTGAACCTACACAAGTACACCAAACCAGTCAACATGCTTCATTCTACTATCCTGGTTCTACTATTATCATTCTACTGTCCTGGTTCTACTATTACACCCTTGGAAAAGAACCTAGCAAAGAAAAACCAAGCGAAATTCATTGCTAATTACTACAGATGGACAACTATCTACTTCTTTTTGTTGTTCTTTTTGCACAAGGATAGAATACTTTATGCACGAAGATCACAAAGCACTAATATATACAAATTACGAACTACACAACATAACTTATGTACGGAAATCACAAAACACTAACATACATAGAATCACAAAATACACATGAGTACATAAGTTTGTTTATAATATAAAGGCATAAATATGTACAACAATTGCTAATGTCACAAAAGTATAAACAAGGCTACCACCCCCAACTAAAAGGCATGCAATGTCCACAATGCATAAGAACATAGAGTAGAGTTTAAGGGGATCCCTGAGGTGTACTAAGCGCTATGGGAGTCGGCAGCCGGCTGAGTGATGGTGGGGTCACCCTCTAATGCTGAAGCTGGCACCGATGAAAGCTCGGCCTGAGGAGTGACCTCCACTAATGGAGGAGGGATCTCTGGCTGGTCCAGAACTGGAGCTGGGGCTTGTGAGCTGCTAGCCTCTCCCACTGATGGCTGAGTGGCCGAAGGATCTACAGGGGCGGCCAAATATGCTAGTGAATGTTTGATCGCTACCTAAAGTTCTGCTTGCTCCACTTCCTCAACTGTAGGAGCAGCAATCTACTTTCCCTTCTCCTGAGGGCCATCATCATCCGAGGACCATGAACTCTCCTCATCCTCGCCCTCATATGCCTCCTCCTCCTTGGACTCAGTAGATCATCTGAAAACCTCCTCATCAGGAATATCAATACATACTGGAGGAGCTGGAGGCTGGGGAGTCCCGGCTGTCTGAGGCGCAATGTCTACCATCAGGGTAGTGAAATCAAGACCCAAGTCTAGTGCTGTTGTGCCTGCTCCCTGCTCACCATCCTTGGGTAGGAGGGATGATAGATCGAACTCCAAAGTGTTCATCTTGTGGAGCTCGGTCTTCATAGAAGCAACCTCCTCCCTTAGCGTAGGCAAACCACTAACCTCACCGCGCTCTACCTTCTCAACCCTTAACTCAAGCTGCTGCAAGCGATCCCCATACACTGTTTGTTGTTGTTAGAGAGCTGTTACGGAGGATTGTATCGGAGTCAGGGCTTGTTTGATGAGGTTAGGCAGGGTCTTCAAAAGTTGGTCTACTTTGGCATTGACATGCTGAGAAATGAGACCAAGCCTCGAGACTACTGGTAGTGCAACAGAAGGCTGAACAATGGTGGACTGAGAGGCAGGCTGTGCAGTGGAAGTAGATGCAATCAGGGTCTGAGGGGACACAGGAATTTGGGACTCTAAGGGCTCTACTGGAATTGGAGTCTGAACCTCCAGAAATGATACAAATATGCGATGGGTTATGTGATCGCATAACCACTATGCGGACCGCATAACCATCGTAAACCTGATTCCACAAAAAACCAAAACCTAAAATGCGATCGCAAATCCCACTGCAAAGTAGGAAATGCAATCGCAAAATGATTGCAAAAATCATGTTGAGAAACTGGGTGCACTGACTCAGTATGCGTTGAGTTTGTGGTCCGCATATTAACTATGTAATCGCAAACTCGCCGCATTTTGTTATCTGCCTTAGCCAACCTAGGGTTCCGATATGCGGCAAAAATACGAACTACATTTGGGTTTTGCGAGCCGCATAGTCCAATGTCCCAATCAATTCAACCTAACCCTTAATAATGGCAGCCCCATTTCTTGCTACCCAGCACCCCAATTACATTTTCTACCCAGAATCGACCACGATATGTACAAACAACTACGAAAAACAACACAATCAAAAATGCAGAACGAAAATAAAGAAAAAAACAAAAGAGACAGACGTGAAATTGGAACTAGAGAATTAGAGCAAGCATACATAGCAGTGAATATGAGTACAGGCCCTATGGAGATTATGAATGGGTGTTTGTCCTTTGTTAGACTCGATCACTAGCCTTTTTGCCCCTTTTTCGGTCTGTGTTTGCCTCTTTTTTCTTTTCGTTCTTTTCTCTCTCTTTTTTTGTTTTCTTTTGTTAGAAAAATATTTTTTTGTTTTGTTTTGAATGTGTGAGAGATGAGAGAATGCGACGACTTACCTGACCAGTTTGCGGTTGGAAAGTCACCGCATAACGCACTATGCAACCGTATAAGTATTATGCGGTGGATTCAATTAACTTGCTGAAGGGTGACAATGCGGTGCACAATGCGATCGTATAGTTGAAATGTGGTCCTCAAAGTGCACCACCTTGTCGCATTCTAACCAACAATTTTAGCCAAACTCACTGTTTTGGTTTGCGACCAAAATGCGGTCCGCATAGTGAAAATGCGACCGTATCTTTGCAGCAAACTTCACACAGTGGTTTTTCTTCCATTTCTTATGCATCCCTACCCAGTGTTATGATTTTTTGAATCCCCTACACTCTAACACACACTTTAAATTGCTCTAGTAAATCTATCTATCAAAAATTAAAAACTTTAAAGATCAAAAAGGGTGTTACCACACATGGGTTGCCTCCCATGAAGCGCTTGATTTAATGTCGCGGCACGACGAAGTTGGTGTTCCTTTGGATTCACTCAATGGTTGGGCACGGACCATCTTTGAGAGCCAGCTGCTCCACCAAATGTTTTTCTCCATCTGTGCCCAAGTAGTGTTTGATTCGTTGGCCATTTACTTTGAATGTCCCGAGCCCATCTTCTGATGCTAGATCCACAGTTCCAAAAGGAGAGATAGTGACCACTTTGAATAGACCGGACCATTTTGATTTGAGCTTGCTCGGAAACAATTTGAGCCTTGAGTTAAAGAGCAATACCAAGTTTCCCGACTTGAACTCTCTTTTTAAGATCTTCTTGTCATGGACGAACTTCATCATTTCTTTGTACACAGTTGCACTTTCATAAGCATGGAAACAGAATTCATCCATTTCATTGAGTTGTGTTAATCTAAAATTTGCAGCTTCAGCCCAGTCCAAGTTCAACCTTTTCAACGCCCACATAGACTTGTGCTCCAATTCCACATGTAGATGACTAGCTTTTCCGAAGACTAACCGATAAGGAGAAGTACCAATAGGAGTCTTGTACACCGTGCGGTACGCCCATAATGCGTCATCTAGCTTCCTTGACCAGTCGGTCCTGTTTGCATTAACAGTCTTTGCTAGAATACTCTTGATCTCCCGGTTGGAAACCTCAACTTGACCACTTGATTGCAGATGATAAGGTGTGGCTACCTTGTGCTTGATGCCATATTTCTCAAGTAGCCCCGTGAAAGCCTTGTTACAGTAATGAGACCCACCATCACTAAGAATGGGTCTAGGAGTGCCAAACCGAGTGAAAATGTTTTTCTTCAAGAATGTGGTCACACTCCTTGCCTCGTTGTTTGGTAAGGCAATCACTTCAACCCATTTGGACACATAGTCCACAGCCATCAAAATATATTTCATCCCGCAAGATTTTACAAAGGGCCCCATGAAATCAATTCCCCACACATCGAAGATCTCTATCTCCATCAGAAAGTGCATTAGCATTGCATGCCTCTTGGAGATTGAACCTTGTCGTTGACATTTGTCACAAGCCTTGACCATTTGATTGGCATCATAATAGATTGAAGGCCAATAGTAACCACATTCAAGAACCTTAGCCGTTGTTCGATTTCCTCCATGATGACCCCCAACTGGTGAGTCGTGGCATGCCTTTAGAATTGGCATAATCTCTTCTTCCGGAACACACCTTTTGATAATATTGTCAGCACAAACACGGAACAAGAATGGCTCCTCCCAATAGTATTGCCGGCAGTCTCTCAAAAACTTCTTATTTTGATAGGATTCCAATCCATCCGGGATAAGGTCACTAACTAGATAGTCAGCAATATCGGCATACCAAGGAGCAAAAGTGCTAGATAATGCCAATATGTGTTCATCCGGGAATGCATCGTTGATTTCAAGATCTCCCATTGGTCTCCCTGCCTCTTCAAGCCTTGACAAATGATCCGCCACTTGATTTTGAGTTCCCTTGCGATCCTTGACTTCGAAGTCAAATTCTTGCAACAACAAGACCCATCGAATCAACTGAGGCTTTGCATCCTTCTTTGCCATGAGGTAGCGAAAAGCCGCATGATCTGTGTACACTATCACCTTGGATCCCAACAAATAAGCTCGGAACTACTCAAAGGCATAGACAATGGCAAGAAGTTCTGTTACCGTGTAATTCATTTGTGCCCCATTGAGTGTTTTGCTTGCATAGTAGACCGGGTGGAGAACTTTGTTGCGACGTTGGCCAAGCATTGCTCCAATAGCTACACCATTGGCGTCACATATGAGCTCGAAATGAAGAGACCAATCAGGTTGACAATAATAGGTGTCGTGGTGAGCCTTTGCTTCAATTCCTCAAAGGCTTTGAGGCATTTCTCATCAAACACAAACTTGGCATCCTTCTCAAGGAGTTTGCACATAGGGTTTCAATTTTGGAAAAATCCTTGATGAAGCGCCTATAGAACCCGGCATGCCCCAAGAAACTTCGAACACCTTTCACGAAAGTAGGTGGAGGAAGCTTAGAAATAATCTCGACCTATGCCCTGTCGACCTCTATGCCATGCTTTGAAATTTTATGCCCCAACACAATGCCTTCGTCCACCATGAAGTGACATTTCTCCCAATTGAGCACAAGGTTGGTCTCTTCACATCTCTTAAGCACTTGTCTGAGATTGTGAAGACAATGCTCAAAAGAATCACCAACTACCGAGAAGTCGTCCATGAAGACTTCTAGAAAGTCCTCTACCATATCGGAGAAAATGGACATCATGCATCTTTGAAAAGTGGCTGGAGCATTGCACAAACCAAATGTCATCCGACTAAAGGCAAAAGTTCCATACGGGCAAGTGAAAGTCGTTTTCTCTTGATCCTCCAAGGCTATGTTGATTTGGTTGTAGCCGGAATATCCATTAAGGAAGCAATAGAATGACCTTCCCGCTAGCCGATCAAGCATTTGATCAATAAAAGTCATAGGGAAATGGTTTTTGCATGTGGCACTGTTAAGCTTCCGATAAGCCATACATACCCTCCATCTGGTCACCGTTCTTGTTGGGATGAGCTCATTTTTCTCATTTTCGATCACGGTCATGCCTCCCTTTTTCAGCACACATTGCACCGGGCTCACCTAAGAACTATCGGCAATGGGGTAGACTACCCCGGCATCCAACCACTTGATGATCTCCTTCTTTACCACCTCTTGCATTGATGGGTTCAACCGTAGTTGATGTTCCACACTTGGTTTTGTCTCTCTCTCTAGTTGGATCTTGTGTTCACATATTCCCGCGAGAATCCCACGGATGTCTGTAATTGTCCATCCAGTGGCTTGCCTATGCTCCTTTAAGACTTCCAACAATCGTTCTACCTGCACATCATTCAACAAAGAAGAAACGATTACCGGTAAAGTATCATTTGAGCCAAGAAATTTATACCTCAAGTGCGGTGGAAGTGGTTTGAGCTCTAGTTGTGGTGGATCAATAATAGATGGCTTTGCGGGAGGTGTGGCTCTATTCTCCAAGTCGAGAGAGAGCTTTTCTGGAACATAAGTGTAAGAACCAAGCCCCTCCAATTCATTTACCGATTCCATATATCCCTCCATATCTTCACCATTAAAGTTCACCAAAATAGCAGCCAATGCTTCGCCGAGGCATTGTTCTTCCATTTTCATTTCAACCGCATCCTCTACTTCATCAACAATATCGATCATCGAGATGCTTTCATACTCATGTGGTAGTTTTATACCCTTGCTTGCTTGGAATGTAACCTCTTCATCATTCACACGAAATTTAGTCTCATTCCGTTCCAAATCCATGAGTGCTCTTCCCGTGGAAAGGAATGGTCTCCCAAAGATGATAGGGATCTCTTTGTCAACTGAACAATCAAGGATTACAAAGTCGGCGAGTAAATAAAATTTTCCCACCTTCACAAGTACATCATCAACAATTCCCACCGGGCATTTGATGGAACGATCGGCCATTTGCACTCATACTTGTGGGCCTTGGCATACCCAATCCTGTTTTCTTGTAAATGGCAAGAGGCATCAAGTTGATGCTCGCTCCATTATCACAAAGGGCTCTTGCAAAATCATGTACCCCGATGGTACAAGGAATGGTAAAAGCTCTCGGGTCCTTTTACTTTTGAACGGGTGATGTTGCAATGATGGAACTAACCCAGTGAGTCACATTCACCACTTCATTTTTGGTGGTTTTCTTCTTGGTGATCAAATCTTTCAAATACTTAGCAAAACCCGGCATCTCTTGAAATGCTTCCACAAATGGGATATTCACCGATAATTGCTTGAGAATGTCGTAGAAATTCCCGAGTTTGCTATCATCAACCTTCCTAGCGAGTCTTTGAGGGAATGGAGGAGGAGGTCTATGAATAGGTGGAAGAGTTTTTGGTGTCTCTTTTACCTTTTCCTTTACCGCTTCCCGGTTCTCTTCTTGCACTTGCGCATCTTCCGAAATTTTGTCAATTTCGACAACACTTGGCTCTTCAACCTCAACCCCTTTCTCGAACTCTTCTATCTCAACCACTTGTTCACCCTCTCCTTGTAGTACCTTCCCACTCCTAGTAGTAATTGCCATGACATGAGAAGTTGGGCCACTCCCACTACCCTTTGGGTTCACAATTGTGTCACTAGGGAGTTTTCCCTTTTGCTTTGGAGTTTGCTCCCTAGAGAGGTCTCTCATTTGCATATCGAATTTTTGAATGGATGCGGTATGAGAGCCAACAAGCTCGGTCATGTTCCTCATAGAAGTGTCGGATTTTTCTTGATTTTGCAATACCCGTTCAAGCATACTTTCCAACTTAGACTCGCTTGAGGAACCTTGATTTGAATAGTGACCCTTAGGGGGAACATAAGGGTTTGAACTCTGGTTTGAGAAGTTGTTGTTGTTGTTCATATTTCCTTGGTTTGAGCTACCTTGGTCATTTAGCCATTGTTGGTGGCCTTGCCCTTGTGGGTTTGGCCTCCATTGGTTTTGTTGTCCTTAACCTTGGTATTGTTGCCTTTGGTATCCTCCTTGAAAGTTGTTGACATAATTTGTTTCCTCAAAATCCTCATTGGATACGGGTTGCACATCCTCAACCACATTTACCTTCTTTGTTTGGCTTTCGGTGAACATCTTTGTCTACACATTAACATTTGTAGCAAGCCCTGCAATCACTTGATCTCTCTCTTGATTTTCCTTGATCATGTTACTCAAGGAAGGAGAACCATATGTAATTCCACCTGTGGTATCCTCGGAGTGCCATACTTGATTATGCTTTGCCATTTTGTCAAGTATTTATGTCACCCTTGCGAATGATTTGTCCATGAAAGATCCGATAGTTGCATTCTTGGCTATAGATTGGTTCATAGGATCCAAGCCCATGTAGAATTTCTCCAACAAAATAGAATCCGGAAAACCATGGTTGGGAGACCTCACCAAATATAATTTGAAACGGTCCCATGCCTCGTGTAGATGTTCTCCCGGTACTTGCTTGAAAAAGAAAATTTTATCCCGGAGCTCCGACTTCTTACTTTGCGGGAACCATTTAGACAAGAAGGCTCGGACAAGTTCGGCCCAAGAATGAATGGAGTTTGGGGGCAGATTTTGGAGCCATTTCCTTGCGTCCCCAGCTAGAGAATACTTGAAGCATCTCAACCTTAGGGCATCATCAGAGACATTATTCTACTTATGCATTGCACACACACCTAAGAAGTTTCTAAGATGTTGTGTCGGATCATCATTAGTGGAATTCCTGAAAAACCCCTCCGCTTTAAGCATAAGGATTAAACCATGTTCCACCTTGAACGTTGCAGCGCCAATAACTAGAGGTACAATAGCATTTGTATCCTCAATGTACTCCTCGATGTCCGCAAAAGGATTTTCTCCCATTTCTGCCTCTACGTCATCACCATACTCAGACATGTTTTCCTATCAACACCAAGCAAAACAAGCAAAGTGTGATAGAATAGAATAAGATGTAAAGTAAAGCACACACTAATTAGTAATTTCAAAACCGTATTCCCTGGCAATGGCGCCAAAATTTGATACGCTCAAATTACACTTTAATAAATAGTGTAAGGCAGTCGGTGTCAAATATAATAACCCAAAAAGGTTGGGGTCGAATTCCATAAGGAATAGGTATGAAAAGGTTACTCGATTAGTGTGTTGCTCGACTAACGTCGTAGTTCTATCCAGTTAGCGGTAACAAGAGTATGAATTAATGGTAAGAAGAGTATGAGTTGAGTTTGATTTGAAGTAACAGCTAGTTGAAATGAGAATGTAAATAATTTGATTAAAGAAACCAAGGTCGTGTCCCCTTTAATGAAGTGTAATGCTATCGGTGTTAATATGATATATTTCCTTTTGATATGCAAATGATGCCTAAATATCTACCCAATATTTTCCAATAGTTGGGTAGTATTTCCTCTTTATGATTTTTTTCAAATATAAAAGAGTTGCAATTAAGAGCAATCAATATATGACAAATAAAACCCACTTATTCCTAAGCGATTCTATTAAACAAGGTTTAAAGCCTTGAGTCTTTGATATTTACTTCTACCAAATTCCAACCCACTTTCCCAAGCAAAGCAAGATTTTAATGGCACTTGTTAATGTTTGCAACCACTAACAATAAATGAAGAATGAGAAGTAAATAAATATCAATCAACCATTATATATATATTCAATATTAAACACTCATTAACATAACACCCATTTAGGGTCCACAACCTTAGTATTTAAAGTTAGCTACATGTGCTAAAACACAAAAGGAAGACACTATTTAATGTCATAAAGCTTACAAAGTGAAAGATTCTTGACCCAAAAGCTTCCAAAAGAGAGGAATATTAATGCCTTGTATTGTAGCTTCAAAGTCAGACCAGATGAGCCCAAAAAATCACAATAAATCTATTTATAGAGGGCCAAAAATCGAGACAGAAAACGGACAAAAATGCCCTTTCAGTTCAAGTATGCGACCCCATTTCTGTCGCAAATCAGATATGCGGTCCGCATTCTCTTCATGCCCATCGCACTTCAAAACCCTAGTTTCCAGGCCGTCGTCGCATTGTGGGTTTGTGGACCGCATTCCAGCTATGCGATCGCATTCTGCATCGCATTTTCCACCATCAGTACTTCTCTTCATGAGTTTGCAGTCCATTATGCGGTCCGCAAACCTGTTATGCGATCACATTCTGGACCGCATTTCTTGCACCATATTTTGGCTAACTTTCTGTTTTGATTTGCAATCCTTTACACCTTATGCGACTCGCATGTAGGGTTTGTGATCGCATAATGCGTCGCATATCCACATTTTTGCTACATTTTGCTCTTTTCTTGTCTTTTTGTGCCTTTTTGCTTTCATTTCCATGCTCTTGGGTCCTTAAACCTCATGTACTACAAAAACACTAAAATTACATAAGGGAGGTAATTGCATTCAAAACAAGCTAAAATCTAAGCAATTAGTATTGAAATGTGCCAAAATTCTCCGACACATCAATCAACCTCAAGGATGGTATTGAGAGGCATCTCATCTTTCTTCGAAATTCCCTCCGCTCTTTGGCATTCGTCGTATCTCTTCATAAAATCACTCGCATATTTGAACAAAGTTGGCCAATAAAACCCACATCTAAGAACTTTAGAAGTTGTCCTTGCCCCGCCATGATGGCCACCATAGGGTGAGGAATGACAAGCCTCCAAGATACTCAATTCCTCTTCCTCCGAGACACACCTTTGGATCACACCAGTAGAAATCCAAACTATCCCGCTTTTGAGCTTTTTCCTTTGGTTAGAAGAGATCTCACACGGGATTATACCATTCATAAGGAAATTAGCAATATCGGCAAACCATGGCATATCACTCATCGACACCGAAAGGAGTTGTTCATCGGGAAATGAATCATTGATATCTAGGCCGTCATGAGGCCTCCCCTCCTCCTCCAAGCGGGACAAGTGGTCCGCCACTTGGTTCTCACTACCCTTCCGGTCCACAATCTCCAAATCAAACTCTTGAAGTAACAAGACCCATCACATCAGTCTAGCTTTGGAATCCTTCTTTGTCATCAAGTACCGGAGTGCGGTATGGTCGGTATGAATAATAACCTTAGCTCCCATAGGGTACGGCTGGAATTTCTCCATTACGAACACAATAGCCAAAAGTTCTTTCTCGGTCACCGTGCAGTTCACTTGAGCATCATTCATTGTCTTGCTCGCATAGTACACCGGATGAAATATTTTGTTCACTCTTTGACCCAAAATTGCCCCAACCGCAACATCGCTCGCATCATACATGAGCTCAAAGGGTAAGCTCTAATTAGGCGCGGTAATAATAGGAGTGGTGGTCAACTTATGCTTGAGAAGTTCAAAGGCTTGTATACACTTTTCATCAAATACGAATTTAGCATCTTTTTCCAACAACTTGCACAAGGGATTCACTACCTTCGAAAAGTCTTTGATAAATCTCCGGTAGAACCCTACATGCCCAAGAAAACTTCGAACTCCCTTGACGGATGTAGGGGAGGGAGCCTTTAAATTACATCGATCTTTTCTTTATCTACCTCAATACAATGCTTCGAAATTTTATGCCCAAGAACTATTCCTTCTTCCACCATAAAGTGGCATTTCTCCCAATTGAGCACAAGATTGGTTTCTTCACAACAAGCCAAAACTATATCAAGATTCTTCAAGCACTCATCAAATGAATCCCCCATAACACTAAAGTTGTCCATGAACACCTCCAAATTGTCTTCCACCATATCGGTGAAAATGGCCATCATACCCCACTGAAATGTAGCTGATGCATTACACAACCCAAAAGGCATCCTAGAAAACGCAAAAAGTGCCATACGGACAAGTGAATGTGGTCTTCTCCTGATCTTCCGGAGCAACCAAGATTTGGTTGTACCTAGAATACCCATCCAAGAAATAGTTGAAGGCACGCCCAGCAAGTCGATCCAACATATGATCACGAAAAGGCAAAGGAAAGTGATCCTTGCGGATCACTTTATTCAACTTGCGTAGTCCATGCATACCCTCCAACCGGGTAATAGTTCTTGTAGGAATCAACTCATTTTGTGAATTTGTAACCACGGTCATGCCACCCTTCTTCGATACACATTGCACCAGAGTCCAAGAGATAGTAGAGATGGGGTACACAACCCTGACATCCAATCACTTGATCACCTCCTTTTTCACAACTTCTTGCATTGCCTCATTCAACCTCATTTGATGCTCCAAGGAGGGCTTTGCATCATCTTCCAGAATAATCTTGTGCATATAGAATGCGGGGCTTATTCCCCGAATATCAGCTAAAGTCCATCCAATTGCCTTTTTTCGCTTTTGAGGCACCGCCAATGTGGCATCAACCTGCATGTTAGTAAGGCAAGAAGAAAGAATAACTAGCAAAGTAGAATTTGATCTTAAGAACTCATACCTAAGATGTGGAGGCAGCGGTTTCAACTCCAACACCGGAGGCTCCTCAATTGAAAGTTTTGTTGGTGGAGTCTTTCTATTCTCGAGATCCAAAGATAATTTCCTAGGCTCATAAGAGTAAGAGCCCATTCCATGCAAAGCATTCACGCACTCCACTCGGCTTGCATCCTTATTGACATCAAGATTCAACAATACGGCCTCCAATGGGTCTTCCACATTGATCATTGCACTTGTGTCATCAATTATCACTGCTGTGATGAGGTCCACAAAAGAGCACACCTCGGTACTGTTGAGCTGCTTCATTGATTTGCACACATGAAAGACCACCTTTTCATCACCCACCCGGAAGGTGAGTTCCCCTACTTCCACATCAACTAAGGCTTTCCTCGTAGCTAGGAAAAGTCTTCCCAATATGGTAGGAACTTCATAGTCCACCCCGCAGTCCAAGATCACAAAGTCAGCTGGCAAGATAAATTTGTCCACCCGGACAAGCACATCATCAATAATACACAATGGTCTCTTCATCGTTCTATCTGCCATTTGTAATCTCATGGAAGCCGGCCTTGGCTGCCCAATACCCAAAGTCTTAAAAACGGAATAGGGCATTAAATTGATACTAGCCCCCAAATCACATAGAGCTTTAGCAAAATCCGCACTCCCAATGGTGCAAGGGATGGTGAAAGCACCGGGATTTTCAAGTTTCGGGGCCATTGAATGCACTATTGCACTAACTTGGTGAGTCATCTTTATAGTTTCACAATCCATAGACTGCTTCTTTGTTACCAAGTCATTCATGAATTTAGCATAGCCCGACATTTGTTCAAGAGCCTCCACCAAAGGTACATTGATGGATAAGCTCTTCATCATGTCAATGAACTTTTTTTAAACTGATTTTTATTTTTCTGCTTCGCGAGCCTTTGAGGATAATGCAGAAGTGGCCTTGGCAAAGGAGCCTTGGCTTTAGGCACAACTAGCTCCGGCATGTCTATTATATGTTCCCTAGACGGGTTCACATCATTTTGAGTTTCCACCTCGACATCTTGAATATAAATACTCACTTCTTCATTCATATTTTCATTAATCATATTTTCAACCACCAAAGAAACTTCATCTTCTTGCAACTCAACATCATCATCCACATTCTGCTTTTGTTTGGAGACATGCACATCACCGCCTCTCCCACTTCTTGTTATTACTGCCATAACATGATTGTTCCTACCCTTCGGGTTCACTACCATATCACTTGGTAGCGCACCCTTAGGGCGAGTATTTAAAGAGTGTGAGATTTGGCCTAACTACACCTCCAAGTTCCTGATAGAGGTATTGTGGGAAGTCAACTAAGCATCCGAGTCCGCATTCTTCTTCATCATCTGTTCGAACATCATTTCAATTCTACCCATATCATTTCTAGAAGAACTGGGACCTTGAGATGGAAATGGGGTGGATTGTTCGGTTGTTGGTACATTGGGGGCCTTTGAAAGCCTTGCCCCCGGTTTCCTTGGTTTCCATTGTTCCATCCACCTTGATTGTTGTTACCACCCCAATTGTTGTTATTACCATTCCAATTTCCTTGGTTGCTTTGATTGTTGTTCTGATTTCCCTAGTTGTTGTTTTGGTTGTTGTTCCCCCAATTACCATTGCTTTGTTGTTGATTGTCCCAATTGCCTTGGGGTCTCCATTGTTGTTGATTGGACGAATTGCCTCTTTGGCCTTGATAATTATTCACGTATTGCACCTCTTCACTTTGTTCATTATAACCATCATTTTGAAATCCACCACAATCATTATCAAATTGCTTCGAATTCCCTTGGTTCTGTTGCCCTCTTTGTCTTCTTTTATTGACAAGCATGTTAACACCCTCCATGGCATTCACTTGGCACTAGTTTTGAACTTGTTGCAATTGTGCCTTTGCTAGTTGATTCATTGTAGTTGTCAACTCAGCTATAGCCTGCCCATGATCATGTAATTCCTTGTGTAAATGGATAACCGTGGGGTACCTTGGGGCACATTGGCTCTACTTTGCCAAGCGGAAGAAGTGTCATCCATCTCATCACGAATGTCAAAAGCCTCATCATACAACAGCTTCATGAAGTTACCCCCAGCAAGTTGGTTCACTATGCATTGGTTTGTTGTATTAATGCCCCGGTAGAAGGTTTGTTGGATCATCTCCTCAGTCATATCATTATTGGGAAATTCCTTCATCATTGTTCTATAATGCTCCCAAATCTCATGCAAAGGTTCCGTGGGCTCTTGCTTAAACGCCAAGATCTCATCTCTCAATGCGGCCATATGCCCCGGTGAAAAATATTTTGCAATGAACTTGTTCGCCAACTCATCCCAAGTAGTGATGGAATGGTTGGGAAGTTGCTCGAGCCAATCCAATGCCTTCCCTCTAAATGAGAATGGGAAGAGTCTCAACCAAAGAGCATCCCCAGACACATTAGTTTGCTTGCTTCCCCAACATATATCCACGAACCCTTGCGATGTTTGTAAGAATTTTGATTTGAAGCGCCCGTAAAATATCCACGTTGCTCTAGTAAGGTCAACATCACATTGGTTATTTGAAAATTGCCCACCCGAATTTAGGGTGGGACAATAGCACTTGTATAGCCTTGGTTCGGAAGTACTCTAGGAGCCACTCTTGGAGGTGGCGGAGGAGGGTCTGGGATATTGTCATTAACACTAGCATTAGCCTGGCGGCCTCTGCGTTGTCCTTGAGGTACAAGAGGCACCTTATCATCTTCGACATCATCTACCTCCTCCCCTACAATCACATTTCCAAGAGGGTCGTAGCGTTGTTCGCTGCCATTTGGTACCAGAGTTGTGACACAAACTAGTTAGTAACAAAGAAGGAAAGAAGAACAATACACAAAACTAACTAAATAGATAGCCAAAACCGTTAGCTCCCCGACAACGGTGCCAAAAAGTGATCAAAGCCTACCCTGCACTACTATTGAGTAGTGAGAGAGGGTCGAAGTAGCTTTTACCCGATTTAGGGTCGGGATCAATTTCCACAGAGAGCTAGAAGTTGGAGTCGGGTATCTATCTAGTTTGGAGTCGTGTATGTGTTCCAAATTACACTTCTAAACATTTTTAGATTTTTGTTTTACTTCTACTTTTATCAAACTACAATGGTCAATTAAACTAGAATAAGCTAAGAGTAAAATGTTGCGGGTTGTTCAAATGGTTTAAAAGGCACTAGGGTGGTGACTTTCTCCTAGGTGATCAATTGACAGATACTTGAGTCTAAGGCATGATTGACATATTTGGAGAGTATGATATAACCGTTGCACGATTTTACCCACTCTACACCTCTCGGTAGTTCAAGTGATTTTGCCCGAATTGACTTTCTCAAGACCAATTGGGTATGCAAATTTGCACAAGCAATCAAAGGTTCAAGTCGGGTATTACTCTCTTGAGGTTTAACCCTTTAATTGGGGCTATCAATCTCTTGAGTACGCCCCAATTCCTTTTTGGACTAATTTCAAAGACTCAAGCTCTCTTTTTCAAGAAGAGCTCAAGTGAACTAAACACAAACTTGTGTTTGCAGCCACTAATTCAGCAATTAAACATGAAATTAGCCCAAATATCAAACACCCATATTCAATCTAGCCCTAAAATACAAGACCCATCAATTACCCACACTAGGGTTGAGCCACAACCCTAGATTATAGGTTTAACTACTCATAATTAAGAAGAAAAGCAAGAAATAGATGAAGAACAACTTATATTAACTAATTACTAAGATAAACAAGAAGATTCAATGTTGAAATGTAGATAAAATTGCCCAAAATAGCTAAAATATTCGAACCCACGAGCGCAGCTCTTAGATAAAACTATCTGATAACCTAAAAATGGAAAAAGAAACTATTTATACTAAGCTGAAAAATCTGGACAAAAAGGGCTAGTGCAGACCGCACAAAATGGTGTGCGGCCGCACTAAGGCTCTAGGCTTGAAAATCGCAATCTCTGAACTCGGGCAATGCGGACAGCACAGAATGGAGTGCGGCCGCGGAGGCTTCTGGTGCGGTCAGCATGAAATGGAATGCGGACCGCATTGGCTTGAAACTTGGAACTGGCAACTCTCTGATCCTTCTCACTGCGGACCGCACCAAATCGAGTGCGACCGCGTTGATCCCAGCGCGGACCGCACAGAACCTAGTGCAGCCGCATTGCCTGTTTTCCTGAATATCATACTCTCTGAACTTCACTCATGCAGATCGCACAGAATAGTGTGCGGTCGCATTGGGCCTGTTTTGCCTGAGCTTTGTCTTGTCTTGGCACTTGTGCAAGTTTCACTCCTTTTTGAGCTGATCTTTGACATCTTGTCACTTGGTTGATCAAACCTGCAATCAAGACACATTCTTTAAATATATTTTTGAGAATGCAAAGGGACTTTTTTGTTTCAAGCCTTCAAATTTTATTTTTCAGTGCTTATGCAAAGCTAGTCTTTTGAATTTTGATGTCAGCTCTTTTAGAGCCCATACTTGGGATAGTAGAGATCCTCGAGATCGGGCACCATCCCGAGGCTATATTGATAGCCCTTTTAGAGCCCTTTTTGTAATATCATAGATTCTCGAGATTGGGCACCATCTCGAGGCTAGACCGATATTGATAGCCCCTTAGAGCTCATTTTCATTTTGACAGAGATCCTCGAGATCGGGCACCATCTCAAGGCTTAGATTGATATTGATGGCTCTTTAGAGCCCATAGTTATGGTGACAGAGATCTTAGATATCGGGAACCATCTCGAGGGTAGATTGATACGGGAATCTTGACCCCTCGAATGCGGTATGACAACGGCATTCGTATGACATGGCTGCGAAGTGACCGAGGTGGTCTCGCCGGTACACTTCCCTAAAAGTGATAATGGCCTAGTCAGAATCAATTGGCCTTCAGAGTAAGCGAACAGTCATCGCTTGCTCTATATATGAGCTTGCTTTCCTCTCATTTGAGCATTTTGCTATTTTGATCAACTCTCCTTCTTGTAGAGCTTTTCTTCCTTGCATCAGTTCTCTCACCATTTTAGATCAAAGCTTTCACCTAACTTTTCATTTCCCTTCTCTTGTTTGACTATAGTTATGGCTGCTACGCCAAAATTCGTTCACCAAGAAGAGGAGAGTTCCACCTCTATTTCTCACTTGGTCGGTGGTACACCGCTGGCGTTTGGTGAGCTAACCTTGAGATGCTTTGTCTCGAGGAGGGATTTTTCGTTAGAGAGACCACCCAACATTAAAGGTCATTGGGAGCATGCATCAAGGTTCATCTCATTAATAGGAAAGGAACACCTCGAGGCAGTTAGGAGAGACTACGGATGGGGAGAAAAGGTGGTGCTGCGATTACCTTCCGTGGAAGAGAGCATCATGGCTCATGTAGAGGGGTTTTTGAACGTATACACATACTCCTTTACATTGGTCCCTCTCGATAGAGTCGCACTCGAGTTTTGTAAAGATATCAGGTTACCCTGGCATAGGTTCACCCGCGTTTTGGAGGATAGTGTTGATGATAAGGTACTTTGAAGATAAAGCCGGGCTCGAGTTCGCCCTCAGCCATCTTGTTAGATTGTACCGGCACTTGCATTACCAAGGCCTAATTACTCTATAATATCGATCTATCCGACCCTTAGTTGTCAGTAATGAAGAAGACAAGGACCAAGGGTGGATGAGTCAATTTGTCCGAGTGCGGACTGTTGACATTATCCCCGAAGAGTTCCTTCCATTTCCTGAGAAATGGAATTTCACACGTAAGTGGTACACTTGTGTTTTTATCAATTTTGTTCATGGTGTAGGTAGACTCCGTAAAGATTTTTTCCTACTCTTTTCAATAGCAATCCCGTCGCTGCCATCCGAGGTCCCCGACCTGGCGGATTGGACCCGAAAACTGGCTGCTTGCTTGACTTACGATGAGTGTAAGTGGCGAGATTTGTCCAAGGGTAAATGGGAGGCCAAACACCACGGTACGTGCTGTGTGGTTTAATTTCTTTGAAAGGTACTTTCTTTTATGTGTATTAACTCCGTCACCGCAGGCGTTGGAGAATTTTCTGAGATGAGACTGTGCTTCCTTGGGGAGGACGAAGGATCGTCGGCTTCGGGGCCTAGGAATGATAACAAACAGAAGGAGTCCCCAAAGGACGAGGGTGCTCATAGCGAGGCAAGCCCTGCTCGGAGGCTCAAAGGAGATATATAGGCTGAGCTTGCAGTACCCGAGGCTTCTAGCCTCGGAAATGATTCCTCCTTTGCCGCCGTCTTCATCTCCCGTCGAAGGTACTTCGAGGGATATAGATTTTCTACCGCCTTCTTCTTCTCTCGTCGAAGGTACTTCGAGGGATGTTTAAGGCCAGGGACTGCCTAAATTAAGTGGGGTCTAGAGCGATCATATCCATATCGAGAGCGGTTCGACTGGGACCGATGAGGCCAGGCTAGTGGACATACATTCAACCTTTAAGGAGGCTCAGCGGCTATGTTCTGTGGTGAGTTTTGGTTGACTTTGTTGGTTTTTTTGGTTTTGCTTTTTCATTTTCTCGCTAAGCTTCTTTTTCATAGGCCTTTGACAAGCTAAAGTCCGAGCTGCTCGCTGCGAAGCCAAGTTGCGGAAGGCCTTGCACGTGGAGAAATCCCTCAGGCTTCTTTGTGATAAAAGGGCAAAGGAATTGATACACCTTCGGTACGAGATGAATCAAAGCATGAACTACGAAGGCCGCCTCAAGAGACAGGTAACCTTTGTTTCGAGAGGATGCATATTTCTTCTTCTACCCTCAGAGATTAATATTTTGACACTTCAGTTGCAGAGTAAGACAGAGGACTTAGAATGCCTTTGGGGCGAAGTTGGCCAGGCCCAGTATGAGTGTAATGAGCTAAGGGCTCAAAGAAATGCCCAAGTTGTGGCCAAGAAGAATGCTTTGGGGAAGGCTTCTGCCCTCGAGGTGCAGCTTTGGAACGCTCGTGAAAATAGCTTGGTCCAGACGAGCAAGATTGCAAGGCTCAAATCTGAACTTTTGAAGATGAAGGCCGAGGCCGTGGACGCCCGGGCTGAAGCCGAAGAGATTCGGGCTAAGGTTGATAAGAAAGTGATTGTCTATTTAAAAGATGATGTCGATGCTCGAGCTAAGTTGAGAGGGACTTCCGATCGGGAGATTAGAAGCAATGAATATGATCGGTGCAAATCCCGGAGGGAAACCCTCGAGGAGATCCATGCTAGGGGCTTCAATCTCTCGGAAGAGATAGAGCATGCCAAGGCGGATGAATACGACTCCAAGTTCCTCGCATTCGATGTCGAAGATAATGAGGAAGAGGCCACTGGGGCCGCAGTCCCCGAGGGGAACATAGGCTAGGCCTTTCCTTTCTGATTCTGCGTATAATGCTCTTAGAGAACATTGTAAATGAAGCTTTGTATTTTTTCACATATACATATAAAAAGAAGCCTTTCGGTTTTCTCCTTTCATGAATTTCTCTTTGCTTGTGTGTGTCTTTCTTTGTCATGTATTTTGACGTTCGTTAATGATTAGCCATATGAATCGGCCTTTGAGGGATAACCCTTAGTTTTACAAATTAGCCGTGAGGCTTGTTAGGCTGGCCCGTAGGCTCTTATGCATTTGCCCTTAGGCATTTTTTATTTAACCGTTTCGAGCTCAGTAGGGTTTCGACTCGAGCTCATCTATCCTTAAGTCTTTGAATTTTAAGCTAGCTCTTAGGCTCTTATGCGTTGGTTTGGTATGACCTTTAATATAGGCTGGCGCTTAGGCTCTTACGCGGTGGGTTAGTATAATCTCTAATATAGGCTGGCGCTTAGGCTCTTACGCGGTGGGTCGGCATGACCTCTAATATAGGCTGGCGCTTAGGCTCTTACGTGGTGGGTCGACACGACCTCTAATATAGGATGGCGCTTAGGCTCTTACGCGGTGGGTCGGTACGACCTCTAATATAGGATTTATTTTTCCCTCGTTAAAGACTTTTTGAAATTTTTATGTTTGTCTGACTCTTCGACGGTTTGATAAAAACCTCGATTGTGAGCCATTATATGACGACAAATGAGCACCTCAGTAGGTTTCGCTCGATGGCTGAATTGTCTCGAAGCCTTTTTATTGTTTGGAGCTGATATGATCGAAGCTCTTTTGCTTATGCCGAGGTAGCCTGATGAATCGGTTCTTTTCTAAGTATATTCGAAATAATTGAAGGCTTGTGAGTTTATGGCGATGGTCGGGCGTCCCCGAGTCGCATTAGTTTGGCCGGAGCCTTATGACCGTAGTCATTATATTCGGCCGTAGCCTTTTAGTCCCCGAGTGAGGTAGCCTCGGCACTTATATCGAGGGTATGCCTTTTTAGGGGTCTTACAAGTTCGAATATATAGCCTTGACTTTAAGATCAGGATTATGCCCTTTGTAAGGTCTTATAAAATTGAACATGCCTTACTTGAAGTCTTACAGATAGGTTACTTAGTGCAAGTATAATTCATGCCTTGCTTGAGGTCTTATAGGTTTGGTATTACCTTATGGAGGTCTTTCGGGCTCGAGGTTGCCCACTTGGGGTCTTGCGGCCTCGAGTTTTTCATAGCTCAACGAGGTGACAGTTGGCGACAGTCCCCGAGACATCGAGAGTTTTTGGCTTTGGAGTTGCTCTTTGACGTTGCCTCATTGAAGGCTTATGAGCTTGAAGTTTCCGGCCCAGAGGTCTTATAGCTTCGAGTTTTTGACGTCAGTTCCTAAGAGTTCGGGAAATTTCTGGCCCTAGAGCCATTTCTTGTGAAAACAGCGAAGTGTAAAGTGTTTTAATGGTAAGAAATCAAAAATATTCCTTGATTACTTGGTACAAGTATACATAGTTTTCGCCGTCGAGGGTTCGATTATTCTATGCGGACGCGGTTCTTTCAATCATTTGGCCCAATACATCATTTTTCTACTGGGACTCTCTTTGGCTCATCTTGATTTTTCCGGGGAGATGATCTCCCCGGGGATGCCCCCCAATATTCGAGGTTGGCCGAAGGGAAGCCTTGAATACTTGTTATGTTTTCCTTAGGCATCATATGGATGTTGCCTCGCTAAAAACCTTGCCAGTAAAACCCTTCTTGGGATAAAATCCGATCGAAGGAAAAGAGTGCAACGCATGCTTTAAAACCTAAGGTCTTCAAGCTGGAAGGTGCTTCGATTCTTCTTTACTGGACGCCTACACAAAGGTTAGTGTAAGACGTAAATAAAAAAGGGAGACGGTTATACCTTAGTTGTGATGGCGCTCAATCCTCGATATGTTTCAACCGCTTGCTCTGTGGACGCGGTACGGTCCTTTGCTTATTTACTCGGGTACAACCGAGCATGTAGCTTGTAATTTCTACTTCGCTATTTGCTTATCCTTTGGCTCCTTTGATGTTGAAGGTGTTGATGTTGGTGCCACATCGTGCACCGCGAACATCTCTCTTGCCGCATGTTGCTCCCCATATACCGTTTTTATTCCGTCCTTCGATGACATGAAATTTGACATTTTGGATTGTGCCGGCCACGTTAACCGAGAGGGTGATTTCCTCTTTTGTTGTCTCGTTTGCCATGTTGAATCCGTTGAGGACTCGAGAGGCGGGTACGATCTGGTCGAGCATTCCGAGCTGCTCCACTACCCTCGACTTGATAATATTGGCCGAGCTACCTAGATCCACAAGCACAGGTTTAATTTGAAACATATTCACAAGAAAAGAAATTACCAATGCGTCGTTATGATGCTGAGATAGGGTCTCGATGTCCTCTTCGCTGAATGTGAAAGCGTCCTCGGGTATGTAACCTCGAGTTTGCTTTTTCTTGGTGATGGATATTTTTATTCGTTTGACAATGGGTTCTTGTGGGATGTCAATCCCTCCAATGATCATATGGATGATATGTTGTGGCTCTTCTATTTCATTTTTCCTGTTTGTCTCTCTTTCCCGAAATTGATTTTTGGCTCGGTCGCTGAGGAATTCTTAGAGGTGCCCTTTGTTAAGTAGTCGGGATACTTCTTCTCGGAGTTGTCTGCAACCTTCAATCCTATGACCGTGTGTGCTATGAAATTTGCACATTAGGTTAGGGTTCCTTTGCGATGTGTCTGATAGTATGGGTTTTGGCTACCTAGTGTCTTTAATTTTACCTATGGCTGATACGATGTCCGAAACATCGACATTGAAGTTGTACTCAAATAATTGGGGTGCTTCCATCGGCCCTGTGTATCTGTCGAATCCGTCTCTGCTCGCGAGTCCCTGAGGATTCTGACCTCGATCTGCCCTTCGATCTTTTCGGGGTATGTTATGCCATAGGGCGTTTCTTCAATCTTCAGTGTATGGTTGGTACCTTTCCTTGTTTGGCTTTGGCTCCTTTGCCAGGAGCCTACTAGGATATACTGAGCTCGAGGGGGCTCCCAGTTGGTCGTCCTCGACCCTAATCTTTGATTGATACCGATTGTGGACATCCGCCCAAGTCACGGTGGGATATTCAACCAAGTTCTTGTTTTAGCTGCTTCGAAGCTACCGAGCTCATTCATTCAAACCTTGGGTGAAGGCCTGTACTACCTAGTGATCGGAGACTGGTGGTAACTCCATTTGCTCCATTTGAAAGCGAGATACAAACTCCCGTAGCATCTCATTTTCTCTCTATTTGATTTTGAAGACGTCGAATTTCCTTGTAGCAACCTTGATGGCACCGGTATGTGCCTTTATAAAAGAATCTGCTAGCATGGCGAATGAGTCTATCGAATTCGGAGGTAGGTTGTGATACCATATCATGGCCCCTTTCGAAAGTGTTTCCCCAAATTGTTTTAACAGGACGGACTCAATTTCATTATCCGTCAGGTCATTTCCCTTTACAACACAAGTGTAAGCAGTGACTTGCTCATTGGGATCCGAGGTTCCGTTGTACTTCGGGAGCTCGGGCATTTTGAATTTCTTCGGGATGGAATTCGGAGCCGCACTTAATGGGAATGGATTTTGTACGAATTTCTTTGAATCAACACCCTTCAGGATCGGGGGTGCTCCTGGGATCTGATCGACCCTTGAATTGTAGGTCTCCACCTTTTTGTCATTAGCTTCTATCATCTTTTCGCCCGGCTCAATCCTCTTTGTGAGGTCCTCGAGCATCTTCATAATAGAGGGGTCGGTTGCTGACTCATTGTTGCTCGATCTTTCTAGTACCTGTTCGGCCCGAGGAGCAGATTTCGGTGCTGCTGCGCTTGGAGTTTTTTGGTGGCTTTGCAGTTGAGCAATCGCCAGTTGTTGTGCCTGCAACATCTCAAAAATGATGTGAATGCTAACCTCTTGTTCCTCCCGAGCTAGGGTTTTCTGAGCTTCTTATTTATTTTCTTGACATATAATCCCGTTAGTGTGGGAGCTAGGGGTGTGCATTCGATTTATCGATTCGATTTTGACCACCTTATCGATAATTAATTATCGATTATCAATTTGTATATATGCTTACCGTTATCGTTCCAATAAAGTTTCGATTTTTTCGATTTCGATTTATCGATTTTTGGGGCTTATCGATTCGGTTATCGATTACACCAATAAGAAAATTTGCGGGATTCCACGGAAAGTATATCGCTATAAACACACCTAACGAATATGGACAAAAAGAAGCTAAAATAAGACGAACACCGTTTATAACATAAAAATGGTGTTAACAAGCACATGCAATGAAACTAAAGTAAGGGATCAAATGTATGTCACCAACACTCCAACGGTATATAAAAAAAATACATCATCATAGCTAATTCTATTTTTCATTAATTTGAACTTCATTCCCTTGAGCTTTAAATATGATCATTCTTTAAATGTGGTAGATGAAATAATAGGGTTAGAGACTTAGGGTAAGGAGAGGGTATTATAGAATAAGGGTAAAAAAAATATAGTATATCTTATCGGTTTATCAATAAACCGATAACCGAAGAGGACAAAATCTAAATGGAAATCGATAACTCGATAAGGAAAATTTCGAAATCGAAATCGATAAATCGATAAACCAATATCGATAAACCAGTAACAAATAATCGATTCAATTTATCGATAAACCGATTCGAATGTACACCCCTAGTGGGAGCTTATATCGATGTGTTGGGCATTGCATGAGACCACATCCATGGGGATTGGCTCTGGTACATCCTCAGGATTTCGCAGTGGTACACCGACGCCTGGAACAACTACACCATTATCTACATAGTCCTCAGGACCGTTGTTTTCATGTGCATTCACTGAGTTAGACATTTTGACCTGAAATCAAAGATTTTTGGGCAAGAAAAAATGTAAAAGAATAAGTTGTGTTTTTAGTAAACCAGCATGAAAACGATCACTATTATTTTTAGCCCCACGGTGAGCGCCAAATTGTTTACCTTGAAAATGGTAATTACAATTAGATTTGATTTTGTGGCTCTAAAAATATGTGATTTATTTTAATACTAGTTGTTAGGCAATAGATACTAAGTGTGAGTTAAGAAAATGAGATAAGAGCTTGAAGATAGTATGTTATGCAAACCGAATGGCCGAGAATCGAGGCCTTGAGCTGGCCTACGCTGGGCCTCGAGGTCGAGCTAATGAGCTTGACTAGGACGATCGATGAAGGAATAACAGTTTCAAGGGCCTCAATAATGACTCTTTATGATCAATGATGAGTAATAAATGAAGAACAATCAATGAAGCACAATAAATGTAAGCAATAAATCAAAGAAAAGACAATGGAGAATGTTTTAGCTAGAGAGTAAATAATGTTCTTGTTCTTGTATTAAATATCATGTGTCCTTACAAAATAACAAAGGTCCCCTTTATATAGGAGAGGAAATTCCAACATAGTACATATACATTTATTACAAATATAAACAGCTGGTACAACTATTTAATGTCACGGTACGGACTTGTACTATTCTTTTAGACCTGGTCAGCTTCAACCATGTGCCTTTTGGGGACTTTCCCTTGTCTAAGATAACTACCGATTTGTGCTACCCCGAGGTCGGGCATTGGGAACCCTGGGGGTCGAACCTCGAGCTATGCTCGAGGCTTCTAAAGACGGGTTGTGAACTGCCATGTGATCACAAAATTGGACTCTCCGATTTTAGCCGTATACAGAATTCAATAGGACCCCGTGATTCTACAAAGCTTCCCCTGCAAGCATTAGTCTTTTAGTTAGTATCACATATATAGATTTTCAACTTCTAATATTTTTTATCTTTTGTTAGATCTGCCTGAATTTTAAGATAATCTAAATTTTTCGTGAAACTTCTTTTTATGTGATTTTAAGTATACCTCTTCCTCTTTTAACACCTTGGATCATTATATTTTCACATCAAAGAACCGCTGCATCTGGAGGCTTACATAACACGTGGCCACCTTTCTCGATTGACATTATCTCATTTTATCCTCTATATGTGCTACTGGCTTCTTTTGATAGATGTTATCATTTATGTTATTATTTAATCTTGTTTGACATGCACACCAATCTTATCATTATTTGCATTTCTGTGATCAGAAGCCGATTCAAAATTTCAAGAAGATGAGTATACTAATTTGAAGAGGTGAATCTAAAATTTATTTTTGACCGATTTAATTTTAGGTTCTTACCATGAGCCAACTACAATTTTAAAATTTATATTTGACCGATTGTTTTTTAACAAAGTTTCTATCTTCCATACGATATAAGATTTGAAGATTTGGACATGATATCTTTTCGATTTAACAAATTCCAAAATATATATAGATAGAAAATTTAACGGTTAAGATCTTATATTGTCTTTAAGGGAAAACTATTAGATACTTTTTTGCTGAAAATTTGGACACGAATTTTCGCCAATTCAAGCGTCATGTCACTAGTAAGAGAATGAAATTTACAGAGTTCTTCTATCAATCTTGAAAGAATTTATCTAGATAGCTTTAAAATGTTTATCTTAGTTAAATCTTTATACGTTTAGTTATTAATAATATATTAGCTTTCTTCAATATTTAACTAGTGAAATATGCATATTTTTGAGATTTTAAATTTGAATAATTTTCTTATCTTTTATATGTAATATTAAAAAAATAAAAATAATTGATTTTGGATAATTTGTATCTATAACAGCCAAAAAACATTTAAACATCAAATGCTATTATAGGTTAAATTCAATAAAATTATTAGGACCATTTTAAATATATAGTCCAAATAAATATTATGGGCTAATATAATTGAATTAATTATACAAGTCCAATACATATGTGTTAAATAGATAAGTCTTAATCCATTGGGCTCGCCCATTTAATTTGGCTAAAGTGATGAGCCCACTTCATCAAGCCCAAGATGTCATCTTCCTAGAGGCCCAGTTTGGTGCCACGTTTCAAATGATGCGGCGCGCCAAGTCAAATGAAAGAGCCAATAGGATCATGCCACGTGTCAAAATGACAAGGCATGCCAAGTCACACTAAAAAACCAATGAAATCGTGCCACGTGTGCAAGTGACATGTTCTAGCCAATCAAATGCGGTCATGTCACACTTCAATTTGATTGGTCAGAAAGAGTTTGTTTTTATCACAACTCCTCCCTTCCACAACTATAAATATGGGTCTTCGTAACTCAGAAAAGAGACCAGAAGTTATAACAAGAAGCAAGAGAGAGCTCGTGGATCAAACGCCGCAAATTTCTCTACAAGTTTCAAGCTTCAAGCAATCAAGTTCAACTTCAAGAAATCAAGTTCAAGCTCAAGAACGAAGAACGGATCAAGGTCAAGTTCAAGCAATCAAGCTCAAGCTCAAGCACAAGATCATCGTTCGTGGCAACAAACATAGATTCAAGATCAAGGTCAAAGGCCCTTGAATTTATTTACTTTTGGAAGGAAAAATCAGAGGATTCATAGAGATTATAACACTCAAATATTTGAAATAAAATACTACGATTGTTGCAATATTTTTCGGTCCTGATTTTATTTTCTCGACGCAAATTTATTGTCTACAAATTCTGGCACGACATGCGAGTTTCTCAATCATTTAAACACCATACTTCAAGCCTCGTCTTTGATAAGTTGATATATTAAAAAGTCTTGAAGTAGGGGCATTTGTAAGCATTTAAATTTTATCGAATCTAAATCGATAAAATAATTTGGACTATATTTTAAATTCAAGATATATTGGTCCAAATAAATATTATGGGCTAATATAATTGGATTAATCCAATATATATGGATTAAACAAATAAGTCTTAATCTATTGGGCTAGCCCATTTAGTTGGGCTAAAGTAATGAGCCCACTTCATTTAGCCCAAGATGTCATCTTCCTAGAGGCCCATTTTGGTGCCACGTGTCAAATGACGTGGCACGCTAAGTCAAACGAAAGAGCCAATGGGATCGTGCCATGTGTCAAAGTGACAAAGCATGCCAGGCCAAATTAAAAGGCCAATGAAACCGCGCCACGTGTG
Organism: Nicotiana tabacum; assembly: GCF_000715075.1. Classification (NCBI taxonomy): domain Eukaryota; kingdom Viridiplantae; phylum Streptophyta; class Magnoliopsida; order Solanales; family Solanaceae; genus Nicotiana; species Nicotiana tabacum. The sequence continues at coordinate 80,908,314 of NC_134089.1, read as the reverse complement.
TAAGTGACATGTTCTGGCCAATCAAATGTGGCCTTGTCACACTTCAATTTGATTGGTCGGAAAGAGATTGTTCTTATCATAACACTTCCCTCCCACAACTATAAATAGGGGTTTTCATAACCCAGAAAAGACACCAAAAGTTATAACAAGAACCAAGAGAGAGCTCATGGATCAAACGCCGCAAATTCTCTACAAGTTTCAAGCTTCAAGCAATCAAGTTCAAGTTCAAGAAATCAAATTCAAGCTCAAGAACGAAGAACAATTCAAGTGTTCAAGATCAAGAACGAAGTCAAACCAAATACAAGGCGTTCAAGATCAAGGCTACTTGTTCGTGATACAATTTGTGGCAATAATCAAAGTATTCATGATGGATAAATCAAATTCAAATTCAAGACCAAGCTCAGCGGCCCTTGACTTTATACTAGAAAAGTAGAATCAGAGGAATCATAGAGATTGTAACACTCAAATATTCGAAATAAAATACTACAATTGTTGCAATATTTTTCGGTCTTGATTTTATTTTCTTGACACAATTTATTGTCTACAATAGGTATATAACAGTCATTCACTATAAAAAATAAAAAATATCGAAACAAACGAGGTTATTATAGAGGGTTGACTGTATAATGAAATCACATAAATCATTTCATGTCCTATAAATAAATGACTTGAATGTCTATAAATCACATAGAATTTTATTTATGGTGAATGTCTATATTTAGAGAGATTCTAGGATTTATTACTTGGTGGCTAAGTCACTCTCTCCCTATAAATAGAGGATTCTATTCCATTGTAATTTATCCCAAAAATTCAATAAGAATTCCCTCTTCCTCTTTTTGTGCAATATTGTTCTTGTTCTTTTATTGTTTTATTACACGTTATCAGCACGAGACTTTACCGTCTCAAGAAGCTATTTGAGAAGATTAAGGTATAAATTTTCTCCTCTTTTTAATTATGACTGACATTATGAAAAGAAAGTTCGTTGCCCTTGAAATTTCGGGCAAGAACTATATGACATTGGTGTTGGATGCTAAAATTCATTTAGATGCAATGGGTCTTAGAGACGCCATTAAAGACAAAACTAAAGCATCCACCCAAGACTGTGCTAAGGCCTTGATTTTCTTGCGCCATCACCTTAATGAAGGGTTGAAAATAGAATATCTCATAGTCAAAGATCCACTTGTTTTGTGGAATGGCTTAAAGGAAAGATACGACAACTTAAAATTGGTCACTCTTCCACAAGCACAATATGATTGGGCTCATCTGAGGTTCCAAAACTTTATGTCTGTTTCTGAATATAATTCTGCGATGTTCAGAATTACTTCTAAATTGAAACTCTGTGGAGATACTATCACTGACTATGATATGCTTGAAAAAACGTTTACAACGTTTCATGCCTCCAATATGGTCCTACAACAGCAGTACAGAGAGAAATATTTCAAGAAGTACTCTGAATTGATTTCCCTTCTCCTTGTGGCTGAACGAAACAACGATTTACTCATGAGAAATCACGAAAATCGGCCCACTGGGTCTATACCATTGCCTGAAGTGGATGAGGTGTATTCCCATTATGCTAAACGTGGAAAAAGCCGTGACTCAATTCGTGGTCGTGGTCGTGGCCGTAGACAAGGAAGAAATTTTCCTGGTGTTAATCACCCCCTAAAGAAAAATAATCACCAAAAGTGGAAAGGGAAAGATGAGAAGCCAAAGGCAAATGATTCAGAAACCGAATGTTATCGTTGCGGTGGAAAAGGGCATTGGGCAAATATTTGTCGTGTATCAAGACATTTGGTTGAGTTTTATCAAGCATCTCTAAAGAATAAAAGCCCTGAAGCTAATCTTGTCTATGACAATGAATTTGACATCACTCACTTGGATGTGACAAACTTCTTTGAGCACCCTGATGGAAAAATAGACCACTTGATCGGTGATGGATCCGTGGTTAAAGATAATTGAGTAGTTTGATTTTTATTTTTGTCTATTCATAGTAGCTAGTGAATAAACATCATATAATTATAGTTCTTTACATGAGTGACAGTCATTAATATCCATTAGTATTATTTATTTTATGAAATAGTGTTCAGTCTGCTTAGTTTTCAAGGATTAATATATCCACTATCATACTAAAAGGACTGCCTTCCCTTAGATTATCAATTACATTGCCGTGATGCTTTTTGAACATGTTATTTTATTTTAAATGCATAAAATATATTATAATGAATGTATAATTTACATTCTTTGATTTGTATACTAGTATTAATTTAACAAGTGGTAATTAGTTTGACGATTCTTTTGTTGTTACATACTTCTTTTACAAGGTTGACAAGCTACTGTTTTCTAGTTGGGATAGCTGGAAAAAAAAACAGATGTTTGATATTCACATTTTTATATTTTTTTGCATATGATTCGTGAAATATTCAATGTCTTAGTAGTTAGTAAAAGGTGGATTAAAAAAACGGATGTTTGATATTCACATTTTTATATTTTTTGCATATGATTCGTGAAATATTCAATGTCTTAGTAGTTAGTAAAAGGTGGATTAACTTTTACGAGACGAGATAAAAATTTGTGTGGACTTCAAAACAAAAGCTTTCACATTGTTTTTTCTTCCAATAGCTTTCGGTTTATAAATATTAATGTTTATTCGTATATTTTTTTTTGTATGTCAAACAATGGAAAACAAATATGGATATCTCACAAAATAAACTTGGATCAAAGTTCAATTGTAAAAATATTTGTTTAGTTGATTCATGTACGACACATACAATATTCAAAGAGAAGAAATATTTCTCTCATTTAAGTATGTGTAAGGCAGATGTTACTACAATTTCTGGTAGTAGTAATTTAATTGAAAGCTCTGGAAGAGCTGCTATAAATCTGCCCAAGGGAACAATACTTATTATAGAGAATGCAATGTTCTCCAAGTCCAAGAGGAACTTGTTGAGTTTTAAAGATATCCGCCGAAATGGATATCATATTGAGACAATAGATGAGAATAATCTTGAATATCTCATCATTACCAAAAATGTTTCTGGCCAAAAGAGGGTTATTGAGAAGTTCACATCTTTATCTTGTGGCATGTATTGGACAAGAATTAGTACAATTGAGGCACATTCTACCGTAAACCAAAAGGTTACTGATTCCAATACTTTTGTACTTTGGCATGATCGATTGGGACATCCTGGATCAATTATGATGAGACGAATTATAGAAAACTCAAATGGGCATCCATTAAAGAATTTAAAGATTCTTTTAAATAATGAATTTTCTTGCACTTCTTGTTATCAAAGGAAGTTAATTATTAGACCATCGCTAACAAAGGTTGGGATTGAGTCCCCTGAGTTTTTGGAACGTATACAAGGGGACATTTGTGGACCTGTTCACCCACCTAGTGGTTCGTTTAGATATTTTATGGTCTTAATAGATGCATCTTTAAGATGGTCTCATGTGTGCCTATTGTCATCTCGCAACCTGGTGTTTGCAAAATTAATGGCACAAATAATCAGATTACAAGCACAATTTTCCGATAATCCAATTAAGTCTATTAGACTTGATAATGTTGTTGAGTTCTCATCCCAAGCATTTAATGATTATTGCTTATCAATTGGGATAAAAGTAGAACAGCCTGTAGCTCATGTTCACACTCAAAATGGCCTTGCAAAGTCTTTAATTAAACGTCTGCAATTGATAGCAAGACCGTTACTCATGAAAAGGAGGTTGCCCACTTCTGTTTGGGGTCACGCCATTTTACATACAACAATGCTAGTTCGTCTCAGACCAATAAATTATCATAAATATTCCCTATTGCAATTAGTTTTGGGTCATGAACCTAATATATCACATTTAAGAATTTTTGGATGCGTAGTATATGTGCCTGTAGCACCGCCATATCGCACCAAAATGGGCCCCCAAAGAAGATTAGGAATATATGTTGGGTTTGAATCGCCCTCCATTATTCGCTACCTCGAAACATTAACGGAAGATTTGTTCACTACACGATTTGCAGACTATCGATTCGATGAGACACTTTTTCCAAAATTAGGGGGAGAAAATGGTAAAACCAAATGGGAAATTTTGTGAGAAAATCCATCATTATCTCATCTTGATCCACATGCCTCTATTTATGAAAAAGAAGTACAAAAGATTATCAATTTACAAAGAATAGCAAATCAAATGCCAGATGCATTTACGGATTTGAAAGGATAACAAAATCACATATCCCTGCAGAGAATGTTCCAATCCGTATTGATGTCCCTATTCGACAATCTTCTAGTGTCATAGCTAATGAGTCAAAAGCAGCCCTAAAACGTGGCAGACCATTGGGTTCCAAAGATCAAAATCCTAGAAAAGAAAAACAAATGATCAAAATGACACTACGAAAGAATCTCGTGAAGAAATCCATAATTTAATAAAATTTGAGATTCATGAGGAGTTCATTGAGCCCGAGAATCAAGAAAATAAGGAACTATCAATAAATCCAATCGATATTAAGACAAATTTGAATAGATTGGATATAGTGGTGGATTATGTCTTTACATGTAATGTTGCATCTAGCATTATGCAAGATAGTAATGATCTTGAACCTCAATTTGTTGGAGAATGTCGACAAAGACGTGATTGGCCAAAATGGAAAGAAGCAATCCAATCAGAGTTGAACTCACTGGAAAAACGTAAAGTTTTTGGGCCTGTGGTCCAAACACCTAATAGTGTTAAGCCTGTTGGCTATAAATGGGTCTTTGTACGCAAGATGAATGAGAAAAATGAGGTACAAAGATATAAGGCACGCCTTGTTGCACAAGGATTTTCACAAAGGCCTGGTGTCGATTATGAAGAGACATATTTACCCGTTATGGATGATATAACGTTCCGTTATCTCATTAGTTTTGTTGTCCATGAAAAGCTTGACATGCATTTAATGGATGTAGTTACCGCCTATGGCTCACTTGATAATGAGATATACATGAAAATTCTCAAGGGATTTAAAATGCCTAACGCAAATAATTCATAGTCTCGGGAAATATTTTTAATCAAATTGCAAAGATCTTTGTATGGTCTAAAACAATCAGGACGAATGTGGTATAATCGTCTTAGTGAGTGTTTATTAAAGGAAGGTTATATAAATGATGCCATTTGTCCATGTGTTTTTATAAAGAAAACAACATCGAAATTTGTTGTACTTGCCGTATATGTTGATGACATAAACCTTATTGGGACTCCTATAGAACTCTAAAAGGCAATTGATTATTTAAAGAAGGAATTCGAACTGAAAGATATCGGAAAGACAAAATTATGTCTTGGTTTGCAAATTGGACATTTGGCAAACGAAATTTTTGTAAATCAATCTGCCTACATAGAAAAGGTATTGAAACGGTTTTACATGGATGGAGCATATCCATTAAGTACTCTGATGGTTGTTCAATCACTTGATATGAATAAGGATTTATTCCGACCTCAAGAAGAGAATGAAGAGCTACTTGGTCTTGAAGTAGCATATCTTAGTGCAATTGGTGCACTAATGTATCTTGCTAACACTACAAGACCTGACATAACTTTTTCAGTTAATGTCTTAGCAAGATATAGCTAGGAGACATTGGAATGGAATCAAACACATATTGCGGTATCTAAAAGGGACTACCGATATGGGCTTATTTTATGGCAATAATTGCAGTACCGATCTGGTTGGTTATGCTAATGCTGGGTATTTATCTGACCCACACAAGACTCGATCTCAAACAGGTTATGTGTTTACCTGTGGAGGCACTGCCATATCTTGGCGATCGACTAAGCAATCAATTGTGGCTACTTCTTCTAATCATACTGAGATAATTGCTATTCATGAAGCAAGTCGAGAGTTTGTATGGTTGAGGTCTATAAATGTGGTTTGAAATGTGACAAACTACCCACGATTTTGTATGAAGACAATGCATCATGCATAGCTCAATTGAAGGGAGGATTTATAAAAGGAGATAGGACAAAGCACATTTCACAAAGTTATTTTTCACACATGAACTTCATAAGGATGGTGATATCAATGTGCAACAAATTCGTTCAAGTGATAATATGGCTGATTTGTTCACAAATCTCTACCAACGTCAACCTTCAAGAAGCTAGTGTACAAGATCGGGATGCGAAAACTCAAGGATGTGAATTGATGCTCTCATCAGGGGGAGTTAATGTGTGTTGTACTCTTTTTTCCTTACAAGATTTTGTCCCACTGAATTTTCCTTGCAAGGTTTTTAACGAGGCAACCAAAAGGCGTATTATTAAACATGTGTACTCTTTTTCCTTTTCTATTTTTTTTTTACATTGGGTTTTATTTTAGTTAAGGTTTTAATGAGGCACATTAACTGTCGAATAGACATTCAGGGGGAGTTTTATAAATAGAATTTTATTTATGGTGAATATCTATATTTAGAGAGATTCTAGGGTTTATTATTTGGTGGTTAAGTCACTCTCTCCCTATAAATAGAAAATTATATTCTATTGTAATTTATCCCAAAAATTCAATAAGAATTCCATCTTCCTCTTTCTCTGTAATATTATTCTTGTTTTTTTATTGTTTTATTTCACGAATCCTTTATTTCAAAACATGAGCAACTATCAATTATTTCAGTAGACACAAATCAATTCTTTTTCAAAATCGTATCCAGATATACTCATATGTTCCAACAAATAAATCAAAACAAAAAAGTAACCAAAAATAGAACTGTTTGTACAACTCAATCGCCACATTATTTTAAAACGACAAAGATACTTGCATCATGCACGTTGAGCCGTGAGCTTTCTAGGAAGCTGCAATAAGAATATATAAATTTATTGCTACTATTCTCTACCAATATAATGAGATAATACTAGTATTTTTCACACTTAATCAAAAATTACAGATTCGAACCATAAAAAAAATAATTATAGTAATAGAAAATGATTTATTCGAAGTGGATTTTTTAATATTCGATATAAATTCAAATTAATTAAATTCCAAAGTAAGTACATACCATGAAAAAAAAAGATATTATTCTTCCACCTGTCACTCACACTCTGATAACACCTCTTTAGCCACTCTGTATGTATCTTTTGCTCGCGGCCAAGAGATATGGTGTAGTGGATGAAACTGCTGTTCCCTTAACCAGAGATCTCAAGTTTAAGTCGTGGGTATGGAAAAATGCTTGATAGAGAGTGTTTTCCCCGAAAGAGACTCTACGCAGCGCGAATCCGGATATAGTCGAGCTTCAATGCGGGTACCGGACAACAGAAGTAAAACCAACCAAAAAAAATATCTATCTTTTCCCCTCTCTCTATATATCCCATGCACTAATCCCTCATTGTTGCCTTCTTATTCCTTCATTTTCTTTTAAATTTCACTAATTACCATAGCTGGCTCCCTATTTTCGACCACAATTCCACCTCAATCAATTGCTCTTAAGCCCTTAAAAAAAAAAATCCCCCTTTTTCAACAATTTGGCGTCAAAAACCCTAATTGCATGAAATACACAAATTTGCCAAATACCCTTTTCTGATTTTGTAATTGAGCATGAAGGTGTTTAATTGAAGGTTAGATTTTGTGAGAATCTTCTTAATTCCTCCACAAAGATTGTTCCTTTGACCGTTAAATTTAAGACCCACTTTCCCAATTTATAATTGAACTGAAACGCATGAATTGAAACTCAATTTGGGAGTTCTGTAGTTTTGGTTTCCTGGTTTTTATTTATATTGAGAAGTGTTTTTTTTAAAGAATTAAAAGATGGAGAATTACGAGCTGGTGAAAGAAATAGGGTCTGGGAATTTTGGAGTGGCGAGGCTCATGAGGCACAAGCAGACCAAAGAGCTGGTGGCTATGAAATATATTGAGAGGGGACACAAGGTTTGCATAATCTATTGTTTCTTCTATCATCAAATATGTTATTGAGACCAAACTTTTGTTGAGTTGCTTCAATATCAAGTATCTGATTTCTAATTACTACTGTACTGCCTGTTGATTGTACACGGAGTTTTAGATGTTAATTTTGACTTATATTGAGATTAGTCATGATGGAAGAACGTATTAAAGTAATGGTTGAGGAGGTAGTTTGATAGAGAAGGCATTATATCGAAGTTCAAAAATTTGAATGCTATGATTAATTTGAATTCTTGAAAGATTCAAGATTGTATAGAAATGAAATGTTGTCAAATGTTGACATCTGAAATGAAAGAGTGTTGTATAAATTTGGCTAGAGGAAGTATGATTTGCGGATATTCTTAAAATCATTTGTACAATTGGGATTAATCAGGTCCTGTACTCTCCCCAGTTTGTTGTGTTCCTGTATATCTGCAGCACATGAATATATTTTTATATTATGATCCTCTATCATTTTAATAAATTTGAGGTGGTTTTGGACTGTAGATTGATGAGAATGTAGCAAGGGAGATCATAAATCATAAATCGCTTCGACATCCAAACATAATTCGGTTCAAGGAGGCAAGTATATATCTTTATTTCCCATCACACTAGTTGCTTTAATGGTGATTAGCTTTGAAAATGGCAGGAAACTGTTAAGGACATAGCTAATCTAACTATTGCGTTATTGTTTCTGAGTTGCAGGTGGTATTAACCCCCACTCATCTTGCTATTGTAATGGAATATGCAGCTGGTGGAGAGCTGTTTGAGCGCATTTGCAATGCCGGAAGGTTCAGTGAAGATGAGGTATAGTTATATTTTTTTTAACTGCCTATAGCCAATTCTCCCGTGGACCAAACATATGAAGGATAAAAAACATTGTAAAGGAGGCCTTTGGTTCAAACCTGCGAATTTAAAGGCCTTTCTATGCTGCCTTGAAAAGCTTTTGTTCATTGGTTTCTTCTGCTGACATTTTCAGGCTAGATATTTCTTCCAGCAGCTTATTTCAGGAGTCTGCTACTGTCACAACATGGTGAGCAACTTTTTAGTGGAAAAAGGTTTTGACTTGTAATAAATGCACATGACTGTAAGTTTTGATGCATCTTGTGAATGTGCCCTTTATCCATGTGCTTTTTCTTTTTTTGTTGCAAATGTGCCTTTTTCAACTAAAGAATTTTTTTCCTTGAAACTTATCTTTATTCTGCAGCAAATATGCCATCGAGATTTAAAACTGGAGAATACTCTACTGGATGGCAGTCCAGCACCACGCTTGAAGATTTGTGATTTTGGATACTCAAAGGTCTGATGATGTTCGCGTGATTTAAGAAAATTTATATGCTCCCCCTCCCTATCCACCCATCCGCCCCTCAAGCCCAAAAAAATACAGGGGGGAAAAAAGAAGAAGAGAAGGCTAATATGCACAAATTTTTCTTCTTCCAATCACAGTCGTCTCTGCTGCATTCGAGGCCAAAATCAACTGTTGGAACTCCCGCTTATATTGCTCCCGAAGTTCTATCTAGAAGAGAATATGACGGCAAGGTACATCTGTAATTGCTTGTATTAACTTTTACATTTGTCAGAGTTGCAACACTCTATTGATTCTCTGGCATTCATGAAACCATAGCTGTCTTTGTGACAGTAGGAGCAACATGTTGCTTCTGGTCTTTTTTAAATTATATATAAGTAATCTGGAAAGCATTGTAAGTGGCGGCAATAAGATCTGTTAATATTTCTGGTGATGATTCCACAATTAATTCCTCCACTTTGTGCGGTCCAGTCTTTCCCTAAAGAGCGATTTAACTTGTAACTTGTGGTTGTGATTGTTTCAGCTGGCTGATGTTTGGTCATGTGGAGTGACACTTTATGTAATGCTGGTTGGTGCGTACCCTTTTGAAGACCAGGAGGATCCGAAGAACTTCCGGAAAACTATCCAAGTGAGTTCTTCTTTAAGTTTTCATAAATTAAAGGCCTTTCGAGCTTTAGTCTAGTAAATAATAGAATTAGTTTTCGCCTTTTTAATTTCTGCTCGTGTTTTCTTTACAGCGGATAATGTTGGTGCAGTATAAGATTCCCGACTATGTTCACATATCACAGGACTGTAGGCACCTTCTCTCTCGCATATTTGTTGCCAATCCAGCAAGAGTATGCTCTCTCTCCCTCTTGTCGGTTATCTGTCCTAATAAAAGTTTGCTTGAATTGCTTCTGAGCTTAGTCCTAGGTAGACTTGAGGGCTGACACTCTGGTGCAGGTGTAATTTATTTAATACATCATTTCAATGGGTATCTGTGCATTCACCTTTTTGCACCCTCTGCATCTTATGTCCAGTATGTGCATTTGATGGATGGCCTCCAGTGAGGTCATCAATGTGACAATCTAGTCAAATCCTTCAACTGTAATATGGCATCAAATGATATCCTTTGAAGCCGTAACTTATCCAATTGTCAATCAGTCTTTGAGGATAACCTAAACATCTATTGAAGCTGTCTTTTTTGCTGCAATGGAACATCATAGTCGTTCTTGCTGATAGTGACTCTGATAGTGACTCTGATAGTGCTGCTTTAGAGGATATGTAAATTGGATGTTCCATGGTTCTCGCTAAGGCACAACGTTCTCTGCGCCTTCAATTACTATGGAGTTATACTATCAGGAAACTGTCGCAGTTGCTTGTAATGTTATAATCGATAAAACGCAGGAATATTTAGTCTGTCACCTCCAACTAATTTGGATCAAAGTGCAATACCCTTCATTTGGTCTTTTAAACAGCTGCAGTAGTTAGTTGTCTTCTATAGTCTAGTATGGTGAGTTTATCCAAGAAGAATGGATCCTAGTGCTGTTGTTTTCTTTATTCTGCTCCCTTTTTGGAAGCTTGTGGGTTTTTTTTTTTTTTCTGTCTTTGAATACTACTGTAGTGATGATTCCTCGTCAAATATCTTCCAAAGGGTAAGAGCATCAGAATCATCCAGAGAATAGATCCAAATGGATTTATCATTATGTGTGTTTTTGTGATGCTTTTGTTATAAGGGCAGTTATCACTTGCGGTTTACCCACCGAATTTCCTGGGTCTTCGGATGATGCATCGGGTTATGTTTTTCGGCTCCTTTATATGATCTCTCTGCTTTATCATTATCTCTTCAATTTTTAACATTAAGAAGAATGATTAATTCATCAAAATAATCTGCTACTCATTTAAGTTTGCACCTTTGCATTTGTTTGATTGAATTGTGTAAATAATCTAACCATATCGGAGAAAAGAAAGCAGACAAACCAAAACAAGTCTGAATTAGAATATAATGTTGCTTGTGACATTTCTTTTGCAGAGAATTACAATCAAAGAAATAAAAACCCACCCGTGGTTTTTGAAGAATTTGCCTAGGGAATTAACAGAAGCAGCACAGCTTGCTTATTACAGAAAAGAAAATCCAACCTTTTCCCTTCAGAGTGCGGAGATGATCATGAAAATTGTGGAAGAGGCAAAGACCCCTGCTCCAGCTTCCCGTTCAACTGGAGGTTTTGGCTGGGTAGGTGAAGAGGAGGAAGAAGAATTGAACGAAGAAGATGTAGAAGAAGAGGACGACGAAGAAGATGAATATGAAAAGCAAGTGAAGCAGGTACATGAAAGCGGAGAATTTCATGTCATCTAAGGTTTAAATTATCTTTGTTGCTTGTAGAAAGCATAGCTTTGCGTTTCATGGTTGTGTAAAATTGGCTCTTTTCATGTTGTGTGTGATTTAAGGTTGTTTGTAAATTTCAGGAGGCTTGTGAAATTTATTACCATGTGTGGTATACTGAAGTTGGTAGTCAAAGGAGTTGAATTATACATGAGTTTAATCAACAGACTTTGGTCATTTTATGTAGTGTACACTGATAGCCTGTTTGGCCAAGCTGCAAAAATCAGCTTATTTTGATAAGTGCTTTTCTCAAAAGTACTTTCGGTGAGAAGCAGTTTGTGTTTGACTAATTAGTTTGAAAAACACTTCTGAGCAGCAATTAGTGTTTGGCCAAGCTTTAAAAAACTGCTTCTAAGTGTCGCACCTCCTTTTTGCGCGCCCCGGCCCCGAGGGGTAAGATGCGCGGGTGGAGTTTTTCCAATTTAAGTGACAATATTCGAAATGAGATTATTTATTTAATTCAGAGTCGCCACTTGGGAAAGGTTTGGCTTTTGGTGTCCCAAGTCACCGGTTTATCTTGAATCCCAAATCGAGGAAATTTTCGACTTTTCTAAATGAAGTCTGCGAACCAGAAATTCTAAGTAAGGAATTCTGTTGACCCGAGGGAAGGTGTTAGGCACCCTCGAATCCCGTGGTTCTAGCACGGTCGCTTAAATTGTTATAATGGCTAGATATCTGATTTAAATACACGTTGTGACTTATGTGCTTTTATTAAGTTTAAACCGCTTTTATTATTATCATTTATTTTATAGAATTACAACGTCGTGAAAATGCATCTCGAACCACGTCACAATCAATGCACCCGTAGTTGTTAACACATTTTGACTCCGTTGAGACTTGGATTTGGGTCACATCAATGTGCACCCGATTTTTAAGAATATAATTTACTAAAGTCGCGCCTAAAGAATCTAAACGCGTTATTATCTTTGGGGAAGGCAGTGGAATTCACTAAACAGTCCGTCCCAAATTCTAAGTATTTATCATGATCAATTATTGAGGGCCCCGCAATTTGCATTTTTATTCGGCGAGGCTCGTCTCATTTTTTAGAAGGGTACCCTACAGTGGCTACATTTCTACTACGTTTATCTTTAAAGAGAAGGACGATGCCGAACTTTGCTTGTTCGAACAAATACAGACTGAATCCTTATTATGTTTGCCGAACCTAAACTTGTTTGATTACCTGATTGATTGTTCATGAGGTGAGGGTTACCTCGTGCTTTGTCTTCATCGAGTGAATACGCTTATTAATTTGCTAAATGAGATTGCAACAAACTAACAACATATATTGAGTTATGTTTAAAGACCTCCAAGTTCCATTTTAGCACTCTAACCTATTTGAAATTGATAAACGAAATCGGCTGTTTATTAGGAAAATTACTACTAAATGAACTCAAAACGACTATTAGTTTCTCTCAACAATCATCACATTATTTCGAAACAAAGAATCTATACCGAAACCCGATATAGAACTTATATTGGAGCACATAATCTGACAGGAAAGTTGGCCTTCATAGCCAAACTCTTAATGTGACTGCGTGAGGGTTTGTTTGGGATACATTTATCCCGGACCTAGTACCATAGATTTGTCAATCCAGTGGTCTAGGCAGAATACATACAAGTACTTACCATGACTCTATGTTATACAATCATAACTAAATCAAGCAAGTGTTATACTGAACTGAATGTATACTACATCAAACATGCTGTCATACTGTCATTACTGTTGAGCCATGCTATCTAACAGTTCATTTTAAACAGAATGTATGCTAGTTTATACAGAATATTTGCAGTTTGTAGTAAAATACAGGCCCAACTAACATTCGAACTATCTTTTTACACCAATGCTATAACATAAACTGGTGTTCATTTCTTTATTTCTGCTTCAACTTCAAACTTTCAACAATACATGGTTCAAAGGTTGTGTACCTGGGAATATTTGCAATTGAAGAAGAGGGCAATCAGTAGAGTAACAATGAACAAATGCAGCAGCAGTAACAGCACTAACAGTAGCAGCAGGGCAGTATAGCAACAGCACCAAGAAACAGTAGAGTAGCAACCACAACTCACAAAACAATTGGAGTGAAATCAACCCCAACTAAACCAAACTTTCGAGTAGAACAAACAACAAACAAAGCAGACTCAGTTGTGAGAAAGCAATGTTGCACAGAACAGGTCCAGATTTAGTGAAGTCAGAAACAAAAGGGAAGGAAGCAACTTCTGGTTTTGTTTTGTCTGAGTTATCAGACAAAAATTCTTTTCTAGTTTTCTGTTTTCAAAAAAAAATTGAACTCTCAGGTGTTCCCTCTTAGTATCTCTTTGTATGTCTTTCCAGTTCTCTCTTTCAAACTCTTCACTGTGTGTGTATATTTTCTTTTACAGCCCTCAAGGTTCAGTCCCCCTTTTTCCAATCTTTCTCTTCCCTCCCTTCCAATCAGATCTCCTCCTCCTTTTTATATGCCTTAACCCTTTTAACAGCCTGTTTTTAGAGTGTCCCAGTACCCTCCCATGTGCCTTTAACCTTTTTCAGTTCCACTTTAGTTAATTAGGTATAAAACCCCCATCAACATTCCCTGGCAGATTTAACTTTTACAAGGTTTAAATACTTCTTTAAACTAAAGCAAAGTATGGGCATAGGATGTATCTGACAGCATATGCTGTCAAATTGTTTAAAACTTAAAAGCCTTCTTAATGCAGAAAAACAGGCTGTGCACAAGGCACATGAGGTGCACTAATGCACATGCTGTGCACGAGTGCACATGCCTTCCAATTCAGAATTTAAACATAAACAATCCTTTTTACATTAACTGATCAATTCAAACAATCTATAAGTAAGCAAAACTGGTTCTTAATTGGCTCAGGGCAAATGTTCATCAGAAGCAAATCGATTTACTTTGTTCAGACAGTTGAAACTAATTGACGACACATGTCGACTCGACTATATTAACATTAACATACACAATCGTAGCCAAAAATCAGACATTTAAACAGTGTCGACACATGGTTCGAATTATACTGACTAAGCAGAAATACACTCGAGGAGTCAACTAATCAGTCCAAACTTGAAAATCAGCTACTTGCACAACATTTATATACACATTATCAGAGCAAATGGAAAGACTCATTCAAACAAACAGAAGTTCAGGCAAATGGACGGGGCACAGTTGATAAAATTCAAAGACACAAAATCCAAGCATGAACACACTTTAACACAATCAAATGGGCCAAAACAAATAAAGAAGAGAAAGAAACTCACCTTAAATCTTGAAAAATCAAAACCTCAAACTCGGACTCGGACAAACTTTCTTAAGGCTGAACGGACTTTAATCGAAGTGTTTCTCAAATGAGAAACACTTTGATTAAAGTCCATCAGACCTTAACCTCTTTGGTTTGAACCGGTTTGAACCAGTGACGAGGGACCTTGTGGTTTCAAAACTCAGATCTAATATTCGTGCTTCCCTGGTTAGATTCGGACCAAACCAAGTATGGTTTGGTCACGAGGAGGGTCCGGGGAGTGTCTGGTATGAAGCTGGGGTTGGTTGGTGTAGATCGAGTTTTGACTCGAATCTTCAAATGAAGATTCGAGGACCTGGGGGTGATTCGAACCAAACGGTTAACAGGTCTATGTTCAGGGTGGTGAGGGGGTTCTATGGTGTTCATGGCGAGGTCACCGGCGTTCATGCCGCCGGTTTTCATGGTGAAGAGTGCAGGGGCGGCTCTAGGGTTTGGGGATTATGGTGAAGACGATGAAGGCTGGGGTTTGGATAGGGGGGCAGGGTAGTGTTAGGAGTTTATATAGTTAGTGAGCAAATGGATCCTGGCCGTTGGATGAGATGAGATGAAGGGCCAGGATCCTTTGGCTAAACAGGGACGACGTCGTTTCAAGGATAAAGGTTTGGGGTCGGTCCGGGTGAGACGGGCCGGGTTTGTTGGTGGGTTACGGGGGATTGATCTTGGCCGTTGATCAATCTGAGATCAACGACCCAGATCATACTGGGCTAAAACGTCGTCGTTTGGATGTCCTGGGTATCAGGTGGTGTTGGACCGGGCAGGCCTGGGTTTTGGGCTGTTTGTTTGGGCCAATTTTGTTAAAATTGGCCCAAGTCCGGAAGGGATCCTTATATTATTTTTTTTATTATTATTTCTTTTTATTTATTTCCTTTTCTTATTTATTTTAAAACAAAACTAAAAAAAAAAAAAATCAAATTAAAATTAAATACACACTCAATACAATTATTTGCACACGCACTAAAATATTTCAAAACAAGTAAAATTAAACAAAACAAAATCACGGACAAAGGTGCCTGTTTTATGCTTTTCTATTTAAACCATGTTACGGTTCAGATTATGCATGACACGTCACACATTTTTTTTTTGAATTTTGTTTTAATAAAGTAAATAAATAAAAATGGGCCGAAGTCACAAATAAATCAACAAGGTGCCGCACAGAAATCCAAAAATTGTACAGCATGACCAATTTTATTCTTTTGGAGCGACTGTCGCGCAAAACAAAAATCATGTGCTCACAGCTGCCCCTCTTTGTTCGGAAACACGAAGAGTTTTCGTGCAAAGATAAAGTGAGCGTGTATGAGCGATTTTTGCCTATGGACTACTCCGTACGAAGCATGTTTTTTAAAAGATCTGACCGAATCTTGCTTCAAAGATTTCCTACATATCCTGGGCTAAACAGGAATCAGGTCAATGTAGTTCGGGAAGTTTTGGTAGCTGGGACTACCATGGGATTGCAATGCTTGCTGCTACTGCTGTTGCTGTTGTCACTGCTATGTCACTGACCGCCTTATTACAACCAAACGAAAATTGGAAAATGAACTAACTACTTATATGCATGTCAACTGCTAGTTACAAGATTCCTATCTATGATTCTTTTACGACTTGATCTTGGGTCTTAGCTGATTCTGCTTGTAGACTCCGATCTGAATCTTGATGCTTGCGAGTTGCGGTGACTTGTTTAATCTCCGGGATACCGAATAAAATGTGACTGGCAGAGTTCAGGACCTTAGTCAAATGTTGGAGTCGATCTGCTTTCCCTTTACTCTGATATCTCGGGATATCTTCTTTTGTCTTTTTCTTCTTTGATTCCGAACTGGGATTTATCTCGTGGGTCATTTCGATCCATGTGGCTCGAGGTCAGACCTGCGGGAGAAAACAAACAAACGAACGAAATTTTCTGCCCCAGTTTCACTAGGAAAATTTCGTTAATTATTCACCGGGAAGTTCATAAAATTGATGAAAGAGGATATGCATGCTCAGTTCAGGGCTGGAGCCCTAACACCGGCTAGCTGGGGAGAGGTTCGGTTTGGGGTTTAAAACCCTAACGCCGAACAAAGGAAGAATTCAGTTTAGGGTTTAAAACCCTAATGCTGATTGCATGGAAAAGCTCAGTTTAGGGTTTAAAACCCTAATGCTGGCTGGAAGGAAAAGTTCAGTTTAGGGTTTAAAACCCTAATGCTGATTGCATGGAAAAGCTCAGTTTAGAGTTTAAAACTCTAATGTTGGCTGAAAGGAAAAAGTTCAGTTTAGGGTTTAAAACCCTAATGCTGACTAAAAGGAAAATTCAGTTTAGGGTTTAAAACCCTAATGCTGATTGCATGGAAAAGCTCAGTTTAGGGTTTAAAACCCTAATGCTGGCTGAAAGGAAAAAGTTCAGTTTAGGGTTTAAAACCCTAATGCTGACTAAAAGGAAAATTCAGTTTAGGGTTTAAAACCCTAATGCTGATTGCATGGAAAAGCTCAGTTTAGAGTTTAAAACTCTAATGCTGGCTGAAAGGAAAAAGTTCAGTTTAGGGTTTAAAACCCTAATGCTGACTAAAAGGAAAATTCAGTTTAGGGTTTAAAACCCTAATGCTGATTGCATGGAAAAGCTCAGTTTAGAGTTTAAAACTCTAATGCTGGCTGAAAGGAAAAAGTTCAGTTTAGGGTTTAAAACCCTAATGCTGACTAAAAGGAAAATTCAGTTTAGGGTTTAAAACCCTAATGCTGATTGGCTGGGGACAAAGTTCGAGAATACTAAGCGACCTCTTTTTTTTGAATTTTCTTGTTTTAGTAGAAGATAAAAGGGAGTTTCGTGGAAACTTACCTTTCGAGTGAATTCCTTATTGCCAAAATATTTCTTGTACCCATGTACCTTCTTCTTTGGGCGACACCTGCTTCTTGCACGGTTGTCTTGGATTACACCTGTTTCAACTTTTCAGACAAAGGACAATTGTTAGTTCGGAAATGACGGTCGGTTTGGTGACCTTGATCGTTCCCGGTTGCTTTGTTGCGTCTTCATTTCTGTTGTGAAGTCCCGCCATTGATTTGATTCATATGCCGAAACCCTTTAGACCGCTCAGGCTTGTATTTCCAGATTCTGTGATGATTTGCCTCGTAAGGCTCTTTTTTCTTTTCTCTTTTTTTTGTGTCCCGTTTTGCTTGGAGGTTCTCAACGGGGATTTTATTGGAGGTATTTTGTGGGGATTTGTACAAAGGAAACCCTATGGGGGAATATTTACAAAGTGGATTCTTTGTGTGTATTTTTGTACAATGGGGCATGCTGGGGATTTGTTTCGAAGTGGGCTTTCTAGGCTTGGTTGGGGTAAGCTTGTTGGGGAATTTTTACAAAGGGACTCGCTGGGGATGTGCTGGGGAAATTCCAACGGGGATTTTTTTTATATATATATTGGGGAGACTTTGTGGGGGATTGTACAAAGGGAGACTCTGTGGGGATTCGTCCGAAGGCGGACTTGCTGGGGGGAATTTCTCTTTTTCCTCTTTACTTTGAACGCCATCAAACATCATGATTCATCAGGCTTGGACAAACGTACCAACGAAACGAGGCGTTTTCCTTCATGAAACGGAATTCCGTGAAAACAAACCTGCCACCTGCCCTTTCCGGTGTATCCTGAACTTGGGGTTAAAACATAAAAGGGATTCGAAGAGAAACAAAGAAAGGAGAAAACAAATTTCAGGAAGGGAGTGTCCCTTTTGGGACGAGAAAGACTTATCTGAGGAAGATAACGCTGGCTTTAAATGACATGACATGCTCTTTGGACTGGACGCCTGACCTTCCATGAACTTGCGTTTCCCTGAACCAGAACGGATCTGTGATTCCAAACCGGTGGAGCTTTGCCGAGACCTCCTTGGGGTGGAGTCATTCTTTTCGGCCAACAGCGCCCTTTGCGGGTTTTCGCTGGCTGACCTCTCTCATTTCTCTTCCTGTCATCGCTTGATAGCACTCTTTGTGAGTTTTTAACTAAACAAGCTCTCTCATTTTGGTTTCTCTACTCCCGTCGCCTCGCGGTGCCCGAAGGTTTTCACCGACGAGACTCTCTCATTTTATCTGTCTCAATTCAGAGTGTGATAGTCTTTGTTTGTGACGCTTATTGATTCCCCATCATATTTGGTAATTGATTTGAAGGTTTGTGCTTGGTAAAGAGAGGTAGATGATACTAACTCCTAAACTGCTCGACGTGCCCCAGTTTCAATTTCAGGGTGAATGGGATTTTATTGTTGGTGTGACTGAACCTCAGGGAGAGGCTGCCTACGTATCCTTTCGGAATCAAGTCAAACGTAGTTCAGGCCTCAATCAAATTTTGTTTTTGTTTTCTTTCTTTGTTTTTTTTTTTTGTTTGTTTTTTTGTTTTGTAAGCGGCTCAAAAGTTGGTAGAGAGAATTGGGTAGTGTTTGGGGAGTAGTGGGGAATAAAACCTTCGCCATTTTCAAATGTGTCAGGACCACCGGAGTATGATTTAGACGTAGTACCTCTTGAATGCATCTGCATTTACTGCTGTGTCGGGTATTTCCTTCGATATCACCTAAATACAATGCTCCTCGCGGCAGTATCTTCCTTACAATGTATGGGCCTTTCCAATTGGGGCAAACTTTCCTTTTGCTTCTTCATGATGCGGCAGAATACGCCTCAGTACTAGCTGACCTACTTCGAAATTTCGGGGTCGGACTTTCTTGTTGTAAGCACGGGCCATCCTTCGTTGGTATAACTGTCCGTGACAAACTGCGGCCATTCGCTTTTCATCAATCAACGTCAATTGCTCCAATCGAGCCTTGACCCACTCGCTGTCTTCGATTTCTGCTTCGACAATAATTCGAAGCGAAGGAATTTCTACCTCTGCCGGTATTACAACCTCGGTCCCATAAACCAAAAGATAAGGAGTCGCTCCCACCGATGTGCGTACCGTAGTGCGGTACCCCAATAATGCAAAAGGTAACTGCTCATGCCACTGTCGGGAACTTTGGATAGTCTTCCTCAAAATCTTCTTGATGTTTTTGTTTGCTGCTTCCACGGCACCATTGGCTTTCGGCCGATAGGGAGTGGAATTCCTATGCGTTATCTTGAATTGCTCGCATACATCTCCCATCAAGTGACTGTTCAAGTTCGCTGCATTATCTGTAATGATAGTCGCAGGAATACCGAAGCGACAGATAAGATTTGAGTGTACAAAATCCACCACAGCTTTCTTAGTGACCGACTTGAGAGTGACGGCTTCTACCCATTTTGTGAAGTAATCGATGGCAACCAGTATAAACCTGTGTCCATTCGAAGCCTTTGGTTCAATTGGTCCAATGACGTCCATGCCCCAAGCGACAAATGGCCAAGACGCAGACATGGGATGCAGTTCCGTGGGAGGTGCATGAATCAAATCACCGTGCACCTGACACTGATGACACTTCCGAACGAAACTAAAGCAATCCTTTTCCATGGTCATCCAGTAATAACCTGCTCGAAGGATTTTCTTCGCCAAGACATACCCGTTCATGTGAGGTCCACACACACCTGCGTGTACTTCGTGCATGATCTTTCTTGCCTCCTCGATATCGACGCATCGTAAGAGATTGAGGTCCGGGGTCCTCTTATATAACAATTCACCGCTTAGAAAGAAACCACTTGCATGTCGCCTAATGGTCCTCTTCTGATCTCCAGTAGCATGCTCTGGGTATTCTTGCGTCTTCAGGAACCTCTTGATGTCATGGTACCAAGGGTGCGTATTTGATCCCGCCTCGATTACACTGCAGTAACCGTGTCTTTCCTTGATTTGGATTTCCAAAGGATCGACGAGGGCGTTGCCCGGGTAGGGTAGCATAGAAGCCAGAGTAGCAAGTGCATCTGCCAGTTCATTGTGACACCTCGGAATATACCTGAACTCTATTGAGGTAAAACGCTTGCTGAGGTCCTCCACATGTTGTCGGTATGGGATAAGTTTGACATCCCGAGTTTCCCACTCGCCTTGAACTTGCCGGATGATCAGGTCAGAATCTCCCATAATCAGTAAGTTTTCGACATCCTGATCGATTGCCATATGCATGCCCATAATGCAGGCTTCATACTCAGCTGTATTGTTTGTGCAAAAGAAACGCAGTCTAGCTGTGGCGGGATAATGCTGACCGGAAGGCGAGATCAAAATTGCCCCAATCCCTACACCCTTGGTGTTCACGGCTCCGTCAAAGAACATCTTCCAAACATGTGCTTCCTCCGAGATCACTCCTACAGTGTTTACCTCTTCGTCTGGAAAGTAGGTATCCAATGGCTGGTATTCCTCATCAACCGGATTTTCGGCCAAATGATCTGCTAACGCCTGGGCTTTCATCGCCGTGCGGGTGACATAAACTATGTCGAATTCCGTAAGCAAAATTTGCCATTTAGCCAGTCTCCCAGTAGGCATTGGTTTCTGGAATATATACTTCAAAGTATCCAACCTGCTTATGACGAATGTAGTGTGGGCTTGGAGATAATGTCTCAGCTTTTGTGCAACCCATGTGAGAGCGCAGCATGTCCTTTCCAGCAGAGTGTATTTGGCCTCGTAGCCGGTGAATTTCTTACTCAAGTAGTAGATTGCTTGCTCTTTCTTTCCGGTTACGTCGTGTTGCCCGAGGACGCAGCCGAAAGAGTTCTCTAAAACTGTCAGATACAAGAAAAGTGGCCTTCCCGGTTCTGGAGGGACCAAGACCGGGGGATTCGAAAGGTACTCTTTGACTTTATCAAAGGCTTCTTGACATTCAGTTGTCCACTTAATCGCCGCATCTTTCCTTAACAGCTTAAATATGGGCTCACACGTGCTTGTCAGCTGGGCAATAAACCGACTGATGTAGTTCAACCTGCCCAAAAGACTCATCACGTCTTTCTTTGTTCTTGGAGGAGGCAAATCTCTGATGGATTTTATCTTAGTTGGATCTAGCTCGATACCTCTCCTGCTTACGATGAAACCCAAAAGTTTGCCCGACGGAACTCTGAAAGCGCATTTGGCTGGATTTAGCTTCAAGTCATACTTCCTTAGCCTCCCGAAGAATTTCCTCAAGTCTTGGATGTGGTTATCCTGCGTCTTGGACTTGACTATCACATCGTCCACGTACACCTCTATTTCCTGATGCATCATGTCATAGAAAATGGCGGTCATGGCCCTCATGTAAGTAGCCCCAGCATTCTTTAGACCAAATGGCATGACCCGATAACAGTAGGTGCCCCAAGGCGTGGTGAAGGCAGTTTTCTCGGCGTCCTCTTCATCCATCAGTACCTGATGATACCCAGCATAACAATCTACAAAAGACTGTATCTCGTGTTTGGCACAATTATCAACGAGGATGTGGATGTTGGGCAGCGGGAAATTATCTTTAGGACTTGCTCTGTTCAGATCTCGGTAATCTACACATACCCGAGTTTTCCCGTCCTTTTTCGGTACTGGAACCACATTCGCCAACCATGTTGTATATTGGACTACCCGGATCACTCCCGTTTTCAACTGTTTGGTGATCTCCTCCTTAATCTTGTCACTGACCTCAGTTTTGAACTTTCGTTGCTTTTGTTGAACTGGAGGACAATCAGGATGAATCGGCAATTTGTGAACCACTAGATCAACACCTAGTCCCGGCATGTCATCATATGACCAAGCAAACACGTCTTTAAATTCAAGAAGAAGTTGAATTATCGCCTCTCGCGTTTTCTTGTCAGTGTGAATGCTTATCTTGGTCTCCCGGATTTCTTCCAGGGTTCCTAAATTTACCAGTTCAGTGTCATTCAGATTTGGCTTAGGTTTATTCTCGAAATATTCCAACTCTCGGTTTATCTCCCTAAAAGCCTCTTCCGCATCATATTCTGGTTCTGGGTTCATTAATTCGCAGTTAAATAGCTCATTGTGATCTGGGCGTGAAGTCCGCAAGCATGTCATATTTAAAGCCGCATTATTAGGACTGAAAAGGAAGATAAGAGGAAAAGTAATAAAAATCAGAACAAAAGAAAGAATAGGAAAGCAATGATGATTTTTTTTGTATTTTTGTATATTTTCTTTGGAAAGTTGGAGGACAACAACGTTTACAACTAGTAATTCAAAACAACAATTGAAAAGAAGAAAACATTCAAGTTATGTCCCGGAGATAACTTGTGATACAGGAAAGGTGGCAGGACAGGTCTACCCGGACTTCCGTCTAGTCGGGAATGGCGTGGCCTCCCAGTTTTGAAGTTGGGCGTTCGGTCCCATGTACAACATCTCAGCAGTGCTTGTGCCTTCACCTGGTTGAACCATGTGGACCTCGTAGAGCATTTCTCTCATCGCCCCACATATTTCCTCGATTTCCTCAGCTGTGAAGACCTCATCATCTTCTTCTTCAGCGTACCTTGGCCTGACGAAAGTCGCATGTAAATCCGGCAGTGGTTGAGGCAACTTCCAGCCCTCATTTCTCCTTTTGTTTGCCCATTTTTCGTCTGTTGGAGTATGTTCGAAACCTAGTCCAAAAGGTTTCTTGATGACTGGTAAAGTAATAGGTTCTGTTATTCCCTGAAGGGTTCGTCCAAGTCCCTTCCCTGGCCTAAATCCGTGCCGGATCATCTCTTTGGCCACCATGACCGAAGCGTTAGACAAGAAAGGCTGGGGGCAAGGTACTCCCTCTTCGTGCTGCTCTGCCAGTACCACCTCGAAAGCTTGATAGACTGTATGTTCGCTCCCTTCTCTTGGTTCAAGATACGGGATGGATGGGTCCCGATAAATGGCATGTTCGTCTTCCCCATGGACCACGATCTCTTGGTCTTCGTACTCGAACTTCACCATCTGGTGAAGAGTGGAAGGCACGGCTCCTGCCGCATGGATCCAAGGTCTGCCAAGGAGAAAATTGTAGGATGTGTCCATGTCGATCACCTGGAAGGTTACTCGAAATTCGACTGGTCCTATGACCAACAACAAGTCTATTTCTCCCATGGTATCTCTCTTGATGCCGTCGAAAGCTCTCACACAGACATTGTTGGGTCGGATTCTTCCTGCCCCAATTTCCATTCTTTGTAGCGTGGAGAGCGGGCAAATGTCAACACCTGATCCCCCATCCAGCATTACCCGCTTGACGTAGTAGTCCTCGCATTTAACTGTTAAGTGCAAGGCCTTGTTGTGTGCTGCTCCTTCCGGGGGTAAATCTTTCTTGCTGAAGGAGATTTGGTTGACGGCGAAGAATCTTTCTGTCATCCGCTCTAATTGTTCAACCGAGGTTTCAACCGGCACATATGCCTCATTCAGGGTCTTTAGTAAGATCTTTTGATGCTCGGCCGACCTTGTCAATAATGATAGCATGGACACCTGCTCAGGGTGCTTGCGCAGCTGATCTATCACTTCGTAATCCGGCATCTTCATTTGTTGGAAGAACACTTCCGCCTCTTCAACACTCACAGGCTTCTTCGGAGGAAAGCGCCTTTGTGTGGCATTGTTCAGTTCTTGGGTATTTGAGTACCCTCTAATGAAAGTATTTTCCGGAAGTTCTCCCACGACCTCTTTTCCTTTGTACATCACCAAGGTCTTTTGATAATTCCACGGCACTGTGGTCGGGTTGGTCATTGGCTTTTGTGGCACGCGTCCGATAACCACTGGCTCATTCAGCCGAGGTGGTTGAATCGTCCCCCGGACCACATAGGCCCCTTTTGGCACATACATAGGTTTTGTCTTTTTGATCCCGGATCTCTGCGTCTTCTCAGCTTGACCTCGCGGTACGTAAAGAACTCCGCCCTTTGCTGGTACCACTTTCTTTTCCACCTTCTTTTCAGACTCGCTCTCTGCGACCTTGGCCTCCTCCCCTTTTTCTGATTTTTGGTCTATTTCAGGCCTCTTCCCCGTGTCGACAATGGCAATTATGGCTTTCAAAACAGGGTCGAACTCTTTGTCTTCACAAATCATGCCGATCAACGGCCCATTATTGTGAGCGGGCAATGGATTGTTTGTTACATTCGGGATCTCCTCGTCCCTTAGCACTATTTTCCCCTGCTCTATCAAATTTTCGACCACTCTTTTCAATGACCAGCAGTCGTTTGTATCATGTCCCTCGGCCCCTGAATGATAGGCGCATCTGACTCCGGCTTTGTAAGAAGGAGATGTCGGGTTTTGCCTTGTTTGAGGGATGGGTTGCAAGAAACCCAACTGGACCAACTTTGGGAACAAAGTTGAGTATGGCTCACCGATGGGCATGAAAGTCCGCCGTCGAGGTGGCTCTTGGGGGCGGTAGTTATTCTGCGGGGGTTGTGGGTTATAGTGGTTGCGGTAGTGAGGCTGATTTCTGGGAGGTGGAGCTGGGCCTCGGTTGGCTTGTTGTGGTGGATGGTTATAAGGTTGGGCATTCATGACCATATAAGGTTGATGAGCATATGCCGAATTTGAATGGGGGTAATAGTGTTGTGGGGCTCTTCCCGGAAAATGGGGCCTGGGATGACGATACTCCCTTGCTTCAGAGGCTGCCATAGTCGTTTCTTCTTTCTTCTTCCCCCTTGTTGTTCCTCCAGACCCACTTTGGACGGCCTGGGAGGTTGCCCTTATGGCTGCTTGACTCAAAATCCTTCCCGTTTTCAAACCGTTCTCCACCATCTCTCCAATCTTGATCGCTTCCGCGAATGGCTTACCCATGGCCGACATCATGTTCTGGAAATAGTCAGACTCTTGAGCCTGGAGAAAGGTAGTGACCATTTCCACTTCATCCATGGGAGGCTTCACTCTCGATGCCTGTTCATGCCACTTAATAGCATACTCTCTAAAGCTTTCTGAAGGCTTCTTCTTCAAATTTGAAAGAGAGTTTCGGTCTGGCGCAATGTCGATGTTATACTGGAATTGTTTTACAAAATCTCTGGCGAGATCATCCCATATATGCCATCGGGACATTTCCTGATCCATATACCATTCCGAGGCTATCCCTACTAAACTTTCCCCAAAGTATGCCATTAGCAGTTCTTCTTTTCCGCCGGCTCCCCGCAATTGGTTGCAGTATTTCTTAAGATGTGCAATGGGGTCACCGTGCCCATCGTACTTCTCAAACTTGGGGGTCTTGAAACCCGTTGGCAGGTGTATGTGAGGAAACATGCATAAGTCGGCGTAAGAGACGCTCTTTTGCCCGCTCAATCCTTGCATATTCTTCAGACTTTGCTCAAGGCTTCTCATCCTTTTGGCCATTTCGTTTTGTTCTACAACTCTGGGGTTCTGATCCTGCCCTGGTACAAGCTCGCACTGAGGCGGTAGAGGATTAGTACTGGTAGCGAACCTATTTGGTTCCACTGAGAACGACGGTGCTTGGAATGTAAAAGAGGATGAGTCAAGGCTTGGCTTGTACGTGGCAGGCTGTGCCGTAGCTGGGCAAGGCGATGCAGTAAAGATGTTCATGCTTGCATCATTGGCCGACATTCGGGGATGAGGCTCAGACGGTGATCCTGCAGAGAAGGCGGAGGTGGCTGGGTACCCAAATGGGGTAGCAGGGTAATTTATGGGAACATTAGAAGTCCCACTTGTCCTGGAGAATAGTTCAGGGAATCCGGGGACGACACTTGGCGGCTCTTTCCCATTGTTCCAGTCATCCAACATTTCCAACATGCGGAGCCGTAGGATCCTATTTTCCTCCGCAGTTGCGGATTCAGGTGTGAGGACGGCTGAGATTGAGCTCTCCTCGGAGACGGGGACTGTTTGTAATGGAATTTCCGAAGACATTTCCACACTTCCTTTTGACCTGGTGAAGTAAGTGTGAGTACTGCTTCTGGTCCTAACAATAGGTAGTTGAATACCTTTCCTTGATCTCGTGAAGTATGAGTGCGAGGCCAGACTTTCACCAAACCAACCGTCTTTTCAAAAACCCTGAAAAAATGCTCAATGACAAACGCACGGTTAATTCTGCAGCAAATAATAGATAGTTAATCTCACGTTGGGCATGATGCACCTATACAGTTAAGTGGATTAATATATGTTCGCTACGAGAGCATGCGTCATTCCGGCATTTTTTCTCTTACTAGTTTTCCCCCTTTTTTTCTTTTCTTTTCTCTTTTGTTTTCCTTTTATTTTATTTATTATATATATATACATATATATCCTTTTTTATTTTTGTAGTAAAAGAAACGCGACCGGATCCGATGAGGATTGCCTACGTATCACGATGCCTACGTGAATCAGATCATTACATAGTTCGAAAAACACAAATGGACGTAAAAGAAACAACCTCTTTATTGTTGAAATGTTCTATTACAAGCTACATTCTGCGAAAGAAAAAGCAAACTTGGAAAATGAACCTAGACTCAAAATAGACTGAAAATCATCTTGATGAAAAAAACAGGCAGAAGATGCTAAAATACAGATTTGACCTATGAATGCATTATGGTTTTAAAAATTGGTCTCCGCGGGGCATCGTTCGGCCTCGCCGCGGTCCTAGGCGTGAGATCCCTCTCGAGTTGCTCCAGCTCGTGCATAGTCTGCTTGACATAACCCATTACTGCCGAGAGGACGGTAGCGCTGGACATGTTCTCACATCGTAGACATCGTCTGGTGATGGCATGGGCAATGGCATTGATCCTATCTCTGGTTTGCTTCTTCTCTATGAGTAGGTGCCTTATCTGATCACTGCTCGTCTTGAATACCTGTGAGTCCTGTATGTGCTGATCCCTCAACTGCCGCACTTCTTCCTTCATTTGGGCCAACAAGTCGTAACAGTATCTACTCTCCATTTGGAAATCCCTGGCCTGCTTAACTGCTTTAAACTCAAGTGCAGCCATTTCCCTTTTTATTTTGGAAATAGCCTTCTCGTGATCACGTTTCAATTGGTTCAAACATCGGCGATGCTTATCTACTCTTGTTTCCCACCGTGCCTTGAATTCTGTCATGACCTTTTCGGATTCTTCTAACCTGTCTCGCCATTCCGTGATCTCTCTTTTCAAACCCTTTATCAACCGCTGGTCTGACTGACTTCTGGGTTGCTCATCAAGAGACAGTCTCAATTTTTGGACTTGGGCCTTAAGTTCTTCATTCTCTTGGATCAACCTATTCTTTTCGCTTCGATCTGCCGCGATTTGTACGCTGTTATCGAATTTCAAACTATCTATTTGTAGCTTCAAATTGCCAATCTCTGCTCGATAACCCTTCTCTTTTGCTAACCAATTCCATTGCCCTTGGGATGATTCTACGAAATCTTTGAGATGCGGCCTCTTAGCCGGTCTTTCGTAAGACAGGCTACCTCTAAACCAAGCGTGATATCCTGGGGCGACTTCCCCTTTTGCCGTGTCGATCACACAAGTGTTTGCTGTCAGATGTTGGCATTCACTCCAGATTTGGCGAACTTCTTCTTCAGGGAAATGACCGTGCGGACTGATTTCGATCACTTGGGTACTCAAATCTTCATCTTTCGGTACCACTTGGTACCTCCCAAGTTGCCTCAAAACCCGATACGGTGCATAGGGTTGGATACTTTTCAGTCCCATCAACAGAAAGTGAGGCCGGGTTGCCGGCATGTATATGATTTCCTCGATAGGTGACCATCCGAGCGTCCATTGGATTTGGCTGGCAGTGAGAGTTCGGAGAAATGAGGTCCATGATGTGACTCCCTCAGGTAAATTGAGCCCTTTGATTCTCGTGTAGAATTCTCCAATACAAGTTTTCTCTGACGAACCATAACCCACAAGTGAGGAGCGATGACATAAATGATCGGTCATCCATACTTGCAACAGTAGGTTACATCCTTCGAAGAAGTCACCCCTGGCTCGACAAACAGTGAGAGCCTGGAAAATGTCAGCCATAATCATAGGCGCCAGAGTACTTTTATCTTGGGTAAGCAAAGTACTGACAACCCCAGTTATTCTTAGATCGATGTTGCCGTCCTTCCTTGGGAACACTATAAGACCTAAGAAAGCCGTCATGAAAGCCAATTGCCTGTGTTCGTCCCATTTTTGCCGGTTGCCTTTACTACATAGTTTGAAATCCGGCTTATTGAACCCACCCTCATGACCGTATCTAGCATACATGAGATGGAGACTGCAGAAGCCTTTGGCAAGATCTGGATGATGAAATGTTCGGGGTATTTTCAGAAAGTCCAAAAATCGGTGTACCGTGACGGCTCTAGGTGCAATCAAGTACTTGAACCTTAACGGAGCTTCATCACCCCCAATGTATCCCGCTATTTCCTCCAGCGTCGGGGTGAGTTCGAAGTCTGAAAAATGGAATACATTGTGCGTCGAGTCCCAGTAAGTGACCAATGATCTGATAATATCACCCCGAGGCTGAATGTCTAGTAAATCCGGGAGATTTTTCAGATATTTCCTCACTTTGCCTTGCCCTTCTTTGCCTAAGTCGTTCCACCATAATCGCAACTCAAAAGGGATCTTGGTCATTATTGAAAACGATTCATTTTGTATCGTGCTCATCCTGCACATTTATTTAAGGCGATAAACTTTATTAGACTCAAAAAATTAAAATTATCTAGATTTTTTTGAAAACGGGAGGTTGGACCCGCCGAGGGTTGCCTACGTATCTCACCCCGTGCGAGAATCAAACCGGCGTAGTTCGGTAATAGAGAAAATTAAATAAACCTAGTGATCAAGAATAAGCATTTTTATTGTTTTTGGAGAAAGATAAATACTAAAAAATATTTTTTTTTTTGTTTTTTTTTTGCACTATTTGGACTATTAGTCCGAATTTATAAAAGGGTATTACAAAAGAAACAATACATTTTTGAATTATGAGTTTTCCATTTTTTTTTATTTTTTTTTTTGAAATAAATACCCTCTTTTTTTCTTAAAAGAAAAGAAATAATTTTTATATGTTTTTTTTTATCAGACTAAAAGGCAACTTTTGGTTTTATTTTTTTTTTATTTTTTTTTTTTTTTAGAAAAATTCCGACGAGGTTTCGACACTACTTGGACATGGTTTTATTTTTCCAAAATAAGTAATTATCTCCCTACGCTGCTGTTTTTTTTTTTTAGAAACCGATCAACATGCGGAACCGAAGCGAATAAATGCGCAAAACAAATAGGATGCAGCAAGGTGGTCTTTTCATTTCAGGTTGCTTGTCCTAGACGGACCCAACCCCTGTGTTGAGCCCCCTAAGTCAAATGCAACATGATGCAAATAAGCGTTCTTACTAGGGATCCGGCATGAAATCGAGTTATACTAGGTTTAAACCTTGGTATTTGTTCTAGACTGTGTACCCGAGCGGACAACTCGAGTCGAGGAGGGGCAACTTACCGGGAACCAAAAGGCCGTCCGGCTTCGTAACTTATCCGTCCTCTTTCTTATTTCGGGCATTGACACTAACAGAATAGGGAGTCTCGACCAGCGAGCTTCTCCCCGGAGGTAAGAAAAGAAGGGTTTCAGCACAGTTTATATACAGTTCAGATAATATCAAAGCGGTAAAAGACAACATTTAACACGTCATGCAAAAACATGTAATAAAGATCAGATAATAAAGCCAAATATAACAATTATTCTAAGCTCGAATTCTTGAACCCTGAACCAGTGGTTCTGGGTTTTTAGTCCCCAGCGGAGTCGCCAGAGCTATCGCACCTCCTTTTTGCGCGCCCCGGCCCCGAGGGGTAAGATGTGCGGGTGGAGTTTTTCCAATTTAAGTGACAATATTCGAAATGAGATTATTTATTTAATTCAGAGTCGCCACTTGGGAAAGGTTTGGCTTTTGGTGTCCCAAGTCACCGGTTTATCTTGAATCCCAAATCGAGAAAATTTTCGACTTTTCCAAATGAAGTCTGCGAACCAGAAATTCTAAGTAAGGAATTCTGTTGACCCGAGGGAAGGTGTTAGGCACCCTCGAATCCCGTGGTTCTAGCACGGTCGCTTAAATTGTTATAATGGCTAGATATCTGATTTAAATACACGTTGTGACTTATGTGCTTTTATTAAGTTTAAACCGCTTTTATTATTATCATTTATTTTATAGAATTACAACGTCGTGAAAATGCATCTCGAACCACGTCACAATCAATGCACCCGTAGTTGTTAACACATTTTGACTCCGTTGAGACTTGGATTTGGGTCACATCAATGTGCACCCGATTTTTAAGAATATAATTTACTAAAGTCGCGCCTAAAGAATCTAAATGCGTTATTATCTTTGGGGAAGGCAGTGGAATTCACTAAACAGTCCGTCCCAAATTCTAAGTATTTATCATGATCAATTATTGAGGGCCCCGCAATTTGTATTTTTATTCGGCGAGGCTCGTCTCATTTTTTAGAAGGGTACCCTACAGTGGCTACATTTCTACTACGTTTATCTTTAAAGAGAAGGACGATGCCGAACTTTGCTTGTTCGAACAAATACAGACTGAATCCTTATTATGTTTGCCGAACCTAAACTTGTTTGATTACCTGATTGATTGTTCATGAGGTAAGGGTTACCTCGTGCTTTGTCTTCATCGAGTGAATACGCTTATTAATTTGCTAAATGAGATTGCAACAAACTAACAACATATATTGAGTTATGTTTAAAGACCTCCAAGTTCCATTTTAGCACTCTAACCTATTTGAAATTGATAAACGAAATCGGCTGTTTATTAGGAAAATTACTACTAAATGAACTCAAAACGACTATTAGTTTCTCTCAACAATCATCACATTATTTCGAAACAAAGAATC
This sequence comes from Nicotiana tabacum, assembly GCF_000715075.1. Taxonomy (NCBI): domain Eukaryota; kingdom Viridiplantae; phylum Streptophyta; class Magnoliopsida; order Solanales; family Solanaceae; genus Nicotiana; species Nicotiana tabacum. The sequence continues at coordinate 80,876,914 of NC_134089.1, read as the reverse complement.
TATACCGAAACCTGATATAGAACTTATATTGGAGCACATAATCTGACAGGAAAGTTGGCCTTCATAGCCAAACTCTTAATGTGACTGCGTGAGGGTTTGTTTGGGATACATTTATCCCGGACCTAGTACCATAGATTTGTCAATCCAGTGGTCTAGGCAGAATACATACAAGTACTTACCATGACTCTATGTTATACAATCATAACTAAATCAAGCAAGTGTTATACTGAACTGAATGTATACTACATCAAACATGCTGTCATACTGTCATTACTGTTGAGCCATGCTATCTAACAGTTCATTTTAAACAGAATGTATGCTAGTTTATACAGAATATTTGCAGTTTGTAGTAAAATACAGGCCCAACTAACATTCGAACTATCTTTTTACACCAATGCTATAACATAAACTGGTGTTCATTTCTTTATTTCTGCTTCAACTTCAAACTTTCAACAATACATGGTTCAAAGGTTGTGTACCTGGGAATATTTGCAATTGAAGAAGAGGGCAATCAGTAGAGTAACAATGAACAAATGCAGCAGCAGTAACAGCACTAACAGTAGCAGCAGGGCAGTATAGCAACAGCACCAAGAAACAGTAGAGTAGCAACCACAACTCACAAAACAATTGGAGTGAGATCAACCCCAACTAAACCAAACTTTCGAGTAGAACAAACAACAAACAAAGCAGACTCAGTTGTGAGAAAGCAATGTTGCACAGAACAGGTCCAGATTTAGTGAAGTCAGAAACAAAAGGGAAGGAAGCAACTTCTGGTTTTGTTTTGTCTGAGTTATCAGACAAAAATTCTTTTCTAGTTTTCTGTTTTCAAAAAAAAATTGAACTCTCAGGTGTTCCCTCTTAGTATCTCTTTATATGTCTTTCCAGTTCTCTCTTTCAAACTCTTCACTGTGTGTGTATATTTTCTTTTATAGCCCTCAAGGTTCAGTCCTGTTTTTCCAATCTTTCTCCTATCTCCCCTTTCAATCAGATGTCCTCCTCCTTTTTATATGCCTTCCTTAACCCTTTTAACAGCCTGTTTTTAGAGTGTCCCAGTACCCTCCCATGTGCCTTTAACCTTTTTCAGTTCCACTTTAGTTAATTAGGTATAAAACCCCCATCAACATTCCCTGGCAGATTTAACTTTTACAAGGTTTAAATACTTCTTTAAACTAAAGCAAAGTATGGGCATAGGATGTATCTGACAGCATATGCTGTCAAATTGTTTAAAACTTAAAAGCCTTCTTAATGCAGAAAAACAGGCTGTGCACAAGGCACATGAGGTGCACCAATGCACATGCTGTGCACGAGTGCACATGCCTTCCAATTCAGAATTTAAACATAAACAATCCTTTTTACATTAACTGATCAATTCAAACAATCTATAAGTAAGCAAAACTGGTTCTTAATTGGCTCAGGGCAAATGTTCATCAGAAGCAAATCGATTTACTTTGTTCAGATAGTTGAAACTAATTGACGACACATGTCGACTCGACTATATTAACATTAACATACACAATCGTAGCCAAAAATCAGACATTTAAACAGTGTCGACACATGGTTCGAATTATACTGACTAAGCAGAAATACACTCGAGGAGTCAACTAATCAGTCCAAACTTGAAAATCAGCTACTTGCACAACATTTATATACACATTATCAGAGCAAATGGAAAGACTCATTCAAACAAACAGAAGTTCAGGCAAATGGACGGGGCACAGTTGACAAAATTCAAAGACACAAAATCCAAGCATGAACAGACTTTAACACAATCAAATGGGCCAAAACAAATAAAGAAGAGAAAGAAACTCACCTTAAATCTTGAAAAATCAAAACCTCAAACTCGGACTCGGACAAACTTTCTTAAGGCTGAACGGACTTTAATCGAAGTGTTTCTCAAATGAGAAACACTTTGATTAAAGTCCATCAGACCTTAACCTCTTTGGTTTGAACCGGTTTGAACCAGTGACGAGGGACCTTGTGGTTTCAAAACTCAGATCTAATATTCGTGCTTCCCTGGTTAGATTCGGACCAAACCAAGTATGGTTTGGTCACGAGGAGGGTCCGGGGAGTGTCTGGTATGAAGCTGGGGTTGGTTGGTGTAGATCGAGTTTTGACTCGAATCTTCAAATGAAGATTCGAGGACCTGGGGGGTGATTCGAACCAAACGGTTAACAGGTCTATGTTCAGGGTGGTGAGGGGGTTCTATGGTGTTCATGGCGAGGTCACCGGCGTTCATGCCGCCGGTTTTCATGGTGAAGAGTGCAGGGGCGGCTCTAGGGTTTGGGGATTATGGTGAAGACGATGAAGGCTGGGGTTTGGATAGGGGGGGTGGCAGGGTAGTGTTAGGAGTTTATATAGTTAGTGAGCAAATGGATCCTGGCCGTTGGATGAGATGAGATGAAGGGTCAGGATCCTTTGGCTAAACAGGGACGACGTCGTTTCAAGGATAAAGGTTTGGGGTCGGTCCGGGTGAGACGGGTCGGGTTTGTTGGTGGGTTACGGGGGATTGATCTTGGCCGTTGATCAATCTGAGATCAACGGCCCAGATCATACTGGGCTAAAACGTCGTCGTTTGGATGTCCTGGGTATCAGGTGGTGTTGGACCGGGCAGGCCTGGGTTTTGGGCTGTTTGTTTGGGCCAATTTTGTTAAAATTGGCCCAAGTCCGGAAGGGATCCTTATATTATTTTTTTATTATTATTTCTTTTTATTTATTTCCTTTTTCTTATTTATTTTAAAACAAAACTAAAAAAAAAATCAAATTAAAATTAAATACACACTCAATACAATTATTTGCACACGCACTAAAATATTTCAAAACAAGTAAAATTAAACAAAACAAAATCACGGACAAAGGTGCATGTTTTATGCTTTTCTATTTAAACCATGTTACGGTTCAGATTATGCATGACACGTCACACATTTTTTTTTGAATTTTGTTTTAATAAAGTAAATAAATAAAAATGGGCTGAAGTCACAAATAAATCAACAAGGTGCCGCACAGAAATCCAAAAATTGTACAGCATCACCAATTTTATTCTTTTGGAGCGACTGTCGCGCAAAACAAAAATCACGTGCTCACACTAAGTATATTTTTCTCAATAGTGCTTCTCAAAAAAGTGCTTTTGGAGAGAAGCTACTTTTCTCTGCTTCTCCAACACTGCTTCTGCTTCTCGTCAAAAGCACTTTTTTCTTTCCAAAAGTTTGGCCAAACACCTTTTGGCCAAAAAAAAACTTGGCCAAACAGACCATGAATGATTGCTTTCTCAGTGATTTCTATATGAGGTACAAAGTTTGATTTATATTTGGTCATTCAATATGATCAATGATCATAACTTGGCTTGTATTTGTGTTTATAGCTTCTTCTTGGAGTCAATTTCTTATCTATTCTGCTCTATCCGACAAAATCATTTTTCCCAAAAATTATATTCTCAAACATCCCTTTACATGGACGAATTTCTCCCCCACGTGAAAATTTTATTATAATGATTGATATGTCGTGTAAACTTGTCCAACCGTAGTCCCATTCAAAAAGAATCCCAAATAGGTGTTTAGATAATGTTTTGATTGGATACAGAAAAAGTATTTGAAGTTAAAATTCAAAGAGAGTATTTGATATTTGATTTTGTGTAAAACATAAGTTTTTATTTAAACAAAAAAAGGTTGAAAACTTATGAGTAGAAGCTATTGTTTTACAAAATTTTCAATAATTCAACATTTTCGTATTTGAAAATACTTTTGACCAAATCAATATTTATATGTTGAACTTCAATATTTGTAAATATTGAAATACTCTCTGACTATATCCATGTGAAAGTTATCGAACGCTGAGGTTCAAAACATCTAATTACCCATGTGAATTTGTACAAAAGCTTTTCAAGTTTTAAAAATAGAATTTGTATAATTTAAATAGTACAAGAAAAATAATAGGTATAAGCCAACATTATTCATGTGTGTTCAAATTCATAGGCAGACGACGAGATGCCACATCACAAATGAGCAGTATGTGGTTTATTGATAATGCCAAGAGCCAAAGCCAGAACGATAAATTGGGCAGGTTCCTATTTTCTTATAATAAAGCTGCCATTCTTAAATTGGGCGGAGTTCGGAACCAGAATGACGTCAAAAAGAGTTGGTTAATGCTTATTAACGTGGAACGTTAGCTCAGACCCAAATACTGCCTCCCTTCACTTTTATTCTATTAAAAATAAATTTTATTTTTACTTGTCACTTTTTACATATCTAGAGAAAAATAATTTATATTTTCTGTTTTACCAGTAGTATTAATTACTCCTTCCAAATTATTTTTCAAATTTATTAAGACTATACACCAATTAATATGTGTATCATTGTAAATTATGCAATTTATTATTTCTTAAAGGATGTGCAAAGTCAATACTGTCTCTGGTACTTTGGGCACACCCATTAAGAAAATATTAAATTCTAGACAAAAGTAGTTAGTATGACTAAACTATCCTTAATTAAATGTTGCAGCATAATTATTGTGAGGGGTAAAACACTTTTTAGGGATACGTACATGAGGGTAATTTTGAAAAAAGAAATTGAATTGTTTCTTGGTTATATAAATGGACACTGATTTTGGATCAAAATAAAAAAGCAAACTGGTCACTTATTGTGGACCAGAGAGAGTAATAGACAAGTAAAAGTGAACGGAAGGAGTAATCCACACTCCCTTCATTTCAATTTAGCGTAGTAATGTGTAGTATTTTAGCTTAGAATTCCTTTTGTTTAAGTATCTTATACTGGTAGTTGAAAATGCAAACTTTGTATAATTAAGATAATAATTGTATCAACACACATAATTACTAATGTTAATTTGGTGCCACTGGGCCTCAAAATATCGAGCCCGGAACCCATATGTATGTATGTATGTATGTATGTATGTATGTATGTATGTATGTATGTATGTATGTATGTAAGTATCTTATACTGGCAGTTGAAAATGCAGACTTTGTACAATTAAGTTAATAATTGTATCAACACACATAATTACTAATGTTAATTTGGTGCCATTGGGCCTCAAAATATCGAGCCCGGAACCCATAGGTATATATATATAATTTGTACAATTAAGTTATTAAAAAATATGAATTTAAATTATAAAACAAACACATAATTATTAATGATAGTTTGGTGCTACTGGGATTCAAATATCGAGCCTGGAACCCATAAGTATAATTTTTGTATAACGCTAAAAATTGTGTATCTAAAAAAATTAATATTTAATATATAGAATAAAATACAATTAATGTTGTTTTAATTTACAGTTGACGACATGAACGTGACTATACATCCCGGCCATCGGACGTTGGATCTATTAGTCCTACAGCCCCAGCATAGATCCGAGTATATATGGGACGGACAGTTGCTTACACAGACTTTTCCGGGCCAGGAGAGTGGATCTATTGTGGGAGTTTTTGAGTCATAAAGTTCTACATCCACGCGCGGTCCATCACCTGGAGGAGATGAGATTATATAGGATTATTAGGATTGGCCGGATACAGCTCGACAGGGCTTTGATCACGGCCTTGATTGAGCGGTGGCAACAGGAGACACACACTTTCTATCCGCCCATCGGCGAGGCCACCATCACACTCCAGGACGCTGAGATTTTATATGGCCTATCCGCTGATGGCTTGCCAGTTTTACTGCCTGCGACCATGAGATATTATTCGTGGCAGTCTTATTGGGATATGCTGCACATGCTCACGGGTTTCAGGCCGGAGGACGAGACTGTAGCGTCTGGGTCCAGTCGTATGCAGTTGGTCCCCATTATAGACCACCTAGAGCAGATCCACCATACTATCATCGACGAGTCAGCGGAGGTGGATGTACAGCGATATACGAGGCTACCGTTGCTGGTCTGTTGCTGCCATCCACATCAAATCATGTAGATCATTGTTGGATGTGCCTTCTGAAAATTGGCCTTAAAGTGCCTCACACAGTAACAGTGGTATGCATAAGGTTTTTGCCATGCAGGCAAGTTCTCCACAGAACTTAATATACCACCATGTCGATCAAATATTAGACAAATACGTGAACGCTGTTTGACAACGTGCTCTTTCAGGTGGTTCAAAAACAGCGTCCACGTCTCTGTGCTTTCATTGGCACAAACAGCAAAAGCTAGAGGAAATATCTGTCCATTAACATCCACTGCCACGGCTATCAATAGCTTGATATCGTACTTTTCATATACATGAGTTTCGTCTATGGATATTACGGGCCGGCAATGCGAAAACCATCAATTGCTGGCTTAAACGCCCAGAACACGTAATTGAATATGTATTTTGGTGTTCTCGGACTACGCTCAAGCTTCCGTTCAACAACTGTCCCGGGGTTAAAGTGCTGCAGTGCGGCCATGTACTTTGGCAGAGATGCAAATGACTTATCCCAATTACCGTAGACAATTTCAAACGCTCGTTTGCGCCCGAGAAATGTCTTTCTTTTCGTAATGGTATGGCCATATTCCTAGTGGACTGATGTAATGCACTCTTTGATTTTATACCTTATGGACACTTCGAGGTGCGGAATAAGTACAAGAGAAATCAAGTCAATATCCAAGTTGAAGTGATTCCCGTTGAATGTGTCCATTTCGCATGTGTGAGTGGGAATGTATTTACCCACTTTCCACATACCTGTCTTTTTCTTGGTCGCACGCAACATCCAATTACATGGCCAAAACCACATGCGGCAAACAACCTGGTATACCATCGGACTTGACTCCCATACCTGCATCTCACGACACTCTTTTACGTTGTGCATTTTACAAGCCTGCTTACGCGCGCTTTATCAGGAAAAAGCATCCCCTTTGCAGGCACCGTTGGTCTAGACTCATCCCACATTGCTGTCTGGATTTCATCAAAATCCCTTGTGAGAGCTTCCACATCCGGCACGGTTGGCAAGTTATCAGTGTAAGGACTCTCTCTTGAATGAAACGACACTTCGGACTCGTACACTCTTCGTCTAGGAGGGTCTCTCTTTAAATCAGGTCCTTCCTCCTCATCCTGCACATCACTATCCTCACGAGGAAAGGGTGTTTATTCCTCACTCTGTGCATCTGCCAGATCTCGATGTAATACATCGTTTTCGGGCAATTGAGTGAGTACGAGTGGTTCAACTTGCTCGTTTTCACTGCACAACCAACAAAAATATAAGCTACTGAATTAATAAATGCTTTCCATATGGCTATATCACTTCACTTACAAGTCGTAATGTGATGAAATTCCATGATGGATGTTTTCAATTAGGTGATGACTACCGGATGGGCCACTTGTAAAATTTATATCCGCCCGGTACCCCCTATTAAATATATGAGTGTTAATACAAATTCAATACACTAAAAATATACATAATTAACACAAATGAAATTGAAGTTTACCACTCGTCTTGTAAATTATGGAAAGCAGGGTATAAATTATTTTCTCGCTGCTCATTCTCCGGCGGTGATAAGTTTAAATCAAGGAAAATTCTTTCATCCGGAACCTGTCTGGCAAAAACTGCTCCAAAATAACCACCCGATGACTGTGAGTTATCTCTACTACGCACAACCTCGTTTTTTGGAACGTCTTCGACCTTCACGTATATCTCCAACATTGTGATTACAAGAAATACCCGACATTCATCCGGAGTCCTCAAAAAATCACTCAAAGTTTCATCATCGTCGATGTTAAACTCCGAGTAAAAAGCAACCCCTTGCGGAGTGACAGAATACGGATATCTCCCGGTTACTTTAAGTATCACTGAACGTTTCCTCACACTCATTTTTTTGCATAACAACGATATCAATTTATCGTACTCCATTGTAAGTGGCAATTTAACATGACACTGAGCAGGTAAACTGTAGCCCACAGAGTTATTCTCCATCACAACCTCACCCCCCAATATAATAATATAATGAAACTCTTATTCTACGCTCTTCAGACATAATAAAAAAATGTTGGAGAATTTAACAACAATAAACGTTTCAACAAGAGTTAAAATTTTTTTTGAATGAATTTCTATACAATCCTAACCTCTTTATATAGGAAATGTTATACAATCCTAACCTCTTTATATAGGAAATGGCTAGCCGGAGATTTTTTTTTTATATATAGCGCCCAAAAAGTGGGCACTATACGCTTTTGAATTATTGAAGTCAGGAATTATTGGTGGGGCCATGACAAAGGTATATAGCGCCCAAATACTGGACGCTATACATTAAGTTTTATGTATAGCGCCTGGTTTTTGGGCGCTATACCTGTTAGTGTCAGTTTTTTATATATAGCGCCCAAATACTGGGCGTTATACATTAACGTTAACTGTGTCGTTAATGTATAGCGCCTAGTATTTGGGCGCTATATATAAAAATGTCATTTTTTTTTACACCTATTAAGGTGCTACTTGTCCAAAAGAAGCACATTTTGGTTCCGGACTCAACATTATGCACTAGTATAGCACAATTGAAAAATGTCATCTGAGAGTTCAAACAACCATCAAAATACTTCTTCTCTATATGAAATTTGTTTCCCAAATAACAGAAATAATGATACAAATTCAAACTCGGATCCATCTGATTATAGCTCAGATGGATCTCCTTATCCAGATTTTGATATAGACGAATACAAACTGCATTTGCTTGTGGAACGAGATGATGATTTTCGATTGGTGAAATACGCCGATCCTTGCGAGTATTACTGCGGACTTCGTCGTGAATGGAATCATAGATATGACGAGTCACAACGAATAGTTAGGGATTTAGAAATTCTTGGTGCTCCTATACCAATAAGATTTTCAATGTGGATGCCTCGAAGAGACAACGATGAGAATGAGATTATTGTTAGGCAGATACGGAAGGAAAATAATAGGATGCTGGTAAGGCGATGGAGATTTTACATCCTCAAACTTGCTAGGGAACAAGATAAAGCAACTAATCGATTTTTAACAGAATATGAGAAATGAAATGTTTTAGCCAATGAGAACTATCTTTCCGAGGATGACATGCCAATGAAAACTCTTAAGCTCTTAAGCATATATTGTAGTCGAATATGTAGTCCTATTAAGTTTTATAATAATAAAAAATTTCATACATTATAACACCAACTAGAAGTGAAAACATTACACTAAACATAACCAATAAAAGCAGCACAATAGTACATGTAATACTAAACACACATACAAAATAAAACATTGCACAAATACACAGAAACAACTATTATCTCCGATTTTGCTGCGCGCGTTCTTGGTTGGGAAAACCACGCCTATCATGCCTGTCTCTCTGCAGATTCCACAAGCTCTTGAATATGTTGATCTCCCATCATCCATCTCATTCTGAATACGTGTTGTCTTTCTTCTGCCTTTTTTGCGGAATAGTGTGTCATTGCATTTCATCTTAAATGACGGCTCTTTTGAGTAAGCTTCATCACCGAGTGGCTGAAATGGTGCTCGATATGTCTCAGTATTTGCCGTGCTGTAGTATTCATGCACTAGGTCGTTCGGTGACTTTCAACACGTGTAAACATGGCATGTGGTAGGCTTGCCACTTTCGGCATTCACATGTCCTCCTTGAAAAATTAATAATATGCTTCCTACCACCATAACCTTCACGCCTCCATGTTTCAACCTCGAATACACCAGTTTCTCTAATATAAGTTATTACCCTGTGATTTTTCGACTTCAAATCATAATTTTTTAACTTTATTTTTACTAATGGAGGCCATACCTCTTGATCATCGATGAGTGATTGGCCAAGCTGGACAGGAACCTCTCAACTAACTGCCTATATGTCATCCTAATCATGGCAGTAACGGGTAGCCCTCGAGCTTTTTTCAAAAAACCATCGAACGATTCAGAGAGCTTGGTCGTCAAGATGCCCCATCTTCTACCACTGTCGCGATAAACTGTCCACTTTTCTAATGCGGTATCCATGAGATATTTGTAAGTTGCTGGATTTGCATCTTTTATACATTGCATAGCATTTTTGAATTTGCGTTCTTGGTGTTGGATAGCTACATGCCACATTATTTCCTCTAACTCCTTGTTCGAAAACTTTGAGTTGAAATTGCTCTTTAAATACCTAAGACATAATTGATGATATGCATTCGGCTTATGCAGGTGGACGAGCTCCTCAAAATTCGAATAATTCCAAGAGCCCGATATGATATGTATGTAACTCCCCTGCGACCTTTTACAACATGCACTCCAAGACATGACAAGAACCACGACCAAGCATCTTTAGACTCCTTATCGACAATTCCAAATGCTAATGAGAATACCTGCCCATTTGCATCTCAATCACAACAATTAGTATCTTTAAGTCGTACTTTTCATAAATGCCAGTGCCATCAATGGATATAACAGGACTGCAACTCTAAAATCCTTTAATACAAGGTTTAAATGCCAAAAAAAAAACATACTTAAAGATATTTATCTTCGCCGTTGATTGATCTGCATGTACCCATTCCACCATAGTTTCTGGATTGAAATGCTTGACTACATTCATATACATAGGAAGCTGTGCAGATGACTCATCAAGGTCACCTCATCAAGGTCACCATATATTATCTTGAACACACACCTACGACCGAGCCAAGCTATTTGTATGGAAGAGTGTGTGAAATTGCAACCTTGACTATAGTCTGCACCTCTTTAAGCTTGAACTAAGAAGTGTTCCTAACATAAGGTAATAATAAAAAAGCAATAAGGTTAGTATCCATGTTATAATGATCCTCTGGGATTACACCCATCACTATACTGTCCACGAGAATTTCATTACCACTGCTCCTTACGCAAGAAAGATCCCTGATATATCTGTCTTTAAGAATCTGTGTGCTCCACTCGAAATCAGCTTAGGGAAGAATGATGGGTCGCTAACGAGGCCCCTAAATGACAACTCAGAAGGCCTACCTATTTTTTTCCCTATCAGACAGGTGTGCTTGCCATATTATTTTCCAATTGTCCATAAATTGGTTTCGGTTTTCCTGCCTCTGAGCATCCTTACATCCGGATTCCACCTCCTACAATGAACGGTCGAATAATTCTTTTTGCTTCCCATACCTTAAACTCCTTATTTGCTAGCAAACTACATAATTTCACAGTAGTTTTAATCTTTCCCTGGTGGGGAATAATATTCCAGACTCAAGAGCAGTTGCATTATCATCCATCCAAATTTCGCAACGAACACCCTCTGACTCACGGGTAGATGCAAACACCTCTGGATGCCCCTGAGTATCATATAAAAATGGAATGTTCTCCCTATGAAGTGATTATATCTGTTGTACATCATAACTTGTGGTTGGCTATCATCATCAACATTATATCAGAACCAGAGTCATCAACCTCATCTGACTCAAATGCGTCATTCAGAGCATCACCGTCAGAATCATCACCCCCTTCGTCGACATGAGCGTCAACTTAATATTGGAATATGTGGGATTTTATTATTCTCAAGTGTGTTGGTTGCATTGTTGGTTCCTGCATCATCTCCAAAACTATGATAATGATAATTTTCAGTGGAAAACGGTGTGCCAAAACTAATACAACCATGGCCATAACTACTATATGTTGGTTCAATTTTTGGTGATGTACTTTCTGATAACAACCTCTTAAAACTATTAAAATCCACTGCACAGTGGATCAGTACATATCACATATGCTTCGGATGAAGGCTCATTAAGATTAAAAGGTGGCACATTAGAAAGCATAGATGACTCGTGAATAATATTTGTAGGCTCAACAACCTCCAATAATTCAGTTTTAATAAACATATCAAGCATATCAAAATTTATCATATGCCTTCAGGTGCCCTAAAAAATCTTATAATGATTCACTATCAACAATATAAATTTTAATATATTGAGCAATACCCAGTGTGGTCTGATATGGCGGCAAAAGTCAAATCGGCATTAGGATTTTTAATTCAACTAAAGGTGCATCACCAGATTTAGCCTTATGTGTAAATACAAAATATAAGGAAGGCTCGTCAGTTAATCACACCTTTAGTTGATTTTAGAATTTACATTGAAGTTGCAATTACTCATTGTGTCTTCTTCTCAAATTACACTTAATGGTCCGTCAGTTTGGGGACGTTAATTTTACAAGAAGAAGGCTCGCTTGAGCGGCGCACCTTCACTATTAATGGAGAAAAAAACTGACAAACCCATTTATTGGAGTGGTGCTCTATTCCATGCCATTTAAGTCAAGCCCTCTACAAATGATGAGCCTACTTCATTAGGCCCAATATGTCATCTTCCTAGAGGCCCAATTTGGTGCCACGTGTCCAATAGCATGGCATGCCAAGTCAAATGGAAGAGCCAGTAGGATCATTCCACGTGTTAAAATGACAAGTCATGCCAAGTCAAATTAAAAGGCCAATGAAACCGCAGTCTATAAACTTCACCACTACTCAATCACTTTTACCTTTCACTTTTATAAACTCTTCTTCTTCTTCAAATTTCCTTATAACCCTAATGCAAAACCCTTTTTTCTCAGTAAAAATTTCTTACCCAGATTTTCTATCATCATGTCTTCGGTTACTTTCACCCTCAAAAACTCTAGCCTTCTCTTCGGTGGTGGTCCTAATAAGAACAAGACAAAGGAAGCCGATGTTGAATATGAGCCTCCTACCGTTATCTCCATCATACCTCTTCAACTTAACTCCTAGTTGGACATTCAAATTTATAAGGAAACTATCAACCCTAATAGTGACAGAAATTGGCATATTTATAGGTATCCTTCTTCCATCCGCCATGTAAGCATTCCCATCGTAAAGGAAGATTGCGACTGAAATAACATCAAAATATTTGCCCCCAATGAGGTGGGAAGGGTCACCTTTAGCAAACCAGGGTTTATGTATGTTTATACATATCCTTTTACTTTGAAGTTGGGCAACGAAATTGACCCCATAATTTTAGATTTTGCCAACTTGGCCCAAGTGAGTCCATCAATATGGCGTACGGTGGCTTGCCTTCAAAAACTATGCTCTGAGGCTGGTGAAACCCTCACCCTTTCACATTTAATCAATCTCTACTCCCCGAAGAACTTCTGTGGTGGTGTGCTTAAACTCACCAAATGCAACATGCCATTGTTACCAAGGTTGACGATGATAGCGACTATGGCTGGATGGAACAGTTCGTTATCATTGCCACCAGGGACATTCTTCCAGCGACAGCTCATGTTATTCCCGAATATATCTTTTTCTTATCACATTTAAAAGGAATTTCCTTCTTTGTTAACTTTTATTTTCTTCATTCCAGTTACTCATTAGGAACCACCATCGGTTACAAACCTGGCTCAATGGGTACAGAAAATTATAGACATTTCCACGCCGGACTCTCGTATATGGAAAGAAACTGCCCCCAGATTCAATTGGAAAGCCAAAAATCATGGTAAGTAAAAGTTCTTCTTTCCTTCCTTCAATTTTCAACATGGTTCAGAATCACTTTGTTAATTCCTTTTTACGATACATAGCTCTTTCGAAGGGATCTGTTGTTTTCCCTGTCGTTGACGTCTCTGATGACCCAGATGAGGCTTAATAAAAATTACAAGATGTCCTCAACAGAAAAAAGGCTGATGGAATTCTCTTACTTCCGGTGAAGGCGCTTCCTCCTGGAGTCCCTAGCCCAAGGACAAGAAACCAAAAAAAAACATACCTCTACGGTTCACCCTGGAGAAAACTTCAACAAAAGAAGCTCCAACTGGACCAGTCATAGTGGTCCTTGATGAAGAAGGAACTGATGATGAAGCGGTTCCTCTTCAAAGAATCAAAAGATCTTCATTATCTTAACCAGATGCTTAGTCGAGAGAGCTTCAAACACCTCAATCGGGAGTTTTATTCTCATGGTTTCGAGTGAGTGCCACCTACTTTCCAAGCTGGTGGAGGTTGCCAATTACCTAAAGCCATTGGCCACAGACAAAGATTGGAGAAAGATTGATTCTGTTTCTGTTGATTGCCTAATCAACAACAACATGCATTGTTCAGATCAGGTATCCATTTAATCTTTTTCTCTTTCCTTCTTTCTTGCTAAATTTTGCTCCAATTGTTTTAACTCTTAATCATTTTAGGCGAATCTCCTTGCCTCCGAGGGTTTGCAAAAACTGATTTTGGATAAAGAGGAATTTACTGCCGAACGAAATCAGCTTGTCGAGCGCCTTCTAGTAAGCAAAAGCTGCTTAAATGGGTGATCTTGGGGGTTTGATTAGGTCAATCTGAGCAAGATAAAATTGCACACAACCAAGAAGCCGCTCAATTGTATGAAGATCTTAAGGAGACGAAGTACTAGTGGATGGAACTGCATGATGCCATAACTACCGGGGCCGAGTGTGAGTCTACTTTTATGGAGCAAATCAACAACTTGAAAGCTAGCTTATGCTCCACAACCGAAGAGGCTACTGTTGTCGAGGAGAAGCCAGAATGGAAGAGCAGTTCAAAAAGGTCATGAGCATAACCGTGAACACCCGAGAACCAATACCAACCTGGATTCCAAGATCAATATAGTGCAAGCTGAAAATGATATGTTTCAATCCAAAATCGAGAAACTTTGAGCTAAAATCCAAAATAAAGAAGATTCTTTCCTTATCGAGAAAACGTATGATATTTATCATATGAAGAGGAAGACTTTGGAGGAGGCCAAAGAAGATACTGCAAATATAAATGATTTCATTGCCAAAGCTCGTGGATTGGAGACAACTGCTCTCGACAACATTCCTGCTTGGCCGATTATTTCAAGCTCTTCGAACACCATCTCCGAGTATTCGGATACTGGAGGGGAAGATGAAGAGGCCTTGAACAAGATGCAGAACAACCTTCTCTTATAAAATAAACCGAAGACACTTCTCTTCTTTCGGGCTCTGCATGCAAAAATAATTTATGTATATATTTTACTTTGTAATTATGCCAAAACTTCTTTATTGAGTTTAGAATCTTAATTAATGAAATAAATCTTTTGCTTAATTATTGGGCAAAAAATACTCTCTTGATTTCCTGATAAAGTTCGGGAACTATTAACATCCAAAAACTTAATCCCGGGCATTCATACTTCAGGTATTTACCCTTTTACTTATAAGGGTTTCATAAGAGATGGACCTTATGTTTATAGTGCTCTTGAGGAGGACGTCTCATGTTCATTGTGGTGCAAGCATTTGAAGTTTAATTAACTTTCAAACAGAAAATAATTAGCATATCATTTGGACAAGAAATAAGATCAAAACAAAAGAACTTTGATTTATTCCTTCCATCTTTAAAATTACATTTACATAAACATTAATTTTCTTAAGTAAATAGACATTCCAATGCATGTAGCTAACTTATACAACTTATTATACGGGGCTGATCATGTTCAACCCCGGTCTTGATAAGACATAACTTCCAGTTCTAACAGTCTCGGTCTTCGTGACACTTTTAGTTCTCTAATATGCAATAGATCCCCCCAATTTTTAGATTTTAAGTATGAGAATTCAAACACTAGAGACCTTTATATCACCGATGACCCTTTCTTCGTAGTATGATTTACATTGCTGTCTCATTAAAAATCTTGCCAGAAAAAATTCAATTGGGTAAAAAACTGGAAGACGAAAAAAGAGTGCAACACATACTTTCAGTATCAGCAAGAATCTTCAGCAGTAACACCTTTTGATGTCACATTCCAATTACTTGGCAATTTAACTCCATCTTGATTTTCCAATTGATATGCCTTTTACCAGTTATAGCTGAAATTCGGCAAGATCATTCCCACGTTGGTCTCAACTTCCCGGCATTAAGCTCACGAGTACTTTGAGTTACTTTTCTCAAAACCAAATCTCTGACTTTAAAATATTGAAGGTTTGCTCTGCGGTTGTAATATATTTCCATTCTTTGCTTTTGTGCCACCATCCTCGCATACGCTAAATTTTGATGTTCTTCAAGTAGATCCAATTTAATCAACATTGCTTCATTTTTCACCTCCTTGTTTGCTCGGAAATACATTATGTTCGGTTTCCCAATCTCCACCGGGATCAAATCTTCTGCACCGTACACAAGCGACAATGGTGTTTCCTCCGTGCTTGATTTCACCGTCGTTTGGTATGCTCATAGTACTCCTGGTAGATGTTCTGGTAATATACCCTTAGCATCTTCTAACTTCTTATTGAGATTTTTAATTATAACCTTTTTGGTTGACTCCGCTTGTCCGTTAGCACTTGGATGGTACGGAGAAAATTGACGAGTGCAAAACATAGCACAAAACTATTGCTCGCTAGTCAAAGATAGTATAGTTTAATTATCGTCTCCATAGGGGTTAGATTTAAATAGTGTTTGAATAATCTTTAATTAATTACTATCCAAAAAAATTAATACTTGATTTAATGATTATCAACAAGGATTAACTACAAAAATTAAGCAATTAACAATTGATCACAAAAGACAGCATATGAGTTACAAAGAAATATCAATGAGAGAAATAAGGGTAATTGACTAGACAGATGCAAGATAATTGACTCAGAATCCAATTCTTGAGTTAGTTCACTCTATAATACTGTTGATTCTCATGAATTCAACAGATAATCAGGTTACACTTGAAGTTAATATTCCACTTCCGATTAAACGTTAAATTCAATAATTAATTCAATTGAAGCACGGTAAACAATTACAACAAATAAAATGATGGTTATGGTCTAAAGTGTAACTTCTCATGAATATTTTCCTATTTTTTAGTTCGATTAATAATTCAATAGGCTCTTTCAATTGCCTATTTGAATCACGAATTTAAACTAGAGCATAAGATTTAAAGATATTCAATATTAAGCTCCTCTTTCGATTAAGCAAAATAAGAAATAACTTTATAATACGAATTAAAACTCTATCAATTAGTTCCAACAATTATCAATGAATCCCTAATCAAACTATGAATACACCATGTCTGTCAACATCCAAAGGAAAATTACTCCATAGCAATGGAAAAAGTCATCTCAATAAGGTTTTAAAACATAGAAAATATCAATGCTAATGAATTGATACAAACTCTCATATTGCACTGATTGTTAGTTGAAATATTGATGAATTCATGTGATTTCTTCCCTTAGTTGCTTCTGAAATCTTTGGTAGGTCAAAAGTCCCTTCAAAAATATATGTTTAGTGTATTTATACCATATAGGAATGGACCCGGATGAAACTACCCTTTCCAAGACAAAACAGGAAATAACTCTGGAAAAATGTACAGGGCACTGCACCATGCACCACGTGTGTGAGGATTTTCAGAGGCCAAATTTTTGATAGACAGTAGACATTGTACAGGCGCGCCGTGCCCAGCCGCACCCCTTGCGGTGCGATAGAGTTGTTTTCTCAGAGTAAATCATTTCTTCCACTTTTTGATATCTAGACTTAGTCCTCGACCCCTGAATACGATCCCGGCTTAATTTCTTAGGCTTTTACTCAGACTTCAAAGAACCAAATTGATCGATTCAGTTCAAAATTAACTTTTTGACTAGGAATCACTTCCTACAAGGCATAAAACACGTAATAAGTGTAATTTACTATCATTTAAACTCAAACACACATAAAACTTAGTATTTATAGTGCAAACTACGGCTAAAACACAAGTTTCTAGTATATCATCAACACCCCACACTTAACCATTACTCGTCCTCGAGCAATCAAACTACACTTCACACAGGGACGACCTTTTCATCAAACAACTTCCCTAATGCACCGTGCCAAGAATATTTAATGCAGACTAAGCACCTTACCAGAACATCCTAGCCTCAAAGCTCGACACAAAGTACCACGTATTTTTCACAATCTACTCACTTACTCTAACACAGAGGTCAAAGTCATTACCTTTCCTTCGCAAGTCATGTGCCCTCACACCAAAAATAGAGAGTAGTTCCCCACACAATAAAATTTAAGAACAAATAGGAACTCAAGATAGACAGAATTCACTCACTCTCAGAACTAATATTCATATGCCACAGAAGACGTACCATAGGCTTGACCGTAGTATAATACTCTACTTATTGAGCTCATTCAGTCAAAGATCAAGTAGGACTTAATTTCGGTTCTAATGTTGGCTGCGGGACGAGTAGGATACAATTTGGATACTAGTGACTATACATCCTTAAGCACTGTAAATGATACAATTTTACCAATTCAAACCCCACACTTATGTTGAACTAAACCTCAACCTTCACATCATATTAACACCAAGCTTCCAATTTCCTTAGGCACAACCAAAACAAGATTTACCACTAGCAAGGAATAATTTTCTTTATAATATATACAACATCAACTCTTTTATCTTATTTTTTTCAATTCCCTACAAGTGGCTCTCACAATCTTTTTCAAACAGTGCACCTTTCTCCTTTTCTCTAGTTCCACTCAAAAATCAACCATACCTCCACTTAGATTTTAACAAGCTCATAAATATTTTCAGTGCTCATGAGAGGCAAAAAGGTTCAAGTAGTTGGTCAATTCAACAAATGGGTCAGGCTTGTAGTGTGGTTTCCAAAGAAAATAGGATTACATGCTCAAATGGGCTAACTAGGATACACAACAATTAGATGGGACACATACATATAATTAGCTTAACAAAGAAATTCCTATATCACTTCCTAAACTGAAAAAGACTACCATTTTGCTTTGAAAACAAACAAGGCAAGTTCTAGACATCAACTGAGATGCACAGAATATCAACACAAACCTTACTCATACATTTTCACATCACTTACTTAGGATAGGATCTATACCGACTCTCTAGTCAAAGCAGTTAAGTATAGTCGAGATCAAACAAATTAAGGTACTTATCCATGAGTCCAGAACTGAGCCTAGGCGTCATAACTAAGGCATTCACCACTCTCACGGCATATACAGTCAAGGAAAATTGCTTTAAACTAGCTTTATGACTCAAGATTCTTTATTTCTATAAAAAGAAAAAGCTAACTACACTCGGTTCAAATAAAATTCCTTGAAAAAAGAACCACGACACAAAGAAAATTTAAGGGAGAATTATTACACTACCTAAGAAAGTAAAGTAAAATAAAATAAAATAAAATAAAAGAGATATCAGTAAATAGCAGTTGCAGCGTCTCCTCAACACGAAACAATCTCTGATCCACAAGAACAACAGCAGAAGGGGGGTCTATCACAACTGTGACATCAAAAGCCCGAATATGATGCGACACCTGAATCATCCGATCATAATGATACTCCTCATTTATATGGTGCATCCGCAGAAGCCGAGTCATCATGCTCGGGTCATAAAGGCAGTGGGCCCCAAATGGTCATACTTGAGCCATGTGCTCAAGCATAATATTGCCAAGATTGAACTTCATCCGGGTCAAGATAGCATAAATGAGACACACCTTCACCCTTGAGACATCAGTGTCGCTCTAGGTAGACATAATTTTTGTGTTAATCAATCGGGGAAGAACCCTAGTGGGTTGCTAGTAATTGCTCTTCTATATGTCCTTGTAGAACTCATTATCATCTCGCGTCCACGTGGTAAGAGAATCAGCTCCACACAACTGGCACCTAATATCAGGATAGTTGGCCGACACAACAACCTCTGGAATAACTTATGAGAGTGCTCCGTGAACCCCGTAATTTTATTAATCACTTGCGAGGAAAAGGGCATCTTGCCTATCACCTGAACCTCATACACAACATCCAAACTGGCCTCATACTACCTGTTGGCATAGAACTCCTTCACTAACTTCAGGTTCACCGACTCACCGAGACGGAATTAGCTTTCAAAATCCAAGTATCTGATGTTGTTGTATATACCAGAGTTTTTCTTGGCTAACTTGCCATCATCTATACCAACTTCTGGGTCGGGGCTCACAGTAGGAACAAAGGCCTTGTACCAATTTCTAGCATGAGCTGGCACAACCCGAATACCATACTTGCAGCCCGGGATCACGTCCACATCTGGATCAATATGCTCCATTTCCTTCTCTATTGGGGTAGGGGGTTGTGCCCGCCTACCTCCTCTATGACTTCTAGAAGTGACCCCATAAGAACTAGTGTTAGCACGTTTGCTAGGATGGTGAGACATTGTACATGCACAAGAAGAACACAATTAGCCACAGGACTTAGAACTAAAAGCAAGGACAAACACGGTACCACCCCATACTCATGTCATTGACATATTCACAAGTACAACATATACCGGGGACTCAAACTACCCCATTAAAAGCACACCACAATTAATCAACATTTCACCCAGCCAACAAACTAATTTTACAATAATACAACCAACGATTACACTACATTATTGGAAAGTACAAAATCAAGAAGCTAAGCTAGACCTAATAAAGGAAAAGCAAGAATTTATACTACACTACTATACAAGCACTTAACATTATTCGGACATCTCACTTAGCAACTAGTGATACAATAGCATGGGTTAGTCAATCGATTAGCACTCGAGGCTAACACATTATAATTTCACACATAAGAACATGACCGCTCACCCCACACATATCCTCTAACAACAAGTTCATTGCTAAGTCACAAGAATCAACTTAGTGTTCATACTTCACCATTGGAGTCATTGTGATATTTTTTTCAAATATATAATAGACATTGGTGTCAATACTTTCTTCAACTTTAATTTGAGCATGCAACACCCAAAATTGTACACCAAACACATTATCCAATACAAGTATAACATCACCACAGCATAACAATTTTATAGGAAGCACAAAATACGTCTCACAAATTTGGCCAAAACACCCCCCACAAAATTTCATCACAAAATAACTCCAACGCCACCAAGATATACCACAAATCATCCACAATCATAAGAATAAAATCTCCACAAATTAAAGCATAATATTCAGCCATATAAGCAGAGTAACTAAAAAAAATTGAAAAAACTACCTAGGGTTATAGATATTAACTAAACTACCTAAAATTAATCCAACAAAATAGTAAGAAAAAGATAAGAGAAGAAGAAAATACCTTGATGAGTGATGGAGGTAGGAGAATTTGAGTTGAAGAAATTTGAAGTAGAAGAAGAATGGGAAACTTAGGGGTGAGTTAGAGAGGATAGTTTGATAAGAGAGGAGAATGGAAAAGGAAGGGAGAAGTCGGCCCGGGGGGTGTCTGTTTAGAAAGAAAATAGACGTATGTTTTTTTTTCCAATTTTTTCAAATTGTTTTTAATTATTGGCTAAAAGATTGCACAGCCGTATCGCAGGGTGCGACGCCCCATGTGACATGGCAACAGAGATCTTCACAGAGCTATTTTACTGTCATAGGGGCTTATTTGGCCTAGCGCGATGCCCCACGCGGCACCCCATGCAGCACGACAAGCTAATTTTCTTAGAGTTCCGGTGATTTTTTTTTAGCCCACGGGTTGCACCCCCACTATATTATTTACTTATTTTTTATCCAATTCATGCTCATAGCTATCCAAATAAATATCAAAACTCCTAAACACTAGTAGTTCTACTCTACACTAATATTACACTACGCTACAAAGCAAGAAAAAGGGTTAGAAGTAGTTTTGAGTTATAGTCGTTGTCTTGACTTAGTCTCTTAGGCTCATCTGATCACGATGCTAGATGATTATTTGTCAAATCCTCCAACAAGATACGATTTTAACATGTTCCCATTCACCTTAAAACTTTCATTCACTTTCTCATTCTGTATTTCAATGGCGTCATACGGCGAGACATGTTTCACCACATATGGACCTGTCTATCTTGACTTGAATTTTTTCGAGAACAACCTCAGTCTACTATTGTATAAAAAGACTTTGACCCCTTCATGAAACTCATTTGGCTTAATCAGACGATCATGCCGCCTCTTTGTCTTTTCTTTAAATATTCGTGCATTTTCATACGTGTCTAGTCTAAATTCCTCCAACTCATTCATCTGCGCCAATCTGTGTTCTCCTGCAAGACTAACATCAAGATTAAATAATTTAATTGCTCAACAAGCTTTATGTTCTATCTCAACAGGTAGGTGACACAATTTTTCATACATTAGTTTGAATGGTGAAGTCCCTATGGTTGTTTTGAACGCAGTTCTGTACGTCCATAGAGCTTCATCAAACTTTACAGACCAATCTTTACTAAAAACACTAATGGTTTTGTCAAAAATTCGCTTAAGCTCACAGTTAGCCTATTCAACTTACCCACTAGTTTGGGCATGGTACGAGGTTCCTGTTTTGTGTGTGACCCCATACTTAAATAGCAGTACAGCAAACTACTTGTTCACAAAGTGCGACCCATTGTCACTAATAATCACTCGAGGTATCCCAAAACGGGTAAAGATATTCTTTCATAAGAACTCACACACTATCCAAGCATCATTGATCCTAGTAGGGATTGCTTTGACCCATTTAAAGACGTAGTCAATAGCCACTAGGATATAATCATAAGAATGAGACGATGAGAATGGACTAATGAAGTCAATGTCCCACACGTCAAAAAATTTCACATAGCAGAATGGAGTTTAGAGGCATTTTATCCCTCTTACTAATGTCACCTGCCCTTTAACATTTGTCACATGCATCTACATACACTTGTGCTTCTTTGTACAAAGTAGGCCAATAGAAATCGACTTCCATGACCTTTGCTGCAATGTGATTTCCACCATAGTGTCCTCCAGCTTCTCCATCATGACAATGAGATAGAATGTTTGCCATCTCTCCTTCAGGCACACATCTTTGAATCACACCATCTGCACACAATAGAAAGGGTCTTACCAAAAATAAATTTTTACCTCACCTTGAAGCTTTCTTCTTTGATCACGAGAGAGGTCACTCGGCAAACATCCACTAGCTAAAAAGTTGGCTACATAAACATACCAAGGCGGTCTTTTAGAGACTGTAGCAATGGAGAAAATATGATCATCAAGGAACTCTTCCCTTATTTTAATTGTCTCAACCGGAGCTCTATCAAGTCGATAGATGATTTGCGACTTGATTTTTTGTGTCCTTCCTGTATTTGATCTCTAAGTCAAATTCTAGGAGCAACAATACCCAGTGCATCAGATGCGGCTTGGACTCCTTCTTACTCGGCAATTATTTTAAGTTCGAGTGATCAGTATGCACAATCACTTTACTCCTTACCAGATATGATCTATACTTGTCAAAAGAAAAGACCACAACAAAGAACTCTTTCTCAGTAATTACATCAAAGTTATCACCAAAGAAAGTGAAATCATCCATGAATACCTCTAGACACTTCCCGTTTAGATCGGAGAATATAGACATTATGCACCTCTGAAAAGTGGCCGGTGCATTACGCATCCCAAATGGCATTCTTCTATAAGCAAAAATACCCGACAGGAAGTGAATGTAGTCTTCTCAACATCTTCTAGGGCAATGGGTATCTGATTGTAGCTTAAGTACCGATCCAAGAAATGGTAACAGACATGTCTAGCCACTTTCTTGAGCATTTGATCAATGAAAGAGAATGTGAAGTGGTCTTTCCTTGTTGCATCATTTAGCCTTCTATGATTAATGCATATTCTCCACCCAGTGACCGTTCTTGTTGGGATCAATTCATTGTCTTCATTCTTCACCACTGTCATGCCTCCCTTCTTATGTGCAACTTGCACTGGACTAATCCACTGACTATCAGAGATGGAAAAAATCACTCCCACATCTACCAATATGATGATCTCCTTCTGCACTACCACCTCCAGATTTTTATTTAGCTTGCATTGGGGATGAACCACTGGCTTGCTATTTTCTTTCAACAAAATTTTATGCATGCAAATAGCTGGACTGATTCCTTGAATATCAGTTATGGTCCAACCAATGGACTTTTTGTGCTTTCTCAGTAGCTCCACCATCTTTTGCTCTTATGTACCTGTCAAGTAAGCAGAAATAACCACAAAAAAAATATTAGTTTCAAGAAAAGAATATTTCAAGTGAGTAAGGAGGACTTTCAATTCCAAATTAGGCTTAAAAGCCTCTTTTTAGTTCCTCCTCATCCTCAGTCTCAAGGGCTGCAACCTCTTTCTTTATTTCGGGATCTTCATCCTTAACAGTGCTAGACTGAGTAATACACCTCTCTAAAGTATCCCCCGCAGTCTTGTCAAATTTGTATTTTTCATCCAATTCCCCAACAACATCTAGCTTGAAACATGATTAGGCAAACACCTCATCATTGGGATATTTCATCATCCTCTTCATCTGGAACACCACTTTCTCATTTCCTACTCTGTGCATAAGCTTCCCCACGTAGATATAAAGAATAGCTCTACTTGTACATAAAAATGGTCTCACTAGAATTAGAGGCACCTCCTTGTTCACTTCCACATCCACAACAATAAAGTCTACGGGAACACAAACTTGTCTACCCGTACTAGAATGTCCTTAATGATTCCATCTAGCAAAATGGTAGTCTAGTCAGCCAATCGTAGGGACACTGGTATTGATTTGATCACTCCAAGCTCACCTTCCAAATTTTTGAACACGAACAAATTCATTAGATTTATAGAAGCCAGAATTACAGAGGACCTTGTCAAATTTCTCACTCCCAAATGAGAATGGTATGGTGAAACTTTCGGGGTCCCCATACTTTTGAGGAATTTAATTTTACAATATGGCATTGCAGTGGGCATTCAGCTTGACCACTGTTGTCTCCTCTAATTTCCTCTTGCTGAACAAGATTTCCTTCAAGAACTTAGCATAAGCAGGCATCTGAGCGAGTACCTCTATGAAGAGAATGTTCACATAAAGTTGCTTGAGCATCTCCAAGAACCGCCCAAAACACTGGTCAAGTTTTTCCCGCCTTATCTTTTGAGGGAATGGTAGAGCTGGCATGTGTCTACTTTCTTCAATCTCCTTTTGTACCCCAGTACTCTGAGCTTTCTACTCTTTACTCTTTTCTCTTCCAATGAATTAGTCTTCCTGTTCACCACCTAAAGTCTAGCTTTCACAACTGGGTCAGATAATGTTTTGTCACTTCTTAGAGATACGACTTTGATTGTTTTCTTTGGGTTCTTTTCAGTGTTAGAGGGTAGAGTCCCAGGAGTCCTTTCAGATAACAAATTTACAATCCATCTCATTTGTCTTTCTAAATTTCAAATGGCCGTGCACTACCGGATGGTTGTGCCTGTTCTCGGATGTATGTGCCCTGAGTCTCAATTTTTTTCATTGATTTGTTGATGAATGCCTTCATGAGGTCTTCCATACTAGACTGATTTGACTGTTGTGGCTGGTATTGCTGCCTCTACTGGTTCTGAAAATCTGGTGGTCCTTGACGATTATTTTGCTAGGATTATTTTGCTGCCAAGAATTCAACCTCCCACTAGGTGATCTCCAATAAAAACCTGGATGTCTTTGTCCCATAGCATTATAGTTATTCCCACCTTGGTAGTTTCCTTTATTAAAGTTCCCCACAACTTTAAATTACTCAGCTGAAGTTTGACACTCATGTGTAGGGTGTCCCATACCACAAAAGTCATATGCTGCTTGTGGCTCACTCTATACCTTGGACAACAATGTCAACTTTCTTATCTCTTTGGCCATGGTGTCCACCTGGTGAACCCCAACTGATTTTTGTCTATCATTACTCTCAGCAGGCCATAGTTTACATCCTCAGATAATTCATCAAGGATTGAGACAACCTCATCCAGAGTTTTCTTCATTAATGGACCTCTACATGCAGAACTCAAAGTTCGTCATGAGGAAGGTGTCAGTCCATCCCAAAAAATCCTGGATTAGCATTCACAATTCAATTCCGTCATGCTGACACTTTCTGACTATCTCCTTAAATCTTTCCCAAGCTTTGAAAACTGTTTATGTCTCCTTCTAGCAGAAATTGTGGATTTTCCTTCTCAATTTCGCTACTTTTGCAACTGAGAAGTACTTGTCAAGAAACTTTTTATTCATATCTTCCCATGTCCTGATCGACCCCGTGGGTAAGCTACAAAGCTAGTGCTTCGCGTCATCCTTTAGTGAAAAGGGGAATGCCCTTAAATAGACCGCATCTTTTGATACTCCATTATATGGGAAAGTGTTTATGATTTCCTCAAAGTCCATCAAGTGAGTGCTAGGATATTCATTCACCTTCCCTTTAAAGATACAGTTGTTTTGGATGGTTTTAAGCAAGCATTGTTTCAACTCAAAGTTGTTTGCTGCTATGGATGGAGGTCTGACACTTGACAGTCCCTGATTCTAGACTGGTCTGTCATTGTCACCCAATTATCTCCTAGTCTTAGTTGTTGCATTCTCGAACTGGTCGTCAACCAAAGGTCGGTTTAGATTGAATCTTAGACCCCCATCATCTTCAATAGTCTCCTCAGCAGGTCTAAGGGCCGCCTCATCTGCTATCTGTGCAGCTTCTTCTCCATGTTGTGATGCATTTCTTGCAGCTAAGTCTACTCCATCAATCTCTTTTTTTGCCATTTTAGCTTGAGTTGAAGTATGACCCAAGAAATGTTTTGCAAATCATCTTCTTTTCCCAGTTGTCGAAGGTATTTCTCCAACTCTAGTTCGTAGGTATCACTTCTTTTAAAGAAGATCGAGTCATAACCAAAGATGTTAGACCTATTCTGCACAAAGTAAGAAAACATAAATACACTAAAGTAAAATTGATTATTGAATTAGTACTAAAAACTATTTTAAACACTATTAATTGTCAATCTCCGAGAAGAATAAATAAGCAAAGGGAGGGACTTCTTCCTTCAACAGAGGTAATGCTTATTCTTCTCCTTCCTGGTACTGTTGAATAAGGCAAGGCTTTTCCCTATTCCTTATCAAAAGCACTTTCAGTAAAAAAAATGAATTCGTCTCAAATTAAAAGAAGAAGACTCTGCACCTTCAACTAATTCGACAACGACGCCAAAATTTGACGAGCGCAACACACAATACAAAATTATTACTCGCTAGTCAATGATAATATAGTTTAATTATCGTCTCCACATGGATTGGATTTAAACAGTGTTCGAATATTCTTTAATTAATTACTATTCAAGAAAATTAACACTTGATTTAATGATTATCAACTACGATTAACTACTAAAAATAAAGCAATTAATAATTGCTCACAAAGGACAATAGATGAGCAACAAAGAAATTATCAATGAGAGAAATAAGGGTAATTGACTAGGAATCCAATTCTTGAGTTAGTTCACTCTATACTACCGTTGATTCTCATGAATTCAACATATAATTAGATTACACTAGACGTTAATATTCCTCTTCTGATTAAACTTTAAATTCAGTAATTAATCCAATTAAAGCACGGTAAACAATTGCAATGAATAAAATGATGGTTATGGTCTAAAGGATAGCTTCTCACGAATATTTCCCTATTTTCTAATTCGATTAATAATTCAAGAGGCTCTTTCAATTACCTATTTGAATCACGAATTTAAACTAAAGCATAAGATGTAAATAAATTCAATATCAAGCTCCTCTTTCAATTAAGCAAAATAAGAAATTACTTCACCATACGAATTAAAACTCCATCAATTAATTCTAACAATTATCAAGTAATGAATTCCTAATCAAACTATCACTGCACCATTTCTGTCAACTCCCTAAGGGAAATTACTCCATAGAAATGGAAAAAGTCATCTCAATAAGGTTTTAAAACATAGAAAATATCAATGCTGATGATTCGATACAAACTCCGGTATTGCACCGATTGTTATTTGAAATCTTGATAAATTCCTGCGTCTTCTTGCCTTAGTTTCTTTTTAAATCTTTTGTAGGTCAAAAGTCTCTTCAAAAATGTACTTTTGGTGTATTTATACCATATAGGAGCGGGCCCGGATGAAACTACCTTTTCCAAGCAGAAACAGGAAATAACTCTAGAAAAACTGTACAGGCACGCTGCGCCTAGTGTCGCACCATGAACCGCTTGTATGAGGATTTTTAGAGGCCAAATTTCTGACAAACAACAGACATTGTACAGCTGCGCGTGCCCAGTCGCGCCTCTTGTGTCGCGGCAGTGTTGTTTTCTTAGAGTAAATCGTTTCTTCCACTTTTTGATATCCAGACTTGGTCCTCAACCTCCGAACACGATCCCAACTTAATTTCTTAAAATTTTACTCAGACTTCGAAGCTCCAAATTGATCAGTTAAGATCTAAATTAACTTTTTAACTCAGAATCACTTCCTGCGAGGCATAAAAAACGTAATAAGTGTAATTCACAATCATTTTAGCTCAAACACATATAAAATGCAGTAATTAAAGTGCAAACTACAACTAAAACACGGTTTCTAGCCTACTATCAAAGATGTAATTCGTTTGATCATCAATCCTTCCAAAAACTTTGCTATTTTGTAACATATAAATTGCAGCCCATTATCACAACAATTTCTTTTGGTACTCCAAACCGACAGATGATGTGATCTCATATGAAATCAATCACTTCTCTCTCTTCTATATTTTTGTAAGCACCCGCTTCAACCCATTTAGTGAAATATTCAGTTAAAATCAAAAATATTATACCTGGCAGGGCCCTTCAGGCAAGGGACCAACTATGTTCATTTCCCATTTCATGAAGGGGCAGCTGTCGATACCCAATTTTTGCTCTCATATTTTATAAAATATTCTGTATATTTTCAAAATATTATTTTGCATCATGACTCAACTTACAAAAGTCATATAAGTATTTTTTATAATTTTTCAAATTTTAAATTAATTTTTCTTGCATTTAAATTGCATTTATTAATTATTCTTTTAAATTATTTTGTGATGACTTAATTATCCAAATTTATTATTTACACCCACATATATGTTTTATAATATTTTTAATTTATTTAATGTAATTACATTTGTATTTTTGAGTTATTTATATAATTTTGCAATACCATATTCTATACATAATTACGCTATTTACGTTGTTTATGCTAAAATAGTATTTTTATATTTTTATAATGTTAAGCTATTATTTTTAATCATTTTATTGTATAAGTAATATTTTTATTATTTATAAATTACTTTTTATAAATTATCTTAAAGAAATTTAGAATAATTAATTTATAGCCCAAATATAGGGTTAATTTTCGGACCAAATCAGGCCCAAACACTTAGCCCACTTTATTTTTAGTACAAACCAAACAACCCCATCGGCTTAACTCAGTCGGAACCCATTTCCTTGACCCGCCCCGACTTCTTTTAATCTTGATCGTTGATCTTTTAAGATCAACGACCAACAACAAACCAACCTTTCTCTTTATATCTCCATAACCCAAATCCTAAAGACCACTCTTCTCAAACCACCTGCCTCTATACTCTCTCGAACTTTCTTCTCTCATCTCTAAACCTTAGCAGCCGCTTAGTTCCTCTCTGATTCCGACCTAGAAATGGAATATACCTATGATCTACTTACCTTATTAGCCTTCTCTCATTATTGGTCGCCCGATTATGGTATTATTTAGGTACTTGCCTAACTTTGGCAAGTACCACTTCCAAGATCGGACTAGAACAACTTGAATCTTTGGATTTTAGGTGGTATTCCATTTATATACGCTCAACAATGAGCGATTTACACTTTTGGTTTGATTTTTAGACGATTGAACCTAACTAAGGTTTGAGACTCTCCATCTCCTCTACTGATTCTGATTTGCATGTGATATTTCATTTCCTTATTTGTGCTTAATTATTTTTTTCCATGTTTGTTCTTTCAATTTCTACTACTATATAAACTCCCTTCCTTGTTCCCTTTCTGAGGTCTGAACGATAATAATTTTGACTACTGTTACTATCACTATTCTCTCACTCTCACTCATTTTGTATTATTCTGAGACTTCAATTTGGCCGGCTAAGAGCCAAGACCACCGAAATTTGATTGTTTTAACCTCTCTCAGTGTGAGCCTTTCCTGGGCTCATCTAAGATCCTTTGGAACTCTGACAGACTGAGAATTTTGGGGTTTCTGTTGTTCTCTTCGCTACTAATAAACAAGTTGTTGCTGGCATTTAATTTTCTACCTTATTTGCTCTTTAATTCTGCAAATTGTTAAGTACTGAGACTCTCACAATTACCTTCTCTCTTGCTTGTGTTCATGCTTTGTATGCCCATGTTATTTTGGGTTTTGTAAATCAATTTGCTATTGTTTTCCTCTGTTGGTATTCTTGTTTGCTATGGAATTATTGTGTGCTTTTGTGTTTTTTTAGCATTTGAACCTGTTTGAACTCTAAGCTTCAATGTATGCCCACTATATGTGTGTAACGTTGACGACTCTGACTATTCTAATCACCTATTGTTTATTATGAAACCCTTCTCATTCCTTGCCTTGGGTTCCTATACTGAAACTCTTAGGAGATCATCTCCTGCCCAAAACTTTCTTGAATGAACTTTTTCATATTGAATCCTTTATGTGTAATATACTATCTCTCTACAAACTGACCATGATCATGTGAACCCACATGCCACAATACTATCTAGCCAAAAATATTTTTTTTTGCTATTTTGAATGTACTGCTCGACCTGTTAATATTGTATTCTTTAGCAGTGCCTAAGACTTCTAGGGTAGATTTCAATATTTAGCTCTCTTTCTCTTATGTATAGTCAACTGGCATGAATCCCGATGTCTGCCTGTCTTGCTAGACTGAAGTTGATACATGTTTTACCAACCATGAGCTCTTTATGGTCTTTGTGCTACGATCAATGCTTAATGTATTATGTCTGATGTTAAATTAAGTAGCATGTTTATCAACTGCTGGAATTATTTTTAGATATAACTTTAAGAACTAAGTATATTTTCCAAATTATGCTACTAGTATGATTGTTATGCAATGCTTTCATGTTAACATCCTCATATGAATATTGTACTCCACCCTCTTCTTGTGTATGATTCTGTTGTCATATGCAGTTTTTTGAGTTAGTTCTATTTTGGCAACTATTTGCAGTGGTTTGGTAGTTTATGATAAGGATCTTGTCCTTGTTAATCTTGTTTTTCCGGAATTACTTGCCCGTCTGTGTCTTTGATGAATTCTAACTTAGCATGGCCCTATCTATTGGCTGAAACTGCAGTTCTTTCAGTTGTAAAAACTAAGTGTTTAAATTAATCCATGCGTATTTTTGTTACCTGTATGACTAATCTGCTTTCCATTAGCTTAATTACTGGAATCATTTGGGCATAGTATGTTGGGCCTACCTTTGGTATGGGGGTTCGAAGTATACTATCTGCACCTGGAGTTTGGGCATGTTGTCTGGGTGAAGTCCTAAGCCTATTTGAAGGCCCTTATGTATTGCTGGATTATTCTATATTTGTATTTGAGCCTGTAATTATTTAAAATGATATGTAATAGCTTGTAAAACTGAATGATGGGGAAATTAGTAAAAAGAGGGGTTGGGGTCTTCTAATTCTTGCATGACATGATAGAAACCCTATCTATAGGATTTAATTTCCTTGTTTGCTACTTGTTTGACATGTTTCGATTCTACACATTAATAGAAGTCATGCCTATAGGAAATCACACACTTCATTTAAATTGTCTAATACTTGTACACTATTCAATGCATGCTAGTTTAAGTGCTTGTTATATCTGTTTCCATTACTGTGCGCTCTTAGACAATATGTATATAGGGATTAAATGCCTTATTTAATCATTAGACAGCATGTAATAGTACATACCTTTGCTAATGTTCATCTAGATACCATGATTATAGGGTTTTTACTAATTAATCAGCTGCTTCAATCACTTCATTTTACTACCCCACCTAGATGACATGCCTATAAGAATAAAGTATTTTAAAATCAAGCTCAATTGTCAACTAGAAGAAATCCTTCCTATAGGATACTATCACTTGCCTAAGAAGCACGTTTATAAAATCATCATCGTTAACTCTGAGCTTTCGAACAGTCTTATTGCCTCATGGCGCGAACAATTTAGATATCATGCCTATAGGGTTGTAATACTTTTGTTCTGCCAATTCATTAGGCTAAGGCTGTAGTACTGCCTGTACGATACTGAAAATCAAAATCATATAGAAACCATGCCTATAGAACTTAACGAATCTAATGCATTTGAAATTGTCTACTGCCTAATCTGTCTGCGTGAATTTGTTGCTATTTGTGGAGGCTAACTTGAGCCATTTATTGTCTTTATGTGAAATCCTATATGTTTTGAATGTGAACCTAGTTTTATCATTTTGAGCATCCTAAGTAGAGTCTAGACCACCCAAATAGTAGGTCCAAAGCCTCCTGGGCCATGGGCATAGGACGGGTAGTGCACGCATAGGACACGACCTAGAATTGAATTATAACGCTTTAGGTAAACAACTTTAATATAGTAATCAGGTAGAAGGAGATAATAGTCTATGCCCACTGAATAATATGAGCAACCCCTACCCTAAGGGAGTTGCGAAATATTATTTATGTTGTACCGGGTGATCCTTTAGGCTAAAAAACTTAGGACCCCCTCATTTATATGTTTATTGTTCACACTTAGTCATTGAATGTAAATAATTAAGTTGTACATTGTAACCTCTAAAAACTTGTACTAATTATCTATATAGTTTGATTGTTGTCTGCTTTTTCTATACACTTGCTCATAATAGAACCTTTAAATTCCTTATTTTCCCTCATTTATATTATCACTTAGGACAATTATAATCCGATAATCTCATATATTGTAAACTTTGGCGGGAACCCACAATTTTGGACCTCGAGTGCCTAGCACCTTCTCCTTGAGGTAATTTGATCCCTTACCCGATCTTTGGTGACATAGACTAATCAAATAGAGTGATTTACAAATAAGTTCCCTAATGCACCTTAAAAACGTTAGTTGTCGACTCTTTTCTTTTATTACCCATTTAAAACGTTGTCACATGTCCAAACCCGCTTCCGCGAGAATAAGGTTTGTAAGCACGTGATTTTTGTCCAATATGAGAATTACTCCCAAAAGTACAAAAATAAAATGATTTTTCTTTGGTGTGCAATTTTGTGATATTTTGAATAATTATTTGTATTTGTCTGTGTTGTTTATTTGCTAAATTAATAAAAATACAAAAATATGTCGCATTTTGCATGTAGGATTTAATTCTACAATTGTTAGTAATTAAATTTGTTTTACAAAAATTAAAAATTACAAAAATAGGCATCGTTTGCATTTTTAGAATTTAATGTCCAAATATACAATTTTATGCTTAATTATTACTTAATTGTGCGTTAATTGTTATTGGAAGTTAATTTGCGCTTTTATAACTTAATTTAGTTCATAATAATAGTTTAAGTATTTTTATAATTTAGTTTTAGAGAAATAACGGAAGAAAAGAGAGCGAAAATATAAAGAAAGTCGGAATTGGGCCTCTTCTTCGATTTCAAGCCACATGCCCAAAAAATGGCCCAATCTTCCCTACGACCCAGTCCATTTTGAACTGGGTCGACCCAGTCCATAACCCAAAAGACCCAAACCCCTTTGTCTTACATTTTACAAAACAAAGCAAAACAAAAAGAAGACAAAAACCCTAAAAAATTTCAAAACAATCCGCCACCCCCCCCCCCTTCCCTATCTTCTTCTTCTCCAAGTTTCTCCAAAGCTCATCCATGGCTTCCCCCTCAAGCTCCCATGGCTGCCTCGTCCTCATCTTCTCCATCGCACCATGAACGAGCAGTCCCATGGCTGCTTCTTCTTCTTTTAAACACCAACAACTCCACCATCGCACCATGAACGACCCCAAGCTTTCTTCGTCGCACCATGAACGACCCCAAGCTCAAGCTCGTTCATGGCTGCTTCCTCGCAGTCCCTTTCATCCTTTTCGTCGAACAACCAGCCTCGTATTCCACCCGAGGCAACCCCATTCACGCCGGAAAAACCCTCGACCAACGAAGGAGGAACCCCATCGTTGCGGCTTCCTTTTCTCCTCCCAGCTGCCGTGACGCTGCTTCTTCCTCCTTCCGAGCACGTCGAGCTTCTGCCATGGTCGACCAGCTGCTCCTGTTCCGAGCACGTCGAGCTGCTGCCATGATCGACCAGCTGCTCCTGTTCCGAGCACGTCAACTGCTGCCCGTGTCCAGCTGCGACGAGCAGCCATGGCTGCTCCGAACGGATGTCGCCGCTGTTTCTCCTTAACCTCCATTGCTACTGCTTCGACGTTGTTTCAGCCGAATCCTTAAGTTCGAGTTCGTCGTTGGTTAGTCGTTCGTCGTTTCAATCCGGTTAGTAGTTTTGAATTTTATTTTGTCCATTTTCGTTTTTATATTTCTCAAAGTTAAAATCGTTAAATATTTGATTCTTGTTTTGTTCGTTGTTCATCGTTGAAATCGTTTTTCTAGTTTGTTCATGTTCATGTGCTTTGTTGAAATTAATTTTCAGATTTCAAAATAGAAGTTTAATTAGTTGTTTTCATGTTTATTTCATGTTTGTATTATTGTTTAAGTGAATATTTGTTAGTTTAATATTTGTTAGATTCAAATTGAAATTTAATTAATTGTTTCTTCAATTTGTTTCATGTATTTGATGTCTTTTCCGAAAATTGTTAATATTGTTAAGTTCAAGTTTAAATTCATAATTTTTTCTTCTTAGTTTTTGTTTTGTCATTTGCTTAAAAGAATTTAGTTGTAATAAGGGAAGTATGTTGGTTTTAGTCATTTGAATCCGTCGTTTTTATTTTTAGATTTAATTCATGTTCATATTATGTTTGTTTGATTTTGAATCCGAAATGTGTATAGTTTGATTTCCTGTTTACCATTTGTGATTATTTCTTGAATTGGTCTCATAATATTGTTTAAAGTTTAATATAAGAATTGTTTGTTGTAATGTTGTTAGAGTGGATTTTAAGTTCAATATGATTGAATTTAGAAATCTAAATATACTTGTTTGTTGTTGTTGTTGAATCCGAAAATAGGATTGTTTGTTGCTAAAATATTGTTCAATCAAATTTTAGTTGTTCTTTGTTGTTCAATTTGTGTTCATGTGATTTGTTGTTGAAATGTTGAAGAAATCATGTTCATGTGATTTGTTGTTGAAATGTTGAAGAATTCATGTTCATGAAATTTGTTGTTTGAACATTGTTAGAAATTAATCATATTGTCTATATTTTGGTTAAGTTTGATTAATTGATGTGTTATAGCTGATGGGTAGTTTGGTAATTTATAGTACTTTCGGGGGTAAAATAGTAATTTGCAATAGGGTCGGAGGGGTAGTTTACGAATTGTACATTTTGTAATTGTTTATTTGAAGCATGGGGGACAAAATGAAATGGGGTGGGTTGTGATATGGTTATTTAATATAAAGGGGGGACAAGACAAAATTTAGTGGGGGAAATCTTGCATTATTTTATGTTAGGCATGTGGGACAAAATATAATGGGGTGGTGTGATATGTTTATTTAATGTAATGGGGATGAGTGAGAAGATAATGGGTTTGGTAGAGAAAATGGGTTGATTTTAATTGATTAAAAGATTTATGGGATGAGATATAAGTAGAAGTCTTGAAATCAGATATAGATATACACAGACAGAAAAAAACGGGAGAGAAGAAAACAAATCTAAAAATAAGAGAGAAAAAAGGGCTGAACATTTAAGAGATAGAAAATTCCGAAAAATATTTAAGCTTTCAAATATAAAAAAAAAACTAAAAAAATATATTCTGTTTTCTTTTGTTGTTTGAAATCAGAATTAATGGTTGTTTCATAAAAGCTGGAAGCTTTTGTTTTTTTTGGATTACTACTCTACCGGTCTGTTACTGGGTTGTTACTGTTGCTGGGCTATTGTTGCTGTGTTGTACTGATTTTACTGCTGCTGCTGATTCTCATATTTATTTTCTTTTGCTTCCAATATCAGGTACACAACTGAAAAGCTGTTTATTGTAATCCGAAATATAAAGCGTGAATACATATGAAGAATGCAAAATTTGAAGTTTTAATTTCGTTTTTTTTTTCTTTGTTCCTTTTGTTGATTGTATTTAAGCTATTTCATGAATTACTAAATAATAATTGGAATAAGAAAATAATATCATAAGTTAGTCTGTAATAAATCAGCTCGGCAAAATAGGTCAATTCACTAGTTATGAAGGCTTCAAGATTATAGGTTGATCATGAACAAGTAGCTAAATTTAGCTAAGACACGAATTTAAATTAAACATCCTAAATTAGGCATTAAGGCATGACTTGAGCTTAAGCAAGATTAAAAGAACGTTTAAGTCTAATAAACTTTCTAATAAGCTTTAGTAATTATGGTTAAATCTAGTTTCAAATGATTGTGAATAATTAATCTCAATAATATTTTTTTTAAAAAAAATAACAATGCTGAGTTTTAATCTAGCTATATTTGTTTATTTTGAATATTAGTTGTTGAATTTTTATTTTATTTATAATTTTGAAATTAAGAGTAAAATTCCTTTTTCATCAATATTTGTATTAATCAAGCAATTAGCATGTCATGTCTTCTTAAAATAATAAAAATCTAGTAATTAATTAGGATTTTCTTTCTTTATTTTAGAGACTAATTTTTATAGAAAAATGTAGTCGTTTTAAGATTTGTCCATTTAAAATAAATGAGATGAGCCCCGCTTAATGAAATGTATAGATTGCGGGGCCCTCAATAAATGTACATTTAATCGCTTAGAATTAGGGAGGAGCCGTTTTAGCAAATTTCACGGCCCTACCCAAAATAATGATACGCTAGTCGCTCTAGGCGCGTATTTAATAATGTTATTTTCTTAAATACGGGTGTGCATTTATGTAACCCAAATCTAAATCTCAACGGAGTCGAAATGTGTCGATAATCACGGGTGCATTGATTGCGACGTGATTTGAAATACGTTTTCACAATGTTGCAATTCTTCGTAAAATAATAACAATAAATAATAATAATAATAATAAAAGCGGCTAAGGGATAAATTTGCACATAAGTTTATAATACGTATTATATCAGATAATCAAGCCAAATATAACAGTTGAGCGACCGTGCTAGAACCACGTAACTCGGGAATGCCTAACACCTTCTCCCGGGTTAACAGAATTCCTTATCCGGATTTCTGGTTCGCGGACTGTAATACAGAGTCATTCTTTTCCTCGATTCGGGATTAAACTGGTGACTTGGGACACCCTAAATCTCCCAAGTGGCGACTCTGAAATAAATAAACAAAAACCATTTCGACTGTCCTTTAATTGGAAAAAACTCCTATACCCCCGCGAGGGCGGAAAAAGGAGGTGTGACAGCTCTGGCGACTCTGCTGGGGAAATTACCCAGAATCTCTGGTTCAGGGTTAGAATTCGAGCTTAGATAAATTGTTATATTTGGTTTTATCTGATTTTTACATATTTGAGCCTAATGTGCTAAATGCTGCTTTTACTGCTTTGATATTATTTGAATTGTACATATAAACTGTGCTGAAACCTTTCTCTTCTTACCTCCGGGGAGAAGCTCGCTGGTCGAGGCTCCCTGTTCTGTTAGTGTCAATACCTGAAATAAGAAAGAGGACGGATAAGTTACGAAGCCGGATGGCCTTTTGGTTCCCGGTAAGTTGCCCCCTCCTCGACTCGAGTTGTCCGCTCGGGTACACAGTCTAGAACATATACCCAAGTTATAAACCTAGTATAACGAAACCTCATGCCGGATCCCTAGTAGGAACGATTATTTGCATCACGTTGCATTTGACTTAGGGGACTCAACACAGGGGTTGGGTCCGTCTAGGACTAGCAACCTGAAATGAAAAGACCATTCTAATGCATCATACTTGCTCTGTACATATATTTGTTTCGAACTTGCATGTTGACCGGTTTCTGAATCTCGGGAATGTTGGAAAATTGAAGAAAAAAAAGAGGAAAAAGAATATATCAGTTAGGGAGTTAATTGATTATTTTAGAAAAAAAATCAATGACCAATTACTGGCGAAACTCTGCCGAAATTTTGAAAAAAAAAGAGGAAAATATTTTATTTTGTTTTACTAAAAAATATAAAAAAAAGTCTTTTATTTTTGGAAAAATAGATTGTTTTATTGTTTGTTGAAAATAAAAAAAAATTGTTATTTTGTCTTTTTCAAAAATAGAAAGGGAAAATAGATTGTCTTGCCAGAAAAAATGAAAATGGAAAAGAGTCATGTTTTAAAATAGTTCGGTTAATTTGCCCGAACTACGCGGGTTTGATTCTCACCGGATGTGAGATACGTAGGCAACCCTCATCGGGTCCAACCCCACCTTTTGCTAAAAAAGCCAAAAACAAACAAAAAATAAAAAAAATATGTCAAATTTTAATTTTGTCATAAAGAAGTCGGGTGACGCTGTTTTATCAAGACATAGCCGAATGTTTCCGAAAGGGACGCCGGAAGGCTGACTTTGCATAAACAGCCGCTTTTTGGGTCATGTTTAAGATGTGGTACAGTTGACCCCCACAGCCTTAAAAATCTTCGTCCCCGAGATGTTGAAAGGCCGTGTTTGCAATATTGAGTTTCCTAATTTGAAAAACGATAAAAAAAAGAGTCATAAATAAGTCAGGTGATGTTGTTATGTCATAAATAGCCAAATATTCCCAAACGGGGCACCAGAGGGCTGACTTTGCATAAACAACCACCTTTGGTCGTATTTTGATTTTTGACCCTCACAGCCTTAAAATTTTCGCCCCTGAGGCACAGGAAGGTCGTGTCGCAATATCGGGTCTTTTACCTAAAAATATTAGAACTAAGAATTGAGTTCTTCATTTGAAATATAGGGTTAATTTTGAGTCGATAATATAGATAGTAGTTTTTGGAGTTAAATACAAGTTTTCTTTTGCTTAAACGCTTTAATAAATGTGCAGGATGAGCACGACAATAAATGAGCCTTTTTCAATAATGAACAAAATCCCTTTTGAGCTGCAATTGTGGTGGAATGATTTGGGCAAAGAAGGGCAAGACGAAGTGAGAAAATATTTGAAAGACCTTCCAGATTTATTAGACATTCAGCCTCGGGGGGATATCATCAGGGCATTGGTCGCCCATTGGGATTCGACACATAATGTGTTTCATTTTTCAGACTTTGAACTCACCCCAACAATAGAGGAAATAGCGGGGTACATTGGAAGTGACCAAGCTCCATTGAGATTCAAATACTTGATTGCTCCTAGGGCCATTACCATACATCGATTCCTGGATTCCTTGAAAGTACCCCGGACAGTTCATCACCCAGATTTTGCAAAGGGTTTCTGCAGTTTCCGCTTCGTGTATGATAGATATGGCCATGTGGGCGGGTTCAATAATCCAGACTTTAAGCTTTGCAGCAGAAATAGCCGACAAAAATGGGAGAAACACAGGCGAGTGGCATTTATGGTAGCTTTTTTGGGTCTCGTAATATTCCCAAGGAAAGATGGTAATATTGATTTGAAAGTAGCAGGCGTCGTCAGTACTTTGCAAACCATGGGGAAAAGCACTTTAGCACCTATGATTGCGGCTGATATCTTCAGAGCTCTCACTGCGTGCAAAGCTGGGGGCAAATTTTTTGAGGGATGTAACTTATTGTTACAAATGTGGATGATTGAGCATTTGTGCCCGCGCTCTCAGTTATTGAGTTATGGCCCGGCTGAGAAAACTTGTATAGGGGAATTTTGTACGAGAATCAAAGGGGCTAGTCTACCTGAAGGAGTCACGGCTTGGGCATTATTATTTTGGAACCTCGAGGCTAGCCAGATACAGTGGGTGCTTGGATGGTTGTCTGTCGAGGAAGTCATATATATGCCAGCAGCCCGACCGCATTTTTTGTTAATGGGACTCAAAAGCATACAACCTTATGCACCGTATCGGGTTCTGAGGCAACTCGGTAGATATCAAGTAATACCAAGAGATGAAGATTTGAGTACCCAAGTGGTCAAAATTAGTCCTGACGGTCGATTCCCCGAGGAAGAGGTTCGTCAAATTTGGAGTGAGTGTCAATATCTGATGGCAAACGCTTGTGTGTCCGATAGGGTCAAAGGGGAAATTGCTCCAGGGTATCATGAATGGTTCAGAGGTGACGTGGCATATGGGAGACCAACTAAAAGACCTCATCTCGAAGATTTCGCCAAATCGTCCCAAGAGCAGTGAGATTGGTTAGCAAAGGAAGAAAGCTATCGAGTTGAGATTGGTAAATTAAAGCAACAAGTCGAGAGTCTGAAATTCGAGAGCAGTGTACAGGTTGCCGAGGATCAAGGTGAAAAGAATAGACTAGCCAGAGAAAATGATGCTCTTAAAGCCCAAGTCCGACAGTTGAAGATAACCATCGATAAGCAACCGAGGAGCCGATCCGATGAACAATTGGTAAAAAGATTGGAAAGCGAAGTCAGAGAATGGCGGGATGAGCTAGGAAAAGTTGAAAATGTCATGGCAGAACTTAAAGCACAATGGGCGACAAGAACCGAAGAGCGTCGCCAATACTTGAATCAGTTGAAAAGGGACCATGAGAAAATTGTTGCCAATTTAAAGAGAAAAGTAGTTGCCCTTGAAGGTAGAGCGGTTAGGCAGGCTAGAGACTTCGAAACTGAAAGCGGACATTGTTACAACTTGTTAGCCCAAATGGAGGCAGGAGTGCAACAGCTGCAAGACCAGCACTTGCAAGACTCCCGAGCTTTAAAGACGTGCAGCGATCAGATAAGACGCTTGCTCATAGAAAAGAAGCAAACAAAAGACAGGATTAGAGCCATTGCTCATGCTATTGTCAGGAGATGTCGGGTTTGTGAAGACATGACCCGTACTACTTTTATCTCAGCAGTGATGATCTATGTGAAGCGAACCATGAATGAGTTAGAGCAGCTTGAAAGGGATTTGGATCCTAGACCCGCGGCGAGGCCGAACGACGCCCCGCAGATACATAAGTTTGAAGCACTAGAATATGCATAGTCCGTGTCTGTGAGTGTCTACCATTTCGAGTCAGTCTTTTGTACGTCCGTTATCTTTCTGGATTGAGTATGTTTGCAGCTTAGAGTTTTTGTTTGCTTTCAGATTGCGTTTGTTAGTTTCTTTCCAAAACAAAAGATGTCGAGTTTGTAAGAGTCTGTTTATTAATGAAAGTTGAGCATTTTATTTCCACCCTTATTTTTACATTTATCTTCATGAACTATGCTTGGTTTGATTTGTGCGGGGTCACGATACGTAGGCAATCTCCATAAGATTCGACCATTAACCAAAAAGAAAACAAAAAGAATGAAAAGGAAAATATAAGGAAAACCAAGAAAAATAGAAAGAAAGAAAAGAGCGGAAAAACAAGAGAGGGAAAAGAAAAAGCACAAGAGAGGGATAAGGCGAGAAGAAGAAAAATGAAACAAGGAATGAAATGTCGGGATGACGCATGCAATCGGGCAAACACATAATAGAAAGGAATAACTGTATAAGTGCATTCATGCCAACGTGTGGTTGTTAAATATGTTAAGACCTAATCGCTAACAAAGTGGTTGTCTAAATGTGTGATATCAGTCAGGTGGTTAATTGATTGGCAATTCTGGCAACTCATCCATACAACACCCGGTCGAAAGATCAAGTAAAAATGACAGGGCAGGATTCGGAAATCAGCATCGTAGACCCTTCGAATGAGGTTGAGGTAACAGATGTGGGTGCTATGAAAGAAGAGATGAGGAAATTAAAAGCACAAATGGCTGAAATGCATCAGGCATGGTCGCAGGGACACCCAACACCACTATATCCTGCCAACCCATCTTACATCCCACCCTTGGCTCAAGCTCAAGGAGCCTATCACTCCCCACGCATCTTCAGCTTTCCCTTATCAGGCCCAGGGTTATGGTACCACGTCATACGCTCCCCCAGCTCCACCCTCCAAACAAAACCCTCCACCACCCATGGTTCCCGTCTTTGTGGCACCTCCCCCAGCTCCACTACATAGATCATCCAGTGAGCCGCTATTCCAAGCCCACGACACCCAATATTACCCTCCCGAACCCACTTTCAAAGCGCCTGAGCCATATACCTCCTCTCCCCATTTTGAAATCCCGGGAGAAGTTGAGAAACCGGTTAAGAATGCAGAACAAGAGGAGGTGATTCGTAAAGTCAAAAGCCTGGAGCAATCCTTCAGGAACATGCATGGTTTAGGAAACCAAGTTAGTGTCGCATACAAAGATTTGTGCCCTTTTCCTGATGTACAGTTGCCTGCGGGGTTTAAAATGCCGAAGTTTGACTTATATGAGGGGCACGGTGACCCAGTAGCCCATCTGCGTGGTTTCTGTAGCAAAATGAGAGGGGCCGGGGGAAAAGATGAGTTGTTGATAGCATATTTCGGGCAAAGCCTGAGCGGGCCAGCACTAGAATGGTACACGAGGCAAGACCCCGGCCGATGGTATACATGGGATGATTTGGCCCAGGCATTCATCGGCCATTTTCAATATAACCTCAAAATAGTCCCGGATCGTCTGTCATTGTTGAAACTAGAAAAGAAGCCTGGGGAAAGTTTTAGAGAGTTTGGTTTCCGCTGGAGGGAACAAGCTGCAAGGGTTGATCCTCCCATGCGGGAGAGTGAGATGGTAGATTACTTCTTGCAAACATTGGAACCTACCTATTTTGGTCATCTAGTGACATCTGTCGGGAAGTCGTTTAATGAAGTGGTAAAGATGGGAGCCATGATTGAAGAAGGATTGAAATCTAACAAGATCTTGAGCTACTCGGCTTTGAAAGCAACCACCCAGGCCATCCAAAGCGGTACTGGTGGTGTGCTGGGGAAGAAGAAGAAAGAAGAAGTTGCTACAGTTGAAGCTAATGTTTGGTCCAGGCACAATAACCGTCCACTCTACTACAACCAACCCAGACCCCACCACCCAAACTATCAATATACCCCATATGGTCCACCGCAACACTATTATCCACCACCAGAACCACACTTTTCTATTCACCACGCCCAGACCTACACTCAACCCCTAGTGCACTCGCAATGGCGTACACCAAGTCCCCAAAATACACATCCACACCCACAAAACACCTATCCACCTCCCAGGGCTAACAGACCAGGAACCAGCTTCCGCCCAAACCAAGCTTTTAGAAATGAGAAGGCCCCAAACAAAAAAACATTTACTCCGCTGGGAGAATCTTACACTTCTCTCTTCCACAGATTGAAACAGTTGGGAATGCTGACCCCAGTTGAATCCAAAGCACCAAATCCCCTTCCCAGAAACCTGGACCACTCTGTTAGCTGCGAGTATTGCTCAGGGATGTTGGGGTACGATACTGAAAAATGTTGGAAGTTAAAAAATGCAATCCAAGAGCTCATTGATAATCGCCGTATTGAGGTACAGGCTCCAGAGGCCCCGAACATCAATCAAAATCCGTTACCAGCGCATTATGAGGCCAACATGATCGAACTAATACATAAGGGGGCAGAGCTTAAGAAACCTTCGCAGATGATTATGGTGATTCGTTCTACGGAAACCAAAGAAAAGACAGTGAGTGCAAGGCCAGTGGTTCAGTTGAAAGTAATAAAAGACAAGCCAGTTCTAGTAATGGGAAAGGAACCGTTTGTGGCCGAGAAAAAGAAGGAGCCAGTCAAGATAGTGGTACCAAGGTCAGTATCCGTGCCCGTGGTGGTTGTGAAGGGAATCTATGTAGAACCGGTTGTCATAAAACCGGTAGTCCAGTTACCCATGGTTGATAGCAAAGCCGTACCCTGGAAATATGACAAGGTAGTGGTGACATACAAAGGAAAGGAAATTGAGGAAGAAAGTTGTGAAGCACAGGGACTGACCCGGTCGGGACGTTGTTTCGCCCCCGAAGAGTTGAGAAAAGCTAAGGGCGCAAAAGACAATCCAGTGCCAGTTAAAAAGGCTGTAACGGAAGAAGAGGCAGAAGAGTTTC
Source organism: Nicotiana tabacum (assembly GCF_000715075.1). Taxonomy (NCBI): domain Eukaryota; kingdom Viridiplantae; phylum Streptophyta; class Magnoliopsida; order Solanales; family Solanaceae; genus Nicotiana; species Nicotiana tabacum. The sequence continues at coordinate 80,833,289 of NC_134089.1, read as the reverse complement.
TGAAAAAGATAAAAGGACAAGATTATTCCATTGTTGAGCAACTGAGAAAAACACCAGCCCAAATCTCGTTGTTGTCATTATTAATTCACTCTGATGAGCATTGCCGAGCTTTAATGAAGATATTGAATGAGGCTCATGTGCCTGACAAAATTTTAGTAAACCATTTAGAGACAATTGCCAACAAGATCTTTGAAGTGAACATGATAGCATTTTCTGATGATGAATTGCCTATGGAAGGCACAGAACACAACAAGGCTCTCTATTTGACGGTCAAATGTGAAGGTTCAATGGTTACTCGGGCACTGATCGATAACGGGTCGAGCGCTAATATTTGCACGTTATCCACATTGAACAAGTTAAAGATTGATGAGGATAGAATCCGCAAAAATAGCATTTGTGTTCGAGGGTTCGATGGAGGGGGAACAAACACGGTATTGTACTCGAATTGACTATTGGCCCAGTCGAGTTCACGATGGAATTTCAGGTGTTGGATGTTGCAGTATCCTATAATCTTTTGTTGGGTCGACCGTGGATTCACGCGGCAAAAGCCGTGCCCTCCACACTGCACCAAATGATCAAATTCGAGTGGGACAGACAAGAAATTGTGTTACATGGGGAAGATCCCACATGCGCCATGAATGATTCCATTGTACCCTTTATAGAGACCGAAGATGATAAGGGGCCATGGGTGTATCAGATCCTCGACACGGTTCCGGTGAGCAGGGTGCCTGAGGGTAAAAACATGCCATGTCCTAGGGTGTCAGCTGCGACCGTCATGGTAGTGTCAGAAATGTTGAATAACGGGTTCGTGCCCGGGAAGGGTTTGGGGGTTGAACTGCAGGGCATTACTCAACTTGTGTCTTTGCCCAAAAATCTGGACATCTTCGGGTTAGGGTTCAAACTAACAGCGGCAGATGTCAGAAAGGCTCGTAAATTGAAGAAGAAAGCTTGGGTGCTCCCTAAACCAATTCCTCGATTGTCCAGGTCCTTCGTCAGACCAAGTATTAAGAAACAGTCATTGGCAAAGATTCCAGGTTCATTAATTGAGGCGGATGGGAATTTGGATAAGGTGTTTGAGAAAATATTTGCTGAAGTAAACATGGTTGAGGCCGGGGAAGGGTCAAGCAGAGCAGACATACAGTACATCGGACCACGTGCTAACATCAGCAATTGGGAAGCTACTCCTCTTCCAGTTCGGAGGGAGTCGTGGTAGTGGGTTTTGTTTTCCTTTTTGTCACCTGGATCATTCCAGGGTTTGTAATCCAGTTGTTATGTTCCGTCCGTTTGGATGAGTTAAAACTTTGTTGTCTTTACGTTTAATGAAATGCAATTTTCTTCGTCCCTAATTCTCTTTCCATTTTCTTTTCTTTTCTTTGTACAGTTCTTTTTATGCTGATATCAATGACATGACATGCATGAGGAATCTTCGGCCCAGTTTTAAAAGCCAATCTAGTTCAGAAGTAATAATACGAGAGATCGAGTGTGATGATGGGATGGATTGTAATAATGATGAAGCTTATGAAGAAATTAGTAAAGAATTAAGTCACTTTGAAGAAAAACCCAAACCTAACCTAAATGACACAGAAGCAGTTAATCTAGGGGACCAAGATAATGTACGGGAAACTAAAATAAGTGTTCATTTGGAGCCACAACTCAAGGAGGAGATAATTAAAGTATTGCATGAGTACAAAGACGTTTTTGCATGGTCAGATGATGATATGCCGGGTCTAAGCACCGATTTGGTGGTTCATAAATTGCCCACTGATCCAGCACTCCTCCATGTCAAGCAGAAGTTGAGAAAGTTCAAAACAGACATAAGTGTGAAGATCAAAGAAGAAATCACCAAGCAGTTTGAGGCAAGGGTCATTCAGGTTACACGGTACCCCACTTGGTTAGCCAATGTCGTGCCTGTGCCAAAGAAAGATGGCAAGACCAGGGTGTGCGTCGATTATCGAGACCTTAACAAAGCAAGCCCAAAAGATAATTTCCCACCGCCCAACATCCATATACTGATCGACAATTGTGCCAAACATGATATTGGCTCTTTTGTGGATTGTCATGCGGGTTATCATCAGATTTTAATGGATAAGGAAGATGCAGAAAAGACGACATTCAGCCGTGGGGAATGTATTGTTATCGGGTCATGCCGTTTGGTTTGAAAAATGCTGGGGCAACTTATATGAGGGCCATGACAACTATCTTCCATGATATGATACATAAAGAAATCGAGGTATACGTGGATGATGTGATCGTGAAGTCTAGACAGCAATCTGACCATGTCAGAGATTTGAGAAAATTCTTTCAAAGGCTTCTCAGGTATAATCTTAAGCTCAATCCTGCGAAATGTGCTTTCGGGGTGCCATCTGGGAAGTTGTTGGGATTTATAGTTAGCCGGAGGGGTATTGAATTAGACCCGTCAAAGATCAAAGCTATTAAGGAGTTGCCACCTCCAAGAAACAAAACCGAGGTGATGAGTTTGTTGGGAAGACTGAACTATATCAGCAGGTTCATTGCTCAGCTCACGGCAACGTGTGAACCAATTTTCAAATTGTTAAAGAAAGATGCCGCGGTCAAATGGACTGATGAATGCCAGGAGGCTTTTGATAAGATAAAGGGGTATTTGTCAAACCCACCCATGTTGGTCCCACCAGAACCAGAGAGGCCTTTGATTCTGTATCTGACAGTTATGGACAGTTCATTCGGCTGTGTACTGGGGCAGCATGATGTTACGGGCAGAAAGGAGCAGGCTATCTACTATCTCAGTAAGAAGTTCACATCTTACGAGGTCAAGTATACTCATCTGGAAAGGACATGTTGTGCCCTAACTTGGGTGGCACAGAAATTGAAACATTACTTGTCATCTTACACCACTTACCTTATATCTCGCTTGGACCCGTTGAAGTATATTTTTCAGAAACCCATGCCCACAGGAAGGCTTGCAAAGTGGCAGATCTTACTTACAGAGTTCGACATTGTCTATGTGACACGGACTGCCATGAAAGCACAGGCATTAGCCGATCACTTGGCTGAGAACCCCGTTGATGAAGATTATGAGCCTTTGAAAACTTATTTCCCTGATGAAGAGGTAATGCACATTGAAGAATTAGAACAAGCTGAGAAGTCGGGATGGAAACTTTTCTTTGATGGGGCCGCCAATATGAAAGGCGTAGGAATAGGTGCGGTACTTATTTCGGAAACAGGTCAGCATTACCCCGTTATAGCTCGGCTTCGTTTCTACTGTACAAACAACATGGCAGAATATGAGGCGTGTATATTGGGATTGAGATTAGCTGTGGATATGGGTGTACGGGAAGTCTTGGTCATGGGTGACTCGGACTTACTGGTACACCAGATTCAAGGGGAATGGGAAACACGGGACTTGAAGCTTATACCGTATCGGCAGTGTCTGCATGAGCTTTGCCAGCGTTTTCAGGCCATAGAATTCAGACACATTCCAAGGATTCATAATGAGGTTGCTGACGCTTTGGCTACTTTGGCATCAATGTTGCACCATCCAGATAAGGCCTATGTTGATCCATTGCAGATTCAAGTCCATGATCAGCATGCTTACTGTAATGTGATAGAAGAGGAAATCGATGGAGATCCGTGGTTCCATGATATCAAAGAGTACATCAAAGCGGGAGTATATCCAACGCAGGCCACCAGTGATCAGAAAAGAACAATTCGACGGTTGGCAAGTGGATTTTTCCTTAGTGGGGGAGTACTGTACAAAAGAACGCCAGAGCTCGGTTTGTTGAGATGTATAGATGCACGGCAAGCCACAACTATCATGACTGAGGTGCATTCCGGAGTTTGCGGACCGCATATGAGTGGGTATGTTCTAGCAAAGAAGATTCTCCGAGCAGGTTATTATTGGCTCACGATGGAGCGAGATTGTATCAGTTTTGTGCGTAAGTGTCATCAATGCCAAATACATGGAGATTTGATTCATGCTCCACCATCAGAATTACATACGATGTCTGCGCCATGGCCTTTTGTTGCATGGGGCATGGATGTTATTGGGCCAATTGATCCAGCAGCATCAAATGGGCACAGGTTTATCTTGGTAGCTATAGATTATTTTACCAAATGGGTGGAAGCGAAGACATTCAAGTCTGTGACTAAGAAGGCTGTAGTTGACTTCGTGCATGCAAATATCATCTGTCGGTTTGGGATCCCAAAGGTAATCATCACAGATAATGGGGCTAATCTTAATAGCCATTTGATGAAGGAGACATGTGAGCAGTTTAAGATTGCTCACAGGCACTCTACTCCGTACCGTCCCAAGGCAAATGGTGCGGTTGAAGCGGCCAATAAGAACATAAAGAAAATACTCCGGAAGATGGTTGAAGGATCTAGACAATGGCACGAGAAATTGCCTTTTGCATTGTTAGGATATCGCACCACCGTGCGTACCTCGGTAGGGGTGACTCCTTACTCATTGGTATACGGTACCGAGGCAGTAATACCCGCAGAAGTGGAAACCCCATCTTTGCGAATCATTGCAGAGGCTGAGATCGATGATGATGAATGGGTGAAAAGCCGTCTTGAGCAGTTGAGTTTGATCGATGAGAAAAGATTGGAATCAGTGTGTCATGGCCAACTGTACCAACGAAGAATGGCGAGAGCATACAACAAAAAAGTACATCCAAGGAAATTTGAAGTCGGGCAATTGGTACTGAGGCGTATCTTGCCTCATTGGGCTGAGGCAAAAGGAAAATTTGCCCCAAACTGGCAGGGACCATTCGTAGTAACCAGAGTGTTGTATAACTGAGCGTTGTATTTGTCAGATATGGAAGGAAAATGTGTAGAAATGGCCATCAATTCCGATGCGGTCAAGAGATATTATGTATGATTTCTTTATTTTCTGAATGTATCTATTCGTATTTGGCATATCTTAAAGATTGAAATGATGAAGGCATTTTGTTCTGCTATCCAAACACTCTTTTCCCTTGTTATCCCCTTCGAGCCTTACTTATTTTTCATACACCACTTTCGGAATCAGCGGCACTATCAGAGAACACAGGTGCCGAGCATAAAAAAAAGTGAAAAAAAGGGAAAGAAGAGAAACATAACAACGTAGTCTCTCTGAAGTGAACTACGTTTGACTTGATCCCGAAAGGGTACGTAGGCAGCCTTACTCCAAGGTTCAGTCATACCAAATAGAAATCCAAAGATCCCCAAGCAAGAAACTGGGGCAGAAGTGGTGATTGTTATGAAAGTTGGATTCCGAAAGTTGTAATTTGAACCCATTGGAATTGTTTTGAGCCTTTTATACCTTTCTTTCTAACTCAATCCAAAAGCCTACATTACGGTCCAAACAAAGACCTTATGATCAATTTTGAGAAATGCCAAGATGAACATGTAGGAATAACCCACGACAGGGGCAACACTCTGGTTCGAGCAAGAAAAACAAAAATAAATGAGAGAGTCTTATAGGTGAAAACCCTCACGGGCACCATAAGGCGATGGGAGCTGAGAGAAAAATAAATGAGAGAGTCTTGTTGGTGAAAACCTTTACGGGCACCTCAAGGCGAAGGTGAGATAAGAAATGGAAAACTGAGAAAGGTCTGTTTGATAGAAACCGTTTCGCGGTACCGCAGGAAAACAAGGTTAAGGTCTGGATAAATCAAACAAGTGATGGAAGTTCTAGGCAATGAGGTACGACAATTGAGAGTTGTTTGTTTGGACAGATTGGGCTGATTAATCCAAAATGCATGTCTTGACCATTGGTACTAGTTGTCTCACTCAGATAAGTTTCTTTTCCTTCTCTTTTTAAACAGTCATCTGGTTTTGGATTCCTCTTATCCTTAACTCAAGACTCATTGCACTTCATTTTCTTTTGAGGGTTTTATCTAGCTGAGATGTTTCAATGCCAGTTTTGTTCAATGCAAGCAGAAAGGACTTCAAAGCTCACTACCAGCTTCTAGAATTGTAAAGCACAACGTGGTCAGAGCATGTCAAAAACAACTTGATGTCAAGAGGAATACAGGGAATTAACGAAAGTTTCATCGGTGAAATGATTGGGGAATGTCGTGGGAAAGGCAAAAGCTCAAATAAAAAGGTCAGAAAAGTGAAATAACAGTAGGGGTGTAAAACATTTAGGTCGCCAGAGGTTGGAAAATTTAAAAGTTGGTCAGAAAGTCAAGCGGTTCAGGGTCAGTGCGTGGAAATTAGTCAACACAAAGCAAGGCAGTGGAAGGATTTTTCAGCAAGAATGCCATCAACTAACCACCGTTTTAAACTGACGAAATTTTCTTTGATTGAGCAGGGGAGAAAAGTTAGTTGTTGAGGAGGAATTCTGCAGGAGGAAAAAACAAGCACTAATCAGGATAAATGCAAGTTGTCAGGAGTCCGC